>NC_142151.1:752500-1995312 GCF_024610735.1 Ursus americanus | reverse complement strand
ATTTGCATTTCCCTGATGATAAGTGATGTTGAACGTCTTGTCATGTGTCTGTTGGCTATTTGGATGTCATCTTTGGAAAAATGTTTACTCAGATCTTCTATCCATTTTTTTAAATGGATTAGTTGGTTTTTTTTGATGTTGATTTGTATAAGCTCTTTTTATATATTTTGGATATTAACCTCTTATCAGATAAGTCATTTGCAAATATCTTCTCCCATTCAGTAGGTTGATTTTTTTTGGTTTTGATGGTTACCTTCACTCTGCAAAAGCTTTAGTGTTGGTGTAGTCCCAATAGTTTAATTGTTCTTTTGTTTCCCTTGTCTGAGGAGACCTATCTAGAAAAACATTTCTATGGCAGATGTTAAAGAAAATGCTGCCTCAGTTTTTCTTCCAAGATTTTTATGGTTGCAGATCTCACATTTAGGTTTTCAGTCTGTTTTGAGTTTATTTTTGTGTAAGGTGTAAGAAGTGGTCTAGGTTCATTCTTTTTTGCATGTAGCTGTCTTGTTTTCCCAGCAGAGACTGCCATTTTCCCATGTGTGTTCTTGCCCTTTTGTCATAGATTAATTGACTGTTGTCAACGTGGGTTTGTTTGTGGGCTCTCTCTACTGTCCCATTGATCTATGTGTCTACTTTTGTGCCAGTACCATACTGTTTTGGTTACTACAGCTTTGTAATGTCTCTTGAAATCTGAGCTTGTGATACCTCCAATTTTGTTCTTCGTTCTCAAGATTGCTTTGGCTCTTCAGGGTCTTTTGTGTTTCCAAACAAATTTTACCATTTGTTCTGATAATGTGAAAAATGTTGGTGTTTTGGTAGAGATTGTATTAAATCTGTAGATTGCTTTGGGCACTTGGACATTTTAGCAGTATTGGTTCTCCAGTCGGTGAACATGGGTTATCTTTTTATTTGTTTGTATCATCCTCATTTTCTTTCATCAGATGTTTTATAGTTTTCAGGGTACAGGTTTTTCACTCCTTGGTTAAATTTATTCCATGGTACTTTATTATTTTTGGTGTAATTGTAGATGGGATTTTTTTTTCTTTTCTTTTCTTTTCTTTTTTTAAGATTTTATTTATTTATTTGACAGGGACAGCCAGCAGAGAGGGAACACAAGCAGGGGGAGTGGGAGAGGAAGAAGCAGGGTCCTAGCGGAGGAGCCTGATGTGGGGCTCGATCCCAGAACGCTGGGATCACGCCCTGAGCCGAAGGCAGACGCTTAACGACTGCGCCACCCAGGCGCCCCGGGATTTTTTTCTTAATTTCTCTTTCTGCTGCTTCATTATTAACGTATAGAAATACAACAGATTTCTGTATATTAATTTTACTGAAGCTATTTATCAGTTCTAGTAGTTTTTTGGTGAAGTCTCATGTTTTCTGTGTATTGTATCATGTCATCTGCAAATAGTGAAAATTTTACTTTTTCCTTACCAATTTGGATGTCTTTTATTTCTCTTTCTTGTCTGCTGGGGCTAGGACTTCTAGTACTGTGTTGAATAAAAGTGGTGAGAGTGGTGGAGATACCCTTGTCTTGTTCCTGATCTTAGAGGAAAAGTTCTGTTTCTCACCAGGGTATGATGTTAGCTGTGGGTTTTTCATGTATGGCCTTTATCATAGAGGTATAGTTCCTCTAATCCTACTTTGTTGAGAGTTTTTAAATCATTAATGGATGTTGTAGATTGTCAGATGCTTTTCCTGCATCTATTCAGATAATCATACGGTTTCTTTCTTTATGCTAGTACCACACTGTTTTAATTACTGTAGCTTTGTAGTAAATTTTGAGATAAGGAAGTTAGAGTCCTCCAGGTTTGTTCTTTTCCAGGATTGTTTTGTCTATTTGGGATCCCCTGAGATTCCATATGAACTTCAGGATTTTTAGGATTAATTTAGGGTTTTTCTCTTTCTGAAGAAAAACATAATGGGTATTTTTAAAAATGTATGTATTTACTTGAGAGAGAGAGAGACAGAGCACAAGCGGGAGGAGGGAGAGAGACAAGCATACTCTGCACTGAGCTCTGAGCCTGGCAGGGGCTCTATCCCAGGACCCTGGGATCATGACCTGGGCCCAAAGGAGGTGCCTAACTGACTGAGCCACCCTGGCACCCCAGTGTTTAGAGTTTTCTACCTAGAGGATCATATCATCTGTAAACAGAAATAATTTTGTTTCTTCATGATTTGAATGTCGTTCATTTATTTATTTTTGTCTAATTGCTGTGGCTAGAACTTCCAGTACTGTGTTGAATAGAAGTGGTGGAAGTAGGCATCCTTGCCTTGTTCTTAATCTTAGAGGAAAACTTTGTCTCTTGCCACCCCTGGAATTTTAGCTCATAAATGTAAACGACACCAAGGGCTTGTGCACATGGAAGCTCATTTTGCATGGGAAGTGGCAAGAGATGGAAAACAAAACAAGAGCCTATCTGTCAGGGAGTAGATGACTAGGATATGTTATCTCCACACCATGGACTATTAGGTAGCCTTTAAAAGAATGAATTAGAGCTATATCCCTTGACTTGGAGGGATTTTGACAAGATAACAAGAAAAGTGATATGCAGAGAAGTATGGGTAATATTAATCTATTAAGATACAGCTAATCCTCATATTTATGTGTGTATCTCCATGCATGTATGTATAAAGCATGTATGTGATTATATGTGCATTGAGAAAGACAGAAAGAAATATATACTTGATTGTTAGCATGGATACATCAGTTATTGATGTAGAAGATAGAGAAAAAAGTTCCCAGAATGAATAGTATGGTTGCTGTTTGAATTTATGTAAACTGTGTTTATATATCTATAAATGTGTGTATTTATTTACAACATTTTTAAATTTATTTTTTTAAATATTTGTTTAAGAGAGGCAGAAGGAGAGAGAGTGGGAGAGAGGGAGAGGGAGAAGCAGCATGGAGCTCCCCCAAGGGGCTTGATTGTAGGACCCCAAGTCAGATGTTTAACAACTGAGCCACCCAGGCGTCCCTACAACATTTGTTTTTAAAGGAAAAACAGACACTGTTACTCAGGCTTTACAACTCTGTTTGTCAATGGGCTTGCCAGCTCCCAAACTTGATGTCATAAGATGCACTCACTTTTATTGTGCATCTTTGATTACTTGCCCTATTTGCTCTGTTGTCTAAAAAAAATTGAAGTCCTTTCCCCCTGTTTTTATGGCACAAAAATTTCAAGTAAAAGAGTGAAAGTGCCTTAGAGAAATGAAGAGTCTAGGTTACACAGCTAGCATTTGATGGAGCCAACATCTGAATTGAATCCAGATCTGTCCTACTTTGCATTTTATACCATGCTGATAGTCTTTGTCTCCTGATTGCTTTGCCCTTCTTTGTTGATGAGTCACCTGATACCTGATCCTATGTAGCTTTCCTTGGGATCAGTGAAAGGGAACGTTATATAGCAGATTTGTAAGAAAAATAAGGAAAGTTTTATTTCAGCTGTCTCTCTGAACAGATTCAATAGGAATGGAATAATACCATCTCTTTACCATCCCTACCGTTCCCCTCCCGGTCTGGGATTAAGAAGCCAGGGGTGGCTGTAGCCTCTTTTATTCCTCAAACATTAATTGCTGGGGTTAGAAGATTTAGTGGGTAGGTTTTTATGCACTTTTTGTCTTCTTTGGCTGCTGTCTGCTATGTTTGTATCTTGGGTAAGCCTTGAAAAAATAACCCTACCCAACATGACAATTTTAGGCTTTTGCTTCATTTTCTGGCATATTTATTCAGTAACTCTATGTCCAAGAAATTAATACGTCATATCTCTGTTGGTAATTATGTTTCTATTTCCATAGTTATTCAGAAGGTTATCAGGTCAAAACATGGAAGTGGTGTGCATTGAGATAGCAAGTACTGGCTGTTGTTGGGAGTCTCAATAAGTTAGACATTTCCTGCTCAAAAAATGAGGAATATGGTAGTAGGTACAAGTATGATAGTGTACTTAGACGCAATCCTGATACACAAAGCTACTGAATTTTACTTTAGTTTATTAAATAATATTTGTGCTGCAATGTGCTTATTTTAAGCCAATTACCACTATTTGTATTAGAAAACGCATCATTTATTGAAACCTGATGAAATCTTTCTTTTGAAGATTTGCCGGGGGACATTCATCCAGGTTTTAATGGTGTCCCTATGTCTTACTCTGTGACTGCCCCCTCTTTTCTGAATGAGTGAATGTTCTTGTTTTTGAGGATGTTGCCAGAGGATAAGCTAGATAGATTCTTCAGTCCCAGCTCTATGAATGGGTTATTTTTCAGTCATAATAGATGATCTGTTTCTAGGTGGAAGAATTGTACATGGCAACAAGATTAGGATAGGTGATGGATAATTGTTTAGTTACAGTGCTTTAGGAAACAAAGCTACAGAGGTGTGATGACTGACATCTCACCTTGAGGTAAGAATTTTATAGAATATATTTAAGCATAAAAGTTCTAAAAGGATATCACACCAGGGCATCTGTTGTGATTAAACATGTTATACTTTGTCTAGTAAAAGAAAAGGAAAAATTTAGATGCTCTAAACCTATTTCTTCTGCACACAGGTCTGTTGGCCTTACTTTCAGCGAACATCATCTTTTTTTTTTTTTTCCCAAAGATTTTATTTATTTATTCGACAGAGATAGAGACAGCCAGCGAGAGAGGGAACACAAGCAGGGGGAGTGGGAGAGGAAGAAGCAGGCTCATAGCAGAAGAGCCTGATGTGGGGCTCGATCCCAGAATGCCGGGATCACGCCCTGAGCCGAAGGCAGACGCTTAACCGCTATGACACCCAGGCGCCCCTCAGCGAACATCTTCTACCTAGAATCAGACTTCTCTGATCTTTTTAAAACGGTACACAGGAGGGAAGGACCGTTGGAAAACCCCCCCAAAAAGAGTATGTTATACTTGAATGAGTTCTGTGTAAAATTTCAAAACTTGGTCCCCCTTTAATGCTGTCTACTTCGATGTTCATGTCTACAGTGGGAGGGATGTTTGTTAAAAGTACAGGTCACTGGGCCTCACATGAGATACCCAGTAGGGGACTTTCAATTTGCATTTTTCCTTTTTTCCTTGTTGCATTTTTTTCAATTTGCATTTTTTATAAGCACCCCATGTAAGATGAATCAGGTCTACATGCCACACATTGACATATATTTCTCTAAAATACTGTTTAAATTAATGTCTTTATGGTTTTCACGAGCATTCTAAAAAGGGTGATAATTAAATGATGTGGCTTTGGATGATAGCAGATTTAAAAGGCAAAAGTGATTTAATAAAGTCACAGCACTGGTCACTGCAGTACTTGGTGCTAAACCCAAACTTTTTTGATAACACTTCCAGTTTTTCTTTCTAGTATATGAGGACTATCTACCTCAGTATTCATGCTAATAATTTTTGTTCATAAAAGTAACATTTTCTTATTTCAGAAATGTGGGGGAAACTATCAGTAGTAGGAGCTACTGTCTTGCCATTTCCATAGGCAAAAACAGAACTCCTTTTTTTCTGAAATTGATGCTTGTGGTGATGAGTAGCAACAGTGTTTATCACAGCATCTTTTTAAAAAGATTTTATTTATTTATTTGACAGAGCGAGAGAGCACAAGCAGGGGAAGCAGTAGAGGGAGAGGGAGACGCAGGCTCCTCACTGAGAGGGAGCCCAGTGTGGGGCTGGATCCCAGGACCCTGGGATCATGACCTGCTGAAGGCAGATGTATAACCATCTGAGCCACCTGGGAGCCCCTCATAACACCTTTTTGATGATTGTCCTAGGCATTTTTCTTTTGGGTATGGGATTTTTTTCATATTGGGCTTAAAGAGCTCCTTTCTATACCAGATAACCATTTGTCCTCTCATGCGATGTTTTACTTACTGGTTATTTGACCTTACAGTTTACATACAGTTTAACAGCAGGCGGATCAAGATTTCTTTGAATGGAAGGCTTAAAAAAGGACCTTTCTCATTTCAATGTTATTAGTTTTTATGATTTCAATTAATTTCCTTAATCCATAGGAATTTTTTGTCCTGATATGTGTTAAAAATAGGAACCTAACATTTTCCAGACAATTAAACAGTTATGCCATCCATTTATTAATCTTTCTCTACTGATTTGAAATACTGCCATTGGTACACACATCTGTTCATTGCATTAGTCTGTGTCTATTCTTGGGCTGGTGCTATATTGATTGTAAAATTTCATTTTATTTTATTTATTTTTTTAAAAGATTATTTATTTATTTATTTGACAGAGAGAGAGAGAGAGAGAGAGAGAGAGCCAGCGAGAGAGGGAACACAGGCAGGGGGAGTGGGAGAGGAAGAATGAAGAAGCAGGCTCCCAGCAGAGGAGCCCGATGTGGGACTCGATCCCGGAACGCCAGGATCACGCCCTAAGCTGAAGGCAGACGCCTAACAGACTGCGCTACCCAGGCGCCCTGATTGTAAAATTTTAGATAAGAGATTTTAATATCATGTGATAATTACCTGATTTTATTCTTTGCATAGGATGGTTATGTCTTCATGTGTGAATTTGTTCATAGAATTTAGAAACAGTGTGTTTAAGAAATTACTAGATAATAACAGTGATTTACATGATTCCATAAAATCATCAACATTTTTGCTTAATGAGTTAATGAATCAAAGTTGTTATAGGATTTTGCTGGTAGTTTGTTCAGACAGGTGTGTGTGTGTGTGTCTGTGTTTATATGTTGTTTTTTTTTTTAATGATTTTTTATTATATTATGTTAGTCACCATACAGTACATCCCCGGTTTCCGATGTAAGGCTCAATGATTCATTAGTTGTGTATAATACCCAGTGCACCATGCAATACGTGCCCTCCTTACTACCCATCACCAGTCTATCCCATTCCCCCACCTCCCTCCCCTCTGAGGCCCTCAGTTTGTTTCTCATAGTCCATAGTCTCTCATGTTTCATTCCCCCTTCTGATTACCCCGCCTTTCTTTATCCCTTTCTTCCCCTACCGATCATCCTAGTTCTTATGTTCCATAGATGAGAGAAATCATATGATAGTTGTCTTTCTCTGCTTGACTTATTTCACTTAGCATTATCTCCTCCAGTGCCGTCCATGTTGTAGCAAATGTTGAGAACTCGTTCTTTCTGATAGCTGAGTAATATTCCATTGTATATATGGACCACAACTTCTTAATCCAGTCATCTGCTGAAGGGCATCTCGGCTCCCTCCACGATTTAGCTATTGTGGCCATTGCTGCTATGAACATTGGGGTGCATATGGCCCTTCTCTTCACTACGTCTGTATCTTTGGGGTAAACACCCAGTAGTGCAATGGCTGGATCATAGGGTAGCTCAATTTTTAACTTTTTAAGGGACCTCCACACGGTTTTCCAGAGTGGCTGTACCAACTTGCATTCCCAACAACAATGCAGGAGGGATCCCCTTTCTCCACATCCTCTCCAACAATTGTTGTCTCTTGCCTTGTCTATTTTTGCCATTCTAACTGGTGTAAGGTGGTATCTCAGTGTGGTTTTGATTTGAATTTCCTTGATGGCTAATGATTTTGAAAATTTTTTCATGTGTCTGTTAGCCATTTGTATGTCTTCATTGGAAAAGTGTCTGTTCATATCTTCTGCCCATTTTTTGATTTGTTTATTTGTTTCTCGTGTATTGAGTTTGAGAAGTTCTTTGTAGATCTTGGACACCAGTCCTTTATCTGTAGTGTCATTTGCAAATATATTCTCCCATTCCGTGGGCTGCCTCTTAGTTTTTCTGACTGTTTCCTTGGATGTGCAGAAACTTTTAATCTTGATGAAGTCCCATAAATTCATTTTATCTTTTGTTTCTCTTGCCTTTGGGGATGTGTCATGAAAAAGGTTGCTTTGGCTGATGTCGTAGAGATTGCTGCCTATGTTCTCCTCTAGAATTTTGATGGATTCCTGTCTCACATCGAGGTCTTTCATCCATTTGGAGTTTATTTTTGTGTATGGTGTGAGAGAGTGGTCAAGTTTCATTCTTTTGCATGTAGCTGTCCAATTTTCCCAGCACCATTTATTGAAGAGACTGTCTTTTTCCCACCGGATGTTTTTTCCTGCTTTATCAAATATTAGTTGCCCAAAGAGCCGAGGGTCCATTTCTGGGCTCTCTATTCTGTTCCATTGGTCTGTGTGTCTGTTTTTGTGCCAGTACCATGCTGTCTTTGTGATCACAGCTTTGTAGTACAGCTCGAAATCCGGCATTGTGATGCCCCCAGCTTTGTTTTTCCTTTTCAACAGTTCCTTGGAGATTCGGGGCCTTTTCTGGTTCCATACAAATTTAAGGACTATTTGTTCCAGTTCTTTGAAAAATGTCCTCGGTATTTTGATCAGGATAGCATTGAAAGTGTAGATTGCTCTGGGTAGCATGGACATTTTAACTATGTTAATTCTTCTGATCCATGAGCATGGAATATCTTTCCATCTTTTTATGTCTTCCTCAATGTCTTTCAAGAGTGATATATAGTTTCTAGATTATAGGTCCTTTACGTCTCTGGTTAAGTTAATTCCAAGGTAATGTATCGTTTTTGGTGCTATTGTATATGGGATGGATTCCCTAATTTCTCTTTCTTCGGTCTCGTTATTCGTGTATAGAAATGCAACTGATTTCTGAGCATTGATTTTGTATCCCGCCACGTTACTGAATTGCTCTGTAACTTCTAATAGTTTGGGAGTGGCTTCTTTGGGTTTTCCATATAGAGTATCATGTCGTCTGCGAAGAGAGACATTTTGACTTCTTTGCCGATTTGAACACCTTTGATCCCTTTTTGTCGTCTGATTGCTGTTGCAAGGCCTTGTAGTACTATGTTGAATAATAGTGGCGAGAGTGGGCATCCTTGTCGAGTTCCTGATCTTAAGGGAAAGGCTTCCAGCTTTTCCCCATTGAGAATAATATTTGCAGTAGGCTTTTCATAGATGGCTTTTATGAGATTGAGAAATGTACCTTCTATTCCTACACTCTGAAGGGTTTTAATCAGGAAAGGATGCTGTATTTTCTCAAATGCTTTTTCGGCATCGATTGAGAGGATCATATGGTTCCTGAGTCTTTTCTTGTTGATATGATGTATCACGCTGATTGATTTGCGAATATTGAACCACGCTTGCATCCCAGGTATGAATCCCACTTGATCGTGATGGATAATCCTTTTAATGTACTGTTGGATTCTATTAGCAAGTATCTTGTTGAGGATTTTGGCGTCCATATTCATTAGGGACATTGGTCTGTAATTCTCCTTTTTGAGGGGGTCTTTGCCTGGTTTGGGGAACAAGGTAATATTGGCCTCATAGAATGAGTTTGGTAGCTTTCCTTCTGTTTCTATTTTTTGAAATAGCTTTAGGAGAATAGGTATTATTTCTTCTTTGAATGTTTGGTAGAATTCCCCAGGAAAACCGTCCAGGCCTGGAGTTTTGTTATTTGGAAGGTTGTTTATCACTGACTCAATCTCTTCATAATTAATTGGCCTGTTTAAGAAATCAGTTTCTTCCTGTTTCAATCTTGGTAGTTTATAGGTTTCTAGGAAGGATTCCGTCTCTTCCAGATTGCTTAGTTTATTGGCATATAGCTGTTGATAAAAATTTCTAATAATCCTTCCAATTTCAATGGTGTTCGTCGTGACCTCTCCTTTTTCATTCATAATTTTAATAATCTGGGTCCTTTCTCTTTTCTTTTGGATAAATGTTGCCAGTGGTCTGTCAATTTTATTGATTCTCTCCAAGAACCAGCTTCTAGTCTTGTTGATCTGCCCTACTGTACTTCTGATTTCTGCTTGATTGATTTCAGCTCTAATTTTGGTCTCAGTCTGCTGTTTTGCGGGTGCCTTCTGCGAACCCCGCCCACTCTCTGGTGCAAGTGGCTACCACTTCCAGGTGCCCAAACGCGGCGGCTCCCTCCCCCTTCCGTTTATCTTCTGATATCTGTGCGCGATTTCACGGCTCCCCGCTTCGTACCTCAATACTCAGCGCTGGAGATGTTCATTTGTAGAGATCCAGATGCATCTTCCTGCGTCTCAGGCTGGTTCCGTGGTTGTTTAGGCTAGTCTGGTACCTATCCAGCTCGACTCGGGGGACCGGCTGAAAAAGGTGTCTCCTCCTCCTCCGCCATCTTAACTCCTCCTCCTGTGTTTATATGTTTTAACTTGAAAAATTCCTTTTTTCTCATTTAAAGAACCTCTTTTAAATTCCTTAATTGGGCTTTATTTAATTGCTGTCCAGTCTTGCTTAGTGCTATGAATTTTTTAATACTGTCTGCCTCTGAGCTCTAATCTAGCTTGCTTTTTTAAAAATCAAAGCCTCCCACCAGCCATTCTACAAATCCTGATATCTGTAATACATGAAAAATAGAGCAGGTAGAAAGTTGGACATTGTGTTAGAGTGGGCATGCTTTTAGGTCAGTTTTACATGCTTAATTTTACCATTTGTTAGTGTTTAACTGGGTAATTTTCCTATTAAAATTCTGCTTGGGGCAGCTGGGTGGCTCAGTGTGGGTGGCTCAATGTCTGCCTTCGGAACAGGTCATGATCCTGGAGTCCCTGGATTCATCCTCCCATCGGGCTCTGCCCCTCATCAGGCTTGTTCTGTCTCTCTTGCTCGCTCTCTCTCTGTCTCAAATAAATAAATAAAATCTTTAAGAAAAAATTCTGCTTGGCCATAACTTGTTAGCAGTTGTTATCTTATTTTATTTATGTATTTGTTTGTTTTTAAAGATTTTATTTTTAAGTAATCTCTACACCCAGCGTGGGGCTCAAACTCACAACCCCGAGATCAAGAGTTGAATGCTCTACCAACTGAACTAGCCAGGTGCCCCTGTAATCCTATTTTAAATGGTTTATTATTTTTGAAAATAATCTTGGAAGATTCAGAAAGAAAGAAAGGGAAAAGTCCCTTTAACCAACAGGAATCTTACAAAGATTTCCTGAGAGACTTAGTCCAGATGGTGGAAAGGCGCCAGTGGGGAGGAGAGAAGATCATATTCAATCCCAGGTGTTTCCTTATTTCTAATTTTGACCCAGAAGAAGAGAGGGTGGAAAAATCATAGGTGAAGTGACTTTTCAGCAGCTCCACTTCCTGGCTTAGCAGTGAAGGAGGTCTTCTCCCAGGGGCGCAGCTCTACCTAGCAGTTCTCACCTCTGTTCTCTGCAGAGACTCTGCCTGACTTCCCACTTCTCCCAGTGGCTTCCTAGTTTAGCCTGCTTCACCTTTTTAGGGTTCCTGCCCCTCCCCTGGCGCCATTTAGGTGTATAACCCCTAAAATAAGAGGCTCTTGGCTGACAAGCTGACTTCAGAAGCAAATGTATAAAAGTCAATTGAGGCACAAAGATTCAGAGTAGAAAAACATTTTGAAATGTGGAATAAAAGAGAACAAAAAGCCATAATGTAAAGAAGTCAGATTTGATGACTGAAAGTAAGGTGGTTTAGGTAGTTCACCTGCTTCTCTTACGATCTATTAAGAGATTGGTTAAACCCTTTGTTTCACAGTCATCTAGGTACTTGCATGTACAAGCCCACACACGCACACGTTGCTGGTGTTCTTGTGAGCACCAACAGTGCACCCCTGCCTCTGAAGAGATCCTTTCCCCTGGAACTGAGTCCAGTCCATTCCTTTCTTACCATTCTCTCCTTCAGGCCCTGGTGGTGGTTTCTCCTCAGTTTATTTCCATAGTTGATTGTGGGCCATGAAATTGTTGCTGGCTAATACAAGTAATGTTAACTCCTTAGCTGGCATCTAAAGTACCAGGTAATACATGAACAAGCAAGTCTTTTAGGTTGTCAGGCTGGTAAGGAGTACCTAAAAATATCTTTGAACTACCATCATCACTATGTAAGGTTTCCCATAGGAGAAGTTATATAAAATGAGAAATAGTAATAATGTCCTCTAAACCCTGCTTACAACTACTCTCTGAAACTGTTTAACTAGAAAGAGAAGTTACCCTTCTACACAAAATTCAAGAGCTAGTGAAAACTTCCAGTAAGAAGGCACTTGAATTTTATTATATTAATGATGTCAGGATAGTAGCAGTACTTCCTAGGAAGATGATACAGGCAGTGACCTGATAGCTACACTAGAAAGAATATTCAACAAATATACCCAAGTGTCCTTACTTAAGATGAAAAGAATATGTCAGGATTTCTTGTTGAAAAAGTGATTTTTTTTTTAGAGAGAGAGGGAGAGGAGGGGCAGAGAGAGAGAATCCCAAGCAGGGGAGCCAACTCCGAGTGGCGGGGGGAGGGGGGCTCCATCTCAGGACCTGAGCCAAAATCACAAGTGGGACACTTAACCGACTGAGCCACCCAGACATGCAAAATCTGCATTTTAAGAAGTTCCCCAGTGATTTCTGTGTGCACTCAAGTCCGAGAACATCTAGAGCAGTGGGTTTCTACTTTGGCTGCATATAAAAATCACCCAGGTTTAAAACAATATTTTGCCTGGATCTCATTTCTAGAGACCTTAAGAAAAAAATAGGCTAATGCCTAAGCATTAGGTTTTAGAAAGTTCTCCTACATGGTTTTATTGCACAGGTAAGGTTGAGTACCAGTGTTCCAGAGCTACACTGTTCAATATAGTAGCCACTAGCCACATGTGCTATGTAAATTTACATTACTTAAAATCAAATACAATTTTAAAATTAGTGCCTCAGTCACAGTAGCCACATTTCAAGTGTTTCATTAGCCACATGTGCAAATAGAGAACAGATATAGATCCATCGTCAGAAAAATTATATCCTAACACTTTAAGAGCATTCTGGATAATTTATTTTCTGGGAGTTTTAATTTTAGGGAGTTGATTTATACTATTCTTATAAATTATTTCCTGGGGAAGAGTGTAAAAATTGGTATTCAAAGACTAGGAATGAGTAGGCTGTGCAAAAACATCTATATTTTGGGTGAAACTTTCTTTTCTTATCAGTTCACAGTCAGTTATGCTTTTGCTATATGTAATCAGGTCAAAACACAAATAAGAGATAGTACATATTCATGACTAAAAAAACTGGTTAGACCTGACCACTTTTGGCAAATAATTAAACACTTGAGGTATACTAGTATGAAAAATCAAGGTAGATTATATAACTAGTTAATGTAATGTCCAACTTTGTTTTAATTCTTATTAAGTTAAATTTTTATAAATGTAATTAATATAATTGTGTATGATGCATTGTTAGGAAGTGGTATAATGGAAGATAACGTTGTTGTCAACAGTAGTCAGTTTCTCTGTTTACTAGCCGAGTGTGACCTTTGGTTTGTCCTGATGAATGTCTTTTTTGCAACTGTAAAATATAGTTAATAAGGTTACCTACTCATAGCATTGCTGAGGATTAAATGAAATACTCAGTGTAAAGTGCCAAACAATGCCTTAATCATATATTTATACTTTGGAACTAAATAGTTCTAATGTTGATCTTCTGCCCCCAACCATTGCTGTCTTCCTTTCTTCAGCATGAGTCAGCTCTTTCCTAGGACTGTTGACTCTTCATGCCAAATCAGTTGCTTTTCAGTTTGAACTCTCTAAAACTTCAGGCCATGCATCCCGGCTTCCTCTACCAACACCCCTTCAGCCTGCCTTTTCCCTTTTGGAATTCCTTTTCTTTCACCCACCATTTAAATGTTAATACATTCTCTCTTCTACCCGGGGTGGTGAAATCTCTGAAACTGCAGCAAACGACCACTGCTTGAAGACACAGTCCTCCCCTGTGCTCTACACTCCTTAAAGCGGTCCTCACCTGTTGGTTCTTCAGAGACTTCAGACTCAGCATGCTTAGCCAGTGAATTCATTTTCCCTACAACTCTCAAACCGACTATTCTTCCTGTTTCCCCTGGATTGAACTAGCACCACCATCCATCTAGTTGAGACAAAATTTTAGGAGTTTTCCTTAGTTCTCCGTTTTTCATAGTCTCAGACATTTAGTTAGTAACCTGTTCTTACTTCCTAACACTTGATCTTTTCCTTGTTCAAGACATCCTTTGCCGGACAGTTGCTGTGGTCTTGGTAGCCTTTCCTTGCCTGCAGTGTCAGTCACACCAGTCTAGAGTCACACTGCTCTCAGTGGGACTTCTTTTCAATTATTCATGTACCTAGCCACATCACTACTAGACAAGGTTCCTTGAAGACAAGGATCATGTCTCAGCACTGCCTCTTCAACACCATGCAGGGTTAATGAACATGAATAAACTGATGGTACCCTCAAGTGCCAGGACTTGTGTGAAACATCAGTCTGCTTTTAAGAAATGAGAATAATACGAAGCAGGATTCTTTGAACTTGCTCTCTTAGTGGCGCTATTTCCTGTTGTTCTCTTACATGGAATTTGTATAGTCTCAAGTTTTAACTGTATATGCAAGCAATTTAGATTCTTTGTAGGAAAAGATTGGTATAAGTTTTTTGTTTAAAGTATATTTAAGGGATGCCTGGGTGGCTCAGTCGGTTAAAAGGGTGCCTTAGGCTCAAGTCATGATCTAGGGGCCCTGGGATTGAGCCCCACGTGGTGCTCCCTCCCTGCTCAGTGGGGAGTCGTCTTCTTCCTCTGCCCCCCAGCTTGTAAATAAAATCTTAAAATATGTATCTATATTTAAATTCAGTTTTGGAAAAAAGTCAACATAGTACTAGAAGTCCTAGCCAGAGCAAGAAAAAGAAAAGACATCCAAATCGGAAAGGAAGATGTAAAATTGTCTCTGTATGCTGATGACATGATACCAAATATAATAGAAAACCGTAAGGACTCCACTAAAAAACTATTAGAACTAGTAAGTGCATTTGGTAATGTTCCAGGGTACAAAATCAATATACAAAAATCAGTTGCATTTTTCTTTCTTTTCTTTTCTTTCTTTTTTCTTTTCTTTTCTTTTCTTTCTTTTCTTTTTTCTCTTCTTTCTCTTCTTTCTTTTCTTTTCTTTTCTTTTCTTTTTCCTTTCCTTTCCTTTCCTTTCCTTTCCTTTCCTTTCCTTTCCTTTCCTTTCCTTTTTTAAGATTTTGTTTATTTGAGAGAGAGGGAGAGACAGAGCGTGAGCATGGGGAAGGAGGCAGAGGCAGGAGGGAGATGCTGAGCAGGGAGCCTGACAAGGGGCTTGATTCTAAGACTCTGAGATCATGACCTGAGCCCAAGGCAGACACTTAACCGACTGAGCCACCGAGGTGCCCCTGCGTTTCTGTACATTAACAGTGGATTACCAGGAAGAGAAGTTAGGAAAACAATCCCATTTACAGTAGCATCAAAAAAAAAAAGTTACTTCAGTATAAATTTAACCAAGGAGGTGAAGGATGTATACACTGAAAATATAAAACACTCATAGAAGAAACTGAAGAAGACACAAATAAATGGGAAGATATTCCATGCCCATGGATTTAATATTGTTAAAATGTCCATACCAACGAAAGAGAAGTATAGATTCAGTACAATCCCTGTCAAAATTCCATTGGCATTTTTCACAGGAATTGAACAAACAATTCTAAAAGTTGTATGGAACCACAATATATCCAAAGCAATTTTGAGAAAGAAGAACAAAGCTGAAGGCATCATACTTCCTGAATTCAAACTATATTAAAGCTATAGTAGTCAAAACAGTATGGAATTGGCATAAAAATAGACATATAGATCAGTGGAACAGAATAGAGAGCCCAGAAATAAGCCCACACATGTATGGTTTATTTTCCAGAAAGGGGCTTAGCATATACAATAGGAGATAAGGTAGTCTCTTCAATAAATTATTTTGGGAAAACTGTATTGGCATAAGGAAAAGACTAAAACCAGACACCAGTCTTACACCATACACACAAACCAACCAAAAATGCATTAAACACTTGAACATAAGACCTGAAGGTATAAAACTTCTAAAAGAAAATGGAAGTGCTTTTTTGGATTTGACACCAAATGGAAAGGCAACAAAAGCAAAAATATACACGTGGGACTATGTCACACTAAAAAGCTCTGCTCAGCAAAGGAAATCATTAACAAAATGAAAAGGCAGCCTATTGAATGGGAGAAAACATTTACAAACTTCGTTATCTGATAAGGGGTTAATATACAAAATATATAAGGAACTGATACAACTCAATAGCAAAAAATCCAAAGTAATTAAATGGGCAACAGACCTGAAAAGATATTTTTCCAAAGGCATAAAAATGGATGGGGTGCCAGGGTGGCTCAGTTGGTTAGTTGTCCATCTCTTTTGATTTCGGCTCAGGTCTTGATCTCGAGGTTATGGGATCAGGTCCCATGAAGAGTGGGCTCTGCGTTCAGCAGGGAGTCTGCTTCTCTGTCTCTCTGCCCCTCCCCCCCCCCCCCCCCCGCTCGCACACTCTTTCTCTCAAATAAATAAATCTTTAAAAAGGGGGGGGCACCTGGGTGTCTCAGTCAGTTAAGTGTCTGCCTTCGGCTCAGGTCATGATCTTAGAGTCCTGGGATGAAGTTCCTGGTCAAGCCCTGTGCTCGGTGGGGAGTCTGCTTCTCCCTCTGTGCTCCCTCTTTCTTGCTCTCACTCTCTGTCAAGTAAATAAAATCTTTTTTTTTTTTAAAAAGACATGAAAAAATGGCCATTTTCATGGTACATGAAAACGTGCTCAAGATCACAAATCATCGGTGAATGCAAAGCACAACGAGGAGTCACCTCACCCTGTTAGGATGGCCCTTATCAAAGAGACAAGGAAGAACAAGTGCTGGGGAGGGTGTAGAGAAAAGAGAACCCTGGTGCACTGTTGGTGGGAATGTAAACTGATTCAGCCTCTATGGGAAACAATATAAAAGTTCCTCAAGAACTTAAACATAGAGCTACCATGTGATCCAGCAGTCCCACTTCTGAGTACATATCTAGAGGAAACAAAAGCATCATCTCAGAGAGGTGCCTGCACTCCCATGTTCCTTGCAGCATTATCACAATAGCCAAGGTATGAAAACAACCCAAGTATCTGTCAGTGGATGAATGGATCCCCCCCACCACCACCACACACACTGGAATATAGTTAGCCTTTAAAAAGAAGAAAATCCTGTCTGTTTTTAACAGCGTGGATGAAGCTGGAGGGCATTATGCTAAGTGAAATAAGCCAGACAGAGAAAGACAAATACTGCATGGTATCACTTACATGTGGAATCTTAAAAAAAAAGTTGAACTCACAGAAACACAGTAGAAAAGCAGCTGCTGAGAGATGGGGAGAACAGGGAGGGTTAAAAGGGTATACACTTTTAGTTATAAGATAAATAAGTTCTGAGGATATGACGTATAACACAGTGACTATAGTTGATAACGCTATATTGTATAATTGAAATTTGCTAAGAGTGGGACTTGAATGTTCTCAACCCCAAATGCGGTGATGGGTGTGTTCATTGAATCAGTGGAGGAAATCCTTTACAGTGTATATGTGTATTAAACCATCACATTGTACACTAAATATCTTATAGTTCTGTTAGTTATACCTCAAAGCTGATAAAATTAGTTTTTAGTAAAAAAGAGTGATGCATTAGTGAATTTCTTAAAACATTGAAAGGGCACAAAAGCCTGTACAATGAAAAGATCTCCTCATTAACTGTTGGTCGTATGTATCTTTCCAAAAATACTTTGCGCATATATAACCATCACCTGTATGCTTACATTTCCTTCTTCCTAGTAAATTACCTTATGTCAGCCTGATTTCCCCAACCCCTAATCCAGTTTTATCTGTTATAATAAGTTGCATCATTATTCGCTGAAATTTTGCCCACACCAAAATCCTGAGTCTTTTCAGCTTCCTGCTTTTCCTTTGCCTCATGCTGTTCTACCTAACAGTAGTTCTGTTGATTTTGCTATCAGCTTAAATCTGGAGTCTGGGGTCACCTGGGTGGCATAGTCAGTGAAGCATTGGACTCTTGGTTTTGGCTCAGGTCATGATTTCAGGGTCATGAGACCGAGCCCCGCATCAGGCTCTGTGCTCATCATGCAGGCTACTTGGGACTCTCTCTCTCTCTCCCTCTCCCTTTGCCTCTCCCCACCACTTCGGACTCTCTCTCTCTCTCTCCCTTTGTCTCTCCCCACCACTTGCTTGGGACTCTCTCTCTCTCCCTCTCCCTTTGCCTCTCCCCACCACTTGCTTGGGACTCTCTCTCTCTCCCTCTCCCTTTGCCTCTCCCCACCACTTGCTTGGGACTCTCTCTTTCTCCCTCTCCCTTTGCCTCTCCCCACCACTTGCTTCAGACTCTCTCTCTCTCTCTCTCTCTCTCTCCCTCTCCCTCTCCCTCTCCCTCTGCCTCTCCCACCACTTGCTTGGGACTCTCTCTCTCTCTCTCTCTCCCTTTGCCTCTCCCCACCACTTGCTTCGGATTCTCTCTCTCTCCCCCTCTCCCTTTGCCTCTCCCCACCACTTGCTTCGGACTCTCTCTCTCTCTCTCCCCCTCTCCCTTTGCCTCTCCCCACCACTTGCTTGAGCTCTTTCTCTTTCTCTCTGTCAAGTAAATAAATCGTTAAAAGATCTGGAATCTGTCCACTTCTGTTTCATCCCTTGCCCTGCTATGACTTTAGTCCAAACTGTCATACTTATTGTAGTTCCGTTCTAAATGATCTCCTTGCTTTTCTTTGTGCCATCTAATCCATGTGCCAGCAGCCTGAGTGGTTTTAAAACACATTCAGATCCTGTCATGTTTCAGCTTAAAAGCTTTCCCATTTCTTTTCAACGAAGTTAGAGACTTCCTGTCTCAGTTTTATAAGGCCCTACATGATCTCCCCTGCCTGTTTCGTCAAACTGCATTTCATTGGGCTTACTCCACTCCTGCCTTACAGGACTCCCTTCAGTTCCTCAGACTGTTAAAACTCAGAACTTTTCAACTATAGTTTCATTTGCCTGGAAAGCTCTTTCTAATACTTTCTTTTTATGCTGGCTGCTTCACCTTCTTTAGGTCTCAGATTAAATGTCATCTCATCAGGGGCGCCTGGGTAGCGCAGTCGTTAAAGCGTCTGCCTTCGGCTCAGGGCGTGATCCCGGCGTACCGGGATCGAGTCCCACATCGGGCTCCTCCGCTGGGAGCCTGCTTCTTCCTCTCCCACTCCCCCTGCTTGTGTTCCCTCTCTCGCTGGCTGTCTCTCTGTCACATAAATAAATAAAATCTTAAAAAAAAAAAATATTAAAAAAAAAATAAATGTCATCTCATCAAGACTTACTTTTTCAGTTATTCTCATGTTATCCTGATTATTTCCATAAAAATATATAGTAGGGATACAGCAATGGAATAGAGTTCCTACCCTTCATGTATATAACAGTGTGGCAGTCCATTCCTTTTGAATAGTTCTAGAAGAAGGACAGTTGGTAATGCAAACGTCTGGAGAAAATGGAGGGTTTTGGGTTGAGGATACAAGCATGAAGGCTGTAAGGCCAGGTGCAGGCTTGGCATGTTAGTGGACTAACCGTGAGTCCAGGGGGCCTGATATAAGCCAAGGGGAACTAGTTGGAGTTAAGACCTGAAATTGTGGGAAGGCCACAATCTTCTAAGATCATTTTGGACATAAGTTTGAATTTTATTCTGTGATGGCCGTCATTTAAATGGATCCCTTATACCAGAGAGATTGCAGGCCTAAGAGGGAGAAGAAGAAGAAAACTAGGTGGTGTAGATAGAGGTAGTGAGACTCGATTAGGTGTTTGATCTTTTAAAGGTAGAGACAACGGATTCCTGTTGGATTGGATGTGTGATGCGAGAGAGAAGAGTTGAGGATGATACTTAAGGATTTTGTCCTGAGTGTCCGAAAGAATGGAGGTAAAAGTACCCTTTACTGAGATGGGCAAGACTCGGGGGGAGGAATACTTGGTGGGATGGATGCTATCTATATTGTTTTGGGAAACATTAAGTTTGATGTGTTTATTAGACATTGGTTACTGTATAGAAAGTTGGATATAAAGTCTTAAGTTTTTAAAAGAATTTACAAGGGTGTGATGAAGGATATCTTTTGTATTTCATGCCCCCCCCCAAGTGATCTCATCCTTTCTCATAGCTTTAAGAACACCCTATTCTCTGAAGGTTCCTAAAATTATCTTTCTCGTCTAAAACTCCAGTTGTTCATTAGTTTTATGAAAGCAGAGTAGTCTTCCCCATTCGCCACCATGTCACTTTCCTATTTATGAAACGGAGTAGACACAAATGTTTACTGAATGAATAAATATAGAAATCTTCTATCTCCATACAATGCATTGTAGTACATTGTATGGATATTACCATAATTTTGCTCTTGGTGCATATTTAGGTCTTTTCATGCTGATTATAAAAATATGTATGAACATTATGAAAGTGGTATGTACATTTGATAATTTAATAAATTTTGCCAGTTTATCTTAAAAAGAGTTGGTGCCATTTAGGAGAATGTTTGTTCCATAAGATTTGAGCAGTACTGTATTATCTACATTTTCATTTAGAATAGTTTATTGTATAAAAAAACAGATACATCAACTCTACATTCTCCTTCCTAGAAAGGATAATGAGATGATTGGCATAAGAATTATATTTTGGTTTTAGAAACATTTGCTTGATATGAATCTAAAGTTTGGTAACCTTTTTGGTCTACATGAGTTTTATATCATCAGAATTGTGGAAGCTGAGCCTATCTAAGAGGTCTATCTGGTGTTCTCTAATCTGGGCTAATAAAGGGTTGGCATTAAGTACACATATGTAGGTGCCAGGCATCAGGCTTGTTAAGTTCCGGCATTGCTGTTCAATAGCACTGTGACCTCAGGTGAGTATCTCTTTTTTTCTTTTATTTCTAGAGTGAACAAGTTGAGATAATGCATGTAAAGTTTAGTACAGTGTTTGCCACGTAGTAAGAGCACGATATGAGTTTGCTAATACTGTCATCAATTGAAACACTATACTTTTGATATTTTGTACCAATGTGTAAAGTACTTTTTAAATGGAAAAAATAGAAAGTTTATACTTAAATTTATACTCTAAGAAAAGGCCGACTTCTGTTTTCTTATTGCTAGATTAATAAGAATGTCAGTTAAATGCCTAGCTTCTTTTTAATTTGAAGAGTAAGAATGCTGAAAATCTGGTCAACAGGTAATATACTTGTGTAATTTTTTTTACTGTTTTTGTTGGGGTGCTAGGGCTACTTTTACCAACTAAGAAAGAAGTGCTGCGACTTACATGAAATTTTTAAAAATTGGCCTTTCCCCCCCTTTTTTGCGAGCTATCTGAGCAGAGCTAAGCTGTGATTTCAGCAAGGAGGCAGAAAATTTGATGTTGCTGCTGGATTTGAGAGACAAACTATTAGTGGCTTTTAATAGCTTCTGCTTAGAAAAATATATAATAAACAGCTTCCAAGATGTTCCCCAGTGGTCCTTGTCCTCTCCCACTCCAAATCAGGACTACCTGTCTAACCTATAAAATGCTGTGGAACGGACAGTGTGTTGACTTCTGAGGCTAGGACATAAAGGCCATTATGACTTCTTCCTTGGTTTCTTGGACCGTGGGTTGTGAGTGGTGATCACGTGGTGTGAGGATGCTTACGCAGCTTTGTAGAGAGACTCATGTGAAGAGGAACTGACTCTAGCCAACACGCAGCATCACCCTGTCAGCCACCTCGGAAATGTGGATTCCCCATCCCCAGTTAGTCCTTCAAATGACTGAAACCCTAGCCAACATCTGATAACAAGCTTATGAAGGACCCTAAGCTAGAATAGTCCATGCCAGACTGCCCCAAATTCCTGATCCCTCAAAACTGTGTGACATAATACATGTTTGTTGTTATTTTAAGCCACTAAGTTTATGGTAATGTGTTAAACAGAAATAGATAGCTGGTCCAGAATGATTTATGATTAGTTTTTAAATTTTGGAAAATATAAAAAAATTTTTTGAAGATTTTATTTGAGAGAGAGCATGAGCGGGGGGGGGCGGGGAGAAGGAGAGGGAGACACAGACTCCCCACTGAGTAGGTAGCCCAACCACGTGGGGCTTGATCCCAGGACCCTGGGATCATGACCTGAGCCGACATCAGATGCTTAATCGACTGAGCCACCAAGGTGCCCCCAAAATATCAAATTTTTAAAAAGTTGTAACCTGTAGCCCTGTGTTATCCATTGATCTTTAATAAAATTAATAATATTATCCTTTTCCTTTGTTATTTATAGTTCTATAATATCTCCATGCTAAAGGTGATAGTTTCTATTGATGTTTAAATTTTTACACTCATTTGTATATCCTTAAATGCAGAAGAAAGATGAACCCCACACCCTTGGGGTCTAAAGTAGTGGTTCTCGAAAGCATATGGCACTGCTACCCCTGGGGAACAGGTTTGGTTTTAATGATAACTGAAGAGGGCTACTCACATTTAGAGAGTCAAGGATGCTAAATAGTCCTCCCTTTTTCCTTGTCTCCATACTACATTGGGAGGAGGAAAGGAGAGAGTTCCCAGAACTCTACCATGTTCCTGGGCAAGACCTACATCCATCCTTTCCTCAAAACTCTCTATCTATTCAGTTGGCTTATTTGAACTGGTCTGTTTGACCCTTTATTCATGTTGGTGTCAGTCACTTTAAGACTCCTAGGCCATCCCTCATTTCCTAAACCACTGCTACTCAAAGCATAGTCCCTGTCTAGAGCAAGATAAGGAGCTTTTACCAGAATAGAAACCAGTTATGTCACTAAGTATGCTCTTTAGTTCAGTTGACTGTTTTTTCCATAATAACTTTCTCAGTGAAGAAATAGTACATTGATTTACACCCTTCCTAAGTGAAGAAACACCCACAGTGCCTTCCATAGCTCACCAACCTCAGTCGTAAGCAAAATTTCCTGTATCGTTAGTTTCTTTTGAATGTTTATGTCACTTTTGGTTCTGAGACTAGTTCTTTCAAGAGAACTGCTTCCTTGTAGCTTACAGTGGTGGCTGTTTTCACTACTGCAGCCCTCTTACCCCTGGGCCTAGAACTGGGGTTGGTATCGTACTTATTCCTCATTGTCACTTCTAGACTTTTCTACCTTCTTCCTCTTTAAACCCCCCCAAGTTCTGAATTCATGATCAGTGCTTTTTTTTTAAGGTTTTTTTTTTTAAGTTTGGTTTTGTTTTTTTTTTTTAAGATTTATTTTATTTATTTGAGAGAGACAGAGAGAGAGAACTAGTAAGGAGGAGGGATAGAGGGAGAAGCAGGCTCCCCCCAAGGCAGACTGAGCCACCCAGGTGCCCTGCCTTTTTCTTTTCTTTTTTTTTTTTTAAATTAAACAAAGGTGGATTTTTTGGTTTTGTTTTGTTTTTTTAAGAGAGGGAGAGTTGGGGGGAGGGGCATAGGGAGAAGGAGAGAGAGAATCCCAAGCCGGCTCCCTGCCCAGTGCAGAGCCTGACGCAGGGCTCCATCTCACAACCCTGAGATAATGATCTGAGCTGAAATCAAGAGGCGCTTAACTGACCGAGCCACCCAGGTGGCCTCTCATGATCACTGCTTGTTTCTCTTGTTACAGTTCTCTGTATACCTTCCTTGTTATACGCCTGCTTGTTACTCGAAGATTCAGTTCACAGTCCTACTCTAATACTCCTAATACTTGTATCTTGGTCACTATGTGTAATACTCTAGACTCTCAGTTCCTAGCCCTCCCCTCTTCCATTGAACTTGTTTTTTCTACTTTAGCCATTCATTCACATGTTCATCCTTCAGGCCAGAGCTTACCATATGGGAGGTCATGAATGAGCAGTTGGCCTGAGAAACAGCTGGGCACACACCTGGGTAGGCCTGAGTCAGCAGGAAGAAATAGGTCTGTAGTCCCTGAGAAGGCTGTACAAGTATGTGTTAGTACTTCTAAGTATGACACAATGAAAAACAGCCTCAACCTTGTCATTTCCCAACAACCGTAGAATCTCCAACACCAGCTTACTCTGTCAATCTTCATCTCTCCAGGGTTTACATGCACTGATTTTTCACCTTTTTAAGTTAACTCAGTGCTCAGCATGGGGCTCAAACTTACGACCCCAAGATCGAGAGTTGCACATTCTATCACCTGAGCCAGCCAGGCTCCCCAAAGTCTTCAGTTTTTTCCTGGCCAGAGGCTGCCCCTCAGTTCCTCACCTCATGAGCCTTCCAACACGGCTGCTTGCTTTATCCAAGTAGTCTAGCGAGAAAGTCTCTCAACAAGACAGAACGATGTGAGTGTAGTCACAGAAGTGTCATTTTGTGACCATTGCTTTGTTTTGTTGGTTAGGAGCAAGTGACAGATGCTGCTCACATTCACGGAGAGTGTGATATGGGGCTTGAGTTCCAGGCGGCAGGGGTCATTTGGGAGGAATGGGTGCATGTTAGAATCAGCATGCCACACTTTTTTTTGGTTTCTTTCTCTGACATTTCTATCCAGTCTTGGTTAAAACCAACTCTTCTTACTCCGTGTATGTCTGGATTTGCTGCAAAACTGAATGTGACTGAACAGAAATATATGTATGACCATACTTAACTGGTCTCGCTTAAATTTATCACCACCAATTTGGGGGAGCTGTCATTATCACTCTGCAGTCTTACTGCGTTTCCCTGCATGACCTTCTGATAGATGGGATACCCGTATTTTCTTCTAGTTTTCATGGTTGGTATTTTAAGTATTTAACTCCTTAATCCCCATGATACATGGTAGAAATCAACCCCCCCCTAAATTTTTAACCAATTATTGTAGCACACTGAATTGTCTACTGTTTATCATGGATAAAAATACCACTTTTATTCTAAATTCTTTTATATAGCTGAATTTGCTTTTAGATTTTCCATTCTCTTCCATTTTATCTAATGCCAATGTGACACTTTTTTAAATCACACTTTTATTATGGTTTTATAATATGCCTTCTTATCTGACCATTCTAGTTCAGCCATTCTCCTAAGTGGTGAACCATGGCAGTATAGTAGAACATTAAATTTGGTGGAATCAATTTGCTTTTTTCAAAGTGTTTTGTTTTTTCAATACCCTAATATTTTGTTATTTAAAACTTAAAGCAAAGTAGCACAGATTGAGTTTTGATCTGCAAGGAGCCCTTAAAGTCAGTTGTGTTAATAACTAGTTGTTCCACAGTGAAAACTACAAATTTCTTTTTTGTAGTTCCAGAAAATAGGGCACTTGTGCATCAGAAAGTGTAACTGAGAAATTCATATTTTCCTTAGGAAAGTTTTTGAAATGTCCCATGTTAAAAACAAAATAACAGCCTTTCAAGTACTGTCTTCAGCTAATGATAACTAGCTTGTTCTGTCTTAGCCTTGGGGTAGAAGTCCATTAATTATAACAGCAACATGGATATGAGCTGAATGAAATTCTTCTCTTGCAATAAATACTAACAAAAATATCACTGTGTTATAGATAACTTCTTACTCTTCTACATCTGGGGCCCATGCTGTTACCACAATATGGAAAGCAGATTGTAAGTGGTAGTCTTCCGTATAAAAAACAAATAAGCAAAAATTTTTCTAATGCAACATTGGGGTAAGAATAATATAACAGTTTGTATAATGCATGTTTATGTTTTTAATCCTTGTAATACCATTTGCTCCCTATCTGATCAAATTATTTAATTAGAATTTATAATTATTATTAATTTTTAGTTTGATCTTGGGGTGCCTGGGTGGCTCAGTCGGTTATGCGTCTGCTCAGATTATGATCTCGGAGTCCTGGGATCGAGCCCTGCGTCAAAAAGCCCTGCTTAGCGGGGAGCCTGCTTCTCCTTCTACCTCTGCTGTTCCCCCCTGCTTGTGCCGGCTCTGTCTCTGTCTCTCAAAAATAAATAAATAAAATCTTTAAAAAAAATTTTTTTTAAGTTTGATCTTGTTTGCTTTGTCTAGCCCTTTCTGTACTTGTTGGGTCTTAGAATCTAGCCCAGTTTTCTTCCCTTACATGTGATATTTGGGTAATTCATTTGTAATCCCATTTCATTTGTAAAATTCTATAGTTTTGTAATTTTTTTTTTAATCTGCAGCCTGTTTTTGGCCAGGATATAGTCACTGAAGCATAAATTCCATGATGGCAGGGATTTTGTTCCCTCTGTTCTCATCACCTAGAACAGTGCTTTGCACATGCATGCTCAATAAACACTTCTTTAAAGGATGAATATAAACATGCATTTGCCATGTGACCCAGTTATTGCACTCATGCATATTTATTCCAGAGAAAATTGGTACATGAACATATGTAGCAGTTTCATTATAGTCTTCCATCTGGAAGTAACTCCGAGGTCCTTCAGCAGGCAAGTGGTTAAATAAACTAGTACCGTGAAATATTGTGCAGTGACAAAAAGGCCTGAACTATGTGTGGACATACGTGTATACAAATGAGTGCACGTAAAACTGATGAGCTGAATGTAGCGAATGAAATGGTACCAATGTCGAGTTCCTGGTTTGGATCGATCTTACGCTATAGTTATGCAAGATGTTACTATTGGAGGAAACCGGGTGAAGAGTACACAGGACCTCCCTGTATAGTTTTTTGCAACTCTCTATAAATCTATAATTATTTCAGAATAAAAAGCTTATGAAAAATGAAAAAGCCTAATTAGTGCTTAGGCACATCTCCTAATGCACAGAATTAAAGCTACAGGGTTATTATTACCAGATATTCGTTGAAAGCACTGTTTATTTATTTATTTTAAAAAATTTTATTTATTTATTTGACAGAGATGGAGACAGCCAGCGAGAAAGGGAACACAGGCAGGGGGAGTGGGAGAGGAAGAAGCAGGCTCTCAGTGGAGGAGCCTGATGTGGGGCTCGATCCCAGCACTCCGGGATCACGCCCTGAGCCAAAGGCAGACGCTTAACGACTGAGCCACCCAGGCACCCCTGAAAGCACTGTTTAAAAGATGTAGTACTTTGCATGTGTTCTTTCATTAAGGAGCAAGCAGATTTCTTGTGTTTATGGTTCTTATTCTTTATCTGCCTAATCTAATTTTGGGTACTTAATTTTAAAACTCTTTTCAAAGAAACAAAACATCTCACTTTTCAGAAGCTCTTAATTTCAGATAAAGCTGGTATATTTGAATAATAGTGACCTGGAGCTTTGTGAAAATGTCATAAACTATGCATTACCATCCATCAGTTTTAAAAGAAACCAATGTAAACATGAAAAATTAGAAAGAGAACCACCCTTTCTCACCGTAGGTATGATTACTTCTCCGTTGTCTCGTATACAAAAGTATATGACTCATCTGACCAAGGATGCTAACTAGACGTAACCATTTTATCTACCTTAGAAACATGGTTCCCTGCACTAAGGAGTGTGGTCTGATGATGTTGTTTTTATATTAACCCTTGTGATATGATAGGGAAGAACTTACACTAATTAAGCACAGATTAGTACAGTTTTCATTTTAGTTTTCTGTTGGATATTGCCAGTTTTGTTAAGATCCTGCAGAGTGGTATGACCTAGATCCCTAAAACATCTCCACGGTCATCGTCATCCTAGAGCTTATATTTTAGGAAAAGGATTCAGAGCAAGGATGCAATTTCTTACCAAAAATACAGAAAAAATGGAAGAGTTAGAGAAAAGAAAAAAGGAAACCGCATAATCAAAATAATTATAGTTGCTGGAACACCTGGGCGGCTCAGTCAGTTCAATGTCTGACTCTTGATCTAGGATCAGGTCTTGATCTCAGGGTAATGAGTTTGAGCCCTGTGTTGGGTTCCACGCTTGGTGTGGGGCCTACTTAAAAAAAAAATTATAGCTGCTTCTCCCCCTCCCCCTTTTTTTGTTACCATCTAATTGGCTTAATTAAACAACTCCTTAATCGAGGAGCATCCAGTGTAGCAAGTAGAGGGGAGTTCCTATAGCTGCCCCTTGATAGTGACTTTCCAGATTCTTAATCTTCGTGACTAAAGTTCTATGTGTACCCTCCACACTTTTCAAGTCTTCGGTGTAGGAAACCTGACTTCTCATGTGGGTTTTTCAAATATGCAACCTAATGCAACTCCTTTCTTGAAGCAGATTCTTGAGAAGCATCTCACACTTTCACACTTTCAACAACATAAGTAGAGCACGTACATTCATGAAAGCTGCCTTTATGAAGGTTCACCTGTATTTGCATTAGTAAAAACTAGTGTGTGCTATTCAGTTGTTTCTCAGGCTGGATTTACCTGGGGGCACAAAAACAAACCAAACAGGAAACAAATTTCCCCCAAACAGAACCCTCTGCCACTAGGGCCCCGTGTCTTTATAATTTTCATGTTTAAGGGATGCCTGGGTGGCTCAGTCCTTAAGCATCTGCCTTCAGCTCAGGATCCCAGAGTCCTGGAATCGAGCCCCGCATCAGGCTCCCTGCTCCACTGGGAGCCTGCTTCTCCCTCTCCCACTCCCCCGGCATGTGTTCACTCTCTCGCTGGCTGTCTCTCTCTCTCTCTCTCTCTGTCAAATAAATAAATCTTAAAAAAAAAAAATTTCTATGTTTAATACAAGGGAGGTCCATGGACTAGTTCACGGGTAAATCACTCCCTCTTTCGCCCCAGATTGTTCTTGCCTATGGGGATAGCCTGCATGCTGTATACCCAGTATCCCATGACTTGCCAAGAACTGCTCCTTAGATGTTCTTTCTATAAGCTGTGTTCTCACCCCACTCCTATTACTCTGCTTGCTCATTTCTCTTTTCTAATTCAGCCCTTTCAAATACTCAAGTGGGGAAAGAAGGGAATAACTTTTCCTCCTCCATGTTATACTACATTAAACCACATATTATACCCTAGCAATACAGGTTTTTATTTGGTTTATTTATTATTTTTAAAATTTACAGTTTGAATCCCTAAATATTGTGTTTTATACATTTGTATATTTTATGTATTTAACTTTTATGATCCAATAATTTGCTGTTCAAATTATTCTGGCTATAGCCACTGGAAGCTCTTTTCGTTGGCTGAGGGTGGTTTTGGTTTGGTTTGGTTTGATTGGTTTAGAGTACTTCATTACTTTCAGATACTAAAAGATGCGCCAAGCTCATTGTGTATATTTCCTACCCCAGTCCTAAAACCTGTTCTGTCTCCACGGGACTCCGGAGAGTCTCTTGGAGAATGGTATTAGAAATCAAGATTTGGGTGCTAGATGTGCTCTGCTACTGGGTTGTTTTTGCTCTGGGCTCTCTCAGCTGACACAGCGAGGAGATCAATGTGGGTATACTAACCTGGGTATATACATATATGTATAAATATTTCTGTATGTAGACATCTCTATTGTAAGACTAAACATTAGTTCACAGTGAAGTCTCCAACTATAAGACATTACTCCAGGGATCATTCTGGCCTCTTCCCCTTGCTTATCTGTAAATTCCCACTCAGGCAATGAGAAACCTGGCTCCCACCATTTGCAATTGATTTGTTTAATTGTTCAGTTCCAGTGTACATATGTAGCGGTGTATGAATTGTTAACCCATATCCTCATGGGAAACAGCTTTATCAGCTAGAATACAGTGCTTCCGTAGAGTGTCTTTTGCCTTTTAATCTTACAGATCCCGCTCATTTCCAAAGTCTTTTAGGTCAGCATGCATTTATTTTATAGACTCATTTATGTTTTAGACACTCCCGCTTCCTCCAGCACAGAAGGCAGTCTAGTGTCCTTAGTAGCCCCTCATTTATAACACTGACCTGTTTACACTTATAACTTAGGGTCTCCTCTGATGTTTCTTCTTCCCTCATTTTGGACCCTTGAGAGGAAGTGAAGGTTGTTCATGCATGATTTATATATTCCCCAATCCGGTGTTTTGATTTTGGGGGTTCAGTTTCTTGCCCAGTGAGTTTTTGCCCCCTTTCATTTAACTTTAAAGCTTTAGGTTGACAAGTCTGGACGGAGACAGTCTTAGATTTTATGGAGCGTCTCTTGTCTCTAGTCATATGCCCATCACTCCTAGTATCTTAATCTGTGGCCTGATAGTTGAATCACTGTCTTAAACACTGTCTGCGTTGCTACACCTGTATTTCACATCCCATGTTTCTCTCCCACAACCTTAACTTCACTGTGGGGAAAAAGCCTCTCACATTTGCACGAAATATTCCTGTCTGGGAAGTCATCATTTCTAGGTCTCTTCTGGTGTTAGCATTCTTTCATCTCCACAAAAACGAGCAGGATCTGGTTGGCAGGTTAGGTTTAGTCTTAGCTGGCCTTTTGCCACATTTTGGAGACCTGTTTTTTGCTTCCCTAATTCCCAGCATCAGAGAAACACCGGTTACCATGATGGGTTTTCCTCAGTGGTTCCAGTAACTGAGCTGCTGTGCTGTACCCCTTGTTACTCACCTGCAGAAGCAGAAGATTGTGCTTATGCAGGTCTTAGTTAATCTGCATGAGTGAGGAAAACTTTTCTGTGTTGGTTCAGAGTTTATTCTTTTCTTTCAAAGCAACTTATCTTTTGCCAGATTAACTTCTTGACATTAGTATTGATTCGAACCAATCTCCTAAAACAATGTTGAGGTTTTGAAAAAATATTATTTCCTTGCTGATCTTTTAAATATTCTCTGTTGAGACAGTATTTTTCAGTCCCCTTTCCTTTTTAAGCACTCATAGCTAATGGGTGCGTGAGGCAGAAAAATAAACATAGCATACTTCTTATACTACCACCTTCTCCCGTACTTCCTTACTTTCTGTTTTGGGTCAGGGCTCTCATTTTAATTTACCATATTTTGAGAGACTCAGCCTTTCTGTCTTGAAACTCCTATGTACAGGAATTTAGGGCCTTTATTATCAGTAGACCAGTTTGTCCAGGTGAAAGCTATTAGCACTCTCCAGTTAGCAGAAATCTGTTAGGGACTCAGGCACACTTATAACTCAGACCAGACTTTCTCACAGGCAAGCCTCTGTGCACCAGAGTATGCAGAAAAGCAACCTTCATTCCAGATGTTTGCCACGTTTGTCCCATGTGAGTGGATTGGGTAGCAGCAAAAGGAAGGACATTTACTCTAACATGCAAAAAAACGACTGTCATTACTGAAAAACAGCAGATACTTACTTAGCACTAAGAAATGAATGGCCTTGTGCTTAACTGCCTGAAACAGGACTGTACTTAATACACCTTTCAAGTAACTTCTGGATACATCTGGTAAGTAAGAAATGTTCTGAAACACTTAACTGGTTCTCCACAAGGTATCTAGCTAAATGGGAGAATATTGAAAAGTTATATTGGGGCACCTGGGTGGCTCAGTGGATTAAGCATCTGCCTTGGGCTCAGGTCATGATCTCGGGGTCCTAGGATCTAGCCCGGTGCCAAGCTCTCTGCTCAGCAGGGAGTCTGCTTCTCCCTCTGTGCATGCTCGCTCACTCCTTCTCTCTCTCTCAAATAAATACATTAATAAATAATCTTTAAAAAAGAAAAGGTATATTATTGAGGTCCTTTCAGAATGGTTTTGAATGATAAGCTTAGGAGTTTGCGTGCATGCTCAATTTGGTGAATTGTGGGGGAGTCCTTGAAGGCTTCTAAACAAGTAATATGACAATAATTTAGTATCGCAGCATGGTAGATCAGTCTACGTTGGAAGTGGGAGACTGTATTAGAGCAGTGGCAGTGGAGGTGGAAAGGAATACGTGGAATTACGAATACTTTCTTTAAGTTCTTATTCATCATCTACTGCTCTCCAACACTGCTTAGACCCCAAGAAGTGCTTCTCTGTAGCTTGTGTCTTAAACCCGTAGGTGCAGTTAATTCTTCCTGAAACCAACACCTGTATTTGCTATATTAGTGAATACTTACAGATTTAATTTTTGGAGTAATAGTTTTGACAGATCTAGGTAATTGTTAAATGACTTCAGATCAAACTTCAGAGTAATCATAAAATGTTTCAGATGTTTTGTTTTTATAACATGCTTCTCAATATTCATATCTTTAATTATTATCCCTTATAAAAGCTAGGCTTTAGGGCTTCTTTATTGGGTTATAGTCTTAAGTTTAGAATCTTGGCTTTGTGGATGCTGGCTAACTTCTTTCAAAAAAATCTTTCTAAGTATTGTGGGCAGGTAACAATTTGGGGGAAATGGGCACAAAGTTCCTCAAGAGACTTACATAGTAGCAGTGGAAGAAAGAAAGTAAATGCATATAATAGATAGGTGATAAGTAAATTAGAAAAATAAAGCATAACTGGGGCGCCTGGGTGGCTCAATCTTTCGGCTCAGGGCGTGATCCTGGAGTCCTGGGATGGAGCCCCACATCAGGCTCTTCCCCTGGGAGCCTGCTTCTTCCTCTCCCACTCCCCCTGCCTGTGTTCCCTCTCTCGCTGGCTGTCTCTCTCTCTGTCAAATAAATAAATTTTAAAAAAAGAAAAGAAAAAGAAAGCATAATAAATGGACTAGAGAATGCTGAGGATGTGCGGGAGCTAAGACGGCAAGCCATGCAGATGCTCGGGGCAGTGGCCTGATGCAGGGGCCTTCTGAGGATCGGTGAGGAACAGGTAAGAGGCTCGTATGCTGAGGGGAGTGAGCAAGAATGAGAGCAGAAAGAAATGATAGAGGGTCAGGAGGAAGGTATTACTAGGGAAGGTCGTGAAGGTCATAGTATAAACTTTGGATTTTATTCTGAAGAAGGCTTTTGCACAGAAGTGCCATGTTCTGACTCAAGTTTAGTAGGCTCAGTGGCTATTAGTATGAACACTAAGGAAAGAAGCTGGTAGTTGAGCTTGTAGGCTATTAAATTGTTGATGCTTTAGATGGAAGTGAAATGGGAGAAAAAGAGAAAAGTCAAGGATGACAGCGTTTCCTGCTGGAACAACTAGAAGACTCCATTTACTGAAGTTGGGAATGTCAGAGTAGAAGCAGGTTTAAGGAGGTGAAATCAAAAATTCATTTCTTATGTTAAGTTCATTATGCCTGTTTGACTCTCAGTGATGACATTAGGTTATAGGTACCCAGTGGGATAAGCCAACTTGGGGTTTCTGAGGAGAGGAGTGGAGGTACAAATGAGAGAGTGATTAGCATAATGGATGGTATTTAAAGTCCTGGCTGGATGAGCTCATGAAGGCAGTGGGTGTAGTGCCAAAAGGACAGTGAAGAGAAGAGGTTCACAGACTGAGCCCCAGAGATGTTTGCCAACATTTAGAGTATGAGACAATTTTGCGGAAAAATCTTTGCCTCAGCCCAGCAAAATCATACCTGTTCGTTGGCCAGCTTTGCTTCTACGGTATTCCCTTTCTAAACCTAATCTGTGCCCTCTCCTTCCTATGTAATCTAGTGTTTTCTGAGTGTTTTCATCTGAGTGTTTTCAGATGACCAGGTCTGACCCTCAATTTTGTAGGTTCAAAAACGTAACAATTTCAGTAGGCCCAGAGTTGCAGAACGGCATCTCATTTACTTAAAATTCTATAGGTATCTTACCATGGTCATTATATTCACCTGCCATTGAACACACACCACCTTCCTAATACCAAGACCCACTTGCAATTGCTAATCAAGGAGCTGAGAATCAAAAGAGAATGAATTAGTCTTGAGGGGATAATTTCTTAGATGCCTTATGAAATATTGCTGCCCCACAACCAAGTATCTTTATCAGTGTATCTCCCTCAGGATTGGGCTGGATAAACAGTGCCAAATTCTTTACCCTGGGACGTCTTGCCCATTATAGATAGCATATCCTCTTTTGGTTGTAACATCCCTTTTTTTTTTTCCCAACAAGATTTCAATACTATTTTCTTAGTTTTCATCACACCCTGGTTATTCCTAGTTTTGTCCTGCCTTTCCAGATTTCTTGATTGGATTTCAGGCGTTTCTGAAACTCTTCAATCACACATTCATCTTTTATTTTTTATTGTTTTAAATATTTTATTTATTTGTCAGAGAGAAAGAGAATGCGCATGGCAGGCAGGCAGAGGGAGAAGCAGGCTCCCCGCTGAGCAAATTCGAGACTTGACCCCAGGACCTCAGAATCTTGACCTGAGCCTAAGGCAGATGCTTAACCAACTGAACCACCCAGGCATCCCACATACATTCATCTTTTAGACTAGTTGTTCCCAGTACCTAATTTCTTTTGGTTATCTCTGTGAATGTTCGGTGACCACTTACTCTGTAGAGGCACTAGGCAGTACCAGGGGTTCATTTTTAGCATTTCATTCTTTGATGTAACCTGCATTTTACTGAGAACCTCACTGTTCTACTACCCTTGTGTGAACTGTCTGCATCCTACTCATCTTTCAGTCTTTGGTAATTAATCTCCACAGCAGTCTGTGTCAGCCATCACATTGAATGGAAATTACTTATTTTTTGTCGCCCCCCCCCCATTTTATGCTACTTGAAGGTAGGGTTCTTACTTCCTATTTGCATTCCCAGCACTTAACACAGAACCTGGCATGTATGTCTTCAGATGCTAGGGATGCCTTTCTACTATGTGACATCCTACTGTTACATGTCCATAATTTGTTGAACTGATTGAATTGATTCAGGGGGACCCCTACCTCCCTGCACACATTAAAGTTATAAATTTTTCTGTGTATGTACATTTTTGCCACTCTCACATAGGAGAGGAGACTAGGATATAATCAGATATGAACAACAGGGTTTAGGACATTACAAAATTATTTCCCACTTTAAAGCTTCTAGGACCTTATTTTGAATATCAAGTCTTTGTTGTTTCTTCCTGCTGCCCCCATCCTCCATTCACCTTATTGTCCTTAATTCTGTTTACCAATTTAAAATACCATAACATTTTTTCAGGGGTGTGGGGAGGATTGGAACTTGTTTCCTAAAATTTCTTTGTCCTTTTTTTTAGCCACATACAATTAGTTGCAAAATCTTACTGACTTTGCTTCTGAAATCCTCTCCTGTCACCTTCTCCGGTGCATTTGCCCTGTCATCTTTCTAGTATTGGCCCCGTCACTTCTTCCCTGGACTAGATCAGCAATCTTCTCACCCCCTAATCTCTCTTACTAACAATGTGTCCTGCAAACCACATCTAGATAACCTTCCAGGTTTGATCCCCCTGCCCCCCGCCCTGTCAGAAGCATTCCCTGTTCTTTGATGGCTCCCTAAAATACCTAAAATAACTCCCAAACTCATCCAGTAGTGAGCTCCTAATGACAGAGAATGAGGACTGTTTAATTTCACCGACATGGAGCTATAGTTGTAAGTAACTCCAAACATAAATTCTTGGATGAAGTCCCTTGTCTTAAATTCATGCTAATGTTTAAGTTAAAAATATCTTCTTGACAACAAGTAAAACAGTGAAAGCAAACAAACAAACAAAAAAAAGTAAAACGGACTCTGTAGAAGCTGTGCCATTTTAAACTGATGGTTTTCTATATTCTGGGCACACGGGGTGGAGCCTCAGAAACACACATACCCTCCTTGGAAAGCCTTGTTCTAAGCCTTGAAGTCTAGACTACTTAACCTGATATCTGAGGTTGTTTGTGGTCTGTCAAGAACCTGCTTTTCCAGATTTCTTGTCTGCATGGCTATGCTTGTCCAGTATTCCAGCCTCATAGAACATACTGAGAAGCTTTCCAGCTTTTTCAGTGTTCAGGAATTGTTTATATAATCATGGGCATTTTCTTATGGGAGAATATCCATGAAACTTCTGAGACTTTTTTTTTTTCCGACTGCTGGAGCCAGTTTTGATAATTTATGGGTTTTCAGAAAATCGTGTTCTTCTAGAGGTACGCATTTATTGGTAAAATTAGTATTTTCTAGTTAACTTAATATTTTAGGGTAGCAGTCATTTGAGGGGAGAAGCTGTTTTGGTTTCCTTTCTCTTGCCCAACAGCACAGCCAGTGACACAGCTGTTTCATGGATGGTTGAGAGGAATGGTACGGTTGCAGCAAAGCAGCCATACAGACCTGCTGGCCTTTGGGGACTCCTGGGATAAATTGCTTGGCCAACTGAAAGTGTTACAATAGTCGGTTTGAGGTCCCTCACCATTGTAGCCGCTCGAGCTGATTTATACTTCATAGTCAAAATTGGCATGGGGCAGGCCTTTGGGATTAAATTAATTTATACCAAGTTAGAAAGCATCAGCTGCCAAAGTCAGGGGTGCCTTCTGGAGGCTTCTTCATGTATTCTAAGCTCACACTCCAGGCATTCTCTCTTGGAAAGCAGCTGGGATAGTCCTTCAGGAAGGCCTGCTTTGCATCTCCTTTGTGTTAGCCGGGTTCTGGGCCCTATACAGAAGCCCTAGTCTTTTACTGAGACACTACATTGCAGTTGGTCCTTGTGCAAATCAGGAGGATTTGTAACCTTCTAAAATCAAATACAGCATATATGATTCTTTTACCCTGAGGCCCTTTTTCCCCTCCTTGAAGTAAAGTCGAAGGAGCTGTTGTGCCTGAATGGCAGTAGTACAAATCTATGATCTTGATCCTTACTTGAAAGTTGAAGAGAAGAATGTTTGTCTCTCTTTACCACCTTCTTTAGCAAAAGATTAAAGAAGATTTCTGGAGATTAGAAGTGTGTCAAACAATAAAAAGCTACCTCTAATGTTATTTAAGAAATGGTGTTAAGCGGGTGGTTGTTATACATTAAAGGAATTAGTAATATTCTGTCATTTGACTGTCTCCAGTCTAGAAATTATCTTTGTTTCTTAGGCAGGTGGGACTTTTTAAAGTAAAGAATTGTAAATAAACATTTTCCCACAATGTATGCTAAAGGCCCTGTTTCTCTCTCATTGCTAATCAGAGTTTGGGGCCGTTCCCCTTGCTCAGTCCTGAGTTCTTTTCCGACATCCACTGCCTGTTCTTGAGGGTGGAGGAGGTGGTAAGATGTTAAACAGACTTGTCCCTAATGAGCTGTGACGCCAGCTGCAAAGAGGACAAATCCTGTTACTCCCTCCAGCTACTCTCTGAAGCTACAGAGGAGCAGTAGGACTGGGTCTCCCTTCTCTATGCTGATTTGCCGAGTTTTCTCCCCCACCCCCACCCCACCCACCCCTTCCTCTTCAGTCCCGGAGCATCTTGGCAAAGTTCAGATTTCTGTGCTCACAGCTCAATGCCCACAGTGAAAAGGAAATACAAAAGGGGAGGAGAGAAAGTGCGGGGGTGGGGTGGGGAGGGGGGATTTTAGAAGGGTATTCCTTATTGCCTTACTTTTAAGACTTACTCTAAGCTCTGGGTTTGAAGGCCTAAGTAGTAAAGCTTTGAATAACCTGAGTTTCCAAATAGTTCCTTGCAGAACTGTTGGCTTTTATTGGCTTAGGAACACGGTAGGCCATGTGTTAAAAGGATTTTAATTTCTGTTGTTCAGAAACCTGAATTTTGAAAAGGCCACTTTCTGTCTCTTTAGTCTTTGCTTTTTTCCACATAGTTTAATTCTAAGGAAGATGAAATAATTGTAATATTAGCATGTTGTAGAATATTTACTGTGCACCAGGCTCCACTGGCTTTTATAAGCATTGCCTCATATAATCATTACAAAGTCCTTGGTGATAGATACTTTTAATGGGACAATTTTTTCCTAAACTGTGGTAAGAAACATAATACAAAATTTGTCATCTTAACAATTTTTAAGTGCACAATTCAGTAGTGTTAAGTATATTCACATTGTTGTGAAACAGAGCTCCAGAATTTTTCCTTCCTGCAAATGTGAAACTATACCCATTAAAGTGAAAAATTTTTAACTGATAAGCTAGTTCTTCTGTTCAGCAGAATTAAAACTGCTTTCCTGTTACCTTTCTTCTTTGCTGTCTTTCTATAACATTCTTAATCTTTATTTCACCATAGGGTGAAAACAGGCCTATATTAGTGTCCCTTGGTTTATCCATTTGGTACCAACTGTGGGGGTTAACAGTAACTAAGGGGAAGGTGGGGGGAGAGCTTTGCTTTCCAGGGGGTTTATCACCTGTTCTTTATTCTAATCTTTACGAATTCTGCATTTTGAGTTCTGCTGAGCTAGAGGGGAAAAGTTTACTGATACCTTTGTCACCTTACAAGTTACCATGACCCTGCATATTTTTTGGTGGGTTATCTAGATAGCTGCAGATTTATGAGGCATAATATCATAGAAATACATTTGAAAAGCAATTTTATATTTTGAGGCCCATTTTCTTACTGATTTACGAGTTTTACTATATTCCATGGGTAAAATGGTAGGCAAGGGCAAGGTGTTGAATTTTATTTGTAAATAACAGAGTTCCTTTCAATACTTGTGTTATTTGAGGAGCAATTCAAGCCTGCTCAGTTCTCCTTGAAAGAGCTGATCCAACATCCCTGATAGTCTGCCTTTCTATGTAACCACTTTCCCCAGGTGCTAACTCATTGGTTTTGGTTGTGCTAGGAAACGCAAACCTAGGTTCACTGGGGAGAAGTTTTTACTGGTCTTCTTTAGCCTGTCCCTCAGAGTTGGGTATTGAACAAAAGCATGTAATTTTTTTTTTTCCGAATTAAGAGAAGTCCCCTGTTTCTGCTGATAATGTTAAGAAAACTATGGTTGAGTCACCAATGAAGCCTGGTTACTGAGACAGGCAGAAAATACAGTGAAACAATTTTGTCTTTCCTTCTTTTTCTTTTTTAAATTTCAGATTCATAGATTTTATTAGTCATTGTTCTTGGTTCATGACACATTCTCATCACTGGTCTATGAAAGTTTCGCTTTGTTCATTTATAAGTGATACCATCTCTGAAAATAGCACCCATCAGAATTAGAACATCATCAGTATTGATGTTGCTCTCCCATCCAGTTTTCTGCCTCCCAGAACCTATGGGAATTTTTAAAAATGCAGATAGGGAATAAAAACTTACCTTAGATTTATTGAAGAAAATATGGATTTGTTATACAAATTAATAATTCAACTATTGGGCATGTATTTTAAGGTAAACGGTTCTTAACACTTACTGATTGTAAGTTGACTTACTAATTTTGATTTCTGCTAACTGCCAGGTTAACAAGATGTTAGTAACTTCAAACCTGAAAATTCATAATCTAATGTAAGTAGAATGTGGGTTTAAGGACATCTTATCTCTTGGCCATATCAGTCCTAACCTTTGTCGGTCTCAGTTTTTAGTTTGTTCTTGAACGTCTGCAGTTCTGCCTGATGACTCTCTGGGAGCAGTAATAAAAGGATGTTGGCAGTTGATATTGTTTGGAGAACACTTTAACCAGAAATTTCATGTTATATCCTCCCATTCTAAATAGATTTATTGCCAGAAATGACGTTCTTCTCTAAGGACCAAATGACCCACATTTCCCACAAGTGATGGCTAATCTTGTGTTTAGAGTAGTTTGTTCAGTGGTTTACCTGGATATCGGAATTGACATTTATTCTTCAGTCCTTTCAGCAGGTTTCGGAGCTTGAGGCAGGAACTGTAAATTCCGTAGATACTGACAACCACACTTTCGTGATTTGATTATGATCATACATTAATGCTAGGGTTTTTAGATAAACAAGGGGCTTCAGTTGTTCTTAAGATAAATCATTTGAGTATGTTTAGGGTTACAACGTTAAGGATTTAATTCCATCCTCATGTCAGAAATTCATTTCTGATGTTTCTTATATGTTTTAGAGCATTTTAGGTCTATGGCATTATTTCATTTCTTTTGGTAATTATATTTGTCTTTTGTTCATTAAACCAGCATTTATTCATCCTCCACATGTTCTCAAATCCTCCCCTTCTTTATTCTGACAGCTGCTGTTTTATTTATCTCAGACTCTGACCTTGTATCTTCCAGAATAGCACTTCCCAGACTATATGTGCATATGAAACAAGGGCCTCTTGTTTAAATGCAGATTCTGGTGTCAGTCAGTCTGTCCTGGCACCTGAGGTACAAGCTTCCAGGTGACCCTGACACTGCCTCTGTGGTCCCCACCTCTGGTACCCCTCCCACTCATTCTGCATTCTGCTCTCAGAATTATTTTTCTGAGATAGAGATCTGATCATTTCACTCTCCTTCTCCAGACTTGATTGCCTATGGAAGTAAAACCCACACTCTAGTATGAAGATCCTTAAGGAACAGGCCTGTCCTGTCTTCAGTTCTCTAATCACCCTCTCCGCTTTGGGGAGAGGCATTGATTGGTACTTTCTACACATGCCATGCTCTGCCTTACTGTGCATGTGCCAGGTAAATATTGCTATATTTTATTGTTGCCTCTTCAGAAGACAATATTGCAGGTATAAACTGGACAACTAGAACTTTCCTCTAGTGAAAGTTATCCTGATAGAAAGGGAAGTGTTCATGTCAAGCATTTCCACCTAAGCCAGAAGGGAATGTCTGTGAGTGGGAAGCAGGAAATGTAAAAGAAAGGAAATTCACAGTAGAGTTTGAACTGTTCCATATGAGTGACATTTTTTTTCTTTTTTTTTGGAGTTTCAGCATAAAATTTAATGCAGATTTTATACTTTGCTCTGTAATATGACTGTCCTATAAAATTAATGTTTTATATTGATTTCTACTGAATAAAAGTGATCCACACATATCTTCTGGCTTCTAGGAATCCGGGCATACCTCCACAGAGATCTGCAGTAAACTTCTCTCTGTCCTTGGTAAAGCCTTCCCGTTCTTATCTCTTCAAATGTGGCCTTTATCATAGTTTTAATTTGGTACTTCTTTAAAAACAGTAGGAAGCGTCTGACTACAGCATCTTTAATCAAGAATCACAGGGTGCTCTTTAATTTACACTGACGAGGGGGACAGAACCCCAGCAGGAATGTGTAAGTATGTGAGCATACACAGTATTGAAGGAGTTGCTGGAGGAACCAGCAAAGTGGAACTCAGCTAGGAAGATTTTAGTTCAGTTTAGTTTTTAAAGATTTTATTTATTTGTCAGACAGAGCAGAAGCGGGGGGAGCAGCAGGCAAAGGGAGAAGCATGCTCCCCGCAGAGCAGGGAACCCGATGTGTGGGGCTCCATCCCAGGACCCTGGGATCATAACCTGAGCCTAAGGCAGATGCTTAACAGACTGTCAGTTAAGGCATCCCTGAGCTAGGAAGATTTTATAGATGAATTTTTTTCATGTAAAGGATCTACAGTATGGCTTGGCAGAAGGGAGGAGGGAAGAGATTTCTTTCTGCTTAGGGAGAATGGTGCATTTGAGGGTTGGTTGGGAGTGATGGAGGTGGGCTATTATAGCTGTTAAAGCCATCAGCCTTTCTAGCCTAGAGCGCCTGGGCCAGTAAGAAGCAGCCCTGTGGGAAGAGACCTGGATGGGGTGGTCTGGGTTTCACTTCTGTCCCATCTTGAATTCTGTCCCATTTTGTTTTCCCATTGCTGCTATTTCTCTCCCTCGGTAAGCCCTTCAGAATCTTTCTCCCAGGCTCTTGTTTGTGTTTAACCCCACCTCGCACCCGCTACCACTAGGATTCCTCTTAAATACACAGCAGCTAGGTTAGTATCACTGTGCCTCTCTTCAATAAAAATAACTGTAGTGAATCTGCATTGTCTTCCAAAGAAGAGCCAAACTCATTAGCTCAGTATGCATTTCAGCGATCAGTCTTAGCTCACATCACTCCCCTTGTAGTATCTACAGAATAGTTAAACTGAAGCTACCGTCCTCTTGGTGCCCTTGCTCCCGTTGTTCCCTGCACCTGGTTATGGCCTGCTTCTCCCCCCATTGTCACACGGCCTCAGTTTTCCCATCTCCGGTGCCACCATCTTCATGCAGTCTCTTAGGCTTCCCACAGCCAAAAGGAGTCCTTTTTTCCCTCAATTCCCATTGCACCGTAGCACTTTTCTCTACCTAATAGTGCTAATTAGTTGGTTTGTCTGTCTTTTTTTGTACTCTTATCTCTCCAAACTAAACTAAGCTCCTCAGCACTTAGGAAGTACTATATTATCTTAGATAGGGTGGGTACATAGTAAATATTGGTTGTATGGATGAATTCTGGCTAATTATAGTTCAGATCTTTGTTATCTCTGGTTGGTAGAGTTTCTTGTGTTTCTGGATAATCACTAACTAGAATGTAGAAAAGAAGTTTGCCAACAGAAATTAATAAACTAATAGAATAAGAACCATTGCTATAGATGTGTTATAATTCCGAAGGTTGTAATTAAGGCAAGCAAAATGTTTGCAGACCTCAGCCTTGTCTTTGAGTTTCATTCACCTGGGCCTTTAAGGCAGTATGAACCTTTTCAGGTGAACGACTTCAGGGTAGTTTGTATTTTGCTTATTTGTGTCAGTTAGTATGCTTAGCAGTTTTTTGTCCTATGATGGTTTTATTATTATTATTTTAAGATTTATTTATTTTAGAGTGTGTGCAAGGTTCAGGGACAGAGGGAGAGAAGCTCAAGCAGACTCCCTGCTGAGCACAGAGCCCACCACCTCACCGCCAGCCTCCATGTCACAACCCTGAGATCCCAATCTGAGCTGAAACTAAGAGTCTTGACATTTCACTGACTGTGCCGCCAAAGCGCCTCTGTTTTAGAACAGGTTTTAGAGTGAGTGCTTACAAACTTGGGAATTTTAAAAAATAAAATAACAAATGGAACCATTATAAAATAACTTACAAAATTATTTTACAGAATTATTTTATTACAATCATTAGAAAAACTTTAATGTTTTTATAGTAGCAGCAGACTCCCCTGTTAAGTATGCACTGCCGTGTAATTGGTGTTTAGGCCAGAAATTGTTTCTTATGCATGCCTCATGCTTTCAGAACCATTAATATTATCCTTGAAAGTTTGTTTTTCTGTGTTTATAGATCTGGTTATGAGCCAGTCAAACCATAAGCAGACCGTTGGAAAATGGCTTGCATGCAGAAGATAGCATCTTGGTTGAAATGGTGTGAGCAACTTTGTATCCCAAGAGTTGATGATTTAGATTCCATCATCTTAGAAAATCCTGGTTTATTTTTATTTTTTTTTTTTAAAGATTTTATTTATTTATGTGACAGAGAGACAGCCAGCGAGAGAGGGAACACAGCAGGGGGAGTGGGAGAGGAAGAAGCAGGCTCCCAGCGGAGGAGCCGGATGTGGGACTCGATCCCGGAACGCCAGGATCATGCCCTGAGCCGAAGGCAGACGCTTTAACGACTGCGCTACCCAGGCGCCCCAGAAAATCCTGGTTTAAAATGAGAGATTGAAAAGAGAAATAGCATCTCCCGAAATTTCCCATTGTCACTTTTTGTCCCAGTGGCTCCTTCTCAAGTTAGCTTTGTGGCATTTTCTGCTTGAATCCCAAGGAAAGCAAATACATCTCACCTAGGATTAAACCGTTAACATAGACATTACCTCCTTCTCTCTAGATGATGTAAGATTAATCTCAGTTCTGGCAATCTCCTATCATTAGTCACTTAAGTGTAGCATCCTCAAAATAAGAGTTGCTAACTCTATTGCTCACTACCAGTGCTTCTTTTTTTTCTTTTCTCTTTTCTTTCTTTCTTTCTTTCTTTCTTTCTTTCTTTCTTTCTTTCTTTCTTTCTTTCTTCCTTCCTTCCTTCCTTCCTTCCTTCCTTCCTTCCTTTCTTTCTTTCTTTCTTTCTTTCAAGATTTTATTTATTTATTTGACAGAGACACAGCAAGAGAGGGAACACAAGCAGGGGGAGTGGGAGAGGAAGAAGCAGGCTCCCAGTGGAGGAGCCTGATGCGGGGCTCGATCCCAGAACGCCGGGATCACACCCTGAGCCAAAGGCAGACGCTTAACGACTTTAGCCACCCAGGCGCCCCTACCAGTGCTTTTTTTTCAACAAATATAGTGGTTCTTTAAAGCAATTGCAGATGGTTTACCTGTTAAAACTGTTAGGGGAGGGGCGCCTGGGTGGCACAGCGGTTAAGCGTCTGCCTTCGGCTCAAGGCGTGATCCCAGCGTTGTGGGATCGAGCCCCGCATCAGGCTCCTCCACTATGAGCCTGCTTCTTCCTCTCCCACTCCCCCTGCTTGTGTTCCCTCTCTCGCTGACTGTCTCTATCTCTGTCAAATAAATAAATAAAATCTTAAAAATAAATAAATAAAACTGTTAGGGGAATGAAGAATACTTTCTAATCAATTGTGTATTTGCTACTTTATTCTCTTGCCATTAAAGTAAAAGGCATTATAGCATATTTATATAAGTTAAGCTCTTTGATAATTATGTAGCTAGCATTGACTTATAAAAAGAGATATGTGTTTCTTCTGGTGTGCAGAAAAATGGAATGGAGCAATGGGAGAAGTAAACTCCGTCGGAAAACAAAAAGTTGAACTTGTTACTCTTCTAGCAGTAACTGTGGGAGGAAAGGCAGTGTTTGTCCATGGCACGCAGTTTGGCTACACTGACCCTGTAGTGGCTTGGAGAGAGATGTTGATAGTGTGGGTGATAGGAAGCAGGGACAGGTGGATTTTACGAACTCTCTGTCTGTGATCTCAATCTCCCTCTCCTGCTCCTCCTCCATAGGAGTTAGAAGCAGCTCTTCACAGAGATGACGTGGAGTTTATCAGTGACCTGATCGCCTGCCTGCTTCAGGGCTGCTACCAACGAAGGGATATCACGTGAGTAATTCTGATTTTACTACGTATTTCCTAGAAAGAACTAATTATCCAGCTGCACTGATGTTTCATGTCTCTTGTAACAAACCAGAACTGATCGTTTGCCAGTGGTATTTACCACTGGATTCCCCAGCTCTGTGTTTGGCTACTTCTGCAGTTGAGTTTTGATTTTATTATAATCCCTGAGTTTCTTTCACTCTGACAAATCTATATCCCTTACTCTCGGATCCACCAGTTAACATAATCAAGTGTAGAATTTCTTCTTCTCAGTATATGCCTTTCTTTCTGATTTTTACAGAAATTACAGCCTCTTGCAGTATTGGTAAAATGTTGCCTAACAAATTAAAGCTAGATTTTACTACATTTTTACCACTTGAGTATCTTTTATTGTTCACATAACCAGTAGCGTAATTTTTAATATGGAGCTTTTAGGCTCCCTCACACAATAACTGCCAAGTAAACAGCTCTCCTAGTACATTTGACATGTGTAGACATTTGGAGCAAAATTTTATCTGTGTAGACGAATAAAGGATCTTCCTGATAAGGCCTCATTCCTTGTTTTCACCCTAACTTGATGTACATTTTCTTTGCTACTGTGTTTCTATACAGGGCAGAGCTCTATAGAGCCAACTCTTAAAAAGCTGAGACAAAATAGTTTTCCAGTTTTCAGCCCTCCAGTGCCATGCAGGGCAGGGGTTTGGGGTGTTAAAGTTTATATTTTTCATACAGTTAAAGATGGACTCTCAAATACTTCTGCTCTATTAAATCTCTTAGGTATCTGTTAGGGCTTGGAAACTAGGCCTAACACTCATGTGCAATAAACCTGTCGTTACAAGATGAGTATGAGATTGATGAAATGCCGTTTTCTTCAGGGTAGAAGTTTGCATCCCTTAAGGGGCTGCTCCTGGACTCACTGTGTTAACATAATGACTTTTTCTCCGAGAATACCCAGATGGTTATACTAGATAAAGAATAGATGAAAGGTGGAAAATCCATCTACGGTTTTACTACTTGAGCATGATAATTAAGTTCTTCCATTCTTTTATTGGGATATGGTTTTTAAGCACAGTTGTAGGCATACTGGGATATGATTTTACTTTTTCATATCTTGCATTCATCCTGACAGTTATTTTTCTTAAACCATCTTTCCTTTAAACGTGATTGTCATGGTAGCTGGACATTTGTGTCTATCTTTTAACTGTTGTAAACAGGCTATAATGCATGGCCTTGGACATAAAAGTTTGTACACATAGTGAATTATCTCCTCAGTTTAAATTTCTGGAACTGTGATCACTCAGAAGAAATGTCCATTTAAGATTTTTAAAATAAATTTGCCAGGCTGCCCACCACAGAGATTGTTCCATTTTAGCCTTGAATCTTTATGGCATGAGGGTATCTGCCTAAACCTCCATCTGGGCATTGCCCACTATTTGCTGGGTAGCAGGTACTGGTAGGACAAATGGACACCCTCAGGGCCTTCATGGCATTTACAGTAACCACTAGGTGTGGGAGAGGGAGATCCACTAAGAATTACAGTAATATTTATATAATTACAAATTATGTAATTATTGTAATAAGTGTTCTAAAGTAAAAATACAGAGTGTCAACAGAGCGTATAACCTTATATGAGAACATGATACGTGTTGGGCTTCCTTTGGCCAGTGCCCGTATTTTATAAAGTATAATACATAAGTGAATGAATGAATGAACAAAGGAAACGTCTGAAGATTTGCAGAACAGAGGAAACTCCTCTGAAGGAGTGATAACCCTAGAGCGGAGCCTAGAGATTATAGAGTACAAAGTCCTACGTGGATCAGACACATGATTTGTTTGAGTGGCACAGTCTTGGTCCCTGAATGTTAAATTTTAATTTGTTGCCAACATCTATAATGAGATTTCACATTTCAAATCCCAATTTACAGCTTTTAGAAAATATCTGATGGTCTGCGACCCATGCAGACAACCATCAACTGGAGGGTATACGGGGTCTGGTCTGCCTCAGGACTCAGCACTCCTGACCACTCTCCCTCGCAGAGGCTGGTTGTCACTCATCACCTGTCATGTTCATATCACCTACCTTACGTATCTTTCTTTTTTTTAACCTGTCTACTGCACACATTTCAGTTCAAGGAATTCAATAAACACAATAGGAATTGGAGCCTAATAGGCTTTCTAGGCTGAGTTAAGAATTTAGGGGTATCAACATAAAAGCAAGGAGAGCAGGGGAGTCGTCAGATTGTGTTTTTAATTAAGCATCCTGGGCAAGAGGGAAAGTAGAAAGACCAACTAGGGGCTAATGAATTAAACAGGGGAGAAAGGAGACAGAGTGAAACTATTACGATGGTACAAGTAACGGGACATGGTGTCTCTAATCTTGACCAGTCTGATAGGTATAAAGTGTTTTAACTTGCATTTCGTTGATCATTCTTCACATGTTCAATATCTTTTCTTAGGTTTATTGGGCACATTTGTAATTTTTGTATACTTGACCTTCTTGTTAATATACTTGGGTCATTTTACTGGTATGTTGAAGATCAGGGAAAAGAAATACCCATTTAAAAATTGTGAGGCTCTCTTCGTCTAGGTTCTTCTGTTTCAGTCTTGCACAAGAGTGTTCCTTTACCCTTGTCAGCTCTGACATTGCCCATAACATGCCAGCCCCTAGGTGCTGGTAGGGTAAAACAGTCTCCTATCTCTTGTGGAGCTTATGGTCTTCAGTGTGGGACCGTGGAGATAGAGGGGACAGTCTGTGGTTGAAGATTTAAATAGCTAAAGTCGTATCATCTGTGGAATAAATCTTCCCATCCCTGTTGGCACGTGATATCTCTTTGATCTTTTCCTAATTTTTTGCTCATGCTAGAAACTACTTGGTTCTTTCTGATTGTACCTGTTAGTCTCTTTTGGCTCTGATACCACACTGTGTCTCCCTAATATATTCACTAGCTTTGTGACCCTGTGCCTCAGGTTTTTCATCTATAAAATGTGTTTAATGATAGTATCTTTACTTGTTGGATTATTGTAAGGTTGAAGTAACATTGTATATGTGAAACAGTAGGGATATTGTCTGGGACACAGCAACTAATAACATTTGGGTGATTATTCCTTTATATTATATTTTAATGTTTGATGAGGGTACTCCTTCTCATTAATCTTTCTGTTTAAAATTTGTCTTAATCTTCTTCATTCTTACAGAAAATAATTACATTATCTCATCATGTTCATAAGAAATCCCCTTCTCTTGATTAGAGTCAGATGAACCTGTGAATAAATTCAGGCAGAATTGACCTCTTCTCAATATTGAGATTGCCTTTTTGTTCAGGCTCTTTCTGTTACTCGGTAAAAATGTATACAGCTTGATTCAGTTAGGTCAGATACATGCTTGAGTATTTTAATTTTTGTCACTGTTAGGAGTTGAATCCCATTCATATTGTAAGTACTTTGAAAATATATTCTTGTGTATAGATCTTGAATCTGCCCAGTTTACTGATCTTGATCATTTTTTAATTTGATTCTCTTCTCATTTTCTAGGATTATCATCCCTCTCTCCTTTTGGTATTTGTATTCTTGTGTGTTTCATGGTGTACTAGTTATCCACTGCTATGTAACAATACCCTAAAACTTAACCAACTTAAAGCAACAAAAATTTATTATATCATAATTTCTGTGAAGAATCTGGCTTCAGCGGGATGCCTGGGTGGCTCAGATGGTTAAGCATCTGCCTTTGGCTCAGGTCATGATCTCAGGGTCCTGGGATCGAGTGCCACATCGGGCTCCTTGCTCAGCGGGGAGCCTGCTGCTCCCTCTGCCTGCCGCTCCCCCTGCTTGTGCTTTGTCTGTGTCTCTCTCTCTCTCTGACAAATAAGTAAATAAAATCTTAAAAAAAAAAAAAAAAAAAAGAATCTGGCTTCAGCTTAGCTGGGTATGTCTAACATAGGATTGCTTAGAGACTGCAATCAAGGTACCCAGGACCTTGACTAGAACTACAGTCCTTTCAGGGTTTGACGGGTCAGGTATCCATGTATTTGTTTTCTTTTGCTGCATAACAAGTTTCTCCAAACTTAGTAGCTTAAAAAATGCATTTATCATCTCACGGTTTTATAAGTCAGGAGTGTACATGTGACTCATCTGGACCCTCTGCTCAGTTCTTGCGGGGCTGTCCTCAGGGTGTCATCCAGGCTGTGTTCTAATCTGGACGCTTAACTGGGGAGAAGTCCAGGTTCATTCAGGTTGGTGGCAGAGTCATCTCTTTGCAGTTGTAGGATTGAGGTTCTTATTTCCTTGCTGGCTGTTGACTGGGAGCTGCTGTCAGCTCCCACAGGTCATCCACAGTTCCTTTGCCACATGGCCGCTTACTATATAGCTGTTTGTGCCTTCAAGGCCAGCAGGAAAATAGCTCTTGTCTGCCAGGAGAGAATCTTACATGATATAATCATGGGAATGACATCCTTTTGCCATATTCTGTTGATGAAAAGCAAGGTATGGACGGTCTATCATACTTAATAGGAGGATATTGTACAAGGGTGTGAATACCAAGAGGCAGAAATCATTTTGGGCCTCTTAAAGGCTGTCTGCTATAGTTGCTTTTATCGTATTGACTGTATCTTCCAGAACAAAACTAAATAATAGTGGGTAAGATGTATACTTGTATCTAATTATATTTACTTAGTTATTAATATTTCATAAATTGTGTGGATATTTTGATAGATTTTTTTGTGTGGACAAGGACCAATTAATTGATTTTTGGATAATCATATTTGGTTTTAATGGATCCTGTAAGTATATGTGTGTGTTTGAATTATATATATATGAATTATATATAAAAATTATATATATATATGAATTACCAATGAGAGGTTTTGATTTGCCCCATTGTAAATGGGGGTAAATGACTGTAACCAGCTTGTTCCTCATTTACTTTTATTCCTCTCATATTTACCATTAGTCTCCACCATAAATTATAGAAAAAGTGTATACTTACTTTGATAACGTTTCCTATAAAAGTAATTAGTTTGAAAATAATGGATATTCTGCAGAATATTTTTAACTTAGATGCCACCTTTTCCCGTCATTCATTCTATTTTCACTTGTGTTCATTTAATTTTTTTTTCATTGTGAAGTAAAGAAGAGATGGTATGAGGTGATCTCCTAGATTAATAAGGTCCCATTTATAGGGAAGGAAAGATATCCAGACAATTTACTTATCAGGTCATGTAGCTAGCTAGAAGATGAATAATTCCCACATCAGCAAGATGAGGTACAAAGATTTGAAAGAACGGGAGATTGAATATTAAAATCTGAATTTTAGGCCTAAAATTCAGACCCTTTTGTGTTTTTTCTTCTTAACATAAAATTAAGGAATTTTTGCAGTGTAAAAAAGATGATGTTTCAAGAAACAAGTGTTGGTGAGGATCTGGGGGAAAAGGAACCTTCATGCACTGTTGGTAGGAATGTAGACTGGTGCAGCCACTGTGGAAAACAGTATGGAGAATCCTCAAAAAATTAAATTAGAACTACCCTATGATGTAGCACACTACTGGATATTTACCCAAAGAATACAAAAGCACTAATTGGAAAGGATATATATACTACAATAGCCAAATTTTAGAAGCAGCCCAAGTGTCCGCTGATAGATGAATGGATAAAGAAGATGTGTGTACATACAATGGAATATTATTCAGCCATAAAAAAGAATGAAACCTTTCTTTCTGCCATCTTTCTGTGCCACCATAGTGGTACACACGAATGTCTTGGCAGACGCTCTCAAGAATATTAAGAACACTGAAAAGAGAGGCAAACAGCGGGTTCTTACTAAGCCATGCTCTGGAGTCATCGTCCGGTTTCTCACTGTGATGTTGAAGCATGGTTCCATTGGCGAATTTGAAATCATTAATGATCACAGAGCGGGGAAGATTGTTGTGACCCTCACGGGCAGGTTAAACGAGCGTGGAGTGATCAGCCCCAGATTTAATGTACAACGGAAAGATCTAGAAGAATGAAGTCTTGGCCATTTGCAATGACATGGATGAAGCTAGAGTATAAGGCTAAAAGTAAAGTAAGTCAGTCAGAGAAGGACAAATACCTTTTGATTTCACTCATATGTGGAATTTAAGAAACAGAATAAATAAATGAAGATAGAAGGGAGAAACAAACCAAGAAACATTCTTAACTATAGAGAAAGAACAAGCTGATGGTTACCAGAGTGGGGAGGTAGGTGAGGAATGGGTGAAATAGGTGAACAGGATTGAGAGTATTACACTTATCATAATGAGCACTGAGTGTATAGAATTGTCGAATCACTATATTGTACATGTGAAACTAATATGACACTGTATGTTAACTATACTGGAATTAAAATTAAGAACTTAATAAAGTTTCAAAAATACAGGGTTTTTTTTTTTTAATGACCAAATACAGTATAGATTGGGAGTCCCCATCCCCGTCTGAAAGATGGGGTACAGGGTAAGCTGTACTGACTAGGTTCTGTTTTTCACATAAGTATACCTAGAGGTAAAAATAGCATTTATGTATTTCAGAATGTATTTTTCTCATCAAAGTTGTGTTGGCTTAGCAGTCACTGGGTGTGCAAATGCCCAGTTTCATTCTGTCATCTATTCTTCTGCCTCCTCTCCACAATTTCTGCTTTTGTAGACTGCATAGAAGCCAGGGACAAGTTCAAACACTGCATGCTCCCCTTCCACAGTGCTGAGTTAAAACAGCTTTTATAAATATACATTTCCTCCTTATCACAGGATTGTGTTAGTTACTCCTACAAGATTTCCTTTGAAGTGAGGGATTAATTAATTAAAAAAAAAAAGACCTCAGTCAAATATCATAAAATTTCAAATACTTGTTGTAATGAGGAAGAGAGAAAGGAGTTTTTCCCCTTCCCTGTTGCTAGTAGCTACTTCTTTGACTTTTCTGCTTTTGAAGGAAAATATGAGAGTTTCAGATGGATAGAAGGAAAAAAAGCCCAGGGAGCTCAGTGTTCTCAGTATTCATTATTCTTTGGTACAGTGTGTGGCAGCACAGGTCCTACCAGTAGTGATGAAGAGAGCTTCCTTAAAAAGCAGAGCCTGCTGTTCTGCACTGGGGCAGGGAGGTAAGCAGTTTTCCAGCATTTTTGAAACCACATTCTGCTAAACACACCTGTAAGATGGAGGAGTACTGTGGAAAACATAATCAGTAATTTTTACTTGTTTTTGTTTGTTTTTAAAATACAGGTGAAATAAAAATATTTCTGGATGACCAAATAAATTTGGGGACTGGCAGCCCCAAGATTCAGAATTAATTGTTCTGGAAAGTGGCTCTCACCTCAGCCTTTTAAAAGCTTGTTATTCTTGGGACTCCTGGGTGGCTCAGTCAGTTGGGCCTCTGCCTTCAGCTCAGGTCATGATCCCGGGGTCCTGGGATCAAGCCCCACATCAGGTTCCCTGCTCATTGGGAGCCTGCTTCTCCCTCTGCTCCTCCCCCCATTCATTCTCTCTCTCTCTCTCTCTCTCAAATAAATAAAAAATCTTTTAAAAAACACCTTGTTATTATTGGTAGATAATATACACACGGAAAATTGTATAGTCTGTAGTTATACGTCTCAGTGAATAGTCACATTCTGAACACATCTGTATGGTGAGCTCCCAGACAAGAAAGACCACTATAATGGATTTTACTTTTTCCATTGAAAGGAATTGTCCAAAGTTATAGTCATTCTGTCCCACAAGTGGTATCCACTAGCAGTCAGAGTGAATGTATGCTTTCTGAAATTTGACTTTCATCTCATCCTGTAAAAAGAGAAATTTGGACAATTGAATGCTTGCCTTTTCTGGTTCTGAGATTTACCTGTTGTGGGGAGCTAAGGCAGTTCCTTAATTTCTTTGTGCATAACTTGCCTCATCTCAGATGATAATAGTACCCACTAAAGTTATCATGAAGAGTAAATAATTTATGAGAAGCCTTAGAATAGTCTTGAGCTACTAATAAATATCAGTTTATTATATCAGTGTATGTGGAAACATTCTCATAGTTTCTAAATATGCTGAGTGGAATGTAGACACTGATTCAAGCAGCTTTCCATCTCTTACTACTTTGGTTTGCACATTTTGAAACTGGGGTCAACAAACGTTTTCTATAAAGGCTTAGAGAATAAATATTTTACGCTTTGTGTAAGTGATACGATCCGTTAGAACTACTCCCTCAGCGTAGTGCAAAAGCTGTGAATACTTTAATGGCCGATTGTGGCTGTGTGTTTTTTTGTTTTTGTTTTTGTTTTTTTTAGAACTTTGTGTACATTGAATTTAATAATATTCTCACGTGTCATGAAATAGTATTGTTTTGCTTTTTTCCCCCCAATCATTTAAAAAAGAATGGTTTTTTACATTTTTAGCTTATAGGCTGTTTAAAAAAAAAAAAGAAAAAGACATTCAGGCCCACAATTCATGGTTTGCCAGCCCCTGTTTTTAGAACACTTAAAAAGATTACTATTTTGGTTTGCACTAACTCCTTCTAACCTTTAAATGGCACATAGAACCCCCATTTGTTCTTTTTTTTTTTTTTAAAGATTTTATTTATTTATTTGGCAAAGAGTGTACAAGAAGGGGGAGTGGCAGGCATAGGGAGAGGGAGAAGCAGGCTCTTTTCTCAGCAGGGAGCCCAATGTGGGGGTGGATCCCAGGACCCTGAGATCAAGACTTGAGCCAAAGGCAGATGCTTAACCAACTGAGCCACCCAGGAGTGCCACACAACCCCCCCCCTCCATTTGTTAATTGTGTTCTCCAAACTGAGGTTTGTGCCCTTATATATAGGATAGAATTATATTTGTCTGCTTATCCTTACTATCTTAGGCACTATTGTAAATGTTTTTTAGGAACTCTTATTTAATCCTTAGAATGCCTAATATAAATTCCTTTCTCACTCATTTATTAAGGATGACAAATTTGAGGCACAGAGAGGTTAAATAACTTGTCCAAGATTACACAGCTGGTTATTGATATAGGACAGATTTGGCCCCTAGCAGTGTAATCCTAGACCTCCAGCCCTTACCCACAGCGCCATGCTATCGATGAATTAAAAGAAAAATGTTAAAGAGGTTTTCATCTGAAACAAGGAGTTTTAACTGTTTTTGAGCTGTGTGCTTCCTTGGCATTCTAAAGAAGTCTGTGGACCTCATTTAAGAATATGATTTGAAATCGCAAAATAAATAGTATTAATCCTATTTAATTCACTTATACTGAAATACAGTTAGTAAAATTTTAATAAAACAAATTTTTGATACGGCAATGTGTTTTTTTTATTAACTCATCAACATACTGTAGCAGCAGGCTTTATTTTTGAAGATTAGTATCTTAATCTTCAAGTATTCATGATTCTAAATGGTTATTTTGAGATGTTTATGGTATCTGTAATGTGATGTGAAAATATTTTATTTCTTTTGACCAAGAAAAATACATATGCTGATGTTTCCCCCCTACATTCATAATTGAACAGAATGTAAAATTCAGTCAGAGGCTAGTTAAAAGGTAATATTTTCTCAGCCAGGTTCACGGCCACCTGACTTTTATCTGTGGACCTCTGCTTTAAGAGGTTTTTCAAATCTCAAACCAATTCGCAATTCAGAATCAGTGTCTTAGAAGTAAAGGGAACTTTATCATTAGTACAATTTGCTTTTTATCCTGTGAGGAAACTTGAGCAGCAAAACTGTATCTACGTCATCGGACTCTTACTTCCACACATGTTCTGTTATGCTGTGGTGATACTTGCTCTCACATACGTCTAAGCATTTTCCGGGTAGCTCGGCGGGTAGCACATCTTTGGTTTGGCTTGATGTTATTTGTACTGTTTAGGAATTTGTTGTGCCTGAGTCATGTCACCCTTCCTCATCTGCAGGGAGTATGTTCCAGGACCCCCAGTGGATACCTGAAACTGTGGATAGTATTGAACCTGTTGAACCATGTGTATGATAAAGTTTAATTTATAAATTAGGCACAGAAAAAACTGAAATTTAAATACTTAAAAATAAGCATCGTAAGAGACTGACAACAATAAAATAGAGCAGTTAGAACAGTCTGCTCTGATAAGTGTTGTGAATATGCACACACCACACGCTCGCGCCCTCTCACAATGTCTTCCTGTTCTGTGCGCACCTTTCTTATGATGGTGATGTGTGATGATAAAGTGCCTCCATGATGACATGAGGTGAGTGATGTAGCATTAGGCTGCTGTTGATAAGTCAGAAGGGGGCCATCTGCTTGGACCTCTGGTAACTGAAGCTGTGAAATGTGAAACCCCAAAGACAGGACTGCTGCATCTGAATGGGTGGGTACTAGATGGTGGCAGTTGGACTCCGAGCGGGGAGTCCCTGGAATCCTCTGGGATCCTCTGTGCCTTTGTGTGATCCCTTCCCTTTGAGCGTGGGTGGGACCTGCTCCTAACCAATAGAACTTGGGAACACTGATGGGATGATACTCCCCTGATTCTTTCATACCTTACAGGACTCCTTCTCACTGTCAGATGCCGTAGAGTTGCTTTGATGAAGTAAGCAACCACATTGGGAAAGCTCCCTTGGCTAGGGACTGCAGTGGCCTCTAGGAGCTGAAGGTCAGCCATATCACAGCTATACACATAACCCTGGATAAATCAAGCCAGAAAAAAATGTTGAGCAAATAAAGCAATTCACAGAAGCATATGGACCAGTGATTATGTTTCTATAAATGTAAAATGAGGAAACTAAATGAGGATAAATATATGTGGTTAACTTATAAAGAAAATCAAGGGGGGGTGCCTGGGTGGCTTAGTGGGTTAAGCAGCCGACTCTTGGTTTCGGCTCAGGTCATGATCCCAGGGCCCTACGATCCAGGCCTGTGTCAGGCTCTGTGTTCAGTAGGGAGTCTGCTTCTCCCTCTCCCTCTGCCCCTTCCCCCTGCTCGTGCTAGCTCTCTCTCTCATAAAGAAAGAGAAAGAAAATCAAGGCAGTGAGTAACACAGTTCAGGAAAATGATTCTACCTGGTAGGAAGGGAGACGACTGTAGCTAGAGAAGTAGTGATTCTCAAACCTTAGGGAATATCAGAATCAATCAGGTGGCTCGTTAAAAGACAGATTGCTGACCCCCCCATCTAATTCAGTAGGCTGGGATGGGGCTGAGAATTTGCATACATTACGGGTTCTGGATGATGCTAATGTACTGGTCCAGAACCATCCTCGAAGTTCCACTAATCTAAGGAACGGCTAATTTTCTATTTCTTAAGCTTGATGGCAGACACATGGGTTCTTGTTTATTTTGTTTTGTCTTTGCAGTTTCTTTGCTGATTTACCCCCATCAGTATATAAACTTAAAAGGAGAGTAACAGACTTTGTGTTGGTAACATACTTTTTATGGCTGTCGAAACACTCCATACTTTCCCTCCTGTTATTCTCCCTGGAATTGCAATTCTCGCCCGTTGGTTTTATGGGCCTGTATCAATAAAAATACTGTGGGCATTTAAAGTGATTCATCAGCTGGTTCTCAGCAGCCTTCTTATTCTTCTTTGAGAAGTAACCTAACCTAATTGAGCATGGGATTGGAAATCAGGAACTCCTGGTTTGCTCTTAGCTGTCAAAGTGAAGATAGGATTGCATCAAACAGTGTCTTGAGCAATGGTTTAAGCCCTATAAAAATACCCTCCATTAAATGCTCATTATGATAATATTTGACACCAAAGGTTTTTTTTTTCCTTTTATCACTTTTAGTAGAGTGCTTTTTTGATTACCTAGACTAATTTGTGCTTCAGTGTGGTCTTTATTTCGCTTTCTTCTGGCTTCCACTCAAAGCAGAAACTAGTAACAATCATAAATTTTACTTTGCGGCATTAATTATGTACCTAACATTCTATAATAGATTCTCTAAAGACTCTTAAACATTTAGTATTTGGGGGGTCCCATCTGCCCTCTATAGAAATATTATTTATCTTTTTGGAAATTACAATACTTCTGTGAAATGAGTCCATTTAAACTCATCTTTATTAAGATATAATTTAGATACAGTAAAATTCACACAATTCAAGTGTACAGGCTTTTGTTGGACAAATGAATACACCATGTTGTCACCATCCTATTCAAGATAATAGGACATTTCCATTTCTGCAGAAGGTGACCTTTGCCATTAAATCTATCCCCACCCCTCCAGATTGCACCCCAGGCAATCACTGATCTGATTTTTATCACTGTAGATTAAGTTTTACCTTATTCTAGAATTTTATGAGTTGGGTCATACAGTATGTACTCTTGCATCCGGTTTCTTTCAGTCAGCATAATGTCTGTGTGATATTCATTGATACTGCTGTTTGTATCAGTAGTTTGTTCCTTTTCCGGGAGAGGGAGTCTAAATTATATTCCACTGGGAAAATATATCACAGTGTGTTTATCTGTCCACTAGTTGATGGACTTGCATGTTGCTTCCAGTTTGCGTCTGTAAACATTTGTATGCAAATGTTCTTGTGGGCATATGTTTTCATTTTTCTTGGGAATTGCTGGGTCATATTACAAGAGTATAGTTAAGAAACTGCCAGACTATTTTCTAACTGTTGTGAAACATTTATATCCCTACTAAAAACATATTGAACAGTCCCGTTGCTCCATATCTTTACCAACATTTGTTGTTTTTAATTTTAACCAGCTTTTAATTTTACTGAGTCTAGCGTGTATAATGTGGTAACTCATTGTGGTTTTAATTTGCACTTCCCTGATGACTAGATATATGAGTTATAAATATTTTCTCCTGGTGTGTAGCTTGCCTTTCCATTTGTTTTTCAGTGTATTTTGAGAAATGAAAAGGTTTTATTTTGTTGAAGTCCATCTTATCAGTTTTTTCTAGTATGTTTTATACTTTTTGTTTCCTATGTAAGAAATCAGGACCTACCTTAATGTCAAGAAAATTTTTCTTCTAGGTGTTCTTTTAGTTTTAGATTTTTGCAGTTGGTATTATGATGTGTTTTGAATTAGTATTTGTATTGGGTGTGAAGTAGAAGGTCAATGTTCTTTTTTTCCCCTTTATGAATATCATATATATTCAGTACATTTCTGGACTCTCCCTTATTCCATTGATCTGTAGGTCTTATATTTACACAAATACCAGATTGTAAGTTTTCCATCTTCGGCAGGGGTGTTTTTTTTTTCATTGTTTTTATTGTTCTAAGTTTGTTGCATTTCCATATAAATTTAAAAAAAAAAACATTTGGAGGGAGGGGAAAGACGCATCCTGCTGGGACCGTAGACAGAAATTTTGAGCAATGTTGAATTTCCCTATCCTTAAACGTGATATATAGGTTTCACCATTTGTTTATCTTCTTTAATTTCAATAATAGGTTGTAGTTTTCACTGTGAAAATATTGGACATATTTCCATTTGCTTCTAACTAGTTGATATTTTTGATGATACTGTAAGTAGAATTACTTTACGAGTTTATTTATGTGTTTATTAATTGAGAGAGAGTGTGCCTCTGCACCCATGTGCATGGTGCATGAGCTGGAAACGGCAAAGGGAGAGAAACTTAAAGCATACTGTACGCTTAGTTCAGAGCCCAACTTGGCATTCATGTATCCACCCAGGAGATTGTGACCTGAGCCAAAACAAATAGTTGGTCAGTTAACCAACTGAGCCACCAAGTGCCCCCCAAATTTTTATTTTCTAGCTATTTTTCCCTAGTATATATAAAATGCTGTTGATTTTTGTATGTTGACCATGTTTTTATAAGATTTACTTATTTATTTTAGAGAGGGAGTGGGAGGAGGGGCATAGGGAGAGAATCTCAAGCCGACTCCCTGCTGAACATGGAGCCTACTGTAGGGCTCAGTCTCACCACCCATGAGATAATTTTTTTTTTAATATTTTATTTGTTTATTTGAGGCAAAGAGAAAGAGCACAAGCAGGGAGGAGGGGCAGAGGGACAGGGAGAAGCAGACTCCTGCTGAGCAGGGAGCCTGAGAAGGGATTCAGTCCCAGAACCCTGGGATCATGACCTGAGCTGGAGGCAGATGCTTAACCCCCTGAGCCACCCAGGCGCTCATCACCACCCATGAGATCATGACCTGGGCCGAAACCAAGAGTTGGACACCTGACCTACTGACCACCCAGGTGTCTTGACCATATTTTTATAATCTTCCTGAATTCACTTTTTAGTATTACTGGCTTTGTTGTAGATTCCTGATGATTTTTTATGTACTTTACAGTTAAAAACAGCTTTGCTTCCTCCACTCCATTCTATGTCCCTTGTACTTCCTCTTTTGTCTTACTCTACTGGCTAAGACTCAATATGTATTCTTTTTTTTTTTTTTTTTTTTTTTAAGATTTTATTTATTGGGGCACCTGGGTGGCTCAGTTGGTTAAATGTCTGCCTTCAGCTCAGGTCATGATCCTGGAGTGCTGGGATCGAGCCCCGCATCAGGCTCCCTGCTGAGCAGGGAGTATGCTTCTGCCTCTGCCCCTCACCCTGCTCTTGTGCTCTCTCTCTCTCAAATAAATAAGTAAAATTTTGTTTTTAAGATTTTATTTATTTATTTGAGACAGTGAGTGACAGAGCACAAGCTGAGGGAGAAGCAGAGAGAGAGGGAGAAGCAACTCCCTTGCTGAGCAGGGAGCCCAAGATGGGGCTCAATCCCAGGACCACAGAGTCTTGTGATCTGAGCTGAAGGCAGACGCCTGACCAACTGAGCCACCCATGGACCCCTCAGTATATTCTTTTACCATAGGGGGAAAGTGTTCAGTCTTTCACTAGTAAATATGAAATGTTGTCTCCTTTGCATATTGCTGAATGTGATTTGCTGATAATTTGTTGAGGATTTTTGCATTTATGTTCATAGGAATAATGGTCTAGTTTTATTTTCTGTATATCTTTGTCAGATTTTGATGCAAGGATTGACAAGTGTTCTCTCCTGTTTTTTGAAAGAGTTTGTGTGATTTCTTTCAGCTGTTTCCTTGAGGGACGCCTGGGTGGCTCAGTCAGTGAAGCATCTGCTTTTGGCTCAGGTCATGTTACCAGGATTCTGGGATCGAGTCCTGTATCTTTCTACCTGCTGCTCCCCGTTTGTGCTCTCTCTCTCTCTGTCTCACTCTCTCTCTGACAAATAAAATAAAAAAAATTTTAATAAAAGAAGAATATTTCCTTGAATATTCAGAAGAACTGACCACTGAAAACCTTTGGGTTTGTAGTTTTCTTTGTGCCAGGTTTTGATTATTATTGATTCACTTTCTTTAATAGATGAAGTCTGTCCAGGTGTTCTATTTCTTAAGTCCTTTTTTGTAAGTTATTTGGCATTTTTCAAGGAATTTGTCTATTTTATCTAAGTTGTAAAATTTATTTCTGTAATGCTGTTCATAATATTCTCTTATCCTTTTAATGTGTGTGATTTGCAGTGATAGCTTTGCTTTTCATTCCTGATATTATAATTTGTTGTTTCTGTCTCCCTCTTTATATTCTTTCTGCGGGTTTATCAACTTTTCAAACATTTATTAAGGAACCAACTTTTTACTTGACCTACTGTTTGCTTGTTTTCCACTTTATTGATTTCTTATTTTTATTTCTCCTATTTACTTTGGCTTTATAGATTGCTCTTCTTTTTCTTCAGTCACAGTACTGTTTTAGAGACTTTTTGCCCTTTCGGTTCAGGTATTTAATGCTATAACTTTCCTTCTAAGCAGTGCTAGGCTGCATCCCACACATTTTGACATACTGTAGTTTCATTATCATTTGAAACATGTTCTGCTTTATATTTCTTCTATGATCCTTGGGTTATAAAAGTGTGCTGTTTAATTTCTGGATATCTTAATGTTTTGATTTCTAATTTCCATGTGTTCAGATAATGTACTCTATGAGATTTCAATCTTTTAAGATTATTGAGGCTTATATGTCCTAGCCTGTGGTTTGTCATAGTGAACATTTCATACGCACTTGAAAAGAATATACTGTAGTTTTTGTATATAGTAGTCTATAAATGGTCACGTTGTGGTGTTTGAGATCTGTGTCCTCAGTGGTTCTTTTGTTTACTTGGTATATTAATTAGAAAGATGTTAATATCTGCCTATACTTGTGGATTTGTCTGTTTCTCCCTTTACTTCTGTCATTTTTTGTCCTGTGAATTTTGAGGTTCTGTGGTTAGATACATACATGTAGCTTTGTTATGTATCCTGGTGAATTGGCCTTTTGTCTTCTTCGAACTACTTTGTTATTAATGTTCATTCTGCCTACTACCTATCATTCTGCCTAATTTTCTATCCTTCTATTGTTTGTATTTTTATATTTAAATTGTATCTTATAGATGATATCCTATTGTTGGTCTTGGGTTTTTTCACTGAGTCTGATAATTTCTGCCTTTTAGTTGCGATGTTTAATCCTTTTACATTTAATGCAGTTGTTGGTAAAGTTGGTTTTCCACTTGTTCCTCTGGGCTTTTTTTTTTTTAAGAGTACAATTCATTGGTTTTTAGTATATTCATAAAACTGTGTAATCATCACCACTATCTAATTCCAGAGCATTTTTATCACTCCCAAAAGACACCTAATACCTGTTGGTTGTCACTCCCCATCTCCTCCAACCTATAATACTAGGCAACCACTAATTTGCTAACTATATTTTTTCCTGTTTTAGGTATCTGTCATAAGGGTAGCCATACAATGTTTGCCTTTTTGTGTCTGGCTTCTTTCACTTAGTATGTTTTCAAGGCTATCTGTGTTGTAGCATCAGTCTACTACTTCATTCCTTTTTATGACTGAAAAATATTCTCCTGTTTTGACTTTATTTATCCATCAGTTCATGGACATTTGCATTGTTCAGGCTTTTTGGCTGTTGTAAATTATGCTGCTACGTATGCACATTTGTGTACGTATTTTCGTGTGGATGTATATTTTCATGTCTCTCAAGTGTATACCTAGAAGTGGAATGGTTGAGTCATATAGTAATCCTGTGTTTAATTTTTTGAGTAACGTGGCATACTTTTCCAAAGTGGCTGCACCATTTCACATTCCCACTAGCAATGTATGTGGGAGTTCCAGTTTCTCCCCATCCTAGTCTTATTATTATCTGTCTTTTAATTTTCCCTGTCCTTGTGGGTGTGAGGTGATATCTCATTGTGGGTTTGGTTTGTGTTTTCAAATGACCGATGATATTGAGCATCTTTTCTTTTATCTTTCTGATTTTTGTGCCTCTTTTGGCCCTTAAGTGCTTTCTTTTTGCATTATTTTTGTTAGTACTTCACTTTATTTCCTCTGTTGGTTTTCTGTTTATGTGTATTTTAGTCGCTCTCGAGCTAGCAGTGTGCATCCTTAAATTATCAGAAGCTATTCAGATTTTTTTAAAGATATATTTACTTGAGGTAGAACATGCGTGCACGAGCAGGGGAGGGTCAGAGGGAAAGGGAGAGAATCTCCAACAGACTCCCCGCTGAGCTCCACGCAGGGCTCAGTCTCACAACCCTGAGATCATGACCTTAGCCGAAATCAGGAGTTGGCTGCTCAACCAACAGAGCCACACAGGCGCCCCAACTGTTCAGAATTCTTCTTGTACCTTTTCACATCTTATACCTCACTTCAGTTTTCCCAGTTAATACCAGTAGTATTTAGGGTCCCATGTGACTTCCGTTCAAAAAAGTATTTTTTTGAATCATCCCCTTTAAGGATGATTACATATTGATTTCCAGTTGACTTTTAGTACTTTTCTATTACCCAAAATAAGCATTCATAAACATCTATAAAATCTATGTTATATACATGTTTTTCTGCTAAAAGATATGTTTTGTATTTTAGTCCTGTTTTCCTTTAATTTAAAATTACCCTGATTTTTAACTGATCCTGGCTGTCAGATTGATTTTAGGATATGTGGGGTACAGCAGTCGCTATATGGCCCTAGAGAAGAGATGTTATTTAAATTTTTTTTAAAGATTTTATTTATTTATTCGACAGAGATAGAGACAGCCAGCGAGAGAGGGAACACAAGCAGGGGGAGTGGGAGAGGAAGAAGCAGGCTCCCAGCGTAGGAGACTGACGTGGGGCTCGATCCCAGAACGCCGGGATCACGCCCTGAGCCGGAGGCAGACGCTTTAACGACTGAGCTACCCAGGCGCCCCAGAGATGTTATTTAAATTTTCTTGTTCTGGGTCTTTTTATGATCTTTAAGAAAAACGCTTTATCAGATATTCTTAAAGATCCTTTTAGTTTTTGCTTCACGTGGGACCAAAATTTTTCTCTCACTCCAGTGCTTATGTACTCATGTGGCTTAACTGTTCACACGTATTTCATCTGCTTCACAAATAGTTGTGGCCAAAGAAAGAAATGTAGTTTTGTCATTTAGGTCTCCATGACGACATGTCTAAATTGTTCCCCTGCAAGTAGACTGTAGATACCCTTTCATGTCTCAGAGAACCAACACATGGCTCAAAGAACTCAAGAGTCCTCTTTTCATCTGTGATCATTTAGAATAGGTTGCAGATCAATTAATGCAGGTTGCATCGTCAAGAATTCTGCCAGCTCGAGCGAGCTGAGACTTGTGTTAACGTACTTTACTGAGGTCATGCCATCCATGTCAACATTGGTCTCACCAACGGAAGCATGTATTCTCTGAAGCATATTGCGTGGGTTCTAAGAAATAGTTAACTTTGGGTGTTTGGAAAGGTGATAATCACATATTCTTTCTTTCTCTCTCCCTCTCTTTCATGCACAAGTTATGATAAGGAAAAGAATGGTATTTAATAGCATTTGGGACTTTTTCAGACAAGAAACGAAGTGGAACTGGATGTGTTCAGAGCCTTTGGTTAGTTTGATCTTTCTGTTAACCATATTCTGTTGAGACATTTCATTATAATTCAGAATAATTTCAGAACGATGAGACGTATTTCAGTCCTTAAGAGAGAATTGACTGAGCTGTAAGTCAGGAATGTTTCAGCAGTCTTCAGCAGCATAGTGCCCCTTGCTTCTTTTGAGTAGCAGGATCTGAAAGTGCACACAAGATTGTGTGTGCTCATTTTTCAGAGTGAGAGAGTGTATGGTCTTAATCAGATTCTTAAAGAGCTTTATGTCATATAGAAGATTAAGAACCACCAAGAAGGTGTTAGCCTGATTTTTGGCTTCCTACAGCCTTTTTGTTTCAAATGCCCTTGGAAGTTTTTTTCCCCCTTTGAATTTCCGCTGTTTAAAGAAAAGGATATAGATTTATATGAGGAGGTTTATCTCTATACAAGGAAAATGAATTATCTTGGATTCTAAGCCCTCAAGTATCTCTTGGTAAGGTGGTATGGAGATGACTTAAGAAAACCTTTAGCAAAAGCAATGTAATTGAAACGGAGTAGGATAATAGGGCTATTGGAAAGGAATCTGAAACATGCACTTCTTTGAGTCAAGCAGAGGCTTTCAGACAGATTGTGGGCACAAAGAACAACAGTGTTTATACACATCAGTGTTTGCAGGACTGGTATGCTGCTGCTTCCTTTGCTTCACACTGGAATTAGAACTTCTCCTGGCCCTCGCCTGGCCCAGCCTGTCTCCTGCCACATCCCCCCGGCGAAGCTGCCTTTCTGAAAATTATCTCAACATCATAGATTCCATATTTTATTTTATTGCAGGAAAAACATGCCTTGTTATTTGGGGTATATGGTGTCCATTCGAAAGTATAGAAGGCATGTGGTAAAGGGATTTATTACCAAAGAGCGATTATCTCCATACTCCTTGCTACTAAAAAACAATTTTAAAAATACACCCCATTTTATTTTCAAATTCACCACTGCCACACTATCTGCTTTTTACCGCCAGTTTGAACTACTGTTTCCCCAGCTTCTCCCTCCTGAAGGGGCATCACTGGCTTCACATGGAGTGGAGAGAGGAAGCCAGTCCAGACCCACTGAGGTTCAAGCCAGGTGTTCATATGCCAGTGCTCATGCTTGGAATGTGAATGCTGCAGTCAAATCAGATTTGTGAGAGCCCTGATAGTCAGAGGTATTATGCTGCATTTTGATAAGCTAACATGTTCACATTTTCCCCAGTTGATGTATCAATACTAAGGAAATAGTTTCTTCTCTCTTTGAAAATCAAAATGTTTCATTATTTGCATAAGGCCCTTTTGATTTTTTTCCCATGAGTATTTCCTCTGACTTTTTCTACAAATATAACTACCCCAGATTGTCAGTCAACATGGTACATGCCTCTTTTTAAAATTACATTGACATATAGCTTCTTTAGAGCTCCTTGCTTACTGAGAGAAAAAAAATTTAAATCACACAATAGGTGAAATTGTACCCAGATTCGTTAATAGTTGAGAGGGGGTGGTGCCGGAGTGGCTCAATCAGTTAAGCGTTTGCTTTCTGCTCAGTCATCTCTCTGGGAGTCCAGGGATCAAGCCCTGCAGGGATCAGGCTTCCTGCTCAGTGGGAGGAGTCAGCTTCTCCCTCTCCCCCTCCTCCTCCCCCTGCTCATGCTGTCTCTCTCTCTCACTTGCTCACTGTCTCAAATAAATAAATAAATCTTTTAAAAAAATAGTTGAGAGAAAAACCATCTAACAACTAAATAGCTCTTTATTTTATCACATACAAGGCACGTTTGAGTACTAATGAAAATAAAGTTATAGACTTGCCAGTCGGACTAATCAGGAAAAACGTAAGTTGCCGTCAAACTGTCTTAAATGTTTCCTATAGAAAAAATCAATCTTCAGAATTTAGAATACAGTATTTTTCAACAAGCCTTAAAGTTTATGTAACAGAATATAAAATTATAGTTGCATATTGGAGTAGCTGCTTGTAATCTAGACAACTTTTTTTGACCATTAATTTTTAACCTGGAATATAAATAATTAGGCTAGGCAAACATTGAGTTTCTTTTTTTATTTGCCATCTCAGTTGTGGACCTAATTTTGAACTGCTATCCATTCATACTCTGTAGTCTCTTTAGTTGTATGAGCCAAGGTAAGACTTGCCTCCGTTTTACAATCTGTACCATTGGTTCCTGAAACTTTTATCTGTTCACCAGAATATGCTGTTCGTGGTTTAAAGTAAAGCAATCTATTCTGTGAGAAACCCTCTTAACATATTTATCTTCTTTGGAATTTGACAACATTCGGTCCAAATAGATGGTATAATAACACGAAGCTTCAATAGGGGCCTTCAGACCCTTTCTATTACTGCTTTTTATTTCCTGCTTTCTGTTTAAAATTTGTCAGCTGTCAGACCATCAGTTCTCTCCCCTTTTCACACTCATCCTTTGTATTTTATATTAATGTATTTTTGTGTTTGGGGCCATTTGGTCAGGCCTCAGACATTCCACGGCTACCTGGAGGACATCATCAACTACCGCTGGGAGCTTGAAGAAGGGAAGCCCAACCCTCTGAGAGAAGCCAGTTTCCAAGACCTGCCCCTTCGCACTCGTGTGGAAATCCTGCACCGCCTCTGTGATTATCGGCTAGATGCAGATGATGTCTTCGATCTTCTCAAGGTGCTTACCCAGCAAGCCCTTTTCCTAGAGCAAAAAAAAAAAAAAAAAAAAAGCCAGCAATCAGGGTATAAAATCTGAAGATATTAAGAAAAGGCAGAGTTAATTGACAATAAAAATGTATACAATGACCACTATAGCCAGAGGAATCCAAGCCATACATTTAGACAGGTGACTATGTGTTATTTTGGTTTAGTTTCTAGTTTGGTTTTGTCTTTACATGGCTAAGTTCCAGCTGACAAAGGAACAGTCAGAGGCACCTATTTATTCTCCCTGTCATCAGCCAAAATTGCAACTAAATTAGCCACTGGATTTTATTTCCTGAGTTCTAAAATTTGATTTAGCATAACCGAAATATTTATTGAAAACTGCGAGGACTTTAACTGATGTGCAGGTGAGGTTCACCCCTACCACACAGATCCATACGTACACATACATTACAAAAAATGTGTTGGAGAAGGAAGATGTAGATTATCTTCCCCCTTATTCTGCTGTTCTCTGTTTTAGAAGTCTGTCTCGGAGGGTGTGGGCTGCTGCTTTTCACTCATAGGGAGGTCAGTGTCTAATGCTGTTCAGTCAGAAATGATTCAGTGTGTTGATGACTTCTCAGTTCAGCCCTCTCATGGACACGGCGTAAAATCATTGTGCAATTTAAGCAGGGTCTTTGCTGAGAACTCAAGTTCTTGAATAGCAGTGGGAATGCCAAAATAGGTCAGACCCTGGGGTAAATTGGGAGCTGTATTGCTGGATCTCAGCTAGAATAAGAGGTTACTGTAGGTTACGATGGAGCTACAATAGAGGCTCACGTGGGACGAAGCTTTTAACAGCACTGGATTCTGCTCTGTTGTAATTGTCCGTGCTTTCGTGGATGTACACATAAATCCAAACCAGATGTATAATATGTTCATCAAAACTCCTCTTTGTTTTTTGTTTTGTTTTGTTGGTAAAATGGGGCAATGTTGGGGATGGGAAGTATTTGAAATATTTCCATATGCTGCTCTTCAGAGAAGGTACCATCTCTCTCTGTTTCCCATTCTCTCTCTGTTCCATATGCCCTGATTGAACGCCGCATAAAATGCTTAGGCATTTTAAAATAGGGGGTGTATATGACTATAAATTTTGAATCTTCTTTGGTTTTCTCCTGTTTTCTTTTGTTTCCTATTTCCCCAAACCTCTTTTCCCTATACTTCTACCAAGGGTTTGGATGCAGACAGTCTCCGCGTGGAACCATTGGGCGAAGACAATTCTGGGGCACTCTATTGGTACTTCTATGGAACACGAATGTATAAGGAGGACCCGGTGCAAGGAAAATCCAATGGAGAACTCTCCTTGAGCAGGTATAATCTTTGAGGTCAGCGTTGTGATAGCTACTGTACAAAAATACATCAGAATTTTGCAGCACAAATTTTTTTTTCTGATGAAGGAATTAGATATAACAGCATGCCTGTCAGGAGTTGGCAAGGAGTTATTTCATACAAAAATAAAAAAGAATTCATAACACAGCCTCTGCTATCAGAGTGGCGAAAGATCCTGTTGTTGGAGATGAGGTGCTTGATTTGAGGTGTTCAAGGAGTCCTTCTGCCCTTACCACCGACCGCTTTCTACAAGTCACCAGCAGTGCAGTCACTCATGGGGGCAGCTGTCCTTTTGTAATCAGTTCTTGAGGACTCTGTTTTTCTACTAGAATTAATGATCCGCTGCATCAGTATAGGACCAGAAGGACCTTAAAGAATGCCCAAAATGTGAGCCTTCTTAACTGATGAGGAGACCTTATTTCCATAGTGTCCCAGGATGATGCTGCTGTCTTATTTTATTTAGGCTTCATTATTGCTGGGGGCACTGTTAACTATTAAGGAAGTATTAGTTCATACTCAGATTTTAATATTGTAAAGTGTTGATTTTCCTTGGTTGCACATGCTAATAAGGGAAGACAGGAAGTCATCTCGCTCTTGCCCTGTGACCACTGCATTTAAGCCTTTTTAGTGAACTCATGGCCAGAAAAATTGTAGTTACTAATTTAAAAAGTATATGTAACACATCAATTCTATTACAGAACATTTTGATTTAATATACTATTTCTTAGGGAAAGTGAAGGACAAAAAAATGTCTCTGCTGTTCCTGGGAAAACAGGAAAAAGAAGAGGAAGACCCCCAAAACGGAAGAAACTACAGGAGGAGATTATAGTGAGGTAAGACATTCGTGTTAGTCTGTGCCAGTCATAAATCTGCATGCTTAGAAGGGACCTTAATTTCACTTGTTCTTTCATCCCTGATTTTCCCTTGTGCCATGGGAAGGATATGGGATTTAGATTATAGAGACCTGGGTCCGAATCCTCATGAAATTACTGAATGTGCACTAGGGAAGCTCTGTCTGCATGACTTACCTCTCTAAGCCTATTCTTCTATTGGACAATAGGGATACTGCTAATAATAAGGATTAGGTTGAACAGGATAATGAATGTGACAGTGTAACAGACTGAAAACTGTGTATGACCCACAGAAAGTGCTCAATATGAATTAACTTTTAAAATTGGTTGTACCACACATTTTTTCATAGGAGTGTAGAGTAAGTTAATTCTGATTTAACCCTGACTAATAATCAGCATTTTAATAGGATTATATATCCCATATAAGTTTAGGAGTTAATTCTTTCCCTGTAAGCAGATTTTAGTAGCAGATATGATTTATTGTATTTAGAATTTAGGATATAATTTCCTACAATAAGGAACAAGTAAGATCTTGAACATTTTTATACTCTTTATTTTATATTTAACTTTAGCAAGGAAAAAGATTCTGTTGTATTTGGGAAATTTTATTTTATACATTATGCATGATCTTTTAGGAAATTCCACCACATGATTCTTAATATAAGAATTTTGAAAATCTGTCCTATAATTGTATAAATATACTTTCTGGAAGTTAGGTCATATTCTTAAAATTTCTAGTAACAGAGAACAAACCAAACCCTCTACATTGTAGAACTGCTAAATCCAAATGCTTGAAGTGAGCCAGATTTCTTGTTGTTGCTTATTAACTACTAAGAAGTATTGGTTTCTAGGAATCCGATTAAAATAAATCAATCAGGATTTGATTTTTTTTTTTAATTTAAGAATCAGTGTTCCACTTAACTTTCCAGAAATTTGACTACAGAGTATAGCTTTCCTCCTGTCAGTTTTGTGAGAAATACCCTGGAATCATGTTCTGTACACAGGACATCTGTTGCAGGATTTTGTTAGCAATCTACATCTTCTTACAGATTCAGAAAGCTGTTTTATACCTATCTCCGTTTCCCTGTTAAGTACTAACACTTAAGGTTGGGGATATAGACTCATTTTAAGTATATGTGGACTTGTACTACCCTCTACTGGTGATTTTATTCTGTAGAGCTCTGTATCCAGTACAGTAGGTATATATTTTTTAATTAAATAAAACTTAAAATTCAGTTCCTCAGTCATACCAGCCACATTTCAAGTACTTAGTAGCCACATGTGGCTCATAGCTGCCATGTTGGACGGCGACAATACAGGACATTTTCATTCTCACAGAACATTCTATGGAATAGTACTGCTCTAGATAATTGAGAGCAAACAGAAGTCCACGGAGAGTGACCCACATGACTCAGGGATACAAACAACAATGATGCTTAACACTATTGTGCTGAACACTTTTGTATTTTATAATTTAATCTTCAGCATCCTTGTGAGGTAGGCATTATTTATAGCCAATTTTACAGAAAAGTTTATTAACTTTCCAAGGTCATGTTGTAAGAGGCAAGCCTTGATAGGGGCAGTCTGACATGAGAGCCTGTGTTCTTAACTGCTGCCTTACAGGAGGTTAAACTAAATATGCCTTAGCTTCAGTATAGCCCTGATCAGGGAGGAGGACATTAGAATCCCTATAGTTTGGGAGGGAGGAAGGGGTATTTAACTGTTAACACTTAACTGCTCTATTTGATTTCCAAAAAGCTGTTTTAAAACCTAATATTTTCCTGTTACGTAGGATGTTACCATTACATTGAGTTGCTGTGTTATCAGTTTTCCCCCTCTCTACCAATACACCTACATTCTGGTGTTCCTTTACTCAGTCATTCCTCCTCCTAACTTTGTCCCCTTGAAACACACAGTCCTGGCATTTACATTAATTGGGTCTAACTTATGGGGGAAGCACAGAACAGTTTTGGACATATCTTTAATTGGTGCCTCCTTTTCCTGTGTTTCAGTGAAAAGCAGGAAGAAAACTCTTTGGCATCTGAGCCACAGACACGAAATGGTAATGACTTTTGTTGGAGTTTAGAAAAGATTAAGTAAACATGATTGATTTATGTTACGATGGCAGCTCACTTTCCAGAGTCCTGCAGAGCAGCTAAGATGAATGCAATATAACCTTCTCATTAGCCTCTATGCCCTTCTTCAGTTCTCTCTTCGTCATACTTCACCTGTGCCCATCTCTCCATCTCGTTGATAACTGGAGATCGTCCCTTGTGCCTTCTAACCTTGGCACGGTGGAAAAGGCACCAAACACTTGGATGAATGAGCAACTTGTCAGAGAGCTGTCTTTGTAATGTAAAATGCTATATAAGCGAGTGTATTGGTTTCCTAACCTAGAGTTCAGTTCTGTAATCCAAATTGCATGAAACTGGGAGGGGGTAATATCACTTTACAGTATGTCAACATAAATGAGACAAGGAAGACTCTGCAGAAGCTCAAATCAAAACCATTTGAATAAAAAAGTGTATTTAAACATTTCTAGGATATTAAAATCTGTAATTACAAAGGTCACAATAGTTATATTTGTATTGCTATTAGGCATTCTTAATTTTTTGGTGTAAATGTTGTTAGTAACAGGATAATCAAAATTATACATTATCAACTTTAAAATCCTATTTTTGGATTCCCTCATTTTCATCATGACCCAGGGTAGAAATGAGAATAAATAAGAAAAAAGGTCCTAGTGGGATCTATCTAATGAACCCATCCTTTTCGTTATTAGGGTCCCAAGGGCCAGGTCAAGGCACTTGGTGGCTCCTGTGCCAAACAGAAGAAGAATGGAGACAGGTCACTGAGAGTTTTCGGGAGAGGACCTCCCTTCGAGAACGGCAGCTCTATAAGCTCCTCAGTGAGGACTTCCTGCCTGAGATCTGTAACATGATTGCTCAGAAGGTATGCAAACGGATGATTCCTCCCCTCTGCATTATTTAAGGATGATTCATTAGAGTTTTTGAGTGTATATTCGCTGTCTCCTGGAAGTGGTACAGCCTTCACTCTCATTTGGAATGTTAGGATGGGACCTCATGCCACCCACTCTCCTTCGCTATGGATATTCTCCTTACCCCACGCCGTCCTCTGTGACCCTCACTCCCTAATACTTCATATGACTTTTCAAAGTCTGGAACCAGATTTCCTTCTCTCATAGCATTCCCCAGGAAATGTTCCTGGAACCCCCCCGGTAGATCTCCTATCAGCCTATGCATACTTCTGTATATAGGCTGCTTTTGGGGGGGGGGAATCTTCTCTCCCACTACACAGCAAGCTCTGAAGAGTATTTGTCTCTGTCGTTCCAGTGCAGCTCCACATGTGAGCTCTGTGTGCTGCTTTCTCCGGCTTCAGCACGTGGTAGTTTCATAAACCTCGTGTTCTGTATTTTCATCCACGTGCACTCTAATGCATGCCTTCTTTGAGCATCTTTCCCCCTCTACTTCCCTACCCATTTGAATGCTACTCTCCATAAGCTGTCCCTGTTTCTCCCAATTTTAGGATTTTCTTCCCTAACATATTTTCTCATTTCTTAATTCCGTTTTGAGTTGTTTAAGCCCTTTTGTGTTAGGCACCATGTCTTACCGTTTGAAACCCCACAGCACCTAGTGTAATGCCTTTTCTATAGTGGATGCTCAGTAATCATTCACTTTGCTTATTTCACATTTCAGTAATTCTAATACTTCTGATGCACATGTTAGTAGAAACAGAATAATTTGACCACCTGCCAACGAAATCTGTAGAGAAAGTATAAATTAATTGCTGCAGTACCACCAAGGAAAAACAAAATAAGATATATAATATTTTATTGTGAATCCAATGATATTTATAACTTTTAAGTAGGTTGATGCTTTGAAAGGATAATTACAGAAAGTCACCATGCTCTAATAGTAGGATCTTATAAATAGCATTTCAAGAATTACATTTTCATGGATGAGCAAAAAAAATTGCATTTCCCCATTAGCGCATACTTAATTCCGTATGCTATAATTATACTTAAGTTTTTGTGACCTGCAACCCACCATGCCAGTTTTTCCAGGAATCAAAGCACGTGATCTGATTTTCTTAAAACTATTATGTGGAAATGGTTTTTATAACTTTACATGCATAACATCGTATATGACTTTATTGATACAACTAATATGGCACATTAAATCATCTCTAAGGCATATGCCCAATCTGCTTAAACCTTCTTTTATAATTTCTTCCCTTTTTTCTTTTTTAAGATTTATTTATTTTAGAGAGATTGTGCGCAAGTGGGAAGAGGAGCAGAGGGACAGAGAGAAAGAATCCCAAGCAGGCTCCCCAGTGAGCACAGAGTCCGATGCAGGGCTCCATCCCAGGACCCTGAGATCATGACTTGAGCTGAAGTCAAGAGTCGAACGCTTAACCAACCGAGCCACCCAAGTGCCCCTGCCTTTTTTTTTTTTTAAAGTAATCTCTACACCCAACATGGGGCTTGAACCTATGACCCCAAGAATAGGAGTTACATGTTCTACCAACTGACCCAGCCAGATGCTCCTATAATTTCTGCTTTTTTACTGCAGTATTCAACCTAAGATTGTTTTGAATAGGTGAACAAAGGGAAAAAAAACTTATAAGCATAAAACTGATGGTTTTGATGCAAAAAAAATTCAAGGGTTGATTCTTTGCAAAGAAATAAAAAATTAAAAATGAAGTAAACCTTAATTGTAATTTTGAAGGAACATGAAATTACAAGTCAAACAATAGTAATAATAGATTTGTTATTTTGGTTTTTTTTTAAAGATGTTATTTCTTTGAGCGCGTAAGAGAGGGAGAGTGCATGCTCAGGAGCAGGGGCAGAGGGAGAGGGAGTGGGAGAAGCAGACTCCTCTGCCGAGTAAGGAGCCAAGTGGCTTGGGGCTTGATCCCAGGACCCTGGGATCGTGACCTGAGCCAAAGGCAAATGCTTAATGGACTGAGCCAGTCAGGCGCCCCAGATTTGGCATTTTGAAAAGTGTATAGTGCTCTAAATTTGCTAACCTTAGTGAAGTGGGGTATGGATTACAAAAATAAGATAATCTAAATTGTGCAGTAGAAAATCTTAGGAGACCAGTAATTAGGGGGAAGGAGTTGTCACAAAAGGATCCCATCAAGAGCTCCAGAAAGCATTTGGATTTATTCATAGGTAAATTTTCTAAACCATCAAGAAAAGTTAACTTTCAAACATATCCAAAATGAGGGGAAAAAAATGGGTAACACCCCTTGCTCATTCAGATAGAGATATCCTAGATTCCTCTTCCTCATACAATTAAACACACCCTCTTCATTCAGTAATATAAATGTCAAGTCCTTGATGCTAACAAGTAAAAGTCAAAAGAATAATAATTTATAACCCATCACAGTTAAACCTAAGCTCCTAATACTGATAACATGGCCTTGGAAGTTTTATCCAGTGTGAAAATGCAACCAAAAAAAAGTAAGAGGCAAAATATCCTAATATTTTGCCTGGAAGAATATAATGAATCCGCTTAGAGTAACTAGACATCCTGCATCAGAATCACTTTGCACACTTACCTTAAAAGCTCAGATTCTTGCCAGTGTACCACTCCCAAACTCTGCAGGATTGTAAAAAGCATTATCTGTTAATATGTAGTTGTAGTAGAAACTTTTTAGGTGATTTTATGCATACCGAAGTTTAAAGATCACTGAAAATAATCCCATTTATAATAGCAACAAAACAAATTTTCTGTGAAACTAACTCAAGTTGTACATAGTAGATAAGAAAGAAAAGCAAAAAACTTTTAGTAGATACGTATTTTTTTTTTTTAAGATTTTATTTATTTATTCGACAGAGATAGAGACAGCCACCGAGAGAGGGAACACAAGCAGGGGGAGTGGGAGAGGAAGAAGCAGGCTCATAGCGGAGGAGCCTGATGTGGGGCTCGATCCCATAACGCCGGGATCACGCCCTGAGCCGAAGGCAGACGCTTAACCGCTGTGCCACCCAGGCGCCCCTAGATACGTATTTTTTATACGTCATGTAAATATGTTAAGATCTCTCTGTTCCTGGAAGGAAAGAGTAAGTTTAGATATCAATATTCAGCAAGATAAGTTGAGATTTATTGTAACGTTAGCCAAATCCCAGGATAATAAAAATTTTCCTCCAAAATAACAGGTGGATAGGTATTATAAGGCAGGAGTGGCAGGAGTAGTTGGAGGACTAGCCCTATGTATTATATTAGTGCATAACTCAGCGTGTTGGAAGCATTCTGATGGGACCTTCATTTACTAGACCAGCTTATCATAAATGATGTGCTTAAGGCAATAGAAATGTCTCAACTCCTCACAATCTTTGCGGAACTTGGCATTCAGCATTTAAGGTATATGTTCATCAGTAGTTAGTTGTGATGTTTTTACAAACCTGTTTGTGTCCATTGTACTTGTTATAGTAATTACAGAATTAAATATTATGAAACCAATAAAATATGAGCATAAAAATTTCTTTTAAAAAAAGATTTATTTACTTTAGAGAAGGAGAGAGAGTATGTCGGCGGGAGGAGCAAGCAGACTCCACACTGAACAGCGAGCCCATCTTAGGGCTCGATCTCATGACCCTGAGATCATGCCTGAGCTGAAATCAAGAGTCAGACACTCGGGGCGCCTGGGTGGCGCAGTCGTTAAGCATCTGCCTTCGGCTCAGGGCGTAATCCCAGCGTTCTGGGATCGAGCCCCACATCAGGCTCCTCCGCTGGGAGCCTGCTTCTTCCTCTCCCACTCCCCCTGCTTGTGTTCCCTCTCTCGCTGGCTGTTCTCTGTCAAATAAATAAATAAAATCTTTAAGAAAAAAAAAAAAAAAGAGTTAGACACTCAACCAACTGAGCTACCCAGGCGACCCTCTAAATTTCAGTTTTTTTATTAGTAAAATGAAAGCTCTTAAAAACTTCACAGTTTTTATGGGAATTAAACAAAAGAAACCATGTCAGTGTACTTGGCATAGTACTTAGTTACCAATAGGCACTTGATCCTTCCCATTGTTTATGGCTGTAGATAATTGATGAGAAACTTCAGTAGAAAACTAAATCCACATTTCTCACCAAAATAAATGCGAGTCCAAAGAGAGTTAAAACAGATAAAATAAATCTTGAGAGCTAGTGATAGTTCCCTAAACGTTGAAATAATAAAAGAATCAGAAAACCTGCTTTGACCATATAAAAATTAAGCTTTTATGGTAAGGTTTGAACGAAGACACAAACTAGTAAAAGTATTTGTTGCTAATGTTACAAGCTGTAATATTTAGATGGCTTACAAATATTAGGTCTTTAACAAACGAATTGACTAAGAGTACAGATAATTCACACAAGAGTCTTATAGAGTAAAGTGGTAGGGAAACAAATTCATCTTCTGTATCAAGAATACCACTTTCCACATTAGTAACTTTGATATGGCAGAGTTTGGGGTCAAGTTGGTATTGGGCTCTGTTGCTGTTAGTATGGTAAACTGCCACAATACCTTGGAGAGTTCCATGGTAAATTTTCACATTTATTTAAAATTGAAGAGCTTTTCCTCTTGGGGTCTTGAAGCTCATAAAAGAGTTGCTCATAGGGGTGGTTGAGGAAGCTGCTGTGGTAGCTGTTGTGAAACAGAGGGTCGTGACACACTTTCACAGTTGCATTGCTTGCATTTGTACTGCGACCTAATCATTCTCAACACGAATGCTTTCTAAAGCTTCTCTTTAAATCTACCACATTTGCTTTGCAGTATTTTTGTGTTGTATAAACCACATCATTCTGTTGTTGAATTTTTTTTTTTCTGTCCTTTGTGCCCTTACCTCAGTTCTTCAAGTCTCAAGACTTTGGATTAAGTGGTACCAAAACCAAACCTGGGTAATGCTGATACTGGTACTGAAGCCAAAAAATTACTCAACTGCAAAGCCTTTGCTGACCACCTCAATATAGGTTACAGTGGTGAAGCTATGGGGCTTATTCCACAATAATTCCAAAACTTATGCTGACCTTAAGTAATTGTTTAGTCTTAGACAATTTGCAGTACTCCATTCTTGAAATGTCCTGTAGTGATTGCCTTCAAGGTCTTAAATTTTCTCAAGGCTCTCATCTTCTCCGGCAAACTCTCTGATTTCTAGTCATTGAGTCTTTTTCCCCACTTCTGTCTTACAATTTGGTTCTCAGCCTGGGCAACTACTTTCACTTCTCACTGCTGCCACTGAACTGCCTTTTAAAGGGGAGGTCTACCTCCAGCTGCTCATGATGCCCTCTTTCAGAGCCATTCCCTTCAGCGGAAGGCGGTAAAGCATGGCTTTCCCTTGGTAATTTGAAGCAAAACATTTTTTTTTAATGTTTAAACAGTTAACGGTGTTTCCTGCCAGTGTTAAAGATTGACAGAGGAGACCCTTAGTGTCTACAAGTTTTTTTGTTTTATTTTTTTAAGAGAATAAACTGGCTTGTTACCTTGTGAAGTAGAATAGTCATTTTTACTGACTGTCCAAACGATGCCTTTGGCTCTCAGCTTAGGTAAAGCCATCACCCGTGTGCCTTAAAGGCCACTCTTCTCCTGGCAGCAGCAGCAGCAGTAACTGAGAACACCCTAATCTGTCTTTTCCTTTCTTTTCCTCACTTCTAACTATAGGGAAATCGTTCACAGCGCACAAAGGCAGAGTTGCAACCTAGGTGGATGTCTGACCACCTCTCCGTCAAATCCATCAAGCGAGAGGTGAGTGTGTGTGAGAGTAGAGAGGAGTTTTCAGTGTTCAAAAGGATTGCTCCATTTTATTTCAGGTACTCCTTTTATTCCTACTTTTTAATTTAGCTTTGCCTCAATTTTTAAATCCCAGACCTTTATGGAGCATTCTTACGTGTAAGATGCATTTTTAGAAAGGGAAGGAATTAAAAAGTACGACATGAGGTTGTGCTCTTTTGGATCTTACAGTTAATCTCCTGGGATGATAAGCGTATCCATATTAAATCTAATATAAATTAGAAGGATAAATACTGTAATAGAAATATATGTAGTAGAAGTTTGTGGGTGCAAAGATGGAAGAAATTAGTGGTGGGCAAAGAAAGGGGAGTTGGGACAAGCAGAGCTATATTTCTCCCGAACCTTGCAGGATAGCTATGATTTTGGTGTTGGAAGAGTAATGTACAAGAGTAATTTAAACAAAACACAGGGGCAGGTTAATATATCATGTGGTCAAAGAAGAGTGTATATTTGGATTTGTGTCTGGCATATAAGATACATTGTAATACATAGTGGAAGAAAATGCTGAAATGATCAGATTTTGGAGTCCCCTGACTATCAAGCTTATCTTTAATAGGCAGAGAGTAGTGAGTGAGTTTATGTCATTAGATCTTTCTCTTAGGAAGGTATCTCTTTGGTTACACCATGATAAATGATTTTTAAAGAAAATATAGAAAGTAAGAAATCAGTTAGTGAGCAGTATACTTGAAGCAGGAAAGAGCAGCGGAGTCCTTGCTGTTGGAAATGTGGGTCTAAAATGGAGGAGATGATGGGGATGGGGTGTGGCGGGAGAGGTCATTAGAGAATGGTTGGTGTGAGGGTCAGGTGGCAAGAGGATGACTAGTGAATAAAAGTTCTCATGGATTATTCGGTTAGTTGTGGTTTTGAGAAATATGACGATGAAAGAAAATAAATCATGAAAAAGTAAAGAGGAAACAGGATTGAGGAGAGCTTGTAGCAGTTTCCTTTTTTTAAGATTGGAGATGTAGCGTGGATATGAAAGGTGGCCATGAACGAGAAAGAGAATATATGTAGCTGAGTCTGCTAAGATGATGCACTTACCAGGCAGGGTCCTGCCAGGGAGTAGAAATGTTCCCATTTCTCCGAAGTTAAAGACGCAAGCTCTTGATGGGATAGGGAAATATTAGTTCACGTTGAACGTTCCTCTATCCTCTGAAGGGGGTAGGGTGTCAGATGGGCGTGGGACCTAATGAAGACACAATATTTGGTCAACAACTAATGTATTAAAAAAAAGTGTTTTCCAGTGTCCAGGAGCCAACTATGTTCGGGTATTTTCATTTTGTAACCTAGTTTAGAGTAGTTAAATGACTTTAGCATCACTTGGAGGAAGGGACAGAATTGATACTTACATTTACTGAGATTTCAAAATTGGCAAGGTAGTAATGGAATGAGGCCCAAGGAACTGGATTGCAGGTGATGCTGCTGTATTGGATCCTGGAAGTCAGGTACAAGAGGGCACTGAAGGAAGGAGCCAGGAGGAAGGGAGAAGTGGTCACAGTGCACGTGCCTCACTAGCAATCTCTCTAGATCTCTTTTCCCATTCTGTGAAGATTCTAGAAGGGCTCCTGTCCTCCAACACCTCCGTTTCCTCACTCTTCCTTTGCCAGAGGTTTTTCTTTGTTGCTGCTGATCTCACTCTCAAGGCCAGACTCCATGCTGGCCGGTCCTCGCATTCTGTACTTCTCAGCCTTGTAACTCCTTTTAGCCGTATGTCCCGTCAAGTACTACATAGCTTGTAGTCTTAGAAAATATGGCCCCTTCTTAGTGTTTCCATGACTCTTAAACTGAAGTGAGAACGTGGATGTTTAGTATAGACATCTTGTCATTAACTAAATATATTCTACCTTGAGCCTAAAGAAAGGAAAAAATTAGTTTATAAATTTTTATTTACTTAAATACATTTGCATTTATCCTTTATTTCTCTTTTTCAGTTCATAGATGTGTTCTTGCCAGTAGGTAAATTGCCCAACACCTAATTACCTTTGGATTGACAATTCTGTAATGACTGACTTCAGTCTCCCCGGTCTCTCGTCTCCTATAGCAGTCATTCGATTTGGAATGGCCTTTGGTCATTGGTATCCAGCCATCATTCTCAAGCGGTTTTCTAGTTCCTTTCGTTTTGTTGTGTCTTCTCCACTTTTCTTCAATACCTTAACAGTTAACACCTCCTTGAAAGTTCTCTTTCCTATTTTGTGTCCATTGCCCTGGTCCGAGTCCTAAATGCCCTGGTGTACATTTCAGGTTGCATAGTAATCTGAATACAGACCAAAAGGATCTTCGTGGCTGTACAAGCTTAGCTGCAGACACTTAAATTTCTTATTTTAGTTATTCTTGGCAGCGTTTCTCTTTTTTTCAGCTGTCTTCAGTTTTAGATACAACTAACCATGGTGTTGCAGAGACCCGGAGTATCTGCTCCAGTACCCAGTTATCCTAGAGAAAACTTAGACGTGGCGTGAGCTTTGTGCATTTGTTTAAGCAGAAGAAAATCTTCAAACCATTAAAGCCTTATAGGCAGGCTGTCTGACCTGCATTGGTCATCCAGGAGTCCAATCGTTTTGCCTCAAAAAGCCTTTTAATTGTGACTCCTGGGGAAAATAGGAGCGAAGGGAGGTAGTGTTTCTTAACTTTGGGATTAGGGCTTCATTGGTGAGTTTTGTCAGGAGACTGTGGACATCGCTGTTGCTAGGGAGCTCTTTGTGGTGGTATCGTCTCAAGTGTGCTGCTAAAGTTGGCAGGGGTGCCAGGGTGTCTGGTAACCTGCCCTGGGTGAGGAGGGAGCACGGAAGGGGGGTCCTGGGCACTGCTTTAACCAGATTCTATTTGTAATATTTCAGAGGATTTCAAAGTAGTGTTTCTAATTAGCTTCTCGTTAAAATCCCTCATTGATTCTAGGTGGTCTCTTTCTTAATCTATAAAAGATTTAGATACCACCCGGTTTACAACTGACCCCTTTTAAAGAAAAAAAAATTGCATTGCCAAATAGCCTAAGAAGTTTTGTTTATCTGTTGAGTTTTTTGTTTTGTTTTTGTTCATCTGGTTGTACTTGTTCTTTAAACTATTAAAGTTTAAAACACTACCAAAAGTGTCTCCAGGCAGTGAATCCTGTCTTTTAGTGGTATGTTCATTAACACTGGCTTTACCTAGGGTGGTGTACTGCTGAAACTGAGAACAATAACTTTTAAAACAGACTCTTAATGCACTACGTGGACTTTTTTTTTCAGATGTGTATGATGCAATTTATATAAAATAATAATTGTTGAGTATTCACATCAGATAAGAACCGCTGAAATTATAACACATGATGAAAGAGAACCACGCACCAATTTACATTCCCACCAACAGTGCATGAAGCTTTCCTTTTGTTCACATCCTTGCCAACACTTGTTATTTCTTGTCTTTTTAATGATAGCCAACCTAACAGGTGTGAAGCAATATCATCTCACAGTGGTTTTGATTTGCATTTTCCTGATGATTAGAAATGTGGAGCACTGTTTCATGTACCTGTTGACCATCTGTGTGTCTTCTTTGGAAAAATGTCTGTTCTGGTCCTTTGCCTATTTTTAAAATCAGATTGGCTTTTCCCTGTTGATGAGTTTTTCTAAGATGCTATGAATTTAAGTTACTCACCTATCGTATCTTATGTGCTTAGCATAAATATTAATGAATTGGGGAAAAAAGCAACTGAATAGATACATATTGTATGAATCCCATTTATGTGAAATCTCCAGAGCAAGTAAATCCACAGAGACAGAGCAGATTGGTGGTTGCCAGTAGCTAGAGGAGTGGGGAGTAAGGACTGGCTGGTTAATGGGTTCAGTGTTTTTTTGGGGGGGTACTAAAAATGTTTCGCAACCTAGTGTAGGTGGTGGTCATACAACGCTGTAAATATACTAAATGCCACTGACTTATATGCTTCAAAATTGTTAATTTTATGTGAATTTCACTTGGAGTTTTAACAAACTATATAGAGTAAGTTTTACATATTTTTAAATGAAGTAGGGCCTCTGATTTAACGGCAATTTTTTACATCTATAATTATCCTAAAACTTTAAGGTTCCTGCTTCATTGTTAGCAAAATAAACTATTCCTAATCAGTTTTTAGTATCTCATCTAAAAAATCAACAAGTTCTTACCTTTGGGTACTTTAACATATTTTAATTTTAGACTTTTTTTTTTAAAGCTTTTATTTATTTATTTGACAGAGAGACAGCCAGCGAGAGAGGGAACACAGCAGGGGGAGAGGGAGAGGAAGAAGCAGGCTCTTAGTGGAGGAGACTGATGTGGGGCTCGATCCCATAACGCCGGGATCACGCCCTGAGCCGAAGGCAGACGCTTAACGACTGAGCCACCCAGGCGCCCCTAATTTTAGACTTTGAACAGGGAACACATAGCAGAGGGAGTAAAACGTTAATAAGAGCTACATCATTTTAGAATATGTCATACTGGTTCATTTCCCCGGTTTACTTGGGAAGGAGTTGTTCTAAGTCCAAAAGAATTTATACGGTCTTATAGAAAACTTGGGGGACTATATTAGAATACTGTGGAAGACATAGTAATGTCACAATTCACAAATCATCACTCCTACATTTTTACCTATTTGCTTCAGGCCCTTTCTCTATGCATTCATTACAAAACTGGCATCTTATTGAATATTATTATGTTGTCTGTGTTTTTCATTTAACATTGTGAGCATTTTCATATTTCATTAAGAATTACTCAGAACGACAGCTTCTTATTGGGGCACCTTGGTGGCTCAGTTGGTGGAGCGTCCAAGTCTTGGTTTTGGCTCAGGTCGTGATCTCATGGTCGTGAAATCGAGCCCTGTGTCAGGCTCAGTGCTCAGCAGGGAGGCTATTTGAGATTCTATCTCCCTCTCCATAAGTTTTCACCATTTTAAATAATGTTGACTCGAACCTACTTAGAGAAATATCTTTGCCTGCCTATCTCATTTTTACAATAAAGTCATAGAAGTGTAATTACTCTGTTCTTAATATATATACACAAATTCTGCTCCGGAAGACCTGTGCTGCAACAGATTGATAGTGTTCATTTTACCATATCTTTACAAATGGATCGTTCTTACCTTTCACTGTTTTGTAAGTGAAGAGGCTTTTTTACTTTTCTTTTTGATCACTGATGTGGTTTTTATCTTCTGTGAATTTTGTATTCATGTTCAATCTGTTTTGGGGGGAGTTGTTAACTGATTTATGTTGGGTTTGTGGGCTTTTGTGGGTTTTTTTTTTTTTTTTTTTTTTTGAGAGAGTGTGTGCAAGTAGTGGGGAGGGACAGAGGGAAAGGGAGAATCCTGTGCAGGCTCCACACCCAGCAGGGAGCCCAACGCAGGGCTGGATCTCACAACCCTGAGACCATGACCAAGCTGAAGTCATGTTGAACACTTAAGTGAGCCACCCAAGCGCCCTATTGTTAATTGATTTGTAAGACATCTTTACGTATTAAGAATAATAAATTGTCATATTTGTTGCAAAAATAATTATATAGATATCCTTAAGATTTATTTAGTTATCTATTTTTTTCCTTTCCCCCCTTCCATTGACTTCAAACATGAAACACCTCCCATGTTTATTTACAGATGACTTTTTGGTGACTTAATACTTCATTCATAAGTCATTAACGTGAATTTCTTTAGTCCTTATTAAAACGCTGACTCTATTTAATATCCCCTTGTACTTGTTGAAAGAAGAATACTTCACATGTTCTCACCTGCTATCCTTTGGAGGGAGGGACAGAATGTACATACATTATGATTTATATGTAAATAACTTATGGCCTCTATACGTGTTTTTTCTATTTTCATTGTATCTGACATATATTTAGAAAGTAGTACGATTTTATTCAGATGAAATAATTCTTTTGACCAGCTTAGCTTTCCTCTGTCTCTTCCCGTTTCTCCTGCTTGGAGTCACTGTACAACTGAAAGGGACAAAGACAGTTTGTTTTGGTTTGTTATATAGTTCCATCATAACTTCTGAGCTGCGTAAAGATGTTGCCAAAAAGGTTGAAATAATGAAGGACTTGTGGGGTTGGGAGTACTTGTGTAATGGAGAGAAGATGCTTAACTAGCATTTAGGACGCAATAGCTAGAGATAAATTCTTCAGAAGAATTTTCCTTAATGTCAGTAGCCTCCCTCCCCATTTCAGAAACAATATCTAGCATATCTAAACTGACTGCTCTGGTTACAGGATAAAGATTTTAGGGAACTTTCTTTAGTTTTACAGTGTTAGGTGTGTGATAATGGTTGATTTTTGGTTTATTTGGGTGTTATGGGGTTTTGTTTTGTTTCCCATTTTCATCTCCTTCCTTACTCATTTTGGGTTTTTACCTTGTAGTAACAAACTCTTTTAAACTCAGGCTCATAGAATTTGAACAGTCAGGTGACTTCAGGAAGGTCTGCTATCCAGGCAAGACCACTGCCAAATTCTGACTCAAATGAGAATCTGAACTTGGTTCCAAAGACCAGTTTCAGTGTTCAGTGAAGACTTGTCAGGGACTTGGAAATGTCAATCTGTGTTGTCTCTTCTCTCCTCTTTGAGACCATTTTTGTAATTCCCACGGTACCTTTGAAAGTTTATCTAGGACAGCAGATTCTTAGATCTTCTTCCTACCAATAAGATCTGTGAAGAAAGGTTCAGATTCCTAAGTAAGGGTTATCTAAAATGGGATAATTAGTGTTATCTTTTCTGTTAGGGTATCGTGAATTCTCCCTTCGTTAATATGGGATTCATTTTTTTGTCTCTGCAACTTAGGCATGTTCTCCGTTTCAGGCAACCATTACTACCTCTTCAATAACAATTTTTTTTGTAAACTTCTAGCTTTCACATCAGCACAGAAGTCAAGGGAATAAATGAAAATAAATAATTTCAGCCCTAGCTTCACTATTCTGATTTACAGAATGGCTCAGAACTAGTTATATTGGATAATATGAAGAGTAAAACGTTAATAAATTATGACAGTAATGGTCCTGTTTTCCTTTATCTTTGTTAGATTTCTTAGGCAATCACTTTCCCAGTGACCAACTGAAATCTTTACGTTAATGTCATGTGAAAAAACAAGGGAAAATGTAGCCACTCTAATTTTACCAATTTCTGTGCAGTTGCCTTTCTCTCTTCTGTGTCTTAAGGCAAAATGGTGGCCCCTCCCACCAAAGTCCCAATTTTATTCATTGTTTTATTTGTAAAGTATAAATGTTAAGGGTTTCAAAGTCTTGCACGTTGAAATTGTGACCCTGTGTTCTTTCATCCTTTTTAAAGTTTATTTAGATGAGAGTACTTTTTTTTTTTTTAAGATTTTATTTATTTATGTGACAGAGAGAGAGAGACAGCCAGTGAGAGAGGGAACACAAGCAGGGGGGGTGGGAGAGGAAGAAGCAGGCTCCCAGCGGAGGAGCCTGATGTGGGGCTCGATCCCGGAACGCCGGGATCACGCCCTGAGCCGAAGGCAGATGCTTAACGACTGCGCCACCCAGGCGCCCTAGATGAGAGTACTTTTTAAGATGTCACTTTGATTAAATATTAAATCTGTAAGAGTGGTGTCTCTGACCTGCCTCAATTGCTCTGCTCCAACATTATTCATAGGATTATCTACCAAAGAGTACAAATAATGTAAATCATTGGGACCGAAACTCTTTACCTTATTTCAAATCGCCATTGTGTTTTAATGTTAGTTATGTATCTCCGTATGTTTATTCTATAGATGATAAAATCAACTTGTGGTTATGATATAAATTCCCTACCTATCTAATATTATTTATTGAATAGGTTGGAGTCAGTAAAAATTGAATCTTAGAGCAAAAAACTGATCTTACATTATTGTGTCTTGACTCTGTATGCTTAATTGGCTCTTTACAGGAGACCCCTGTGCTTACCAGAATAGAAAAACAGAAGCGCAAAGAGGAAGAGGAAGAACGTCAGATTCTTCTGGCAGTGCAGAAGAAGGAGCAAGAGCAGATGTTAAAGGAAGAGAGGAAAAGAGAGCTGGAGGAAAAGGTGAAGGCGGTGGAAGGTATGTGGGCTTTCTGCGCAGTACATGTCCTGCTCTGGCCAAAGCCAGAGCAAACTAGGTTCTGTCCTAGATCTAAGCTGCTTCTGGCAATTTCTATTTAAATATCTTGTTAATTGCACTGTTTGTTTATTCTTCTGATCCCAGTCTCATTTCATGTGCATTCCTTCTACAGCACTTGTATTTGTTATTCTTGGTGTTCCTTTCAGTCTTACCACTCATTGCCCTCATCTATGTACATCCCTCATGTAAAATAGAAAAAAATATTAAGGCATTGATGACAAGTTTCATAGAAAAAATTTTAAGCACAAGTGAAATGCGCTAAAGAAAAGTCTTATAGATTTTTTTTCAAGTATGACGCTATTACAAATCTAGAGAAATACCATTGATTTTATTAGGACAAATTGTTTTTCTCAGACTTGGGTCTAGGTTTTGGTCTTGGTGTAATGAGATTTTTCTTTCATTTGCAGTTAATACAAAGGATAATAACTGTCCCTAGATGTATCAGGCAGCAGTTGTATTTATAAGCTAAACCTGATAAATCATACGGTAACAGATCATTCAGCTTAGTTGAATACAGACCAGTATTTCTTTCTTTCAAGTAAATTTACTGAATTTTTAAAATTATTGTATGAAACCACATAACCTGGATTTGACTTTCTAATGCAGAGTTTCAGTGCAAAATTTAAGTAAATTTTGGCTATAAAATTCAATGCATCCTGGCCTTATTATGTGCTTTTTCCCCTCCCATTCCTAAGTAGTAGTGCCTTGTGTTTCTTCATAGGTTATTTCCATTCCTACTGTGATCACTTCTTCATTATAAATGAATTTAATCTGTGAATTTAACCTGTGCGACAATATGTAGTATATCCTACTTGTAAAATGTTTCATAGGTTTTATTTCCAATGATAGATTTAAATTCCTTAAGACAGTAACTATGGCTTTAATTTTTTTTTTTTTAAGGGGACTCTGTAATTTTCAGTGCTGTTTTTATTTGCTACACTATTCTCATTTGACTTTTATACAGACAGGTTCAAAACTTATTATTATGGCTTAGTTTCTATACCTATAAGATTAATAATACCAATGTTATAGATTGTTCTTTAAGTCAACAAATATTTTTTGAGCACCCATTCTGTGCCAGGCTTTGTTCTAGGAATATAGATAATAAACAAAAGAAGTTTATCTTTTCATGGGGCTTGCATTCCCGTGGTGGGAAGACAGAATAAGCAAATATTGTGGAATCATAGCTGGTGGTGAAGGATCTAGAGAAAAATAAAAACAGGTTTAGAGATAAAGAGTGACGTGATGTATGTGGCATTGTCAAGAAAGCCCTCTCTGAATATGTGGCATTTAGTAATGAAGTGATTGAAGGTGTTGTCTGATGGAGGAAGGCAGAGGAAATAGCAGGTGCACAGGACCTGAGGAGGGTATATGCAAGAGGAAGGCCAGTATGGACCAAAGTGAGCAAAGCAAGGGAAAGATTGGCAGGAAATGAGTTCGTAGAGGTAACCAGGGCTCAAATCACTTAAGGCTGTGCAGACCAGGTTAGAAGGGTTAAATAAAACACAGGTAGTCCCTAGCATAGACTTAGCTCACAAATGATAGTTATCATGGGGAAAATGTGGAGAGAATTTTTACAGACTATAAAATAGTTACAACAACAAATTTTTCCTGAATTCTTGGCAGCTAAGTAAAAAAGGCGGAGGCAATAATGGATTTTTTAAAAAAGATTTTTATTTATTTGAGAGAGTGCACGAGTGCAAGTGGGGGATGGGAGGAGCAGAGGGAGGAGAAGAAAGAAATTTGAGCATACTCCTTGCTGAGAATGTATTAAGTACAAAGGCACAAGCTACAAAGGGAGGGAGATTGGATGTGTTTGACTACATGAATTGTTCAAAACTTACATGTGACATAAAGTGGTAAGACAAGTCAAAGTAGAAGATAATCTTAACTCAACCAACAAAGACTTATTATCCAGATTCTTTAAAGCACTTCTCTAAATCCGTTACAAATGCAGCAACCCAAAGGAAAAGGGCAAAGTATGTAAGCAGAAAATTCACACAGGAGGATGGTCAGTGTAAACATGAAAATATGTTCAATGTCACTCCAGTCAGGAAAATGCAAATGAAAGCATCGAAATTCCTTATCAATACTTACCAGTTTGGCACAAATGCTAGTTTTATCATACCAAGTGAGTGTGAGATAACTCACATCGCTATTAAAAGAATCACTGTATAAAGTACTCTGGCAGTTCCACTGCTTAGGTGTGCATCCCAAAGAACTCACACATGTGCGCGAGAAGACACGTCAAAAGAATGGTCGTTATAATATTATTTACAAGATGCAAAAAATTGGAACCAGCTAGAAAGAACTACTGTTAATGTTACTAAAGCAAAAAATGTTAAAATCTGCCAGTTTGTTAGGTTCATGGATATTCATTAATTTAGTTACACTTTTCTTAAAGCTTGAAATCTTTTTTTAAAAAACAGTATTACAAGTCATTGATAGCAAAGTGCCTTTGACTAATTAAAGTAGATACAGCTTTAAGTTTATAAGTGAATAATGTAAGAGCAAAAACACAAGTCAAATAGAACTATTAGACTGAGAAAACACTTAGCAAGGTCATGTCATAGTCCTAGCAGGGGACAGATGTGGAGCCTGTCCCTCAAGGAAGAAATACAGAAGATGTGCCCTGGCTTCTCCTTCCGTTTTTATGTCTTTCTGTCTGACAGTTTTCTTTATCTCCCTGCCTCTTTTCTTTACTCTTGACCTTCCAGTTCCCTGCTGGCAATGAGTATCCTATCAGACTAGTAGTGGAATGCCAAGTGTGTTTCTCATGGCTATGGCTGTGAGCCAGAACAAAATCATCCCCATCTTCCAGCTCCTTGCCAATTCCAGCTGGCATCTTTCCCTTGTTCCCAGCCAAATTTATGACTACCCCTGGCTTGGTAAGGGCCAGCTGCCAGTGGTAGGGGTGGATTGAAGAGCAAAAAGAATTAGTGTGCAAGGATGCCTTTGTACATACAAAATCTTGAGAGCTTAGGTAAGCATACAAAATCCTGTATATGTTTGGATTGAATATGGTCCTTAGAAAGGGGATGTTGGGGCGCCTGGGTGGCTCATTTGTTAAATGTCTGCCTTCGGCTCAGGGCGTGATCCCGGGGTCCTGGGATCGAGCCCCATGTCAGGCTCTTCCGCTGGGAGCCTGCTTCTTCCTCTCCCGCTCCCCCTGCTGTGTTCCCTCTCTCGCTGGCTGTCTCTCTCTGTCAAATAAATAAATAAAATCTTTAAAAAAGGGGGGGGGATGTTGCTTTCCTGAGAGAAAGATTAGAAAGGCCTCAAGTATTCAAAGAAAGATAATCTTCATTCAATCTTCTACTTTTTCCTTTTTCTTCTAATTCTGTTTTTCTTCAGCCTTGTTCTTTCCTCCCTCTCCTTCCCAGTGCCTGCCCTACCACCCTCATCCCTCCCCAGCCCTTGAGCTCAATATGCATAAAGGAAATGGGTTTCACAAGTTTATATTTTTCATAAAGCATTCCATCTATAATCATCCTAATTACCAAAAGAGGATGGCAAAAGAAGCAAAAATCATTTTATGATATAGGTGATCTTTGTTTCTTTCTTCTCTTAAAATGATTAACAAACATCTAATCTGATCATCTAAAGAGTGCTTAACCTCACTTGTACCATAATGCGCTGTGTTCATTGTAGATCGAGCAAAGAGGAGAAAGCTCAGGGAAGAAAGGGCATGGCTGCTGGCCCAAGGGAAGGAGCTCCCCCCAGAACTTTCCCATCTGGACCCTAATTCCCCCATGAGAGAAGAAAAAAAGACTAAAGACCTGTGAGTATTTAATGATACTAACAGTAGCAACCAGGAACGTTGGCGAAGCACTCTGGCACTTTTCTCATTTAATCCTTAAAATAACCCTGCGTGGTAGGGAATATTCAGTGTTCGTGAGCTTCTCATTCTTCTATATGTCTTTTTGTATTATTATTCTTTAGATTACAAAAATATTCATTAGGGTAAAATAAAACCCAGGATATAATGTGCTCTTAAATAACCAACATTATAGAATCCTAAATTAAGCTGTGGACCATCTGAGTCAGCCACATCATTTTACAGGTGATGAAAACGATACTCCTTTTTTTTTTTTTTTTTTTTTTTTTTTTTTTGCTGAGACTTGCTAACCTTTATCTTCATAATTATTTTCTAGAGATTATCAGTGTTACAGACTTACCTTAAAAACAGTTTATTGGGACTGTTCCAAACCATGGTATAATCAGCATGTGTCTGTGATTGAATTAAGAGAGCTAAGGAGAGAAGGTGATCAAAGTTACTATTTCTTATTTTGTGATTCACAGCTTTGAGTTGGATGATGATTTCACTGCCATGTATAAAGGTCAGTTCCCATTCTCAACTATTATTATTTCTGACAGAAGTACTCCTATGTGAGTGCGTTAATTAAGCTCTCTTCTTTGGCTTTCAGTTCTAGATGTGGTAAAGGCTCACAAGGATTCCTGGCCCTTTTTAGAACCTGTGGATGAGTCGTATGCCCCAAACTATTACCAGATTATTAAGGTAGAGGCTACCTTTGCAGTTATCTACTGTGGTGTTTGTTTCTTTCTTGATTTTTGTTGCTGGTTTTTGTTTTAAGTTCACCTGTTGTTCCTTGAGCATCAGGGTTGCTGGGTATATGCCAGGCTCCTGAGAATCTCATAGCGGCATGATTCCTTTGCCCCATAAGGACTACGAGATGTTTTTTCTCCAGCATGTTGTAATTTAATGTGTCCTATTTAGGTCCCCATGGATATCTCAAGCATGGAGAAGAAACTGAATGGAGGTTTATACTGTACCAAGGAGGAGTTTGTAAATGACATGAAGACTATATTCAGGAATTGTCGAAAATATAATGGGGAAAGTAGTGGTAAGTGGGGAAGGTGCTTGCTGTGGATACACTTATTACACCATTTCAACCAAGAACAAAACACCTTCTTCTTTAGAAATACACAAAAATAGAAGTGCATCTCTTTTAGAAATGTTCAGACCTTTCAGTGGGACTATAAACAAAATGTACATTTTTAAAGCCATGAGATTAGACATTCTGACCATTTACACAACATGTGCCAGAACCACTCCTATCCTATGTGAACAAAAGAATGTGTCGGGTGGCTCACTGGGCTCAGGTTATTTTTCAGTATCTCGGAGACCAGTCCGGGTTTAGTTTGCACTGCTTCCTTAACACAGACCGCTAACCACTGACAAGACTGACCTTAGATTCTTAAATCATCTTGAGAAGTCCACAGGGTAGATCCCCAATAACAAAGAATGTATGGCTCAAATGTAGAAACTTGAAGTCATTTATACAGTAGCTCAAATGCTTTAGCTTAAAAACCAAGCAGCTATGTGGTGCCTGGGTGGCTCAGTCATTTCAGCATCCGACTCTTGATTTTGGCTCAGGTCATGATGTAAGGGGTCCTGAGGTCAAGCCCCATGTCTGGCCCTGCATTCAGCAGAGAGTCTGCTTAAGATTCTCTCTCTCCCTCTCCCTCCCCTAATTTCACTCTCCCTCTCAAATAAATAAATAAGTCTTAAAAAAAAAAAAGACAAAACTAAGTAGCTTCAATGACTTTATTTGAAAATTCTGTGATTTAGCCTTGAAGAATTAAATTTGTCTTGGTTTAAGTTAATAGTTCTAGGGGCCTATTCCAGCCATACAGCCTAGAGCCTCTTAGGACAAAAACAGTGTCTTCATCTTGTGTCCATAGCTGCACGACATTAATATCACACAAGCTGAATTAAGCTCATGAATTTACTCAGCATCTTTTATTGTTTGTTGGTAAAAGAATTATCTTTTGTGTCCTGTAAAAGCCGTATCTGGAAGTCAATCCTTGTCTTCCCATAGAATATACCAAGATGTCTGATAATTTAGAGAGGTGTTTCCATCGGGCAATGATGAAGCATTTTCCTGGTGAAGATGGAGACACAGATGAAGAGTTCTGGATCAGAGAGGACGAAAAGCGAGAGAAGAGACGGAGCCGGGCTGGGCGAAGCAGTGGAAGCCATGTTTGGACCCGCTCCAGGGACTCTGAAGGGCCCAGCAAGAAACAGCAGCCAGTGGAGAATGGAGGGAAGTCCTTGCCGCCTGCCCGCCGCGCTTCCTCTTCTGGGGATAATCAAAGCAGCAGTTCCACACAACTCCCTCGGGAGGTGGGCACCTCAAACGGCCGAGGCTTTTCTCGTCCCCTACATTATGGTGGGATGCCCAACCAGACACCCCTTTTAAACCAGATGGTAAGGGATAGCTTAAAATTCCATAGTAGTTTCTCCTAGTCAGTGAATTCAAAGAGAAGTGAAGCCTTTTTAATTAGTTTCTCTTCCAGAGTGATTTTTCTATATATGGTTGATTTCTTCTCCCCTCATCTGTCCTTTCTGTATTCATTCTTCCTCTTATTTTAAACCTTCTTTCTTTTAATCAATCTGATGCACTCTCAATGTGGGCAAAAATTGAGATTTTAAAAACTCTTCATGTACATAGCACAGAAATACGCACAGTACATAAAATATATAGCCTATCTGTGGCATTAAAACTTCATGTTGGGGGGTACTTGGGGGAAAATTGGCTTAAAAGGCTCTTGGGGGAGGAGGCAGTAATGAAAAAGAGATTAAGAAACACCATGTTTTCTGTCCTGAAGCAAGAGATTGCTTTGGGCCCCAGAACTAGCCCCGATCTGGGTGAGCCCATATGCTAGCATTCTGCAGGAACGTCCTTGTTTCCTACCTAATGTCTTCTGTGCTTTCTTTTTTTTCCCCTCCCCTCTTGCCTTTACTCAACGCCCTTCAGAGGCCAGCAGTACCGGGAACATTTGGCCCTCTTCGAGCATCAGATCCTGCCAATCTATATGTCTCCTCTAGGGTCCCAGAACCACACCCTGGAGAACCTACACAGCAGCCTCAGCAGTTTGCCATGCAGGTAAGTAGCCTACTCAGAATATGCAAATGCAAAAGGTTCCACAGGTAAACTTCAGAAATACAGTCTCTCACCAGGTTAAATTTCATTCATTATCTTCCATTCTGTAGAGTCTGTTACTATAGATTAAGCACTTTACAAGTTATGCCTTATTCTGTGGGTCTACTGAACTCTGCTCTCCTGTTTTCTTGTTGCCAGCCTCCAGTTGGAATGAACAACCACCGAGGACCCAGGCTAGGCACTCCAGAAGAGAAGCAAGTGTGTGGGGGGCTGACACACCTTAGTAACATGGGATCACATCCTGGATCCTTGCAGCTTAGGCAGATGGGTGGCCCTAGTCAGGATGGAAATATTTATCCCCCAACTCAATTCCAGGCAGGATTTATTCCTCCCAGGCATGGTGGGGCTCCAGCCCGACCCCCAGACTTTCCTGAAAGCTCAGAAATTCCTGCCAGCCACATGTACCGGTCCTACAAGTACCTGAATCGAGTACACACTGCTGTCTGGAATGGGAACCATGGTGCTACAAACCCAGGACCCTTGGGCACAGATGAGAAGCCCCCCGTGGGGCCAGGACCCTCTCACCAGCCTCGCACTCTTGGTCACATGATGGATTCCCGAGTGATGAGACCTCCTCTCCCTCCAAACCAGTGGACTGAACAATCAAGCTTTCTACCTCATGGAGTTGCTTCTTCAGGGTATATGCGACCACCCTGTAAATCTGGTGGACATCGGTTACAGCCACCTCCCGCCCCAACGCCAAGTTCTCTTTTTGGAGCACCCTCCCAAGCTCTGCGGGGGGTGCCAGGAGGGGACTCCATGATGGACAGCCCAGAGATGATTGCCATGCAGCAGCTTTCTTCCCGAGTTTGCCCACCAGGTGTGCCTTACCACCCCCGACAGCCTACACCCCCCCATTTGCCTGGCCCTTTTCCGCAGGTAGCTCACTCGGCATCAGTAAGTGTGTCAGCCCCTAAGCCTGCCTTGGGGAACCCTGGGAGGACACAGGATAACAGTGAGACACAAGAGCCTGAGAATGACCGAGGTAATTTACACCATCATTTTTGTCTGACGTCTGACATTTAAACCATTAATTCATAAGGAATCTTTTTTCCAAAGACTGTCAGACTTCTTTCCAGCTTCTTGAACTGCTCACTCAGGGTTGGACCAATACTATGGCCTGATCTGAAAGGATTTCTGGTAGTAATGATCCTTACCCAGATGTAGTTCTTACTGTACCATGCCGTCTTTTTGAGACTTGTAGATCTAGTAAATCAGTTCTCAGACCAAGCTTTGAGATAGCTACTGTTTTATTGTAGTTTGTACAGGAGGAATACGCAAAGCACAAAGCTATCGGTTGCCTTTGTCTCACTAGTTAAGTGGTGGAGCTGAGATTTGTACCCAGACCCACTCAATTCAGCATCCATGCTCTCACCACTACATCATCAAACTGCCTTTAAAAATGACTGTCTTAAACATTATCATTATAAAATAAGTTTTCAATATGTAAAGTCTAATTATTTCCATCCTTTTATTCCTGGGATACATTTATAGCTACTAAGAAGCAAATCTTGAAGGGATTTCTTAGAAATATCACTTAAGAGATTAACCTGAGGGCGTCTGGGTGGCTCATTCGGTTAAGCATCTGCTTTTGGCTCAAGTCATGATCCCAGGGTCCTGGGATTGAGCCCCATGTCGGGCTCCCTGCTCATCGGGGAGTCTGCTTCTCCCTCTGCCCCTCCCCCCTGCTCGTGCACCCTCTCTCTCTCTTACTCTCTTGCTCACTCTCAAGTAAATCTTTAAAAAGAGAGATTAACCTAAAAATTGCGAAGATGAAAAGAATACTTTGTGTAATTAGTGCTTATTTCTAGGATAGATGTCCACGATGTATTGTATGTTATTTTTTTCAACACATTACTGGAGAGGGGCACATGGGTGGCTCAGTCAGTTAAGCATCTGACTCTTGATTTAGGGTCACGTCAAGATCTCAGGGTTATGGGATCAAGCCCTGTATCGGGCTCTGTGCTCAGCGTGGACTCTGCTTTAGAATCTTTCTCTCCCTCTACTACCCCTTCTCCCATTTGCACTCATACCCTCTCAATAAATAAATAAAATCATTTTTAAAAATACATGACTGAAGAATAGATACCTGATCATTTATCGATTATGAATATTCCACATAAAATTGAATGATAGGCCTAGAACTCAGAATTACTTTATGTATTAGATATCTACTGACACTTTTTTTTACTGTAATTCCACTATAGTTAATATACAGTGTTACTGTGATTCAAGACTTCAGTACATTACTCAGTGCTCTTCACGATAAGTGTGCTCTTAATCCCCATCACCTGTTTCACCCGTCTCCCTACCGCCTCCCCTCTGGTAACCATCACTTTGTTCTCTGTAGTTAAGAGTTTGTTTTTTGGTTTGTCTCTCTTTTTCTTTGTTAGTTTTGTTCTTTAAATTCCACGTGAGTGAAATCATATGGTATTTGTCTTTCTCTGACTTATACCCTCCTGTATCCTCCACTGACATTGATGCAAGTAGCAGTATTTCATTATTTTTTATCACTGAGTAATATTCCATTGTATATACATACCACTTCTTCATCCATTCATCTTTCAGTGGGCGCATGCTTCCATATCTTGGCTATTGTAGATGGTGCTACAGTAAACATAGGGGTGCATATATACCTTTTCAAATTAGTGTTTTGTATTCTTTGGATAAATACCCAGTAGTGGAATTAATGGATCATATGGTAAATCTTTTTTTTTTCTTTTCGTTTTTTTCTTTTTCTTTTTAGTTACCTCCATACTGTTTTCTAGAGTGGCTGCACCAGTTTGCCTTCCTACCAACAGTGTCCGAAGGTTCATTTTTTTCTACATCCTCACCAATATTTGTTGTTTCTTGTGCTTTTTTATTTTAGCCATTCTGGTGGGCGTGAAGTGATATCTCCTTGTGGTTTTGATTTGCATTTCCTTCATGATAAGTGATGTTGAACATCTTTTCATGAGTCCTTTGGCTATCTGTCTCGAAATAATGTCTGTTCATGTCTTCTGCCCATTTTTAATTACATTATCTGGTTGTTGGGTGTTGAGTTCTATCAGTTCTTTATATATTTTGGATACTAACCCTTTATAGATACACCATTTGCAAATGTCTTCCTCCATTGTCTTTTAGTTTTATCAATTGTTTCCTTTGCACTGAAGAATCTTTTTATTTTCGTATAGTCCCAAGATTTAATTTTTGCTTTTGTTTCAGTTGCCTCAGAAGACCGATCCTCTTTTCCAAGTGGTTGTTCAGTTTTCCCAGCACCATTTGTTGAAGAGACTGTCTTTTTCACATTGCATATTCTTGCCTCCTTTGTCAAGGATTAATTGACCGTATAATTGTGGGTTCATTTCTGGGCTGTTTAGTTCCCTTGATCTATGTGTCTTTTTTTGTGCCAGTATGATTCTGTTTTGATTATGACAACTTTGTAGTATAACTTGATATCTGGGGTTGGGACACCTCCACCTTTGTTTTTCCTTCAAGACTGCTTTGCCTATTTAGGGTCTTTTGTGGTTGCATACAAATTTTTAGGATTATTTGTACTAGTTCTGTGAAAAATGCTGTTGGTGTTTTGATAGGGATTGTATTAAATTTGTAGATTGCTTTGGGTGGCATGGACATTTTAATAATATCTGTTTTTTTTTTTTAAGATTTTATTTATTTGAGAGAGAGCGAGCGCGTGAGCAGGGGGAGGGGCAGAAGGGGAGGCAGACTCCCCACTGAGCAGGAAGCCTGATTTGGGGCTCAATCCCAGGACTCTGGGATCATGACCTGCACCAAAGGCAGGTGCTTAACCAACTGAGCACCCAGGTGCCCCAGTAGCTGTTCTAATCCATGAACATGGAATGTCTTTCCGTTGTTTGTCTTGTATTTAATTTCTTTCGTCAGTGTTTTATAGTTTTCAGAGTATAGGCCTTTCACCTCTTTGGTTAAGTTTATTCCTAGATATTTTATTATTTTTGGTGAAATTGTAAATGGGCATCTGACTGGCTCAGTCAGTGGAGCATGTGACTCTTGATCTTGGGGTTGTTAGTTCAAGCCCCACATTTGATGTGGAGATTACTTAAAACTAAGATCTTTTTTAGAAAAATGAAATCATAGGGGCGCGTGGGTGGCTCAGTCAGTGAAGCATTTGCCGTTGGCTCAGGTCATGATCCCAGGGTCCTGGGATCGAGCCCTGCATTGGTCTCCCTGCTCCACAGGGGGCCTGCTTCTTCCTCTCCCTCTGCCTGCCGCTCCTCCTTCTCGTGCGCTCTCTCGCTCTCTCTCTCAAATAAATAAATAAAATCTTTAAAAATAAATGAATTAAAAAATAAAAAGTGAAATTGTAAATGGGATTGTTTTCTTATTTTCTCTGTCTGCTATTAGTATGTAGAAATTCAGTAGGTTTCTGTATGTTGATTTTATATCCTGTGACCTGACTGAAGTTATTTATAATTCTAGTAGTTTTTTGGTGGTCTTTAAGGTTTTCTATATATAGTATCATGCCATCTGCAAGTAGTGAAAGTTTTACTTTTTCCATACCAATTGGGATGCCTTTTATTTCTTTTTGTTGTCTGATTGCTACGGTGAGGACTTCCGGTACTATATTGAATAAAGGTGGTGAGAGTGAACATTCTTGTTTCATTCCTGATCTTAGGAGAAACCTCTCAATTTTTCATCGTTGAGTATGATGTTGGCCGTGGGTTTTTAATATGTGGCCTTTATTATATTGAGGTATGTTTCCTCTAAACCTACTTTGTTAACGGTTTTTATCATGAATGCATATTGTACTTTGTCAGATGCAGATGTTTTTTCTGCATCTATTGAAATAATCGTATAGTTTTTAATCCTTTGTCTTGTTGATGTGATGCATCATGTTGATTTATTTGGCCTTGCATCCTAGGAATAAATTCCACTTGGTTGTGGTGAATGATTTTTTTAATGTATTGTTGTGCTTGGTTTGCTAGTATTTTGTTGAGCGTTTTCGTGTCTATGCTCATCAGAGATAGTGACCTGTAGCTCTCTTTTTTTGTAGTGTCTTTTATCTGGTTGTGGTATCAGGGTAATTCTGGTCTCACAGAATGAATTTGGAAGTTTTCCTTCCTCTTCTGTCTTTTGGAATAGTTTGAGAAGAATTATTATTAAGTCTTCTTTAAATATTTGGTAGAATTACTTGTGAAGCTTTCTGGTCCTGGACTTTTGTTTGTTGGAAGTTTTTTCCCAGAATTTTGTTGCTGGGAAATGGTCTGTTCTAAGTTTGCATTTCTTCCTATTTTAATTTTGGTAAGTTATATGTAATTTATCCATTTCTGCTAGTTTGTCCAATTTGTTGGCATATTGTTTTTCATGATATTCTCTTACAGTCCTTTGTAAGTGCTTTGGTTGTTATTTCTCCTCTTTCATTTCTTTTTTTTTTTTTAAGCTTTTTATTTATTGATTTGACAGAGACAGCCAGCAAGAGAGGGAACACAAGCAGGGGGAGTGGGAGAGGAAGAAGCAGGCTCCCAGCAGAGAAGCCTGATGTGGGGCTCGATCCCAGAACGCTGGGATCACACCCTGAGCCGAAGGCAGACGCCTAACGACTGCGCCACCCAGGCGCCCCTCCTCTTTCATTTCTGATATTGTTTATTTGAGTCCTTTTTTGGGGGGTCTGGCTAAAGGTTTGTCGATTGTACTAATCTTTTCAAAGAACCAGCTCCTAGTTTCATTGGTCTGTTGTATTTACATCTTTTAGTTTCTATTTTCTTTAATATTTCTCTAATCTTTATTATTTCCTTCCTTTTACTGGTTTGGGGTTTTGTTTGTTCTTCTCCTGGCTCCTTTAGGTGTAAGGCTAGGTTGTCTATTTGAGATTTTTCTTGCTTTTTGAGCTAAACCTGTATTGCTATAAACATCCCTCTTTAGAATAGCTTTTGCTGCATCCAAAAGATTTTGGACTGTAATGTTTTCATTTTTCATTTGTCTCCACGTATTTTTTAATTTCCTATTTGTTTTCTCAGTTAACCTATTCATTGTTTAATAACATGTTATTTAATCTCCATGTACTTTTGTTCTTTCCCGATTTCTTCTTGTGGTTGATTTCTAGTTTCATACCATTATGTTTAGAAAAGATGAATGGTATGACTTCAGTCTTTTCAAACTTATTGAGATTTGTTTTGTGATCTATTCTGGAGAATGTTCCATATGCACTTGAAAACAATGTGTATTCTGGTGCTTTAGGATGGAATGTTTAGAATATACCTATTAGTTCCATATGGTCAAGTGTGTCATTCAAAAAGCCCGTGGCTGGATGCCTGTGTGGCTCAGTCAGTTAAGCATCCGATTCTTGATTTTGGCTCAGGTAATGAGATTGAGCCATTGGGTGTGGAGCCTTCTTAAGATTCTCTCTCTGTCCCTGGAGCACTTGGGTGTCTCAGTCAGTTAAGCGTCTGACTCAGATCATGATTGTGAGTTCCTGGGATCAAGCCCTGCATTGGGCTCTACCCTCAGCGAGGAGTCTGCTTCTCCCTGTCCTTCAGCCCCTCCCCCCAGTCTCTTTGTGTTCTCTCTCTCAAATAAACAAAATCTAAAAACAAAAAAACAAAAAAACCAAGATTCTCTCATTCCTTCCCCCTCTCCTCCCCCCCCCCAAACAAAACAAAACAAAACAATACCCACTGCTTCCTTTTTGATTTTCTGTTTGGAAGGTCTGTCCATTGTGGTTAAGTGGGTTGTGAAAGTCCCCTACTATTATTGTATTCCTGTCGATTACTTCCTTTATGTTTGTTATTAGCTGCTTTATGTATTTGGGTGTTCCCATGTTGGGTGCATAAATATTTACAATTGCTATATCTTCTTGTTGAATCTTCCCTTTATGATTTTATAGTGTCCTTCTTTGTCTCTTGTTACAGTCTTTGTTTAAAGTCTATTATGTCTATCTAAATATTGCTACCAGGTTTCTTTTTACACCATTTGCATGATAAATATTTCTCCATCCCTTCACTTTCAGTCTGCATGTATTTTTGGGTCTGAAATGAGTCTTTTATAGGCAGCATATAGATGGGTTTTTTGTTTTTTTTTTAATCCATTCCATCACCCTGTGTCTTTTGATTGGATCATTTAGTCCTTTTACATTCAGAATAATTATTGATAGGTATGTACATACTGCCATTTTGTTACTTGTCTTATGGATATTTTTGTAGTTCTCTGTTCCTTTCTTCTCTTACTATGTTCTGTCATGGTTTGCTGGCTCTCTGTAGTGGTATACTTGGATTCCTTTCTCTCTATTTTTTGCATATCAATTACTGGTTTTTGATCTGTGGTTACCATTAGGTATATGTATATACTGACTTTTGCATATAGCAGTCTATATTAAGTTAATGGTCACTTACGTTTGAACCTGTTCTTTACTCCCACCACGCCTCCCCAGCCCCCCCCCCCAGGTTTTAGGTGTATGGTGTCATATTTATATCCTTTTTTTTTGTGAATCATTTGACTGCTGTTTATAGATATACTTAATTTTACTGCTTTTGTGCTTCCTACTTTTCTTACTCCTGCTTATGGTCTTTTGTTTCCATTCAGAATCCCCTTTAACATTTCTCATAGGCCTGGTGTAGTGATGTTGGATTCCTTTAATTTTTGTTTGTCTGGGAAACTCTCCTTCTAGTCTGAATGATAGCCTTGCCAGGTAAAGAATTCTTGGCTGCCGGTGTTTTTTTCTTTCAGCACTTTAAATATATCCTCTCACTCCCTTCTAACCTGTAAAGTTTCTGCTGAAAAATGAGCTTATGGGGTTTCTCTTTTATGTAACTATTTTCTTTTGTCTTTCTTACTTTAAAAATTCTCTCCTTCTCACTACGTTTTTGTCATTTTAATTCCTGTGTGTCTTCACGTTGACCTCCTTGGGTTGATTTTGTTGGGGCATCTCTGTGCCTCCTGGATCTGGATTTCTGTTTCCTTCCCAGATTCGGGAAGTTTTCAGCTATTATTTCTTGAAATAAATTTTCCTCCCCCTTTTCGCTCTCTTCTGGGATCCATATAATGTCAGTGCTATTACACTTGATAGTGTCGCTGAGTTCTCTAAGTCTGTTTTCATTTTTTTTCTACCTGTTTAGTTTAACTGCTTTCCATCATTCTATCCTCCAAGTCACTGATTCTTTCTCCTTCCTCTGGTCTATTATTAATTCCCTATAGTGTATTTTTTTAACTTCAGTCATTGTGTTGTTTATTTCTGATTGGTTCTTTTTTGTTGTCTTTGTTGAGGGTCTCACTGAGGACCTCCACTCCTTTCTCAGGTCCAGTGAGTATCTCTGTTAACCATTACTTTAAATTCTTCATTGGACATATTACTTATTTCCATTTCATTTAGCTCTCTTGCTATGATTTTGCCCTGGTCTTTCCTTTGGTATATACTCCTCATCTCTTCAATTTGTCTGACTCTCTGTTTCTATGCATTAGGAAAGTCAGCTACATGTCCTGCTCTTGGAAGTAGTGGCCTTGTGAAGAAGAGGTCCTGTAGTGCCCTGCAGTGCAGTGTCCCCTGTTCAGAACCTAGCGCTTCAGGGGTGTCTCCTGTGTGTATCGTGTGCACCCTGCTGTCATGGCTGAGCTACTTTTGCCTTTAGTGTAGTCATCTGCAGTGGCTCTCTTTGCCTGTTCTGAGCAGAATTTGGTCCCTGTGTTGTTTGTCTTGGGCCACCTTGAGCTTGAGTTGAGTCAGACCAGGCATTTGCCAGAGGTGAGGTAGCACCGAACTATTGAGAACTTTCCCTGTGTTGTCCTTCAAGAAGCTTTCATTGGTGGGAATGGCCTTCAGTCAGGACTGCTGTCTGCCCCCAGCCCAGTGTGGGGGCCTCAGTGGGACTGGCGTGTGTGGTTATCTTCCCCTCTCTCCAGGGCAAGAGTCTCTTTGGAGTGGTGCTTGTCCTTGTCCTGGCTGCTTGCACCTCACCAGGCTTGTGGCTCCAGCTAAGGGCATATTGGAGGGGCCAGGTAAACAGGAAAATACTAGAATAGGGCCCATGGAGTGCCAGAAAGCCCTGCACCAGTCCACTGCAGCAGGGGACTGCAGCTGCCCAGGCTTGGATGGAGGGGGTGTTTCTGCAGGAGCATACTGTTAGCTATGTGACGAGTGTTGGCCCTGCACTGGTTCCTGCAGGTGTCCATCTATCTAGGCTGGGAGCGGGGGAGGAAAATGGTGCCCGCCAGCTCTTCTGTCTTAGAGAGGTCTCCCAAAAAGATCCCTGCCTCTCCAGTATACATTCATTAGTAAGTAAATCTCCTTTTTCACACTGCTGCTTCTGTGCTCTATCTCAGTGGGGCTGTTTGTTGTACTGTCTCTTTAAGGGCAGGGACTCTACCCTCCTGGCTCTCTCAGCTGAGCCCACTGAGTTTTAAAGTTCAGATGTTAATAAGCCCCCCAGATTCTTGGCCCTCTCTGGTTTTCAAAGCCAAATGTTACAGGGATTAGTCTTCCCCGTGCAGGTCCCCTGTGCTGGGGTTCCTGGCTTGGGGATCTGCCTCTGCTCCCTTCTCTGTGCCACTGCATCCCTCCCTCCTGTGGCTCCTAACAGCATCTTTGTTCTTCCCGCCCTCTGTGATATGGCCTCTGCTCCACAGTTAGCTGTGGAGAGTGTGTTCTGCCTCTTTAAGTCATTTTCTGGGGTATTTATACCGATGTGAGTGTTACCTAGTTATCTAGTTGTATCCATGAGACAAGATGAGCTTAGGACCCTCCTGCTCTGCCTTCCTCGACTCAGACTGACTTTTTAAAAGTGTTTCTTTTGAGGGAAGGCCTGCTTTGTGAACACCATCTCAAACAGAATTGTCTAATACTGATTTCACATGGGGTCTGGAATTCGAGCTTTAGAAGGAGAGTCCCTCTGACGAAACTGTGGATAAGCCTATTTGTTAGTTTACATGTTTTATGTTGACAAAATATTGACAAGTGTAGATTTAAATTTCGTTGTATAGCTTGTACCTTTGAGTTTTCATCCAGCACTAGTTCATTAGTTGACTGAGATTTTAGTAGGTCTTTGAAAGTCATTATGTATGAATCCTTACTCTTGTCTTTAAGATCTGTTACCAGAATTGTATTTAGATCACACCTGAGCAACAACTCTGTTCTACTTGAAAAAGTATAATCATTAAGACCGAATTTCTGGTCTGACACAATAGCAAGGTAAAGAATCCTGAGTTTGTAATTAAGCATTTGAGTCTAGTAAATTAATTTATTTGGGTGTAGTAAATTTCTGTGCCTTTGGGTTTTATCCTGTAGGCATCTTGTTTTCAAGAAACCTTTATTGAGTCCCTGTTGTGTACAAGTACTAAGAGTAGTAGGGAAGAAAACAAGAGTCCCTGCTGCTGTGGAACGTCTGTTCTGAAGGGGCAGACATCAGGCATGCAGCCCCTTGATATGGATCCATCCCGTCCTGGTCCTTCTCACTGTATCTACATGTATGACATGCATCTGTCGGAATTATCTCACAACCACTTACTACTCTGTGACAGCACAGCAAGAGGGAGGCAGGGACGTCGCCGTTCTTTGGCAGACTTTATGAGTAGCGGTAGAGGTGCTAGGTCTTATCTCTTGGTCTGTAAAGCGGAGCTTACAAGGGCCTCAACATCATGAATCCTTTCAGGGACACTCAAAATTTCTAGCTGAAGCTTGAATGACCACATATCCATCTCAACCTCACCTGTCCTTATCTGACTGCTTTCGTGTTCTTTCCACTACCATCCTCATCAGTATTGTCATTTCAGCCACTGAATTACTGATTTGTTCTACGTTTTTCGTACAGCAGATCCCTTGCCTGGGCTTGAGGAGAAACCATCAAACATTGGTGCTTCAGAGGGGGTGTACCTCAAACAACTACCTCACCCTACACCTCCCTTGCAGACCGACTGTACCAGGCAGAGCTCACCACAAGAAAGGGAAACAGAGGGCCCAGAGCTCAAAAGTGACTCCTCAGAATCTGGAGACAACTGTAAAGCAACAAAGAGCAAGAATACCTGGCCCCCTGAGAGCAACTATACCAGCCCAGCCACCCAAGGATGCATGCGAGACCTCTCCACTCTGGCAGATAGAGGGCCTCTGCCCGAAAATGGAGTAATTGTTGAAGCATCCCCTTGTGGATCAGAGGGGAAAGGCCCTGGTGGTAGTGGTTCAGAAAAGCCACTCTGCCCCAGAGGCAAAACGCTACAGGAAACCATGCCGTGTACAAGACAGAACCCAGCTACACCTCCCAACGCAGACCCCAATCTCATGGGAGGCACTGTAAGCCAGTTTTCTCCCTTGTACATGCCTGGCCTGGAATACCCAAATTCAGCTACACATTACCACATCGGTCCAGGCCTGCAAGGTTTGGGCCCTGTGATGGGAAGTAAACCCTCAGTATCCCATCCTCAGCATTTCCCCCCTAGGGGCTTTCAATCTAACAACCCTCATTCTGGAGTCTTTCCCCGGTATCGCCCCCACCAAGGAATGAGGTATTCCTACCAGTCACCACCTCAGCCTTCCTACCATCACTATCAGCGAACTCCTTATTATCCGTGTCCACAGGGCTTTTCTGACTGGCAGAGACATCTTCATCCCCCGGGAAGCCCAAGTGGGCTCCCACCTAATCCACCCCCTCCACCGAGGCCCCTCTTCCCAGATAAGAGCGGCTTGGCTAACCTGCAAGGCTGTGAGACACTGAATGCTGCCTTAACTTCCCCAACCCAAATGGATGCGGCGGCTGCTAAAGTCGTCTCAACTGATGGGCAGAATCCTGGTCCAGAGGAAGAGAAGCTGGATGAGTCTATGGAGAGGCCAGAGAGTCCCAAAGAATTTTTAGACCTGGACAACCATAATGCAGCTACCAAGCGGCAGAGCTCATTGTCAGCCAGCGAGTATCTTTATGGAGCTCCTCCTCCACCTCTGAGCTCAGGGATGGGATTTAGTTCATCTACTTTCCAGCCCCATGGTGTGATGCTACAGACGGGCCCCCCTTACACACCTCAGCGGCCAGCCAGTCATTTCCAGCCCAGAGCTTACTCTTCCCCCGTGGCTGCTCACCCCCCTCACCATCCAGTGGCTGCCCAGCCCAATGGCCTCTCTCAGGAGGGCCCCGTCTATCGCTGCCAAGAAGAGGGCCTGGGTCACTTTCAAGCTGTAATGATGGAACAAATTGGCACTGGAAGTGGAATAAGGGGACCTTTCCAGGAAATGTACAGACCATCAGGGTAAGATTACATTAGATGGTTTCTTGGTTTTTGTTTCTTTTTTCTGGGAAAAGAACAGATGTTGGTTTTAGACAGAAAAATGGCCATAGAAGTGAAGGTGATAACCTTTAGTGGTCTGGGTCCAAGGAAAGCTTGGCAATCACTGATAATTGAAGACTTAATGGAAATGTTTCAGCCTTAGAGTCCGATTTTGTCTTTGGCATTTTTTTCCCTCATGAAAGTGAATTGGCATTTAAATGACTGTTTAGTTAGATTTTGAGACTGGAAACTTGATAGCCACAGTTTGAGAGCCATAGGCAGAGGTATCATTGCCACTAGGTTCGGATACTCTGATCAAGGTAAAATAGGTCTCTCTCAAACCCTGAGGTGAGGGGACAGCGTATGTAATGTTCAGGTTTTATCCTTTACCTCTCATTTCTTCCCCTAACACTGAATAAAGAAACAGGTTTATCCAGAAAACACGTCAAATACAGTCCCCATGAGAATTCTTACAAATAGTTTTAAGACTCACTGAGGTGATCTGTGATCCTGGAGATTTTCAAATTAATAATATATAAAAGATGGTTAAATAAAATTGTTTACATTGACGTATGAAGCCTAGTCATAAAACCAGTACCATCCAACTTAAAAACTAACGTACCCCTCTTCAATGCCATTAAGACCTTACCTCCAAAACCTCTTCCCCACTTAACATTTTGCCCTACTCATTTTATACGTCACTAAATATGTTTATGTTTTGTTTCTTTGCCTTTTAAACCACTGGGAAGCACGTTGCAGACTTCATGATTGCGCGCATCTGCTAGGAGTAGCGACATTCTCCTGGAGCACAACCTCACACTGTTATTTCCACCCAAGGAAAATAGCAGTAATATGGTTTAATATACAGTCCTTATTTAATTTCTCCAGTTGTCCCCAAAATGTCTTTTATAGCTATGTTTCTTGTTTTATCTTATTTTAATTTTTTCCCCATCCAGGATCCGTGTAAGGTTAACATTTTTACATTTGGTTGCTCTGTTTAGTCTCTTAATTTACAACATGTATTCTATCATGGTTTTGTTTTTCAAAGATTCGAGGCTAGTTCCCACGTAGGACGTCCCAGATCCTAGATTCTTCTCATTGTTCCCTCATGTGTGGAGTCCAGTTAAACACTTGTCAAGAACTCTCCCTAGGCTGTGTCATGTACTTACTGCATCATACCTGGTGGCACAAAATGTCACTTTGTCCCAGTATTGATTCCAAGTTTCATAATTAAGGCAGTATCTGCCTGAGATTTTCGTGATTAATGTAACTCTTCCCTTTCTAATTAATATGTCTTCATTAATTCTTAACTGTTCTTTCTTGTGGCTGTAGAATGCAAATGCATCCAGTCCAGTCACAGTCCTCGTTCCCAAAGACCCCAGCACCAGCAACATCCCAGGAAGAGCTGCCACCACATAAGCCCCCAACACTTCCTCTTGATCAGGTAAAAATTACCAAAAATTAGAACTTTTGTTATTCTTCCAGGTGGCAGGAAATAGTTCATTGTGGGTTTATCGTGATTGTGAGAAAATCTTTTAAGGTGTCCTGTTAATAGAGGAACTTGAACTGGAAAGTGCATCGTGTCCTACTGGCGACCAAGTAAAAAGGGCCACTCAGGCCCTGTGCTCCCAGTGGGTTCAGCAGGGGGAAAAGTCAAGAGAAGATGACCTCGGAAGTCGCTTCTGTATTGTTGCCATGTGTTTCTCTTCTTGTGTTAACCAGCTGCTTGGGGATTGTTCAAGTCTCATTTTTCCAAACTGGCCATTAGCATTTATTTTGATATGATAGCTTTGTATTTTTTATCCTTTTCCAACTATTTCATCTAAGAGAGACGAGACAGTCAGGTATTTAAATGATAGTAGCTCCCTTCGAGTGCCCCTTTTGTGCCAGACGCTGCGCTCCAGCTCTCTCCACGCACTGTCTCATTTCCTCTCTTCCTTGACCGCTGTGAAGTACTCATCATCAGCACCGTCAGTATCGTCCCCGCACGTGCAGGGAGTCCCACTGCTCCAGAGTGATGAGGTTGGCGTTTGCCTCTGGAGGTCTGGAGCTTGAAAGCCCGCCCTCTGGAAGTAAACTGTGATGGCTGAAACAAAACCAAGCCATTTTTCCAGATGGAGAGGAACATGTATAGCTCTTTGGCTTATTTAGTTATTTTAAACAACACAATTGTTAATTTTGTTTAAATTGTCTTTATTTGCTTCTCTCAGAGCTAGTCCAAGGAGGGAATAAACCCCAAGGAAACAGAAAGCTGCGTGTGAAGACTGGAACATGGAGAATTTAGGGAAACGATCCTTGCCCATCTCTATTCCTGTTACCCTATCACACCCCTTCACAGTGCATCCCGTCATGCCGTCCAAGAGCTGGAGCCATTCCCGGAGCCCTAGAAGGATACTCCTTAGACTAACACCAGCTTGCAAAGATCCTTGGTTGGGGATCTCTTGTATGGCTGATGGTCAAGAACAAATGAACTGAAATTAGCGATGGCTTTTCTAAGTGCTGAGACTTTTGTTCAGGGAAAATCATCTTAAACTTGGGGGAGGGGGTCATACTTAAGAATGGAGTGGTGCTCGTAAACTTTCATGAGCAGCTAAACTCAGGTATATATTTGGGGAAGGGACTACTCGTAGTATTAATGTGTTTGGAGCTGGGTCCAGTTTACAGAATTTTCATGTTGCCTTTTAAAAATAATTTTTGTTGTTGGTGGTGAATGTATTGTACATAAGTGGGAAGGGTGGGTAGGGATGTGGAAGAAATGGAAGTCCTAACTATGGTGGGCACACAGCACTAGAGTAATCTTTATCTGTTTACAATCATGTCACACTGAATACTTTTGGGAGCTGGAGAAGAGGGTAGGAAAAGTTTACTCTTGTAAATTGTTACTGTTTCCTCAGTAGCGAGCAGTCCTTTGTTTGTTAAAGGCCTTCTTTCCAATCAGCCCGAGAAGGCATCGTCGCACTGCACCCTGACTGTTGAGTTTCTCAGTTCGGAGGCGCAGTGCTTGCACACGGTCTACCAGAAGTGTCAGCCTAGAAGACAGGCTGCCCTCTCATCCAGTGGCCCAAAGCCTGGATTTCAGAGAGCAGTGCCCTTCCTGATTTGCCACCAGCCCTACCAGATAGTTGTAAAGCAATATCAGGACTTGGGATCACTAGAGTGTTTTGCTTATTAGAATATAAAATAAATCGTCCTATTCACAGGCCTGCCGGGACTGTGAATCTGGTAGACATCACACAAAGCTTTCTGGCACAAATCACATTTTGTGGAAGTGACTACTCAGGTTTGTATATGTTAGTATCAATAAAGAAATTGCACAGTTTTGAATAGGAAAAATGTATTCTATAGATTTACAGTTTGAATTTAGGAATATCTCAGTATATATAGTTTTAATTCATTTTAAGTGAATCGTAGTAAAATAAGTCATGGTAATTTAAGGTAGCTTTCAGGAACGAGTTCTTGGAAATCATTTGTCATATCTGTGATAGGAAACAATTTTACAGTATTAAATTACTTTGTTACAGTTTTAGAAGTGAATTACACTGGATTGTCTTTGTTTAGCATTCTGTATTTGATTTTAGCTGAGATGCCACCAAAGTTAGGACTCCTATGTTTTAAACTTTTGAATATCCCACAAAGGGGAAAAAAAAAAAAAAAAAAACTAAGGAAAAATGCCCTGAAATTAACAGGTTTTGTAAAAAATAGCATATTTTTAAGCATGCCTTTGGGATAGTAGAAAAACTTCCATATAATATTAATCTGCCCTAGTTTCTTACAAATTCAGCCTTATAAGGGGCCATTAGGATCTTTCCCTCCAATTCCAGCATCCTTGAAATGTGGAACTGTCATGTTTAAAGTTTGCTCTGCTATTTAGGAAAAGAAACAAATTGGAAATATCCATGTTATACAGATGGAACCCAAGTCACCAGCTCCAGTGTAAAGGAAATTCATACAAATAAGGGAATGCTTATTGACCTGGCGTTGTGGCTTATGGCTCAGGCAGGATTGAGAGTTGTGTAGGGAACACAAGAGCCTTTAAGATAGATGCACAAAAATACAAATTTTTTTCTCTAATAGACTCCAGTTTTAAATTTGGCATGTTTTTAAGTGGAATGAGCTTTGAGGCTGTGTTCTCATTTGGTCCTAATTCTGGTTAGAAAGCTGTCACTGGTATGATCTGGTTTGGAGTGAAGAGGTCAGCACTGTCCCTGTAGGAAGAACAGATGTGATGGTTCAGCTCTTGAGCTAGTATAAATTAACATGGCCGATGCACGACTACTTCTGTTTTTGCATCTGTGTAGAAGCAGGGAGGAGAGAAAGACCAACTGGTCTTGTCTTCTCACGTGGAAGTTGGTGTGAGTGAGAGGCCTTTGGCTGCTGCCTGACTAGGAGCATGGTAGCCACAAGGTCTGTTCCCCTGGTGCTGAGGTTGGATTGCTTTGTGCTGAATGACCCTGGGGCATGCGTAGGAGTGGACCATAAAGCAATAGTTGGGCTGATCTCTGCCCTTTTTCCATCCCCCCTGCTCAAGGTAACCTATTCTCCTCATTCTCCCAGCCCCTTACCCCCGTTACCTGTTGCTAGAGAAAAGCTGTGAACAATATAGGAAGAAATCAATAAATTCTTTTATCCTGAACCTCCCTTCTTAGTATGTATAGATGTGAAAACTGTTAAGGAAGAACAGTATCAAGTATTGAACTACTACTGTATCATCTCAGAACACTGGGAACAAGGACAACAGCAGACTTGCCAGCCTTGTTGTGTCCCATGGGGGAACTGGGTCATGCATTACAGGTACCAGCACTTCAGCCCTTGTCTGCTATCTCCTGAGCTTTTACTGGTCTTTGAAGCACAGATCTGCTAAAAGCAGTCAGGAGCTGAGCTGCAAGATTGCAGGAACACATGTGACCATTGAGCTGCTGTGAACCGCTGATCCGCTCTTACCCCAAGCAGGACCTTTTCTTCTCTTCTTTCTCCTCTGGCACTTCTCTTCCCAAGTGTCTTAAGCAGATACAAATGCATTTGCCCTCTTCTCCATGAGGGGGATGGCGGTGTGTGATATTTATAACTAGAAAGTAGTGTGTGAAAGGGTCCTAAAAATGATCTGTCATCTAGGAGGACTCTCACTTGGTGTCTGCGGGCCCACTCTCGGGAGTCCGCAGGAGGGGGTATCTGGGCTCCACGGGGAATGAGGACACTCCCACCTGTTTGATTGAACAGTCCTGGCTAGCCTTTATTAGAGTTGTTAATAAGTTAGAATCTTTTTTCCCTAAGGCCCAGGAGAAATAAATGACCCAGAAAGAAAAGTAAAGCTTTTTGGAAGGTTTCTGGTTTGTTTGTTTGTTTTTCCCGTCAGAGTCTCTTCCTTTAAAGAGTAGCTGTTGGCTGAGATGTATTATGGCAGATGCATGTGAAGAGTGAGTAAGGGCAAACTGCAGGTTCTTGTTCGCCTGACTTCTTCCAGCCCACCTTCTGAAAATAAAATTAAAGCCACTCCGCCTCTCCTTCATCGCGTGGGTTGGTTCTGGTGGTGCACGTGAGCTGCTTATTCACGATTCTTTTATTCTCCGTGAGCCCAAGTCAGACTGCTCTCAAAAGGCAAAACTCTATCGTGCTCATCTTCATTTTTATGTTGATTGAAAACCTGAAGACGTGTAGAGTGTGTGTGCACCTTAATGCACTCAGACCGCAGCGTTCAGTGTCGGTTTACTGTGGCCTCGCCCTCGGACCTTGAAAGTGCTTCTCATGACTAACCATTAGCTGTCATTATCCCATGGCATTTGTCTGCTGTATTATTGTTTATGGTAATTCCTACTGGAGTCAAAGAGGATGCTAAGTGCCGTCCAAAACACGCAAAATCCCAGTGTTGCGGGCATCACAGATGTCAGAAATAAACTCTCAATCCCTACCACTTGGTTGAATTTTTCATCCCTTTTTTTTTTTCTTTACTGGAAATTCAAATCTACAAATATTATACTGCTCTTAAGACCTGATCTGAAATTTCACAGCAAGTCTTAACCCAGCAGTCCCAAGGCAAGGGCATTCACGTAGTGTCAGAATGCTGACATGCGTTCGAAGAAATGAAAGGCTTAGAGTTTTCTGGCATTACTGCTACCCACCCCACCTTGTGACTGTCGGTCCATTCACCCCTGCCAGATTCTGCATGACCTCCAGCGAGGAAGTCAGCTCCACGTGTGTGTGACTCAAGGACTGTTCCACCTCGGGGGTTTCTGGAATGCAGTGTCCTGGCTGATAGCTTCCTGTTCAACACTCCAGTGAGAATACTGGGAATTTTGGTTGAGCATGCAGAGGCTTTTATTCCTGGGCTCACATCCCTGTCTAGGAACTGAGAATGTGATTGAGATTTGCTACATGAGAAGAAACCCCTTTCCTTTTCTCGTGGGTTGGACTCTGTAATATGGAGCCTTAGGACACGGAGCCTTGCCCTGCTTTTCATTTGGGAAAACAGAACTTGAGTGAACATTTTTGCATCCCGTCTCTCATATGAAGCTGTGACAAAAGCTTTGTCTCCAGGTTGGGTGTTTATCTGTCTCTGCTTTGTAGGCCTTTGCTAACCAGAAATTTAGAGGGGCTGTCTCCCCAGCTAGTCTTTGTCTCTCACTGTGTACCAGGGGACTGACTGAACTTTTATGTAGAAATGCCTGATAACCAACTGATTGTCTTGCATGTGTTTTTGAAAAGGGTGGGATGGGGTTGGGAACAGAGGGTGTGGATATTGAGTAAGTTATTGAAATGCTGAACCCCGTTCAGTATCCTTCGTGTGACCCCTTTTCCCGAGCTGGGATTTGGGTTCCTCACTCTCCTGCCTTGCACACAGCTCCTGGGAGCCCAGGCCCGTCTCCACCAGCCTGCGGCACACGGTGTCAGGGATTCTCTGCTCCTGCTGCAAAAGCCGTGTGAACTTTCCTGGCCAGTACTGGAAAGGGGAATGCTATTTATTTTTATATTGTGTATATTTTGTCGTGGTCTGCTGATTCCCTGTTTCACTGAGAGCGACACTTACCTCAATAGTTAGTTCGATATTGTGTGTTGGGTAATTTTTTAAAAGAACTTTTTAAAAAGCTTTTTGATCCTCAGAGGTCTGTAGATTTATTTCCATATGAACTGGTTATTTTGTATAAAGTACATTCTTAAAATAGCAAGGCTCTGATATGTGTGAGTTGTGTGTGTCCATGTGTCACTTTTATCATCGGGACAAAGGTTTGAACTAGGCCCCAGCGCCACCCCCTAAAGAACTGCCAGCCTGTCTCACCTTGCTCCCTCAAGGCAGGTGAGCGGCGTAGGGCAGGCAGTGGGAGCGCGCCCTGTACAGGTGATGCTGGGGTGTGCTCTGTGGAGAACCTCAGAACAGTACCAAACCTGACTGGCAGTTCCACACAATGTCAGGGATAAAATGCTCCCCAGCTGGCCCGCTCCCAGTACCACCCACACACCCCTAGCCCTTGGCACACACTTGTATACAGTACTTTTGCTCTCCTTCCAAAATCTAGGATGGACTAGAGCCAGGAGGTAAAGAATTCAGCTTATAATGAGGGGACACCAGGCAGCTGGAGCCTGGGGCCATGTGCGAATTGCAAGTGGCCAGAAGTGGGAGCTACAAGGCTAGGTAAGCAGCTACTTTCTACCTGCCCCATTTATTTAGTTGTTATTTCCAGTTTCTAGGAGGGTTTTTGCTACAGGGGAGAGGGAGAATAGGTAAAGTGGCCATCTTGAGGCACCTGACGCGCCCAGTCGTGGAATATGTGACTCTCGATCTTGGGGTAGTGAGTTTGAGCCCCACTTTGGGTGGTAGTGCTTCCTTGGAAAAAAAAAAGGAAAGAAAGTAGCCATCTGTTATCAGTTGGTTGTAGTTCCAAGACACCAAAATCCCTGGCCTTTTTTGTGTTTAATTGGCCCTTTGAAAGTAACCCTCTGTAAAATTTCTGCCACAAATAGTACCAATTTCCAAATTTGTGTTCTGTGGTTTATCACTTTCTAGGGCAGTGACGGATCCCTCTTGACCTCCAGTTGTGTGGTGTTAGATTGTCCCTGTTCTTTCTTTTTAAAGATTTATTGATTTATTTGAGAGCGAGAGAGCTGGCAAGTGGGGAAAGGAGCAGAGGGAGAGAAAGAATCTCAAGCAGACTCACCGCTGAGCACGGAGCTTGATCTCACAACCGTGAGAGCGTGACCTGAGCCGAAATCAGAGTCAGACGCTTCACCAACTGAGCCACCTGGGCGCCCCTAAATTGTCCCTGTTGGTGATATATTATTATTGGCTAATATATTTATAAAAAAATCAACTTTATTTTTTTTTTTAAGATTTTATTTATTTATTTGACAGAGACAGAGACAGCCAGCGAGAGAGGGAACACAAGCAGGGGGAGTGGGAGAGGAAGAAGCAGGCTCATAGCAGAGGAGCCTGATGTGGGGCTCGATCCCATAACGCCAGGATCACGCCCTGAGCTGAAGGCAGACGCCTAACCGCTATGCCACCCAGGCGCCCCTAAAAAATCAACTTTAATTGAAAATCATTATCAAACCCCAGATGTGACTGGATTCTGATTAGATGGTGGGCCACCGCTCTGACCTGGCAGAGCATTGTCATGCCGGGATGTTGTCGTGCCCGTTGTGACACCGGCCTGTTCAGCATCAGCTCTACCCACACTGCGGCAGCATCACATCCCTAAAATGCATGAAAAAATTGATTTCTGACTTCTGGATTCCCGACTAGTCCTGTGACATGAATTCCTCACTAAACAAAAGCCAGATTTTTTTTTATTGTTTCAGCTCATGATAGGCTTTGATTTATTTTCTAATAGGAACTTAGCTCTTAGCTGAGTACCCTTTAGGGTGTTCCCAGACTTATCTCCTTGGGACCAAAACAAAGTATCTTCCACAAATCAATTATTTTCCAAAACTTGGTACAGTGGGCGGTGTTAATCCAGCTCTATTTTTGGAGCTATTATTTGACATTAACATGTGTTAAGTCCCATGGGTAACAGCTTACACAACAGTCTCCCTACTCGGTGAGCCGCTTGCTTCAAATTAGAGCATGAAAAGAAAGCTGGCAGGGCAAGAGTTAGGGAAAAGGAAAGAAGGCACAAATTGTCAAGGATGATTCTTAAAACTGGAACTTTCCTTTTTGACGTTTGGAAACATCCAAAGCGCTTCTCTTGTTAAAGGTTAATGTCTTCTGTCTCTAAACCAATTCCTGTTATTGAGGAAGGAAAGGGGTCTTAATTTTATAAACAAGTAGCCCCTCTAGGGGTTCAGTTTTGCCATAATCTACATTCCCTGAGAGTGGTATTAACAGAACAGAAAATAATCCAGGGTTGGACTCTTTTGGAGGTCGACCTTCACCCTGTAATCTTCCTGGAGAGGTGAATGGCCTGTATCATTAAATTGTTAAGCAAGGGCTGCTTTTGGAGGAAAGGCCATTGGACCTTTTCTCCTGAGGGGCTGGATTCTAGGCCAGCTGGGGATGAGGCTTGGGTTCTCTGTAGGTGGGCCTGCAGACCTGTGTCCCTGGCCTCATGCTTTTCCCCTGGGTTTTTTAATAGAGAACATCTGTGCATCTATTTTAGTCCCCTTTCTGCTACCAGTGCTCACTCCTCTAGTTTCCTTGGGCAGTTATAGCAAAAACCTTCAGTGTGAGATGGACTATGAAGTACTTGCCAGCAAGGCAGCTGGAAGATCCCCAGATTTGGCTATTGTGTGCTGAAATCCCAACCCTCTTCTGCTTCCATGACCTGCATATAAATTCAGATCCCCTCAAGAAGTCTTCAGGTTTGGAAAAGCACTACCTGCTCCTAGAATCTTGGATTTGAACCTCATTCTGGACAGCGAATGACGAGGAAGGAGTAGCTCTATTCTAGCCAGTTAAACACTAGATAGAATTTTTTTAAAGCACTGGAGTCGGTTCCTTGGATTGGAGTCAAGGTTTTTTGCTTTGGGGAGGAATCGAGTCGGCAGTAGGAAGGCAAGAGACATTCAAGCGAAGCCCGGCCTGTGTGTGCCCCAAGAACTAAGATGAAGATTGACTCTCACTGAAATTCTCAGTAAGTATTAAATACCAGCTGTGTGCCTAGTTACCTTGCCTAATTACTAACAGTGGAAAAGAGGAAAAAGTAGTTGCTTCTGCTCAGAGTTCATAGTAAAGGGAGGAAAACAATACAGAAAAATTGGATGTCAGTAAAGTGTTAGAACACACTGCTTCAAGTAGTAGATATTTTTCTTCCCTGTCAGCCATGATTTGGACCCGCCTGGCGGCACAAGCCAGGCCTGGAGAGCCGGCACCTCGTCGGCTGGAGCCCGCAGTGCCCTCGCTCGCTCCATTCATCAGTCTCTCTGCCTGGTCTTTCTGAGTCCTTGCTGCAGCTTGAGTCCCTCTCTCCCCTTTCCCCCTGGTTCTGCTCCCACTAGGCTACACTACACTGATGAAGACAAGGCAGACTACCACCTGTCCTTTCTGGTGTGGTACTAAGAGGACGTTCCTTAGAGACCTCAGGTCTGCGGAAAAGAGCGTGCTCGGGGCCTGGCCCCACTACCTCAGCCTGCCTTAGTGAGCCTCAGCTGTCTTCCTGTGGGCATGTAATCTATTGTGTTGGTTCTGAGGGTAGGCTCTGGACCACCAGCATCACCTGGGAATTTGTTAGACACGCGAATTCTGGCTTACTGATGCAGACGGAGGGTGGGTCTGGGCAGTGTTGTAACCAGCCTTCCGGGGGCTCTGATGCACACTGAAGCTTGAAAACACTGACCTGTAGGAACAGTCCTGGCATTTACACTTCCATCCTTAGCCTCACCTCATCTGAGCAGGCTGTCTCATTCATTCCACACTGCTGGTTAACATGGATAAAGGTTATGGATGATCCTCTCATCCAGGCCCGGGGAAGGACTGCAGAACGAGAATGTCTACAAACGAGAAATTCTCTCACTGCCCACCCTGCCCCCTTCCCGGCCCTGCCCTCCGTGACACCTGGCTTCTGTTCCCCCACATGCCTTCATCAGACCTCCCAGTGTCTGTATCCTGTGTCTCATCTTCTGAAGCGTTGGGTGTTTGGGGGGGTCCAAACCTAACTGACCACTGCAATCCAGTCATGTCAAGACCCTCCCCGCTATTAAACAGTCTCCTGTGTACTCCCTGTGGCCTCTCCCACAGCTGCTGTTGTGACTTATTTAAACAAATTTTTGTGAGTTTATGTTTGGCTTTGCAATGCTCTTAACCAATGGTGGCCAATCTAGGCTAAATCCCATATAGGGATTTAAAAACCTGGGCTGGGGCACCTGGGTGGCTCAGTTGGTTGAACATCTGCTTTCGGCCCAGGTCATGATCCCGGGTCCTGGGATCGAGTCCTGCATCGGGCTTCTCCCTCTGTGCCTCTCCCTCTCCCTCCCTCTCTCTCTCTCTCTCTCTCTCTGTGTCAGTCATGAATAAATAAATGAAGACTTAAAAAAAAAAAAAAAACACCTGGGCTTTAGGGGTGCCCCATGGGCTCAGTCGGTGGAGCATGCAACTCTTGATCTCTGAGTTGAGTTCAAGTCCTACACTGGGTGTAGAGATTATTTAAAATCTTTCAAAAAACAAGCAAAACAAAACGCCTGGACTTTTAAAAAACAAATCAGATGCTTGAACACTACCCCAGAGAGTTGTTCATCGGTCTCGGGTGTAGCTCGGGCATCAAAATTTTTCAAAGCTTTCTTGGTAATTCTGTGGTCCAGTCAACATTGTAAACCACTCAGGGTACCTGGGCAGCTCAGTCAGTTAAGTGTCTGCCTTCGGCTCAGGTCATGATCCTGGGGTCCTGGGATCTATCCCGCGTCTTTGGGTTCCCTGCTCAGCAGGGAGTCTGCTTCTCCCTCTCCCTCTGCTCCTCCCCCGGCTCGTGCTCTCTCTCTCTCACGATATCTCAAATAAAATCTTTAAAATACATATTTAAAAAAAACATTGTAAAGCACTCTCCAAAACCAGTGGCTTGCAGACCTTAACACCTGGAGAATCTTGTTAAGATCAGATTCTGGGGGGCGCCTGGGTGGCTCAGTCGTTAACCGTCTGCCTTTGGCTCAGGTGTGATCCCAGCATTCTGGGATCGAGCCCCGCATCAGGCTCCTCCGCTGGGAGCCTGCTTCTTCCTCTCCCACTCCCCCTGCTTGTGTTCCCTCTCTCACTGGCTGTTCTCTCTCTGTCAAATAAATAAAGGAAATCTTTAAAAAAAAAAAAACATTATGGTTCACTAGGCCTAGGCTGGGTCCCTCGATTCCGTATGTTTAACAAACTTTTTGCTGTTTGAGAGCAGTAAGGCCTCAACCCCATCCTTGCTTTCCAACACCAATGACCTGACCTTGTTCTTTAAAGAGGGAGACCACCTCACATGGTCCTCTAACTTCGTTTTTCCAGGTCTTTATTTTTTCCCTCCCTGCCAGTCACGTCCCGTCACCAAAGCTGACTTCCCTTGTGCTTTGCATTCCACCCTTTCTGATCTCCGTCCGAACTGCATGCCATCAGTTAGTCTCTCCTCCTTTCTTCCTGCCCTATAAATGTTCCCGTTTCCTCTGTTTAAATATCACCTATTTATCTCTCGTTACCTTCTTCCAGACTTCAAGTTTATTTTTTTAGTAATATCTACATGAAACCTGGGGCTCAAACTCAGGACCCCAAGATCAAGAGTCGCATGCTGGTCTGACTGAGCCAGCCAGGCGCCCCATAACTTCATCCAAACTCCTTACCAATAGAACCTGGCATATTTGTCTCTACTGCAATGTGGCTTCTTACCCACCTTTCTAGAAATACTGACTTAGTTAGAGTCTCAGCCAAATCCCTTTCACAGCCCTTACATCCTCTGCGTGGCGTCAGCCCCCCCTTGGAACTGGTTCTCACGGGTGCTGTGACCCACGCTCACCCAGCTGTCACACGGCCTGCCCTCCCAGTTACCTTCTCTCTCTTCCCATAGGTGTGCTCTTCCTAAAACTTGCCCCCTGTCTCCTGCTTTTCATGCACCTTCTTTTAGGTGGTTATTATCACTTGCAACTTAAGTTGTCCCTCTGTGCAGTTGACTTCCATCTTCAAGTCAGACTTTTTGCCATGCTCTGGGCACCCTTTCCAAGTTCCTATTGAACATGGACACCACGTGTCCCTGCTGCCATCGTTCCATGATTTTTATTTGCCACTGTTTTAAATTTTTTACCAAAATGATCTGCGATTTCATTTCCTACACCTTGCTTATTTTTAACAACCTTTCTTAGCCATTTTATTATAATAAACATTAAAACTGACATCTTTCCCTGTCCCTCCAATGTCATCCATTCATGTGTAAGTGGAATATCCAGGCTTCGTGGCTCATCTCCCTTTTTATCGTGACAAAAAACACACATACTGTCTTAACCATTTTTAAGTGGACACCTCAGTTGCGTTAAGTACGTTCACATCATTGTGCAGCCATTACTGCTGTCCATCTCCAGAATTTATCCCATTGTGAAGATTTTCCCCATTAAACTAACTCCCCACTTCCCTTCTCCCCCAACCCCTTGTAACCACTTTTCTTTCTGTGTCTATGAATTCTAGGTACCTCAGATAAGTGGAATCACACAATAGTTGTCCTTTGTCTGGCTTATTTCACTTAGCATGTTTCCAGGATTCATCCGTGTTGTAGCATGTAGCAGAATTTTGTTCCTTTTTGAGGCTAAAGAACACTCCATTGTGTGTATAGGACCACATTTTGTTTATCCGTTCATCTGTCAGAGGACATTTGGGTTGTTTCCCTTTGTGGCTACTGTGACTAATGCTGCAGTGGACATGAATGTGCACATGTCTTTGAGGTACTGCTTTCAATTCTGGGTAGATACCCAGAAGTGGAATTGCTGGATCATACAGTAATTCTGTTTTTAACTCTTTGAGGAACTGCCTTATGGATTTCCACAGCCACTGCCCCATTTTACCTTCCCATCAGCAATGGTCAAGAGTTCCGATTTCTCCACATCCTCACCCCACACGTTTTCGTTGCTTTGATGACACCACCCTAGCAGATGCAAGGTGGTGGCGCTCCTTCTTGTACACATTGCCATCCCCTGCTTTGTGGCTGCCACTTTAACTCAATAGCCAGCAAACTTTTCTTCTCCACTCTTTCCTTACCTACCCACTCCTGCTGGTGCTCCTAGTTGGGTGATAATATATCTTTTCCTGCCGATCCGTGTTTTGAACGGAGTTTGTCCCTGGCGTGTTTATTCAACTGCCAAGCCCTATCGATTCTTCTCAGAAATCACATCTCTTCCCTCCTGCATGCAGGCTTTCATTTTATTTCTCGCCTGGATTATTGTAATCTCCCAGCCTGTCCAAACCCCTTGGTGCTGCCATAAACGAACCATCATCCCCTATGGGCCCCTCCTCCACATCCTATATCAGCTCTCCATTGGCCACCAGGAAAAGGGAGGGAGAAAAGTGATTTAGTGCACACCCTTTATGTGCCAGACACTAAGTACTAAATGTACTGAATGCTCTCCAACTAAGTATGAGTCTCATTTCACAGACGACGATGTGGGCAAAGAGAGGTAATTCGTTTAAGGTCACGCAGCGAGTAAGTAGTAAACTGGAATGCAAACCAGTTCAAAGCCAGTTCTTAACCCGTCTGCTGTGCGGCCTCATAGCACTCCTATGAAGTAGCTGTCTCAGTCCCCCTTTGATGAAAGGTACTAAGTTAAATAACTTGCCTAAAGTAAGGTAGTTATTAACTTGGAAGCTGGAATTTGAACCTGGGTCTCTGACATCAAATCTGTCCCATTCTGATTCTTAATCTCTCCCAAACCCTTGGCCAGACAACAAGGTCCTCTACCTTTGGGACCCAACATGTTACAGCTTTATTCTCCCCGCGACTGCCTCATCCCTTGCCCCAAATTAGACAATTTGCCACTAAAGAGAAGCCTGGTTTCAATTTTACCTCTGCCCTCGGTTGTCAAGCCCAAAACCAATGACTACTTCCTGAAACCTTTACAGCTCTCTAAGCTGGAAGAACTCAGCTGCAGCCCGGAGCTCCCAGGTCAGCTGTAATAGCGGTGAGGGCAGGGAATGTGCCCCATCAACCCTGCAGCCCCCCCACCCCACCCAGTGGAGCACACAGTCGACCACTGAAAATACAGAATCACTGGAACAGGCAATCACCCACAACTACAAAAGTGGGGGAGTCTGAGAAGCAGAGGTTAGCTTCTGGCCCCAAAAGTCTGGCAGAAGTGTTTGCATTGCATTGATTTTCCATTTGTTTGTCCTCCTCCCGGACTTCCAGATCTCTGAGTGGGTGGTGAATTTCCCCTCACCCCCACCCCTAGGCTGCCTGAACCAGCCTTTTACCAGCCTGAATTTTTGTCCCAGTCCTACCACAACCAAGTAAACAGCCACCTGCTTGCCACCTGGGGAGGTAGGACTGGGCTTGGCTAGACTGCATAGCCTCTTTGGGGTTTCATTCAAACCCAATCTGCACCCAGGTGTGGGTGGTGGGAGAGGACCTGGGGACTGGAGTCCAGGAGGGTGGCTTTGTGACTACCTACCCTCCCCTCCTGCCCCAGGTACAAGGGCTGTGTAGGCATGAGGAGGGAGAGCCACTAACAAAAGAGGATTGTAAACCAACTCTTCCTGCAGTTCAGCAGTGATCTGGCTTGTATCTTGGCATCCAGAAAAAGCAGAAGTTTCCTTACCGAAAGCAGGTAAGTGTTGGTCTTGTCTGTGTCAAGCTTAGAGTTGGGAGGGAAAGATCCACTTCTAGCAAATAAACAATTGGGAAAGAGGGCAGGGCAGCCAGTGGGAAAGGGTCTCATTTCATTTGCTGCACAGAGTTGGAAGGAGGTGGGCAAGGGAAAGCGGCCACCCCCTGACAATAGGACATCCCAGGCAACCTCTAAGTCAGGAGGCAAGTCATTTCCTTGGCACTGCTAGTGTAAGGGGCTCACCCCTGAAGAACTCTCACTTGCCCTGCTAATTAGGAGGTAGAGAATGGTCCTCTTCCCTGAGTGTCTCCTCACAATGTGAAGAAATGGGGGCAACTAAAGAGCAGAGCTGACTGCATCATGATAAGACTGACTGCAAAGTTCAAGGCAGTGGTCCCCCTCGTGGTTCATTGATTCCAACATCTCTATTGAATGCCTCTGCACCAGGCTCCAGGAGTAAAACCCCAAAACTGCCTTGCCTCTCCCAGTAACTTATTCTGATTGGGGGTGGAGTCCAGTAGACAAACCACTATAATACAGTGCAGTACTTGCTATAACTGGGTATTAAATGGGATCATAGAAGGGGATTTGAGGGACTACCCAAGATTTGAGGGATTTAACGGGCTTGTGGGAGAAGCTGAAGCCCAAAAACAATTTGTAACTCATCAGGTAGAGATGGGGAAAGAGTGTTCTAGTCAACAGGACAGTGTCTACAAGGCTCAGACGCAAGAGACTGTGACGTGTTCTGGGAAGCGAGAGTTCCCGATGGCTGGCAGGGAGAGCAGACAGAAGGGTGATTTGGAAGACACAGTTAAGTGGAAAGTAGGGTCCAGGTCAAGGAAAGGGGTTGGGAAACTGTCCTGAGAGTGGTGGGAAGTTAGCAATGCCCTTTAGGTGGGGAAGTGCTTAAATGGCAGGCTAGCAATTGGGACCAGACTTGCCCTTTTGCTTGCTTACTTGGCCACATTTTGTTGTTGTTGTTGTTGTTTTTAACATTTTATTTATTTGATGGAGAGAGAGCGAGCACACAAGCAGGGGAAGCAGCAGGCAGAGGGAGAGGGAGAAGCAGATTGAGCAGGGAGCTCAACGTGGGGCTTGATCCCGATAACCTGAGCTGAAGGCAGCCACTTGACCAACTGAGCCACCCAGGCGCCCCTTACTTGGCCATATTTTTAGAGCTTGGATTTGAGGGAAGCAGGACTGAAGGCAGGGGCAGAGTGGAAAGGCTGTCGGGTGCTCCAGACAGTGGGTGACACCCATGTGGTCAAACAGTGGCTGGTGGGCCCACGAGAGACTAGGACAGCTTTTTTCTACCCATGATGAAGGACCTGTTTACCCCCGCCCATTATGGAGAAATAATTTTGTAAAAAGCAATAAAAATGAATCGCTAGAAAAATAGAATTTTTTAAAATGATAAAATATAAGCTCACATTTTTCTTAGTAAATTCTAAAATATGGAATTCCTTAAGATACCTTAAAAATTTCTAAGCCTTTACTCTCAGTTTCTGTACTTGTCACAGACCAGCACTGAACCAACACCCGGTGTAGCACCAGTTTTAGGAGGAAAAACTGCCAGAACAAGGTGACGGATTACTGGTGGGGGAATAAGAGGGAAAGGATGAATTAAAGATCCAGACTTGGCCTGGATAATTGAAGGGCTGATGGTACAGCTTTCAGAGCTAGGGAGCCGGGAGGAGGGACAGCAGGCCTAGAGGGGTGGACACAAGTACAAAGAGATATTACTATACTGCGTGAGCCCAGGCCGCTGGGACGGGGACAGCCTGGGAGCTGGTTAGGGTAATGGTGAGGGGCTCAGGGCAGAGAGCCTGAGCTGCAAGTCCATTAGTCATGAGCAAGTAGACAATAACTGAAGCCCAGGAGAACCCTGGCCTGCTCTGGTCCCTGCTCTGATCCCTATTCATCCCTCTGAAAAGATGCGTCTCTGGACAGCCTCATTCAAAATACAATCCTGGGAAACAATGTAATAAGAATTACTTTAGGGGCACTTGGCTGGCTCAGTCAGTAAAGCATGCAATTCTTGATCTTGGGGTCTTAACTTACAGTTTTCTGTGCTTTCCAAATTTTCTAATTTTTTTTCTAGTACTTCAAATACTTTAAGAAATAGAACAATGGTTCATTATTAACAAAAAAGAACTGACCACTACCTAAGCATCTGTTAATTAGCTATCTCCCAAGGAAGCACACAGGATGGGTCACAGTTCTGCTGTTAGGCGCAGGACCCCTGGACAAGACAGGGTAAGGTAGGCTAAGGTAGGCTGGCTGGGCCCTGCCACGGGGACTCCCTCCCAGCCCCACCAGGACCTGTTGCCTAGGACTGTCCTTAGCCAGCTTCTTGTTTGCAAAACAGAGCCTGCAGTAGGGTGGGGAAGGGATAAACCATTCCATTGTGTATACACACACACACACACACACACACACACACACACACACAGCAGGGATGCTCCTGGAAATGGGCATCTAAGGGGTTAAAAGACTAGCCTGGTGCCACTCACTAGCAGAATGGTGTCCTGCCTGCCAAGTGAGGGGTGCCTTCTCACCGACTTCCCACAGAGCTGGAAGATGCAGTTCCCAGAGCCTTGGCTTCTCCCCAAGTACCTCTCCCTCCCTCTGGGCAGCTTCCTCTCCAAGCCGTCTTTCAGTTCCTCAGCGCCTTAGGTTTCAGGCCTCCCCCAGCTCCATGGTTCTTCAGCCCTGGATAGTCGCCACGTCCAGGCCCTTTTTTCTTTAAAAAGTTCTCCCAGGGGCGCCTGGGTGGCTCAGTTGGTTAAGCGTCTGCCTTCGGCTCAGGTCATGATCCTGGGGTCCTGTGATGGAGTCCAGAATCTGGCTCTCTGCTCAGTAGGGAGTCTGCTTCTCCCTCTGCCTCTGCTCCCCTGCTCCTGCTCTCTCACTCGCTCTCTCTATGTCAAATAAATAAATAAAATCTTTAAAAAAAATTATCTCCCAGCAATCCCTTGTCGTCTGCACCCTCCACCACCCTAGTCATTTTCTGTCTACTTCATTGCTTTGTCATGATGCCACCTAACTGGTCTCTCACAGGAAATTTCCTTTTCTCAACCCATTCTTCCTGAATTACTTACTCATACAACATTCCAGATGATCGTTTCCCCCTTAAAAACATTCAGTGTTTTCTTACTGCCTATAGGATCAAATTTGTGACAGTTACTTACTCGGGGGGGCACAAACTGTATCAGGGAAGCCCTCGGTTCTCCACACCTGACCTAACCTACTTTTGCAGCCTTTTCTGCCGTTCTGGTAAGCCAGCCAGGGCAGTGAGCTGTCTCTCAGCCCTTTTGTTGGCCCCCTGTGCTCACACAGTGTTCCCGTCCAGGCCGCATCCCCTTTCTCTTCTCCTTATAAACTTGCCCTTATTTTTTAAGGCCACTTCTAGGTCCTTCTCCAAGCCAGCCCAGAATGACCTTGCGCATCTCCGAATGCTTACAGTATTCACTGTTAAGCAGCCCAATTGCAATGCAATGGAATTTGAGAGTTCTTTACAAGTTTGGTTTAGTAAGAACTCTGGCTACCCAATTACAAAAACTAAGTCTAATTTGCTTAAGACAATAAGTCAATTCAAAACTAACAAAAAATTCCCAGAATAATAACAACAAAAAGACAATAGGTCAGTTCGTTAGATGGGTAGTGGAATGGGCATCCCCTTGGTTCCCAAGGTTAGGAAGGAAGCGAGTCACTATATAATCAGGGTTTCACACTCCACCAGAACTCTCTGCTCTCTCTCCTGTGGTTCTGCTTTACTCATCTCTTGCTACAAAATCATCTCCCTGTTTCCCAAACCACATGACAGTAAACATGACTGCGGATAGGTCCCGAGTGTTATATGTTACAGACAAAAACTTGAAAGAGGCTACACAATCTCTCTCTTCTAAAATACCTATAGAGGAGATTGAATAACCGAGCTTAAGTCAGGGGCCCATCCTCAGATAACCAATTACCCAGGAGAATATTGTCACATGTTAGGAATACGGCAGTCCCCAGCAGGGGAATGGTGAGGGAGAAGGGGGTTCCTGGAAATGGGGTAATGAGGAGGTCCCACATGCGTGTCACCGCACCCCACCCTTTCATGCCTGAGGACATACAAGCACCTACCATTTCCCATACATCCAGATTTCCTCCTTTTTTTTTTTAAGATTTTACTTTTTTTATGTAATTTCTACCCCCAACCTGGGGCTTGAACTCACAACTCCAAGATCAAGAGTCACATGCTCTACTGACTGAGTCAGCCAGCGCCCCTAAATTTCCTCCTAATATGGTTCAGTAATCATGTGTCAAATTATAAGTGCACTTATCTTTCCAATGTGATAACTCAGTGCCATGACCAGATTCTGCATCCAGAGGCAACGACAGGGAGCCTCTGTTATCCAGATAAAGATTTTTTTTTTTAATATATCCAGTCCTTCCCCACCCTGGCCCCAGAGAGTTGCAGATGTAGATCCTCATAATTCTGGTCCCAGTGCTTAAATTATTAGTATTACTACACCAGCACTCCCCAAATACTCTGTTTTTCTAAATTCTATTTAAAAAAGAAAGGAGAGGGATGTCTGGGTGGCTCAGTTGGTTAAGCGTCTGCCTTTGGCTCAGGTCATGATCTCAGGGTCCTGGGACCAAGTTCCACGTTGGGCTCCCTGCTCAGTGAGGGGCCTGCTTCTCCCTCTGCAGGCTGTTCTCCCTGCTCGCTCTCTGACAAATAAATGAGGAAAATCTTAAAAGAAAAAAAAAAAAGAAATATCTGTTGTTCAATAGTCTAATGCATAGGGGCGCCTGGGTGGCGCAGTCGTTAAGCGTCTGCCTTTTTTTTTTTAAAAGATTTTATTTATTTATTCAACAGAGATAAGAGACAGCCAGCGAGAGAGGGAACACAAGCAGGGGGAGTGGGAGAGGAAGAAGCAGACTCATAGTGGAAGAGCCTGATGTGGGGCTCGATCCCATAACGCCGGGATCACGCCCTGAGCCGAAGGCAGACGCTTAACCGCTGTGCCACCCAGGCGCCCCAAGCGTCTGCCTTTGGCTCAGGGCGTGATCCTGGGGTTCTGGGATCGAGTCCCACATCAGGCTCCTCCGCTGGGAGCCTGCTTCTTCCTCTCCTACTCCCCCTGCTTGTGTTCCCTCTCTCACTGGCTGTCTCTCTCTGTCAAATAAATAAATAAAATCTTTTTTTAAAAAATAGTCTAATGCATAGAGCACTCCTTAAGTAATAAGACTAAATAATTTGGGAACACCTGGCTGGCTCAGTCAGAGGAGCCCGTGAGTCTTGACCTTGGGGTCCTGAGTTCAAGTCCCACATTAGGTATAGAGATTACTAAAAAATATATAAACTTTAAAAAGGCTAGATAATTTAATGAATATCCATTTGTTTGCTAAATTCTTTGGCAGTGTAGGGAGCTCCTTGGTTAGGCAAATGGCTGCCTGAGGGCCTGGCTTGCTGGAAGAATTTCCCCTCAGGTCCTTAAGAACAGTGCGGAGGAGTGCCAAGTGGGAGGGCATGCTGTATCACCCTAATAGGAATAGAAATCTATTCCTATCAGGGCTAGAACCAGGAAAACCCTAAACTCCGAGAAAGTGGGGACCTTGTTATTGTTCTCAACTATATCCCTGCTGCCTAGAACTGTGACCGGCACACAGTAGGCCCTCCACAAGTATTTGTAAAATGACTAACACTTGGGTCTATGGGTTGCCTTAGGAATTGAGCAAATACGGACCCTGTTGCCAAGTGTGGGACTTTTGGAGTGATGACTCCTTTAAAACCTTTGTTGGCTGACTGTCAGTTTCCTCTTTGTTGACTTGGTTTGCTAATGCATTCACGGTGCCAGAAATCTTGTCAAGGCATAGCCTTTGAATACTAAGTCTGTTCCAGGGAACTGCAGGCCTGGGACTTCCAGTGGCCTGGCCCAGTCTTGGGCTGGGGGGTGAGGTCCTGTCAAAAGCATGTCATTTCTCTGCTCAAAACTCTCCAGTTGTTTCTCTCTTCATTCCTAATAACAGCCAAAGACCTTCTGAGGCCTTCTGGGGTCACACATCTCTACAATTTTGTCTTTATTACCCATGCCTTGTTCACTCTTCACTGGCCACCATGCTGTCCCTCTGTGAGCCAGCCTCACTCTGGCTCTCAGGGCCTTTGCACTTGCTGTACCTGAGCGTTCTTTCCCAGGTACCTGCACGGCTCACTCTCTCACCTCCCTTGAATCTTCAAGTCACCTCAATGAATCCTTTCTTGGTCAAGCCACCAAAACCCCACCCCACTGACATTTCCTGTCTTCCTTCTCTTCTAATTATTTTTCTCCAGAACATTCATCACTATCTGTTTTCCTTAGGATTTACATTTCATGTATTGTCTCTCCCCTCCTTTAGAATTAAGGCCCTGAGGGGCGCCTGTGTGGCTCAGTCAATAGCTTCGTGCTTTCCATACGTATCAATTACAAATAAGTCCAGAGACTTAAGGCAGCTTAGTCTTTCAACAGGATCATAGTAAGTTTAGAAAACACATTTTAAGAGCCAAAAAGTAACTTCATAACATTTCAAGTGTTTTTATTATAGTTTGGGGACACCATGAGATGGATTCCTAGTCCATAGTAACTCTCCTTAAAAATCCCTCTTTTGTACCCATCAGCTTCCATCAGCACTACTGCCATAGACTTCTTCCCGATGCCGCAGAACTCCTCTTCCTGAGCCTTAATTTGGGCCGACTGTCCTCTCTCACTGCCTTTCTTCTGATCTCGATCCCCAAAGTCCAAAAGGTCTGGGAAGATCCCGGCGTTATGGGATCAAATAGGAACAGAGCGAGTTGGCAGCATCAGTATATTAATAATGTTCTGTCCCAGCGCATATGTGTTTTCTCACACCAGGAGGTGAGTGTTGTTCTGACCATTTTGTAGAGGAGAAAACCAGCCTGTGGAGGCTTGCCAGGAAGGCGGCTCAGGCCAGACTCCACTGACATCCGTGTTCTATCCATTCTGCTGCGGTGGGCCAGAGCCAAGGATATAGACACTACTTCTGCTTCAGCCAGCCCTCTCCCGTGAGGAGCGGACAGCCTGTGTCCCGGGACCCACCAGCAGTCCTTGGCCCCTTGCAGGATGTCCAAGCAGGATTTGAGGTAAACTGGCTGAGACAGCCGACTCTCTGGGCCGGGTTTCTGTGGTGACAACACATCATTCAGCTTCTTTTCCAGATTCCTGAGTCCAGGGGAGGAGCAAGTGAGACTCATTTTCCCCCAGTATACAAAATATATGTGTAAAATTCATAATTGTTTGAACAGCATCTTCTCAGATGGCAAAATTTCAGTCACAATTCTGTTTGTTTTCACAAAGTTGCTTGTTTAGTTTGCTTATCAGGGTTCAGGTGTGAGAGAATCTATTATCTATTCTTACTACTTCCAGGTAATCTATCTGCAAATATTTTGCTCACAGTCTGCCCCTGGCCTGAAACAAGAAAATATTACTAGGTTCCAAGGAGACTGAGGAAGCTTTATTTTCTATCTTCAGGCTTCCAAAATTCCAGGATGAGCGGCTCACATTATGTAAAGTGTGACTTGACTTGACTTTTGGCTGGATCAGATAATCTCAATACTTCAGTCCTGGGGCTCCTGTACTGACTGAAGCCTTCATTGTCAAAAATGTGTGTTCCCTTGTTATAAATAATAGCTCTCATTTATCAAGTGTATTAACTTACTTAATCCTCACAAAATCCCTTGAGGGCAGTTTTACAGAGGGAAAAACAAAGGATCAGAGAAGCAAGGTAACTTGTTTAAGGAAACAGCATAGCTGGGATTCAAATTCCATCCTGACTGACCTTAAGCCTGAAATAAAATTGCAGTCTGTTGGAAAACTTTTCCACATGTGGCTCTAAAGGTGAGGACCAGCCAGAGAGCAGGCCCTTGATGGAAGCTCTGAGGGATGGCTCTGAGGGGAGCTGAGGACTTCCTGCACCCTGGTGGAGCCCCAGGGGGCAGAGTTGGCACTCTAGGCCTCCTTCCCAAAAGCCTTTGCGACATCCTAGCTTGAGGAGCATTTCCCTGGAGGGAGTTAGAACAAGATGCCTCAGCCCTGGTGAGTGCAGTGCCCCTGGGGGGGGGGTGGCCAGACACTCTTGGCCCCCAGGCCCTCACCTGTCTTTGTAACTGGACCTGGGGGAGGGAGCCCCAGGTTGGCTGTGGGAGGGGCTGCTATTGGGTAGGAGGCTGAGGAGAGGGGTCTCTGGTGTGCAGCTGAGGTCCCAGGAGGAGGAGCCATTGTTCTACCTTTTTTCCCTCTGTTCCTGCTCTCCTGTCTCCTCCCCCTTCCCCCACCCCCGTCTGTCCTGGCTGTATATGCAGCTTTCTGCAGCCAGCCTCCCTCTGAGCTCCCGCATCTCTCTGCCTCCCTCAGTCACTCTGTGCCTCCCTCCTCCTCACGGCCTAGTGTCACAGCAAAACTCATCAATGGAGGTGTGGCAGGGCTTGTTGGGGTGACCTGTGTCTTCCCAATCGACTTGGCCAAGACTCGGCTGCAGAACCAGCATGGAAAAGACATCTACAAAGGAATGTAGGTATTGGTGAAGGGAATGGGGTGAGTAGGGAGAGGGGAACTCCTGGGGAGGGATATGGGGCCTCATTCCTTCCAGTCTCTTTATTTAGGGGGTGCGTGCATTCTCGGGGTGGGGGGAGGTGATCGAATGGAGTGTGCCCAGCGGGATTAGGGCCCCGAGTTCGGGGAAGGGGGGCTGATGGAGCAGCCTCTTGCTCACCAATGACTTCCTTTCTTGGCTTCTGCTTCTAGGATAGACTGCCTGATGAAAACCGCCAGGGCAGAGGGCTTCCTGGGCATGTACCGAGGTGGGCTGATCCTGCACCCCTGGGGGAAGCCTGGCTTGGGCCGAATGCGAACAGAGGGTGCAGCCACTCTGTGGCTTTCTAGAGCATTGGGAAGTGGCGTTTCTTCTGCCAGGGAGCTCCTGCGGCAGGGCCTGGGCTAGGGTGTTCCTACGCCACATTTGCTTTTGACAAGCCCCCATGTTCCTTGGTGGAGATAGAGGCAGTTATGGTGAGGTTTGGGGGGGCACCAGAGAACACAGAGGAGCCCAGGAGCCCCAGTTTCCATCCTGGCACTACTGCTGTCTCACTGTGTGATGCTGGAAGCAAGTGGTCTCCCCACCTCCCCACCCCCATTCAGAGCTATCAGGGCATCAGCTACTGAAAGCAGAAGGGGAAGAGGCTGACGGGGAAGAAATGGAAAGGGTTTTGAGCTCCTGTCAGGGAGTTACTGGGTGGCTTTTCCCTGACACAAGCCAGTGCTGTCCCTGTCCCCTGCAGTGGCCCCATCCAGGGCCACAGCGCTGTGATTAGGGCTTGGAAAATGGATACAAAGAAGGAGCTGATACTCTAGTACCCCTGAGAAATAAAATAAAAACCTCTGCGACTCGCAGAACTGCCAGTGGGAATAGGCCAGTAAAGCACAGAGTACTGGAAACCAACCCCTGGCCCCTAGGACCTTATTAATTACTTTGGGGAGCTGTTCACTTATCATCCAGACAGACAGCACTCGCAAGGACGAAAATAACTTCCTGATAACTGCACCAATGATCCCATAAAGGAAACACATGCTTCAAAAAAGAAAATGTGGAGGGAGGAGTCAAAGTAAGAAGGTGAAAAAAACTCTCATGTTTCCATAAAATAGGCAGAGGAGCCCTCCTCAATAGCCTCCCCACAAGACCCCAATTACTCCCAGAAGCCTGCCTGGCTAGGTGTGACAGTAGGTTGTCTACATGACTGACAGACTCAGAGAATTGTCACTTTTCTTTTTTTTTAATTTAAAGTTATTTATTTTTCAGTAAGCTCTTCACCCAGCATGGGGCTCAAACTCACAACCCTGAGATCAAGAGCTGCGTGCTCCACTGACCGCACCCGCCAGGGGCCCGAGAAGTCTTACCTTTGAGATGGCCTTAACTTGTCCTCGTGTTTTACTTCCAGGAGCTGCAGTGAACTTAACCTTGGTCACTCCAGAGAAGGCCATCAAGCTGGCAGCCAATGACTTCTTCCGGCAGCTGCTAATGGAGGATGGGTATGGCCAGGTGGGGGACTGTGGGGTAAATCCTTCACTGTATGTTTATAGTTTGGGGGGCGGTGACGGGGGGAGGTGTGCATTGGTTTACCTGTCTGCGTGCGTGTGAATATGTGCACACAATGGCAGAAGGTTAGTGTTATGTTTTGGCAAGTGGAAAGTGAAAGGAGGGGGTGCCTGGGGGTTCAGTTGGTTAAGCGTCTGCCTGTGGCTCAGGTCATGATCCCAGGGTCCTGGGACTGAGTCCTGCATCGGGCTCCCTGCTCCAAGGGAGCCTGTTTCTCCCTCTCCCTCTGCCTGCTGCTCACCCTGCATGTGTTCTCGGTCTCTCTCTCTGTCAAGTAAATAAATAAAATCTTTTTTTTTTTTTAAAGGAAATTTTTTTTTAAAGATTTTATTTATTTATTCTACAGAGATAGAGACAGTCAGTGAGAGAGGGAACACAAGCAGGGGGAGTGGGAGAGGAAGAAGCAGGCTCATAGTGGAGGAGCCTGATGTGGGGCTCGATCCCATAACACCGGGATCACGCCCTGAGCCGAAGGCAGGCGCTTAACCGCTGTGCCACCCAGGCGCCCCAAATAAATAAAATCTTAAAAAAAAAAAGTGAAAGGAGAAAATGAGCTGGTATAATTTGAAAGTTCTAGATGATAGATAGATAGATAAGACCATTATAGATTACACATATATTCATCAAATAGTTGATGAACATTTTTTTCTTTTTTTTTTAAAGATTTTATTTATTTATTCGACAGAGATAGAGACAGCCAGCGAGAGAGGGAACACAAGCAGGGGGAGTGGGAGAGGAAGAAGCAGACTCATAGTGGAAGAGCCTGATGTGGGGCTCGATCCCAGAACGCCGGGATCACGCCCTGAGCTGAAGGCAGACGCTTAACCGCTGTGCCACCCAGGCGCCCCTGTTTTGAGTTAATTTTTGTGAGTGCTGTAAGACAGAAGTCTGGTTTCCTTCTTTTGCGTGTGACATCTGAGTTTTCCCAGCACAGTCTATTGAGGAGAATGTCATTTCTCCACAGAGCATTCCTGGCTCCCTTGTCACGTATTGGTTGACCACTGTATATTTATGAGTTTTCGGTTCTGTTCCATTGATCTGTGTGTCTGTATTATGCTGACGAATTTTTAAAAATCGACCCGCAAACACTTTCTAGTATCCTCTGTGCCTCCCGTTGCCCTGGTGATATCGCTGGAGGGGTCGGGGACAATAGCATCCCTGCAATGGTAGTTCTAATGCACTGGTTTCAACCTCTGCGCAAGTGCTACCTCCTTGGCGGCCTGTTTTAAATTCAGTCTCAGGTTTTAAGGAGATTGTGTTTGAGGGCCAGGTGAGGATTTACCCAGCTGGGTGAGTGGCAGCTGATCTGAACGAGGCTGAGTACCATGCCCGGAAAGTTCCAACTACCAAGGGACTTGAGTAGATGGGCCAGGGCGGGTGGCAGGGCTGGCCTGTCATTGAAGGAGCCTGACTCATGGTCCCACAGGATGCAGCGGAACCTGAAGATGGAGATGCTAGCTGGATGTGGAGCTGGAATATGCCAGGTGGTGGTTACCTGTCCCATGGAAATGCTCAAGATTCAGCTGCAGGATGCTGGACGCTTGGGTGAGGCCTATCCCAACTTCACATGAGATTAGCAAAGGGTAGTGATCAGAATAGATTTCCCCATATTCTGCCCTCATTTCCAATCAGCTTTCCAGGTCAGTAGAATTTTTTTTTTTTTTTTTTTTTTTTTTGTCAGAGAGCACAAGCAGGGGGAGTGGCAGGCAGAGGCAGAGGGAGAAGCAGGCTCCCCGCTGAGCAAGAAGCCCGATGGGGGACTCAATCCTAGGACCCTGGGATCATGACCTGAGCCAAAGGCAGATGCTTAACCAACCAAGCCACCCAGGTGTCCCTATAGAATTCTTTTTTTTTTTTTTTTAGGATTTAAAAAATTTTTTAAGCAATCTGTCCACCCAACATGGGGATCAAACTTATAACCCTGAGATCATCAAAAGTCACGTGCTCTACCGACTGAGCCAGCCAGGTGCCCCTAGAAGTCTTTATTTAATAGTTACTATTATAGATTTTAACATTTCTAACTCTAGAACAAATAGCAGAGATGAGAAACTTTATTCAGAAAATAACCTAATATTTCTAACAGACCACCCTGACCTTTAGGCTTGATTTCCTAAGGATTTTAAGAAGTGTCAACAGCCTGATCACAAGCGCTTCAGTCAGCAGACGTCATATTATGCTCTATTATATTATGCTGTAGAAGCTGGCCTTTGATGGGAAGGCCTAACAAGGGACAAGAGAACCATTCCTATTCTTTTCGTTTTGTTTGGAAGAGAATTTTGTCCCTTTTCTAAATCCTGGTCCTCTCAAATATGCCGGGTGGTGTAAGTGAGTCCCAAAGCATGGATTAAGAAGCAGGGTTCGCTGTGGAGCAGGAGAGAGGCCAGCCCCGGTGGGGTGGGATGCAGGGCTTCTCCTCAGAGGTGAACCACAGCGCCTGCATGAGAGAAGGCAGCGTGGGAGGTGCCTACCCTAGCACCTGGCAAGGCCCTCAATAGACGTGGGTGCCCTTCCCTCCTCAAACCCACTGTGAGCACGTGCTGTGCTGGCACTCAGCCAACTTCCTACGTTGGAGCACAGGAAGCTGCAGCAGGATTGAAGTCTGGGCACTGGAAACCCCTGTGTTTTGATCACAAGGAGTAAAAGCTCTGACACATTTTGTTTTTCAACTTGGGTGAGAGTGTTAGTACTCTTACACCGTGTCGAAAGAAGGGAACGACAGGGAAGGAATGAACGGGGGAGCTACGGGTACTCAGGGCAGACAGTGGGGAACAGACGGCGCACTGACGAGCTTCCTTCTTCAAGCTCATCGTCTGAGCCTGCGCCCGGCTCTCTGCCCCAGGGACATACGGGCAGTCAGCCGCTTCTCGGTGTGAGTTGTCTCCCTGGTGGCTGTCAGACAAAACTGGGACATGAAACCACTTCCTCACAGCAAGAGCACAGAGTCTAGACAAAGCTGCTCAAACGGGGAGAATTAAGAAAACGAATAGTCACACAACTGCAGCTCATTGAATCCTGTGGTCATGAACGGAACTCATCCATGGCTGAAATGCTGTAGTAGAAATGCTCAGGAAAAAACCAATTCCATTCTATTTTTTAGATGTTGAACTCATCCAATTATGGGCTCTGAAATATTCAACTAAAATGAAGAATCGAGTTCTATAAAATGGCGAAGGGTATAAAGGCTATGTTCACCTGATCTTGGAATAGTAGAGGGAGGGGGCACCTCCTGAGGCCTGAAGGAGATAGATTTTGGACAAAAAGAATTTGCTGCTTTACACATTAGGCAGAAGGAAGTGTGACCCCAATGTCCCACAGTGCCAGCAGGACAAGACTATGTAAATAGGCTCGGAGATGGTTAGAAGTGGAAGCCGGACCAAAAGCAGAGCTTTAAGGAGGATGAGGGCCTGGGGCCTGAAGCAGGTGCGGCTGTAGCTCCCTGTGGAGGAGGCCGGGCAGGCCGTGGCTCTTGGGAAGCGCCCCGTGCAGCAGGGACGACACATTAGATGACACTGATCTTAGAAAGATTTCCTTGGAGCCAGAAATCAATGTTCTTAAAAGAAGACAATCCGGGGCACCTGGCTGGCTCAGTGGGTGGAGCGTGCGACTCGATCTCGGGATCTCGAGCTCAAGCCCCACATGAGATTTAGAGATGACTTAAAAATAAAATCTTAAAAAGTAAATAATATAAAATTAGGATGATCCTCAGAATTCTAGTAGGGATGTCAGCCTCGCCTCTGAGCTGTCCCAGGGTGAGCAGGCGGGAGGCACATTCCCTGCCTGCGGCCTGGCTTGTGATGGGGTCTGTCCTCTCTCTTTCAGCAGTTCATCGTCAGGGCGCGGCCTCAGCACCTTCCTCCTCCAGGTCCTATACTACGGGTTCGGCTTCCACCCACAAGCGCCCGTCCGCCACCCTTATCGCCTGGGAGCTACTCCGCACCCAGGGCCTGGCCGGTCTCTACAGGGGGCTGGGTGCCACTCTCCTGAGGTGAGGCTTTCTTCCTGAACTTGGGATACAGAAGGGGCCCGGGGGGCAGGGAGAGTGCACGGAGGGCCACGGGACTGCGGCCCCAATCTGTCACTGCATTCCTCCTGGAACATTCAAACCCCAGAGAGCAAGCTATCTCCAGGCTTCCTATTTGGTCCAGAATTGAGCAGAATTGCACAGGCGCCTGGAAGACTAGTTTGAGGCCCCTTCTCCAGTAACCAGACCACATGAGTATGGGATGTTCTGTGGCCCAAAGGCACCTAAGAATGCCCTATGTACTAAGGACTTTGGATCATTTATAAGTTAAGAAGCACAGAGACCCCTCGTTTTACTTGGCTACTTGGCCAAAATCCTTAAAGTTGATCAGAAGTGTCCCAGGCCAAGGGCTAATTTTTTCCTATCACTGGGCAATTGTTGAATGAACTTCACCTTCCTGCCCACGCCACCCCCTTAACATGTAGCTTATAGAGCTCTTTCTTTTTTTTGTAAGATTTTATTTATTTATTCGACAGAGAGAGAGAGACAGCCAGCGAGAGAGGGAACACAAGCAGGGGGAGTGGGAGAGGAAGAAGCAGGCTCATAGCGGAGGAGCCTGACGTGGGGCTCGATCCCAGAACGCCGGGATCACGCCCTGAGCCGAAGGCAGACGCTTAACGACTGAGCCACCCAGGCGCCCCGCTTATAGAGCTCTTAACCAGCCACTCCCTCAACGCACTCCCTCTTACCTTAGCCCATCCACCGTTCTCACAGGGTGCGCTCCCAGTCCCCGCATCTGCCGCCAGGTCGTCGCTGAGCCGCCGCAGGTGCTGGGAGGGCAGAGTGATGCACCAGGAGGGTGGGGCGGGCGGACCCCTCGCTGCCCTTACACCCTCTGTCACTCCGTGTTACTGCGGAGTGTTCGCAGTGCACTCCCTGCCAGGAAGGTAGAGGTAACTGTGGTCTTGTCTCTGACCATCCCCTGGACCGTGGGGCTTAGGGAGAGGCTTCCTGCCTGAGCTTGCGGGGGAGGCCCGGAGCGGCAGGCAGCTCACCCCTCATCCTCTCCCACAGAGACATTCCCTTCTCCGTCATCTACTTCCCGCTGTTTGCCAACCTAAACAAGCTCGGGTCCAACGAGAGCACCGGGAAGGCTTCCTTTGCTCACTCCTTCATGTCAGGCTGCGTAGCAGGTTCCATAGCTGCTGTCACAGTAACGCCTCTGGATGGTAAGTGCATCGGAGACGGAGGGGCTTCAGGGGTTGACTCGCTTTACGAATTAGACAGCTGTAGAGTTGTCTAGAGGACAAGTAGTCATCTACTTTTCGGATAGAAATGAACAGCTCCAACCTGAAAACTCCCTTGGATTGCAACCTGTGGCCACTGGCAGAAACTCAGCAAGGGTCTTTCCAGATACACTGGAGCCAAGGAGACCTTCACTCTATTTCTTACTCTGACAAATCCCCTCACCTTCTAGGTGCTAATTTCATTAGCTTTTTGTCCCCCAGTGGAGTTTTCAAACCTGAAGCTAAAGGCAGGAGTTAAACAGTATGAGACCAGGCTTCTATCTTCAGGGCTACACCCAGCTCCCCTAACACATAGGTGGACCTTTCTATGGTATGAGTAACCTGAAGGATCGTGTCATTTCTAATTCCTTCATTTTATAAATGAGACCCAAAGAGCAGAAGAGCTTCTATTACACATCACACAATGGCAGAACTGGCCTCAGGACTGTTTTGTGCATGCTGGCTCTAATAGGAAACAGCTTCATGTTGGAGAGAGGGGGCCAAAAGCAAGACGTTCATGGCTTATTTTAACTTGTTTTAGTTTTGAAAACTCGAATCCAAACCCTCAAAAAAGGCCTGGGTGAGGACAGCTACAGTGGGATCACCGACTGTGCCAGGTGAGAGGCCTGCAGCCCTGCAGAGGCTGGGGCTGGGACAGTCCCCCTGCATTGCTGTCTACCTACACTTTTATCACTGCACTACGCTGAGCTCTGGCTTTCTTTGTAACGTTCCTTCCCCTCACCGCTCAACAGAACAGGACGTACTAGGAGCTTTTCCTCCTCCGCATCCCCACAGCATTTCTCCCAGTCTAGTCAGACTGAGCCGATTTCCCATGGCCCAGACCCAGCTGCTTAGTAACCTAAATACGCACACATAGCGGGTGGGACTACACCCCTGGGAGCCTGCTACTGCTGTGGAAGAGGACACCTACTCCCCAAGGGAAGACATACGAACGTCAGAGGGGCTCATCACTTAGGACTGTTCGCAGTGCACGCCTGTCGATCAGCTCACAGGGCTCTTCTCTCTCTGCAGGAAACTCTGGATTCAGGAGGGACCATCTGCCCTCATGAAGGGAGCAGGCTGCCGGGCCCTTGTCATAGCCCCTCTCTTTGGGATTGCCCAAGGGGTCTACTTCATTGGTATTGGGGAGCGGATCTTAAAGTGTTTCGAGTAGAGATAGCTGGAGCCCAAGTCGCCTGCCATCTCTCCAGCCCGTTCTACTTAGGCTAGAGGGGTGAGCAAGACGGCCCGTCCAGGTTGTAGTCTGCCCTCTGACTTGTAGCGCCACCTCAATCTCCGAAGAAACACTCTAAGCAGCAAGCTGCCTACGGCCCCATCCTCCCTGCACAGCCACATCCGTTTTCTTTGGGGCTACAGCTACCAGGGTGCTCCAGAAGCCCCGAACCACCTGCTTTTCAACAACAGAATCAGTACATGCGTGGACTGGATTAATGGCAGGCCCCTAACACATAGTAAAGATAAAAGGGTTGTTTCTACATTTTCCTTTTCTACTTCGTACTCAAACTTCATGTACTTGAGTCAGTTTGAGGATTTAGTTTTGTTAATTCTGAATTAAATAACTTATGGTTAGTTCTGGCACTGATTTTGGGGAAAAAGGAGGATCAGAAGTTCAAGGGGACCATGAAAGCCCTCAAAGTCAGCACCGAGTCTGAAACCAAGCAGATCTTTTGAAATCGTGATGGCTGCGGGATTAGGCTGACTGACCGAGTGGCCGGGGCCAAGTCAAGGCAGCTGTCCTGCTGGCAGATCCTCCCTCCATGGCACAGCTCTCCCGGAACAATGTCTGTGGAACACGGTTTTAAATAAAATGGATTAAGATCTTGTCTTGTCATTAGTGGGAGAAGCAGACAGGCCACAGTGAATGATTTGTCCCCTACTGTCCCCGTCCGTATCAGAACCGAGCTACGTCAGAATGAACACTGAAGCAGTCCCTACCACGGGCTCTTCAGAAGGCTATTTCGGAGGCTGGGGGACAGCCACAGGGATCCTTTCTCTTTCGGTTACACAGGGTTTTCAGTCTTGATTCCATCCCTGCATAACTGCATCGCTTTGCGGAATGGGTTTGCTGTGACAGAGTTCCCACGTGCCTCGATTCCTTCCCCAGAGGGCTGCTGCAGAAAGATGCTGGCAACACAGGGGTCAGGTCCTCAGTAAACAATGCTTGTGCCAGGAGATGGCATTTACGTCAGTCCCCACCTCCTCTCGAACGTCTTGTTTATGAAAAACGGTCAGGCTCAGTAGCTGCGTTCTCTATTGGGAGGACCATGCGTGAGTGCAGACTGTGGAGACAGACCCGAGTTAGACTCCCAACTCTGCCGCACCGCAAGGCCTGGGCAGCTGTCGGTAGTCATCGGGGGAAAACTAAAGAACGCGGAGAGGAAGAAAAGGACCTGTGTGAAAGGGTTTAGGCCTGACACACAGTAACCCTTCTCCCCCAGTAAGCCCTCAGATGCTCTTCTGACTTTGCCAAAACTAATAAAACTATTTCCTCAATAAAGCTGTCAAAGCCACCGGTGGACAGGTGATATTGAACACCTGTGTGTGGGGAACATGTGAAAGATTCTAAGGGGCTGGAAAGAACGCTTCTGGATAAAGGTCTGGTAAAAATGAGCAGGAAGTACCAGAGGAAACAGAGAGGGTTAATGGTTCCAAGTAGTGACAGCTGTCAACCAGCAACTACAGGGATTAGGAAAATGCTGCTTTCCTAGAAGCCTCAGGAAGAACTTTACCCTCGCAAACCACAAACTTGTAGCACCTTGCATAATAAATCACACCGAAATCCATGTAAACCTTTTGTTTTAATAAATAAGACCTATTCATGGCTTAGATTTTAAATCACATTTACAGATGAGGAACACTTCTAGGCCCAAACAGGTGAACAGTGAAGCTACTATTGCTGGCAGGAATGCATGCCCCCCATGCATCGGAAGCCTAAAGAGCAGAGACTTAATGTCAGAGAACACCATACACATCACCCTCTAGACTCGAGAACTGACAGCAGAAGAGCAGAGGAAGAGCAGAGACTCGGGGAAGCTCCAGTAACCACCATCTGATACCCTCATCTTCATGCTACAGAAGCAAGTGGAAGTTGTACTACTTTTAGATAAGCTAAGAAGGTTTCCTGATCATAGTAAGTGAAACTTTCTCCCATGTTAACAATTAGGCCAAGGGCATTCGCTATAGAGAGGATCCACTGACAAAAACAGATTAGAACAGCAAAGAGGAAGCCACACAGATATGCTGTTTCTTCAAATATCAGAAACTTCCATACGACAGCAGGAGAGCAGTGGATGAACTCCACCTTGCCCAAAGGTTTAGTCCAAGAACTTCCTGTTGGCATTTGCACCAAATAAGGCTCCCCGTACTTCTGGCATCATCTGTGAAGAAAGAAGTTCTTTAGTAAGTAAGTGTTGTCAATTGGAGAATTTGGAAAGCACACAACTTTTCTTTTTCAAGATTTTCTTTATTTATCTAAGAGAGAGAGAAAGAGTGGAAGTGGAGGGAGGGGCAGGGGGAGAAGGAGAGAGACTCTCAAGCGGACTCCCTGCTGAAGGGCTGGATCCCATGGCCGAGATCATGACCTCAGCCAAAATCAAGAGTCAGGCGCCCCAGAACTGCACATCTTAACTTCAAGTGGCAAGTCACTGACCACTGTGTGGCTGGGAAGGAAATCACAAAGCTAAGTGCAGCAAGTCTGTACCTTTACTTACCCAAAAGAACAGTAACAGAATCCTCGGTGAGAAACTTACCTAATCACAAATTTGTAATGACTGACTGCTTAAAGGGGACGAAGAAAAAAACTAAAACTAAAGCCATTATTGTTCGAGGCTCCTGTTAAACTGTGCTGTAGAGAGGAGATGATCCCTTAACAATACTATCACGTAACATTCTGGATCACATACAAACAGTTTCCGAGTGTGTGCTATGTGCCAGGGAGAAAACACATAATGCAAGTTTGTGCTGAGGCGCTCGTTTGTTAGGGCTGCTGAAAAATCCTTCGGATTTAACCTCAAACTTCTCAGGCTGTGCTGTCCATAGAGAGGCCACTAGCCACATGTGGTTACCGTGTGTCTGAAATGTGGCTAGTGCAACCATGGGACTCAATTTTTAATTTTATTTAATTTTAATTTATTCATGTGTGGGTAACAGCTATTCTAACGGAGAACACAGCTTTAGGGTTTAAGTTACCAGAAAATGATACTCAAGGCCAAAATGCTTTCACTTTAAGACAAGCCACAGCCACAGCAGCAGACTGCCGCTGCTGAAAGAGGCCCAGCATTTTGAGAAACGCCTGAATTTTCCTGCCGTGTTTCCTACAGTTCATTTGTACAAACCTAGAAACATCTCAAGAGCCAACAGCCCTGTGGTAATCCCTTTAAACAATATTTACTCCCATCATTCTTACTGGAGAAAGAACTCTGGGCAGCATCTCTACATTTAATAAAATGTATACATCAGAATCCTAAATAAACAAAACCCTCGTTCGACCGCCAACCCACTCTCATGTAAATGGTGTCACCTCAGTAAATGCTGCATGCCTACTGCCCACTCCTTTCAAGAAAATGCCACAAAATATAGAAAGAGTGACAAACCGCAAATACCAGCAAATGGACATGTGTTCTCTGAAGCACTTCAAAGTAACACAGACCAACTAATAAGACGTATTCCCGCACTCACCTGCTGGGCTATGAGATCCAGCCGGCTTTCTAGGGTATTGGAAACTTTTATTTTACGATCCCCGTTATAGATCTCAACTCCACCAGCTCTACAAAGAACACAGGAAATAACAATTTTTATAGATTTGAGAAGACAGACACATGGTACATTTACTTTCTTTTCTGAGAAGAAAGCTGCTTTGGTGTGTGGAATGTCTAAATACTATAAGGGGCCAATAAACTCATGCAAAAAAACTTTAATTCAGAAAGCTTCTGAGGATTTAAGGAATGGATGTTGATAATAACTGTCGTTTACCAAGTGACCGCTATGTGCCAATCTGATTTTATGTTGTAGCACCTAATTTAATTCTAATCAGTCCTCCCCAACAAAATGAAAAGGGGGAGGATTTAGTCCCAGTTTGCAAATCAATCGAGCCCTCCTATGATTATTTCTTAAAGGCCCAATCCTGCCAATTAGCAGGGTACTGATAAGGCCATATTCATAACTGTAGTATGTGTCAGATTAAAGGTACCACTGTAATCTTGCACCAAACTGGCTCTTAGAAAGTCCTGCCTCTAGCCACACCGCACTTCTGTTGTTCCCTTCCCCAAAGTTTCTAGCACTTAGAGGCTTAAGGCAGATAAGTCAAATTCTATTACAAGGAGCCCCCAGGAGCGAATTTCTTTTGTACGTTAGAATCTTATCAAATATTTCTTTTCTTCCTCTTAAGAATCTTATCAAATATTTCTTTTCTTCTTCTTCTTCTTCTTCTTCTTTTTATTTATTTATTTTTTTTTTAAGAAAAGCCATTGGTATTGTTTTTGTCTTTGGTGTCGTTTTTTTTTTAATAAAGATTTTATTTAGGGCACCTGGGAGGCTCAGTCTGTTAAGCAGCTGCCTTTAGCTCAGGTCATGATTCCAGTGTCCTAGGATCAAGTCCTGCATCGGGCTCCCTGCTCAGTGGGGAACCTGCTTCTCCCTCTGCCCACTGCCTGAAAAGGTTTTGCAAACTGTCTTTAGAAAACTTTAATGGACAATGACGTTAATATTATTTTCTTACTCTATCTTCCCTCCCCTGACATTTGTTTCATCTGTCTTTGGTTTCTCTAAACAGATTATATCCTTCATAAGGACGTCATTGGCTCTGCTGAAATCCTGACCCCACTGTCTGTGACATAATTCTTTGTTCTCATGAGGGAGTCAAGGCAGGAAAACCACTACTAAGTGAGAATGTTGACTGAGGCCCAGGCACTCACTGAGTGTAAAGCCCAGGGCTGCCTGTGAGTCTTGGTTGGTGTCCTCACCGTTTTACAAACAAGAAAACAGGTTTAAAAAGACTGAATAAAATGACTTGATTGAATAAAACAACATTTAAAATTCTACTTTAAACTAGCACCGGAATAAGTCCACCATTCCTTATCTACAATTCTGAAATTCAATAAGCTATTAGAACAGAAGTCTAATTTGTGTGCTCCAAAAGCTGAAGTGACCTCTAGTCATCTGGCAGCAAATGACTAGCGCATCTTTATGTATTTACCCCTTGCCGCGTGAATGTTCCCATTCAGAAATATTAGTATATCTGATCATGGGGTGTGTGGGGGGGTGCCTCAGACCCTGCTGGGGATGTTATGTCACATGTGGTATATATTCTTTATTGCTTTTCTGAACACTGGTATTCAAAACATCTGGCCCCAAAAGTTTTAGAACTGAAGCCCATTCTTTACCACACAGATCCTTAACTAAGTGTTTTATGTCCTGTCAATCTCCACAACAATGAATATCTGACAGCTGAACAACTATGTACATTGCAGGTGCCAGCACTGTGTTAAGTGCTGTACAGACATTATCTCACTTAAGCTTCCAAGAATTCTGTGAGGTGAAATAACTGGTCCGACTGAGACTACCCAGTGAGTATGTGGCAGGGTGGGGAATCATATCTAAATCTAATAATAACACTGAAGCTTTTTGCACTAACTTATACACGTTCTCAGGTTATAAAGCATTTTCACATGAACGATCTCCTCTCTTTTCCTCACTTCATGAAACGAAAAAGCAAAAAGCACCGATTCCATTTTACAAATGATGGAATTCAGTCTCCAGGTCCCACAGCTCACAAAAGGCCAACTCAGGACTCAAACCCAGGTCTGGTGCTCTTTCAACTAGGTTCATGTGTCCCAAAGACTTTCTGCAATGTTGGTCAATGTGTGCCTACGTGGCATCAGACACACAGACACAACTGAGAAAATGACCTTGGCTCTGACCTCGTCAGGAGTTCCTACTGCCTAGCCCAGGGGCACCAATCTGATCAGGGATGCTGAAGAAATGTCCTGTCATTTCCACACAGCACAAGCACCACTGGTATTTGCAATTCTGTGTCTAAGGAATCTATTAGGTTCTATTTGTCCGTACAGTAGTACTATCATACATGACGACTTGTCTTACTTCTTAGAAACTTAGAGGCAGCAATTATCTTCCTCAGCATCTAACACAGAGATCTGGACCCAGCTTTGAGTTCTGGGCAAAGAACGAGAGCTGCCTCTCTGCAGAATAAACTAAGTGACCACAGGAAGTTAGCTCCTTCTAGACTCTGAGAGTATGTCTAGTTGGTTAACAAGAGGGAACAACACAGCACTGAAAGATAAACAGCCGGAGTCACAAGTGGCGCACAGCCACCCCTCTATCTTGTGGCGAAGGGCACCTGAGAGCGAACTGTCAGCAAGACCCAGCATAAAGGCCGGAGCAGGAATACTCCTTACATTTCCTCAGGCAGGTAGGCCTCTTGATCAATCTGGACATCAACATCCTTTCTGGTGGCAATTTTGTACATGGGAACCGCTTTCTGCACAGCAGCCTGGAAAAAAACAGAAAACAACGAAATGTTTTAGCAGAAACTATGGAGCAAGGATCCAAAACCAAATCAGCCAACTATACAAGCAAGGCATATTCCTATTTATCAAGTAAAAGAAGAGATGCATCGCTGATGTAAATGTAAAATGGTGCAGCTGTTGTGGAAAACGGTATGGCCGCTCCTCAAAAAATTAAACCCTGATTTACCGTATGACCCAGCAATTCTACCTCTGGGTATGTATCCGAAAGTGAAAGCAGAGACTTGAACGGTTAACAGTGCAACCATTCATAACAGCCAAAAGGTCGGTAGAAACAACCCAAGTGTCTAACAGATAAACAATGTGCACACAATTCAGCCTTAAAAAGGAAGGAAATTCTGACCGGTGCTACCACATGAGGAATCTTGAAGACATCACACGAGGTGAAATAAGCTAGTCACAGAAGGACAGACATTGTATGATTCCACTAGTATGAGGTACCCTAGTGTAGAGACAGGAGGCAGAGTGGTGGCTGCCAGGGGTGGGGGTGGGGGGTGGGGGGGATGGGGAGCTAGTGTTTAATGGGGACAGAATTGCAGTTCGGGGAAGTGAACGTGTTCTGGAGAGGGATGGGGTCACGAGTGCACAACAACGTGCATGTACTTAACGCCACTCTACACCTAAAATGGTCACGTTTACACTGTGTACTGTGTACATTTTACAATTTTAAAAACAAATGAGCACACCAGGAAAATAAAATAATGCTATACTGTAATTAGTGTGATAAAATATAATTAGTGGAAAGCACTATCTAAATAATACTGTGCATGAGTAGACATGTAAATAACATTTTCTTGAAGGAACATTAGTTGGCAACTCAGACCTGCCTCCATAGAATGCTTATCACCTTGGGGAACTCTCCAGCATGTCTAGCTCTCTGTTTTATAGGTTTATAAATGAGGCTGTCAGCACATTCATGGATCCAGGTTACTGGCATGGTTTATAAACGAGAATCACAATTTATTAATTGCCAGTGCAGAGTGAGGGGAATGAGCACCTGTGTTCTCCAGTTGGCATGTTTTCTTTCCGGGAGACAAGTTACTTGGGAGATAAATTATAGTAAGAGTGAGAATGCATTATGTATTCTAAGTATATTAATTTACAGTAAGAAATATAATTGCTAAGGGACTAAGCCCTCAATCCCTGCCTGAAAGCAAGCTGCACAGAATTTTATTATTATCATTTTTAAAAGTTTTATTTATTTAAGTGATCTCTACAGGCAGCACGGGGCTCAAACTCACAACCCCGAAATCGAGAGTCGCATGCTCTCCTGACTGAGTCAGCCAGGCGCCCCGCAGGGAAGAATTTTAACCTGAAGAGCGACTCGGTGACACAGAAACAGAGCTAGGGGAGTTCATTCTGATTCACGGGTCCTTTAGTCTAGAGCACTCCCCTAATACTACAGGCTGTATGGACTTTCCACGGCGCCAGTGGCCGTCCCCCAGACCAGGCAGCTTTCCCTTAGACAGGAGTTGGAGGAACACCTCAGCATTTGCTTCTGGGACTGCAGCTATGTGTTCACTGCTGAAACCCACATACCCACTTTCTTTCCCCACACAGGAATACATTAGTAATACACTAGCCTTGCTAGTCTGGGATAGTTTGTTGCTTTTGGATGGCATTGCCCATCTTTGCTCCAATCCAGTATGTGCTGTTTTTATTGCTGAATTTTCAGATTATGGTGTTCCAGAAAGGGAGGAGGGTAGTAACTCAGAAGGGGCAACTTGACCTCTTTACGAAAAGAAATTAGAGGCTTAGATACACTTAAGTTACTATCTGTAATGGGTTAAGATACCTCTAATTTCCATGGTTGAGCTATCCTCTATAAAAGCACGCATTTCATCTCTAACATTTTGATGTATTTAAAAAAAAATGGATTTCTTTTTTATGCTCTTTACCTTTACCAGAGGGAAATCCTGCTTCCTGCAACGAACAATCATTCGGGGCTCCAACAATTGGTACAAACCCTGTAAGAAACAAACAGAAGCAATTAACAGGAAATTCAATTTATAAAATCCAACAGCAAAATAAAATATTTTTATAATTCTTTCATGTAGTTTGGAAAAAGAATACACAGTACGAGAACATGGAAAGAAGCTTTTGATGTCACAAACCAGATAAATATACCCAAGGCTCTGGTGGTAGAAACAAAATTTATATGGAATCTTCAAGTGGAACCCAAATGTTATTGTAATTAACCTAAGTAAAATAGGAATTCACAAGCGAGCAGCAAACATTTCAAATGTATACTACCTTTGGTCTGAACCCCAAAATCTAAAGCAAGTATAAATCAAATCAGGGAAGCTTGTTTTTGTTTTTGTTTTTTTAAGAGAAGGAGAGGGTAAGACAGAGAAGGGAGGGAGAGAGAGAATCTTAAGCAGGCTCCACGCCCAGTGCAGAACTTGATGTGGGGCTTGATCTCACAACCCTGAGATCATGACCTGAACCAAAATCAAGAGTCGGACGCTTAACCAACTGAGCCACCCAGGTGCCCCCCAAATGAGGGACGTTTAAAGCTGGAAGTTGCAAGAATTTGACCCCTAAGTTCTAAAGGACTAAAAGACTATATAAAAGGGTAGGAAAGTCTGAAAGTCTAACCCAACCAGCTATTTCTGTCCCCCCCATATGCGACAAGGAAAAGAGCAAGAAAGAAAGCTAAGATGAGGGGTGCCTGGGTGGCGCAGTCGTTAAGCGTCTGTCTTCGGCTCAGGGCGTGATACCGGAGTCCTGGGATCGAGCCCCACATCAGGATCCTCCACTGGGAGCCTGCTTCTTCCTCTCCCACTCTCCCTGCCTGTGTTCCCTCTCTGTCAAATAAATAAATAAAAATCTAAAAGAAAAAAAAAGAAAGCTAAGATGACAAAATAGGACAAAAAACCAAAAACCAGAGCTGGTCTCTAACACATCTTGTCAATTTTATAAGAACTGTGGCTATCAGTGGTAGGTCTAACCTATAAATTACCTGGAGGACCAGTCCATCCAGCAGCACTTGGTACCTGGTTGTATCTTTTACCACTTTGCTGAGTCTCTGTTTTGCTTCATTTAGTAGGTCCTACAAAGAGTAGAAAAGAAAAAAGTTATCTACAGGTAGTCAGGGCAGTCAGCTCAGAACCCACTGTGAGGATGGTCCTGAATCATGCCCAATCGCTTCACATTATATTACTATATTCATTCAACAAACATTCCAAGATCTATGATAAACCAGAGGCTGTGCTAAGTACTATATACCGATACAAGGAAGCAGGAAGCAACATCACAGCTCCCAGGGAGTTCATACTCAAGCAGAATAGCCCAGATTACCAATCAGTTCAGAAACCTACAAAACTGACTAACATGGAAAGAGCTACATGACATAGATTTAAAAAGCGAGCTGTTAAGACTGCAGTGCAGAGACATCTGGGTGGCCCAGTTGGTTAAGTGTCTGCCTTCAGCTCAGGTCATGATCTCAGAGTCCTGGGATCGAGCCCCACGTCTGGCTCCCTGCTCAGTGGAGAGTCTGCTTCTCCCTCTGCCTCTCCTCATGATTTCTCTCGCTCGTGCTCGTTCAAATAAATAAATAAAATCTTTAAGAAAAAAAAAAAAGACTTGTGCAAGATGATTCCATTTTCTATTAGGAAAAAAACACGAGATCTGGATAGAGAGCAAAGAGTCAACAATGTTTACCTCTGGGAGGCTAGATTATCAATGATTTCAATTTTCCTTTTAAGGTTTTTAAAAAGATTTTATTTATTATTCTAAAGAGAGAGAAAGAGCAGGGGGAGTAGAAGTGGGAGAGGGAGAAGCAGCCTGTATGCAGAGTGTGGAGCTTGACGTGGGGCTCAATCCCATGACCCAGAGATCATGACCTGACCTGAAACCAAGAGTCATGAATGCTTAACTGAGCCACCCAAGTGCCCCTAAAATTTTTATTCAAATTCCAGTTAGTTAACATACAGTATAATATTAGTTTTGGGCACATAATATGGTGATTCAATGCGTCCATACATCACCCGGTGCTCATCACAAGTGCACTCCTAAATCCCCATCACCTATTTACCCCACTCCCCCATCTTCCAATGATTTAAACTTTTTTTTCCCCCAGAAGATTTTATTTATTTACTTGGTGGGGGGGAAGAGCACGAGCAGGGGGAGCAGCAGAGGGAGAGGGAGAGGGAGAAGCAGGCTCCCCGCCGAGCAGGGAGCCTGACATAGGGCTCAATCCCAGGATCCTGGAATCATGACCTGAGCCAAAGACAGACACTCAACTGACTGAGCCACCCAGGCACCCCTGATTTCAATTTTCTTTATGCTAATTTGTATTTTCTAATTTGTCTATAATAAATATTAACTTCTATAATAAAATTACTAAAATAAAAATTAAAAGGGATTATCAGGAAATAAATCACTTATGGTTGAGAGAACACAGTTGAAATTACTCATTAAGTAATAAGCATTTATTGGCTTACCAGTGAAAAGAGAAGTCAGGTCTTTTAAAAGGCGACATAACACCTCTGAATCAAATTGTTCTACACAGTCTATTCTATTTAGTACCATCTCTGGAAAGCCAGGTTTCTTGGTACTTTGAGGGGGAAGGAGAGACACATGCTCACCTAGAGGCCAATCAGAGCTTGGGAAGAACAGGTAGAGAGGGGGAAGTAACCCTCTACGCTGAAAAGCCCTTTATTTGGTTGTGAGAGTCACCTTGGATCCCCAGCCCTCTGAGACCCACTGCTGTGCGAGACACTTGAAGCCAGCTCTTGCTTCACAATTCACGCAGAGGTGAGGGCACTCTGACACTCACTCACGCATAATGTCAAGCAAACATTTATTTCATTTGACATCTACTAAGCACAAATATACCAAGATTTTTTTTTAAAAATCAGAAGTACTCACTTTAGGGCCAATTTAAAAAAATAAAATGTTTTAATAAAAAGTAAAATAGAGTCCAAAACCTCAACAGCAGGTATGTAAGAATGGTGGCCCTCCACCTCTACAAACAGACTTCGCAAGGAAACAACTTCTGTCAATTCTGACATTAGACAATGCATTAAAGTCCAAACACATACTTTCACATGAAAACTGTTTCTAAGGTACAAATAAATTAAGAAAAATTTTAAATAATCTGAGCATGCACTACTGTAGAAGATTTCTAATCTGTAGCTGGCCACCCCCAAGAATGTCAGGAAGGTGTTCTGAGAACCCATGTCATTAGAGACTGTAACGCAAATAGTTAAAATTTCTGTTTTTTAAAAAGAAAAAAAAAAGGTTTAAAAAAACATTCTACTTTACATGTTGTTATATACCCTAAGATTATCTTCACTGAATTCAACATCTGTCAAAAAAAAAAAAAAAAAAATCCTTATGGGATGCCTGGGTGGGCTCAGTCAGTTAAGCACCAGTGCTGGGCTCTTGGTTTCTGCTCAGAAGATTGAGCCCCGCCCCACATCAGGCTCTGCACTCAGGGGGTTCCCATTTCGTTTTGATGATGAAAACCAAATAAATTTAAGGTTAACAACAGGGGCACCCGTCTAGCTCAGTCAGTAGAGCTTTCCACTTTTGATCTAGGGGTTCTGAGTTTAAGCCCCACGTTGGGTGTTGAGATTACTTAAAAATAAAATCTTAAAAAAGAAAAAAGTTAACAAAATGTCATAAAGGACATCATTTTTCTTCTTCTAAATATGTAATTATTAGATGATAGTCACTTTTTTCCCCACATTCTTTCCATGGTGGGATCATCTCAGGTTGGCTTTATTTCTATTTCTTGATCCTTAGCCAGCTTTTGCTATAAAGCACTCAGCTGACAGAGGCATTCCTACGATAACCGCTAATAAAGCAATCTACTAAAGAAACTGTAAGGCCATTACCGTTGCCACTAAATTGAGTTTGAATAGCTTTAAGATGTTTCTAGTCCCTGTGCTCAAGGGAAAGTAGAGCCTCAAAATCTCCCCTATAGCAACAGGAATTCTCAAATATATTCTGCACAAAGCAGACTAAACCATCAGAGCAAGAAATATTTTTTTTCAAAGATTTGATTTATTTGTCAGAGCGAGAGGGAACACAAGCAGGGGGAGCAGCAGGCAGAGGGAGAAGCAAACTTCCTGCTGAGCAGGGAGGCCGGTGTGGGGCTTGATCCCAGGACCCAGGAATCATGACCTGAGCTGAACGCAGACGCTTAACTGACTGAGCCACCCAGGCACCCCTCAGCAAGAAATATTTAAATAGTAATTCATCTCACAAAGATCTAGGGTCTGAAGACAGGGTTATAATTCTGAATTAGCCAGACACTGGAAGAAATGATAACAGCAATGTGAAAACCATTCTTTAAATTCAAAGGTGTACACACACACACATACACATATTTTTAACATTTATTTGGGAGAGGGGCACCTGGGTGGCTCAGTTGGTTGGGCGACTGCTCAGGTCATGATCCCAGGGTCCTAAGATTGAGCCCCACATCGGGCTCCCTGCTTGGCAGGGAGCCTGCTTCTCCTTCTTCCACCACCCCACCCCCCGCTTGTGCTCTCTCTCAAATAAAATCAACTCTTTAAAAAAAAAAAAAAACTTATTTGGGAGAGAGGGAGTGTGTGTGCATGTGGGGGAGTAGCAGAGGGAGAGAGAGTCTTAAGAAGACTCCATGCTGATTTCAGAGCCCAATTCTGGGGCACCACGTGGGGCTCAATCTCAGGACCCTGACAATCAGGGCCGTCGCCAAAACCCACAGTCGGGCACCCAACTGAATGGGCCACCAAGGCACCCGAAGAAGGGTATATATTAAAAAAATGTGGAGGCATGTGGCTGACTCAGTTGGTAGAGCATTCAACTCTTGATTTCAGGACTGTGAGTTTGAGCCCCACACTGGGTATAGAGATTACTTTAAAAAAAAATCTTAAAAAAAAAGGGAGGGGAGTGGGAAAATTTATTTTGGGGGGTTAAAAAGAAACTGGGTAGAACATGATGCCCTAAGAGAATTTATTTATTTATTTAGAGAGTGCATGCACATGCATGTGAGCAAGGGGGCAGAGAGCAAAGGGAAAAGAGAGAGAATCTCAAACAGGCTCCACGCTCAGCATGGAGCCCAAGGTGGGGCTAGGTCTTCGGACTGTGAGATCATGACCTGAGCTGAGACCAAGAGTCTCCTGCTTAAAGGACTGAGCCACCCTGGCACCCCGACAGAACACTTTTAGAAATAAAATTTCTAGGGGTGTCTGAGTGGCTCAGTTGGTTAAGCGTCTGCCTTTGGCTCAGGTCATGATCCCAGAGTCCGAGGATTGAGCCCCATGTCTGACTTCCTGCTCAGAGCGGAGTCTGCTTCTCCCTCTGCCCCTCTCCTCACTCAGGCTTTCTCTCTCTCAAATAAACAAAATCTTTTTTTTTTTTTTAAGATTTATTTATTTGACAGAGAGAGAGAGACAGCCAGCAAGAGAGGGAACACAAGCAGGGGAAGTGGGAGAGGAAGAAGCAGGCTCCCGGCAGAGCATGGAGCCCGATGAGGGGCTCTATCCCAGGGACCTGGGATCACGCCCTGAGCCAAAGGCAGACGCTTAACGACTGAGCCACCCAGGTGCCCCTCAAATAAACAAAATCTTAAAAAAATAAAAATAAAATAAAATTTCTGTGTGAATAGTGAAACTATTAAGAGCCAACCAGGGTTGCTTGGTTGGTTCAGCATCTGCTCTTGATTTCCGCTGGGGTGGAGTTATCAGGGTTGTGGGATAGAGCCCTCGGGCTCCCTGCTCTGCAGGAAGTCTGCCACAAATTCTCCCTCTCCCTCTCCCTCCACTGGCATGCACACACACTCTCTCTAAAAAGAAACAAGTAAATCTTAGGGGAAAAAAAAGAGAAACGATCAAAAATCAACCTCTAATTTTAGGTATCCATCAGAACCACCGAGCCCCTAGAAGTGTTTTTAATTAAATCCTCACAGCCTGGTTAAGAAGTCGATTAAGCCTTTATAATCTGGGAAGCTTATGGGCACAAAGATTGAAAGCACATACTGGAGGAGACATTTGGCTGAAAGAAATCCCAGCTCCTCCTCTCACCAAGGAATCCCTCCAGCATTTTTCTCTTCATGATGGGAGAGACCAATCAACAATGGTCAAGCAAAGAGGAGTAGAGTATGGGGGTTGGTTTGCTCTAAGAGAATAAAATTAAATAAAGTCAACTTGTAAAGAGCAGTACAAGCCATCTATAAAAGTAATCTACTATAAATATCTGGAAATGGATAAATGAGGAATTTTAACACTACCTACTAACAACTCCAATCAAGGACGTAGAGAAATCGAAATAAACGAAACTTCAGGGGCACCTGGGCGGCTCAGCTGGTTAAGCGTCTGCCTTCCGCTCATGTCATGATCCCAGGGTCCTGGGATCAAGCCCCACATCAGGCTCCCTGCTCAGTGGGGAGTGTGCTTCTCCCACTCCCTCTGCCTTCTGCTCTGCTTACTTGTGCTGTCAAATAAATAATTAAAAAAAAAAAAAAAAAAAAAACCTCCTGCTGAGCAGGCTGAAACCTAACTGATATAAACTATACTGTCCCTTGTCTTAAGTACTCCCATTCACTTAACAGTTAGGTCATCACAGGTGAAAAAGATAAATTACGATCAACAATGTTACAAACCACTAATATCTTAGTGACTAGTATCTTTGATTCTAAATTCAAACTCTCTGGTTCTCATCTGGCTCCCCATGCAGCTTTTCCACAGAGAGATGTGTATGTTACTGCAATTCACATGTCAGCTCACGTATCAGTAGCAGTGTTTTAGAAGGGTCTATCTGCCCACTTCAACCTAACTGCCTCTAAGGATTCTTAAAATATTGGGATTCTGGTCCTGGAAAGTAGCAAACTAAAACCTGATTATGATGTCAACATCAAATTCCTATCTCCCCGGTACTGCCTAATTTGATGAGTCAGCTGGCCTCCCTTGAAGACATTCCTATTTCATTTTTTTTTAAGATTTTATTTATTTATTTGACAGACAGATAGACAGCGAGAGAGGGAACACAAACAGGGGGAGCGGGAGAGGAAGAAGCAGGCTCCCAGTGGAGGAGCCTGATGTGGGGCTCGATCCCAGAACGCTCTGGGATCACGCCCTGAACCAAAGCCAGACGCTTAATGACTGAGCCACCCAGACGCCCCTATTTCATCTCTCTTTAACCACAAAACTAGAACTCTACCTTCAGGGTCAAGGAATTGGAATTTAAATGTTAGTGTATTATTTCTTCTAGCAATTTTTAAGTAAGTTGTGAAGTTTAGGGAAGTGTTAATAAAGATCTGTTTTGTGTTAGGCATTATACTAGTCACTTTACCCAGATTATCTAATTTTAGATAAGCTTCAGGTATATGTTTTTTCCGTTTTATACGAAAACAGAAGGTTCGAAGGGGCTAAAAAAATCAGCCCACCAAACAGCTGATACCAGGAAAGAGAAATTCAAATCTCATAGGGATTCCAAAGCTTGTGCTCTTAAACCTAGAAAACACCAGGGCAAGCAAGGAAAAAGGTAAATAGCAGACAAAAGTGACTAAAGGACTACGCAACTCAGACCAAATTTGGTAGCAAAATAGCCTGATGATTTCACGTTTACCCCGGTTTTCTATTTTTCCCCTTTCTTCTATCATTTGTCAATATCCCCTTCTATCCAAATGCTTGACAACTTCCCTTGCTTAACTTATTTCCTACTCTAAAACTAGAAATAAAATGTTTTAAAATAGCAAAACCCATTTAAAGCATGTATGTGTGCCCTGAGGTATATGTAACCCTGTTTGCTCTGTCAGTTCTGAGTCTGTTTCCCCACCCCTCCAGACCTCTGTGTTTGCTCAACTGTAAAGTACTTGATGGCAAGAAGTTAGACTTGGCAAAGGCCTAAGGAAATAAGCATCTTTAAGACAACTGAAATTAAATGTTTATTTTTACACAATTCTCATTATAAATTAAAAAAATAAAAGCTCAGCTGTACACTGAACCAAGCTGCATGCTACAATACTTGGGACTTCACACGTATTCCAAGAAGAGATCAGAACACTGACGGCTCACACAGCCCCACTGTTTAAGAGGCCACGCACACTGCCTCCAGTTCCTCACAGCACACTCACTTCTCATCCTTTAGGCCGTTACAACCTGGCTTTCTGTCTTCATTAAACCAATGAAAGCAGTCTGGCAAAGTCAAAAATGACACCTTGATTGCCAAATCTCTTTGCTCTCCTTACACTGATTCTTGGAAGCATTAGATGCTACATTATATTATCATTTTGCTCAAGTTTTCTGCTCCCTTGTTCCCTTAGCTTCTTATTCTCCTCCAACATGACTGCTTTTTCTTCATGTTTCCTTAGCAATCTCTTACTTCTTGCCTATTAAATATGCTGCATTCTTGGGGCACCTGGCTGGCCTCATTGGCAGAGCATGCAACTCTTGATCGTGGGGTTATGAGTTCAAGCCCCATGTTTGGGGTACAGCATACTTAATATAAAAAGAAGTTTATACACACGCACACGCACACACACGCACACGCACACACACACGCTTCTCGGTTTGTTTAGTTGGCCCTGTAGTTTGACATCCACAACCTTGGTGGTCTCATCCATACCCACAGCTCTACCTGGGACTTGTGTGCGGTCGATATAGAAGTTCCAACCTTTTGGGGTGCCGGGCTAGCTCAGCTGGTGGAGTGTGTGACTCTTGATCTCGGGGTTGTGGGTCTGAATGCCACACTAGATGCAGAGATTACTTAAAAATAAAAATCTTAAAAAAAAAGTCCCAACCTCTCTCATAAGCCCAACTCATTATCCGTTCACTTGGATTCCTAAAGCTATTCCAACCCCAAGGGTTACCACCATCCCTCACCTGCTCCTCTTACTCCTCATCTCCATCCCTCCATCCAGCTGCCTACCCCAGGAGCCCTAAGTTTTCTTAACCACCCCTTTCCACTCACTCATCACAACCTGAAGGCCACCAAGTCCCACGACTGCCTTTGTAGATTCTATGCAATGAGGCTCTTGCTTTCTCTTCATCTCTTCTGCTGCTACCGTGGTTTAGGCTTTCCCAACTGGACCTGAGAGGTAAGCCAAAACTTCCTTGTCTGTTCCCACTGTCACTGGTTCCTCTTCTCTAACACAAATCTAAGCCTAAAGCAGTATTTCTTAGTGTGGTTCTCAGACCACTCTATCAAGGTTACTCTGGGTGGCTTATTTAAGCTGATTCCTGAGTAGAACATAAAATTCTTTGGAAATAGGGCTGGGAATCCCCATTTTAACAAGATCTTCCAGGTAATTTTTATGGTCATTAAAATTAGAGTCAGCCAAAGGATAAGTTCCATATTCTTTTGAAGGTTCACGCTCAAAAAGCTGTAGTACAGCTACACCCTCCTGTCTTGATCCAGTCAGATGCAGACTGCTACAGGGCCCAGCAGGACATAAGCCAAGTGCAAGCATACTCTGAAGTTCAAAGAGCTTCTGAAGGCAACTCAGCTAAATTATAAAATGAAAACAGAATAGTGAAAACTAAAAGATAATGCTAATACTGAAACAGGATTTTGTTTGTGACAATTTCAGAAATAAGCAGTTTCTGGCTACTTAGGGGTCTACAAAATTTGAGGAAGATATGTGTGATATGACCTGAAACTGCTTTGTATTTCAAAGTTGTACAATGTAATCCTCTTCCCCTAACCCATCTCTTAAAGAAAATGGTGGATAACTATATTTTGGTTTTTGGGTTTTTTTGTGGGAGGGGGAGGGAGAGAGGGAGAGAGAGAATCGCAAGCAGGCTCCACACCCAGTGCAGAGCCCAACATGGGCCTCAATCTCACGACCTAAACTGAAAGGAAGAGTCAGACACTCAACTGAGCCACCCAAGCACCCCCTGGTACCTAACTAGATTTTGAAAAACTATCTGAAGTTGGATCTTTTCCAATTACAAAACGTGTTCATTCCACACAACTGTGCTTTCTCTCTATACCCTCTCCCTCAAAATCCGAAAATCACTGTGTTTGAGGAGAGAGGTTATTTAAGTATAAAATAATCATGTGAATATTCCAGAGCGTAAAAAAAGTTGAGAAGCACTGGTACTGAAAAGTGGAAAATACAGAGAAGTAGAAAAAAGAAAAACACACCCAAGTATTTATTTTTTTTTAAGCCACAACTCATATTTAGCCTACTAGGATACTAAGTTCCACAAAGGCAAGGACTCCATTTTATTTTATCTCTAGTAATTAGAATCGTGCTTGCCACTTGGTAAGCATTCAGATATTCGATAAGTAAATGACTGATCTAAATTTCAGATATTAAGTTTCCTATCTATGACACCTAAAATTTCCTTCTAAAAGCCAAACTTCTAATTCTTCATATTTAACAAGACTTAGGGTGCCTGGGCAGCTCAGTCAGTTAAGCGTCTGCCTTCAGCTCAGGTCATGATCCCAGGGTCCTGGAATCGAGCCCCACATTGGGCTCCCTGCTCAGTGGGGAGTCTGCTTCTCCCTCTGCCCCTCCCCCCACTGTTCATGCTCTCGTGCTCACTCCCTCCCGCTCTCTCCCTTGCACAAATAAAATCTTTAAAAAATAAAAGCCTTAAAAAGTAAATAAAAGGACTTTATTTTATTTTTTATAATATTTTTTGAGATTTTTATTTATTTTTCAGAGAGAGAGAGAGTGAGCACACACAAGCAGGGAGAGCTGCAGGCAGAGGGAGAAGCAGGCTCCCTCAGAGCAGGGAGTCTGATGTGGGACTTGATCCCAGGACCCTGGGATCATGACTGAGCTGAAAGCAGACGCTAAACCGACTGAGCCACCCAGGGGTCCCAATAAAAGGGTTTTAAAAAGGATATAAAGCAGGGGGCACCTGGGTGGCACAGCGGTTAAGCGTCTGCCTTTGGCTCAGGGCGTGATCCCGGCGTTATGGGATCGAGCCCCACATCAGGCTCCTCTGCTATGAGCCTGCTTCTTCCTCTCCCACTCCCCCTGCTTGTGTTCCCTCTCTCGCTGGCTGTCTCTATCTCTGTTGAATAAATAAATAAAATCTTCAAAAAAAAAAAAAAAGGATATAAAGCAGCTTATAAGAATATATTCAATAAAAATTGGGGGTTTTTTTTAAAAGATTTTATTTATTAGAGAGAGAGCGCACATGTGGGTGTACAAGCTGGGGGAGGTGCAGAAGGAGAGGGAGAAGAGGACTCCCTGCTGAGCAGGGAGCCCCACACAAGGCTGGATCCCAGGATCCTGGGATCATGAACTGAGCCAGAGGCAGAGGATTAACTGACTAGCACCCAGGTGCCCCCAATAAAAATTTTGAATTTTTTAAAGTTAAAAAAATAGAGCACCTGGCTGGCTCAGTAAGTAGACTCTTAATCTTGGTGTCTTGAGTTCAAGCCCCATATTGGGCATAAATCTTACGTTTAAAAAAAGTTAGAAAAATAATAAAATATAACTAAGTCGGTGAAAAAATCAGATCAAGGGCCCCTGTTGGCTCAGCTGGTAGAGCATACAACTCTTGATCTCGGGGTTGTAAGTTCCAGCCCCAGGCTGGGAGTAGAGATTACTTAAAAATAAAAAAAAAATTTTTTTTTTAAGATTTTATTTATTTGACAGAGAGAAAGCGAGAGAACACAAGCAGGGGAGCAGCAGAGGGAGGAGAAGCAGGCTCCCTGCTGAGCAGAGAGCCCAATGCAGGACTTGATCCCAGGACCCTGGGGTCATGACTGAGCCAAAGGTAGATGTTGAACTAACCAAGTCACCCAGCACCCCTAAAAATAAAATCTTTAAAAAAATTTTTAAAAAGAAAAAAGCAGTGGTGCCTGGGTGGCTCAGTCAGTTGAGTGTCTGCCTTCGGCTCAGGTCATGATCTCCGGGTCCTGGGATCGAGCCCCACGCTGCACTCCCTGCTCAGTGTGGAGTCTGCTTCTCCCTTTCCCTCTCTCTCTGCCCCTCCCTTCTGCCTGTGCTCTCTCTGACAAATAAATAAAATCTTTAAAAAAAGAAAAAATCAGGTCAAACAATAAGGACAAGAAAAAATAATCTTAATTTGAAGTAAAGTCAGATCTACTAAAACAGTGAGCTATTTACTTTGGGTTATAAAACCTGATTGCCATCGAAGACAAGTACACCATTAGAGAATATATTATCAAAAGCATTTCTATAGTATATTAGAGATGACCTTTCTCAGGTTCTTGTCCACTTTTAATATCAATCTTCAAAAAAGGCAGCATAAAAATAAAGCAAATACAAAACCTATTAACTGGTCAAATTATAACATTTAACAATATGTGCTATAACCCTTGGCATTCACCTTGAGGAATGCTGAGATATTTAACTTATAGGTCTCTAAACTCTTGAATTGTACAAATATAGCATCTACCCAGTAGTTGTCACAGTTGTCATTTTTGACTCTGGGCATTTATCAAAGATGTAGCAATTTATGGTCCAGGCGCCTCCTGAGCAAAAGCACTAAGAAGCCGGGAGAATATTTCAACTATCAAGACCTATTAAAAGAAGGGTTACCACCTGGAAGAGATGAGGAAAGGGAAGTAACACTTTTTTTTTTTTTTTAACATTTTATTGATTTATTTGACAGAGAGACAGCCAGCAAGAGAGGGAACACAAGCAGGGGGAGTGGGAGAGGAAGAAACAGGCTCCTAGCGGAGGACCCTGATGTGGGGCTCGATCCCATAACGCCAGGATCATGCCCTGAGCCGAAGGCAGACGCCCCAGGGAAGTAACACTTCTTAAATAAACACCATATGCCAAGTGTTAAGCTAGAGGAATTAAATGTATTCTCGCATTCAATCCTCATAAGAGCTTAAGAATCCTGTGTTTCAATTGGGCCAAGAAACTGACATTTGTTGGCATAAACCTTTATGGATTTGATTCTTTAAATTTTTTAATGTGCATATAATACTTGTGTAAAAGTAAATTTGATTTTTTTTAAGTAGGCTCCACACCCAGCATGGAGGCCAAAAATAAATCTGATTTTTAAATAATTGTAAAACTACAAAAAAAACCACAAAAAACCCCAAAAAACCCAGCCCTCTGAACCAAGTATCATAATTAATACATACCAACGAGGAAATTGAGGGTCAGAAATAATTTACTCAAACCAACAAGGCAAAAGCTGAAAGACCTTTTTTTCCCTTGAGAGAGGGAGGGGGAAAGGGCAAAGGAAGAGGGGGAGAGAGAATCCCAAGCAGGCTCCATGCCCAGTACGGAGCACCACATGGGGCTCGATTTCATGACCCTGACCCAAAATTAAGAGTCAGATGCTTAACTGACTGAGCCACCCAGGCGCTCCAAAGCTGAAACACTCTTAAGCCCAAGTTCTTCTACAAGAAACCACCCCTTCTAAGGTGGTTATTATTCTAAGTCCAACTTATAAACTAGGTCAATCAATCAGGTTGCTAAAGAAATATGAATCCTGCAGAGGGAAATCAACCACTGATTCCCAAAACCCAACATTTTAGTGAAGACACTAGGTAACAGCTGTCCTGAGGTATTTTACAGTCAACATTTCCGTATAAAGCTCTCTAGTCCTCCTTTTGTATTTTATAAAGGATGAACTATTCATTTCCATGTGGGAAGATAACTGAGCAACAGACTTCCTATTTTCCCAAATTCCTAGAATTTATTTAACTTTTTTTTTTTTTTTTTAAGATTTTTATATTATGGGATGCCTGGGTGGCTCAGTCAGTTGAATGTCTGCCTTCAGCTCAGGTCATGATCTTGGGGTCCTGGGATCAAGTCCTGCATCAGGCTCCCCACTAAGCAGGGAGTCTGCTTTTCCCTCTGCCTGCCACTTTCCCTGCTTGTGCTCTCTCTCTGACAAATAAATAAAATCTTACAAAAAAAAGTTTTATTTATTTGAGAGTGTGAACGCTTAAACAGGGAGGGGGAGGAGCAGACTCCCCACTGAGCAGGGACCCCAGTGTGGGGCTCGATTCCAGGATCCTGAGATCATGACGCGAGCCAAAGGCAGGCGCCCCACACAGTCCTAGAATTTAAAAGCATTCAAATTTGAAGTATTATGACTTATGTTAATAAGTTATCTCTGTTGACCTGAATTTCAGCCCCTTACTTACCATCCTGACAGACATTTCCAATTAGGTTTCTTGGCCCCTTAAAGTATGTCCAAAAGAGTTTGTCCTCCTAATTTCCCATTTCATTAACAGAACCACCATTCTCCTGGGTAGCCAGATCTGAAATTCAGTATTTAGCACTGGACTTGGAAGAGGAGAAGTCAATCATTAGTCAGTGTCTGGAAAGTCTCCCTGCAAAATGTTTCAACACTGACACACCAAGTCCATTCTTGCTGCTGCCACACCAGATTCACCTAAAAAGAATTGACAGCTTATGATATTAGTTTGTGTTTCTTTAATCTTCTAAGAAAATGGTATCCTTTCCATTTATTCAAGTTTTGTACCTTTAGTTTTATAGCTTTTTCATATAGGTCTTATTTATTAACATTTATTCATAATAATTTAATTTTGCAACCATTATAAAAGAATTATTTTTTATTTTATATGCTAACCAGTTATTGTTGGTATCCAGAAAAACTACTGATTTCTGTATATTGTCTTTGTAGCCAGTCACCATTTTGGGTTTTTGTTTTTTGTTTTTTTGTGGTTTTTCTTTAAAGACTTTATTTATGGGGCGCCTGGGTGGCACGGCGGTTGAGTGTCTGCCTTCGGCTCAGGGCATGGTCCCGGCGTTCTGGGATCGAGCCCTACATCAGGCTCCTCCGCTATGAGCCTGCTTCTTCCTCTCCCACTCCCCCTGCTTGTGTTCCCTCTCTCGCTGGCTGTCTCTATCTGTGTTAAATAAATAAATAAAATCTTTTTAAAAATAAATAAATAAATAAAGACTTTATTTATTTATTTGACAGAGAGGGAGAGAGAGCGCGCAAGCAGGGGGAGAGGCAGAGGGAGAGGGAGAGGGAGAAGCAAGCTTCCCGCCGAGCAAGGAGCCTGATGTGGGGCTCCATCCCAGGACCCTAGGATCATGACCTGAACCAAAGGCAGATGCTTAATCGACTGAGCCACCCAGATGCCCCACTAGTCACCATTTTAAACTAATTACTAGTTCTTGTTTTTTAGATGTTGTATTTTTTGTGTGGGGAATCATATCTGCAAAAAATAATTCTTTATTCCTTCCCAATTTGTATATAATTCTTATTTCTTCACCTTAAAGGAATCTAGGGCCTCCACTATAACAATGAAGAACAGTGAAAACAGCAGGCATCCTGATTGGTTCCTAAAATATAATTCAAATACCTTTATGTGAACACAATTTTTTTTAAGTAAACTCCACACCCAATGTGGGGCTCAAACTCACAACCCTGAGATCAAGAGTTGCATGCTCTACCAACTGAGCCAGCCAGGCACCCCTGATCTGAATACCTTTAAACTTTCTCAACTAAGTGGTATGCTTCTGTAGGTTTCTGCTTTCTTCCTTAGAAGATAATACTTCCCAAATGGTTTTCTTGTGTCTAACCTCTTCCCTCTTAAATTTAGCCTACACTCTCACATGAACCCTATTTATAATTCTCATAACATAAAAACTTCAATCGTTTTTACTGAAAATAGGTGAAGCTCTTTAGCATTGCACTCATGGCCCCTATATTAACTCCATCCTACCTTTCTAGTTTTATTAGTCCCTACCACCCTCATATACTGTATTGTCCACCCACCATATGCTGTATGACCTAGGAAAGTCTATATGCTTGTTAGATCAGAGGGTCCTTGAAGACACAGCAATAACTCATCCACTTTTTTTTTGGTTTTTTGCTTTCACCTTTTTAAAAAGATTATTTATTAGAGAGAGAGAGGAGAGAGAGCACGCGCACATGCGCAAGTGCATGGTGGTGGGGCAGAGGGAGAGACAGAGAATTCCAAGCAGACACCCCGGTGAGGGCAGAGCCCGACTTGGGGCTGAATCTCATGACCCTGAAATCATGACCTGAGTCAAAATCAAGAGTTGGACACTCAACCGACTGAGCCACCCAGGCGCCCTTCACTTTGTATTTATTTCAAATACCTAGTATAATGATTTGCTGACCAAATGTTCTCTCTCTAAAAATCATTCAACCCCTTAATTAGTTAATGCTAACTAGTGAATTCTCTATAATAGGTAAGTGAATAAACATTTTTTAATCTTATAATAGGAGCAAATTACTCACTGTAATAAGGTCATCTCTCGCTCTGAGGACTTTGAGCCTTGCTTGATTCATCAAATTAGACATCTGACTGCAAAAGGTATGGAAAAATAGTATCAGTACAGCATAAGAAAAAAAAACTGCAGAGAAAGAAATATACAGCTTCCTTTGTATGTACAAATACTTCTCTTTGTATATATTGTATACAATATAATGTATATTGTATATACCCCAGAGAACCCCACTGAAATACATTTAGTGGTTTCTACCAATTTATGAAGATAAAGAAGTATTTACTGAGTGCTTATCAATGGCAAGCACTTTCATATCAGTTATTCCAACTTTCTTTCAATAATCCTGTGATGCTTCCATTTTCACAAACGAAGAAAAAGAAATTACACAACTTGCCCAAGATCAAACAAGTATATTAAGTGGTCCAATAAGACCCGAGCCCATACCTGCCTGATTCCAAAGCACCTGCTCTGTTCTCCTGCCCCACTGACTTTGTAAAGCTTCCTTTACAAGCTAATACTATGACCAGGATCTACTTACATTTTCTTCTGCTGCTCAATCTGCTTTTCTTTCTTCTCATAGTATTCCATAATCTTCAGTCTTTGGGTTTGCACAAGACGACCTTTCTCAATGTTGAACTCTTCCTCCGCCTATCAAGGAAACAATGATTATTAATTCATTCAGATTTTGAGTTTTATTTTAAGCAGCTGGTAACCAGCAGCACCCTATTCCATATCAAAAACAGTAAGTTTATTATGACTTGTCTTCCAAATTTATTTCTAATTTATTCAAAAGGGATAACCAGTGATTTTCATCATAAACAATGAACCAGAAAACCAAAAATTTGGCCAAGGATCATAGTAGCCAGGGCAGCCTGGCTTAGTTGGTAGAGCATACCACTCTTGATCTCAGGGTCATGAGTTTAAGCCCCACACTGGGTGTGGAGCCTACTTAAAATAAAAATTAAAAAAAAAAAAAGATAATAGTACCTAGTCACAAAGTTACAAAGGATATATTCAGATAGAAGATTCTGTATGTGAAAAAAAATCATTATGTATTCTAAATTTAATCCATTTGACTACAGAATTAGAAGACCTGGGTTACTGCCTAAAAAAATTTGGTCAAGTAATCTCAGTCTTAGTCCTCCCTTATAAAAAAATTAAAATAGTATTCTTCGGGTGCCTGGGTAGCTCAGTTGGTTAAGTGTCTGACTCTTGATTTCAGCTCAGATACATGATCTCAGGGTTGTGAGATCAAGTCTCACGTTGGGCTCCAGGCTCGGCGTAGAGTCGGCTTGGGATTCTTTCTCTCCATCTGCCTCTCCCTCCCCACCTCCCTTAAAAAAATAAATAAATAAAATGGTATTCTTTTCTCATAGGTCAAATAAATAAGATAAATCTAACAGTCCTTTTAAAATTATAAGTTATATAAATCTAAGTTGTTTATTATTATCGAGCAGTTACTTTTTAATTTTTTAAAATTTTTTCTACTTTACTTGGAATACAAAGCAACATCACAGTTTCAGATCATTAAATAAATAAATGTGGTGATACAGTACGACAACAATCATGACCTGAATTCTGGGAGTAAGTAGTTTTCTCGTTCAGGGGTAGGGGGAACCACATTACTCATACTCAGCTACCAGAGGGTCTGGCTTTAACTCAATGGCTGGAAGGAGTACCAGTCCTGCTCAACCATCCATGAATCTTTTTTTTTTTAAAGTACCTCTATGCCCAGCATGAGGCTGGAACTCGTGACCCTGAGATTAAGAGTCCCATGTTCTACCGACTGAGCCAGCCAGGCGCCCCCAACCATGAACCTTCATCACAGCAAACTGGAATCTTCAATTTCAAACTAATTATAGGAAGAGAGAATAACTCTAGCCTGACATAAATTGACCTAGATGACTACTAAAGTGTCCTCCATTGATAAGTTGTCAAAATCTTCAGAGTGACTGTTGGAGCAAGGAGGCTTTCACGTGCTCCCAGTTATATAGTGTGCAAAAGCTAATAAGCATTAGTCCTGCTAGAGCACCTCGTGCTACCCCTTGAAGACCGCCTGTACATGTATACAACATGCCTGTCACAGTCCCAGCTGTTACTGTGGTAAGGTCATCTTCTGCACCTCGTGTTTTCCCGATGACAACACCAAATGTGCGACAGAACGAAGCCAGAAAACCTAGAGTATTAGCCCAAAGTGCCCCCTGACCAGTCACCATGTTCAAAATCCTTAATACCTCCACAGAATTCAGAAAGGAGGTTTCTACTTTATATAAATATAAATGAAGGTTAAACCTCCAACATTTTTGGGCACTCAGTAAGGAAAATTCTTATTACTAAATGTAAATCAAATACAGAAAGACTTTGAATGAAAACCTAGAATATATTTTATAAAGAAGTTTACAGTAACTGCTCTACATTTAAAAATAGCATTTTAACAGACAAACTAGCTTACGATTAAGTTTTTTTGGGGGGAGAATATACTTAGGATATCAAACAGAAATCAAAGTGTGGAATACTATAGAATATACAGGAGAATTAAAGGGAAATACTCAAAGAGAAGGAAAAAGCCGTCTAACTAGAACACACAGAGAAAGCATACTGTGTCTGCTCCCGGACTAGAACTAAGCGGCCAAAGTGAGCACTTAGCACACTGTCAAGGAAACACAGTTCTGCCTTCCACCAGCGCAGACGCCACCAGAACAGTGACGGAGGCCACTGGAGGAACACGACAGGACAGCCCTCTTCCAGCAGTGTATCACCATCACAGGCCTGGGGCTATCTGGACAGCTGACTACTGCTGAAAGAGTGGTTATTTTTTTAAAAGGTGATCATACCAGTGTACCACATGTCTATGATTTTTCGCAGTATGAAATGATTTTGGAAAGTTAGCTAGAGTGGTCCACTTGAATGTGTAACAGCTGGCACAAGTATTTGAGCTTTCATATTCTAGAAGAAATGCCTGGGACACTCGGGTGGCTTAGTCAGTTAAGCGTCTGACTTCGGCTCAGGTCATAATCTTGGGGTCCTGGGACTGAGCCCTGCAGTGGGCTCCCTGCTCAGCGGGAAGTCTGCTTCTCCCTCTCCCTCTGTACCTCCCCCTGCTCATGCTCTCTCTCTCTCTCTCAAATAAATAAAATCCTTACAAATAAATAAATGAAAAGAAATGCCTACCTTTTTTTAATACCTATCATGGGAAATAAACACAGATGATTGTGTTATATGAGATTTTTTAAGATTTTATTTATTTATTGGCCAGAGAGTGAGAGAGAGAACAAGTGAGAGCACAAGCAGGGGGAGTGGCAGGTAGAGGGAGAAGCAGGCTCCCCAGTGACAGGGAGCCCGATGTGGGGCTCGATCCCAGGACCCTGAAATCATGACCTGAGCCAAAGGCAGACGCTTAACTGACTGAGCCACCCAGGTGTCCCGAGATAAGACTATTTCAAATAGGAACACATTTATCAGCTGGAACAGAATTTCTAAATTTGTCCCAGAGGAAAATAAGGGCACCAGTCATACAAGAAACTGAATTGCTCCTATGACCATCAAACAAAATTAAACGATACTCTATCAGCTGTTATACAGTAGTGGTAGGCAGAATAGTCTTTTCTTCCTTAAATGATACATTTCTTTTTAGGGTTTTATTTTTAAAAAATCTACACTGGAGCTCAGGAGCACTGTGAACAGGGGCACGCTGTGCTAGAGCTCTCAGAGCTCTTGAGGGGAAATGCTGATAGCACTGACGACCGCCACCCTCTGCGCCAGCACTGTGCAGCTCATCTCCACACCAGCGGCCTCTGCCTGAGCTGCCATTATGCCCGGTACCTGCTGTGGGAGACCTGTGTGTCTGACTGCCCTTCTGGGTACAACACGGCAAGAGGAGCTGGTCAACAATGTCACTGCTGCAGCACCTGCCAGGGCACAGGACCTTACTCCTGCACGTCATGGGACACCAACCTCGTTCTGTCCCACTTGGCACCTGCAGCACCACCTGCTTCCCAGGGCACTATCTTCATGACAACCGTGCTTGTCAGCACAGGTATTTATTTACTTATTTATTTATTTATTTATTTATAAGATTTTATTTACTCACTTGAGAGAGCAAGCACATACAAGCAGGGGAGAGGGAGAAGCAGGTCCCCGCTGAGCAGGGAACCCGCCGACGTGGGGCTCAATCCCAGGACCCAGAGATCATGACCCGAGCTGAAGGCAGACACTTAGCCACCCAGGTGTCCCTGTCAATGTGGGTTTTTAAAAATGACCTTTCTACCCTTCCCTGCTCTTCTGGAGTCACTGAAGGAAATATGAAGTTCTTGTTTCCATACTCTCACCTGATAGCCTTTAAAAAAAAAAAAAAAAACTAAGCTACAAAGGCGTATAAATGCCATTAACAGATTATAACTCAGGTATCGGCTTAACTAGGAAGTGCTGGGCAAGGGATCTCCTCTGTAAGTAGCAGCTGTGTGACCTTGGGCCAGTCATTTAGGTTCTCTGTTCTCTAGCTAGCTCATTTTAAAAATAAAAGTTTTTGTCTATTGAAAGAAGGGGGGAGGGAGGAAGGATGGATGGAAGGAAGGGAGGGAGGGAGGAACTCTACACCCAACATGGGGCTCAAACTCACAACCCTAAGATTAAAAGTTGCATGCTCTACCGACTGAGCCAGCCAGGCACACCCATTAAATTATAAATTTTTTTAAAGATTTTATTTACTTATTTGACAGAGAGACAGCCAGCGAGAGAGGGAACACAGGCAGGGGGAGTGAGAGAGGGAGAGCAGGCTCCCAGCGGAGGAGTCTGTTGTGGGGCTTGATCCCAGAATGCCGGGATCACGCCCTGAGCCGAAGGCAGACGCTTAACGACTGCGCTACCCAGGCGCCCCCCATTAAATGATAATTTAAATAGTTCAAGGTTTCACAGAATTTTACTCCTAGAACACCAAGAACACACAATTTTAAGGCTGTACTGATAATTAACAAATGTAACTACAGTAGAATGAATAAAAAAGATAATGAAGGGGTGTGTGGGTGATTCAGTCAGTAAGGCATCTGCCTTTGGCTCAGGTCATGATCCCTGTGTCCTGGGCACCCTGCTCAGTGGGGAGTCTACTTCTCCCTCTCCCTCTTCCTCTTCCCCAGCTTGCACTCACTCCCACTCTCAAATAAATAAAATCTTTAAAAAAAAAAAAAAAAAAAGAAACTAAAGTTATATTTTAAAAAAAGATAATGAAAATAGTGTATTAAACAATATATTCTGGCCCATTGTGGTTATATCCAGGGAAAATAACAACTTGATATACTGTGTATAAACAAAGTGCAACTGGAAACATAAAATTTCAAAATGCTGACCAAGTATCACCTCTGTAATGGACAGGGGCTTTCATTTTATACCTTATACACTTCCAATTTTTTTTTTTTTTGCAACAAGCACAAATTAATAAGAAAAATAACAACATAAAAATACTATACCCTCCCCTAACCAACTATCATAATTAGACATAGATGCTAAATGCCTGGATTCCAGATTCCATGAGAAAATTTATTCATTACTTCTCTACTCCCTACCATAAAATTTCAGGACACTTATTAGCAATCAGAATGTTTAGAAAGGAAATTTTACTTACTTACTTATTTATTTTCAAAGTTTATTGAGCAATAGCACAAAGCTCCTGAAGAGGGAAGGGACCCGAGAAGGTTGCCCAGGAAAATTTATTTTTTACATTAAAGATAAGACACATTCTTAGCAGTCCTATGCAATGTGTTGTTAAGCAATTTTACTAATTACTGCTTAGCAAAGCCACACTATGACATTTTGAGAACTTCTTAAACCTAGAAGATAGAATCTCACCTTCGCATCTATTTCCTCTGCTTTCTCATTGGCTTCTTGTTCAATAAAAGCCATCATATGCTTAATCTAAAGGAAGAAGAAAAGGTTATTTTATTTTTGACTATAACAAAAAATATATACACCTACCTTTTCTGATTCATTCAACAATCACTTATTGAAGGCATATTATGTGCCAGGCATTGTATACAAGGATAAATGAGATAATTTCTGGTTTCAGGTACCTTACAATCTGGAATTTGCTCTAGTGAATGGACCAGACACAATATTCAGTATCACAGGACATTATCCTACTCTCAAGGAATGTGGAGTTTATGGGGGAGGGAGGACTGAATATATATCCTCCTCTATACCCCTTTTAGCCAGCATCCTCTTTTTCTCTTCTCCATCTACAATTAAACAGATCTATATTTACCTTTTCAACTTTTTTTTTTTAAGATTTATTTTTAAGTGATCTCTACACACAACATAGAGCTCAAACTCACAACCCCAAGATCAAGAATCGCATGTTCTACTGACTGAGCCAGCCAGGTGCTCCATACTTTTTCAACTTTCTTACCTCCTACTCTCGACATACTTCAATCTGATTTTTATCCCCTCCACTTCACTGAAATTACTCCCATAAAATGACAATAATCTCCTACCCCTTAAATCTTGGCTTTAATCCGTCTTTCAGCACCTCTTGATATGCTGGTCAACCCTCCTTTTTTTTTTTTTTTTTTTTTTAAGATTTTATTTATTTATTGAGAGAGACAGCCAGCGAGAGAGGGAACACAAGCAGGGAGAGTGGGAGAGGAAGAAGCAGGCTCCCAGCGGAGGAGCCTGATGTGGGGCTCGATCCCAGAACGCTGGGATCACGCCCTGAGCCGAAGGCAGACGCTTAAGGACTGCGACACCCAGGCACCCCCAACCCTCCCTTTTTGAACAAGAACAATCTCTTCCCTTTGCTTTCATGACTTCCTTGTTCTTCTTTGGGGCCACCCGCTTCTCCTTCTGCCTCCTAGACTGCTCTTTTTTAGAGAGCCTACTCACAGCAGCCTAAATCCAACACACTCAATAATGAACTGCTAATCACTCTCTTCTCCTCTGCTCGCTTTGAGCTCTATCTTGAGGATTAGCACCAACATCTGACTTTGACTCTTCCTTGTACCTCAGTCCTCACATCCAATGAGCCAGCAAGTGCTATCAATTCTCTCTCTAATAGCTCTTTAATTTGTCCACATTTCTCCTAGTCTTTGCTACCACCCTCTCAGCTGAATTACTACAACAGCTTCCAAATTTGTTTTCCTGCCCTCAGCCTTGTTTCCTCTCTAATCAACTTAACACTGCAACCAGAAAGATCCTTTAAAAAGGCTTGTTTCATCATGTATCACACTTTCCCCCCCAACTCCCCGCTTTATGATAAAGTGCAAAGATTTTAGAAGGTACATGATCTGGTCAATGCTTACCTTGCCAGCATCATATGACACATAACCTTCACCACTTGTCACCCTTCAGACTCTTGGCTCCTGTCCTACTAAACTTATTTCATTTTTTCTGTTCCTTGATTTCACCACTCTTTTCCTCTCTTCCAAGACTTCAAATATGCTGTTCCTTCCACTTGGAATCTCTCCTCCCTCCTTCACCTGGCTAACTTCTCAGGATTCAGCTTGCTTAACTGTCACCTCCTTTGGAAAATCTTTTCTGAACTTCTCACCAATGTGCACCTAGGGCACTCTGCACTTCCTCTACCTAAACACATATTCGTAATTCCTTGCTTACTTGTCCCCATCCACAGCTAAACTATAAGGCAAGGTACTTATTAAAAGGCTTTGGATCTCTGGCTACAATCAGAGAATAAAATCCACTGAAGTCTTCTGAATGGGGCTTGGGGTCATTGATCCCATTTAGACTCATAAATGAAGTTTTGTTTTTTTAGACTCATAAATGAAGTACTATCTCTAGTGGAAGATGTAAAACACACCCAAGTGAATATACAGGTACTACAGCTAATCAAACTCACTGGTAGTATCATTTCACAGGGGCTCGATCTGAAAGAAATGATGAGTAAAAAAAAGATGATTTTAAAAATACCAATAATCTCTAGGTTACTAATCATTGTGTTTATTTTTTAAAAAGACTTTAATTATTTGAGAGAGAGAAAGAGCACGCATGCGGGGTTAGGGGCAGAGGGAGAGACGGAATCTCAAGCAGACTCTGAGCTGAGCTCCAAGCCCGAAGCAGGGCTCTATCTCACCACCCTGAGATGACCTGAGCCAAAATCAAGAGTCAGATGTTTAACTGACTGAACCATCCAGGATCCCCTAATTCACCATATTTATTAATTCTCCCACTTAGGGTAAGCTCCACGAATATTGAGATCTTACTTTTTATATCACCATAACACCAGAACATGGAATGACTGCCCCTACAGTGGGTGCTCAATAAACGTTTGTGAATGAATGAGAACCTGTTGGTATTTTAAGCCTCCTGAGATATCCCAAGTACTTTTTAGAGTTTAACAATCTAGTAACAATTCCCAGCTTCTCCATGTACCACAAAGATATCATAAATCTAATGTACACACAGGTGTACAAAAGTGAGTTAGGATCTGTTTTACAACAATGTGAATATACTTAACACTACTAAACTATACAGCTAAAAATGGTTAAGATGAGTAAGTTTCATTATGTATTTTATACATCTTTTACAAAGGGCATTGATGGGGCACTTGGGTGGCTCAGTTGGTTAAATGCCTGCCTCTGACTCAGGTTGTGATCCCAGGGTCCTGGGATCAACCCCGCATCAGGCTCCCTGCTCAGCGGGGAGTCTGCTTCTGCTTCTCCCCCCCCCCCCACTCCCTTGCTTGCACTCTCTGTCAAATGAATAAATAAAATCTTAAAAAATAAATAAAATAAAAAGGGCATTATTAGGGGTGCCTGGGTGGCTCAGTTGGTTTAGCGTCTGCCTTTGGCTCAGGTCATAATCCCAGGGTCTTGGGATGGAGCCCTGCGTCCGCTCAGCAGGGAGCCTGCTTCTCCCTATCGTGCACACTCTAATAAGTATTTTTAAAAAATAAAAAAATAAAAACCGCATTAATGATACAACCTCATGGCATCAAAGTCTTAAAGAAAAAACAGTATGGTTTGAAAGGGAAGATTTCTTTTTCGTCAAAATTCTTAGCAGTTACCCTATGCATGAGGAACCAAAATAATTATGATAATCAAAGCCTATTTCATAGGTAATACAACACTTATAAAATCTCAGGCCTTGAAATATTTGGGGTACCGAATCCAGAGGTACCTAGTATAGAAAATCACTGTGACCTTGCTAAAAGGATTAGTCCCCCCAGATTTGTGTGTTCATGGTAAGGAATGCTATCTCCACAAGTTCTGTCTGAAGCCTTACTGAACTCAGTTTGGAATTTTAAAAGTAATTTAAATACAGTAATCAAAACAGGTATTTATAAATGCTACAAGGCACGGTGGGTCTGTAGAGGTGAACTCTGATTCAAACCTGCATTAACCTGCATTATCTGCCTTTATCACTCATGCTGGACCTTCTACTACCAGATTTGACTAGATCAGCACAGCCTAGAGCAAAACACGTTCATTTTAACCCGGGTCAGAGAAGCCTATTTACAGCCAACATGATCACGTTCTGTCTTCAAGAGTTCCAACAAGAAAAATAGTCAAGCCCTTCAGGACATTTAACTCCACCCCTAAGGCAGAAAAATCTGGCCTTTAAAAAGATACTTTTCATCTTCCTGCTAACCCTACTGGGTTTTAAGTTTTTTGAAGTCAGATGCCTTCAAAAATTGGATGAAGTAAATAACAATACTCCCAGAAAAAAAGCAAATATACATAAATATTTTAATACAATGGGGAAGAAGTCAGAGAATCCACAATTTATAAGCCCTTATTATGTGCTTGGTGCCTGGTCTATTCACTGTTGAGAATATGGGAAACAAAACACACTGCCCTTATGGAGCTTACATGTAGAGAGGAGGGGTAGAGACCATAGATTTCTTCATCTTTCAATTTTATAGAAAGAAAAAATGGTTTTGGTCTAGATTCCAAGGAAATACACCACTTTATATTTTTTCTGGGGAAGACTTATTCTTCAATGTATTATAACAAAGGGGTGGGCAGGATGATGAAGGAACACGTGGAAAAAGAGAATCAGCACTGTAACTGTGACTACCAGAAGATGTGAAGGACACTGTACTTTTCCACTGCACCAAGTTTTTCCTATAGTAAAAATCAGAAGAAGCAGTAATAAATATAAAAACCCCATTGTTTTGTAAGAATATTGTAAGATTTCTTAATCTTCTCCATAGATGCTATTTTTGTTACACGATTTCCCCTTTGTGATGATTAGCACAAAATGTGAATGAAGAAACGCTCCACTTTTCTCAGTGCACATTAGACTAATAATAAAATGCAAAGTCATTTTCTAGGAAATGGAAATATCCAAGAAAAACACATTTTATTGCTCATTTAAGAAGATTCATAAGCCAGTGAGTGAGCTTTAGTCAGAGAATTTTCCTAGTACTTCAAAAAGAAATAGACTTAGTTCTCTAAACTATGTAAAGATTAAATTGCAGGCATACGCTTCCTTCTCTGAAAAATCTATTGGCAATATGAGTGCTAAATTCAAGAACCCTGGTTTCAGAGTATCTCTGGCAGGGCAAACGGAAACCACTTTTTCCCATGTTTGTTACAGGCCTATCAATGCCAATATATTATCCTGGGAGTCTTTCGAAGTGTAACTTTCTTAATGCCTAGAACCTGAAGTTATGGCACATAAAAAAAAAAATTAAGTTTCCCAGCACTGATACACTTGCAAAAATGATGTAGGTTCACGACTTCCATAATTCTTTCCATTAACCTTGACTGACTGACTTTGTGCCAAACACTGGCGCTGGGGTTCATTAATGTAAGGGAGGAATTATGCATTATTATTAATAAACATTAACGTACACACTAGTGAGAGACCAACCATTATAATTCATTATGATAGAGGAGGTTCTTCCAAAATGAAGATTAACAGTTCAATGAATGACCTCGAAACAACATTGGAAGCAACTCCCGTCAGCACTCTTTATCGTACTGTGAACCCTTCCCTCAGGGTTAAAAATCAAGTGAAAAGTAGGTTTTCAATCCTTGCATTCAATTTGCATTTCAACCCTTACTTTCAATTTTCTGCTCTAACAACCACAGCCAAGTACCCTGGGAAAGTAGGGAACACCGAGGTGGGAGCCAAAAAGCCAGCATATTCAGGGAGGCGGCGCACAAAACCCCAGCTGAAGACACAGGAGCTGTGTGTGGACCAAACCCCCCTCCAGCAAACAGACTACTCAGCCCCGGAGACTTGGGGTAAGGGACCCTCCTCCCGCATCTGGGCTGCCCGAGGCCCGCGTCCTCCCTGAGCCGGGTTCCAGGCCGCCACCCCCGGACCCCGCTGCGACTCGCCAGACCCTACCGCAGGTCCTCACCTGCTTTTGCACGTCAGCATCGCTGAGGGCCATGGCGAAAGCTGTGCTAAGCAGGACGCCCACTGCCTCTAGCTTAGGTTGAAACGGGGCGGTGGAAGGAAGAAGAAAAGAAAATCCAGCGGAGGTTTCCGCTTGCTTCGCTTTATAACTCCGGCTTCCGGTTCCTGCCAGGTGACCGCGCAGCCCAGCCCTCTGAGCTTTCTCAGCCAGTGGAAGAGAGCGGGTCCGGGGAAGTCCCGCCCTGGCCCCGCCCCCTGGCTGGACGCCTGCGCAGGCGGCCTCTTCTCCGCCTCGTCCCAGTCCCTTTTACAGCTGGCTGGTGACTTCGGAGCTGTTTTCCTCAAGAGCGTATTCCCCAGTAGTAGATAGTTGAGGACTTCAGGCGTCTGAAATTAGCCGAATTCTGTGTATTTTTATAGTCTTTAAAGCTGTTGCATGTTTTTTTAAAAGTTTAATTATGTATTCTCAAATCAGAAATTATTATTTTGCTTTCCTGGCCTTAATGAAAACAAATAACACAAATATTTTATTTATTAATAGTTTTTATTTTTACAAGTTTTAGATTTACAGAAAAATTAAGCGGATTGAGTTTTCATGTATTTTTCTCCCTCGCACACACAGATTCCCATATTAATATATTAGTATGACACATTTGTTACGATTAATTAAACAATGTTGATGTATTGACTCAAGTCCGTAATCATTCAGATTTCCTTAGTTTTAACCTAATGCTCATTTTCTGTTCCAGGATCCCATCCAGGATACTGGGCTTTATTTAACTGTCATGTCCCCTAAATTTCTTGGGTGTGACAGTTACTCAACCTTCCCTTTTTTTATTAATTAACTTATTTAGTTGTCAGAGCACACAAGCAGGGGAAGTGGCAGGCTGACCAGGCAGCACGCAAAGGGAGAAGCAGGCTCCCCGCTGAGCAAGGACCCTGGGATTAGGACCTGAGCCAAAGGCAGACACTTAACCTACTGAACCACCCAGGGGTCAGGGTACATGTATTTTTACCACCAACCTTTTATTTTGAAGAAATTTCAAATATAATAAATTGTAAGAACAGTGCAATAAACTCTATTTTCCTAGATTCACCAATTGTTAACATCTTGCTATTTGGCTTTATCACTTTTCATAAATCAAATTCAGGAAATTTAACAAGTCCATAATCAGATTTTGCCATATGTCCTACTAATATCTTTTGTAGAAATGTTTTTTCTCATGCTGAATTCAGTCCAAGATTACCTATTGTAACAATTGTCATGTCTTTTTTAGTCTCCTTTTTTTTTTTTTAAGATTTTATTTATTTATTTGACAGAGAGAGAGACAGCCAGCGAGAGAGGGAACACAAGCAGGGGGAGTGGGAGAGGAAGAAGCAGGCTCATAGCAGAGGAGCCTGATGTGGGACTCGATCCCATAACGCCAGGATCATGCCCTGAGCCGAAGGCAGACGCTTAACCGCTGTGCCACCCAGGCGCCCCTCTTTTTTTTTTTTTTTAAGATTTTATTTGACAGAGTTAGAGACAGCCAGCGAGAGAGGGAACACAAGCAGGGGGAGTGGGAGAGGAAGAAGCAGGCTCCTAGCGGAGGAGCCTGATGTGAGGCTCGACCCCAGGACTCTGGGACCACGCCCTGAGCCAAAGGCAGACGCTTAACCACTGTGCCACCCAGGCGCCCCTCCTTTTTTTTTTTTTTTTTTTTAAGATTTATTTATTTGAGAGAGAGTGAGAGAGCATGAGCAGCGGGGAGGAGCAAAAAGAGAGAGAGAGTCTTTTTTTTTTTTTAAGATTTTATTTATGTATTTGACAGAGAGAGAGAGACAGCCAGCAAGAGAGGGAACACAAACGGGGAGTGGGAGAGGAAGAAGCAGGTTCCCAGCAGAGCAGGGAGCCTGATGTGGGGCTTGATCCCAGGACCCTGGGATCGTGGCCTGAGCCAACGGCAGACACTTAACGACTGAGCCACCCAGGCGCCCCAGGGAAAGAGAGTCGTAAACAGACTCTTCACTGAGTGCTGAGCTCAGGTGCTCAATTCCACAACGCTGAGATCAGGACCTGAGCCAAAACCAAAAGTCTGATGCTTAACCGACTACACCATCCAGGCGCCCCCTTTTAGTCTCCTTTAATATGGGATGGTTCCTCAGACTTTGTCTTTCCTGATAGTGACATTTTTGAAGAGTTCCACACATTCGAAGAGGCCAGTTGTAGAAAGTCCATCAGTTTGGTTTTGTCAGATAGTTTTCTCATAATTAGATTATGGTTATGCATTTTGGAAAGTACTACATCCGTGATAGTGTATCCTCAGTGCATATCAGAAAAGTACATTTGTCCTTTAATGAGAATGGTACACACATTTTTTTAAAAAAGATTTTATTTATTTATTTGACAGAGAGAGAGGCCTAGAGAGAGGGAACACAAGCAGGGGGAGTGGGAGAGGGAGAAGCTGGCTTCCCGCTGAGCAGGGAGCCCGATGCCGATGCCGGGCTGGATCCCGGAACGCTGGGATCATGACCTGAGCCAAAGGCAGACGCCTAACGACTGAGCCACCCAGGTGCCCTGGTACACACATTTTTAAGGCTCTTAATACACATGCCAAATTGTTTCCCAGCTGTACTAGTGTACAGTAGTCTTCGTATTGTGTGACAGATTGGTGCACATATTTGAGAAAACTGTCACAGGACAGTAAAACTAACAGAGCAACAGAAATCCATGCAGTTGACCTTAACTTGATTAGTAACTTTTTAAAGATTTATTTATTCATTTGAGAGAGAGAGCACGCGTGCACAAGCAGAGAGAGGAGCAGAGAGAGAGGGAGAAGCAGGTTCTCTGAGCAGGGACCCTGATGCAGGGCTCGATCTCAGGGCCCTGGGATCATGACAGAGCCAAAGGAAGGTGCCCGACTGAGCCACCAACACACCCCTTCGTCAGTATTCTTATCAACTGAGCTAAACCAGTCGATAGGCTTATTTTTCTCATCTTGTTAGTTTCTGCATTAATAACTTCATTCTTTGCCATCCCAGAAGACAGATTTCCATGATGCCTCCTTCTAGTATCCCTAGGTCACTCATTTCAATTATAATCCCTCCTCCCATTTATTTTTACTGTGTTCTGCAAATAACCGGGGAGTGGGAGCAGCAATCTAAAGCGACATGCCTGATCATTGTGAAATTAATGTCTGGAACAGATATAGCACTGTCCGGATCAGTGTGCTTTTGGTTTATGGAAAACAGTGTGCTGATTTTTATGATTTATTTATTATTAATTTGAGACAATAAAAAGTAAAGAAAAGTACAAAGAATAATTTAAATATTCATGTAGCATGTACCACCACCCAGAATCAACAATTAACATTTGTCACATTTGCTTTAAGACTTCATTTCTAAAGTAAAATAAATAGTTTTACAGATATAATTAACATTCCCTTTTGTGCAGCTTTCTCCTCCCTATGTTAATGCTCTTTACACTGCAGTATTTTGCTGATTCACCAAGGAATGGGCCAGGTCCTGTCTGATAAGAATATGGTAAGCTTCATAGAGACAGTCTCTGGAGTGAAAAAGTTATTATAAGTACAATAAAAGATTAACTAGTTAGTAGTTTTCCAAATACAATTTCCTCCTATATTATTTTAGATAATGTGAAGAAGCTTTATTAAAACAGCTTTTCAGATAAATTCCAAAAATCCCACTCCTAGATAAGCCTATTTACTTATGGCTTCACAAAATCACTGTCCTAGATTCCTGTCAGGTTAGTCACAAAGAGATGTTTTCTGTGCTCATTGCCTCACCTGTTCCCAAGCAGACACTTCAGTCTGTGGCTTCAGAAATTAAACCATCAGAATAAACTAACACTTGAACTTCTTTGCGGGGGGTGAGGGGGAGTGGGTTGAAGTTGGGGTTGGGGGTGGTGCCTGGGTGGCTCAGTCGATTAAACAATCTCAGGGTAGGTGGTTCAAGGCCTTTGGGCTTTATTTGGCTTTATTTTACTAAAAATAAATTTTTAAAAATGTAAATCATCTCTGTCTTTGAATGTTGAAGAATTAGGTGGGTTTGGTTTTTTTTAAGATTTTATTTTTAAGTAATTTCTACACTAAATGTGGGGCTCGAACTCCCAACCCGGAGACCAAGAGTCGCGTGCTCTACTGACTGAGCCAACCAAGTGCCCCTTGAACAATTAATCTTAAAAAGAAAAAACAAATGATACCAGAAAATAGTGAAATTCTAACTTAGGTGCCTGCACTTCCTACCATTTCCACCTGATTTTCCACACAACAGAGTGGTTTAAAACCCAGCTGGCATTTAGCCACTTCCCAATTTATATCCTCTAATGGGTTCCATCTGCTTGTGAGTACTTTGCACTTCACACAGTCTGTGTGAGCGCGGCGCGGTCTGGCCCTGCTTACTTGTCTGACCTCATTGCTCTTCTTCCCTTTGCTCACCACCTTGTAGTTTTACTTTTCAGTTCCTGGAAAACACCAAGCTTTTTGCCTGAATTCTTTTTGTTCACTTATCACTTAGCTTTTCATTCTTTAAGGTCTCAACTTAAATTATCACCTCCTTAGAGCTTTTCATAAACTCTTTCACCTTCCTTTCTCTCCCAGTCCCTTGTTCACTTAAGGACATGTCACAGTTTTAAATTATTTTGGGTTTTTTTCCTCTTTCTTTTTAGGTTTTTGTCCGGTTCACCAATGAAAATGTCAGTTTCACAACAAAGACCATGTCTGATCTATTTATCACTGTTTTTGCCAGCATCCAGCACACTGCCTGGTACATAGTAGGGGTTCAATAACTAACTGATGAATGAGAATGAATAAAATGACTAGAATCTAGAGTTTAGATTTTATTTACTATTTTTTTAGACTTTAGATTTTATAATCACATCAGACTGCAGGCTAAGATTCTGTATAATTTAGAAGATCTGTCCAAAAAATAAAAAAGTCACAAAACCCATAAACTGCTGTGATTAAAGTAAAATAATTTCTGTAAAAGGACTATATTATTTTATACCATTTGCTGAATAGACTGTCACTTTCCCCATTGAATTGTCTTGACACTTCTGTCAAAAATCAAGCCCATTCTGGACTTTGTATTTTGTTGCATTGGCCTATGTTCTATCCTTACACTGTGCATTCAAAAAATAAAATACTAAAGGAAACATTAAAACTGAAAGCAATCTGAAAGAAATTAACCGAACCACATATCAAATTGGTAACATAACCACAGAGGAGCATTTGTCATGTGACTTTTTAAAAAAATTTACGTATGGGACACATGGGTGTCTCGGTTAAGCGTCTGCCTTCGGCTCAGATCCTGGGATCCTGGGATCCAGTTGCACATGGGGCTCATTGCTCAGTGGGGAGCCTGCTTCTCCCTCTGCCTGCTGCCTGCTCTGCCCGCACCGCTCCCCTGCTTGTGCGTGTACGCTCTCTCTCTCTGACAAATAAATAAATAAAATCTCTAAGTAAAAAAGTTAAAGAAGATTAAAAAATTACAGACAATAAACTGCATAGACTGGGGTGCCTGGGTGGCTTGGTCTGTTGGGCAACTGCCTTCAGCTCAGGTCATGATCCTGGGGTCCTGGGATTGAGCCCCATGTGAGGCTTCCTCCTCAGCAGGGAGCCTGCTTCTGCTTCTCCCTCTCCCTCTCCCCTTCCCCCCACCCCTGCTTGTGCTTACTTGCGTCCCTCTCTCAAATAAATAAATAACATCTTTTAAAAAATAAACTGCATAGACCTAACAAAGTACAATTAGATGATTTCTTTTTTTTTTAATGTTTTTTTATTATATTATGTTAGTCACCATACAGTACATCCCCGGTTTCCGATGTAAGGCTCGATGATTTATTAGTTGTGTTAGATGATTTCTGATACACGTGTGATCACCACCCCAATCAAGATAAAAACTATTTCTATTACCCTAGAGAGTTCCTTTCTAGTCAATGCCACACTTTCCGCCTCTAGGCAACAGTGTGCTGATTTCTATAACCATTGACTGATTTTGCCTATTCCTGAAATTCATATAAATGGAAACACGATTTGTTCATTTTTGTGTCTGGCTTCTTTCAGTTAACACAATATTTTTGAGGTTAATCCATATTGTCATGTGTACTGTTAACCTTAAGAATAAAACTGACAGGGTTTTTTTTGCCAGCAAAGATAGGTTTATTCAGAATAGCAGAGAATTGCAATTCAGGACATTTAAGCTCTGGCAAATCCAGAGAACAAAGGAGAGGACTGCTCTCTATTATAGAGGAATGGGATGTTATAAACAAAAAGTCCATTGAGTAAACTGTGAGTTCTAAGTATAGTGGCTTTTCATTAGCTAAGTTGTGATAATTTTTCATTGGCTGGTTTTTTGCTGGGGGAAAAGAAAAATATATCCTCCTTCTACTGGCATAGTAAGGTAGTATGGACTTGCAAGGTACCCCCTCTTCCTTTTTAAAAATTTTATTTTGTATTTTTTAAGACATTCATTTATTTTGAGAGAGAGTGCACATGTGAGCATGGGGTGGGAGGGGCAGAGAGAGAGGGGAAGAGAATCTCAGGCAGAGTCTTCAGTGAGCATGGAGACAGCCTGGGGCTCAGTGCCATGACCCTGAGATCACGACCCCAAACGAAACCAAGAGTCAGATGCTTTAACCAACTATGCCATGTAGGTGCCCCTTTATTCATTTATTTATTATCATTATTTTTTAAGATTTTATTTCTTTGAAATAGAGCGCATGAGCAGGCAGAAGGGCAGAGAGAGAGGGGGAATTGGGCTCCTTGGGAGCCCGACAAGGGGCTTGATCCCAAGACCCTGAGATCATGACCCGAGCAGAAGGCAGACACTTCACCAACTGAGCCACCCAGGCACCCCAGCAGGTGCCCCTTTACATTTTATTTTTAAGTCTTTTTTTTTTTTAAGTAGTTGCCACATCCAGCATGGAGCCCAACATGGGGCTTGAACTCACAACTCTTGAGATCAAGACCTGAGCTGAAATCAAGAGTCAGACTCTTAACCGACTGAACCACCCAGGCATCCCTTTAAATTTTATTTTTAATTTATTTTTAAAGATTTTTATTTTATTTTAAATATTTTAAAGTAATCTACATACCCAACAACATAAAGGAACTCACAACCTGGATATCAAGAGTCACATGCTCCAAGGACTGAGCCAGCCAGGCCTCCCCCACCCTCCACCCTCCACCCTCCACCCAGCTTCGCATTGGATCTGCAATTGACAGATTGATGGGGCATGAGAGCTCCCCCTTCTGGCTTCTGACTCCGTTTTATCTGCCTATTTATTTTCAAAGGTTTTTTGTTTGTTTGTTTGTAATTTCTACACCTGACCTGGGGCTCCAAATCATGACCCTGAGATCAAGCGCTGCATGCTTTTCCAACTGAGCCAGCCAGGCATCCCTAATAACTCTATTTTAAATAAGGTTTCCTTTGATTAACTTTCACAATACCAATTATTCCTTTTTGTTTTATTGTTGAATAATTTCCATTGTGTGAATATGCTTGAAAAAGGCAACGTTATTTAAAAAACTGGGAGACTAAGAAAAGATGTAACAACCAAATGCATGATCCTGGTTTAAAAAACCGGCTGGTTCAGTCAGTGGAGCATGCAGTTCTTGATCTCAGCGTCCTGAGTTCACATCTCCTGTTGGAGATAGAGCCTACTTAAAAAAATAAAAAACAATTATAAAAGCCATTACTTGGCCAATTGAGGAAATTTAAATATCAACTGGTAATTAGGTACTACTAGGTAATTAATAGTTTTATTAGCTCACTAAGCCTTTTTTTTTTTTTTTTCAAAATCTCTGTCCAATTTCTCTGTTATGGTGTTATAGTTCTCTCAGTCGCTCAGGCTTAAAGCTCTTGTAACACCAGCTCCAACCTTTTTGCTTCCACCCCTACCCACCCTCATATCATGGTTTTCAGCACTTTTTTTCACAGCTTTATTGAGACATAACTCATATACCATATGACTCACCTGTTTAAAGTATACACTTAAATGGTGTAAAAGTATATTCACAGGGTGTTCGACTGTCATCAAAATCAAACATTTTCATCACCTCTCCCAAAAAACTTTGTACCCATTAGCAGTCACTCCTCCTTAGGTTTTCATCACTTATGATCTGGCTGCTTACAACAGCCTTCCAACTCATCATCTTCATTGCTCTCCTTCTTTCAATTCATCTCATGTACATCACAGACAATTTAGTTTCTCTAAAGCATGGTTTATTTTTTATCTTGTAAAGATTTTATTTTATTTATTTACTTTTAAAGATTTTATTATTTATTTGACAGAGAGATACAGTGAGAGACGGAACATAAGCAGGGGGAGTGGGAGAGGGAGAAGCAGACTCCACACTGAGCAGGGAGCCGGAGGCGGGGCTCCATCCCAGGACCCCGGGATTATGACCTGAGCCGAAGGCAGATGCTTAACGACTGAGCCACCTAGGCGCCCCATTTTTTAAAAAAGATTTTATTTATTTATTTCAGAGAGAGAGAGCACAAGCACAGGGAGTGGCAAAGGGAGAAGCGGACTCCCTGCGGAGCAGGGAGCCCTACACTGGGCTCATCCCAGGGCCCCAGAATCATGACCTGAGCTGAAGGCACTTAACCGACTGAGCCACTCAGAGGCCCCTAAAGCATGGTTTAGATACAGCTTCTTAACTAGATACCTTCAGCGACTCCCCCAAAGGACGCTTGGATTCAAGTAAACAAACATCCATCAGCACACATACTGTTCTAGGCACTGTGCTAGGTGTCGTGAGCAAAATGGGTACTACTGAAGACGTCTTTAACGCTCTAGCGCCTGTGCTCAGGCAGTGCCCTCCGCCTAGAATGACCTCTTCACCCCACCTCACCCCCACCTCACAACTGCTAGAAAATTTTCCCAACTGTCAATGACCGTCTTCCCCGACAATTGACTGTGAACTCAGCAGCTCTCTAGAACTCTCCTGACAATTTCCTACCCCGTTCGCTTGCACTTAAACCTCAATACTTGTTTACAGCCACAGAGCATTCTGTGGAAGCAGCAATGCTCCTTTCCCCGGGAACTACCAGCTCCCACAGGATTTGTTTGTTTGTTTTTAAAGATTTTATTTATTTATTTGACAGAGTGAGAAAGCCAGCTAGAGAGGGAACACAAGCAGGGGGAGTGGGAGAGGAAGAACCAGGCTCCCAGGAGGGAGCCCGATGTGGGGCTCGATCCCAGGCCCTGGGATCACGCCCTGAGCTAACGGCAGAAGCTTAACTTTTGAGCCAGCTAGGCACTCCTCCCCACAGGATTTGATTCCTTAGAATCCCACCTCTCTTCCTCCAGTCATCAAAAACCTCCGTCACCCCGGAATCATAGATTTGAGCGACTCCTGGTAAGAGCGGGCTAAGAGAGGTCTCTTCCGGGTCACGTCTGCGCAGAGAGACCTCCGGGCCTCTATGATCCCTGCTTCCGCTCAGGAGAAGAGAGCCCCCCCCCCCTTCCGGCGCTTCCCGGCGCCCCAGGCCCGCCCCGACGCTGGCGGTGACGGAAGCACGCCCGGGGTGACCTCACCTTCCAACATGGCGGCGGCGGTAGATTAGGGCCGCGGGTCGAAGCAGCCACCGCCGCTGGGAGACCTTGTCGGAAACGACTGCCGCCGCCGCCGCCGCCGCCGCCCCTTCCATCTCTTCTGGGGCAAGGGGCCAGGGCCAGGTGAGGGGACCGATAGAGTTCTGGGCCGATAGAGTTGGGTCCTCATCCAGCTCCTCAGGCGGTTTTCACTGGGCAGGAAGGTGTCCAGAGACTGTGCCGAACCACCGCCTCCCCAGTGGTTCCGACGACGCGTGAGTGAGTGTCAGTGAGTGCGTGACTATGAGTGAGTGAAAGAGTGTGTGTGTGTGTACCGGCGCTCCTTTGCCCGAGGGTTCTCAAAGCTTGAGAGGTCCATTTCTTTGTAACCGGACCTGTCCAGCGTGGTCCCACCGCGGACGCTTGTTGAGCGGGGCTTCCTGAGAGGGCTGCCAGAGGCGGAGGAACTCGGCCCTTGCCCTACACCGCCCGTCTTCCCCCACAAAGACCTTCACGTGGAAAACCCGTGTCCATTTTTTAGGACCAGGCTGGGGATCGTGGACTTCTTTTTGTTTGAGGGAAAGGTTTCATGCGATTCGTTTAGAATGATTATAGATTATCTCTGCCAGTCCTAGTTGTTTTTTCTCACGGATTGTTAGAAATTTTTTATCCTTTATTCGCTGTTGTCCTGACACCCATCATTACTATTATTTATTTTTTAGAAAAATCTGCCTTCTTATTCTTGGAGGCAATGCAGTTCACACTAAGGCGTTTCTTCCTTTGATTTTTTTCTTCTCGCTATTCCAGGAAGATTCCAAGTTTCTTTCCTTCATAATCAGCTATGAAGGAAAACGAGACTTTTTGAGTAGAGGCTTTGACCTGGGTTGAAAATCCGGCGGATCTGGCCAGTTGTTCACACGCTCCCCACTGGGATCTTTGGGTTAACCACTCCCCGCACCAGTATTTATTTATTTAAAATAGCTATCTCACTGTCTCTATTTAAAAGTTTTAAACTGAACCGACGGTAACCCCCCCCCTTTTTTTTGCTTTATGGTGTAAAGCAAAGCAAACATGAAGACTTTTTGCGAAATTGTCAATAAGATTTCCTCTGGAGGTCTGGTGTAAACCAGAATGTTGATCTCTGCCCTGACTTGTTGTGACCTTGGATGAGTTGCCACACCCTTCTAGTACCTTCTTTTTTTATCTCCCAGAAAATTAAGCAAATGTTTTTGTAGGTAGTAAACTATTTATACCTCATATACATAGTTGGACAAATGCACGGTGCACATTTGCACCTGCGAATTGAAACTAAGCCATTGTGAAATATTCTTCATTTGATAATAGGCCAATAAAGGGTTTGAAAATCCTTTTATTCTGATTGGCCAGGTACTATTTTCAGTATATATATATTTTTTAATGATTCATTTTCTCATGGAGGCTTGTACCCCAGTAGTTGAATTCAGTTGAAGGATATATAAAGTTGAGTCCAACCAGTTTTGCAAAGAAAAGCTGTGCGCTCTAGCACATCAGTTAATCAATACTAAATATCTCATACACTAAACTTTTAGGACAAGTAATTTGCAACAATAATCATTGTTTTAAAAATATATTTCTCTTATAAGATATTTCTCTTAAAAAATGTCTTCTGTAAGACATAGAAAACAAGTTTTAAACAATCAGTTTTGCTGACCTACTTTTTACCAGTTTTTCAGTTTCATTTTGATTCATATCTTATTCCAAGTAACTGGTCACCACGATTTCTTATTTAATATATATTACAGGGTTGAAGGGAGGGGGCTATTTTCAGAGTAGCTGATTTTTTAACACCTTGAGATATATACAGCTCACCAACTGCATGATTTAATGTTTTTTTTTAAATTGGTTTTAGTATATTCACAGAATTCGCGACCACCACAATTTTCATCACCCCCCCAAAAAACCCTGTACCCATTAGTGGTCATTCTTTATTCCCATTCTTCCTCAGCTCCCCTACCTAGGCAACCACTGACTTACTGTCTGTCTCTGTAGATTGACCAATTCTGGATATTTCATATAAACAGAATTATGCAATATGTGGTTTTTTGTGACTGACCTCTTTTACTTAACATGATGTTTTCAGGGTTCATCCATGTGTAGCATATATCAGCTCTTCTTTTTATGGCCACAATATGCCATAGTATGGATATACCAATTTTCTTTATTCATCAGTTGATGGGCAGTTATTTCCACTATTTGGCTGTTAAATATTATGCTGCCGTAACGATTCATGTGTTAATTTTTGTGTACACATGTGTTTTCATGTCTCTGGCATATACGTGGGAGTGGGACAGAGCAACAGAATTTTATTCCTCCCTTTTATAAAGCTGTCTACACTTACATTGGGAAGCCTAATTATTGTGAAGTCAGACTGTGCCTGTGGGGAGAGTGAGGCATTCTCCGTAAGTACATTATCTTTGAATGCCAACTGCTGAGTGAAAACATTTTGGGGCAGCTCTTAAAACAAGATTGAACTAGAGTATTTCAATTAAGCATGTTTCAGTATGAAAGGGACTGTTTACACTAGAATATTTCGTGTCTGCTGAGTTTTAAAAATGACACCCTTGCCCAGTTGCATTTTGCAGCTGGGTGGGGCGAATTTTTAAAATTTCACAATTTTTATTAGGATTGTTTAATTTTACTTCTCTTAATTTAGAGAAAGTCCTAGAATTCTATAGGGACTAATAAAATATGGATCTTAAAAAATATAAGTTACTGGACTTAATGGTAATTTGTGGAACTTGAAACAAACTCCATACTCAAACCACCAGTGAGTCTTAAGACTAGAGGTCTGGTAACCCCAAAATTTTGTTAATGTTTAAAATTCCAGAGTTTTGATTTGTGGTTGTCTTATCTGTGGATTTTTCTTTTTCTTTTTGTAAACTGGGATTATAGATCTGTTCATCTCTATTACTGGAGTATGTAACAGTTTTATTTTGTTATAATTTTAGTAGATGCAAATGGTCTAAAAACAAAGCTTCATGAAATAATTAAAACATGTTAAGCTGTAATGTGTTTCTGTTTTGACTCTATGGGATTAAGGAATACAATATAGCTATGGTATTCTAAAAAGTATGCCTGAAGTGGGGACTAGAAATTTCTATTTTCCGCAAGCATCCAAGGTGGTTATGATCAGAAAAGTTTGGGAAACAACTACAAAAAACTCTCATGTTGCTGCAGATTTGCTTTTCATATGAATTTAAAGTAGAATTTAATAGTGCTGCCCACCTTCTGGTTATTGTTCATAAAATGTGTTTTAATTCCTATAATACTATCAGTGCTAGCATCCTGGAATTTGCACTGGTATTCATGATAGAAATCTGGTTTAAAAAAAAATAAAGCGAACTATTGATTGCAAATTGTGGATGTTACATTTGTTACTGAAGGATCATGGATGTTTTATTTGCGCCTGGTTTTGGAGATGCCACCAAATGAATGTATAAACATAGGATTAAGTTACCCTAAGCTTCCTCAGGCTGTCCATTTGGCTGACAACTACTTGTAACTTAATAGAGGAGCAAACTAAAGGTGTAGTAAGGCAGAGAAAGAAACAACTGGGTAACACAGATATATTCAGTGGCTTGTTAGATTTGTGCAAAGGATAGTTTTTATATTTATGTATTTATTTTCTAAATTTTTATTATTTTTATATAAGCCGTATGCCCGACACGGGGTTTGAACTCATGCCAACACTAGGATCAAAAGTTGCATGTATCAGTCACCAACTGAGCCAACCAGGCACCCCAATAGTTTTTATTTATTTATTTATTTATTTATTTATTTATTTATTTATTTATTCATGAGAGACAGGCAGAGGGAGAGGGAGAAAAGGCTCCCCACACACCAGGGAGCCTGATGTGGTACTCGATCCCAGGACCCAGGGATCATGACCTGAGCCGAAGGCAAATGCTTAACCGACAGAGCCACCCAGGTGCCCCATTCCCAACAGTTTGTATATTTAAAACTATATTTAAACTTCTGGATATCAAGAGCACTTATACCTAATTTGAATTCTAAAAGAGTCTACTAGACAAAATTTAGAGTAAAAATAACTGTGTTCTTCTTATCATTTAAAAAGAAGCTTGAGATGTCTTACCTATGAAATGTACTCTGTGTTGATAAGGCAGTAGTGGGATGGACTTGAGCATTATACCCTGCTTACAGGATTTGTCTTTTTCCTTTTTTCCTTGGCGCCATTCTTAAAATTGACAAATTTGCTCTTTTCAGTAGTTGTTCGAAAAAACACCTTGTTTGTCTACTATTTCTTCCTACTGTTATTGTTAGTATTTTCACCTCTGTATTCTCACCCAGCACATTGCCTGACATGCAGTAAATATGCATTGAGTGTATGCAGTTAAAGGCAAAGAGTTCCGAACTGAAGACAATGTACCTAACCGAGTGATTGCAGTGTTAACTAGCCGTGTGATTTTGTGCAAATTATTTGTCTATTCTTGTTTCTCCATCAATAAAATTGAGACTGTTACCTTTTCCTTCTAGCATAGAGGATTACTATGACAACACATGGAAGAGTGCTTCAGATATAGAGGTCTCAGGCAGATGTAATTTATTTATATTTGTTCGAAATGCAAGAGCCCATTGTGCAGTATGCTGACTCCGCACTACAGAATGTTGCAAAGAAAGTGCATGCCCTCTCTTCCCAGAATACCCTTAGAGTACATGACCCTGTAGTAGTGCTGTGCAGTTTACATTTTGTGTGTTCTGTAATTTAATACAAACACACTAGATGTGTAATAGTGTTCCTAGGGTCTGTCTACCCCACCACCTGATCACAGGCGTGAATGAGCTGCTTTGTTGCTTTACACCTAGAAGCTCAAGCTAAATTAGAGGTTGGAGAGATGCTGTACGTCTGTCATATTTAGGTCTGGTATGTTTATAACTGGATTATACAATACACATTTAAAGCCTAAAAACTGTATACTGAACTTAAATGATTGGAGTTTGTATTATCATCTTGTCCGTTAGTGTAAAATCATTGAAAAATGTTAAAATAATTGAATAGAGTATAATCATCCACTAAATATATGGTTGTGTGAATATTAATGTATACTAGAGCTGAGGCCTTTACTGCAAATAGTAAAGCGAGTCTGGAGGATGGAAAATTATGAAATCCGTGATTAAGATTGCGTTTATGGTTAGGCAATTGGGATTTGTAAGAAAATTTGAAGAGCACTAGGCTGAAAATCGAACTTGGAAATTCAGTGAACTATGCTTTTTCTATGGCATCTGGTTTGGAGAATAACTAGAATTGTCTTCAGATACAGATTTTTGATAAATACATACAGGAATGTGAATATAACAAATTTGAGAACATCGTTTTTTATTTAAAGCATTATTCAGAATATGAGTACTTCTTTATTCCTGTTACCAAAAACTTCTGAGATTTTGTAAAGCTGAAACTTTGTTACTGATTTGCTCTGTTCTCCCCTCTCTTTTGGAACTTCACTTCATAATTTATTCCTTGCTTTCTGTATTTATATCTCATTGGCTCCTTCTCCACTGAGTGTAAACATGCTTAAGACTCTTGTTGTGCACAAAAACAAAACAAATGAACTCTCAAACTCATCTCTCTCTCTCTGGTCTCTATTCTTTTCTTCCCATCCAACCAGGCTCTTTCTTTGAAAGAATAAACTAAAACTTCTTTCTCTCCCTTTTCACTTCCCATTCGGTTTTCAACTCCCTACCTTTTGCTATTGCCCCTGGCCAGCAGATAGAACTGGTCAGGGATCATTACCCTGGCATTTTCATTCTTTCTGGTGTGTTGTTATATTTCACACATTTCTTCACTACCTTCTTAGTAAGTTTCCTCCCCTGACTTCTGTAAACACACTCTTTCCTGTTTTTCTTCCTTCCTTTCTGACTGTTCCAATCCAGACTTGAAGGTTGCCTCTGCCAGCTTCTCATCTTTTAATGACCCCTGAAATGTTAGTTTTGCCCTGAATTCTAATGGTGTTTCTTTTTCAGATGAAACTAGTATTTCTTTTTTCTTTTTTTTTTTTTTTTGAAACCAGTATTTCTTGACATATTTTTTAAAACCATGTCTCCTTTTGATAAATAAAAAATTCTCTGGCTCCTATTCTGGTGGTGGTGCTTGGGGTAGGGAGTGCTGGGTGCTTTTATTCTTCCCTCCCATCCATGTACTGAGTCAATGATATAGAGAAGATTGAAGAAAAAATAAAGAAGATTGAAGATTTGCTGAGCTTTATTTTCTATACTTTGTAATCTGAAAACAGTAGGTAATGTTTCCCTTCCCGGTGTGAAACTATCTATGGAATATGGGTTTTTCGAACTGTAATATCCATTCTCACTCCTACCTGAAATTTTGACACTTCCTACCCATTGGAAGTCACTAACTCTCCATGCGGTCTCCTTAGATAATTTCATTGACTTGTATCTATGCAGAGCACAATTTTGTATCTCCAGTCCAGAGCTTTTAGTGTAAGACCTGTTACGTCCAACTACTTGATGTACATCTTCACCTGAACAACTCCTAGGTATTTTTAAATTCAGTATGCCCCAGAGTGAACCTATTATCCTCTCCTAAACCAGCTCTTCCTATATTATCTGATTTGGGAGGTAGGAGTAACATCACTTTCCCTACAGCTGCCTGGAGTACTCTTACTGAGTTAAATCTTTAAAGCTCTTAATATTTTTCCTATTTATGCCCTTCTTTCTCGTGTTCTTGCTCTAATTTATGCCTCCATACATCTCTTGTTTGGATTTCTCCAGTATTCCCCTAACTTGTGTCCTTGCCTCCAATCTCTATTCTTAATCTTCCACACCACCTCCAGGGTGATTTTTCTAGAATATAATCTGTTGATACGCTTTTCTTGCTTGAAACCTTTCAGTAGTTCCTGGTAGTGTTCTGTAGTAATTTTTAGCCTGTTTGACATCATGATCTCATTTGAGACTCTAACGAGAGAAATGGAATAATTTTTCTTTCCAGAAAAAAACGCTCATGCACAGAGAATTTGCATACAGTTTTAGGGGGTTCATTCATGAACATGGTCAAAATAATTCCTTGCTTATAGGATAAAACCTAAGCTTCCCAGAATCCCATAGTGTACAAAGCACACCAAATGCTGACTGCTGCTTACTCCTGCTGAGCCTTCCATCTTTCGATTTAGCCATGTCAAATTTCTTTAGTTTTTATGTTTCATGCTGTTTCAAAATGCTTCTGTGCTTTTTCCTGGCCTTCTTTACATCTAAAATCATCCCTGTCTCATCTCCCTATGCTGTCAGTTAGTGAATACCTACTCAATGTTCCAAGATTGGCTCAGATTTTACTTCATAAAGGCTTTCCTGATTTCTACTTTTTCCCTTTCCCAGAGAGACTTTCCTACTTCTTCTTTTGGATTGCCTTCTCCTACTTCCTGGATACTGACTTGTATCATAGAACTTTATTGTTCTGATTTACTTGCATATTTTTGTTTTCCTCTTGTTGGTCAAAAACTCCAGAAGGCGGGTGGTTTATCTTAATTACTGTCTTTGTGCCTGATGTCTGTAGAGTACCTTGTATCTTAAGAAACGTGTGTTGAATGAACACACAAAATTATCAGAAGGCATTGCCTTCTGTTTCAGTAGATACAATTACTAGGTCGATATGAGGACTTTAAAGATTTTTCTAAACTATAAATTTAGTCTAGTAATCTTCACATTAAAGTAGTGTGTTAGAATCAGGGAACTGCCTCACACATTTTAAGAAAATTAGGTTCCAGTCTTGGCCCTTGTTCCAGTTAGTTCTTGGTTGCCAACAACACAAAGTCATTCTAGCTTATTTAAATAGAAATGGGACTTACGAAAAGGGCATTGGGTAGCTCACAGAATGGATGGGAAGCTGGAAAATTAGGTTTGGGAAACAGGCAGGAACCAAGGGAGCCTTGGCTGCAGACTCAGCCGGGATCAGGCCAAGGAATAGAGAGTTAGGATACTGCTATCCAACCTGCACCTCTGCCTTTGCTGACCTAGTACCACAACCTTCTCCATGAATTATCTTTAATTTAAATGTCTTTCCACAATCTAGATCTTGGTAGGAGTCTCTGACTTGGCTGAACCTAGATTTCATACCCTACATGCCGCAGAACAGGAGAATGGGAAAGAAAAAAATCTAGCTCATTTTAGCTTTTATAGTAGGGGCTGGGAGATTTCTGTTTCCTATCGAGATTGACACAATGTTGGATGATCCCTATAAAGGAAATTGGGTTCAGATGGTAGGCAGGCAAAAAAATACAATAAAAAAGCGAAGGTTCATGACGGCATCGCTGCTAGCTAGTACTTGACCGATAGGCCTCAGAAAACTTATTTTACCTCTGTGGTATCCCTTTTCATATTTGCAAATTTGAAGTTCTGCCACTATTAAATGGTAACTGTAAAAGTATCAAATATTTTGAGCTTTTTAGGAGTAAAGCACCCTGTAATTACACTGTGGGTGTGGCTTTTATTCCTGTGATGTAAGCTGTGACACTTGTTCCCTTTCTTTGGAGTATGTATTAATAATTTTGAAATACTTTCTGAAGTTGATAAACTTTTAAAGTTGAACAGAGCAGTCTAAGACCTACTGTTTGATTTAATGTATGTTTTGATATAATTTGGTAGCATTGCTCCCTGAAGATAGGAAACAATAGGGACTTTTAAATATTGCACTAGGTTTTCTTTCGATAGCCTAAGTAAACTGATAATAGCAACCATAAATGCATTTTTTAAAGACAGTATTTAACCATTCAAAGCATATTTTTATGTTATTCCTTTTTCTCTCTTTATATAGCCACTGTTTTCTTTTGTGTATTTTAAATTCTGCATGTGTTTTTTTCATTGTTTATCGTTCTTAGACATTTCTCTTAGTTTGCTTATAGATCTTAAATTTTGTCAGCAGTGCTTGTCTCCTTTTCATGTTGTTAGTTATCTGAATCTCTTTTTCTTTTACTGGATATTTCCCAAGATCTTAAAGCAGTTAGTGTTATTGTTGAAGTAAAAAACTAAGTTATTTGGAAACTCCTTAATAAGAATTTTTGATTTGAAACAACTATTAAGGCACATGTTAGGTAAAACAGCTACTAAGTCCATGTGAAAAGGTAAAAGTTCTAGTTGTATTAGTTAGGGTACAAGTCAGGATGCCTAAGGAAGAGATTTCATAATGAAGTGCCTTAAATGACGGTCCAGAGGGGGTTAGTCCAGGCTGGCAGGTGGCTCTTCTACACGTGGTGATTCAGGGACCCAGTTCCTTCTCTCTTGTTACTTTACCATCCCTTAAGTGGTCTCCTTGTTTGCATGTCAGAACTGGTTGTCTTCCATATTCACATTCCAAACCATAGCAAGGAGGAAAGAGAAAATCTTTAAGGAGAGACCCACAGATTGCCCACATACCTTCCACTCATATTCCTCTGACTCAGGCTAATCATTTGGCACATTAAGCTGCTAAGGATCTGGGAAATGTGGCCTGCAGTTGTGTGGCCATGGACCTAGCTAGAATTTTGGAGGCTTTATTTTTTTAAGATTTTATTTTTAAGTAATCTCCACACCCGGCATGGGGTTTGAACTCACAACCCTGAGATCGAGAGTGGTATGCTCTACCAACTGAACCAGTCAGGTGGCCCTATTATTATTATTAAAAGAAATAAGAGAATGTAGATTAGGGTGAAGGGAAAGGTGGGGGCATAGCCAGTGTTTTTGCCACATAGGTGAAAACAGAGAAACTAGAGAGGAATAGAAGGGAAATTTGGTTTTGCTCTGAAATCTAAGTTAATAAATTCCCACTTGTAAGTAAACTAAAGTTAGAATTTTTAAAAATTACTGGGAAAAAAGTGAGAAATATTTATTTTGGTATTTAGTTGAATAATTACAGTTGCTGGGGAAATGTACTGGCATGTAACAAACTTTAAACTGAAAAAAAATACTTTTTATGTTTTTAGGTTTTACACATCTATAAGTAGACTTTTGGAGTTCTGGCAGCCAACTCAATGGCGTCTTCTACTACTGTGCCTCTAGGATTTCACTATGAAACAAAGTATGTTGTTCTCAGCTACTTGGGACTCCTCTCTCAGGAGAAGCTACAAGAGCAACATCTTTCCACGCCCCAAGGTATTGTCTTTGGCTCATGGTGGTTATATTAAGTGGTAGTAATTACTTCACGTATATAAAAATACATATATCTAAATAATTTGTATCTGTGATTATAAGAGCAAATAATACTAATAATCTTTTAAAGAATAACCACTCACTCCATCCCTTCCCACCCCCTGATCCATTCCCAGAAGACTTTTAATGCTTTTTTTTTTTTTTTAAGATTTTACTTATTTATTTGAGACAGAAAGCAAGAGCAGAGGGGAAGGGCAGAGGGAGAGGGAGAGAGAATCTTGAGCATGCTACATGCCCAGCATGGAGCCTGCCTCTGGGCTCAGTTCCAGGACCCTGAGATCATGACCTGAGCCAAAATTGAGTGTCGGAGGCTTAACTGATTGAGCCACCCAGGTGCCCCCTGGTGTATTCTGTTTTTAAATATTGAATCATATTTTAAGTACCCCAAGGTAGATTGCTATTTTAACAAAATTATATCAAAATAACTTTTTTCTTTTAAGATTTTTATTCGTTTACTTGACAGAACAGGAGCGAGCACAAGTAGGGGGAGTGGCAGAGAGATAGGGAGAAGCAGGCTCCCCGCTGAGCAGGGAGCCCGATTTGGGGCCTGATCCCAGGATCCCAGGATCATGACCTGAGCCGAAAGCAGATGCCCAACTGACTGAGCCACCCAGGTGCCCTGTCAAAATAACTTTAAGAATTCCTAAGAGATACCATTTATTTATTTATCTACTTATTTTTTAAGATTTTATTTCTTTACTTGACACACAGAGAGAAAGAGAGAGAGAGAGCACAAGCAAGGGGAGTGGAAGGCAGAGGGAGAGGGAGAAGCAGACTCCCCGCTGAGCAAGGAGCCCAATGCAGGGCTCAAATCCAGGACCTTGGGATCATGACCTGAGCCAAAGGCAGACACTTAATTGACTGAGCCACCCAGGCACCCCTAATTTATAATTTATAACCAAACTTACAGAACATATTTTACTTTCTTTTTTTCTTTTGTTTTAAGATTTATTCATTTATTTGAGAGAGAGAGAGTAAGTGGAGGGGAGCAGAGGGAGAGGGAGAGCTGCAGACTCCCTGATGAGCTCAGAACCCAATGTGGGGTCTCAAGCCCATGACCCTGAGATCATGACTTGAGCCAAAATCAAGGGCTGGATGCTCAACCTACTGAGCTACCCAGGTGCCCCTTACTTTCTGATTTTCTAATCTTTATCAATATACATAGTTTTTATGTAGTTATAATCAATTATTTGTGATTTATGTAGTTATAATCAATTATTTCACTGTTTTTCTTTAAAGATTTTATTTATTTGACAGAGAAAGAGAGAGTGCTCTCAAGAGCACAAGCAACAGGGAGGAGCAGAGGGAGAGGGAGAGGGAGAGGGAGAAGCAGTCTCCCTCTTAGCAGGGAGCCCGATGTGGGGCTTGATCTGATCAAGGACCCTGAGATCGTGACCTGAGCCAAAGGCAGACATTTAACTGATTGAGCCACCCAGGTGCCCCTCTCAATTTTTTTTTAAGTTTATTTAAGTACTGTCTACACCCAGTGTGGGGCTCAAACTCATGACCCTGAGATCAAGAGCCACATGCTCCACTTAGCCAGCCAGGTTCCCTTCACTCAGTTTTATTTTAATAAATGTTTACATGTGTTTGTATTTCATCTCCTTCATATTGTATGTCTAAATGTTTCCAATTTTTTAAAAAAGATTATATTTTATTTATTTATTTTTTTAAAGATATATTTATTGAGAGAGAGAGAGTGCTCGTGCATGAGCGGGAGGGGCAGAGGGAGAGGGAGAGAGAATCTCAAGCAGACTCCTCTCTGAGTGTGGAGCCCAATGTGGGGCATGATCCCATGACCCTGAGATCATGACCTGAGCCGAAACCAAGAGTCACACTCAACCGACTGTGCCACCCAGGCATCCCTAAAGATTTTATTTATTTAGTTATTTAGTTAGTTAGTATTTTAAAGATTTTATATATTTGACAGAGACACAGCGAGAGAGGGAACACAAGCAGGGGGAGTGGGAAAGGGAGAAGCAGGCTGCCCGCTGAGCAGGGAGCCTGATGCGGGGCTCGATCCGAGGACCCTGGGATCATGACCTGAGCTGAAGGCAGACACTTAACTACTGAGCCACGCAGGCGTCCCCCTAAAGATTTTATTTTTAAGCAATCTCTACACCTAACATGGGGCTCAAACTCACAACCCCGAGATCAAGCTCTCATGCTCCACTGACTGAGCCAGCCAGGTGCCCCTGTTTCTAGTTCTTTTAAAAATCAGTAGCAGTGCTATAAAATATTTGATTTGCCATAAAAACCTTTTCTCCTAGGTCACTGGTAGTAGGGCTTTCATTGAAAAAGTCAGTTAAAGGGGGAATCATAAATGAAGTTATTATAAGAAATTTTAATTGAAAATGTTAATAAATGTACATTTACTTGGCAATTTTGATAGAGGGTCAGGACTTTTAAAAAAAAATATGGGTCTGTTGATTAGAATTCCAAGTCATCATGGGGCACCTGGGTGGCTCAGTCATTAAGCATCTGCCTTCAGCTCAGGGCGTGATCCCAGAGTCCTGGGATCGAGCCCCACATCAGGCTCCTCCGCTGGGAGCCTGCTTCTTCCTCTCCCACTCCCCTGCTGTGTTCCCTCTCTCGCTGGCTGGCTCTCTCTCTCTGTCAAATAAATAAATAAAATCTTAAAAAAAAAAAAAAGAATTCCATGTCCTCGTTCTAGCATAACCATATCTATTACCTCTATCTTCCGATTTGTTTAAAGCAGAGCTAGAACATAAAGACACTTATAAAACAGTCTGAAGAGTCATTCTAGATATTTATGATTTCCCCCCAGTCTTTTACAGTTGTTTCTCTCACACCTAATTTGATACGGTATTTTTAGAACAACTTTCTAAAACATTTAACTTTCATAGAAGTGTCACGTCTCTTTGCATGATCATTTTTCAGTGATATCTATGATTTTAAATAAATTATACAATTTGATCCACAAGTCCAACTTTTGTAAACAGGTTGGGAGAAAATAACTGATTCTTGGTAAGCATTTAACTTACTCCAGCGTGCTAGAAAGTAGTCTACTGGTTGTGTGTGTTTCTCTTGCTGCAGGCATACTCAGTATGTTTATATTGAGGTCGTAGTGGGTTACTTCTTTCTACAAATCACTTCAGTGGAGTTTAGTTGAGAATGCTCTTATATATTGCTTTTTTTTTTCCATTTATTTACTTTTGCTGAATCATCTAGAGTCAAACTAGTGGATCAAAGAGTAATAATATTTTTATGAGGAGCTTGTCGTTTAAAATAAATATGTGATAGGGTACATGGGTGGCTCAGTCAGTTAAGCATCTGACTCTTGATTTCAACTCAGGTCATGGTCTCAGGGTTGTTCTCTCTCTCTCTCTCCCTCTGCCCCTCCCCCCTCCTCTCTCTCTCTCAAAAAAAAAAATTACAATTAAACATGTGCCCTCTAAACTGTCAACCATGCAGCCTATCTTTTTTTTTTTTACACATTTTTTTCTTTTTTTAAAAATTTTTTTAAAAGATTTTATTTATTTATTTGACAGAGAGAGAGACAGCCAGCGAGAGAGGGGTCACAAGCAGGGGGAGTGGGAGAGGAAGAAGCAGGCTTCCAGTGGAGCAGGGAGCCCGATGTAGGGCTCGATGCCAGGACCCTATGATCACACCCTGAGCTGAAGGCAGACACTTAATGACTGAGCCACCCAGGCGCCCCTACACATTGTTTTAAAAACTAGTTTTAGGAGGGAGTTAAGATGGCGGAGGAGTAGGGGACCCCTTTTTCAGCCGGTCCCCTGAGTCGAGTTGGATAGGTACCAGACCAGCCTGAACATCCACGGAATCAGCCTGAGACGCAGGAAGATACATCTGGATCTCTACAAATGAACATCTCCAGCGCTGAGTTTTGAGGTACGAAGCGGGGAGCTGTGAAACCGTGCACAGATATCGGAAGATAAACGGAAGGGGGAGGGAGCCGCCGCGTTCGGGCGCTGGGAAGCGGTAGCCACCTGCACGGAGGAGCGGGCGCACTCGCGGACCGGATCCCGCGAGACAGCAGCCTGAGACCGTGATCCGGGGAACACGCGCCACCAGACTGAAAACCGGAGCTCCGGTGTGCTCACTGGAACCAGACTGAGTCCAGGAGTGCGTGGGGGCGGCTGGCGGTGTTAGAAACACAAAGGATAGAGACGCGGTGGCCCTGGAAGTGAAGGCTGGGACGCCGGGTATGGGGCGCACATCCCGGGACGCTGCAGGGTTGAGCAGCACCAACAGAAACAGAGTTAAAGTGGCCAGAACATCAGTGGAGAACGGTCCGCGATCCCTCTGCTCTGAGACAGAGGCTGAGATTCGGCCACTGCTGCTCTGACTCTCAGAAGAGGCACAGCAAACTGCCAGGGAAAGCTGCCAGAGAACAAAAGCCTAGAAAGACCGGCTCACAGTGTGCCCATCCCCATTCCCCCCTCGCAGGGGACACGGAAACTCTACTCAAACAGGATTGCCTGAGTATCGTCGCGGCAGGCCCCTCCCCCAGAACACAGAAGGCAGGCTGAAATATCAAGAAGCCCACATCCCTAAGATCCCTATAAAACAAGGGCACATGGCCTGGGTCCCGGTCAATAATTTGGGCTCTGGACAACCCTGCACCCTCTCCTCATCAGAATGACGAGAAGGAGAAATCCCCCCCAGCAAGGAAAAGACAATGAGTCGGTGGCCTCTGCCACAGAACTAATGGATATGGATATAACCAAATTATCAGAAATGGAATTCAGAGTAACAATGGTCAAGATGATGTGTAGACTTGAAAAAAGTATTAACGAAAATGTTAATGAGAATATAGACTCTCTAAGGGCGGAAATGAGAGTGAACCTGGCAGAAATTAAAAATTCTATGAGCCAAATGCAGTCAAAACGAGAGGCTCTGACGGCCAGGGTGAATGAGGGAGAAGAACGTATCAGCGAATTGGAGGATGGGTTAGTAGAAGAAAAAGCTAAAAAAGAATCTGGACTCAAAAAAATCCACGCTCAAGAATGTAGGTTACAGGAGATCACTGACTCAATGAAACGTTCCAGTGTCAGAATCATCCGCATCCGCGAGGGGGTGGAGAAAAATAGGTCTAGAAGAGAGATTTGAACAAATTGTAGCTGAAAACTTCCGTAATCTAGCAAGGGAAACAAACATTCGTGTCCAAGAGGCAGAGAGGACCCCTCCAAAGCTCAACCACGACAAACCTACACCATGTCACGTCATAGTGCAATTCGCAAATATTAGATCCAAGGATACAGTATTGAAAGCGGCCAGGGCAAAGAAATTTCTCATGTACCAAGGCAAAGGTATCAGAATTACGTCAGACCTGTCTACACAGACCTGGAATGAGAGAAAGGGTTGGGGGAGCATTTTTAAAGCTCTTTCAGAGAAAAACATGCAGCCAAGGATCCTTTATCCAGCAAGGCTGTCATTCAGAATTGATGGAGAAATAAAGACCTTCCAGAATCGCCAGTCATTGACCAATTTTGTAACCATGAAACCAGACCTACGGGAGATATTAAGGGGGGGTTCTATAAAAGTAAAAAGGCCCCAAGAGTGATACAGAACAGAAAGTCACAATCTATAGAAACAAAGACTTTACTGGCAACATGGCATCATTAAAATCATATCTCTCAATAATCGGTCTCAATGTATATGGCCTAAATGCTCCCATAAACGCCACGGGGTTGCAGATTGGATAAAAAGATATGACCCATCCATTTGCTGTCTACAAGAGACTCATTTTGAACCTAAAGATACATTCAGACTGAAAGTAAAGTGATGGAATACCATCTTTCACGCAAATGGACCTCAAAAGAAAGCTGGGGTAGCAATTCTCGTATCAGACAGATTGGATTTTAAACTAAAGACTATAGTTAGAGACACAGAAGAGCACTATATTATTCTTAAAGGATGTATCCACCAAGTGGATATGACAATTATAAATATATATGCCCCCAACAGGGGAGCAGCAAGATACACAAGCCAACTCTTAACCACAATAAAGAGACATAGAGATAAAAATACGCTAATAGTAGGGGACCTCAACACTCCAATATCAGCAATAGACAGATCACCTAAGCAAGAAATCAGCAAAGAAGCAAGAGCTTTGAATGCCATACTCGACGAGTTGGACCTCATAGATATATATAGAACACTACACCCCAGAACCAAAGAATACTCATTCTATTCTAATGCCCATGGAACATTCTCAAGAATAGACCATGTTCTGGGTCACAAAACAGGTCTCAACCGATACCAAAAGACTGAAATTATTCCCTGCATATTCTCAGACCACAACGTTTTGAAATTGGAACTCAACCACAAAGAAAAATTTGGAAGAAACTCAAACACTTGGAGACTAAGAACCTTCCTGCTCAGGAATGATTCGATAAACCAGGTTATCAAAAATCAATTTAAACAATTTATGGAGACCAATGAGAATGAAAACACAACGGTCCAAAACCTATGGGATACTGCAAAGGCAGTCCTAAGGGGAAAATACATAGCCATCCAAGCCTCACTCAAAAGAATAGAAAAATCTAAAATGCAGTTTTTATATTCTCACCTCAAGAAGCTGGAACAGCAACAGAGGGACAGGCCTAATCCACGCACGAAGAAGCAGCTGACCAAGATTAGAGCAGAAATCAATGAATTAGAAACCAGGAGTACAGTAGAGCAGATCAACAGAACTAGAAGCTGGTTCTTTGAGAGAATCAATAAAATTGACAGACCACTGGCAAGACTTATCCAGAAGAATAGAGAAAGGACCCAAATGAGTAAGATCATGAATGAAAAAGAAGAGGTCACAACCAACACCAGTGAAATTGGAAGGATTACTAGAAGCTTTTACCAACAGCTTTATGCCAATAAATTAAGCAATCTGGTAGAGATGGAGGCCTTCCTGGAAACCTATAAACTACCAAGACTGAAACAGGAAGAAATTGATTTTTTAAACAGGCCAATTAATTATGAAGAGATTGAGTCAGTGATAAACAACCTTCCAAATAACACAACTCCAGGCCTGGACGGTTTTCCTGGGGAATTCTACCAAACATTCAAAGAAGAAATAATACCTATTCTCCTAAAGCTATTTCAAAAAATAGAAACAGAAGGCAAGCTACCAAACTCATTCTATGAGGCCAATATTACCTTGATCCCCAAACCAGGCAAAGACTCCATCAAAAAGGAGAATTACAGACCGATTTCCCTAATGAATATGGATGCCAAAATCCTCAACAAGATCCTGGCTAATAGAATCCAACAGTACATTAAAAGGTATATCCATCATGACCAAGTGCGATTCATCCCTGAGATGCAAGGGTGGTTCAACATTTGCAAATTGATCAGGGTCTTAGATTTTATCCGAAAGAAAAATTCAGAAATCATATGATTCTCTCAATAGTTGCAGAAAAAGCATTTGACAAAATACAACAGCATCCTCTCCTGATTAAAACCCTTCAGAGTGTAGGGGTAGAGGATACATTCCTCAATCTCATAAAAACCATCTATTAAAAGCCTACAGCAAATATCATTCTCAATTTGGAAAAGCTGGAAGCCTTTCCCTTAAGATCAGGAACACGACAAGGATGCCCACTCTCGCCACTATTATTCAACATAGTACTAGAAGTCCTTGCAACAGCAGTCAGACAACAAGAAGGGGTAAAAGGTATCCACATTGGCAAAGAAGAAGTCAAAATCTCTCCACAGATGACATGATACTCTATATGGAAAACCCAAAAGAATCCACTCCCAAACTATTAGAAGTTATAGAGCAATTCAGTAATTGGCAGGACACAAAATCAATGCTCAGAAATCAGTTGCATTTCTATACATGAATAACGAGACCGAAGAAAGAGAAATTAGGGAATCCATCCCATTTACAATAGCATCAAAAACCATACGTTACCTTGGAATTAACCAGAGACGTAAAGGACCTATATTCTAGAAACTACAAATCACTCTTGAAAGACATTGAGGAAGACTCAAAAAGATAGGAAAATATTCCATGCTCATGGATTGGAAGATTTAACATAGTTAAAATGTCCATGCTACCCAGAGCAATCTACACTTTCAATGCTATCCCAATCAAAATACCGATGACATTTTTCAAAGAACTGCAACAAATAGTCCTGAAATTTGTATGGACCCAGAAAAGGCCCCGAATCGCCAAGGGACTGTTGAAAAGGAAAAACAAAGCTGGGGGCATCACAATGCCGGATTTCGAGCTGTACTACAAAGCTGTGATCACAAAGACAGCATGGTACTGGCACAAAAACAGACACATAGACCAATGGAACAGAATAGAGAACCCAGAAATGGACCCTCGGCTCTTTGGGCAACTAATCTCTGACAAAGCAGGAAAAAACATCCAGTGGAAAAAAGACAGTCTCTTCAATAAATGGTGCTGGGAAAATTGGACAGCTACATGCAAAAGAATGAAACTTGACTACTCTGTCACACCATACACAAAGATAAACTCCAAATGGATGAAAGACCTCGATGTGAGACAGGAATCCATCAAAATCCTAGAGGAGAACATAGGCAGCACTCTCTACGACATTGGCCAAAGCAACCTTTTTCATGACACATCTCCAAAGGCAAGAGAAACAAAAGATAAAATGAACTTGTGGGACTTCATCAAGATAAAAAGCTTCTGCACAGCCAAGGAAAGAGTCAAAAAAACTAAGAGGCAGCCCACGGAATGGGAGAATATATTTGCAAATGATGCTACAGATAAAAGACTGGTATCCAAGATCTACAAAGAACTTCTCAAACTCAATACACGAGAAACAAATAAATCAAAAAATGGGCAGAAGATATGAACAGACACTTTTCCAATGAAGACATACAAATGGCTAACAGACACATGAAAAAATTTTCAACATCATTAGCCATCAGGAAAATTCAAATCAAAACCACACTAAGATTCCACCTTAAGCCAGTTAGAATGGCAAAAATTAACAAGGCAAGAAACAACAATTGCTGGAGAGGATGTGGAGAAAGGGGATCCCTCCTACATTGTTGGTGGGAATGCAAGTTGGTACAGCCACTCTGGAAAACAGTGTGGAGGTCCCTTAAAAAGTTAAAAATTGAGCTACCCTATGATCCAGCCATTGCATTACTGGGTATTTACCCCAAAGATACAGGCGTAGTGACGAGAAGGGCCATATGCACCCCAGTGTTCATAGCAGCTCTGTCCACAATAGCTAAATTGTGGAAGGAGCCGAGATGCCTTGCAACAGATGATTGGATTAAGAAGTTGTGGTCCATATATACAATGGAATATTACTCAGCTATCAGAAAGAACGAGTTCTCAACATTTGCTGCAACATGGACGGGACTGGAGGAGATAATGCTAAGTGAAATAAGTCAAGCAGAGAAAGACAATTATATGATTTCTCTCATCTATGGAACATAAGAACTAGGATGATCGGTAGGGGAAGAAAGGGATAAAGAAAGGGAGGGTAATCAGAAGGGGGAATGAAGCATGAGAGACTATGGACTCTGAGAAACAAACTGAGGGCTTCAGAGGGAGGGGGTGGGGGAATGGGATAGGCTGGTGATGGGTAGTAAGGAGGGGACGTATTGCATGGTGCACTGGGTGTTATACGCAACTAATGAATCATCGAACTTTACATCAGAAACCATGGATGTACTGTACAGTGACTAACGTAATAAAAAAACATTAAAAAAAAGCTAGTTATAACTTCTGAAAGTGCTGGATTCCATTGTTTTAAGACTCAGGTGTTTAGACTCTGTGGACATGTACCATAATAGACTTCCAGGGCTTCCAACCAAGTAGTTGTGTTGTTAGTGATTAACGTATAAATGGTTAGCGCACTTGAAGTAGAAATTGTATCTGGACCAACATTTTGCTTTGGGGCGAAGATTCCGGGAATTAATTTTATGAAACACATGTGGTTTTTATTTATTCATTTATTTGTGAGAGAGAGGGAGCACAAGCAAGTGTGGGGAGCGGTGGTGGGGGAGGGAGAGAGACAAGTAGACTCTGCACTGAGTGTGGAGCCCAACTAAGGGCTTGATCTCAGGACCCTGAAATCACCATCTGAGCTGAAACCAAGAGTTGGACTGAGCCAACTGACTGAGCCACTGAGGCACCCCAGAAACGTATGTGTTTTTTTTTTTTTTTAAAGATTTTATTTATTTATTTGACAGAGATAGAGACAGCCAGCGAGAGAGGGAACACAGGCAGGGGGAGTGGGAGAGGACGAAGCAGGCTCATAGTGGAGGAGCCTGATGTGGGGCTTGATCCCATAACGCCGGGATCACGCCCTGAGCCGAAGGCAGACGCCCAAGGACTGCACCACTCAGGCGCCCCACATATGTGGTTTTTATACTTTAACCTCCTAGAATTCCATAGATGCCAAAACTGGATATTAAGACTTAGTAGATTAGAGCAAGATAATGTTTTACTATTCCAGCCTAGGAAACACCAGGAGTGTTACATGATAGCACTGGTTCACCCTACCTCTAACTGCCATGGGGTAATATGAGGAGCCCACCTGATGGCATTTTATGTAGTGGGTTGTACTGCATCTGAGGGACCCAGTACTAAGGGCTTAGCACCTTTTGTAGCAAAACAGTAAGCAAATCAGTGACCCTGTTTGAAAGAGTAAGCAGTCACTTTGTGGTCATTTTGACCTACCAAATTGCCTTCATTACTAGTTATAAAAATGGCTTAGAGTCAGAGGATTGTTAGGCCTTCAGTTTGTCATTCTCAGCAAGGACATATAGGGATCCTTGTGATCCATTACAGGCCGTTGCTCCCAACAGTCTACCCTTCAAAATTAGATGCAGAGATATTCATCGACATCCATTCAGTTTGTCTCGTATGACACTTGATTAAGGCGATTATAAACAGAATCCCAATTAGCAGGATGAAACCATTCTGCAGTGTTGATCTCAGCCATCTGCCTCAGGATCCCAGATTCTGCTAAGTGAGTAAGTCCCAGAGGGGACTAGTAGGTATTTTCAGATAACCACTTAGTTTCCTTTCCTTAGCATGTATGGATTGTTCCACCTAACCAGTAGTATTAATCCAACTCAATAGGAGGTGTTGGCAACCATACAAACTCCTCTCTGTTCAGCCAGAATATGGTCCAAAGCCAGTCTTGTACCCAGTATAATCCATGCAAGGGCATTTAGACAGATCTGCTGATGTGCTGTAGGGCTTGTGACATCTCATTGCTGTGGTAGCTAAAGTTAAGGATAGGTTACTGATTATTTGTGGGGCATGACCTCCATTATCAGGGAACAATACTTGCTCTGCTGTATGGAACCAGGAGTCAGTTTATCCCTGGGTAGGTCCCCAGTTTTCTTTACCTGGGGATCTAAAAAGAAGAATGCAGTCCAAGGAGCATTGTCATTGACTCTCAGGAACATTATCCATGGCAGGGTGAGCAAGCAGTAGGCCTTGTAATTTTAGATTTAGTTATTAAGAAACATTTTTAAGTCTGCAGTGGAAAGTAATTTCCAAAGCTGATTATTTAGTAATAGTGGTTGAAGGTGGCTCTTCCTATTGAGAAAAGTTTCAGTCTCATTCTTGAGCTCAATTGCAGCAAAACACTTGCACTGCTTAGCATTGAACTGGTGATAGGGTATGTTAAGATATTCAGCTTCTGGGGCACCTGGGTGGCTCAGTCGATTAAGCATCTGCCTTTGGCTCAGGTCATGATCCCTGGATCTTGGGATCGATCCCCGCATCAGGCTGCTTGCTCAGCAGGGAGCCTGCTTCTCCCTCTCCATCTGCCTGCTGCTCCCCCTGCTTGTGCTCTCTCTGTCTGTCAAATAAATAAATAAAATCTTTAAAAAAAAAAGATATTCAGCTTTTTTTTTTTTCTTTAAGATTTTATTTATTTGAGAGAGGGAAAGAGAAAGAGCACAAGCATGGGGAGTGGCAGCAGAGGGAGAAGCAGGCTCCCGGCTGAACAGGGAGCCCGACTCGGGACTTGATCCCAGGAACTTGGGAGTATGACTGGAGTCAAACTTAACCGATTGAGCCACCCAGGTGCCCCCCTTCTATTTCTGACAAAAATTCATGGAACTGATGGTAATTAAGTCCATGACAGCAAATGAAGTTCACTGTTGAAACTCCTGGTTCCTGGGGCACCCGGGTGACTCAGTTGGTTAAGCGTTTGCTTTTGGGGGGCGCCTGGGTGGCTCAGTTGTTAAGCGCTGCCTTCGGCTCAGGGCATGGTCCCAGAGTCCTGGGATCGAGTCCCACATCAGGCTTCTCCGCTGGGAGCCTGCTTCTTCCTCTCCCACTCCCCCTGCTTGTGTTCCTTCTCTCGCTGGCTGCCTCTCTCTCTGTCAAATAAATAAATAAAATCTTAAAAAAAAAAAAAAAAAGTTTGCTTTTGGCCCAGGTCATGATTGATTCCAGGGTCCTGGGATCGAGCTCCACATTGGGCTCCCTTTGCAGCAGGGGGTCTGCTCCCTCTCCCTCTGCCCCTCCTCCCTACTTGTATTCTCTCTCTCTCAAATAAATAAATAAAATCTTAAAACAACAACAACAACAAAACTCCTGCTTCTTTATCATGAGATAGATTCAGATATTTTCCAGAGTACGTGCTGATGAATACTTATGTGAATAACCATAAGTTTTGAATACTTTACATTTTCACAATCTCTGTCAAGCTAATTTTGTCAAACAAAAAGCCTTTTTATGTTGCACATGTATTTTGCCATTATTGGTAACACATCTTAGCAGATTCCACTTTGGGTTGTAGTGAATTAGTGTTCTCTCAATTTTTTGGAAAATATTCTCACCCATAATTATTCTGTGTAGGCATGCCAGCTCTTCAGTCACTTCAAACTCGGCGTGCACTTCTTGAATAAACAACAGCTGAGTAGTTTCAGACACCTGTCAGTGCATTAAGAGCCAAAGAAAACCACTCAAAATTGTTTGCCTTGTATTTCAATTGACTATTGATATTGTTCCCATTGTCTTCAACTCGTTGAGCAAATATTCTCTCCAAAAGACTAATAATCTTTAACTTTTATTTTTTTATGACACATCTCGTTAGCTGCTTTAGCTGAACACAATTTAATTAACTTGACATTAGTAAATGGCTTTCCTTGCTTGACTGACAGCTAAGCCATGTAGAAACTTACTTTGGTTGCAGCCTCATTTTCATTTTTTATTTTTATGAAGAAATTCTATGATAAGTTCCATTTTAAATTTTCTAATTTTTCTGACTTGCTTTCCTCTAAGTTGGGAATATTCTGATGAGTCTGGTAATATCAGTGTATATCGTGTACTTCTGGCATAGCTATAATGTCATTGCATAGTAAGTATAATGCTTTGCCATCTAATTTGATAACAAAATAATCCTTAAAAGCAGGATATTCGAAGTCCATGTTTTAATTTTTTTTCTTATTTTGACATGATGGGTATACACAGGTAGATAAAAGTTGAAGTATAGCTGTATGGATGGCCACTGAAATGCCGTGTGGTTATAATTGTGCCACCGCACTATGCAATGCGCTACGCAACAGTGTGAAGCTGTGAGGACACCACACACAGACTCTGTCGCAACCATCCATTTCTGCCATTGCAGCACAAAGCAACCATAGATAATACATGAGTGAGTGAGTGCGGCTATATTCCAGTTAAATTTTATTTATGGGGACTAGATTTCCTATAATTTTTATGTCATGAAATATTAATCTTTTTATTTTTTTCAATCATTTAAAAATGTAAAAATCATTCTTGGCTCGTGGGCTGTAGAAAAACATGCAGCAGGCCAGATGTGGCCCATGGGTTATAGTTTGCTGACACCTGATATCAGTGTGGGGAACCTTATTTTTCTCATTATTATTGAGGAGGACAATCCATTTATGCACAAAACTAAATGCTGTTATTGTTTATATTAAACCCAGTTCTATGTCCTTGTCACTTCCATTCTTTAATCATATTTCTTTTTTTATTAAAATGCTTTTAATATATATGAAAGTATTTAGAAAAGTAAAAAAATAGAAGAAAGTAAGAAGAAAAATTCTGTAATCCAGTATTTAAAATGATGAAATGTTAACATTTTTTTCCATTTGTATAGGAACATATAAATTTGAATTTATGGTTTATAAAAATGAGGTGGTACGTATGCCATTTGGTAATATTTAAAAATTTTTTGGTAACATTTTAAAAACTAACAACATATTTAGGGGCGCCTGGGTGGCTCACTCAGTTAAGCCTCTGCCTTAGGCTCAGGTCATGATTTTGGGGTCCGGGGATCCAGCCCCATGTCGGGCTCTCGACTCAGCAGAAAGTCTCCTTCTCCCTCTCACTCTGCCTCTGTGCTCTCCCTCTCTCTCCCTCTCTCTCAAATAAAGAAATAAAATCTTAAAAAAAAAAACCCACAAAATAAATAAATAATTTTAAAAAATTGACAACATGTTTGAACATCTGCCTAGGTCAATGAATAAATGTCTGTAGTCTCCTGCGTTAGGACATTTAGGGTATTCATCAGCCTTTTTTGGAATGGGCACATGAGAATCCTTTAATGAGCTCACAAATTCCTTAAAAGTTTTCCTTTTCAGTTTCCGGTTTCATTTACTTTTCCAAAACCTTCTTCTGATTAGTTGTAGCCTGATGGGTTTGGAAAAGTGCTGTGTAATAGAACTTTGTGCAGTGATGAATGTGTTGTGTACCTGTTCCGTCCAGTATTGTAGTCACAGGTCACAGCAGATAGTTGAATACTCGAAATATGACTAGTGGCAGTAAGGAGCTGAATTTTTTTTTTTTTTAAAGATTTATTTATTTATTTATTTGACAGAGATAGAGACAGCCAGCGAGAGAGGGAACACAAGCAGGGGGAGTAGGAGAGGAAGAAGCAGGCTCATAGCGGAGGAGCCTGATGTGGGGCTCGATCCCACAACGCTGGGATCACGCCCTGAGCCGAAGGCAGGCGCTTAACCGCTGTGCCACCCAGGCGCCCCAGGAGCTGAATTTTTAACTTTATTTAATTTCTATTTAAACTTTAAAAAGCTGCATGCAGCTAGTGACTAGTGCATTATTAGACACCCAGGTCTAGAAGTCAGGTTTTTGTTTTCCCCTCTAAGCCGGCCCCTGTATTTATAATAATTTGTTCACAATACCACCAGCTACCCAGGCTTGAAACATAGAAGTCATTCTTTAGCTCTTTTTTCTGCTTCCTGCCCTCTTTCTTTCTTTTTCTTTTTCTTCTTTTAGTAATCTCTACACCCAACCTGGGGCTTGAACTCGCAACTCTGGAAATCAAGAGTCACATGCTGTACCGACTGAGCCAGTCAGGGGCCCCTCTTGCCCCCTTTCTTTGTCAGTTGTTACTAACTGTCCCAATTTTGTGACATTCTCCCATTATCCTACAGGTCCTGCCTCAAATTATTGCAAATGTCTCCTAATTTTTCTCCCTTACTTTATGTCTTCTCCATCATGCATTTTGCATGCTACAAGCATATTGAGCTTCCTAACATTGCCTCTTACATTAGAAACCCACAGTTATTCCCTACCCCTAAGGCTACTTTACAAAACTTTCATTGGTTTCTGTGATCTGGTCCCAGTACCTATTGCATCTGATGTCTCTTACTGTTTTGTATTTTGTTTTATTTTATTTTTATTTTTATCTTTAATTTTTAGAGAGAGCTTGGGAGCCAAGGGGGAGGAGAGACAGAGGGAATCTTAAGCAGGGGAAGAGAGAATTTTAAGCAGGCTCCCTGCCCGGAGCAGCACAGAGCTGACACAGGGCTCGATCTCACGAACCTGAGATTATGACCTTAGCCAAAATCAAGAGTTGGACACTTAAAACGACTGAGCCACCCAGACCCTCCTACTGTTTTGTATTTTAAACAAGCCATGCTTATTACTCAAACTGAGCTGCTCTAGGATGGTACATTCCTGTGATAGCAATTACTAATGTTCATCCATATCTAAGTCTTATCTCCTTGCTGGGAGCATGGGAAAATTGCATTTAGGGAAGGCCAGGTGACGGGTCCTAGCCAATGAAATATGAGTGGGGTGATTTGTGTCCCTTCTAGGCTGTGGCATTTAAGAAGAAAGACTGACTTCTTAGAGGGAAAAATTAGGTTCTTACTGCTATCTTTGCTACTTTACTACCCTATTTGTTATCTAAAATGTGATGTAGAGCTCATTCTCCTGCCAAATAGGATCTGTGGTAGCATCCATCCATTGGTGTAATGTGGGTAGGGTTTGGTTTCAAGTTCATGAAGCAGTAAGCAGGAGAAGGAGAGATTAAGGGAGGTGACCCAATTCATGACACAAGATTTTTGTCACATTGAATGTTTTTCATTTTTTCCTGAGTCATGTGCTGATTATAGACTTTTCCATAAATAGTCAACTCTACACTTTTCCAGAGCTAGCCAACTCTTCCAGACAGTGTTAGTTTGTGCTGAATATAGTCAACCCTGTTCTGGATTATATACTCTGACTGGTAGAAGTCTTGCTGACTTACATATTTGATGTCAAATAACTTCTGTTATGCACAATTTTACATTGATTACTATAGAGCACCTTGCTGCTGAAGTAATTAATATGGACTTACTAATAAGACATTTCTTTCTTAGTTAGAAAGGGGAGTAAGTTCATCTGTTAGTAATGTGACTGTCAAACACATGCAGCTGTGCTACTGGTTTGTTACTCACTCAACCATTAAGCAGTCACTCCCCATGTTCCCCTCTTCCCTCAGCCCTAGGCAGCCACTGTTCTACTTTCTGTCTCTATGAATTTAACTCTTCTAGGCACCTCATTTGAGTGGAATCAAACAGTATTTGTTCTTTTGGGTCTGACTTATTTCACTTAGCATAATGTCTTTAGGGTTCATTCATGCTATAGCATGTATCAGAATTTCATTCCTTTTTTTTTTTTTTTAAAGTAATCTCTGTGCCCAACATGGGGCTTGAACTCATGACCCTGAGATTAAGAGTCACGTGCTCTACCGACTGAGCCAGCCAGGTGCCCTCATCCCTTTTTTAAGGCTGAATAATATTCTAATATATGCATATCGCACATTTTGCTTATCCATTCATCTGCTGGTGGACATTTGGGTTATTTCTCCCTTTTAGCTATTGTGAATAATGCTGCTATAACTATTGGTGTTATAAACATCTGTTTGAGTCTCTGCTTTCAGTTCTTGTGGGTCTATACTCAGGTGTAGATTTGCTGGATCACATGGTAATTCTAGGTTTAATTTTTTTGAAGAACTGCCTTACCTTTTTTCCATAGTAGCTGCATCATTTTATATTCCCATCAGTAATACACAAGGGCTCCAATTTCTCTACATCCTCACCAATACTTGTTCTCTGTTTTTTATAATGGGTGTGAAGTGTGGTGTCTCATTGTGGCAGCTCATTTCTTTTATTGCTGAATAATATTCCATTGTATGGAAGTACCATAGTTCGTTTCTCCATTCACCTATTGAAGAACATCTTGATTGCTTCAAAGTGTTGGCAATTATGAATAAAGTTGTTTTAAAAATTCATGGGCCAGTTTTTATGTAGATAGAAGTCTTCAACTCATTTGGATAAATACCAAGGAGCGTGATTGCTAGATCATATGGTAAGAGTATCTTTAGTTTTGTAACAGACTACCAAGCTGTCTTCCATAGTGGTTGTATCATTTTGGGTTTCTACCAGCAATGTGGGGGGGGGGGAAGAGTTCCAGTTTCTCTGTATCTTTGCCAAACTTGCTATCATTGCTTTTCTGGAGGCTGTGTGGTAGTATCTCCCTATGGTTTTTTTGTTTTTGTTTTTTTTTAAAGATTTTATTTATTTATTTGACAGAGAGAGTGAGAAAGCATAGGCAGGGGGAACAGTAGAGGGAGAGGGAGAAGCAGGCTCCCTGCTAAGCAGGGAGCCTGACGTGGGGCTCGATCCCAGGACCCTGGGATCATGACCTGAGCTGAAGGCTGACGCTTAACCATCTGAGTCACCCAGGTGCCCCCTCCCTGTGGTTTTAATTTGCATTTCCCTAATGGCTAATGATGTTGAACATCTTTTCATATGCTTATTGGTCATTTGTATATCTTTGGAGAAATGTCTATTCTTATCCTTTGCCCTTTTTTGATTGGGTTATTTGTCTTTCTCTTGTTGAGTTACAAGAATTATTTATTTTATATTTTTTTAAGCTTTTATATGTTTTATTTGACAGAGCTCAAGCTCGAGCACAAGCTGGGGGAGCCGTAGGCAGAGGGAGTGGGAGAATCAGGCTCCCTGCTGAGCAGGGAGCTGGACACAGGGCTCCATCCCTGGACTCTGGGATTGTGACCTGAGCCAAAGGCAGGTGCTTGACCGATTGAGGCACCCAGGCACCCCTGAGAATTCTTCATATATTTTAGATACCAGACCCTATCAGATACATGATTTCAGATACTCTCTTCCATTCTGTTGTTTGTGTTGGTAATGTACTTTGATATACAAGCGTTTTTAATTTTTTAAAATTTTATTTATTTGAGAGAGAGAGAGCACGAGGAGGGGGAGGGTCAGAGGGAGAAGCAGCCTCCCCACTGAGCAGGGTGCCCTGTGCGGAACTTGATCCCAGGACTCCAGGATCATGACGCAAGCTGAAGGCAGTCACTTAACTGGCTGAGCCTTGCAGGCGCCCGAAACATTTTTAATTTTTATGAAGTCCAGTTTATCTGTGTTTTCTTTGATTTCTTATGTTTTTGGTGTCATATCTAAGAAGCCATTACTTAGTCCAGAGTCACACACATTTTCACCTATGTTTCCTTTTAAGAGTTTTATAGTTTTAGCTTTTAAATTTAGATCTTTTTTAGGGGTGCCTGGCTGGCTTGGTTGGCGGAGTGTGCAACTCTTGATCTCGGGGTTGTGGGTTCAATCCTGTGTTGGGTGTAGAGATTACTAAAAAAAAAAAAAATCTTAAAAAAATTTTAGATCTTTGATCCATTTTGAACTAATTTTTGTAAATATTTTGAAGTAGGCATATATAGATTCATTATTTTGCATGGTAATGTGCAGTTATCGAAGCACCATTTGTTGAAAAGTTTCTTCATTTCCCTGTTGAATGGTCTTGGTTCCCTTCTCAAAAATCAATTGACCTTAGGGGCACCTGGGTGGCTCAGTTGGTTGAAGTGACTGCCTTCAGCTCGGGTCATGATCCTGGAGTCCCAGAATCGAGTCCGGTGTCAGGCTCCCTGCATAGCAGGGAGTCTGCTTCTCCCTCTGACCCTCCCACCTCTCATGCTCTCTCTCTCTGTCTCTCAAATAAATAAACAAAATGTTTTAAAAAAATCAACCTTAAGTATGTGGATTTATTTCTGGCCTCTCAATTAGATTCCATTGGTCTGTCGGTCTGTCTTTATTCCATAACTATACAATCTTGATTATTATAGCTTTGTGGTAAGTGTTGAAATTATAAAGTTTGGGGCACCTGGGTGGCACAGTCGTTAAGCGTCTGCCTTCGGCTCAGGGCGTGATCCCAGGGTCCTGGGATCAAGCCCCACATCAGGCTCCTCTGCTAGGAGCCTGCTGCTTCCTCTCCCACTCCCCCTGCTTGTATTCCCTCTCTCGCTGGCTGTCTCTCTCTGTCAAATACATAAATAAAATCTTTTAAAAAAAAAACTAAAGTTTGAGTCCTTTTACTTTGTTCTTCTTTTTCCAAATCGCTTTGACTACTTTGTGTCTCTTGCAATTCTGTATGAATTTTAGGATTGTCCTCTCCATTTCTGGGAAAAAAGGCAGTTGGAATTTTTTTTTCAAGTTATCTCTCCACCCAAAGTGGGGTTCGAACTTAAAACCCTAAGGTCAAGAGTTGCATGCTCCATGGCCTGAGCCAGCCAGGTGCCCTGCGGTTGGAATTTTGATGGGGATTGCATTGAATCTGTAGATCAATTTGGAGAGTGTTGCCATCTCAAATCAACTTTTTGAGACAGATTCTTATAACCCCATCTCAGATTTTGATTCAGAGTTCATTATTACTAGAGATGTGTACTGTTTCATTCTTTTCTCATCTTTTCTATCAGGAACAGATATTTGATCCTGAAACCAGTCTTAGAGTGGGTGCGTGATGAAATTTCCCTGCATTCTTCTCCTTCAGTCTGTCCTCTCTCAAACCTGTCTCCCCGTGTGCAGGATACCTTGGGATGTGGGGACTCTGGAACCTGAAAACTATCATTGTAATTGGCTATTTTGTACTTTTATTTTTTAAACCTTCATAATTGAAGTATTTTTATGTACAGTGAGTTAGCATGGGTTTAGTTGGATTTCTGCAGTTAAGGTAGGTCTTTTGGATGACCCATTCAAGGAAGTTCACTTAATCCAGCTTAATGAAGCCTCCATACTTCGCATACTGACAGAAACACTGGGGCACATATTGAGGCCAGATTTCCGGATCTGACAGCGCAGGTTTGAGCAGATGCGGCAAGAATGAGAACCCTGGCTGAATTTCCTGGGATGGCTCCAGTAGTGCTGCTGGTGACCCATCTTGCTGTCTCGGATGCAATGAGCCAAAAGACTATTTTGTACTTTTAAAAATCTGTCTACTGTGGTATCATTTGGAGTATTTGTTTTTGCTGTTGAGGAAATAATTGAACCATGTGGTTTGTTTGTTTAGTAGATGTTTTTGATTATAACTATTTGGGTTTTCTTATTTTTTAAGTCTTTATTTATGTATTTGAGAGAGAGAGAGAGAGAGCATGAACAGGGGAGTGGGGAGGAGAGGCAGAGGGAGAAGCAGACTCCCTGCTGACCTGGGAGCGCATTGCGGGGCTGGATCCCAGGACCCTGAGATCATAATCTGAGCCAAAGGCAAATGCTTAACTGACTGAGCCACCCAGGTGCACCTTATTTGGGTTTTTTAGAGCAGTATTTGTCAAGACTAACTGCCTGAATGCTTATTTTAAAAAGATGATGGGGGGGGGTGCTTGGGTGGCTCAGTCAGTTGGGCGTCTGCCTTCCTCTTGGGTCATGATCCTGGTGTCCTGGGATCCAGCCCCACATCGGGCTCCCTGCTTGGCAGGGAGCCTGCTTCTCTCTCTCCCTCTGCCCCTCCCCATGCTCATGCTCTCTCTCTCTCACTCGCTCTCTCCCTCAAATAAATAAATAAAATCTTTAAAAAAAAGATCATGGGTGCGCCTGGCTGGCTCAGTCGGTAGAGCATGCGACTCCATCTTCCGGTTGTAAGTTCCTGCCCCACGATTGGGTGTTGAGATTACTTAAAAAAAAAAATTTTTTTTTAATCTTTAAAAAAAAAATCATGGAGCCCTACCCCAGACCTTTTAAAGCAGATGCCCCATGATGGGGTTTGAGAATCTATATTTTTATTATATTTGCTCAGTAATTTTAATGTGTATTCAATTTGGAGACCCATAGATTTAGAAAGTATTTTGCTCTGCCCATACAACTATTCTAAACTTGTTGATCTGCTATTCACTTTGAAAGCCTAGAGTATATTTCAGGGCTGGAATATGATGATTGCTGACTCTCGCGACTCTTGGTTTGACACTGAAGTGGGTGGGATTTGGTGTGCTAAAGTCTGTTTATCTTTGAAACATTTTTCTCTGGGTTTATAGTGGAGGATTTATGCTGCATTGGTGCTACTGGGTAGCTCTTCGCTTTTGAAATTCTGGGTTGGGGGGGTTGATTAATTGAAAATCACCGAATCTGTCTGTGTCATTGGTTAGCTAAATAAGTAGCCTTTTGTATCCTGACAGCAGTAGCCTTTTTCTGGTTTGGGTTTTCCACATGGCTTATTATCCAGTATGACAGCTTGTCGTGTGTAATCAGTATCACATTAGTCTCATGAGAATAGACACTCCTTTAATCAGCTGCTTTTTGTTAATCTTGTGGCTGAGGCATATGGTAACCAAGACATTATTGTCATTTACTTTGTGGCATCGTGGTAGTATTGGTGGTGGGGTGATTGGGTGTGTGGGTGTGTGTATGTTTTAGGTATGTAGATTTTCCAAAAACAGATGGCAGATAAAACATTCATGTATTCCTTATTTTTCACTGTACATAAAAAATTATCATGTTTTAGAATTCAGTAATAATTTCACTTTTCAGAACATCTACTTTCTTAAAGATTTTTAAGTAATCGCTATACCTAACATGGGGCTCAAACTCACAACCCCAAGATCACGAGCTACATACTCTATGGACTGAGCCAGCCAGGTGCCCCCAGAAGATCTACTTTTTAATCTTGTTTTTATATGATTTATTTGAGCCTGGGCAAATCATTTCAACTTCTGTAAGTCCCATTTCTTCATATAATGAGGAGAATGGACTAGATGGCCTTTATTTTACAGATCCTCCCAAATCTAAAATTCAGTGATTCAGGCATTGACTAAAACTCCCGTAAGCATGGAGATAATAGTTGAGGTCTTATTCTTTCTATTCCTCTTTTATAATATTCTCCATCACAATTCTATCACCATAAGTAGTCTAGTTAGTGTTCTGTGTATGTGGTTGGTCTGTACTCTTATCGTCTTATGTAAAATGACTTCTCATTTTTTGTCATTTGAGCTAGCCTCAAAATATACTGATAACTTTTTAAAAATTCCTGTAATTTATAAATAACTTTACTTTTGTTGGTTTTCTTTGTTCTTTTTCGTTTTCCCCGTGAGTGCCCTCTCTCCCCAGCAGTGTCGTCGTTTCGTGTGTATCTATACAGTGTAGTCATTTGGGTCTTCAGCATAGTGACGGTGACAGCTATTGATGTCAAGTATTTGACCTTTTTAGTCCGTGCTTAACAAAAGTCTAGGACAAAGGGAGTATCTCAAATAGTTTATAATGTAGTCAGAATGATGATAAACCATAAAATCATTGAATAGTATAAGACAGGATATACGTCAGTGTTCAACTGTGTGGCAGAGAAGGAATGATATGAATGTTCAAATGGCAGTGATACAGTAGTGGTCAGTGAAGAAGATACTGTGGAGTAGTAGAGAGGCTTAAATTGGTACTCAGAGGAGTGGACAGAATTTGAGGAATCAGGAAAAGAAAGGGCAGTCCAGGTTAGGTAAAAATGTAGTTATAATATGTCCTTTTTATTAGTGAAGAAGTTGGCAGTGAGTTCATACTGGGCAAGAATACCAATGAATTTTTAAAAAATTCCTTACCACATATAATTTAATGTGGCTTGTAATAATACATAATGGAAAAATCTAAATGAATTAATTAAATAAGACTTCTAATAAATAAAATCAGAGTAGGGAAACTATACATTTCCATAGTGGGAATAATAGATTACAGATGCGTAGTCTCTTATGTCCCATATGGAAATACTAACATCAAGCAGTGTATTTGGTTCTGAGGCAAAAGCCAAAACCAAGTGAAGGTATACTTAGTTCCAGATTTTTTTTTTCCATAACTAGAAGCTATACTATTTTCTTTTAAGTGGAACATTATTCTTTAAAAGATATTTTTTTCACTTAGAGCTTTATTATGTAGGGCACAGAGAAATGTTGTGAATATCAAACACAGTATTAACTTTCAAAACACTGTCTCTTAATGTGATTCGCGATAAAAGCTAAGGAAGTGGCACCAAAGTGCAGCCCAGTTAAAACAACTAGTTAACACTATATGGGGACCTATATTATATGCATGTACTTCTCTGATGATTCAGTTTACTATGAGGATATAATCTAGAATGCAGGGGAGTGGGAGGATTACCTCTCATGTCAGACTAAAAAACAGATTTGGGGCGCCGGGGTGGCTGAGTTGGTTGAACGGCTGACTTCATTTTGGCTCAAGTTGTGAGATTGAGCCCTGTGTGGGGTTCTGCCCTCAGTGGGGAGTCTGCTTGAGATTTTCTCTCTACCTCTGCCCCTCCCCACCTCAAATAAATAAATAAATCTTTATAAGAAAAAAAGATTCAACAGGTTATATCCTCTAGCAAGATTCTGAAATGTTTAGGTGCTCTACATTTCCAATTAAGGGCAAGTCAAGAACAAACTAGCAGATGTTAAGTTTGGAATGTTTTTACGGAACTTAAAAGGCTAACCCAAACTTTCAGCATGGTTTTTATCCTGTTTCTGTCTTGGAAGTATGATTGAAGGATTATCAGCAGGTAAAAAAAAAAAAGATTTCTCTTAAAAACACTTTCATTCGGGGCACCTGGGTGGGTCAGTTGGTTAAGCACTGCCTTCAGCTCAGGTCACGATCCTGGATCCAGTCCGGCGGGGAGCCTGCTTATCCCTCTGCCTGCCATTCCCCCTGCTTGTGCTCTCTCTGTCTGTCTTTCTGACAAATAAATAAAATCTTAAAAACAAAAACAAACCCCACTTACATTCACTGTAATTCATGACAATGATTGATCAAAATTCTTATGTTGTTGGATGTAAGAGATTATTTTAGCCTGGAAGAAGTTTGAAGGCAAGTCTTTTAGAGACCAGTCACACCTGGAAACAGAAAACCATGGAACTTCTTGTATTCAGGAAGGTAGCTTCTTAGTAAAACTTCTCAGATGAATTTATTATGAAATGTGCCTTCACATTTTAAAAACTTAACTTTCCTTCTGAATGTTTGAATGTAAATTAATTGAACTCTGTTGGATATGTGCTCAAGGGGAAAAAAGATTGGTTTAGATCAATGGATATTAAGCCATATACAATATAATATAACCCTTTTTCATACTACTTGGCATTATGTAGACTGTCAGAAGGTTGGTCCTGCTGGTCCAAACTCTTATAGTACTGAACACAGATTCTGTATAAGCATCATTGATTAGAAATCTATGATGAACTGATTCTGTTCACAGAGACAAGATTTGGGGAAAGATCACTGTCAAATAGTAACAACATTTTAGGGACTCAGAAGGATTGGTGAGTGGGAGCTACTGTCTGTTGAGCTCATTTTTGATGTAGAGGGACTTTATCTCATTAGCCTTGACAATATTCTTTTGAGGTAGATTTTATTTACCATTTTACATAAGAGGAAAGGCTCAAGAAGATTATTTTCCTAAGGTCACATGTAGTGACGAGCTGGAATGCTTGACTCCAAAGTTTATCTTCCACTTCGTTGATCCACCTTCCAGAAAGCCAGAGGGGAGAGAGATAATTTCACTGAAAGAAATAAGATTGACCTTAAATTAATTTCCCAGTCTGTGTTTGCCTTGTTTTAATAATGTCATAGTATGTTCCGGGGGTCACTTTACCTAGTATAGTTGTATTAATCAGTGCTGTTGCAGAGCCATCTAAAAGTTTATAAATTATTTCTAAAAGGAAAACCTATTAGGGGCGCCTAGGTGGTGCAGTTGGTTGAGCACATGACTTAATTTTGGAGCAGGTCAGAGCAGGTCATGATCTCAGGGATGTGGGATCGAGCCCTGTGTTGGGCTCTGAACTCAGCTCAGTCTGCTTGTCCCTCTCCCTCTGCTCCTCCCCTCGCTCTCACTGTCTCTCTCTCTCTCTCTCAAATAAATACAATCTTAAAAAAAATAAAAGGAAAGGAAAACCTATTATGATTACAGACAGTACTTGAGATTTATTAAGAGTCTAGCTCTAAGCAGAATAAGCCAGTCTCCAAAGACAAATACTGTATGATTCTACTTACATAAAGTACTTGAAGTAGTCAAATTGGAGAGACAGAAAGTAGAATGGAGGTTGCCAGGTGCTGGGGGGGTGGTGTGGGGAAGGAAGGAATGGGAGTTATTGTTTAATGGGTGTGTGGAGTTTCAGTTTTTCAAGATGGAGAAAGTTCTTGGGATGCCTGGGTGGCTCATCAGTTAAGTGTCCAACTCTTGATTTCGGCTCAGGTCATGATCTTAGAGTCTGGGATTGAGCTTTGTGTCAGGCTCAGTGTTTAGTGGAGAGTCTGCCTGGGGATTCCATCCCTCTCCCTTTCCCCCTCCCCCCGAGCTTGTTCCCTCCCTCCCTCCCTCCCTCCCTCTCTCTCCCAAATACATAATTGTAAAAAATAAATCCTTAAAAAAACAGATGTAGAAAGTTGTAGAGATGGATGGTAGTGATGGTAGCACAACATTGTGAATGTAGGTAATACAGCTGAACTACACACTTAAAAATAGTTAAGATGGAAAATTTATGTTGCATGTATTTTACCACAATTAAAAAAATTAGGGGGGAACCTATCTTTAAAGATGACTTTTCTGCTTAGGAAAATTTATGAAGATTACGTTCTTCATAGGATGCATTGTCTCCAAATTTTGCGTACTAAATTATGTTTGTTTTATATAATGTTTAAAAGTTTTTATGTACGTAATTTCATGTAAGGTATTGATGTAGGCAGAAATGATAAATGAAATGTCATTAAGCAAATATATTAATCATGACATTGAAGAGATCCTTTTTGTTGTACTTCAGGTAGAAATACCTAAGGAACTTTATTTTTTTCACAAAAAAATTATTTTAAGTTTTATTTTGGTTATTCTCAGCTCAGAAGGAAAGTGTTTTATAGTACTCAACTTTAAATTTGAAAACTAATAAAAAAATCTGTGAAATGTTGAAATATGCAACCTTTTGTTTTTCAAAGGTATTTTTAAAGACTTAGGGATGCTATAATTATCAACTTTCTTGGTCTGGGGGCGCCTGGCTGACTCAGTTGGTAGAACATGGGACTTGATCTTGGGGTTGTAAATTCGAGTCCCATGTTGGGTGTAGAGATTATTTAAAAATAAAATAAAATATTTTATTTTATTTTATTTTATTTATTTGACAGAGAGACAGCGAGAGAGGGAACACAAGCGAGGGGAGTGGGAGAGGGAGAAGCAGGCTTCCTGCCAATCAGGGAGCCCGATGCGGGGCTTGATCCCAAGACTCTGGGATCATGACCTGAGCCGAAGGCAGACACTTAATGGCTGAGCCACCCAGGTGCCCCTAAAAATAAAATCTTTAAAAAATCAAGTTTCTTGATCCAAATTAATAAGCTCATCTTTAATTCAGGATTTACTTGCTTGCAAAAAATCAAAACATGCAAGTGGCAAATCCATCTCTTTCTAAAACTTATCGGTGGTAGAAAACAGTGATATAAACAGTAGAAAAAGCACTGGAAATGGTCTGTAAATATATTCTGAATGTGAGAAGTGTGGGGTGTCATATTTGGATTCAGTGTTTTAGATGAAATGTTGAGGCAGGAGAAATTAGTAGATTTTAAAGCATGTTGTCTTCATATTCTCCTTCAGAGCTCTTCCTCTTCGTTCTCCATTCTGTGCCACACACCAAGACCTTCCTTTCCTTTAACTACATGGTAATAGCTTGTGGCCAGTATTTTTGGTATACTCACAGTTCTCTTAAGTTGGAGGTTATAAATCTTTTGAGGATAATAGGTCTTCTCTTGAGCTGCAGTTTGCATGAAGATGTGAAGGTAAGGGACCATGAATATCAGTTTTCAAAGATATTTATCACTTACTGAGACAACATTATAGGTTCCTTTTTCTATTATTATGTTAAAAATATTTCTGAGATACTTGCTTCCTAGCTTCCCAACCAGAAGATGAGGAGGGCACAGCCTGGATTAATGATTTTTTTTTAAAGATTTTATTTATTTGAGAGAGAGAGTGTGTGCATGCATGTGCATGAATGGAGGGGAAGGGTAGAGGGAGAGGGAGAAGCAGACTCCCCACTGAGCCGGAAGCCCGACTTGGGGCTCAATACCAGGACTCTGGGACCATGACTTGAGCCAAAGGCAGACACCCAAGCCACTGAGCCACCCAGGCGCCCCTGGATTAATGATTTTATATTCACACTGACCCTAGTTTGATTCACAGCTCCTCCATCGTGGTGGTCTAACCTACCCAAGCCTCAACTTCCTCATCTTTCAGTATGTCTGAGCCTGGTAGCCTTGATAAAATGAGTTTTGATTTGTATTTTCTGACTTAAATAGTTAGAATACTACCCATATTCTAATGGCTTCTCTCTCTCTCTCATAGCTTCACAACCTCTGGATCAAGAAGTTTTATTAAAAGTTAAAAGTGAAATTGAAGAAGAGCTAGAATCTCTGGACAAAGAAATTTCTGAAGGTCTGTTTATTCTTATTTTCCTAGTTATTTAGTAGACTTAGTTTGGTGTGGTTTACTATTGGTTTAATATTTTACAGTAGAGCATTCTCAACATCACACAGCTTCATTGGTATAGGATTGATTAGAAGGGTGAAACTAGAAGGTACCTTTTTTCTTTCCTGGGGGATAGCTTTATAAATGTTTCTAAACCATACCTGACAGCCTTTTCCTGGAGTTAAGTAATAGACTAAACAATCATATTAAGGTACTTTCCATTTAATGTCATTTGATTTATATTGGTGTTTTTTAAATTAATAACAACATTAAAGGGGAAAATGTAAGTAAGTTGCTTCCATTTTTGCATGTATGTTGCTATAGATAGTTGTAAGAGTAATATACATGTAATTTTGTGGTGGGTGGGTGCTAGCTGCTTGCTTTACTGGCATTCTATGCCCTGTATCCTGTTCGTACCTTGGAACAACAATGATTCTGCCTGTTCTTCCCCCAGTTAGAGCATGGCAGTACAACATGGAGTAAGGAAGCAGTTAAAAAGTTGGTAGTTTGAGCTGAGGAGAGAGAAGCTGTGATTGCTTCTTTCATTTGCAACCTTTTATACTTGTATCACCTTCATAGTTTTAAACTTTATCTATGGGGTGCCTGGGTGGCTCAGCTGGTTAAGGGTCTGTCTGTGGCTTGGGTCATGGTCTCCAAGTCCTGGGATCAAGCCCTGCATCCGGCTTCCTGCTTGGCGGGGAGTCTGCTTCTCTCTCTCTCACTCTGCCCCACCCCATGGTTATTCTCTCTCTCTTTCTCTCAAATAAATAAATAAAATCTTTAAAAATAAAATAAAGTTTATCCATGTGCAGGAATATTGAGTTTGAAAGTTCATTTGAAAAGGAATGAAAGTTACAGAATTCTTGAATCACTATATTACACACGTGAAACTAATATAACACTGTATGTTAACTATACTGGAATTAAAAAGCTTTCATTTTACTTTTTTAAGATTTTATTTATTTGTTTGAGAGAGAGAGGGAGGGCATGAGCTGGGGGTGGGGGTGGGCAGGCAGAGGGAGAAGCCAGACTCCTGCTTCCGCTGTGCAGGGAGCCCAGTGGAGGACTGGATCCCCGGACCCCGAGATCATGACCTGAGCTGAAGGCAGATGTTTAACTGACTGAGCCACCCAAGTGCCCCTTAAATAAAAAGGTTTTCAAAAAAGGAATGAGAATAATTAATTCATCCCATCAGGTGGAATAAACTGATAAGAATCTGGTTTAAGAAGTTCCATATTTATGGGGCGCCTGGGTGGCGTAGTCGTTAAGCGTCTGCCTTCAGCTCAGGGTGTGATTTTGGCGTTATGGGATCGAGTCCCACATCAGGCTCCTCCGCTGGGAGCCTGCTTATTCCTCTCCCACTCCCCCTGCTTGTGTTCCCTCTCTCGCTGGCTGTCTCTCTCTCTGTCAAATAAATAAATAAAATCTTTAAAAAAAAAGAAGTAGTTCCATATTTATGAAGGTAAAAACGAAATCTTAAAAACAAAATACTAAGAGTGGGATGATAGCGTTGGAGTTGCTTTATGTTTATCATTCTTGTATGAAACTAGTATGTAGTAACATACTATATTGGCTTGTGTATTTTTTAGAAAATATTTATTTGAGAGAGAGAGAGAGCACAAGAGCGAGCACGAGTCGGGGGAAGGGGTAGAGGGAGAGGAGAAGCAGACTCCCCACTGAATAGGGAGCCCAACTTGGGGCTCAGCCCCAGGACCCTGGGATCATGACCTGAACTGAAGGCATATGCCCAACCAACTGAGCCACCCAGGTGCCCCCCTGTGTTTTGTTTTGTTTAAAGATTTAATTTATTTATTTGAGAGGGAGAGAGCGTGAGCAAGTGGGAGGAGGGACAGAGGGAGGCAGAGAGAGAGAATCTTAAGCAGATTCCGCCCTGAGCCCAGAGCCTGTCATGGGGCTTGATCTGACAACCCTGAGATATATGACCTGAGCTGAAAACATTTACCAACTAAGCCACCCAGGCCCGCTTGGCTTATGTATTTTAGCAAGCCAGTTTAGTCTCTTTGTTCTTGTAAAACTAAAATTTTCCATAAAAATTTTTCCTTTAAAAAAAAATCTCTAAACTAGGACCTGTTAAACCTTGTGTTCAGGAAAGATTAATATCCCATAATAATTGTCTGACCTTTTTAAGTGGCTTATAGCCATTAGCTTGTTTCCAGTAGTAGGCGTCTTAATCCCGTGAGTTTTTGTAGCACAACTTTTTTTTTTCTCAAATTTAAGATTTAAACTTAAAGTTTTTTGCTTTTTGTTTTTTGTTTTTTGTTTAGTAATCTCTACACCCAATGTGGGGCTCAAACTCAGGACCCCAAGATCAAGAGTCCCATGCTCTTCCATCTGAGCCAACCAAGCACCCCTGCAGCACAACTTTGGTATTATTTATTAAAATAGGTTTCTCTTTTACCCTGTCTTCAGCATTCACCAGCACAGGCTTTGACCGTCATACTTCTCCTGTGTTCAGCCCTGCTAACCCAGAGAGCTCCGTGGAAGATTGTTTGGCTCATCTTGGAGAAAAAGTATCACAGGAACTGAAAGAGCCTCTACAAAAGGCACTGCAGATGCTCCTCGGCCAGTGAGTTACCATTGCTGAGTGGGGACTTGCTTCTCTAAGTAGTCTCTGGGACTCTCGTGCAGCACTGGATTGGTTAAGGCTTTGTTTTAGGTGGACACTGTCACTTCTTTTCTCACTTTTCTTTACTTTTTCTTTCTTTGCTTTCCTGAAGCATCTCTGTTTGTGTTTTGAGTGACAGCTTTTGCATCAAAGTGGTGATTTAACTGTTCCGACATGGATTTGATCATTTGTGTTTACTTGTTGAGCTGGCAGGTTTCAACAAACGCTTTCACTGCTCTGTAAGTGTAAATGCACTATTTCACTTGTCCTGTCCGCTTTTTGCTACCATTCTGTCTAGAGGCCAACATAAGCATAATGGTTAGGTTTTTATGCACTGTAATGTGGTGTTGACATCATATCAGTATTTTACCTATCCCAAATGTGTGCACATCTGTCCGTGGAACTGCTGCCACATTCTTATCGTGGGAACGTCCCTGCTAACTATGGTTTTGACTGTTAAAGCTCAAGCAAGAAGCTCGTAGTGAAAGTATGTTAAAATAGAACCAAGTCATCTGTTGTACATCTAAAAATTCTTTTCCTCTAATTCTTTGCTGAGAATCATTAAGGAATTGGTATGAATTAGAACAAAAAAGTTTTAATGAAGAATGACATCTAAAACAGGATGAGGACTGTTTCTTCACTAGAAGAGTCAAAATTCGGATGCCAGATTACTGGTGTAGTAAGGTAATTCCTCACTCTCACATAGGCAAAGGTTGTATGTTACCATTTGTCAGAAGGAAGCAGTTGGAGTTTAAGGAGAATTCAGTTTGTTTCTGCATATTCTGGTGACATGGGCAAATGTGAAAAATCCAAGTTATGTATAGGGCACTGAGATGAAAATCGTATTTGGACTTTTTTAACTTTATATGTGGAAAGCTTTCAAAAGAGATGTGAAGAGATTATGGGTGCCAGAAAATAAAACTTAAATAAGAAATTTGGATGTACAGTGGTGACTTTTAGAGTGTTCTGTGGAGCTTAGGGGCCCTGAGAACATGAGGGACAGGTTGAGTGGGTGGGGCTTGTTAGGCCTTTGCCAATGCTTCTTAAACCAGAATAGCTATATTTTCATACATTTTTAAATTGAGGTTTCATGTAAGATTTGAAGAAACCTGTTTTGCCAAAAAACAAAAACAAAAAAAACTTGTAAAAGCTATTGGGACAGAGAGTAAAATAACCAAGAAGTAGAAGGCAAAAAATTCTGTCTCCAACTTTGATACAAACTATTTATGGCTTTAAGCAAACCATTTCATTCTATATCTAAATTTCCCCATCTATTAATTTTAACTTTATTGGGATATTATAAGCTCTCTGAAGAACAGTGTCATATATGTAAAGTATTTCTTTGGCATCCTTTTTGTAATTTACAGGAAAAATTGATATCTTCTCACCACAAAGTAAATTATATTTAAAAATATATAGTCAGATGAATCCTTGGTGGTTTTTTCCCCCACACCCTGAATAGTGATGTGATTATTTCATATTTTTATTTATTTAAATATTTCATTTTTTAAAAAATTTTTAAAGATTTTATTTATTTATTTGAGAGAGAGAGCACAAGCAGAGGAGAGGCAGAGGCAGAGGGAGAAGCAGACTCCCCACTGAGCAGGGAGCCTGACATGGGGCTCGATCCCAGGACCCTGGGATCATGACCCGAGCCAAAGACAGATGCTTAACTGACCGAGCCACCCAGGTGCCCCTAAAGATTTCATTTTTAAGTAATTTCTACACCCAGAGTGGAGCTCGTACTCACAACCCCGAGATCAAGAGTCACACACCCCACCGACTGAGCCAGCCAGTTGCTCCTGACATAATTAGTTTTTACATTGGTACCTCTGGTTGTATCTGAGAGTCAGGCCTCTTTATGAATAAATTTTTTTTTTAGTAATCTTCTTTTGAAAGTTGTTAAGCTCTGTTACTAATACCTTAAAAGTAGCTAACTGATGATGAACTAGTATTATACAGGTTGATGGGAATAATTTGTAAGGTAGAAAATATCACTTACTTCTTCAGACAGTCTTGTTCAAGTGGGAAATTAATCCTGAACGCTGTATAGCCAAGCCCCAGCAGTGTGAAAAGGTTCCCCCTGCCCCTTTTTCCTCTTTGCTCTGTTCAGATAGCTCATTAGATAGGGCTGATTTTTCAGCTACTTGCTTTTCTACGTATTAGATTTCCGTTGAGTGTTTTAGTCTGCTGGATCTTTTATGTGCATGTATGTGTGTACATATAATGATTCAAATCATGTTTCATCCTGAGGGATGCTAAAGTACTCTAGCCCGACAGGCAAACTACCAGTAAGGACTAGTGTGACCCACAGCAGCATCAAACAGTTCAGGAAAGGAAGTGAAGGGACTGATAGACGCAAGTAAACTTCAGGGAGAATAATAGGCATGTATAGTATCTGAAATTCAAGTTTTATAACTACCTACTAGTTAGCCCAAGGCTTCTAAAAAATTCTAAGCTTACTTTAATGGTAATATAATATCAGGAAGATAATACATAATATCTTCTTAAAAAGGTCATCCCATGTATCTTACCTCCTTCAGCATCTCTGTGGTATTGATTTTATATTGACTTGTGTAAAAAGATGATACCTGTGTCATCAGAACTGGTTTCTGAAGTATGTAGACCAGCACTGTACAACAGGTGAAATGCAAGTCATGAAATGCAATTTGAAATTTCCTAGCAGCCACATTAAAAATTAAGATTTTTAATCTATTTCATTCAACCTAGTATATTCGAAATATTACAGTTTTAACAGGTACTCAATATAAAAATATTAAAGAGCTATTTTACACTTTTTTTCCTTACTGAGTCTTAGAAATCTAGTGTGTATATTGTGCTTTGAGCATGTCACTAGCCACATTTCAAATGACCATTAGCCACATGTGGCATCGAGACATTACTGTGGAATGTTTCAAAATCCTGATTTAAAATAGGAGTAGTGTGGCCTTTGGATCCAGATGTAGTTGGGTGTGAACTCCTGCATTGCTGGTTGCCAGCTATGTGGATTTGGGATAGCTTCTCTGAGCTTCAGTTTCCTGATGTGTAAAATGATAGTATGTAATATAAAATATAAACATATAAAAATATAAAACTGAACGGTAGGCTACCGATAAGTGGTAGCTGTCTTCAATTATTAAATTTCATAGGCTGAAGAGATCACAGACCCGAGTCAGAGCAGAAAATGCCTTTGGAATGGATTTTAAAATCCTATAAAAGCAAGATTTCTCCCCTTTTTTACATATATGTTAATACTTTGCCCACAAAAATGGGGGGTAAATTTTATTAAATCTGATATTCAGGCTGTTGATGCTTTCGTATGCCACTTGGTACCAAGTCTTTGTTGTTGTTTTTAATTTGTACATGAAATCAAGTCTTTTTTTTTTTTTTTAAGTCCGTGTCTTTTTTTTTTTTTTTTTTTTAAGATTTTATTTATGTATTTGACAGACAGCCAGTGAGAGAAGGAATACAAGCAGGGGGAGTGGGAGAGGAAGAAGCAGGCTCCTAGCGGAGAAGCCTGATGTGGGGCTCGATCCCGGAACGCCGGGATCACGCCCTGAGCCGAAGGCAGACGCTTAACGACTGCGCCACCCAGGCGCCTCTGAAATCAAGTCTTAAACGTAGTACCCAAATTCCCTCAGTAAATTAGTGAGTGTTGTTGTCATCACTCAGTGATTTCGGTTTTGGTATGACTCGAACTTATGTGGAAATAATCAGAAAGGCTTATCTCTGCCCTCCAGGATTTTATGTCATAAGACTCCAAGTTAAAAATAGAGCTCTGTTTATTGGCCTTGTTTAGTCCAGCTCCTTATATCCTCAATTTGAGAGGTCTTTCAGTGACATGTTTCTTTAATTTTGAAATGTTTTAAGTTTTTTGCCTTTTAAAAAAGTTAAAATTGCTTTTAATAATGAGGTTATTTTTGTTACTATTTAATCTTATTTTAATAACCCAAGTGTGTGTTTATCTGCAACATGGAAATCCTGTTGGATGAGTTTCAAACAATTACTTTAGAAGTGTTATTATTTATTATTATCTTGTTATGTTATTAGTTGCTTTCCCAAGCTGATAGCATGCCTCTCAGCGAATAGGGAATGCTTGAAGTAAATGCATACCAAATGTTAAAAGCACATCTCATACGAAACAGTATATTGAATAGTCTTTGGTACTTTAGCAAAAAGTTCAACACAGAATAGTGACTGTATATTTATTCATCTGGAAATTTAGAATTTTCCTTCTTTGTGACCCAGACTTTTAAAAAAAAATCTCTACAGGCCAGTGACATATCAGGCATATCGGGAATGTACACTGGAGACCACAGTTCATGCCAGCGGCTGGAATAAGGTATTAACCAAATTATCTTTTCTCTTACAAGATTTTAGTGTGTTGATTAAAGAGCAGGAGAAATTGTTAACATCATATAAAAGAAAACTGTTAGAGCTCATTATTTAATGCATAAATCCAATTATGGTAAGTGGACGTTTTTGATTAAAGTGGTTTTTTGATTAATCCTGTGAGATTCTGGTTGGCCCAAAAATATGAGTCCCATAGTATGCCATTCTTTCTTCCTACCTATTCTGAATTTTCTATCATTTCTTCACTTCTCTGTATTAGACGTGACATTTATCTCCAGACGGTTATTTGTTATCCTGTGTGTATGTCTTGGGGCGAAAAAGAATAAGAGCTTCATTTGGGAGACCGCTTCTTCTGGTTTTCTCTCTCTCTCTCTCTTTTTTCTTCTGGTTCTCTTAAATGAGTAATACCATTTGTGTTTTATAGTTTACAAGGTATCTGATGTCACATCTCATTGGATCATCACAATCATCCTTTGCAGAAAACAGAATGGATTTCATTAGCTTTTGTTTTGTTATGTATTTAGTTAGATGAGGCAAATAATCAGAGAAAAAAGTTAAGTGACTTGTCCAGGACCCCTTGACTAGGAAATATTGAAACCAGTGCTAGAGCTGAGATCTCAGATCTTCTGATTCCAGCTTTAGTGTTTTTTCCACTGTACCATACCGCTCATCCATGATCTCAGACTGTATTATCCATTTACAGGCAGAAAGTCTAAGGAAATGCAGTATAGGAGGGCTCAGCTCAGTATGAGGAAGAAGTGTGGCCCTTAGTGATCTTGTGTTAGGGATGAGAAAATTCAGTAGAATCATTTTTATAAATACCCACCTCTACTCTGGATTGATTTTTTTTTAAGTTTTCATTTTTATCCAACAATTCCATATATCACTCGGTTCTTATCATGACAAATGCACTCCTTAATCCGCATCACCTGTTTAATCCATCCCCCCACCCCTTGCCCTCTACTCAGAACTATTAATAGTATGAGCCAGACAGTGTGACCTTACATACCTAATTTATGTATAGCGTTTTTAGTCACTTTATAATACAGGCTTTGAAAGCGTTATAGCATAATAATTAGCATCATAGGCTTTGTAATTGGACTTATTTCAAATATCAGCTTTGCCACAGACTAGGTGTGTATCTTTGGACAATTCATTAAGCTCTCTATACTTTTTTTTTTCTTTCTAAGTTTTGTTTAAGTAATCTCTTCACCCAACATGGGGCTCTAACTAATGACCCCGAGGATCAAAAGTAGCACACACTTCCAACTGAGCCAGCTAGGCATTTCACATATGTGAAATGGATCTGATCATACTAACCTCATAAATTTTACTAGATTTAAATGACATAATATAGGTTAAATGCTTATTTAGCACATTGCCTGGCACCATAGTAAGAACACAGTAAACAGTAGCTATTACGTTAGATTTAACACAGGAGAACTTGCTCGAAAATAGTCACTGTTACGGAGTTTTACTATGTTATTTAGCTGCAAATAACTTATTTAAAAAGCTTGTTTCATTTCCTTTCTTGGAATAAAAAGCCCTCTGATTTGGATATTTGAAATGCATTTATTCGTTTTATAAATAAGAATGAGCTGGGTTATGATATATTTCTTAGTAGGTCAAACTACACATGTTTAGGTACCTAGTATTACTAGCCTTCTTCCCCTATTTTATGTTCTCTTCCTTTACCTCTTGTGCAGTGACTGTTAATAGTCAACTCTTGTATGTCCTCCTCCCCTCGATCCTAGGGTTGTCCTAAAAAAAAAATCTGGGTAAACCCCAGACTTCGCTCTCTCTCTTCACCCGTCTGATTTTTCCATCGTCTGCTTCATTTTAGTCCCTCAGCTGGACCAAGGGCCAAGGCTGTGGCTTGAATAAATACCTCATATAAATGAGGCATGCCAGTTAGAGTATTATTTGCTCTGCTGAATCCAGTATTACTCTCCTACTGAGTCCTCTAAGGCTGAAAAGAATGTGGCTGTCTGGTAGGTAAATGAGGCTCAAATGAAACATGCATCAGAGAGAAGAGAAAAAAAATGTCCACAGAGCATGCCACATTAGAGATAAACTGAGTGAATATCTGTTTATCTGTATAAGGATTCTGAAAGCATCTCTATATCAAAAGAGGTGGAGGAAGAAAGCTGGTCACAAGCCTGTATTAATAGTATGATCCTTTAAAAAAATAAGTCCAAAAAAAAAAAGTCCATGTAGAAATGTAGGTATGTATATGTCTAGAAAAACAATTGAAATATGTGCCAAAACATTAATACATAGTAATTATCTCCAAATTGTGGGTTCTTTTCTTTCTTCTCCTGCCCCCACATGGGTATTGTTTTTTCCCATGTATTTCTCTGCTTCTGAGAAAAAGAATGATCATCAAAGAGAAAAAGCCATGAAGTGCTTACCTTTGCCTTTTCTTGGGGGTGTAGAGCCTGCCAGAAATATAATTATGCTCAAGTACATTAATTGAAGGCACTGTGCATGCCATTGGACTGCTGACTATAATTATGGTATCTGCAAAATTCCATAACTGCTCACGACACATTAATAATCACTGCATTTTTTTTGACCCTGATAAAAACAATTATTTTAATGGTGTTCTGGTACTGTAAATGGTGTGCAGAGACACATCACACTTTATATCTTACTATCCTCTATTTTTCTCACCCCCTTTATATCCTTTTTAAAATAAACACTGTCGGGGCCCCTGGCTGGCTCAGTCAGTAGAACATATGCCTCTTAATCTCGGGGTTGTGGGTTTGGGTCCCATGTTTGGTGTAGGGATTACTTAAAAATAAAATCTTTTTAAAAATAATTATAGAATAAAATAAACATTTTAACTGGAAAAAGAGAGTCAGCTATAGTGTTAGTACATGCTGTTCATTGCGTAATAAATAAACTTTAGAAAAATAATAGCAGAAGTAAATGAATTATTTGCCTGGTTAATTTTTAGTGACATATTAAATCACTAATATTTTTAAATCTTTATTAAAATTTCAAGCATACACAAAAGCACAGCGAATAATACAGCAAATCCCATGTATCTTGTCACTCGTCTTCAGTAATTATCAGCATATGGCTGGTCTTGTTTTACCAATTTCCCATTCTCCCCCAGATTATTTCGAAGTAGGCCCTAGACATCACTTGATTCATAAATACATTAGTATGTATTTCTTCATAAATGCATTAGTGTGTATTTCCAAGGATGATGTAGCCCTTTTTTTGATGTATCTCTTTTTCTTAACCAACTGATACTACTATTATACTTATACCTCAAAATATTAACAGTAATTCTATCATCGCATAATTTGTTTAGTATTCAGATTTTTCCAGTTGTCTCACAAAGGAATTTTTCTAAGGTGATTTTTTGAATTGTGATACAAACAAGGTCCATGCATTGCATTTGGCTGATAAGTCTCTTTGTCTTTACTTATTAAAAAAAATGAAATATAATTCATACCATAAAATTTATATTTACCCTTCTAAAGCATACAATTCAGTGGTTTTTTAGTACATTCACATAGTTATGCAGCTGTCTGCATTGTCTAATTCCAGAACATTTTTATCTTGCCATAAGGAAACCCCACACCTTGTAGTAGTCACTCTCCGTTTCCTGTTCCTCCCAGCTCCTAGCAATATTACTTGGTCTCTAAATTTGCCTGTTCTGGATATTTCATATAAATGCAATCATGTAGTATGTGTCTTAAGGCTCCTTTAATATGTAGTTATACTCTCTCTCTCTCTCTCGTTTTTTCTTTGCTTACAAGTTATTTCTTCTGTAAAATTTCCTACTTTCTGGATTTTATTGACTGTATCACTGAGATGTCACTTAACATATTCCTTTGTATCTATATTTCCTTTCCATTGGTAGGTAGATTTAGAAGCCTAGTCATATTCAGGTTTAATCTTTTTGGCAAGAATACTTCATTGGTAATGTTCCTTATTTCCTGTGGCATCACACTGGGTGATACATAATGCCTGGTTGTTGCTTAAATTTTATTTTGAAGCAGATAGGTCAAACATTCAAACCTAATCAATCAAAACAGATAAAATTTGTGGGATATGATATTTACTGGAATTGTTAAGTTATAAATTGGTTACTAAATAGTAAATTGATGGATCAAAATATGTATTTTATCATTACAAATGTCTATTCTACTGGAACAGACCCTTGGAGCTATAAATTAATATACTTCATTTTTGTACCCAGCAAGCTATACATTCTTTAATAATAAGATAATATGTTAGCATGGTACCTATGAGGAGACAGTGAATGGAGGTATTCCTTTTTGATGGTCAGAATTACCTTAGCATTCCTTTACAAAAGTTATTGGAGAGAAAAATAATTTATATGTGTTGTGGGGATTACTATTATCCAGTAAGGAAATGACTTAGAGGAATTCAAAGAGTAAGACTATTTGGTTCCTTTTTAGTCTTAGAGATATGAATAGTGGGGACCTTTTAGGAATGGATGCTTGGGGATCCAGTTTTCTTTTTTTAAGCTTTTTTTTTTTTTTTTTAAGTACTGTGGGAGGGGGAGTACAAAAAAATAGCAGATATTAGGTGATAATTTCTTATGGGTAGTACACTGCCAAGTTGATGGAATCAGTTGTAGAAATAACTTACGAGGTTTTGTGTGTGATTACAAAAATTAGAGGGCAGGTGGGTTTAACTATATAAAGACAGTCTAAATTATACTTAGAAGATAGTGGGCCTGGAAGTCATCATACGGGTCCCTGAAGGTAGGATGTCAAATAGGTAAAAGAGACAGAACGTATATCATCAAGAATATTACAGTTAGAATTTGTTAGTCTTGATAAATGAAGTTTCTGTACTCTGGTTACTGCATTTCGAGAAAGATAGAATTCGGTCAGAGAAGATCTGGGAAGGGCTATCTAAATGATCACAGCACTGAGGGAACTGCCAGATGAAGAACAGGCCAAAGGATTAGTGAATTTCAGCCTAAAAAATGTGGTGAACGAGAGGGAATATGATTAAGGACTCAAGACAGTAGTGAAAGAGGATTACAGATTTATCTCTAGATGATTATGTAGTAAAAGTAGGGCATCTACTTTTGATACATGGAAGAGATAAATTTGGAACAAATAAAAATAAGTATTATTTTGTATAGCAAGTATAAAGTGTTTGCAGCTTATTTCCCTAAGAGGTAATAGAGCTTAAACATGAATAGCTTTAAATTCATTTGTAGATTATTATGGGAAATTGGACTGTCTTGAGGTATAGAACATGTCAGGCCCTTGAAGTTACTGTGATCTGAGTCAGCAGGACTGATAACATGCTGTACCTGGCTGCTGCTAGCACTGCAGCGACATGAACAGTAGCAATAGGTTCGGGGGTGGGTGTTTTTGGTTTTTAATAGTATGACAGGTTTTCTAATGGTGAAGAAAAACTAATATATTCTTTATAGCCCTAGACCATTAGCGTTAGGAAGGGGTTCTTAAATAAATTTTGGGCTAGGGTTCTTTTACAACATTGAAAAGGGAAGTTATGTGTTTGTTGCATTCTTTCTTTCAGACTTTGATATAGATTCCCTCAGGACTGCTTTTACTTAAAAGCCAAAGAATATTAGGAAGACTATAAACTCATTGTCTTTTCTGTTTGTCCTCTTCTGCAGAAATATTTTGTAATCCCTCAGTTATTACCTTGGCATTTCAGTAACAAGGGACTGGGATTGGTTTCATTTCCTTTTGCATTCCTTTTCCAGGCATGTGGGGCCCTCTTGATGTTTTAGACTGAAGAGATTGCATGAAGAAGGTTAAATGAAAATGCTTAGTTCTTTTCAATGTGCAGTTGTTTTGGAAGGCAAGGGACTCTCGTATGCCTCTGTCATAAATTTTGGTGGTTTTAAAATATTGAGCCAAAAGGTTATTAGTAATGATAATAATACCTCCTTAGGGTTTTTTTGTTTTGTTTTTAGATTTTATTTATTTGAGAAAAAGAGCACAAGCAGGGGGAGGAACAGAGGGAGAGGGACAAGTAGACTCACTGCTGGGCGGGAGGCCCGACAGGGCTCCATCCCAGGACCCTGAGATCATGACCTGAGCGGAAGTCAGACACTTAACCGACTGAGCCAGCCAGGTGCCCCCCTATTTAGGTTTTGATGACTATCATAAGAGGGCTGATAATTTTGAAGGTTATTATTTTCAAATAGATAATAAAAGCAGATGGTACAAAATGCAATCAGTACAGAAATATATACACTGAAAACTATTTTCCCACCCTATCACTGTTACTTTGTTCTCTTCTTAGGCTACCACTAGTACCAGTTTCTTGTATATTTTTCCAGAGATACTATAGAATTATACAAACATGTATATATGTGTGTTGTGTATGTATGTGTATTTTAAACACAAATGGTACCATTATTATATACACTGTCCTGTCACTTTTCTCACTGAAAATAAGTCTTGGTGATGGAGCAGTGAACAGTCTAATTCTTTTTAACAACTACATGATATTTTGCCAAAATTTATTAACCAGTCCCTGGTGGGTTGTTTCTAGTCTTTTGCTGTTATAAATAATACTTCAATGAATTTTCTATACATGTTTCATATACACACATACACACGAGCCCAATTATTTTCATAAAATAATTATTTCTACCAACCTATGGTATAAAATCTACATGCATTATTCACAGACATTCTAGTAAGGGGTCAGTGTTTTATTCCTTTATTATAATAAAAATGAGATTCCATAATGATTCATCCAAGTTATAATTTTCTAGTAGCTGAACATATAAGATGAATTATATGACTTTCAGTTTGTTTTTTACTCTCTCATCTTTGCATTGAAGATTTTGGTGCCTCTGATTTTGCTACAACAAATGCTTTTGGAGTTGACAAGACGTGGTCAAGAGCCTCTGAGTGCATTGCTGCAGTTTGGTGTGACGTATCTGGAGGACTATGCAGCAGAGTACATCATTCAGCAAGGTGGCTGGGTATGAGCTATTACGTTTTTTTTTTTTTAATCTTTAAAAAAAGGCTAAGCTTCTCATTGTGGTTGTTTTTAGCAACAGGTTTAATATGAATATTATCATTTAATGTTATTTAACATTGATTGCATGACGCTCAGTGGCAAACTCTTCATATGGTTTCATTATTAAGATTTTACTTATCTTAAATTGATAGGTGGTTTTTTGTTTTTTTGTTTTTTTTTTAAAGATTTTATTTATTTATTTGACAGAGAGAGACAGCCAGAGAGAGGGAACACAAGCAGGGGGAGTGGGAGAGGAAGAAGCAGGCTCTCAGTGGAGGAGCCTGATGTGGGGCTCGATCCCAGCACTCCGGGATCACGCCCTGAGCCAAAGGCAGACGCTTAACGACTGAGCCACCCAGGCGCCCCAATAGGTGTTTTTTTAAAATAGTTATTTTGAGTAATTCTAATTATGAAACATTTTATACTAACAAAAAATATTTAAATAATTAAGAGATGAGGAATAATAAAATGAATGCCTATGTATTTGCCATCCCAGTTGAAGAAAAGAACACAGCCAGTACTTTTGAATTTTTTTATATGCCAAGAGGATTTCAGCATGCTCTTACCTACTTCACAAGGATAACTCCTCTTCTGAATTTTGTTTTTTTATTATAGTTTGATCATACATATATATGTATCTCTAAGCGATTATAACATTTTGTATGTTTTGAACTTTATGTGAATAATAATCATACTATGTGTATTCTCTTAAACTTACTTTTTTTCACACAGTGTTATATTCTTGAGACTCTCCTTGGTCATTGTTTCTCAGTTTTTTTTTTTATTATCACTCTTCTAAGGATCCTTTTTATTTATTTATTTGGATCCTTTGTAAACGTTTTTATCCTAATCATCTCCTTCCTCCCCCATGAAATTTTAATACTACAGATAGGAATCTATTGCCCTTTGAAGGGCCACAAGTGATTGTAGTGTCTAAGATTTCCCCCATTTTGCCAAACCTATTTTTACCCTTGAAATCATCTAATGATCTGGGTTGATGTATTGGTTGGTGTTTGGTATTTCATTCTGTAGATATTAACAATTTATTTCTCTATAATCTTATCAGTAGACATTTTCACCTTTTTGCTATTACAAACATTGCTGTTAAGACCAGTTTTATATATATGTATATAAGTTTCTCTGGTTATCTACTTGGGAGTAGAATTTCTGGGTCCAAGAATATAGACATTTTCAATTTACAAGATAATGCCAAAGTGTTTTCCAAAGTGGTTTTCAAACTTATACTCTGTCAGCAGTATATAAAAATTTTTGTTTCTTTCGTCTTCCCTAATACTTAATATTGTTGGACTTCTTAATTTTTTAAATCATTTATTAAAATAAGATTATTTTGTAGTAAGTTTGGATTTACAAAAATGTTACAAACTATTCCTGCATACCCTTCACCCCGTTTTCCCTAGTGTTAACATCTTATACAACTATGGTACCCTTATCAAATTGACTTTTCCATATTGATTTCATATCCAGCAAATTTGTTAAACTCTCTTATTATCCTGATTATTTATCTCTGGGTTTCTTGTCTTTTTCTTATTGTTTTTTGAAGATTTTATTTATTTATGAGTGAATGAATGAAAGAGAGTGCATGTGTGTGTGACCCCAGGGGAGGGGGACCTGGAGACAGAGAATCTCAAGCAGACTGTGCACCAGCTGCAGGCCCACTCTGGGGTTGATCTCACAACCCATGAGATCATGACCTCAGCCAGAACCAAGAGTTGGACGCTTAACTGACTGAGTCACCCAGGTGACCCCCCCCCCTTTTTAAAGATTTTAAAAATTTATTTGAGAGAGAGAGAGAGAGCCAGCACGTGAGTGGGGGGCGGGGCAGAGGGAAAGAATCTTCGAGGAGACTCACCTCTGAGTGCTGAGCCTGACACAGGGCTCGATTTCATGACCCATGAGATCATGAGCTGAGATGAAACCAAGAGTCGGTTGCTCAACCAACTGAGCCATCCAGGCACCCCCTCTTTGGATTTTCTTTTTCTTTTTTTTTTTTTTTCTTATAAAGATTTTATTTTATTTATTTTGACAGAGATAGAGACAGCCAGCGAGAGAGGGAACACAAGCAGGGGGAGTGGGAGAGGAAGAAGCAGGCTCCTAGCAGAGGAGCCTGATGTGGGGCTCGATCCCAGGACTCCGGGATCACGCCCTGAGCCGAAGGCAGACGCTTAACCGCTGTGCCACCCAGGCGCCCCCCTCTTTGGATTTTCTACATAGAAAATCATACCGTCTGTGAATAATGATAAAAATTTTCCTTAATAACTCTATCTTTTTAACACATTTATTGCACTAATCAGGATCTTCTAGTACAATATTAATGGAATTGGTGTTAGGAGGCATGCTTGTTTTTTTCATGATGTTAAAATGAGTGCTTTTAATTATTTCACCATTTAGTTGTATGAATCTCAATGAGTGAAGTTGGCCTGTAATTTTTCTTGTTTGGTTTCAGTTTTAAAAGTATGTTGGCTTCATTTCATAAAAGAATTTAGCGTTGGGAAGGGTGTTTCCTCTTTTTCTATACTGTGTAATATTTATATGAGGTTTAAATTATTGTGCCTTGCTTCCTATAACATGCATGTAAAATTGCCTGGTGTTTTCTTTGAGGGAAGTTTTCTGGTTTTTTCCTGTCAACTTTTTTTTAAATTTTATTTTTAAGAGGGCTCCACGTCCAGTGTGGAGCCCAACACAGGGCTGGAGCTCACAACCCTGAGTTTGAGACCTGAGCTGAAATCGGGAGTTGGACATTAACTGACTAAGCCACCCAGGCACCCCTTTCTTGTCAACTTTTGATAACTTTCCTGGATATTATCCCTTAATTTTCAGATTTGTTGGTATAGAGCTGTTCATTATACTCTTTTATTTTTATTCTTTTGGAGGAGACTGCAGTGGATTTTTATACCTTAATTCTCTCATACTACTTACTTTTAAACATTTTGTTTTGGAGAATTTTGAACATATATGAAAATAGATAAGATAGTATAATGACTCCCATCACTTAGGCCTAACAGTCACTAGCTCATTGCCAATTATGCTTTATTCACACCCCAGTCATGTCCCTTCTAAATATTATTTTGAAGCAAAATCCAGGCATTATATGATTCTATCTATAAAAATTTTAGTATGGGGGCACCTGGGTGGCTCAGTGGGTTGGGCATCTGCCTTCGGCTCAGGTCATGATCCCAGGATCCTGGGATCAAGTCCCCCGTTGGGCTCCTTGCTTGGTGTGGAACCTGCTTCTCCCTCTCCCACTGCCCCTCTCCCTGCTCATGCTTACTCTTGCTCTCTCTGTCTCTCTCAAATGAATAAATAAAATCTTTCAAAAAAAATTTCAGTATGTAGGGAGGTGGATAGGGGGATGGGTGAAATGAATGAAGAGGATTAAGAGTACACTTACGAGCACTGAGTATCAAATTGAATCACTATATTGTACACCTTAAACTAATATAACACTGTATGTTAAGTATACTGGAATTTAAAAGATTTTTCAGGGGCACCAGTGTGGCTCAGTTGGTTGAGCATCTGACTCGATCTGGGCTTAGGTGTTGATCTTGGGGTTGTGGGTTCAGGCCCCTCATCAGCCTCCATACTTGGGCATGGAGCTTACTTAAAAGTTAAAAAAAATTTTTTTTTTCAGTATGTATCTCTAAAAAATAAAGATTTTCTTTATTTTTATTTATTTATATTTAAACATTTTAAAAAAGATTTTATTTATCTGTCAGAGAGAAAGAGAGCACAAGCAGGGGGAGCAGCAGGCAGAGGGAGAAGCAGGCTCCTGGCTGAAGAAGGAGCCCAGTGTGGGACTCCATCCCAGAACCCTGGGATCACGACCTGAGCTGAAGGCAGATGCTTAACCAACTGAGCCATCCAGGCATCCTGGTTTTCTTTTTTTTTAAATCACACTACCTTTATCACATCAAAAAAATTAAAAACGATTTCTTCATATCCTCAAATACCCTCTTAGCATTCAAATTTCTAAATGCCTCAAAAATATCCTCTCTTTTGGTTGTGAGGGTGATTTGACTGTGACAGCTGTCACCCCATCGATTGCTAGGTTTGATTTGACTGATCTGGCTGGCTAGGCGGCTGTCCCTTTCCTTTCTCACCACGTGTGTCCCTCCTGAGGCTGTGCACTTTGTCGAAGAGGACGACCTTCCCCAATAGAGGAGGACCATTCTTCCGTCAAGGATATAGGAGTAGCTTCGCTCCCCTGCTAGAACCTCGAAACAGGCTCTCAAGGTCCATTTGTAGAAGAATGTAGGGTAGTCAAACTTCCAGGACTCCAGACACACCCAAACGAGGCACTGAATGTGACAGTCTGCCTCGCTTTCTTTCTTTTTTAGATTTATTTATTTGAGAGAGAGAGAGAGCACAAGCAGGGGGAGGGGCAGTGGGAGAGGGAGAAGCAGACTCCCCACTGAGCAGGGAGCCCGATGCAGGGCTCAGTCCCAGGGCCCTGGGATCACGGCCTGAGCCGAAGGCAGACGCTTGAACAACTGAGCCACCCAGGTGCCCCCAGTCTGCCTTTCTAAAAAAAAAAAAAAAAAATCCTCTTTTAAACTTTACAATGTATGAAGTTTTATGTTCCTTTTCTTTTTTATTATTATTTCTTAATTTCTTCTTATTTAGTTAGTTAGTTTTTGGTTTAAAATAGTTTATTATTACCCAGGATTTTTGTGTGTATATGTGTGTCTTGGGTTTTTTTACTTAAAAAAGTAAGCTCTAGGCCCAATGTAGGACTTGAACTCATGACTCATCAAGAGTCGTATGCTCGGGGTGCCTGTGTGGCTCAGTCAGTTAAGGGTCTGCCTTTGGCTCAGGTCATGATCTCAGGGTCCTGGGATCGAGTCCTGAGTTGGGCTTCCTGCTTGGTGGGGAGTCGCTTCTCCCTCTGCCCTTTCCCCTCCTGCTTGTGATCTCTCTCTCTCTCAAATAAAAAATTTTTTAAAAAAAGAGTCACAGGGCGCCTGGGTGGCGCAGTCGTTAAGCATCTGCCTTCCGGCTCAGGGCGTGATCCCAGCATTCTGGGATCGAGCCCCACATCAGGCTTCTCTGCTAGGAGCCTGCTTCTTCCTCTCCCACTCCCCCTGCTTGTGTTCCCTCTCTCGCTGGCTGTCTCTCTCTGTCAAAATAAATAAATAAAATCTTCAAAAAAAATAAAAATAAAGAGTCACATCCTCTATCGACTGAGCCAGCAAGCCGCTCCTCTTTTCTTTTTAATAACTATAAATTCAAACTTAGGGAAGCTTTCCTTTGTCTTGAAAAACAAAACAAAATAACAAAGCTTTCTGTATCATTTGCTAACCTGATTTCATTTTTTAAAAATTTTATTTATTTATTATATTTTTAGAGACAGAGAAGGAGAGTGGGGAAGAGGCAAAGGGATAGGGGGAGAGAGAGTCCCAAGCAGGCTCCACGTCCAGCATGGAACTTGATCTCAGGACCCTGAGATCATGACCTGAACTGCAATCAAAAGTCGGAGGCTTAACTGAATGAGCCGCTCAGGTGTCCCTTGTCGTTGTTGTTGTTTATATTTATTTATTTATTTATTTATTTATTTATTTGAGAGAGAGAGCACGAGCAGGGGAGGGGCAGTGGGAGAAAATCTAAAGCAGACTCCGTGCTGAGCTCAGAGCTTGATGCAGGGCTGTATTCCATGACCCCGAAATCATGCCCTGAGCTGAAATCAAGTCTGTTGGTGGCATTTGTGGGAAAAGAAGCCCTTGCAAATTTCTAAACAACCGTCAACTGCTAGGAAATTCTAAACCGTCTTATAGGCCAAAGAGGGAATGAGGTTAGTAAAACGCCTCAACAGAGTTTGAATAAAATACTGGTTTTGAGAGTAGTGGAACTTGGATATGCAAAAATAGGGTGGTAAGTTGGGTCATGCTTACAGTGGTCTCAAGTTCAAGTAAACTGCTGTGATAATACACCACTTCACATGTCTCATACTTTTCAAGGGGCTTTTCTTTCCCTCAGTAGGTGCTGGCAGAAGGTATGCTCAGTCATTTTCAATATAAATGCCTAGACCCAAAGCCAAAGCATGAGAAAGGAGGAGAGATGGAACGAAGAGAGTCTGCAGAAAAAAATACCCCCTTTCTTCCTGGTTTCGCTTTTCCTCATGCTCACAGAAGCGGAGTGGAAACTGAAGTGGAACTCCCTGGGGGAATGGTTTCAGGCCTGCTGGACCAGTCAGACATACAGTCTGTACTTTGCTTCAAAGCATCAACTTTTCTTTTCCAATTTCTGACTGGGAGCTATGGTCTCTGCTGCTGTGCATTTCTACATTAAACATATAATCTGCCCATGTTCTTGTGGGGAAGGACTGTCACAGTAAGGATTTCCCCTTGAACTACTCTGTCCTGATTCATGTTGTGCACTCAAAAGAATCTCTTCCATGTCTCCCGTGTAGATAGAGGTTGAGGAAGGTACGTGAGCCATCCCCCATTTTCCTCATTGCCATTATCATTGCCATTGCTGCTGTTCATGGTAGCTCCACTCAGGAATCTTCCTCACCTACATGGTGCTTTACAACGAGGGAAGAATTATAATGCAGGGAATGTAATTCATTCCCTTCTCAGTTTTCGGTTTTATTACGATATAGTACATCCAAGTTTGCTGGTTATTATAATTTGTTACAGAGAAAGTAGCTCTTTTAGTCAACTGAAATGTGTGTGCTAAAGAAAAGAGCAATAATATAAATAACTACTTTGTTGATATTTAAATTTTTAATGTGTTTTTAATCTCTAAATTTGAGTGCCCAATCTGTATTTCACATTGTGTTTTTCTTGTGTTTAAAACCAAGAGATTGCTTTTTTGACTAATTGGTGAAAATGTATCCTCTGATAGAAAGTGTCAGTATGAATCATCTTTAAGGTACTTTGTGTTAAGCATTACATTGACAGGTCTTAAAACCATTATGGTCATTCTTCTAGAGGAGAATGATTTGACTACATGATGTTGCATGTCTGTTATGTAAAGTCTGTAGTACGATTTCCACGGGTAATGTGTTTGTCTTCAGCCACTTGAACACAAGCTGCCTGGCTGTCAAAGTGGAACTAGTTTTGAAAACCTACAGGAAAGGAGGTGATGGCAGCTATAATCTGTTGGATGAAGGGTTTGGGCATACAGATTTGCAGAGAGGAAAATAATATTTTGTTCTCTGAATTATAAAAAGAAATGGCTGGGATAAATGTCTTTTGGATTTCTGCAGATTGTTTTGTTTTTTTATGATTTATGTTTTGTGATCATTTTTGTCTTAATATATTTGAGATGATTTTTCCATTGTACTGGTATTGAGAAGAGCACTTTATTGAGGCTTATAAGTAATGTGACTGGTGTGGATTTTTTTTAATAAACTGTAGAGTAGTTTTAGGTTCACAGAAATATTGAAGGAAGGTACAGAGATTTCTCATATACTACCTGCCTGCACACATGCATAGCCTTCCCCATTATCAACATCTCCCATCAGAGCGGTACATCTGTTACAACTGATGAACCTCTGTGGACACATCATTGTGACTCAAAGACCATAGTTTATGTTATAGTTTACTCTCGGTGTATATTCTGCAATTTGGACAAATTTAGGATGACATATATCTACCACTATAATATTATGCAGAGTAGTTTCACTTCTCTAAAAATCCTGTGTTCCTCTTGTTTGACTCTCCCTCCTGCCTAACCTTTGGCAACCACTGATCTTTTTACTGTCCCCATAGTTTTTCCTTTTCCAGAATGTCATATAGTTGGGACCATGCGATATATAGCCTTTTCAGATTGGCTTCTTTCACTTAGTAACATGCATTTAAATTTCCTCTATGTCTTTTTATGGCTTGATAGCTCATCTCTTTTTAGCATTGAATTTTTAGCACTCCTTTGTCTGGATGTACCACCGTTTATTTACCCATTCACCTACTGAAGGAGATCTCAGTTGCTTCCAAGTTTTGACAATTAGGAATAAAGCTGATACAACTGTCCATGTGCAGGTTTTTGTGTGGATATGAGCTTTAAACTTCTTTGTGTAAATTCCAAGGAGTGCAGTCTGGTAAGAGTATGTTTAGTTTTGTAAGAAACTACCAAGCTGTCTTCCAAAGTGGCTGTACCATTTTGCATCCCCACCAGCAATGAATGAGAGTTCCTTCTGCTCCAGACTCACCAGCGTTTGGTGTTGTTGGTGTTAGATTTTGGCTATTTTACTAGATGTGTAGTGGTATCTCATTGTTTTAATTTGCATTTCCCTGATGACATATAATGTGGAACATCTTTTCATATGCTAATTTGCCATCTGTACATCTTCTTTGGTGAGGTATCTGTTAAGGTGCTTGGCCCATTTTAAAAATCAGATTGATTGTTTTCTTATTTAAGAGTTCTTTGTGTATTTTAGATAATAATCCTTTATTAGATGTGTCTTTTGAAATTTTTTTCTCCCAGTCTGTGGCCTGTCTTTGCATTCTTTCAACATTGTCATAGACAGACATTTTTTTTTTTTAAGATTTTATTTATTTATTCTACAGAGATAGAGACAGCCAGCGAGAGAGGGAACACAAGCAGGGGGAGTGGGAGAGGAAGAAGCAGGCTCCCAGCGGAGGAGCCTGATGTGGGGCTCGATCCCATAACGCCGGGGTCACGCCCTGAGCCGAAGGCAGACGCTTAACCGCTGTGCCACCCAGGCGCCCCAGACATTTTTAATCTTAATAAAGTCCAGCTTATCCACCATTTCTTTCATTGACTGTGTCTTAGTGTTGTATCTAAAAAGTCATCACCAAGGCCAAGGTCATTTAGGTTTTCTCCTACGTTATTTTCTAGGATTTTTATAGTTTTGTGTTTTATACTCAGATCTGTGATCCATTTTGGGTTAATTTATGTAAAGGGTGTAAGGTCTATGTCTAGATTTGGGGCGCCTGGGTAGCGCAGTCGTTAAAGCGTCTGCCTTCGGCTCAGGGCGTGATCCTGGCGTTCCGGGATCGAGCCCCACATCACGCTCCTCCGCTATGAGCCTGCTTCTTCCTCTCCCACTCCCCCTGCCTGTGTTCCCTTTCTCGCTGGCTGTCTCTCTGTCACATAAGTAAATAAAATCTTTAAAAAAAAAAAAAAAGGTCTATGTCTAGATTTGTTTTTGTGTATGTGCATGTCCAGTTGTCCCAGCACCATCGTTTGGAAAAAACTTTTTTATCCATTGTTTGCCTTTGCTCCTTTCTCAAAGATCAGTTGACTCTATTTTTGTGGGTCTGTTTCTGGGCTCTCTGTTCTGTTCCACTGATCTATTTTTCTGTTCTTTAACCAATACCATGCTGTCTTGAACACTCTAGCTTTATAATAAGTCTTGAAGTCAGGTGGTGGCAGTCCTCTATCTTTGTTCTTCAATATTGTGTTGACTATTCTTGGTCTTCTGCTTCTCCATATAAACTTTAGAATCAGTTTGTTAATATTTGCTGGGGTTTTGATTGGGATTCCACTGAATCATAGATGAAGTTGGGAATAACTAACATCTTAATCTTATTGAGTCTTTATATCCATGAACATGGAATATCTCCATTTATTTAGTTCTTTTTTAATTTCTTTCATCAGAGTTTTATAGTTTCCCTCATATAGATCTTGTACCTGTTTTGTTATATTCATGCCTAAGTATTTTGTTTTTTGGGATGCTTATGTAAATAGTATTAAGTCTTTAATTTCCAGTTCCACTTGTTCATTGCTAGTATATAGGAAAGCAATTGACTTTTGTGTATTAGCCTTGTATTCTGTGATCTTGCTATCATTGCTTATTGGTTTTAGGAGTATTTTTGTGGATTCTTTCAGATTTTCATTACATAGATGATCATGTCATCTGTGAACAGACAGTTTTATTTCTTCCGTAAAATAACAAAAATTCAGCAGAGTAAATTCAAGGATCTAATTGGCTTTATTCAGTGATTCATGAATCATGCAGCATCCCATCTAGCAAATAGAAAGTAGCTCCAACCAGCTGCAGAAAAGGAGAAGTTTTTAAAGGTAGAAAGGAGGTGGGACAAGGAAATTATAAACAAAAGAAAGGATTATTTCAGGCAAGGTCACCTTTTTTTAGGGGGATGCAAGGAGTCTGTTGCATGAATTATCTCACCAGTGTTGACTAGGAAATTCCAGACTGACTGGTTAGGATCACATTCCTGAAGGAGGTTGAAATTGCAGTTAGGTTAGGTATTAAGTCTTGGTTGGTGACATGGGATTAGCTCAAGTGAATCCATTTGGGTCCTGTTGTCTTCTTTTTAGCAATTCCTTCCCAGTCTGTATACATTTTATTTCCTTGGCTTACTGCATTAGCTAGGACTTTCAATACAGTGTTGAAAAGCAGTGCTGAGAGATGACATCCTTGCCTTGTTCCTTATCTTAATGGGACTCTTTATAGTTCTCACCATTAAACTTGTTAGCTATAGGTTTTTTGTAGATACTCGTTTTCAAGTTGAAGTTCCCCTCCAGTCCTAATTTACTGAATGTTTTATCATGATTGGATGTTAAATTTTGTCAGAAGCTTTTCTGCATCTGTTGATATGATCTCGTGACTTTTTTTTTTAATTGTCTATAGCCTGTTGATGTGTTGGGTTACATTAATTGATTTTTGAATGTTGAACCAATCTTGTATATCTGGGATAAATTGCATTTGGTCATGCCATGTAATTCTTTTTTGTACATTGTTGGGCTCTATTTGATAATATTGTGTTGAGGATTTTGCATCTATGTTCATAAGATATATTGGTCTGTAGTTTTCTTATAATATCTGTCTGATTTTAGAATTAGTATAATGCTGGCCTCCTAGAATGAGTTAGGATGTATTTCCTTTGTTCTATCATCTGAAAGAGATTGTAGAGAATTGGTATAATTTATTTCTTAAATGTTTGGTGTAATTCACCACTGAACCTGTCTGGGCCTGGTGCTTTCTGTGCTTTCTGGTTTTTGTTTCTTTGTTTTTTTGTGGGGCTTGAACTCATGACCCTGAGATCAAGACCTGAGCTGAGATCAAGAGTCAGATGCTTCACTGACTGAGCCACCCAGGCATTCCTGTGCTTTCTGTTTCAGAAGATTTTTGATGATTGATTCAATTTCTTTAATAGATACAGGCCTATTCAGTTTTTTTTTTTTTTCTTGTGTGAGTTTTGGCAGATTATGTCTTTTATAGAATGAGTCCATTTCATCTAGGTTGTCAAATTTGTGGTTGTGGAACACAGTATTCCTTTATTATCCTTTTAATCACTATGGTGTCTGTAGTGATGTCCCATTTTTCATTTCTGATATTAGTAATTCGTGTTTTCTCTTTTTTTCTTATTGAATTTATCTTCTCAAAGAATCAGCTTTTGGCTTTATTGATTTTTCTCTATTAGTTTCCTATATTCAATTTCATTGGTTTCTATTCTTATTTTTATTATTTTCTTTTCTTCTGATTACTTTAGATTTAATTTCCTCTTCCTTTTCTAGTTTCCTAAGTCGGAAGCTTAGATGATTGATTTTAGATCTTTCTTCTTTTCTAATATATGCATTTAATATTTAATGCTATAAATTTCCCTCTAAGCGTTGCTCTTTCTGCCTTGTACAAAATTTAGTAAGTTATGTTTTCATTTTCATTTAGTTCAAAATATTCTAAACTTTCTCTTGAGATTTATTCTCTGACTCATGTATTATTCAGAAGTATATTATTTAACAACTAAGTATTTTGGGGTTTCCCAGCTATTTTTGTTATTGATTTTTAGTTGTATTCCATTGTGGTCTGAAAACAGACATTGTATGATTTCTATTCTTTTAAATTTGTAAAGGTGTGTTTCATGTCCCAGAATGTGGTCTAGGTGAGTATTCCATGTGAGCTTGGGAAGAATGTGTATTCTGCTATTATTATAGATGCCCATTATATCCAATTGATTGATGCTATATTGTTGAATTTATGTCATTAGTGACTTTCTGCCTGTTTGATCTATCCATTTCTAATGGAATGGTGTTGAAGTCTCCAATTATAGTAGTGGATTCATTTATCTCTCCTTGCATTTCTATCAGTTTTTGCCTCCTATAATTTAACACTCTGTTGTTAGTTGTATACACGTTAAAGATTATTATGTCTTTTTGGATGTTTAACCCCTTTATTTCTGATAACTTTTCTTGCTCTGAAGTCTGCTCTGTTTGAAATTAATAGAGCTACTGCCACTTTTTTTTTTAAGATTTTATTTTTTAAGTAATCTCTCCACCCACTGTGGGGTTTGAACTTAAAACCTTGAGATCAAGAGTTGCATATTCTACCTGTTGAGCCAGCCAGGCACCCTTACTTTCTTTTGATTAGTGTTAGCATGGTATATTTTTCTCCATCCATTTACTTTTAATAGGTATGTGTCTTTATATTCAGAGTTTCTTGTAGACAACATATAGTTGGGTCTTGTTTTTTGATCCAATCTGATAAGTTCTGTCTTTTAATTGGTACATTTAGATTATTGGTGTTCAAAGTGATTATTAATAACTGAATTAATATCTACCATATTTGTTAAAACTGTTTTCTACTTGTTGCCCATATGTTCCTATTTTTGTCTTCCACTCTTTTCCTGCTTTTTGTGGTTTTAATTAAGCATGTTATATGATTCCATTTTCTCTACTTTCTTAACATATCCATTACATTTCTCTTTTTACTTTTTTTAGTGCTTGCCCCAGAGTTTGCAATATACATTTACAACTAGTCCAAGTTCACTTTCAAATAACACTGTGCTGCTTCATGAGTAATGTGAGTACCATATCATAACAAAATCTTAAGTCCTCCGTCTCATCTCTACATCATTGCTGTCATTTATTTCATTTATATAAGCATGTGTATGTATGTCTATATGTATGTGCATATGTATGCTATATATGTAAGCATACATGATTGAGTTGCTATTATTTTTTTAAACAAACTTAGCAGATATATCTATTAAGAATAAGAAAAATAAACATTTTTACTTTACCTTCACTTATTCCTTCTCTGATGCTCTTCCTTTCCTAATGGAGATCCAAGTTTCTGATTTATATTGTTTTCCTTCTCTCTAATGAGCCTCTTTTAACATTGCTTCCAAGGCAAGTCTACTAACAACACATTTCCTCAATTTTTGCTTGTCTGTGCTTTTTGCTTGTCCTTCATTTATGAGGGATAATTTCACATGTACAGAATGCTAAGTTGGTGGGGTTTTTTTCTCTCAACACTTGAAATATTTTAGTTCAGTCTGTTCTTGCTTGCATGGTTTCTGATGAGAAGTTCAATATAATTCTTTTCCTTGTTCTTCTAAGGGAAGATGTTTTTAACTCTTGAGTTGTCTTAAGATTTTCTTTGACTTTCTGTAGTTTGAAAATGGTATGCCTAGGTGTAGGGGTTTCGTTTTTGTTTTACATTTATTCTACTTGATGTTCTCTGAGCTTCCTGAAACCGTTTGGTGTCTGACATTAATTTGAGGAAGCTGTCCGTCATTATTGTTTTAAATATTTCTTCTGTTCCTCTTTTCCTTTTGTATTCCAATTACAGATATGTTACACTTTTTGTAGTTGTTCCACAGTCGGATATCCTGTTCCTTTTTTCCTCTTTGTTGCCTTTGCTTTTCGGTTTTGGATGTTTCTGTTGATCTATACTCAAGCTCAGAGATTCTTTCCTTACCTATGTCTAGTCTAATCATAAGCCCATCCAAGGTATTCTTCATTTCTGTTATAGATCTTTTTGATCTTATGGTTCTTCTTTAGTATTTCTCGCTCTGCTTACATTGCCCATCTCTTCTTGCATGCTGTTTACTTTATCCATGAGGGTCCTTAGCTTATTAATCATAATTGCTTTAAATTCTTGGTGTGATAATTTCAACATCTGCAGTGTCTGGTTTTGATGCTTGCTCCATTTCTTCAAATTGTGTTTTATGCCTTTTGGCATGCCTTGTGATTTTTTCTTGATAGCTGGACATGGTGTACTGGGTAAAAGGAACTGCTGTAAAGAAGCCTCGGGGGAAGGGGAAGGATTTTATAACCCTATGATTAGGTCAGTCTTTTTACTGAGCCTGTGGCCTCTGCACTGTGAACTTCACAAGTGTTTCTCAGTTTTTCCTTCCCCTGTTAGGTGGGATGAGATGGCTAGAGTGGGCTGAGTTGGGTGTTTCTGTACCCTTGTGTTGGCTAGATTCTGATTAAATAGTTTCTCTTGAGGGCAGTCCTTGTTACGAAAAAGAGTGCCTTGATATATTTCAGAATGGTTCATTTTCCTCCCCCTGCCAGTATTTATTGAGAGCACCTGGTTGAGCTCCTGGAGGTAAATCTCACAGAATTGTAGGGGTCTTCCTATGACTGAGTCCCCCTGGAGTTTTTAACTCTGTGTTGGCCACACTGAGCCTCCAGCAATTCATCAATTACAGTTCATCCTTCCCTACCTCAGTGCTCGTCCCCAGCATGATTTCCACTCTGGGAAGCTGTGACTCACCACATTCGCCTGTCTTGTCTGTCCAGTCTTGGGACAGTAGTTTGCTCTGTGCCCTCACCTCTCTATCTTACAGATCCTAGAATAGTTGTTGATTTCTCAGTTTTTTCAGCTTTTTACTTGCTAGGGTAGAGTGGTGACTTCAAGCCCCTTACATGTGGAATTGGAAATTGGAAGTCACTCTGAAGTTTTCTCTCTTAGTTTGTCCACAGTGAATCCAGCAGTTTGTCAGTTCTAGTTCCAGTTCTCGTTCTCCTACCTGGACACTGGTTCCTGGGGCGGTTCCTGCTCATGAGTTTCTACTCTAGTAAGTTGTGATCCCCTATATTGCCAATTGGTCACTTCAGTCTTGGGGGCAGCAGTTTGCCCTGTGACCTCACTTCTCTTAGAGATCTAAGAAGTTACTGATTTCTCAGTTTGTTCAGCTTTATTACTTGTTGTTAGGATGGAGTGGCAACTTCCAGGCTTCTTACATGCTTCCCAGAAACCAGAAGTTAAAATGACCTCAAGCTGAGACTTAATAAGGATCTATCTCATTTTGTTTTTAGTTACTTTATCCACGGGCATTATTCCCCAGACTTTGTCATAAGTCATATGGTTGCAATTTCCATACCTTAGATGTGAACGAGTTTCCATCTACTTCTGATCATTCCTTCTTCCTGAGACTCACCATCATGTGATGGTGAAACATATTTCTGTATTTCCTTTGAAATGTCTGTATGGAATCTAGAAGCTGGGGCTCCTGTTCCATGGAGCAGTACTCATAGGCATCACCAATTCATGTTCTTTCTCTTGGTTTTTCTTTATTTTTCTTTCTTTTTTTTTTTTTTTTAAAGATTTTGTTTATTTATTTGACAGAGAGAGACAGCCAGTGAGAGAGGGAACACAGCAGGGGGAGTGGGAGAGGAAGAAGCAGGCTCATAGCAGAGGAGCCTGATGTGGGGCTCGATCCCGCAACGCCGGGATCACTCCCTGAGCCGAAGGCAGATGCTTAATGACTGAGCCACCCAGGCGCCCCTCTCTTGGTTTTTCTTGAGAAGGAGAATGGCCTTGGAGTGTTTATTACTGTCTAATTGCATGGCCTTCGATGAATCATTTTCCTGAATATTCTTCAGATGATTTATAAACTCTAATTTCTGAGGAGGTCATGTCTGCCCATTTTACAAGGAGTTTGTGAAGATTAATTAGTTTCTGTAATGTTGTTTAAGCCCTTCGGGGATTAATTTTTAATGTGCAATGAACCTTGCTTTATTGCATATATTATGGTAGGTACCATGCTAGATTTTAAGTATACAAAAGTTAAATAAAATATAGGCCCTCCTTTTGAGCTCAGAACTGGTTGAGGAGATAGAAATGTAAAATATAAATAACCATGTGTAGCATGTTATGTGCTGTGAGGTGGAGGTATGTTTAAAGTGTAGTAAGAAGACGAAGGAGGATTAATTGGGGTGCAATTAGAAATAAAAATTGAATTAGGAACATGCATCTTAACTGTAATTAGCAATTAGCTTTTCAGAGCTACAATTGGATTATAATTTTTTTTTAAGATTTCATTTATTTATTTGGAAGAGATAGAGACAGCAAGAGAGGGAACACAAGCAGGAAGAGTGGGAGAGGAAGAAGCAGGGAGCCCACCGTGGAGATCAATCCCAGGACCCTGGGATCACGCCCTGAGCCGAAGGCAGACGCTTAACGACTGAGCCACCCAGGCGCCCCGGATTATAATTTTTTACTTTTGTTTATGTGGCATTAGAATTATAAGATAGGACTTTTGTTTTTTTTCTCCTTTTACCTTATTTTTTAACACTGCCAGAGAGTGGTGGGTTAATAAAGATTGGAAATCACAGGATTAATTTGTGGCCCCAGCTCTGCCAAATATTAGCCTTGTGTTTTGGGGGAAATTCATTTAACTTCTCTGAGCCTCATTTTTATCTATTACAAAATGGGAAGAATAGCTCTCTATCTCACAAAAATAATGATATAAAAGTGTTTTGTGAAAATGCTACATTTTTACAAGTGGCAGGTTTTCAGACATGTCTTTAAGAGTGTATATTTTTTTCCTCTTCCTGAGTCTGAAGATTCCTTTTCGTTTTGATTCTGACTTTTCGTTGCCCTGCAGCGCACTTAGGGCACAGACTAGTTGGCATATTATGATTCTCCCTGACTCATGCTTGTTCCCTCCCTCCTCTTTCTCACTGTCTTTCATTTCCTGGGATTGTGTTGCTACATTAGAAGTAAGTCTGTCTCCTGAAAAGGGCAGTACAAGTCCACCGTGGTAAGGCTTCTCTTTTATTTTCTCCTATGTCATGTACTAAACTAAATACTTACTATGAAAGATTTAGGTTTGTTTTTTTTTTAATTTTTTATTATGTTATGCCAGTCACCATACAGTACATCATTAGTTTTTGATGTAGTGTTCCATGATGAAAGATTTAGTTTTAAATTACGTAAGAGCTTATTGGTGAAAATGTCATCTGAGGTCTACGATTATATTTAATACTTAAGTAGTTTGAATAAAATTAATTTTTGCCTTTTTTCACTATGACTTAAAGCTTCTCATTTCCATTTTAAGAATAGAAAGCCAAAAAAGTGTTTTTGTTTATAATAAATGATACTTGAAGACTGTCTTATGGGAACTTTTAGGTAAGAATTTGTTAGAACAGAGTTTTTATACACCAGGAGTTCACACACAGTTTGTGATCTAAAAATCACCAAGTGGGTTTTGTAACAAATAATTTTAGTGTAATGAGGGTAAATACTGTTTCGTGAAATCCGTGTGTTTTATATGCAGGTGTGAGTATTCACTGCACTGTGATCCAAAGTATATTTTTTCTGGGTCTTGGTTGTCAGAATAGATGGAAAATTACTTCTCTGGAATGTCTTTCCTACTTTGCGTTTTCTCATTTTAGGATAATAGTGATCTGAGGGGCATATGGTATCCTGCTTGACTGAATGTAGAAGAGTAAAATTACCTGTTTCTATTGTTTAAGGGGAGTACTGAGAGACAGATATTGTATAAAGACCGAGAAGTACCATAATGGTTTGTTGGTGCGTCTTAGGGCAGGTGAGTCCCTAGATGGGTTTACCAGGGAATATGGTATTTGGCGTTCTGCCAAAGCATCTTCAGATGGAAAAGTTAAGTATGTCAGGAGCTCAGTTTGTCAGCAGCTATGACCCTGAAGGTAAAATATTGCTTGAAGTGGCAGAATAATTTGTAACTGATGTGAACCCCCCAAAAAGGAAGCAAAATGCAGTCGATATAGGCAGAATAAAGCACAAATTTTTGAAATGGTTCTTTTAATGATCTACAAGCTTTTTTACTTTGTTCCTACCACTAAAACCAAAGTTATATTTTATTTTATATTTATTTAAAGATACTCCTCTTATCTCCATATTTCAGTTTCTTCTCTCTCTTCCTTTTTATTGGAAGGGTTACATGCACATGTCTTTGGGTACTTGCTTGAAGAAAACACCCAAGAATAACCTTTTCTATTTACTTCTTGCTGTAAATTCAGGGGAAAACATTTGTGTGGTAATCAGGGGACTTCAGCCTAAGAGTTAGTGTCATGTAGTTGATAAAAGCATGGTCCCTGGAGGTAAACTGCCTGAACTTAAATCCACTTTAGTGACTTTGAACAATTATCCTCTTCCGTTGATTCAGTTTCCTTGTCTGTAAAATGGAAATAATAATAAGGCTTACTCTAGAGGCTTGTGAGGTTTAAATAGGTTAATATCAGTAAAATCTTCAGAAGGGCACATGGTAGGAGTGTGTGAGGGTTACTGCATGTTACTGACAAGCAGTTCTCATAGCAGGCTCAGAGACCCTGGGGCTAGTTACTCAATCTCTGGTTTTATTTTTGTTTTTGTTTTCAAAGAAAGATAAAATTCTCTGATTGTTTATGCATATTTAAACTCTGATAATTGGTCCAAATTAGTTTTATGTTTTTGAGTCCTGGAAGTTATTCTTTTGTGTTTTTTATATCAATGGGACTAAAAAGATATTTCCAACAACATAAATATTTTGTGCTAAAAATGATTTTAGGGGTACCTGGGTGGCTTAGCCGTTAGCGTCTGCCTTCGGCTTAGGTCATGATCCCAGGGTCCTGGGATCCAGCCCCTCATCGGGCTTCCTGCTCAGCAGAAAGCCTGCTTCTCCCTCTCACACTCCCCTTGCTTGTGTTCCCTCTCTCGCTGTCTCTCTCTGTCAAATAAATAAATAAAATCTTTTAAAAAAATGAATTTAGATTGTTGGACTGGCTCTAATACTACTTGTAGATGTTATTCCCAACCTAAGGTGCTAATTTTTTTAAAAAGATTTTATTTATCAATTTGACATGAGAGAGAGAGAGAGAGAGAGAGCGCACAAGCAGGGGGAGCAGCAGGCAGAGGGAGAAGCAGGCTTCCCGCTGAGCAAGGAGCCCGATGCAGGGCTTGATCCCCGGACCCCGGGATCATGACCTGAGCCGAAGGCAGACATCTAAACCACTGAGCCACCTAGGCACCCCTCATGTGCTAAATTGTACCCAAAGTATTATCCAAAAAAGCTCTTTATCTTTTAGTGAAAGCCTGCTCTTTACTAATTGTTAAAGAGAGAGGCCTCTATTTTTATATTTTTGCTTTATATGAATTGATCCCAGGAGAAAAAAATGTCAGTGGTCATTTCTTCTTTCTTTAATGCTTCTTACATAAGAGCACAACATTTTTGGTGAATCTTCATTAAAATGTCACGTTCCAAGTAAGAAATAAGTTGTAAGGCAGGGAAGGCCATGACAGCAAGGGAAAAAGCAATTAAGTCTGAATTGACTTTTGAGCCATATATTATTCCAAAGTTGTAATTTGACAAACTTCTTGAGCAAGGAAACAGAGTGTTCTTAACTCTTCTGTTAGCTTTAAGCTGTTAAAAATAAAGCAAAATGTCATTTTACACTAAATTCTATTTCAGTTTGTTAACTTTTCCCTTATTTCTTCACAATGTTATTTTTGAAATTTCCATTTCATTTGTTTTGGCTTACAGCCCTAAAGAAAAAGCAGCAAAGGTCTCGTTTCTAAGGATTAAAATTTTTACCTTTTGTTTTATGGGTTTTTTGTTTTTGTTTTTGCTTTTTTAATCAGTTCTTGCTGTGAGAGTTTCCTTTTATAGAAGTGCAGATAAATAACTTGTTGAGAATTCTTATCAGTGAGCACTGAGACTGCTCTGACCCTTGGATAACCCTTCTGTTTGAAGAGCTCTGTGATTGTAAGGCCGCACTGTGAATCCAGCTGTACTGTATGTCTCTTGAAGCGGCATGGAAACAGATTACAAAATTAGCAGAGTGTGAACAGAGTGAGAGCAGATGTGATTCTAAGACTAAGAATAAACAACGTGAGAAGTTACATTCCTTACCTCTTAATGACTCAGTTGGGAGGTGAGGGTGTCTAGGAGCACTTTTTGAGTTTTTTAGATGAAAATTTGGCAATGTTCATGGAAGGCTAACAAGAACACACTGTTTTAAGTTACACGTACTGGAGTAACTGACATTCTTTGACTCTTTTGCATAACTCTGAAATGCAGTTTCTTTGAGAAAATAGGATAGTCTTTCTTGCTTCTTGGGGGTCGTAGACTATGATTGGTTCATTCAGTGGCATAATTCTGTTAACACTCTTTTCCAGCTTCTTCCTCTCACTTAACAAAAAGAACCCAGTTTTTAATTGTTGAGTTTCAATAATGAAGGGAAAAAATGTAATCTTAAGCAGTGCCTCATTACCCTTCTTTTTTAGCTACTTTGCAAATTTTGAAGATAGTGGATTATAAAGTTGCTGAGCCATATTTAGTTTCTCATTCAGAGATTTTGAGAAAGCAAATAAATGAAACAAGTGTACTAAAGTCAAGTCAGTAAGGGACAATTATTTACCTTGTGCTGCCATTTACTGTCACTACTCTTCTTCACTACCTTTTTTCCCTCCTTGTACAATTATTTATATGAGCTTTATTTCTGTTTTTACAATGAAGCTCCTTGAAGAGATGATTTAATAAGCAGATAAACTCTTGGGTCTATGAATGACGTGGCAAAGAGAAATCTCTTTGTAACAAGTGTTAGGGGATTTGCATGACTAATTAGAATTGTGTTCTGGCAAAGAGGTAGGTAAGTACAACTTCCCAGGAAAATTGAGTTTAACTGTTGATCCGGCTTTGGTGACTGAGTCTTCCTTACTCTTGGACCTTCAGGTATACTCTTCCAAAAAGGTTGTAGAAATGATTCCCTGGGTAGCGAGTGTCATTTGTGTTGCCTGCTGTCATTCTGTTATTGGTGGTTCATCAAGAATCAGCAAACTCAGAATGTGCTTATCGTCACTCAGTAGTCGTAATCATTTTACCTCTGCCTTTTCTTTGTGCTAAAGTGTGTTTGGGCTTTAGGGAGGATGTTGATTACAGCCATTATACCCATTTTTGTTTAGCAAGATGTAATAGCTGGGTCCCACCTTCAAAGAGTCTAATTTGATTGTTATGGGTTGTAACTTTAACACAGGAAGTCTTAAAACTTTCACAGGTGTTTCCAATTAGGCAGCAGAGTTTGAGGGCCGCTGTGTTACCTAACCTTCCTAACTAGATTATAGACCCCTTGAAACAGATTTTAATTTTAAAATTCTTAAACTTTATTAGATTGCTGATTATATGTTTACTAGTTAAACACAGCTATAAACATAAAGAAGCCAATTGTTTTTTTTTTAATACTATTTTTTTATTATATTATGTTAGTCACCATACAGTACATCCCTGGTTTTTGGCGTAAAGTTCGATGATTCATTAGTTGCGTATAACACCCAGTGCACCATGCAATACGTGCCCTCCTTACTACCCATCACTGGTCTGTCCCAAAGAAGCCAATTGTTTAATTGTTTAAAATAAATATCAAGAAAGCCATGGTGAAGTACAAATTTTTTAGTGGGTAGTGTAGAATACCAAGAAAGGAAGTGGTGGTTGTAGAGGTCAATCAGGAAATGCTTCTTGAAAGAAGTGTAGTCAAATCCTGAAGAAGCGTGAGACTTATGTTGGGAAGGCAGCAAGGCGTTAGTTGGGTGAGCTGTGGGATCCAGCGTAGGTGATTTGGAGTGGCCATGCCTCAGAATAGCAAGACTTTATCTGTTATGTTCCAATCTTTTGCGTTTGAGCCATTTGTGATATATCCGAAACTGAGTTTTGGTTATGAAAAAAGCAGTCCTGAACTTGCTTGGGCCTGCTCAGACCTCCACTGTGTGTCTTTCTTCTCTGTGTTTAGTAGACCAAGTTGGCTAACAGATGTGTTTCCTCTTCAGAGAGGCTTGCAGGTCTAGAACAGCAGGTTATGACACGTTATGTTCCATCTTTGTGATTCCAAGGCAGGAATCATGCTCAAAGAGAAATGACAGCTGTTTCCTCAGTGGAAAAGACCCCAGATTCATGAGCTGAATCAGCTTGTCTAAGTTCCCCCAAAGTTAATATTAATGTATTAATATAATATATATTATATATGATTCTATTAATATAATATGTGTGGGATTCTGTAAGGCACTTGGCATGGGGCTGAGGAAAAAACAGTACAATGAAGATGTTTAAAAACATATCTTTATTTTTTATTTTTTTATTTATTCATTTGACAGAGAGACAGCCAGCGAGAGAGGGAGCACAAGCAGGGGGAGTGGGAGAGGAAGAAGCAGGCTCCCAGCAGAGGAGCCTGATGTGGGGCTCAATCCCGGAACGCTGGGATCACGCCCGAGCGGAAGGCAGATGCTCAACGACTGAGCCACCCAGGCGCCCCTAAAAATATATCTTTAATCTCTAGGAACTTAGTAGGGATATAAGAGAGATACACACAATTTACTATATATTTTATAAGCAAAGAGAATAGATAAATCATTTGAGAGTTTAAAGGTAATGAGAAGGATTCGGAAGGGCAGAACTGAGGAGGGCATTCTGCATAGCTAGAACATAGTGACTTGAGTCAGAAGAGGGGAGTTTGAATTCTCTTCAGCATCAGCAGTATGTGACCTTGGACAGCAGTATGTGACCTTGGACAACAGACACTGAGATCCATATACGTAGAAATAAAAAATCAAAATAGTTAGTGTTCGGCACTTCTTTTGTATCCAAAGATGGGACCAGTTTTCCTGTTAGCATTTGCTGACCATCACTGTTTACTTGGCTTATGTTAGGCATTACAAGGGGGATAGCAGAGACGGTTTAAAGCATGTTTTCTTCCCTTGAGGTTGGGGAAGGACTAATACTTGTGAAAAAATTAGTGAGAAGTATGGTACAAAATGTATAATTATGGTATTTTGTGTAGCCTAGACTCAGAGCTATGAGTTCAGGAGAGATAAGAGAGGGGGATTGGATTCAGTCCAGAGAGGTTAGAATTTAAGCCAGACCCAGATGGAGCCAGATGAGGAGTCTTTAGCTGGAAACCATGGATAAGTTTCAGGGAGTGTGAAATTTCCCCTAAAATGGTATGTATGCTTTGTATGAATGCAGTTTTAAAGGAAAAGTCTCACATCTTTCATTATATTTGTGAAATATTTTCTGCTCCTCAGAATGTAACACCATTATCTGCATGAGTAAGAAGACAGAGCTCGGGGATTTAGTACAGTGTTTGTAGGGAACAATGAGCAACCTTGCAAAGATAAGTCTTCCCTCTTATATGGGGCACCTAATTTGTGATTAACACAAATTCGGGCTAATGGCTCTAGGAATAGAAAGGAGAGACAACCCAGCAATTGCACTACTAGGTATTTATCCAAAGGATACAAACAGTGATTCGAAGGGGCACATGCATCCCAATGTTTATAGCAGCAATGTCCACAATAGCCAAAATATGGAAAGAGCCCAGATGTCCATCAACAGATGAATGGATAAAGAAGGTGTGTGTGTGTGTGTGTGTGTGTGTGTGTGTCCACACGCACGCGATGGAATATTACTCAGCCATCAAAAAGAGTGAAATCTTGCCATTTGCAATTGTGTGGGTGGAACTAGAGAGTATTTTGCTAAGCAAAGTCAGTCAGTCAGAAAAAGACAAATATCACATGATTTCACTCATATGTAGAATTTAAGAAACAAAACAGATGAACGTTGGGGAAGGGAAGGAAAAATAAAGTAAGATGCAAATTGGAGAAGGAGACAAACCATAAGAGACTCTTAACCATAGAAAACAGGGCTGCTGGAGGGGAGGTGGGTGAGGGGGTAACTCAGTGATGGGCATTAAGGAGGGCACTTGATGGAATGAGCACTGAATGTTATATGCAACTAATAAATCACTAAATTTTGCCTCTGAAACAAATAATACACTATATGTTAATTAAATTGAATTTAAATAAAAAAATTAAAAAACAAGAAAGGAAAGATTGGCCTTACCTCCTCCCTATACTGCAACCTTTAAAAAAATTATATTTGGTTTCCTGGGAAAACATTTAATATGCCCAAGAAGAAATAATATATTATTCTAAATATTGTATAACTCGGCCCTCTTGCTTTTTAACTGAAGGAGACAGAGAATTAGAAATAGATTTCAAATGTAGCGCTACTTACTCTGTTTTGTGGGATTCAGACGGAGCCTTCGTCTGATGCCAGAGGCTGCCTTAGGTTCATCTCTTCTGTTCTGAGTTAGTGATGGTGTCTAAGAGTTGCCGTGCTGGGGGGTAGGGGAAGTTGAATTCATTTTTCAGTAAAACCAAGATCTTTGTCAAACTTAGCAAGAGTGCGGGGAAAATATTCCCCTTCTATGAGATAGAGACATATTACTTATTTTATATCCAGAAAGACATTGGTAGCTTGCTCTCCATGAATTAACATTTAAGCTTCCGTAAGGCCTTGTTACCCTTTTTTTTAACTACTTTGCAGAGCTTGAGGGTAGAGGATTGAAAGCTGCTGAGCCATTATTTAGTTTCTCATTTGGAGACTTTGAGAAAGCAAATAAATAAAACAAGTGTACAAAAGTCAATAAAGGACAATTATGAACTTCATGCTACTTTTTTAAAATAATAATTTATTATTATATTATGTTAGTCACCATACAGTACATCCCTAGTTTTTGATGTAAAGTTCCATGATTCATTATTTGCGTATAACACCCAGTGCTCCATGCAATACGTGCCCTCCTTACTACCCATCACCAGTCTATCCCATTCCCCCACTCCGCTCCCCAACTTCATGCTACTTTATACTATTACTACTTTACTATCTTTTTCCCTCCTTGTAAAATTATCCTTATATGAACCTTTATTTCTGGTTTTCACAATGGAGCTCCTTGAAGAGATGATTTAATAAGCAGATAAACCTTTGCATATATAAATTATGTGGCAAAGAGAAATCCCTTTGTAACAAGTGTTAGAGGATTTGCATGACTAATTAGAATTGTGTTCTGGCAAAGAGGTAGGGAAATACAACTTCATAGGAAATTTATTTAATTTTTTCTAGTAATCTCTATATCCAACATGGGGCTCAAACTCATGACCCCAATATCAAGTCTCTTGCTCTTTCACCTGAGCCAGCCAGGCGCCCAACCTTCATCTTTTTTTACTCCTCATCTTAATGCTTTGGAATACTGAAGAGCATTTCTCAGTGCCATGTTTTTGTTTCTGCTTTTCTGCTCCATGGAGCATCTTTCTCATCTCTTTTGTCTTTTAGTTATTATTCTTTAAGATCCAGCTCTGTTGTTCTCCCTTCTTCTTCTTCTTCTCCTTCTTCTTCTTCATTTTATTTTTAAGTGATCTCTACACCCAGTATGGGGCTCGAACTCACAACCCTGAGATCACGAGGTGCACACTCCACTGATGGAGCCAGCCAGATGCCCTTGTTGTTCTCTCTTCTAAGAAGCTTTCCATGAATCCCCAAATAAATTTCTCTTCTTCATGCTCCTAGAATAAGCCGTGTTTGTCTCCTCAACAGATTTTTTTTATTTTAATTTTTTAAAAGATTTTATTTTTTTAGAGATTTTATTTATTTGACAGAGAGAGAGACAGCCAGCGAGAGAGGGAACACAAGCAGGGGGAGTGGGAGAGGAAGAAGCAGGCTCCCAGCGGAGGAGCCCGATGCAGGGCTTGATCCCAGGACCCTGGGATCACCCTGAGCCGAAGGCAGACGCTTAACGACTGAGCCACCCAGGTGCCCCTAAAAGGTTTTATTTTTAAGTAATCTCTGCACCCAATGTGGGGTTTGAACTTAAAACCACCATGTCAAGGGTCACATGCTCCACCGACCATGCCAACTAGGCACTCCTCCTTCACTAGGTTTTAAACTATATATATTTTTAAGCTATATAATTAAACTATATTACTCTTTAGGGGGCAGAGATTTTAGTGTTTTATTACTAGCATTTAAATAGCACAGTTCCCAGCAATAAGAAGCAAACTACTTTCAAGAATAGGAGAAATCCAGTATGACTCCCAGGTTTTTGGCTTAGCTGACTGGTGAAATATTTTTTTGGTCTCCAAATTGGATTGTAACATCAAGGAGACAGGAGTCTTTGGCATTAATTTTGGTGAAAGATAATGATTGTTTATTTTATAGTAGTAGCAGAAAATGTTGAGAGGAGGAGAAAAATATATTTTGCTATATTAAGATAGAGTAAGAGTAAATATTTTGGAGATGTAGTTAGTACTTCGTGATGAAATAGAGGGAGAGGGTGATGATGAGGTAGATGCTAAAATAAAAGCTTACGATGGGATAAGATGGAGAAACGATGGAGCAGTGGTATTTGTAGTTCGTACTCAGTAGGACGCTATCTTCTGGCTGTCTGTAATTAATGACTTCAGCTGTTGATGGGTGTACAGTCTTTATGTGCTGTGTTTGGTTGTGAAGGGATTATATTGTCATGCATTATTGATCAAGTCCCAGAACCCAGAATTTATTATTTTTTTTTAAGGTTTTATTTATTTATTTTAGAGAGAGAACAGCAGGAGGAGCAGAGGGGGAGGGAAAGGGAGTGGGGAAGAACCTCAAGCGGACTGTGCACCGAGCTCGGGGCCCCATCCCACAACCCCGAGATCATGACCTGAGCTGAAACCAAGAGTCAGACACTTAGCTGAGCCACCCAGGCACCCTGACAACAACAATTTTTAAATGGGCAAAAGATTTAAATAGACATTGTTCCAAAGAAGATAAATGGCTAATAAGCACGTGAAAAGATGTTCAGTATCATTTGTCGGTCATCAATGAAATGCAAATCAAGACCAAAATGAGGTATCACTTCACATCCCCGTAGGATGGTTCTAATAGAAAAATAAAACAGACAGTAACAGGTGTTAGGATGTGGAGAAATTGGAACCCTTCTACATTGCTGGGAGGGATATAAAACGGTACAGTTGCTTTGGGAAATAGTTTGGCAGTTCTTCAATAAATTAAACATAGAATTATATGACCCAGCAATTTCCCTTCTAGCTATATCCTCAAAAGAATTGAAAATAGATGGTCAAACAAAAACTTGTACATGGATATTCACGAGGTGGATACAACCCAAATGTCAACCAACTGAAGAATTAATAAACAAAATACAATGAAATACTGCAAAGCCATAGAAAGAAAGAAAGTGCTGATACACACTACAACATAGACCATCCTTGAAAACATGTGCAGTGAAAGAGCCTAGACACGAAGGGCCACATATTGTATGATTCCATTTATATGAACTTCCCAGGGGAAGGGGGGGGGGAATTGGGAGTGATGGCCAGAAGCTTGTTCTGTGAGTGATGGAAATGTTCAGGAATTAAAGAGTGGTGATGTTTGCACACATTGTGAATATACTAAAAACCACTGAATTGCACACCTAAAAATGGTGAATGTTAGGTTATGTAAATTTTATGAATGTAAATATCAATACTAAAAAAAGAATAAAAGATTTTTTAAAAGAATACCAATTTCAAATGGTATATCCATATGCCCTGCCCTTTGTTTTAGAGAAAGAAATTCAGGAGATTCTCTTCATCTGAGTCAAATTATTTCACAGCTCATGTTGAGATCATTGAATATTCACTAATCTCAAGTTCCTAGGAGGTAGCAGACCCCAATTTATATGTCCATTCTTAAAAAAAAATTGAAATAGTTTTTTCTTTTTTACAAAATCATGATCGTTATAAAATTGTATAGACTCTAGCCCATAGAAATAGCCCACATACTGGTTTGATGTGTACTATTGTAAAGAGAGATTTTACTTTTGTGATACCTCTATTTAGAAGTGATGAGGAAGGAGGAAAAAGTTTGTTAATTACCTTTTCTACCCAAGGGAAGGGTATTGTTTCAAATTGCTTTCCATTTAAAAAATTTTTAGTCTAGGGGTCCCTGGATGGCTCCATCAGTTAAGTATCTGCCTTCGGCTCAGGTCCTGATCCCAGGCTCCTGGGATCGAGCCCCACGTTGGGCTCCCTGCCCAGCAGGAAGCCTGCTTCTCCCTCTCCCTCCCCCACCTGTGCTCTCTGTCGCTATCTGTCTCGCTCTCAAATAAGTAAAATCTTTAAAAACATTTTTGTTTAGTCTCGGTGGTACTTTAGAGTAGCTCTTTGTTCCACCACCACGTCACCAAAAACAATAGTGAGAAAACAATGGCAACAAAAACAATAATAATGAAAACACAGCACAATTTATCGATTGCTTACTAGGTACAAAGTACTATGCTAAGCACTATAAATACCGTATCTAATTTTTGTAGCAACCTTGCCAGTCATCTTCCATTTATGAAGAAATTGAGGTTTAAATGGTTAAGCAAAGCATTCAGATTTATTGTGGAGCTGGGGTTCAAACCATTTCTTTTTTCCTACAAATACTGTATTTTTAGTTACTATACTGTTTTGTCTCTCTGCTTATATTCATTCATGGACTGTCCCTGATGACCTCCAGGACTCTTCAAGAGATTGAAGCAAGGGTTGAGGTGGAATGTGGGGCAGTTAGAGTGTTGACACGATCATATTATTTAGTTGTTTTTCTGGTTTCCTTTTATGTGGGGCTGATAGAGGGACTATGGATTTATATCCAAATCTTAATGTATACAGAGAGTTTTTGGTCTCGATTGAAGAATAAAATTATTCTACTTCATATGAATAGCAGCTATAATCACAAAATAAAATAGGAATTAATTGGCTTTACATAATCCTACTCAGACTCTCTGTAGCATGTCTGAGTGTCATCCAGACATTTTGTAAAGTTTTCATTAGGTCTTTATGAACAGTACACTCCATTGGTTCTCTTCCTGCCTCTTTTAAAAAATATTTATTTTTTTAAAGTAGGCTCCACACCCAGCATGGGGCTTGAACTCATGACCTCAAGATCAAGAGTTGCGTGCTCTACCGGCTGAGCCAGCCAGGCACCCCTCTTCCTGCCTTCCTGATCACGTTGTAACCTCTGGGTTCCCCTACCATCCTGTACATATACTTAAAGCTTTCTGTATCCTATTGAAATTAGTTATTCATATGTCAGTCCTGATAGTGAATTTTTTAAGAACATCCAGACAGTGGATTTTTTAACAACAAAAATGGAGTCTCATCTCATTCTTCCTTATAATGCTGGTGCCTAACATGGTACTTAATAGGCAATAAGCACATGCTTGCTCCTGTTAAACTGTTAAATGTGAAAACAAAGACTGGCATTATTTATCTTTATTACTTTGGTGTAAAGAGTCTTCCTAAAGAGAGGAGGACGAGTCCTGCATTTCTGGCTTCCCTCTGCTCACTGCTCTCACGTAACTTTAAAGTGGAGCTGTGACTGTCATTGTGGAGCTGGAAGACTCCGTTGACTCCACTTCCTATTGAGTCAAGTCTGTATTTCTTAGCTCTCTCTCAGGTTTTCCAGGGTCTCTTTCCCAAGTGAACTTTCTGTTCTTTTTTTTTTTTTTTTTTAAAGATGCTCTTTATTTATTTGACAGAGAGAGAGACAGTCAGCGAGAGAGGGAACACAAGCAGGGGGAGTGGGAGAGGAAGAAGCAGGCTCATAGCGGAGGAGCCTGATGTGGGGCTCGATCCCATAACACCGGGATCACGCCCTGAGCCGAAGGCAGACGCTTAACCGCTGTGCCACCCAGGCGCCCCTGAACTTTCTGTTCTTCTTGTTCACTGCGCACTACTTAAACTGGGTTACTTACTGTTCCCCTCTTTTATATTTCTGAGCTTTTGCTGGTGGTGTGTCTTGTACATGGCTTTCACCATGGCTCCTGACCCATCTTTCAGATACCTAAAACGCTGCTTTCTCCAGGAAGCTCTCATCTCCCTGCCTGCTGCAGCCTTCACCAAAGGAGTCAGCATCTCCCCATCTGAACTCTTACTAGCACTTGGACTGTAGGATAGCATTGCCCTACTAAGTGATAAATTCCTTGACGGCAAGGTTCTTGCCTTTGTTTTCTCTGCCGTTTTGCATTAATTATTGCATCAAATATATATACATTGAGTTAAATATAAAAATCAAATTTTAGTCTTTTAGCTTCAAGTAAGTGGTCAGAGGACCATATTGTTAAAATTCTTCCTCTGCAGTGGTCTACAGGTAAATGCTTTAATCCAGAAACTACATAGGCTTACATAATATATTTATTCCTAGAACTTCAGTTTAGGAAGGAATTTTTTTCCAGATTTATATTTTTTTATTTTTTTTAATGTTTATTTTAGAGCACCCACAAGCAGGAGGGGCAGAGGGAGAGGGATAGAATCTCAAGCAGATTCTGTGCTGAGCATGGAGCCCAACACAGGGCTTGGTCCCACCACCCTGAGGTCACGACCTGAGCTGAAACCAAGAGTCGGATGCCTAGCCTACTTAGGCACCCCCAGATATACATATTTATATATTTATATATGTATTTATATATTATATATATTTATATATATATTTTTAAATTTATCAGTCAGAGAGAGACAGAGCGAGCACAAGCAGGGGAGCAAGAGGCAGAGGGAGAGGGAGAAGCAGGCTCCCCACTGAGCAGGGAACCTGATGCGGGGCTCGATCACAGGACCCTGGGATCATGACCTAAGCCAAAGGCAGATGCTTAACCAACTGATCCACCCAGGTGTCCCAGATTTATATTTATTTTAAATGTATTTACCATTCTTTGTATTGACTTTCCTCCTTCTTTTCTAGGGCACTGTCTTTAACCTTGAATCAGAGGAGGAGGAATACCCTGGCATCGTTGCAGAAGATAGCAATGACATTTATATCCTGCCCAGTGACAACTCTGGGCAAGTCAGTCCTCCAGAGTCTCCTACTGTGACCACTTCTTGGCAGTCAGAGAGCTTACCTGTTTCACTGTCAGCCAGCCAGAGTTGGCACACAGAAAGCCTCCCGGTGTCCCTGGGTCCTGAGTCCTGGCAGCAGATTGCAATGGATCCTGAAGAAGTCAAAAGCTTAGATAGCAATGGGGCTGGAGAGAAAAGTGAGAACAACTCTTCGAATTCTGACATTGTGCATGTGGAGAAAGAAGAAATTCCTGAAGGCGTGGAAGAGGCTGCCGTGGCTCCGGCCGTCTTGCCATCCAAGGAGCTGCGGGAGGCGCTGCCCGAAGCACCAGCTCCCTTGCTTCCGCATATCACTGCCACTTCCTTGCTGGAGATGAGGGAACCCGACACAGAAGGAATGACAGTGGAGAAAGTCAGTCCTGCTACGTCTTTGTTCGTGGAACTTGATGAGGAAGAGAACTTGATGAAGTCAAAAGCAGCAACAGTTGAATCTGTTGAACTGGAAGAGGAGGTGATCCCTGCACTGGAACCCACAGCAACATTGCTGAGTGAAGAGGAGATGCATGTGAGGAGAGAGGGTTTTCGAGAAGGCCCCTCCCCTGCTGGAGAAGACAAGGCCATGCCACTGTCGGAGGGCAAGTCTATACTGCTGTTCGGAGGGGCCGCCGCCATTGCCATCCTGGCAGTGGCAGTTGGGGTAGCACTGGCTCTGAGAAAGAAATAGCAGATTTTTCAGAAGAGAAAGAAGACAAAAAAGATGTAAGGTTTTAGCAGTACTGACTGAATTTGAACCGGCAACAGCTGATTTGGACATTTGTGGAACACTCTGGGATAATGGGGGCTCTGCTCAACAAGGCAGTAAATTGATCCACATAGTAGGGCTTCAGGTAGAGGGCATTCACGTTTGTCTGATTGTAAGTTTCCAGGGCCTTGACTCCTGCTGAATTTGGAATCTTCCGCGTCAAGCACTCCCCTTGGCATTACGAGCACCATGACTAAGTCTCTGCTGCAGGAGAGGCCGTCCTGTGCACCGTAGGGGGTTTAGCAGCAGCCCTGGCCTCTGCCCACTCAGTACGGTAGCACCCTTCTCCCAGGTGTGACATTGCCAGAAGTCCTGGGGGGGGGAGCAGAATTGTTCCCGTGGAGAGCCACAGCTCTAGAGGGAAAGGGAAGAGCTGGCGTAGAAATTCCCAGTCAGGAGGGCTTAGCCGTGTGCTCCTCAGCTACGATTTGTTCCTGCCCTTGGAAGTTCATCTTTCCTGCTGAACATGCTGTGTTTTGCAGCCATTCCTTTGTGGCTCTTCTTTTCTTCCCCCTTCTTAGTCCTGTCGTGTGAGGGTGCTCTCCCCTGTGTCTCGGCTGCCTCTCAGGTACTTCACTGCTCCTCTTCACCCCCAGGTTCTTTATAAGGCCACGGGAGAGTGCTTGCTCTGTGCCCAGTAAGTCCCTGATGCTTCCTACAGCCCCACCTTGCAAAGATGTTGCCTTTAGTCATCTTAGAAAAAAATAAATATAAAAGAGACCTAGGGTTCCCTGCCTGTGAACGCAAGGGCAAGTAACTGGCTAAAGAGCGATATTTGTCTCACTTACAAGCAGGAGGATGACTCAGATGGCCTACTGAGGTCTCTTCTGGCCCTTGTGGCCACCCTGCTGAGCTTACGATTATTTGCTGGCAGCATCTCTGTTGCTGGATGGTGGCTTTGTATAATCTGGGCTGTGTGTTTTCCCTTTATCTGGCCTCAGGCTTCTTACTGGTCAACCAGCTTCTCTGCGGTCTCTTGCCATGTGATAAGGATTTTCATACTTGGGCTTACAGATCAATTGAATCATAACTCTTATTAAATTTAAATACAGAAAGTCTCCCTAAATACCATTGAAATAAAAAGTAGGAAAAGAGAAGCTTGAATTTCTTGAGGCTACCCTTGCGATTCTAGCTTGCTTTCAGAGTTCAAGAATAAGACTTCTTCGCTGAACTCTTCACAGTCCAAATGCCAGAGTGTTAAACCAAAACGACTCTATCCAGTATGTGCTAGTTGAGAATCAGCATAACTTTCTTTCATCTGGCTGACCCCATCCTTAAAGGGGGCTGGGCCTGTGTCTTCCACACAGGGGGACCAGTGTCACTGTGCAGGACACACATGCTTGATACAGCTCATCTCAGATTTACCCTAGTAAATGTAACAAATTACTTTTTAGATCCTGAAATTTGTAATAAAATTACTTTACTATCCTGATCACCAAAACTTGATGTTTTAAATGTGCTTTCTTTTTTAAATTTATTTTTTAAAATGAAATCTCCCTAAAGCAATACTATTTAAAAGTTGGTCGAGGAAAGGTCTGAAGTGTTTGTTCAGCTTTATCATGCAGTGTGTCTTTATGTTCTGAGTTTTAGTGTCTTAGGGAGTGATGTTTTTAAGGGTTTTGGTGCACTTTGATTAGGATAGCTAGAGGTTGGGGGGAATGGGATTAATGTAGTAAAGATTGTTTTCCTCCTTGGACTCTGACAGTTGGCTCTGACATCGGGTTACTCTGTATTCTAATTGCTACTTTTGTGTTTGCGTAGGGTAAGAGCAAACTGGTGAGTTCTCTTGATTTTTTTTTTTCCTCTTTTATAATATTTCCCTTCCAGTGTTCACATTTTTAAACTCTGGATCCTCAAACCCATTGGCTAAGACGCATTTAAGTACTGATAGAAGCCAGGTTTATTTTGGAACTCCTAGAAGGCGATCTGTGGCTTAGGATACTTGGGTCTGTGTTCTCCCGAAAAGGATCCTCGGAGGTGTGATAGGATGCTGCCTGGTGCCGGTTTATCTTCCCATCTGTTGAACATTAACCCACAGTGATCCGGCCCATTGTATCTTCCTGGGTAATGGTTGATATTCTTTTCCACTGGCTTTGCGGACAGTGAATCCTTGTTAGTTCCTGAGTAATAGGACATGTCAGTGTCCCATTCCTTCTTCACTTCCTTACCCTTTGCCTCTGGCAGTGGAAGGGAATACCCTAATAAGGACTGCTTCTCCACAGCAGCTCCTACTTTTTGGTATGAAAAAAAATTATTTCTCAACCTCCCAGCTCCCTCTTTTTTGGTGGGGCTGGTCGTAGGCCGTTTCTTCTCCCCCTCCTAACTTATATTGCATTTGAATCTAAGGTAAAAGGCAGATTCAGAATAAATCCAACTTGCTTATGGAGCTCAAATGTGGAATTAAAAATGTCACCATTTATCATTCCTCATTCTTTGAACTATTCAGGAAAGTTTGTTAAGTCCTCTAGAATTCTTCTTTACTTGCTTTATTGAATGTAATGATTTCTTAAAACTTGGCAAAAAGCCAGTGAAGATTTCTTGAGAAAAATACCAGAATTAAAGAATGCTATTTTATCCTCTCTGTGTGAAAATAATAATTCTGGACCCAAAGAAATCAGTATCTACAGTGTGCCTTAGGGGGACTCTTGTGGTCATCACTGTCCTCTAGAAAGCTTGCTAGAAACCGAAAAGCAAGTGTTGGCCATCTGGTTCACACACCGACCACACGAAGGCACCCTGGATACCTCCCCTCACCTGCGTTTCTGTACCATCTCTTCTATCAAATGCAGCTGCGCCCTGGGTTTGTCCTGGGGGATAAACAGTGAGCCCAGAGACGGGGTTTTTTGAACCACAGCTACCATTAATTTCTTGTGGAAATTAATGTCCGCAGCCTTTGTGCTAATTCTAATAATAATATAAAAGTAATGCCTGTTCCTTGCCTTTTTTCCCTAAAGGCATGACGTGGACAGGTGTCATACCCACAGAATTTTGAAATTATTTTAAGAGATGCTTTATAGAAATAAAAGGTATTCTAGGTAAGATTTTGTCCTTTCTTTTAATTTCTGAGGTCTTTTTATACAAATTTATCTTTCAAAGAACTTGAGGTGGTGATCATGTTTCATAGCCTGTCGACTTTATAGAAACAGTTTCTTTATAGAAACTTTATAGAAACATTTACTTTATAGAAACAGTTTCTGGCCTCTGAACCAACTTCCTCACAAGCATGACAGTAGTCCCCTTGTCTGCAGCTTCATTTCCTGTGGCTCAGTGATCTGTGGTCCGCCGCGGTCCAGAAGCAGATGGTCCTCTTTCTGATGGATCCTCAGGTCAGTAGTAGCCTAATGCGTTGCCGCAGCGCCTGCGTATTCCCCCTCCCGTCATCTCAGCGCACAGGCACCTTCGCGTCTTAGATCGTGACAAGGATGAGTATCGGTACAGTAAGATATTCTGAGAGGGAGAGCACATTCACATAACTCATTACAGTATATTACTATAATTGCTCCGTTTTATTGTTTTAATCTCTACTGTGCCTAATTTATAAATTAGACTTTACCACAGGGATGTACGTATAGGAAAAATCATATATAGGGCTCAGTACGATCCGCAGTTTCAGGCATTCACCGGCGAGGATAAGGGGGCACTACCCTATCTCATTTAAAGCCTCAGCAACACAGTACCGGAAGGTTTCTTCTCTGGAGGAATGAGATCTGCCATTAGTGATAACCTCCCCCTGTTACACCATTCATCACTTAGGAGGTTCAACTGTCAGACGGTTTGGGTTTAGGGTGCATATTTTTTCCATATTAGAGTATCCTTTTCCTTAAAAAGCGTGGGTCATTTTAACAAATGGTAGTTGAACATTCAGCTTGCCGGAGATTGTTCTGGAGCTCCCTCACATACCCTAGTCCATCTTCACAGTTGTAATTCCTATTCCTTATCCCCAGTTTACAGAGTGAGGAAACCTCAGCGTTTAATGACATTTCAAAGGGAGCACAGGAGAGGCAAAGGTGTGAAATTTTCTGACTCCAAGTCTAGTGCTTTTCTCAGTTTTTTACCATTTTTGTGACCCTGCCAAACAGGATTGGAAGGCTCCCTACAAATGATGGTGCCATTCATACACTGCACTAGGGCGGCCACGCTGACCGGACTGAAGGGAGATCTTTCTTGATTGTACAGTGGTTCCATATGGTCTGGTCCTAAGTACTGAGCATGTTCGAAGGCTATGTCCAGAGTTATTCCCAACTTCTGATTATACCAGATGTTTTCCTCTTAGATGCCTTATGGGTAGAGAATTAGTAGTTACTGCTGGTACAGATTTTTTATTAGCTTTTTCAGTTACTCTGTCAGATAGTGTGTCTTTCTGCTTGTAAACGAGGGTAAAGCAGTCTGACACAGGAATCTTCAAATGATCTGAAGGCAGCACCTTGACACTCTCTCTCCCCTAGTCTGTTCCTTATTTTCCTTTTCCCCGCCTGTGCCATGAGTTGTGAAGTGGGGGATACCTCTAGGCGTTGCTTGGCCTCCCAACACCCAGGAGGTCACCAACTCCGAAGGGCTGGCCAGGCACCACCACAGGTCCATCTTGCTCAGAAGCCGACACTAGGTGACCTTCCAGTGAAAAGTCTTCTGTTCTATTCCACAGCACACTGGGGAATGTAAAATTAATAGTAGCCTTGGCTGTAGAACACCCATTTCTTAAAATTCAGCCACTATTTCTTAGTTACCTCATTTATATAGCTCCATAGAGTAGAAACGGTCATGTAACTAAAATATTAATACATCCTGTCTTCCCTTTATTTACACAAGACTATTTAGCCTCTGCCTGGCTTGCCATGTTCCTGCGAATTAAAACCAATAGGGTTCTCTACATGTTTATGTTTACAGTGCAATAGCTCTCGCCAGGCAGCTGCTCCAGTCGTAAGCTCAGGTTGGAAATGTTCTCAGGGATATTTGCAAGGCCTTGTAATAAGTTAAAAAGTACCAGCTGGCTTAAGGTGGTCCTTGCCCCCCTTCTCACCTTCTTAGGGGACATTTTATAGTAATCTTGCTCAGTGAGTGTTTTTTGCACCACTAGGAGAAATTGGTTAATCGGTGTATTATAATGAACAAAAGTTGACATTTTACTGTTTGCTCCAGGAGTAAAAGGAAGTTGAAGTACAATCTTTCCTATTACAGAGTCTGGAATAACTTGGTTCCTGATTTCTAGCAAGACAACCGTATTACATAGATTGGTCCTTGGCCAGCACCAAAGGAAAAGATCGAATTTTTTTCCTACACCCGTGTTTTTCCTGCTATCTTACCTAGTCTTCCATTTCTCTTTTCCTTCACATTAAAAGTGCCTCTTCCTATCTCGTTCCTTGACTGAGTTAAATTTGTTATTGGTTCTAATGCTCTCAGCTCCTCAAAATTACTGGAAATAAATGGTAATTTTGGTAATTAATATGAGCGTTTCACTTAAGTGCATGTATTTCCTTTTTCTGTGTGAAGTTCCATTAGCTCTCCTCACTAACAGCTCTGATCTGCTCAGTTTATTTATGTGGGTTATTCTAGCTCCTCCTTTCCCCTTCTGTTAATCTGCCTTTTGGCCAGTCTACTCTTCATCAGGGAAAGGGAACAAAATTCAAATCTATGAATTGTGCTTTCGGTTAGAAGCCGTGTGTTGGGGAGAACACATTGGAAGTTGAAATAAAGTGAGATGTGAAGACAACTGATGGACTCCTCTTCTATTCATATGGTAACCCTATGCCCTTGACTTCGGAGGAATCATTATTTCAGATAATATTGTCTTCATAAGTACACACTTGCTTTGCCCTCAGGTTCTGAAAACATGATCATAACATCCAAAGGACACTCCCCATTCAGATTCCCAGTCAGCAGTGAAACTGTTGGAAAGTAAAAGCAGGCTCTGGCGCTGTGACCCTCTAAGGCAGCCCCCAGCCCACAGTTCATGCTGGATCCTGCGTGGTGAGAGCAGGAATGATGTGACCTTCTGAACAGACCACATAGTCCATCTGACTTTGCCAAGTAGCCCCTGGAGAAGAAAGCGGTTTCTCTTTAACCAAGGGATTTCCATCACTGAATTCAAATAATTTAACAGGATGAAACACATTCTCTGAATTAAAAATGTTGTTATATCCATGAGGATTATATTCCGTTCCAGGCTATGCCTGAGCCGTTGTGGCTGGGATGTGCCCAAGACTGGAACACTTGTTTCCGATACAGCAGACTCTTTATAATGCCAGCTTGGGGACAAGAGGTGATAATTTTGCTTTATCGCTGAGAAACTCTAACTTGGCCTGAAAAAAGTACACCAAAACGTGTATATAAGCGGCATTAAAATAATGGCCTACTGTTAAAATTTAAGCAAAACAATGGCAGGTGAAGGTGCTGTGAGAAGTTGTGTCATGAGAGTCTGGGATTGTTCGCTGTTTTAGAGCCCGTTTCTCCTCCACTAGACTATTTGTATTTAAATTGTTCCTTTTGGAAGAAAGTACCGCCCCCCCCCCCCGCCCGCCGTGAGAATCTAATTGAACACTCTGGTACACGTGTGGATGAGTATGTATGTATGTGTGCGTGATTCGATTTGTTTCCACTGTACTATGAATCCTTCAAAAAAAAAAAAAAGTTCACCCCAAAATATTCTTAACAGCTTTACTGGAAGATTTATTTCCAAACGGTGGCCTTCATACTGCACAGCTTTTAGTATTTGTAACATACTGCAGATAATCAGGTTGCAACCCAGCCCTAGTGCGGTATGTATTTAATGCTGAACAATGTCATTTTCTTTTTTTAAAAGATTTTATTTATTTGAGAGAGAGCAGAGGGAGAGTGAGAGTGAGAAGCAGACACCCCCCGCCCTGCTGAGCAGGGAGCCCAATGCAGGACTTGATCCCAGGACCTGAGATCATGACCTGAGCTGAAGGCGGACGCTTAACCCACTGAGGCACCCAGGTGCCCCTCATTTTTCCTTTCTGATTAAACTCTCAAGGAACAGAAAAGTGTTTTTGGTAACAAGACACTATTTCTTAGCACCTAATTACTCCTGTTTGTATGCTTCCCCAAAGTGTCACATTCATAGTAACAGCAGTGTTACTGGTAAGTGGAACAGTAATGTGTGTGATATGAACCCAGCATCCACCATCATACTTTTAAAGAGAATCCTAGGAAATGCTGATTGCTGGAAACAACAGACCAGTGTTGCACTGTTTCTAAATGTAAGCTCTCCTGGTTTATTTTGGCACTTCCCAAGTGACTTATTTTGGTTATTACTTGCATTCTGACTGTGTCCCTAAGAAAGGGAACCACCTCAACTGTTGAATTTTTAAAAATCTAACTGGTCTTTCATCTTTTATATGCTTAGAAGCCTGTTTTCTTTGATGTAGCTTCTAGGGCAAGATCAGCTGAGGCATACGGGAGAAATGAATACGTAAGATTATTAAGCTATTTCCCCACAGGATGTATGCAGTAGCCTCTGGTACTCCGTCAGTCTAACATTTTTATCAAAGCTTTGACTTCTTGGAAAGAGGAAAAATGCACTGAGTTACCTGACTTTGGAAACTGGTTGTCTTGGGCCCTTAAATCACCTCCACACCTTTTAATGGGTCCTTCCTGAGTCAATAAAAGGAAATCAAGTTAAAAAAAAAAATCCCATGTTTTGAGGACTAATTTTCCCATTGCTTACTGAGTAGAGAACTTTAGTCCTCTTGTACTGTTTGGTTTTTAAATGGGAAGACTGTTACTTCTTAGTATTATGATGTTCCCTATTTTGAGAGGAATTTTTCATTTGTGAGGGTATGTGCATCCGTCTCTGGTCCTTGCTCTCCTCAAACACAATCTTGCCTGCTGTTAAGACCATGCCCCAAGGTTGCACTTTAATATTTTAAACAGTAAAGCTGAGGTTTTTTAAAACAAAAAAAAAACATTGTTTTTTTTTTTCCTTCTGCCTTACAATCTGTTCTTAAATTTAATTTTCAAGTGAAGACCAGTACAACTGAAATAAGAAAGGCACAATGTGCAGTGGCCTTAGAGGATGGTATGAAACTCATTCAAATATGTGCAGGTTGGCATTTTCATTCAAGTATGTTAATGTAAAGATTCTAAATGGATCACCCGCTTAAAACATAATCTTTAAAATAGAAATAAATAGCTATTATCTCATGCCTATCTTTTCTAAGCACTGTGTTTCTATGGCCACGGCTCATCTCCGCGCAGGCAGCTGTACTGTCGTCACCACGTCAAGTTTTAACCAGCCGTGCTTTGCCAGAGGGGTCCGCTCAGTCCATCTCCTACAGCAAGAAAGGAAAAATAGCCAGAATTAACCAGTCTACTTCACAAACCAGGATTCAGTTCGCAAGGACTCTGGTGCCACAACAGAAGTGAAGCTGGGGTTTGTGCAAAAACACATTCTCTGGAGTCCTGCTGTCCTTACATCCCTGCATCCTCCTCCTTGCTACATGGGAGCAACTGCAAAAACACAGGTGCTCCAGGTGCTGCAATCTGGATCTTTTTTTTTTTTTTTTAAGATTTTATTTATTTATTTGACAGAGAGAGAGACAGCCAGCGAGAGAGGGAACACAAGCAAGGGGAGTGGGAGAGGAAGAAGCAGGCTCCCAGCGGAGGAGCCCAATGTGGGACTCGATCCCATAACGCCGGGATCACACCCCAAGCCAAAGGCAGACGCTTAACAACTGCGCCACCCAGGCGCCCCATGCAATCTGGATCTTCACATCGATTGAGTCACTTATGGTGCCAAGAAGCACCTTAGTGGGTCGGAGGAATGAAGATTCTATTTCATTCCCTCAGTATTTTTTTTTAAAGATTTTATTTATCTGAGACAGAGAGAACGAGTTGGGGGAGGGGCAGAGGGAGAAGCAGACTCCCCACGGAGCAGAGAGCCTGACACGGGGCTTGATCGTAGGACCCCAAGATCATGACCTGAGCCGAAGGCAGACACTTAACTGACCGAGCCCCCCGGATGTCCCTCACCCATTCAATATTTGGTAAGCTGTTGATACAGATTGCTAATGACATCTTGCCCACTTATTCCCCTTTAAATGGTTGTTGGTGAAAGCTGTCCAGGAACTTTCTCAGGCTTATTTTCTTCCACCAATTCAGCTTGGTTTAATACACTTGATTCAAGATATATATTCAGTCTCCTGTTTTAAAATGCTGCATAGGGGTGCCTGGGTGGCTCAGCCTGTTAAGTGTCCAACTCTTGATTTCAGCTCAGGTCATAATCTCAGGGTTGTGAGATTGAGCCCTGCATCAGGCTCCACACTGGGCATGGAGCCTGCTTAAGATTCTCCTCCCCCTAGGGGTGCCTGGGTGGCTCAGTCATTAAGCATCTGCCTTCGGCTCGGGTCGTGATCACGGCGTTCTGGGATCGAGCCCCACATCAGGCTCCTCCGCTATGAGCCTGCTTCTTCCCCTCCCACTCCCCCTGCTTGTGTTCCCTCTCTCGCTGGCTGTCTCTCTCTCCGTCAAATAAATAAATAAAATCTTTAAAAAAAAAAAGATTCTCCCTCTCCCTCCGCCCCTCCACCCAACTTCCGTGTGTGTGAGAGCGCGCGTGCTTGCACACGCTCTCAAAAAAAGTAAAAAAAAAATGCTGGCATAAATGAACATGTCAGACAGAGAAAAAAGGTGTTGAGACTTATCAATAAATATTAACAGGGTTAGATGCCTGGGTGATGCCTCTGTCACATAAAATCCCAAACATTCACTAATATTTTCAAATTTATAGATAAGATACATCTACTTAACTTCTAGTTAAAGTGAAGCAACAGACTTTAAGGACTGTCTGGCCCTTCTTGGGCAGCAGCATGAAGAACTGTTATTTTAATGTCTTGGACAGGTTTTATGGGGAAGATTTTATAGTTTTCCCCCCTTTTGACTATTTTGGCCTCTTTCCCCAACATCCTTTTTTGGTATGTTTTTAAATGTAAATTATGGGGCGCCTGGTGGTTCAGTCAGTTAAGCGTCTGCCTTCGGCTCAGGTCATGATCCCAGGGTCTTGGGATCCAGCCCTGCATCAGGCTCCCTGCTCAGTGAGAAGCCTGCTTCTCCCTCTGCCCCTCCCTCCCAACCTGTGCTCTCTCTCTCCCAAATAAATAAAATCTTTAAAAAAAATGTAAATTATAATTAATGTTTGTGATGGGCAAGGGTGAGAGCAGATGAAAGCAGCTCGGCTGGGTTTAGTCCTGCCACTTTCTTTCATGCTCCACACACCTACCCACACCTTCCTACTCCGGTTCTGCAACAGTATAGCATGAAGTAGGCTCTGGTGGTAGAGGGTGCTGATGGAGCCCAAAGGGCATGCGGTGCTCGTCACCGCCTTCTACAACACAGCTTCCTCACAGAAGAAAAACCAAGCCTTTCTACCTGAGCAAGAAGGGCCTTCGTGGTTCGGCCACCAGAAGCATGGGGAGAAAGGAAGAAAGAAGCCCTGCAGCAGGCAGTTCTGCCGGGTTTCCAGACCTGAGAGGGGCCAGGCAGAGACCCAGAGGACTTAGTGAGCACCAAGGAGCTGACATCAGCGGTTCTTACATTTCTGACTAAGTTCCTCACGTAGGTGAACAAATTCTGGTTAATAAAGTTCACTGTTGTGCGAAAGACATCACGGAGCAAGGATGGTGTGTGATCAGCCACCTTTTTGGCCAAGAGCATGGCCAATATCAGCATGGTCTTCTCCTCCTCCATGTCCATAGGGTAAGTCTGCATGACCTGCTCCAGCGCAGCGGCGAGGGACTTCCTTCTGTCCTGCATGGGTGAAAACAGGGTCACACGGAACCCAGTTAGCGAATATTCTGCCCTCCGAGAGGAAAACAGTCCTCCAATGTTACGTAGAAAGAAGCATGCTTTCATTTCACAGGGAGGAACTTATTAAACAGCTGAAGAGGTTGGAGGAGAGAATGAGAAATGATTTAATTTTGGGAGACAATGGAGAGGGGAGACTGAGCTCACTCCCTACAGCTAGACGCTCATTCACCAAGTACACTTTTATTGAGCACGTGTGTTCACTTTCGATAATGCAGCCGAAGAACCTCAGTCCTTCCTGCCTCTAAAGCACTTAAAGTCAAGAATCAGTTAATACCCAAGATGTCTCAGACCTATCTCAGGGGTGCAGACCTAGCTCCAGGGAAGGCGATGAAGGGGCCTAAATGTGACATTCTCGCCTAGCCTACGTGGGAGAGGTGCCCACAGACTATTAGATCTGAAAGGACCTTCAAGCTCATCAACTCCGATGCAAAGTTTGGTTAACACTGTGGGAGAGGTCCTGAGGCAGAACATCACCACGTCTATGACAGCTGCCGGAGAGCTCCAGACAGGGAGAGACGCGTGGAGTGGAGACAGACCTGCTCTCAGGTAGGGCGGACCTGGCCGACTCAAGCGTGGGGGATGAGTACATTTCTATGTAGTGAGGAGCGCCTGCATTTTCGGCTGGTGGTCAAAGGGTGGAACCCTTCTCTCCCCTGAACTCCTGTAGACATAGACTTGACAGCCTTGGGGCGGTTCCCTCTCCCACTACATTTCTTCAGGAGGGATAGAGTACCTTGTGGTGCCTGGCAAGGGTTAGAAGCTCTGTCAGTATCTGTGTATTGATTATAACCACGAAGTTAAGAGTAGCAGGCTAAATAAAATGTCATTTTTCTTGTGACTAGACATTCTCTACTTATATTTTTATTCAACTCTCTGAAACTGAAGAAAGAATAAGTTATTTATGGAAGAGTCATATACATTTTTGTTAATCTGTTTAGAGGCTTTTGTATCCAAAATCTCAACTCTGACTTAAGGTTCAAGTTTCTTAAATGTCAAGTAAGTTAATTCTTCTGAAAGACAACTAACCATGCTATGATTCTATTTCCAATTCTTTTGTAGGCAGTCGTGAATCCAGTCACCTCACTGGACACTGGTCTGTCTGAGAGGAGATAGAGGACAGACCTCATGGTTTAATTAACAACTGAAAACTAAAAGACAACCTACCGAATGGGAAAAGGTATTTGCAAATGAGATATGCAATAAAGGATTAGTATCCAAAATATATAAAGAACTTATACAACCCTAAAAAACAATCCAACTAAAAAATGGGCAGAAGACGTGAACAGACATTTCTCCAAAGAAGACATACAGATGAAAAGATGCTCATCATCACTCATCATCAGGGAAATACAAATCAAAACCACAATGAGATATCACCTCACACCTGTCAGAATGGCTAAAATCAGCAACACAGGGAACAACAGATGTTGGTGAGGATGTGGAGAAAAAGGAACCTTTGTGCACTGTTGGTGGGAATGCGAACTGGTGCAGCCACTCTAGAAAACAGTATGGAGGCTCCTCAAAAAATTAAAAATAGAACTACCCTGTGACCCAGTAATTACACTGCTGGATATTTACCCAAAGAACGCAAAAACACTAACTGAAGGGATACATGCGCCGTCATGTTTGGTTTGGTTCGGCACCCTTATGTTTATGGCAGCATTACCTACAGTAGCCAAACTACGGAGCAGCCCAAGCGTCCATCAGCTGATGAATGGATATAGAAGATTAGGTATAAATACAATGGAATATTACCCATAAAAAAGAATGAATTCTTGTCATTTGCAACAACACGGATGGAGCTACAGAGTAGAGTGTTATGCTAAGTGAAATTACGTCAGTCAGAGAAAGATAAATACCATATGATTTTGCTCATATGTGGAATTTAAGAAGCAAAACAAACAAACAAAGGGGAAAAAAGAGACAAACCAAAAAACAGACTTTTAACTACAGAGAAGAAACAGATGGTTACAAGAGGGGAGGTGGGTGGGGAGGTGGGTGAAATAGGTGAAGGACATTAAGACCACACTTACCTTGATGTGCACTGGGTAATACAGAGAACTACTGAATCACTATACTGTACACCTGACACTAATATAAGACTATGTTAACCACACTGGAATTAAAATTTAAGAAGGCCTGACCACTGAAAAAAGTTCTCACACTTCCTCACTAACCCAGAAAAGGCAGTGGTGGATTTTCTCACTTACTTCTTCCGACAGGTTCACATTCATAAACTGCATTGCCAGGTTATTCATGAGTCCTGGGTGGATGCTGTGATCCATATCGTCCCCTATTTGGGCGAGCTGCCTGGCGATATCCTGGATGATTTCTTCTTGACCCTGAGAATCTAAATGTGGAGGCAGGGGCACAGAGACACAGCTGATTCAGACAATGGCCCTGTCTGACCCCTCCCACTCCACCGCATACCAGAAAAAAATGGGATTCTGCTATGGAAGAGAGCTGGCCCATTTCCACAGCTCACCACAGTGGGCTTGCTGAACACACGCTCTATTCCAGTGTGAGACCCGGAACGTGCAGTTCAGAGCAGCAGGGGTGCAGTGCCAGGCCAGGAAAGGGACTAAGTGAGCAGAAGACTGAGAAGCAGGCCTCCCCCCGCACACAGAGTCAATATTTGTCTGTGGAAAGGACAGTGATGCCAGGGCATCCGTGACCAAGGGCAGCTGTGGCCTGAATCTGATGGCAACCTTCCTGGCTGCCAGTTCTCTACCCCCTCAGGTAACAGGTGTCGGCCTCAGAAATTGTTAGGGCAGAGGCTCTGCCACCAGCCTAAGTTAGAGCCGCACGCCCGGCAGAGAGCATGGCTCCTTCTCTCTGTCTGAGATCAACACCCCCGCTTGCCCTGCCACCTGCCCTCTCTTTTCCTCCCTCAGCACTCACTACTACACCCTATATCTGTCTGTGTTCTTTGTCTGACTCCCTTGCCAGAAGGTAAGCTTCTTACGAGCTCTGATTTTTAAATGTTTTGTTTACTGTCAAATACGCAGCACTGAAAACAGCACACGGGAGGGGCTCAGTAAACAACCGCACATATTAATGAATGAGTCAGTGAGCGGATCCTGTTGTGCCTCGCTCCCAGTAAGTACTCCAGAGACGCCAGCTATTGTTGTTTCTCCCATTAAATCTTATATTTCTTCTGTGTTTGCACCGCCCTCTGGATTCTTATTGACCCAGGACAGAAATCTCAGTCTCCTCAATGCTTGCAGCCATCCTCAAGCAGCTGTCACATCCTATCTCAGAGGGCAGACACACCTGTCTGTCCTACCGTCCCCGCGCCGCCACCCGGGTGTGGGTTCTCCGTCAGCTCTCATCTGGATCATGACGGTGAGCTCCAGCCCCCTCTCACTGCCCTCCAGGCCCTTCCCCACGCTCCACAATATGCTGTGGCAAGCGACGCGTTGAGGTGCAAGAGACAGAGAGGCTCTGAGAGGGCTGGGGTGTGCTGTGACCCCGGAGAGAGGCTCTGAGAGGGCTGGGGTGTGCTGTGACCCCGGAGAGAGCGCCTCCTTAAATTCTGTGCCCTCAGCGTTTCACCTGCCCCACTGTGGTCTTGAGCATGACCCATGGAGTATGGATAGGATGTCACTTCTCTACTCCTTCACGGGCTCACACCTGCTGAAGTGCTCAGCTGCAACCAAGCCTCAAACACCTTGGACCTTAACTTGCACTATCCCCTCCAAACACGCTAGCCAAACCCAACTATTCACAGTACCTTTAACAGGCCCCAGTCTTTCCACCTGCAAGTGTTTGCTTACGCTGTTGCCATGCCCTCTTCCCAGTTTCCAAAGAGCCAAAATGTACCTCTTCCTCCACAGGCCCTCTCAACTGCAGTCATAGCCGTGAGGTCTTTCCTGACTCAGAGTACCCACCCTCTCCATAGCTCCCGCTGTACTTACTGCCTGACTGGTTTCTCTAAGCTTTTCCACTTTGTTCCAGCAAACTTCAGGAGTCCTGGCAAATTCAATCAGCATCCAACTGAACAAATGAACTCACCAATGAGACTGGTCAACAGAGCCTCTATTCTGCCTTTTGCTTCCAAATCTTGTTAGGTACTTAATCTACAGGTCAGTTGTTTTTTTTTTTTAAGATTTTATTTATTTATTTGACAGAGAGACAGCCAGCGAGAGAGGGAACACAAGCAGGGGGAGTGGGAGAGGAAGAAGCAGGCTCCCAGCAGAGGAGCCTGATATGGGGCTCGATCCCAGAACGCTGGGATCACGCCCTGAGCCGAAGGCAGACGCTTAACGACTGAGTCACCCAGGCGCCCCATACAGGTCAGTTTTCTACCAGAGGTGAGGTTAAGTGTACAGCCCCATAATCGCTTTTGCAAATGCTATTTGAGTCAAGCCAGGCTTTGCAGTCTAAGGGCAAAGAACGGTGTAGAAGAGCAAAGACAGCTCAGGGGGAGGCCTCTGGATGCAGTTACCCCTGCAGCAGCTTCCGACAGCCAAGCCATTCCTGGCCCCCATCCCCTCCCTAAGCCTTCCCAGAGGGGACCAGTTGCTCTTACTCAAATTTAGGGCCACCCAGAAGATGCGGCGGCTGGATTCGAAAGCACAGAAAGTCACTGGCACACCCTGGCTTGTGGGGGAGCTCCTGCCATCCACCCAAATTAAGATAGAGCTGGAGGTCCAAAGGGGGGCTCAGCTGTTGGTCTCCCCCATGGCCACCGGAGGGCAGGGCAATCTCCTATGTCAGGAGATATCTGGGTGGCAAGAGGATTTGACTCCTCTCTCCTAGGTCGGGAGGCCTGGGTCCAGGTCTTCAGAGTCGCCTCAGGCTTTTAGGGCAGTGATTCTAACCAGGGCATATACGTCATAAACACCTGGGGGTCTTCCACCCTAGAACATGCTGCCTCAGACAGCTGGAGTCAGGTGCAAGGGCTGTGCATTTGAAAATGCTCCTCATGAATTCCAATGGGCCCAGAATCTAGGAGAGGCTGATGTTCAACATGCTTCCCAGCCCTGCTCCCTCAGCCTCCAGCTCAGGATGGCCTCCATCTGTGGAGGCTGCACCAAGGGCAAAGAGGAGAAAAAAGTGAAGTTGTAGCGGGTAGCACAGGGATGAGCATGAGGAGAGGTGAAGCATGGAAACCATGATATGCTGGGAGGACATATCATGGGAGCACAATAGGAAGACAACAGAGCCCAGCTCGAGAAGAGAGGACTGGCCCCAAATCCTGGCTCGACGGTGCCCCACTGCTCTGGATTTGGGGTTCATCATTTACCTGTCTCTGGGCCTGTTTCCTCATTTGGAAATTAGGTTCAGAATACTTCAATGCCCTAGGTGTGTTGTAGACAATCCCAGCATGATACACATGAAAGTGTATGATACTATACAGATTCAAAGAGTCATCATCAAGAGACTGAATGGACTGCAACTCATCAGAAACTCAGTCAGGCCTGCTCTACTGGGGCCATCAGGTACAGACCAAACCATCATATGACACAAACATCTATGAGGGACTGAAACTCCCTTCCAGCACTTAGATTCCCTAAACATTCCTGGAGACAGCAAAGCCCAGATCTGGGGCAGACAAGGCTGTGCCAGATGCCTACCTCTCTCCCCACTTTCCAGGAAGTAGCTGCACCGGTTGCCGTCTGTCTGCAGCCCGTCGTCGTAGTCCTCCAGCAGGTAAGCTGGCATGGACACTTCACGGCCCAGCACCTCCAACTCTTTGTGGAAATTAGAGTTGGAGCAGTTTTGGAGGAAGCCAAACACCAGCAGGTTTGTGATGTGTTCATCCTGGAGGCCTGAACCATTGCTGACCTAAGATGAAAAGGGAGTTAGGGAGACATGTGGGAACCCGGTCCAGGGCCATAGGCCCTGCCTGCAACTGAGCCTGGTGGAAAGGCTCTGGCCTGAAACATCTTACTGGCCTAAAATGTCTGAATGACCCTGTGGGTACAAGAGGACCCAGTGGGCAGAGACCAAGTCTGCAGTGCCTGTTTTAAGCAGTGCCCCCTGTAGGTGCCAAAGAAAAAGCTCCAGTTCCGCAGAAAGTGGTTCATCTACCATCTGCATGACATCCTGAAAACACTGAGCTGGCTGAGCTTGCTGTCAGAGAAGGAAGTTCCAAAGGCTGTTTTAGGGAAGTCAGCAAATATCATCATTTAGATGCCATCCCTACACCTACATGCTTTTGCTAACTCCCATGTATCTTTTAGCAACTTCAGCCCACCCTACCAGCTAAGCATCCAGCGGTAAGAAGCTCTTTTTCATAACCTCCCTTGTGGGCTAAGATGGTACTGTGCGACCAGATAATTTTCCATAAACCCTGGGCAGTATCAACCACACATAATGCCTCCCTTTGGGCAGTCTCGGTTTGCTCCAGGAGGGTATGCCCCTGAAACACAACCCAGACGGATGAGGACGGTTCCCGCTCTAACACGAGGGGCTGGCAAGCTCTGCCTGCCAACTCTCCATGCGCCAAGCACCACTTGCCGCAGGAGCTCAGCTGAGCATCTGGGAGCCAGCAAGGACGTTTCTGGGGTATTGACTGCACCTGCGACAGTGTTCTTGGCAAACAAAGGTGAGTGCTTGTACGACCGGCAGCCGGCTGCGCTCAGAGCAAAGACCTAGGATGAAAGAGGGAATCATCCAGGAGGCTAGGGATACTAAGATCTCCCAGGTAAATGTAAAACGCACATACTTGGCTGTAAGAGAAGCTCAGAAGAAGCTGGTAATATTTATTTCTGTCTTCTAAGTCCTGAATATTTTTCATTTAAAAAATTCAGAAAAGTTTTAGGACAATTTTTAGAGGGCAGATTGTTTTAAATAAATGAAATGCATAAAACAAGGTGCTTATGTATTGTTATGCAGCCTTTCCTTCTCCAGAATTATTTCTTAAAGGAGGGAAAATATCATGTAAAGCCTCACTATATCGAATCCTTACAATTCCGGTGTGGTGAGGCCAGGTGGCACAAGACAGCTTAGAAACTCAAGCGCATCCTTCATTTCTACCTGGAGGAGATGTTCTGGCGAGGAGAGAAGAAAGGAGGGCCAGGGCGGGGCTGTGGGCTGAGTTACCACACACTCAAACGGACGGTACCAGCTGGTTAGAAAACAGTTGGACAGACGTCGTTAGATGCGCAGGTCAAGAACAGCCCAGACTAAACCACGTATAGAAAGTAGGCTCAGGGGCACCTGGGTGGCACGGCGGTTGGGTGTCTGCCTTCGGCTCAGGGCGTGATCCCAGCGTTGCGGGATCGAGCCCCACATCAGGCTCCTCCGCTGTGAGCCTGCTTCTTCCTCTCCCACTCCCCCTGCCTGTGTTCCCTCTCTCGCTGGCTGTCTCTCTCTCTGTCAAATAAATAAATAAAATCTTTAAAAAAAAAAAAAAAAGAAAAGAAAGTAGGCTCAGAGCTGACAGTATTTAATTCCAGGAACAAATAGAGTTTGTGACAAACCAAATATGAAACTGTGAGTTTTTTTAAAAAAAAGATTTGAGAGAGAGAGAGAATGAGTGGGAGGGGCAGAGGGAGAGGGAGAGAGAATCTCAAGCAGACTCCCCGCCGAGCACGGGGCCCAACATGGGGCTGGATCTCACGACCTGAGCTGAGTTGGACGCTCTATTTACTGAGCTACCCAGGTGCCCCCCTGTGACTCTTTCTGATCTTCTAGTGATAAAAGTTGAAATGGATGTTTCATAAGATATAAGATTTGACAGCTATTTATCCTTTTAAATCACAGGAAAAAGTATGTTAAGAGAAATGATCAAAGGGCACCTGGGTGGCTCAGTCGGTTAAGCGTCTGCCTTCGGCTCAGCCCTGCATCAGGCTCCTGCTCAGCGGGGAGTCTGCTTCTCCCTCTCCCTCTGCCTGCCCTACCCCGACTTGTGCTCTGTTTCTTTCTGTCAAATAATAATAAAAAAAAAAGAATGCTAAAATGTGGATAAACAGTACCATAACAGCAAAAACCAAAACAAAACAAACCCAAATCAAAAATCAAACACAAGACATGATGCTACATGCAGTAAGTCAGACACACAACAGGACAGATACTGCCTGACTCCCCTTCTCTGAGGGATGGCTAGTAGTCAGAGTCATAGAGACGGAGAGTGGAGAGGGGGCTGCCAGAGATGGGGACAGGAGGATGGGAGTTAGTATTTAAAGGCGACAGAGTTTCAGTTAAACAGCTGAAAAGTTCTGGAGGTGGACGGTGGTGATGGTGTCACCACAACGTGAATGTGCTTAATGCTAGTGAATTGTGTTCTTAAAAAAAGGTTAAAATGGTAAATTTTATGCTATGTATTCTATCACAATTTTTTAAAAACTGGAAAAACCTCAAAGGAAAAAAGTCAGAAAAATCTACAACAGGATAAAAACTGTGATGGGGGCCAAACTCTGAAATGTAAGAGGAAATTGCTCCGTGTTTCACTGTGAAGCCCAGCTTCACGGGATCCTGAGCAACTTGTGTCTTTGTTTTCTCACCCTGAAGTTGAAAAAAGAGAAAAGCTAAGAGTAATTCTGTCCCCCTTCCTCCACTGGCAGGTTTCAGGAGAACAGACAAGGTGGACAAAAGCACTCGTGGCAGTTCAAGTGCCAGTGTGACATGCAACGCTGCTCTTAATGCAGACATCGCAACGACACAGGAAGGACGCCACGGTGGCAAGTTAAAGGACAAGAATGGGGACGCCCGGCTGGCTCTGTAGGTGGAGCACGCAGCTCTCGATCTTGGCATCCCGAGTTCGAGCCCCACTTGGGCGCTGGGTTTACTTAAAAGAAAGAAAGAAATAGGGACACCAGGGTGGCTTGGTCGGTTAAGTGTCTGGCTCTTGATCTCAGCGCAGGTCTTCATCTCAGGGCCGTGAGTTCAAGCCCTGTGGAGACTACTTAAAAAAAATTAAATAAACAAATAAGATAAACCACAGTACAGCAGTAGACCTGCCCTACAAGAAAAACTAAGGGAAATCTTAATACATACATACATACACTTATAAGACAAGAATGGGCAGGTTTAAATGGCACCGAATGGAAGGGAATTTTGGATACTGAGAATAGACCTTTATCAGGACAGAGGCACTGCTGAAATCTGTTGGCCAGGCAGCTACCATCTCTGCTGAGCCTACCGTGTCTCTGGCCCTCCGGCTACCAAGCTGAAACACCGCGGTGTTTCCACCCTTTAGGAGGCTATTCAACCACACCTTGAGAACCTGACAGGTGTCAGGTGTTGCTGTGCTTAGGGATTTAGAAACGGGGGGCCACCGAGTTCACTAACCAGCAAATCCTTAGATTTTCTGCAGATACCTCCCGCAATGGCTGGTGAGCACAAAAGGCTGATGTGCAGTGTGGACACAGAGGAGCCCCTGGGGCTGGGGCCCTACAGAAGTTGGCAAGGAAGGGAAGCAGAAAGACTATACAGTAAGTACATGAATAAAAGAGCTTTTGACTGGAGATGCCAAGATTTTCTCTTCCAGCTAGTTAAATGATGAGTACAGACAAGGCAATCTAGGTATCAGCCTGCTGAAGCCAGGGGATGGCCTACATGACCTCAGGGTGATTGCTTCCAAGAATGCTGAGAAATCATTTTACTTAGAGCTTCTAAGTGGTCCTGAATCAGAAAGCTGCCTTGCCCTTTCCAGTGAGTGGTCAGGCATAAGGGAGAGGGAAGAGGACGAGGGGCCAAGACAGATCTTTGCTGTCTTGTCTTCACTGCACTCCAGTGACTTGTGAACGTGAGGCTCCTCTCTGCAGCACTGTCAAAGACGCCGTCAGCAGGGTCCGCACTGACAGCACACACGTGAAGAACAAACTGGCTGCAGTCGTGTTCGCCCCCCTCCCAAAGCATTCCTCCAGGAGAAGCCCAAGGGCTGACCTTACAATCCATGGCACAGGTGGCCTGGCAGGGCTCCGACTTGCTTCCGGCTCTGTCGGTGTCCCAAGTCAGCAGCCTGGAAGAGGACACACATACACACAGGGTAGGCAGCTGTTCCCTGCAGGGACACCCCCTCTGGGACCCTCAGGAAAGAACTAAGGGAGCCATCCTGGGACCTGGCTCTAAGGCACTCTCCAGCCACAGCAGCCAAGCTCACACCTTGCCCATCCCAACCACACTCACCCAGGCTGCTCCTTTCTCAGCATGGAGCCTGGGCAGCAGACTCTGGAGCTTTCCTTATCATAGAGACTTGCCAAGGCACTGAGAGGTCCCCAGGGTCAGTCCTCCAACCTCAGAGTTCAGCTCTCCCACCCAGAGCCCACTGATCACAAGAGCTCATTGATCAGGCAAATAGGGCAGTCTAGTTCATGAATTCTTTTTAAGCAAATACTTATATTAGCGCCTTTCCTACAAGAATAAAGTTAGCCGGGGCACCTGGGTGGCACACTTGGTTAAGCGTCTGACTCTTGGTTTCAGCTCAGGTTGTGTTCTCAGGGTCATGAGACGGAGCCCCAAGTTGGCTCTGGCTCAGTGCCAAGTCTGCTTGGGTTTCCCTCTGCCCCTCCCTCCACTCCACCGTGCAAGCTCTCAAATAAATAAATAAATAAAATCTTGGGAAAAAAGAGAAGACAGTTAGCTGATGAAGTATACCTAGAAGTTTTCAAGGACTCTCTTGTTATTTCTACGACCGCTAATACGACTACTGCACAGGCCTTCCCTCGGCACACGACCATTCTCAGAACATTCACATTCTCTCTTTCATCCACACAACTATGCTGAGAAGTCGGTAGTGCACCGTGTTGATCCCGACGTAAGTGGATGAGAGAATAAAGTCTGGGGAGTAAGAGACAGCCAGGCAGACCGGTTCTCCCCATAGGCCACATGGTTTCAATGGCATTCATATAGAAAGAGCTCTTGTAAAACATATATAAAGAAAAAGAAGCTTTGAAAATAAAATAGTTTCTTAGCATTCGGTGGCCAAGAGAGAAAGAAGGAAAGAGAATGTGTATTTGACAATTACACAAAAGATTAGAGCTCCTCTTCGGCACCTATTTCAAAGTAAGTAACCCATCATAAACAGCTGACCAGACAAAAGGCTACTGGGGATTGAGTTCAAAAGATTACGCTCGTGAAGTGGAATATACACAACACGAAGAGGATGAGAGGTCCTGCAGAACAGTCTCAACAATATAATAATGCATTTGCTTGTGCATGTGCGTGGTTACACACAATGTCAGCTAGAACCAAATGAAATGGTCATTTTATAGGGTAAAAAACAATGAAATCTGGCAATTTTATCTTGGTTCTTCAATGTAGAGGAGATAAAAAACAAGAATAGACGACCAACTCCTCTGTAGGAAGGGCGAGGCTCCCACATGCAAGTGAAAAGGAGGCCAAGACCAGCACTGGTGGAAGACATGCTTTCTGACGCCAGGGAGCCATGCACATTTGTGGGACACAATTATTCTCAGATCTGCCCATCTCCCAGTCTCAGGTGCTCCTGTTGGCCTTTGGGGGTCATGCAAAGCTAGAGGCTACACCCCAACCCTCACACTGGGTATCTGGAAGAGCCCACCCCTACGGCTGGGTATGGCTGGGGGAGGCGGTGGTCAAGAGCAAAGGACTCACGTGTATTTGGACAGGGAACCCACAAGGACGTTGCATTATGGGCCATCTACAGGCCCTCCATAGGGCAAGAGGCAAGAGCTGGAGCCATTAACCAGATCAGGACAAAGAATGAAAGAGAACACGTCCCTCAGGAAAAAGGCCACAGAAGCCAAACCATGTCCACAAGTCACTGCCAATGTAAAGGTGCAGTGAATGAACACTGGCCTTCACCTCCTTCTCTCAAGAAATAATTCACCTATGGGGCTCCTGGGTGGCTCGGTTGGTTAAGTGTCCAACTCGCAGCTTCCGCTCACGTCATGGCCTCAGGGTGGTGAGATGGAGCCCCTGCCGCCAGCTCCGTGCTCAGCAGGGAGTTGGCTTGAAGATTCTCTCCCTCTGCCCCTCCCCCCACTATGCCCACGCCTGCCCGCTCACGCTCTCTCTAAAGTAAATAATCTTTTTTTTTTTTAAGAGAAAGAATTCAGATAAACATTTAATTGATTTGCTCCAGACTTTGACACTGTGAAAATAAAAGGAAACACTGCTTAGAGTGGAGTCATGGCCAGCAGGAGCGCTCTCACGCCCTATGACTGCTCTTGAATTTCACACCCAACAGGAAGAAACAGACGTACTACTCTGACGTTACCTTCCTACCCTTTCACCCCAGCAACAATCCAGCCGATGATTGACTGGTACCAGTCAGCCGATGAGAGGCCACTATCCTTACTCCAATGGGCTTTTTGCTTTTTAACAGCCCTCCCAGCTTCCCCCCTTCCTCTGGAAAGGAGCAGTCCTCTCCTTTGTTTTGTGAACTTAGATGGTTTTGCCATAACTTGCTTGTTCTGAATTACAGTTCTCTGCTATTCCGGAATGAACCCACTGCTGCTGGTAAAGTCAGTGGCAGTTTTATTCCCAAGATTACCATTATCTGGTGATCGGAAGTGGGGGTCACAGATGACCCCCAACAGCTGTAAGGCTGGGCAGCGAACACGTGTCGGGACCCACGGGGCCAGTCATGCTCACTGCTTTCTCACTGACCTTGAAGTTTGAGGGTAAGTTTTCTTCTGGATTTCGAGTTCTGCGCTCGATGCTTGAGCTTTCCAGGCTTTATTCGGGACCTGTTTTAAGGCCTTGTCCTTTCTGAGAGTACTTGTCTGGCCTTTGGTCTGACTCCTTTTTTAGGAACCGACTGTTCTGTTGGAACTGTGCTGGCCTTCAGTCTGACTCCGTTGGGACCAGGCTATTCCTGTTGAAACTTTGCTGTTTAGGAACTTTTCTTTTTGCTCTAGAGAAACAAACAAAAAACACCTAAGAAATGGGATCCCAGTCATACAAATGCACCCCCCCCTTCTGAGACGCTGGCCAGTTTTTTTGTTTAGAAACTACACTCCCTTCTCATGTACATTTCTAACTAAATGGACTTAACTAAAAGTAATTTAGAATGTCAGTGGCCATTATGAGGCACTTTTTCTCCCCAAACTTGTCTTACTCTAAATTAGAAAGCTGTGGCCCCTAAAAAAAGGGGAAAAAACTGAATGGGATGTCTATTTTAATCAGTACCTTGAGGCTCCCAAATGTCAGGATTCTAGGTTTGTCTCTGCAAAATACTACTTTGAAATTAACTGAGGCACACAGTAGAAAGAAGTCAAAATTGCTTCTGAAGCCTCCCACCCACCCCCATCCCCACCCTTGTTTCCAGACAGGAGGCAGCCACCTGTGCTCAGGCCCCAGCTCCAGCGCCATTTTCCTCTATTCTTTCTGCCAAACTTCACTTTTCCTCCAAACCTCTCCCCACTGTCTCCTCTCTTCAACCTATTAAACCTTTGCCCCTTTAAAGTTTAGTCTTCTGAGGATCTCAATAAACCCCAAGTTTCTTATGTTTCTTGGACTAAGGCCAAACTGCCAGCCATAGTTATTAGTTTCCTAAAGTAACTGAGGGCCCTATAGATTGCTAAAGAATTTAACATATCAACCTTATCAACCTGGTTTCTCAGATTTTTATTAATTAGTCCACATGCTCCTTGGTGAGGGCCTGGCCAAACACTGGATGAAACTAGCCCAATGGGAACATCCCGAAGGGGATTTAGATCACCTAACCCCTCACTTTTGGCAAGGTGCTCCAACACTCATTGGGAAATGTTCAAGAGCAATTACAGTGGCTTTTCCTAAGCCTGCTGATAGGAGTAAAGTTCAGGTTTGCAAACGAAGCCTGATGAACCTGTTCATGACTATTACAGTCGAGTCCAAAATCGGTTGTTTTTTTAAGATTTAATTATTTGACGGGGGGAGCAGCAGGGAGAGGGAGAAGCAGACTCCCCACTGTGCAGGGACCCCAATGTGGGGCTCGATCAGAACCCTGGGATCAGAACCTGAGCCAAAGGCAGACTCCTAACCAACTGAGCCATCCAGACGCCCTCCAGAATGTTTTTAAAGAAAGTTCTGGTCTTCCTTTAGATGTGAATCCACCTGGGTAGCATTTAATTCTGTTTGTTAATGGGCTAGTTTTTCTCCTTTAGTTAAAAAGGACCAGGATGGAATAGGAAACTGTGTCCACTCCAGATTTAACTTGCCAGAGCGGCTGGCTCGCATCCAGGTAAGTAACCTAAGAGAAAGACCGCTGAAATTCTTAATTTCCAACTTTGGCAAATGAAGGCTCCTAAACAAATCAAAAACCTCCCAGTTTCTGCTATTATTGCAAAGAGCCAGGATACAGGAAAAAAGCTTGTGACAAACTTAAGCACTTCAGGAGCCTTCAAGCCCATAGCCAGCCTTTCCGGGACTCCACGTCCCAGGGATGAGGCTCCAAGGAACTACAGGGGCTCTTCCCAACCCTCACTCTTAACTGGCCTGGGGAGACCGCTCTCCAGATCAGGAATTAATCTCTTTGTCCGTACTGACATCAGAGCTATACTCTCAGCACTGGACCCCACTGCCATAACGTAGCCTCCACTGCCGAGTACTAAAACAGCTCAAATAGTAGGGGTCTCCTAAACCTCAACACGTTCCTGTCTCTGAACCCATGCCCTTTGTCTAGACCCTTTCAGAGATGTATACAACACTGTCTCCTTCGTTCTTCCACCGCTATGCACTTGCTGGGCTGAGATTTTTTTAGAAAAGTATCAGGCTGGAATTTCTTTCTCCCAAAAGGGGTAAATAATTCTAGAATTTGTTAGTAGTAACCAAAACAGCCCACCAGAAAAATTAGATGAGCTTTTGACATCTTTATGTGTTCCTTCCTGATGGCGCTATAGTCGAGTCTGGAGACACTGATTATTGACTCCGACCGGCTCAGTTACTTCTCTCTTTACGGGCAAAATCTTCAAGCGATGATAACTGGCAGAATCCACAGTGCACCTCCCAGCGGGATTCAAAGAGATCTCGCAAAACCTCTCCTCAGCGTTAATCAACACTGTATAAACAAAGACACCCAAGCACTTCAAGGCATTAAGCCCATAACAGAAGATCACAAGGCTCAGGCCTCATTACTTCCTACACGAGTCCCTGGAATGCTCCTGTTTTACCTGTAAGAAAACCCAGTGGCCAAGAACAGAAGTTAGCCCAGGACCTCTGAGCAGCAAGTAACACTGCTATCCCAGGGCACCCTGCTGTCCCTAACTCCCATATGCTACTGAGATTCATTTCCACTGAAAGCAGATTCTTTTCACTGGAATTAATCTATATAGGGCATTCTTTTTTTTTTTAAGATTTTATTTATTTATTTGACAGAGAGAGAGGCCTAGAGAGAGGGAACACAAGCAGGGGAGTGGGAGAGGGAGAAGCAGGCCTCCCGCTAAGCAGGAAGCCCGATGCGGGGCTCGATCCCAGAACGCTGGGATCATGACCTGAGCCTGACCTGAGCCGCAGGCGGACGCTTAACGACTTAGCCACCCAGGCGCCACTCTATAGGGCATTCTTAGTATTCCCGTTGATAAAGAGGAAAATGGTAACTGCCGTGCTGGGTATGCTACTCACGCAAGTCCTTCTGTGGACAATGAGCAGCACTTTCGCCCCCGGCTGTGTCAGCCCAACGGGCAGCTACACGCCCTCACTCAAGCTGGTTCCTTAGCAAAGGGCAAAACGGCAAACATTTACACCGATAGTCCATACGCCTTTGGTGAGCTCGTGACTTTGGAACAGTATGAGAACAAGGAGGTACCCTTGCCTCCAATGGGGATACAATCTTAAAGGGCTCCTATGTCCATAATTTACTGGATGCCATACTTTTACTGGCTGCTCGGGCTGTTAAGTTCCATGAGCATTCCAGACGCAATTCCCTAGAATTCAAAGGAAACGACCTTGCTGACAGTTTCACAAAAAACAAAACCAAAAACCACACTTTCAAGGGAACCAGTAGCCAAACCTCTGTCATATTCCAAAGGGATGTTCTCACCAATGAGAATTTGGAAAAACTGACCAGAGAGACCCAATTGACCCGAGAGAGGAAAAAACAATATTGGAAATGTAACAATTGTTCAATGGTTTGATAAAAAGAGAACTCTGGTTTGGACCAAGTAACAATCCAGCCCTACCAGAAATTCTAAAGTTTTTGCTATTTACCACTGTACATGCATTAAACAGTTGATCTACTGACAAAATGACAGCATTCACGAACGAGTACCAGTGGGGAAATATTAACAAGGCCACAAAAACTGTCCACCTCACTTGTCCCACCCACCCAAAGTACAATCCAGAGAAAGCTGTTCAGATAAATGGATTTTATATAGTTTCCCCATCTCATGGATGTTGGGGATAAATGTTTTATTCATGGCTTGTGTTTTCCCACTGACCAAAGCTTTTACACTGGCAAATGCCTCTCCTGTGGCTAAAATTCTGTTAGAAGAAGATTACCCTCGGGGCGCCTGGGTGGTGCAGTCAGTTAAGCATCCAATTCTTGGATTCTGCCCAGGTCGTGATCTCAAGGTCTTGGCACTGAGCCCCGCATCAGGCTCCACACTCAGCATGGAGTCTGCTTGAGATTCTCTCCCTCTGCCCCTCCCTCTGCTTGTGCTTTCTCTCTCAAATAAACAAATCAAAGAAATCTTAAAAAAAAAAAAAAGAAGAAAAGATTATCCCTATCTGAGGACCCTCTCAAACTTCAAAGTGAAGAGGAAACCCATTTTACTAATCAGGGACTTCGACAAGTCTGTGCTGTTTCTATACTTTCATTGTCCATACCTCCTCTACTCCTCAGCGTTAGTCAAATACACTAACAGCAGTATTAGGACTCAGCTGGCAAAATGTGTGGAGACCCTCCAAATACGGTAGCTGCAAGCACCGCCACCAGTCCTTCCAACGCCCAGATCTGCCTTATGGGAAAGCATAGTCTGTCACCCTTTGAGATCCTCATAGGACATCCAAGGTACTTGGCCCCTGCCTCCTCTGACCCTTGATTTTAAAAGGACAGCTACTTCAAAATTGTAAAGGTCTAATTGCTTCTATTAAAAATAACCAGGCTTTGGTAGCTCAGTCTTCTCACAGTGCGCCCCAGGAGATGACAACCTTGAGCACCCCATCTTGCAACATGGAGATTTCATCTATCGGAAAAGACACCTCCAGAAAGACTCGACCTTATCAGAGACTGCTAACCAACTCTTAAGCCATCACACTCCAGGGAAAAGACTCTTGGATTCACACAACACCTCTAAAGAAAGCACCAGACCCTGGCTAGACCTGCACACCCCCTGCCGACCTGGAATGAAAGGTCTGGAATTGAAGCAGACACCACCGGGTGAGACAGCTTTCCAAGAGGTCTGGAGCAGGCCTGTACGCCTTTTTCTCACTACTGCTTCTCTCTTCTTCATGGAAACATGATGTCCTTACCTGCAAGGGGGAAACCTCTTCTTTTGATTATGGCCTTTGGGAAACAACCTCATCATGATTCTGGGACTCATTTCTCACTTGCTTTTTCTGAAGGGTTAACGAGATTCAGAAGTCACAAAAGCCTTCCTTCATCTAAACTATTAACTGACTCTGGATTCTTATCCAAATTAATGACCTCTGAATTTGCAACTTCACAGACTTTATTATCAATCAAACATTTGGTTCCAAACGGCTCTTCTGAGATATAACAATACTGATTTAAAACCTTGCTTAAGTTTTGCTGCTCTGCACAAAGTCCAAGAGCTATGGCTGCATTTTTCCACTTGCACTGAACCTGAGTGTGCTCATTTCTGTCTTTCAGCTTGCTCTTGCTGTATCCAGTATTATCCTTTCCTGGACCCTTTACAAGCAGAGACTTCTAGGAGGCATGCTTTTGTAGGGAGAACATTTCTCCCTCAAGCCAGAATTAAGTGCCAATAAATATTTCAGCTGGCTGCTTTCAGAGTTAGAGTCCTGGCTTAGAACCATCATATAATTTGGAATTCATGTTACTTCTTTAAGCAGAAATCAAAACTAAATTATTTTAAGTTTTGTATTTTGTTGTCTGTCAAACTTTCTAAAAACCATGTACCCAATAACACGGTGCTTCAAGATGACCTCCAATGCTTACATTTTGATAAATATAGACTATAGGTGGGAAGTGCCAGAGAGTTCTCTCTTCTAACCCTCCTCGTTATCAAATGTGGCCTTAAGTGGTTTTCAACTGCTTTGTACCCCCCCCCCCCGCAAGTAGGACACGACAACCAAGGAAGGTCCTTCTTGGCACCGAGGAACAAAACCACTACATATAGAAAACCTGACTCCTGATCAGCAATGCTTTCAAAACAGATCTTGATCAAAAGGGAGAAATGTGAAAATTAATAAAAAGAAGCCTTGGTTAGAATGGAGTCGGGAAGCCAGCAGGGGGCGCTCCCACACCCCTGCCAGTAGATACTGAACTACCACCGCCGAAGGAAGGTAGGCCTCCCCCCACAGCCCAGCCATGAGAGCGGGTCACAGCTCAGCCAACGAAAGTCACTATACTTCAAACTCCCAGTTACACCCAATGAAATTTTGTTTCTAACAGCCCTCCCAGCTTCTCCCAAAGCTCCATAAAAGAGTGTTCCTCTCCTTTGTTCTAGGGACTTGCCTATGGCTTTGGTAGGCTAGCTTGTCCCAAATTGCAATTCTTTGCTATTGCTGAATAAACCTATTTTTGCCGGTAAATATAACTGGCAGTTTTATTTTTAAGGTTAACAATATACACGTCCACACCCTCAGGTAGACCGTCGTCTTCTTTTGAATTGTGATTATATTTCTCCTTCAACAGGTATTTTTTGAAAAATGTTTTATTTTGCAGAGGTTTGTTCTCAACCAGGAATGACTTCACCCCCCAAGGAACACGTGGCAGTGTCTGGAGACATTTCTGGTTGTCTGGGGAGTGTGCTGCTGGCATCCAGCGGCACGCTGCTCAACGTTGTCCAGAGCAACAAGGCAGGCCCCAGAACAAAGAATTCTCTAGCCCAAAATATCAACAGTGCTGAGGCTGAAAACCCTGTTCTACTGTACATACAATTAATGCAATACAATTAATGCCTTATTATTGGACATTTATAGTTTCCATTTTTTCACCATTAAAAACTGGACTATGATGAATACCCTGGTGTGGTGTTTTCCTACTAAGTCCAGAATCAAAGGAGATAATGGACATGAAAATTCAGCGTGCACACAGGCCTCATGGTGGTCAGAGACAACAGGGACTGTAGCTCAGCTGGGCTGTGCCCAGGTCACACAGGCCTTAGGGTCACTGCCACAGTACCCCGTGGACATGTGGCCCAATGGAGGTCTTTAGGAAAGGGGGCTGCACTCCCACGCCTGGCTGAGCAGGGCCTCAGGGGAGGCATAAACCTTCAGGGCAGAGTATCTGCCCGCATCTGGTTCACCTCTGGCTTCACTGCTTTGTTACTCAAGAAACTCAATGAGTCAAACTGTCAGCTGCGAGCAGGACCAGGCGTCCAGGAGTGAAGAAGACCCACTGAAAATCTCAAAGGCTCCGTGTCAACAATGGCTCCATCCCTGAACCCCAATTCCTTACCAAAGCTGCCAGCAAGAAGGAAAATCCACACAGCCAAGAACTGATATCCTCGCCTTTCTGAGATTGAGCGGGAAAATGGCAAGATAGATGGGAACGGGAAACAGTAAGACACTGGCTTCCCTCTGGACAAGGCTTTCCGGTTACCTAGCATGTTCACAGCCAGGATTTCACCAGTCCCAAGACACACCTGTGATGGACACAGCCTAGGACTTGAGATTCTGCATGGCTGGTCTTACTCCCCCACCATTATGAGTCTAGGATTCTGAAGTGCAGGAAAGGCAAATATTATTACTCATACAAGACCCCAGTAGCCACCATATACTGACAACATCCGAATACACCAGCCACAGTGCCAGGCTCACCTCTGCTTGTGGCTTCTATTCTTCATGACATCCCTGTAAAGAAAAGAAGGCACTTCCACTCCAATTTTCTGAGTCAAGGCCGAGACCGGAGGCTGCCCAGTGAGGGTAGGGAACACCTCAGCACCTGCAGAGTTGCCCAAGCTGGGCGGGTGGGGCAAGTTGGTCCCCACCTCTGGGCCTGTTTTCCACGAGTAACATAAGCAGACAGTGGATATCTGATACGTGTCTACTCAGACTCCAGTCCCCTTTCCTGAGGCCTGAGACCCTCACCCTGCATGCCAAATGTCCCTGTATTAACCGAAAACCCCAAAGTTCACCAAAAAACAGCCCAACACTATCCCATAAAGTCAGTCGATTTGGGCAGCCTGGGCCAAAATGAGGCAGGAGCAAATATACACAAGTGCCCCAGAAGGACAAAGGTTTTATGAGGACAAAACCTTGGCAGGGCAGGCCTCTCCTTCCCAACATAGATTCACCTATGTCCCCCCCCACCATACTCACCTCCTAACCAACCACCAAGCAGACGTCACAGTCACTCAACGTTGCACAGGGGGGCATGCTACGGTTATGCTGGGAGAACCCAACTCTGCGTGACCCCAGCCCATCAACTTGACCAGCTGTGTGACTGTGAGTATGGCTGCCATCAATCAACAACCCAGACTGAACTCGTTCAACGTGCAGGCATGGTGCATGCAGCTGGAGGAACAATGGTAAAAATGACCCATGGGGGGGGGCGCCTGCTTCTCCCGCTCTACCACCTGTGCTTTCTCGCGTGCTCACTCTCTCAAAGAAATAAAATCTTTAAAAAAAAAGACCCATGGGAAAAGATATCTCTTTATATACAGTCGACCCTTGAAAACAGGGGCTTAAACTTCATCGGTCCACTTATACACAGATTTTTTTACAGTATAGTACTGTAAATGTATTTTCCTTATGATTTTCTCAATAACATTTCCCTTTCTCTAGCTTGATTTTTTTTTAAGATTTTATTTATTCATTTGAGAGAGACAGAGACAGAATGCAGCAGAGGGAGAAGCAGACTCCCTGCTGAGCCAGGAGCCGGAAGTGGGGCTCAATCCCAGGACCTGGAGATCACGACCTGAGCCGAAGGCAGATGCTTAACCATCTGAGCCACCCAGGCGCCCCTCTCTAGCTTACTTTATTGTAAGAATACAGCCTATAATACATACAACATACAAGATATGTTAATTGACCGTGTGTGTTATCAGTAAGCCTTCTTGTCAACAGTAGGCTGTTAGCAGTTAAGTTACTGAGGAGTCAAAAGTCCTATGTAGATTTCTGACCGTGGGGCTGGAAGTGGGGGAGTCAGGACCCCTACCCCTATGTTGTTCAAAGGTCAACTGTGTGAAATGTTCACCTTAAAAAAATTAAACCGTTAAGGCAAAACTATAGGCAAGTCCTCAGCAAGGAGAACACTTGGAGAGGAAAGGGGGAAGCCTGGAGGGCAGTTACAAACAAAAAGTCCACTGGAGTAAACTGGGGGCTCCAAGTATAGTGGCTTCTCACTGGCTGAGCTATGACAGTCTCTCATTGACTGGGCTCATTTGTGCTCTCATCCGTCCTCCTGCTGGGGCAGCAGACTAGGGGGCTTGCAAGGTACGCTCTCTTCCCATTAGGTCTGCACTTAAGGGGGGGACAAGAGCGCCCCTTGCTGGCCTCTTGACTCCACGTTGGTGAGGTTTTCCTTTATTTTTCACTCTACATGTATCTTATATATCTGTATCTTTTTTATAGATAAATATATATGAAGATATATTTATATCTATTTTTATAGATAGACCTAGGTCTATATACAGTTGACCCTTGAACAATGTGGGGATTAGGGGCACTGACGCCTGTGCAGTCAAAAATGGGCGTATAACTTTTAACTCCCCCAAAACTGAACTACTAATGTTGACCAGAAGCTTTACTGATAACATAAATAGTTAATTAACACATACTTTGCATGTTATATGTATGATATGTTGTATTCCTTTAATAAAGTAAGCAAGGTGGGGCCTGGGTGGCTTAGTCGGTTAAGCGTCCAAACTCGATTTCAGCTCAGGTCATGATATTAGGGTTGAGATTGAGACCCACATCGGGCTCTGTGCTGAGCATGGAGTCTGCCTGAGATTCTCTCTCTCCTCTCCCTCTGCCCCTCACCCTGCTCTCAATCTCTCTCTCTAAAATGAATAAATAAATAAACCTTTTAAAAAATTTAAAAATTAAAGTTAGAAAAAAAGAAAATGTCATTAAGAAAATCATCAGGAAGATACACTTAAGAGTACTGCACTGTACTTACCAATGCCTAAGTTTATATATGGAAAAAAATCTGCACGTAAGTGGACCTGCACAATTCAAACCCGTGTTGTTCAGAGGTCAGCTGTATATCTACGAAAATACACTTATGTTTTCCCCATAAAATACAAAAATCTATAAAAATATAGATATTTTTATGTTTTCCTCAGACTGGGGATCCAGAAGAGAAAATGCTATCTGGAAAAGACGGGCAGGGAGGGAGTTCACTTTTCTGGGCCTTGGTGTCCTCCTCAGAAAAACGGGTTTGGAGAAGGTGGATTTCCTTTTACTCTTCCTTCTTAAACGAACACATATCAGAGATTTTATTTAATTACCATTCAAAGGAATCAAAGATCTACAGCCACAGGCAATGGGAAAGCTGAAATGAATTTACAAACACGCCCCAAACTTGTCAATATCCACAAGCTATTCCACTGGACAGCTCATTTGCATTTCTATGAACAATCATTTGCATTAGTATCAGTTTTCTGCAATTTACAAAGATGTAAAATAACCCAAAGGCAATAAAAGGCGAAGAAAACCTTAAAGGGCATGCTAGCCAGAACATCCAGGTTGGGTTTTTTTATTTCCCATTTCAAAGTCTTTCACAATTTTTCCCGACAGTCTTCCTGCCTATGATAATCATCTCAAAGATTAATTCTTTGACATAAATAAGGGCTGGTCTCATTCCACCACCCAATAATTTACATCAGTGCAGCAAGAGTGTTCATTAACCAGTTAAACCTCTAAAAGTTTCTTTTGCAAATTTAGAGCTACGAAATATTGAACTACTAGGGCCACAAAATCAACTTCTGACCGGAGACTTTCATAAGGAATCTCGGACTGGACCTTTAAACACCTTATTATTTGAGACCCGAGGGCAGGAACCCAAGCCTAAGCAATTCCAGTAGGTCTCACTGGCAGTTCCCATAAATGTGAGTGGATTCCTCTATGGAAATAAAGGAAGTGCAACCAACTGGGAACAAAAGCTATTTATCCAGACACTCGCATCTGGCAGATTCTCAAAGGCCGGCAGAGTGGGGAAGACTTACAGTGAAGAAAAGGAAGGGGCTTCCTGTGTGCCCCAGCTGGAGGCTGGTGGCACCCGAGGTGACCAGTTGGTTAGGGGTGTATATGTGGCTTTTTCTGGATGATGCTAAGTTGGAAGCAGGGACAAACAGGAGGAAACCAGTTATTAATGAAGGCCATTAGGGGCCAATCGTTACAGCAGTTATTTTTAGCTCTCTGGATTGTCACCAGAGACAGATGTCTGATTTCCAGCAGCAGCCTGCCCTCCTGCGCTAGTCAGTCGGTAAGGAGAGGTTAGTTTCCTGGGTAGGTTGCTGCAGGTGGTGGGTTCTGCTTTTAGGGGCGGTCTGGCCACTGTCCATTTGCATAGTCAACTGCCTCTTATTCAGGTCCACCAAGCATCTTAAATTCCCTGGCCTGTCAGGAAGTGACCTTCCTAAGCCCCTGTACGGCTAGGGCCCTATGAGCCCGGGGCCAGGCAGGGTTCCTGGCAAGGCTTTGTAGGCACTGGCTCCATAAAGTGAAAAGTGGCTTGTCATAGCAGATTACATGGGCACCATGAAGAAATACGACATTCCAAGTAAGGTCCTGGTTACACTTATCAGCTTGTCCAATTATATCCTGGTTTAAAAAAAGCACAGTATGGCAGTTTTGAGACCAGACGCTTGGTTTGAGGCCAGCTCCACGTTCTGTTACGCTCCCTAATTGTTTCATGCAGGATCAGTCATTAACTTTGCCTTTTTACCCCTACTCCCTGTTTACTCATTGATTGTAGAAACCTAATGCGGCGGCAGGGGGGGTGGGGCGCCTGAGTGGCTCAGTTGGTTAAGCATCTGCCTTTGGCTCAGGTCCTGATCCCAACGTCCTGGGACTGAGTCCGGCACTGGGCTCCTTGCTCAGCAGGAACCTGCTTCTCCCTCTGCCTCCGCCTGCTGCTCCCCCCACTTGTGCACACACACGCGCTCTCTAATAAATAAAATTAAAATTAAATAAACCTAGTGGAGACTGGATGGTAATATCTCTCTTGATGTACCAGGTCCCAAATAGTGCCTCACTGTTTGGAAGAATGCTTACTTCCAGGTTGTTGAGCCCCACCCCCTTAAGGTTTCAAGAAAGCCCTTACTCTCCTCTCGAATATATAAGCTGTCCCTAGACTCAAAAGGGCCACTCAGCTTTGGAAATGATCCCTGATTTCTCATTGGACTGCCCTTCTGATAATAAAGCTTTCTTTGCTCCAAAGCCAGTATCTCAGACTCAAACAAGTCTGAGTTTGGTAACAGTTTCTCAAAAAATTATACAAAGAATTACCATATGATTTAATTTATATTACATTATTCTGCTTCTGGGTATATACACAAAAGAAGTAAAAACAGTGATTCAAACAGCTATTCAAAGCCGCGTTCCAGCAGCACTATTCACAAAAGCTGTGCAAATGTCCACAGATAGGTGAATGGATAAACGAAACCTGGTGTTATCCATACAGTTGAATATTAATGCAGCTTCAAAAAGGAAGAAAAGGGGTGTCTGGGTCCCTGTCGGTTAAGCGTCTGCCTTCGGCTCAGGTCATGATCCCAGGGTCCTGGGATTGAGTCCTGCATCGGGCTCCCTGCTCAGTAGGGAGTCTGCTTGTCCCTCTGCTTCTGCTGCTCCCCCCCACCCCACCCCACTCATGCTTGCTCAAATGCTCTTTCTCAAATAAATAAATACAATCTTTACCAAAAAGAAAAAAAAAAAGGAAGAACATTCTGACACACAACAACATGGGTGAAGCTTGAGGACATGCCAAGTGAGATGAGCCAGATACAAAAGGGCAGATATTATATAATTTCACTTATATGAGGTGCCCAGACTAGTCACATTCACAGACAGAAAGTACAATGGTGGTTGCCGGGGGCTTGGAGGAGGAGAAAATGGGGAGTCACTATTTAAGGGGTACAAAATTTCAGCTGAGAAGAGGAAAAAATTCTGGACATGGGTAGTGGCGACGGTTGCATGATGTAAATGTACTTAATGTCACTGAACTACACGTTTGAAAATGGTTAAGATGGGGGCGCCTGGTGGCTCAGTCGGTTAAGCGTCTGCCTCCGGCTCAGGTCATGACCCCAGGGTCCTGGGATCGAGTCCCATGTCAGGCTCCCTACTCAGCGGGGAGCCTGCTTCTCTCTCTGCTGCTCCCCCTGCTTGTGCTCTCTTTCTCCCTCAAATAAATAAATAAAATCTTAAAAAAAGGAAAATGGTTAAAATGGTAAATTTTATGTTATGCGTATTTTACCATGCACCAAAAAAAGAATGAAATTCTGGCAGGGCTCCCACATGGATGAACTCTGAAGACATTACACGAATAAAACAAGCCAGGCACAAAAGCAAATACACTGTACAATTCCACTTACCTGACGAATTATTCCTGTTGTTTTAGAGAATTACCAATTCCTTATTAATCCCACTGAACTGTATACTTAAAATGGTTCAAATGGTAAATTTTATGTTATATCTGTTTTACTATAAATTTTTTTAAGATTTTAAGTCATCTCTCCACCCAGTGTGGGACTCAAACTTACAACCCTTAGACCAAGAGTTGCATGCTCTACCAACGGAGCCCGCCAGATATCCCACCACAGATTTCTTAAAATGGACAGATTCTTCTTAGTGAACCTATGCAAATATCACCACACAAAATAGGGAGACTTCACAGGAATTCCAGTGCGGGGTCAAGGGGTCGGTAAGTGAGGTGGGGAAGAAGGAGCGCAGCAGAAAACTAGGTATCATTTCTAAATGTTTCATTTCCCAAAGCAGAGTCTACTAATTGTTATGGGTTACAGACAGTACGGGCAGCTTACGAAGGAGTTTCCTCATGTATCTAGAAAATGGAAATGAAAACCTCAGCAATATTCCAAGCAAAGCCCCACAGCACAGTTTCCCGCCTGGGTTTGTTATGTCCTGTAGAAATCATGTTCGGGATAAAAGGTATCCAAATACGCAAAGAAGTCAAACTGTCTCTCTTCGCAGATGACATGATACTCTATACGGAAAACCCAAAAGACTCCACCCCCAAACGACTAGAAGTTATACAGCAGTTCAGTAACGTGGCGGGATACAAAATCAATGCTCAGAAATCAGTGGCATTTCTATACATGAATGATGAGACTGAAGAAAGAGAAATTAGGGAATCCATCCCATTTACAATAGCACAAAAACCATACGTTACCTTGGAATTAACTTAACCAGAGACGTAAAGGATCTATATTCTAGAGACTACAAATCACTCTTGAAAGACATTGAAGAAGACACAAAGATGGAAAAATATTCCATGCTCATGGATCGGAAGAATTGACATAGTTAAAATGTCCATGCTACCCAGAGCAATCTACACTTTCAATGCTATCCCGATCAAAATACCAATGACATTTTTCAAAGAACTGGAACAAACAGCCCTTAAATTTGTGTGGAACCAGAAAAGGCCCCGAATCTCCAAGGAACTGTTGAAAAGGAAAAACAAAGCTGGGGGCATCACAATGCCGGATTTCGAGCTGTACTACAAAGCTGTGATCACAAAGACGGCATGGTACTGGCACAAAAACAGACACATAGACCAATGGAACAGAATAGAGGACCCAGAAATGGACCCTCAGCTGTATGGGCAACTAATCTTTGACAAAGCAGGAAAAAACTTCCGGTGGAAAAAAGACAGTCTCTTCAATAAATGGTGCTGGGAAAATTGGACAGCTACATGCAAAAGAATGAAACTTGACCACTCTCTCACACCATACACAAAAATAAACTCCAAATGGATGAAAGACCTCGATGTGAGACAGGAATCCATCAAAATCCCAGAGGAGAACATAGGCAGCAACCTCTACGACACTGGCCAAAGCAACCTTTTTCAGGACACATCTCCAAAGGCAAGAGAAACAAAAGATAAAATGAACTTAAGGGACTTCATCAAGATAAAAAGCTTCTGCCCAGCCAAGGAAACAGTCCCAAAAACTAAGAGGCAGCCCACGGAATGGGAGAATATATTTGCAAATGACGCTACAGATAAAAGACTGGTATCCAAGATCTACAAAGAACTTCTCAAACTAAATACACAAGAAACAAATAATCAAATCAAAAAATGGGCAGAAGATATGAACAGACACTTTTCCAATGATGACATACAAATGGCTAACAGATACATGAAAAAATTTTCAACATCATTAGCCATCAGGGAAATTCAAATCAAAACCGCACTAAGATACCACCTTACGCCAGTTAGAATGGCAAAAATTGACAAGGCAAGAAACAACAATTGTTGGAGAGGATGTGGAGAAAGGGGATCCCTCCTACATTGTTGGTGGGAATGCAAGTTGGTACAGCCACTCTGGAAAACAGTGTGGAGGTCCCTTAAAAAGTTAAAAATTGAGCTACCCTATGATCCAGCCATTGCATTACTGGGTATTTACCCCAAAGATACAGACGTAGTGAAGAGAAGGGCCGTATGCACCCCAATGTTCATAGCAGCATTGTCCACAATAGCTAAATCGTGGAAGGAGCCGAGATGTCCTTCAACAGATGAGTGGATTAAGAAGCTGTGGTCCATATATACAATGGAATATTACTCAGCTATCAGAAAGAACGATTTCTCAACATTTGCTGCAACATGGACGGCACTGGAGGAGATAATGCTAAGTGAAATAAGTCAAGCAGAGAAAGACAATTATCATATGGTTTCACTCATCTATGGAACATAAGAACTAGGAAGATTGGTAGGGGAAGAAAGGGATAAAGAAAGGGGGGGTAATCAGAAGGGGGAATGAAGCATGAGAGACTATGGACTATGAGAAACAAACTGAGGGCTTGGGGGGGGGAGTGGGGGAATGGGACTGGTGATGGGTAGTAAGGAGGGCACGTATTGCATGGTGCACTGGGTGTTATATGCAACTAATGAATCATCGAACTTTACATCAAAAACCAGGGCTGTACTGTATGGTGACTAACATAATATAATAAAAAAATATTATTACAAAAAAAAAAAGGAAATTACCAGCTTATATAATACTCATGTGGAAAAAAAATAATTTAGAAGTTACTTTGGTTAAAACCTGCACCAGTGGTTTCTAATTTGGTAATTCACCTGGAAAACTAATAAAACTCCTGTTCTTGAATCCTAAAAAAAAAAAAAAAAAGAAATCATGTTCGGCAGCATCCGAGGCCAGCAGGCCACTTCGACGGAGCGGTCACTCAGCATCCAGAATAAAAAATGCCCTGAGGGGGCGCCTGGGTGGCGGGAGTCATTAAGCATCTGCCTTTGGCTCAGGGCCTGATCCTAGGGTTCTGGGATCAAGCCCCACATCAGGCTCCTCCGGTGGGAGCCTGCTTCTTCCTTTCCCACCCCCCCTGCTTGTGTTCCCCCTCTCTCGCTGGCTGTCTCTGTCAAATACATAAAATCTTAAAAAAAAAAAAAAAGGTGCCCTGAAAATCCTGACTCCGAGCACTGCTGTAGCCTGAAAGCTGTTGAAGCTGTGCTAGCTCAAAAGTCTCGTTCATGAAGTGTTACTAGTTTAAGGTACTTGGTATAATCCTTTCCCACAAGGCTCTGATTCTGTCCTTTGTTGAAGGTACACACACACACACACACACACACACACACACCCCAAATCATCTACAGGTGGCAGAGACTTCTGGTTGTGATTATTTCTCCAACTGGTAACATAAGAATGGAGGAGAGACAAATTCTCTTTTGGGGTATGGTACATAACTATTTCATAACAAATTCCATCACTTCGTCTGAGAATAAAAACATATTATGGGCAGAAAGGCATTCTCATAAAGCAAACGTTTTCTGAAATATTTGCATTCATACCATTTTATCTGCACAAGCGTAACCAAGGAGAGCCCGAGCGAGCGCCTCTTCTGATCTGGCAGCTGCTCTTCTCGCACAGCCCTTGCAGGACTGACACTTCAAAGAAATCTAATTAATTCTATAGTCGTTCTCTTTTTAGAAGGTGAACGACTTTTGTGATTTTCCAGGGGCACTCAGAAATCTCAATGACTGTTTTAGGCATAACGGATATTCTGAAAAAAAATTTTTGTCTACATTTAGGGTCCAATTTTTGGAAGGCAACACCAAAAGTGTTGTCAGAGGCCATCTGGCATTTAAGCTAGGATTGTGGGACACCTGAGAAACCAGAGCTGGTGTCTATTAATGGGACTAACAAAACCTGAGTTCTTTCGTAAGTGATGAGCCTTTGTTCTTTGTGGGTTTTTTTTCCCTTCAAGCAATCAATAATATAATAAAGTCACCATAAAGTACCAAAACTATTGTTGTACAGAGTCTCTGCTGTCCAGCTGGATTACAGGGAACGGATAATCTTCATTCTGGCAGTAAAGGCATCAATGAGTAAACCAAGAAAGCAAGACCACCAAAATAAGCAAACTCTGCCAAAGCTACGACATATTTCATAGCTTTTTTTTTCAGGCTCATTTAACAGATTTGCAGAAACATGAAACAATGTTGTTCTCACAAAAAGTAGTGTTTTATAAAATACAGTATTTTTTTTTTTTTTAAGATTTCATTTATTTGACAGAGATAGAAACAGCCAGTGAGAGAGGGAACACAAGCAAGGGGAGTGGGAGAGGAAGAAGCAGGCTCATAGCGGAGGAGCCTGATGTGGGACTCGATCCCAGATCGCCGGGATCACGCCCTGAGCCGAAGGCAGACGCTTAACCGCTGTGCCACCCAGGCGCCCCTTATAAAATACAGTATTTTAAAAAATTCATGTTAATAAGCAATGAGCATTGATATTTTCAAACGAATCAACAAATACTTTAAAAATGTTCTCAGTTTTAATTTCAAACACAAAAAAATATAATAGATAAAAACCACCTAATCAAAAGCTTTTGGGAGTCCTCAATAATTTTTATGTGTAAAAGAGTCTAGAGACCAAAAAGTTTGAGAAATGTTGCTCTGAGGAAAAAAAAAAAAACAACACAACTCTTTTGCTTGAAAATTAAAAGTATATACACAAAGTTTTTATCTGCCATCCATATTAAGTACAACTTTTAACCAAAGTAATTGACTTGTACTTCCCAGAGAACTAGGGGGTTCAGAGCTGTCTGTCATACACAAAAACATTTTAGCAGACTAGCACGACTCCTTTTTTTTTAAATTATAGATTTTATTTATTTATTTGAGAGCGAGCACAAGCAGGGGGAGTGGCGGGCAGAGGGAGAGATAGAAGCAGGCTCCCCGCTGAGCAAGGAGCCCCATGACCTGAGCCGAAGGTGGACAATTAACCAACTGTGCCCCACAACTCCTGAACACAGTACATAACAAAACCTTCTATAGACACACACACACCCCTTTATACTTTCTCACATTCATTAATACTAGCCAAAGATAAAGCTTTTTAGTATATTTAAAAAACCCTTAAGATTATACCTAGTAATCAATGTTTCAGTATTTTGTCTTATTTTGAAATTATCTAGGTATACAATGACTACCCATAAATTAACCCAATTTAATATTATCCCAGGTTTTAGGTTACTTAAGCTTTATCTTCAAATACTGTTAAAATAAAAACACTGTCAGAATTTAACTGAATTTAGTTGAAAACAAATTTATGTTTTTTATAACCTTAAACAGTACGTAAGAGTAATGGTCTACCTGTAGAAGTTTGGGCATGGGGAGAAGGTAGAATAAAATTTACTGTATTTTTTACACTGATTTACTGAATGCTGTTACTAAATATAATCAGTATTATATCGAGCACTAATAAATCAGAGAAAAGACAGCTTTTTATACCAAATTATTAATTTATTCTCATTTGTAAAGACTTATCTTAATAATGTAAATCTGCATTCTTAAAAAGCATTTGTTTCTGTAACAATTTTTTTTAAGTCTAGTGCATTTGAATTATTCGGAGTGCAATTTCCTTTGGGTGCCTGACTGGCTCAGTCTGTAGAGCACACGACTCTTGATTTTGGGATTGTGGGGACAGAGATTGGGGGTAGGGAGTACCTAAAAAAATTTTTTAAATCTTTAAAAAAAGAGTGCAATTTCCTTCTTTTCTGGAAAGCTTAGAAATACTTGATTTATGTAGACATTTATTTAAGTCCACAAGCTGATCAGAACAGAGATTCTCCAACTTAAGACACTTTGCAACCTAACTCCCCACTAATTAAAGAAATTTTTTTCACATTTATACAATGAGAGGCAAAGGCCTTTCTGAACTACAGACACAGAGAGCTTGTGGCATCAATTCTACATCAGCTCCAAGTTGAGAGTAAACATGAAGACTTACTGGTTCAGATGTCAGAGTTGTTCCTCCTGGTGGACACAAAATTCTGAACCAAACTGAACTCAAAAGAGACTAAGGACACAGTAAAGTCCAACAATCCAGCCTCTCCATCATCCCCCATTCAACAGAGAATCCATCCGTCCATAAAGATCAGCATATGGTGAGATCACAAAGCCAAATCCTCCATCACTGATGCCACCACTGGGAATACCTGTTCTACATATGCAAACCAGAAACCAAAACAAAACAAAGTCAGGAAAGAGAGAGGGAGAGAAACACACATAGCTGGCAAAGTCAAGAAACAAATTCTGCTTAGCTGCTGCCTCTGGTAGATAAGAAAAGACTATGTGACTCCAGTGGGCTTGCTTTGCAGTGGAGGACCTCCCAAACCGCTAATATGTAATTAAAAGAAAAAGAAAGTGAAACCATGACTTTTGTACAAATATAAAATGGTAACATGGACACGTGTCCAAGATTTCATTTAGTTCTCTAATTAATGAAGCAACTAGTAATCGGATACAACCAGTTTCTACACAATGTGGATTTCTAAGGTATCTGCCAGTTCTCACATCCGCTTTTATGAAAATAAAACCAAGTCTAGAGCTGTAAGAAAAAGTCCTTCCCTTCAAATGGGGGTGAAGTCCAGTTACTTGGGGTGAATACGGTCAAGGCAGAGCCAGAAAGACGGTCCTGACAACCCTGGGTGGACAACCCTGGGTGGCTCAGAGCCAGACTTCTGCCTTTCTTTTTTTTTTTTTTTTTTTTTTAAGATTTTATTTATTTATTCGACAGAGATAGAGACAGCCAGCAAGAGAGGGAACACGAGCAGGGGGAGTGGGAGAGGAAGAAGCAGGCTCCCAGCCGAGGAGCCCGATGTGGGACTCGATCCCAAAACGCCAGGATCACGCCCTGAGCCGAAGGCAGACGCTTAACCGCTGTGCCACCCAGGCGCCCCATAGACTTCCGCCTTTCTACAGTCCCCAACAGGACCTCAACGGCTTCTCAAAGCCGCTGACTTCTTCCTTTGGGTTTTGACTCTTACCAGTTTTCACACGGGCTCTTTTTGGCAACTCACAGCAGGGAGGGTGTTGCCACTCTCACCCAGAACACATTTCTGTAAAAGGCACACTTTCACACACCCAGCCCAACTGGGTTTACACCAGGAATGGAGGAAGCTGGAGTGTGGGATACTGGTCCCTCTGCCTCTGTGCTCAGGTTGAGTCTAAGCTCCCAGCCCCTCATTCTTCCCCACAGACACAGAGGAAAATTCCTTCTAAATTCAAGTGCTCTGATTCTGTTCCGCAACATTTCCAGCTCAAAGGCATGGGAACCACTGATCTAACCCAATGGTTTTCAACCCTGGCACACTGGAATCAACTGAGAAGCTTTAAAACATACTGAGTTGACATGATCTTACATAGAAAAGCCCAGGAATCCACTAAAAAAAACTACTGGAACTAATAAGTGAGTTCAGCAAGGTTGCAGTACCAATTTGCAAGATCAATTTTACTTCTACGCATTAGCAATCAACAATCCAAAAATGAAATTAAGAAAACAACTGCCTTTATAACAGCATCAAGAAAAAAGAGAACACTTAGCAATACAGTCAACAAAAGCAGCATAAGATTTGTACGCTGAAAACTACAAATACTGTTGAAAGAAAGCAAAGAGCTAAATAAATGAAAAGCCGTGCGATGCTTACAGACTGGGAGAATTATTAAGGTTAAGATGGTAATACTCCCCAAAATTGACCTATAGATTCAATGCAACTTCTCTGACTCCTAGCTGGCTTTTTTTGCAGAAAGTTACAGATGTCTCCTGTAATTCATATGGAAATGCAAGGGGCACAGAACAGGCAATCTTGAAAAAGAATGAGTTGGTGGACTCATACTTCCCAATTTCAAAACTTACTATTAAGCTACAGTAATCAAGACAAGTGTGGCATTGCAAAGGAGAAACGTAAGATCAGTGGAGGGGCGCCCGGGTGACTCAGTTGGTTAAGCAGCTGCATTCAGCTCAGGTCATGATCCCATGGGTCCTGGGATAGAGCCCCGAATTGGGCTCCTTGCTCAGCAGGGAGCCTGCTTCTCCCTCTCCCTCTGCCGCTTCCCGCTTGTGCACGCTCGCGCGCTCTCTCTCTCTGACAAGTAAATAAATAAAATCTTTAAAAAAAAAAAAAGATAAAGATAAAAGAAGAAACGTAAGATCAGTGGAATAGCAATGACAGTCCAGAAATAAATCCTAATATTTATGGTTAATCAATCATTGACAAAAGGGGGCAAGACCAAGGTAAAAAGTTGTCTTTTCAGGGGCGCCTGGGTGGCACAGCGGTTAAGCATCTGCCTTCGGCTCAGGGCGTGATCCCGGCGTTATGGGATCGAGCCCCACATCAGGCTCCTCCGCTATGAGCCTGCTTCTTCCTCTCCCACTCCCCCTGCTTGTGTTCCCTCTCTTGCTGGCTGTCTCTGTCTCTGTCGAATAAATAAATAAAATCTTTAAAAAAAAAAAAAAGTTGTCTTTTCAACAAATGGTGCTGGGCCAACTGCGTATCCACAAGCCCCTACCTCACATCATATACAAAAATTAACTCAAAATAGATCATAGAACTAATGCAAGAACTAAAACTATAAAATTCTTAAAACGCAGGAATAAAACTTGATGACCGTGGGTCAGGCAGTGATTTCTTAGATATGACACCAAAAAATTAAGTAATACAAGAAAAAAACAGGTAAACTGGACTTCTTGAAAATTAACTCTCAGGAACGGGCTGGCTCAGTCAGTAGAGCACACAACTCTTGATCTCGGGGTTATAAATTCAAGCCCCACTTTAGGTGTAGAGATTACTTAAAAATAAAATCTTAAAAAAAAAAAAAAGGAAAAGAAAATTAACTCTTGTGCTTGAAAAGATACCATCAAGAAAGTGAAAAGACAACCCATGGAATGGGGGAAAATATTTGCAAATCATTAATCTGACAAGGTCTGACAATAAAGAATTCTTATAACAACAATGAAAAAGACAACCCAATTAAAAATTGGGCAAAAGATTTGAACAGGATCCAGAAAGATACACAAATGGCCAATAAGCTCTTGAAAAAATGCTCAACATGATTACCCATTACAAAAATACTCATCGAAACCACACTGAAGCCACTAGGATGGCTAGACTAAAAAAGATGGATAAAAGCAAGTGGTAACAGGATGTGGAGAAACCAGACCCCTCATATGTTGCTGGTGGGAACGTAAAATGATGCAGCTTCCCTCGGAAAGTCTGGCAGCTCCTCAAACAATTACACATAGTTATTAAGGGACCCAGCAATCCCACTCCTGGGCATACCTCTAAGAGAAATGAAAATTATATGCCCACAGAAAAACGTGTATATCAGTGTTCATAGCAGCATTACCCATAATCGTTAGAAAGTAGAAATAACCCAAATATTCAATGTTTAACGAATCCAGAAACAAAATGTGGTACCTCTATTACAAGGGAATATTACCTGACCGTGAAAAGGAATGAAGGTCTGATTCATGTTACAACACGGACGGACCACGAAAACATGCGAAGTGAAAGAGATAGGCACAAAAGTCCACAATGTGTATGATCCCATTTACGGGAACCTATCAGAATCCACAGTTCCTTAGACACAGAGAGTGAATTAGGTGCCAAGAGCTGCGGAGACAGTGGGACTAGGGCGTGATTAATAATGTGTACGGAGTTTCTTTTGGGACTGTTGAAATGTTTTAAAATTAGATTGTGGTAATGGTTGAAACAACTCTGTGAATACAGTAAAAACCACTTTAAATGGGTGAATATTATGGTATGTGAAATATCTCAATAAAGCGGTTAAAACACAAAGGAAGCCTACGGAAGGATGTTCCAAAAGGGCATGCGCCTCTTTCCCAGGCACCTGAGGCCGTCCCGCACACGGGTCTACTGCTGTGCCCAGGCCCGCAAAAGTCCACCATCCTGGCTGCTAAAGGCCTCCATCCTAGAGTCTCCTGCTCGCCCTCCCCTCCCTAGGCCCTGGGCTTCAGAAAGATCCCTGCACACTGGGTGGGGCAAGACGGGCATCCCAGAGGCTACTCCAAAATGTCTAGCTCAGCCTTTGTCCTGCGCCTCTCCCCTCTAGATCCGTAACTGCCTTCCTCTCAGAGCTTAGTCATGGGGAAGAAAAGGGACGTTACCAAGGCCACGTCAGACCCCAGATCATGCCGCCCCCCACAGCGGCCTTCAGAGCCAGAGCTGGCAGGCCAGGCAGCTGAAAGGAGCAGGAGGGGAAGGTGGGCCAGCAAGTACACACAGCAGGGGCTCCCATGGGTAAGCAACAACCCGCCCACTTCCCAAGTTCTAGCAGGTTCTGTTTCCTCATCTAGGCAAAGGGATGATAACCTGTATTTGGAATGGTGCAGGGTGTGAAAATAGTCGGTACAAGCATTTCACACACTGATAAACACCACCCCAATGAGATGTTGTGACCAACAGCCCTGGACTCAGCTCCCTAGGCAGCCAGGACAGTCTGGGAGACTGGATGTTACCACAGTTCCTAGGAGATACTCCAGGGAGAAATGGGGCTTTTTGAGAAGCGACCACCTGGGGGCCAGCCAGTCTCATGGTGGGGAATTTGGGGGACAAAGAAAGTATGCTGGGCTAGAGAGGCATTCTCCTTAAGGCTGTGCTGTCACCCAGTCCCAGGGGACTGCCAGCCTGCCAACCCACTGGCCTCACAACCCTCACCCTACCCTCTTTCCAGGACAGGGTGAGGAAATACCTACTGGAAAGTTCGGAAGAGGTTCCGGTCAAGGGCGCTTTACCTCCTCTACGATAGCAGGGCCTGCCTTGATTCCAGGGTCTCCGGCAGGTGCTGAGACTCACCTTGGTCCTCTGCCCCCTCCCCACCCCTGCTACCATACATACGGAGGTGGCTGGGCCCAGAAGAAGGTGGAGGGACGGTCCCAAACTAAACCCAGTGCCGTCCCTCACCAGAAGTCAGCACCCAAAGCTCAGGAGGATTCCTCAGAGGCGGCCCCCTCCTTTCTGTCTCTGTCTCCAAGAAGCCCCTTCCAGCCCCTCCCACGTGGATCTGACTTCCCAGACGGTGATCCATTGTAATAACACCCTTGCCAATGCTAAGAGGAGCTACTGGTGCATTTACCAGACAGGCCTTCTCCCAAACTGAGGCACACAAACGCTGAGACCGCAGGCCTGGTTTACCACTCACAGGACCAGAGTTACTCAGCTCTGGGTCCCCCTCCAGCACTTACTCCAAGGTAGGATCCCTACGTCACCTCCCACACCTTCCTGACTCAGCCCCACTCCCCCGCCTCCCATCTGCTACCTCCTCCTCTGCTCCCTTACTCCTGTCATGTCTCCTGCTGCCCCGAAGCCCTAACGGAACACTAGTCTCCCAGACTTCAGCTGGCTCTCCCTGGAAAGACAGATGAAAACCCCAGAAAAGCCCCAAACTCCCTAACTCCCTGGGGCCTAGCAGCATTTAAGAGGCTCACGCATTCCCAGCCCACAGAGGGATCCTTTAAAGGGGTCACAGCTGGCTCTCGACCTGCCATGTAACCTCACTTTCCCTTTTTGTAAAAAGGGTACTGCCTGCCTCTCAAGATTCTTAACCTTCATTTTGGCTTGTGGGGGGGGGGGAGTGTGGTGGGGGGCGTGCGCATGAGGGTGTGGACATCCAAGCAGGATCTCCTGGGACATGGACCAGTCCTGGATCCAGGGCTGTGACCACCCGAACATTTGTCTAAATATAAGCACATACGTGAGAAACACCCCACCACTGATGTTTCACATCTGTAGAATTTCGTAGAATTTCACAGAATTCGGGTGAGAATTAAAATGAGATAGTTATGCAAATGAAACCAACTACAGATGCAGATACCCACTGACAGAAAAACAGCAACACCACTGCTGGCCTCAGATAAACGCTCAGACCACCCCCACCCCACATTCGGCACTCTAACGACTGGCCGGCCCCAGACCCAGGCCACAGCACTCACTTTCTTAACGCGGCAGAAAGGCGCTTCTTTAAGCACGTGAGCATATAAGGCAACTGCTGACCTGTCCCAGTGGCCAGCATACCCATCAGCATGGCAGGAGCTTAGTAAGTGCAGGCTTGGGAGCCCATTCAAACCAGGCAGACGCCCAGGCACGAAGCTTTGCCAGGATTTCCGTGGCGATCCCGACACCCTGGACCCAGAAGGCATGCCTCTCTTCACATGGTGGCAGCCCCACTTCTGTGCAGCGCACAGCCTTCCATGAGGGCAGACGGTCTACCGAGCCACACAGGGCATTTCAGTCCAGCCACTCTGGGTGTCTGAAAGTAACCAGCCCCTTTTAAGCCTGGCTCATAAAACTCCACCGCCCGGCACCCGTCTCCAACACCAAACACCAAGCTGATAGGATTACCAAGGGGAGAGGTTAGTTTAAAACAAACCACTTCCTCATTTTCTAAGTTGGTGGCTTCTAGGAGCCTGGACACAAAGAGCCAACCACGATTTCCATTCCATGGCTGCTTTATGGTTTACCCAGATCATCGAGTCAGCCTTTCATCTGACTGCCTTTCATGTAAAAACTCCCCCATTTTGACCTCTGCAGGCAGAAAGAGAAGAGGAGGGGAAGATGGGGAAAGGCCGGAGCCCCAGGGACGGGAGGCTGGGGAACTACCAGGCAAAATCCCACCCAGAGGGGCCACGGCGCTGCTCCCTGAAGCTTCATCGTGTCCCATGCACATCACTAGCTGCCTGCAGGGGAGGGGAGTCCACAGAAAGGCCACGGCCATTCTCTCTGTTCCTCGCCCCTACACGTCTCACGTGTATAGAGGGTATAGAGGTACAGAGGTAGACGGCCTGAATTTGGAAAATGGGCTACTGAGTAGCCTGGAAATCCAGGCGGTGCAATATAACACTTAGAGCTGGGACTCTAAGCAGTTACTTAATTGCTGCATGCCTCAGTTTCCCCATCTGAAGAATAAGGATGATAACCTTGCTTCTGATTACTGTGATGTCCAAATGAGCTAACTAATCCATGTGAAGTTTTTTATGTGTGTATCTGGCTCACAGTGAGCTCTGTATGTTATCACCATCCTCAATCAGCTGTCTTTTTCAGACCCCTCAGTGGCTTTGGGCAAGGACACAGAGGGCCTGGGGGGTGGCCAGCCAGGTGTGGCAGCCAAGGTGCTGCTAATGGGCTCCTACGCATAGGGGCTGGCCTCAGGGGGCATCCAGCGCAGCCTGCCCTCCAAAGCCCCAGACTGACACATGGTCACCAAGGTACAACCACAGAAAGGACTTCCAGTGGCCACAGATCTAGAGTGAGTCTTCTCAGAGCTGAGAATCCAGAGCCAGCATCCTAGGTACTACCAGCAAGGAACATGCAGTCCTCGATCCTGATGGCGACCTCCTGTCACAGGCCCTCGCACTAGAGAAAAGGACAACAGCTCAAATGTCATTCACTGCCCTTCTGCAAGCCTAGACTCCTGCCCTGGAAGACTCCATCATCTAAGGTCTTGCTCCTCCATATGGCCTCGGCACTCCTGACAGGCCATTCTCATTTGCCAATGAATGAAACCTGCAGTTCCTCCAACAAGTCTCCCCAGGTTGGCTGAGGCTGCGAGCTTCCCAGGTGAGGCCTCAGAGAAGGGCATGTCATGACCCTTCCCACCTAGAGCCAACTCTTTCCCACCTAGGCACCCCTACCCCAGCATTCCTGCACTGCCCTGAGTGCTCTTTCCCACCTTATCCAACTGCCAAGATCTTACTCATTCTTCAGTGTCCCCTTCAGATGACCTAGCCTCTTCAGACAAAACTAACCACAACCCACCCCATGTTCCCAAAGCTCTTTGCAACAAACACACCAAAGCCTGCATCTTGATGTATGACAGTAGCTGGTTTATGTCTCCATTCAAACGAGATAGCACCCCGTCCCTCACGAACCACACCGCCCCCATGCCCAGCACAGCATAGGCACTGGGCACCTCGGTACTCAGGGAAGCCCACAAGAAGGCTGCCTTTAAACCCCACCTATGAAGTGCCACACAAGGCCTCCCGAGGGCGCCTCTCTGGGCAGGAGGGACAGAACACACACCTGCCTGGCAGCAATGCAAGGCTTGACACCTGTCCTCTTCCCAATAAGGCCTTACTAGAGCTCTGCCCACCTAAACATGTAAAACCAGAAGTCCCTTTTCCACTTCCCTTCTAGCTCCAAAACCAGATTATCTTCCAGGAACAGTCACTGATGACTTCCAGGGAACTCTCAGGGCCCTGGTTCCAGGTCTGTCTCAGGATGGCACAGACAAGGGGCGCCTGGGTGGCTCAGTCGGTTGAGCATCTGCCTTGAGCTCAGGTCGTGGGATCGGCTCAGGTGCTGGAATAGGAGCCCTATATCAGGCTCCCTGCTCAGTAGGGAGCCTGCTTCTCCCTCTCCCTCTGCTGTTCCCACTGCTCGTGCTTGCGCGCTCACACGTGCTCACTCTCTCTCTGTCAAATAAATAAATAAAATCTTAAAAAAAAAAAAAAATATGGCACAGACCAAGGCCCAGGAGAGCCTTCCCCAACTCAGAGCCTGCCATTCGCCCCAGATGGGTGGAGATGGAATGTGGACAAACCACATCCTTCAGCAGCTTCCCCCAGCTCCCTTCTATAGAAAAGACCAGCTGAGATGCCACCCAGTGAGGCTTGGGCAGACAGATAAGATGTGCAGGAAGGGCAGGCAGGCTTGGCAGTGGAATTGGGTAGCTGCCTGAAAAGGTGGAGGCACTCTGTGCTGGGTTTCCCATCCTGCTCCTCAACCCTCTCCAGACCAATCCGATCCCAGAAGGCCTTAAGGTAAGGCCTCAAGCTCTTCCCCCACTGTCACACCACTGTCCCTCCACGATCCCACCAAAACCCCTGCCAGCCCAGCCACTTGGTAGCTGAGGGTTTTAGGGCTCTCCCAGGGTCCCCTGGGGTCACAAAGTCATTCAACAAACTGACTTCTACCACCAGCAGTATATGCATGTAATTTCTAACAGTTCTAAGACAGGCCCTCTGGCCACACTGAGGCAGGGGTAAGCAGGGAAAAGTGCCCGAGACCAAAGTCCAAGGTCTGCGTCTGGATTTGGGTTCCGGATCTGGTGCTGAGCAGACGCCTGTGTGACCTGAACCGGTCCCTCCCCGTCGGTTTTCTCATCTCGGAGATTGGACCCGGCAGCCGCACGTCTCCCTGCGAACCGCCCACGAACCTGTGGGCGGGGGATGTCTTAAGTCCTCACCCGCCACCCCCTCCACCGCACCCCGGCCGAGGCCCCACAAGCCACCGGCCAAACGCGAAGACTCGCTCGGAGAGGAGACAAAGCCTTCTCTAGCCTACCCAAGGGGAGGACCGCTCCGGCCACTGGAGAGAATCCGGGAGCCGGGCACAGGCCCCGCTCCCTCCCCAGGGGCCCCCGTGCCCCCCTTCCTCTGAGGGGGGAAGCCCTTCCGGCGGTTCTGGGCCGCGAGGACCCAAGGAGGAGCCCAGGCGGACGAGAGGCGGGGTGAAAGGCTGCCTCGACGCCGGGTGCCGAGGGCCGGCAGGCTCTAACCCAGGGGTCGCGGGCTGCCGGCCGCGGGGGCGCACGGGGCGCTCCGGGCAGGGTGGCACCTGTTGGCGGCGCCTCCCCTCCCGCCCTCCGGCCCCCACCCCGGGCGCAGGCGGTCCGGGACTGTGCCTGGGAGAGTCAGGCGGGCGGCGAGCACCGAGCCAGCGCCGCACCCGGCAGGCGGGGGCTCCTAAACTTGCAGCTCGGCGCACACGGCCGCGCGGGGCAGCGGGGGCTACTCACCCACCCACCGGCCGTGGCAGCAGGCCGAGAGACTGGCAGCGGGAGCCGGGGGCCGCGGGATGGGCGCCGCGCTCGGCGGGCTGGAGGCAAAGTCCCCGAGGCGCGCGGAGTACGCAGCCGCCGCTCCGCTACTTCCTTTATTTCCCGCCAGCCACGGCCGGCCCCGCCCCCGCCCCCGGCCCCGCCCCCGGCCCGCCTACCGGGAAAGGCCCGCGCGCCGTTCCGGAGCGGCGTCGCTCGAGCTCTGCTGGGCGTTGGGACGTCCGCTCGGTGGAGCCGCCGAGGGTACAGCGCTCTGCCACCGTCGGACCGTGGTCCCTACCAAGGTGCCATCCGCGAAGGTCGGTCACGCGTTCCGGGGATGCAGGGATTATTCCTATTGTTCCTGGCTTGGAAGTGCTTTCGGAATCCTCTCGAGCTGTTCCTGGAAGAGCCTGGGGGTGGTGAGTCCCGGTAATAATCCCAGGAAGCCGTTCACCAGCGCCTGTGCCCAGATAGCCCCACAAGTGCACAGGCAAAGGAGAAACACGTGACTCCAACAGAAGAGAAACAATCAGGAAAACAACTTGCTGGAAATCATGAGAAAACAAATAGGACCATGGAAGTTGCTACACTTGAACGGAGTGGTATAAACTGAATTTTATTTGTTTTTAAGATTTTATTTATTTGAGAGAGAGCACAAGCAGGGGTAGGGGCAGAGGGCGAAGCTGGTTCTCCCGCTGAGCAGGGGGGTAGCCCGATGTGAGACTCAAACCCAGACTCTGAGATCATGACCTGAGCCGCAGGCAGATGCTTAACTGACTGAGCCACTCCCGGCGTCCCTAGAAACTGAATTTTAAAGAAGAAAAAGATTGGAAGGAAATACAACCAAAAATCATCACAAGGTTACATTAAAATAATAAAAATCACAGTGTGGTTTTTTTGTTTTTTTTTTTTTAGTTTTCACTTTTTTGTGTTTTCCAATTTTTCTGAAAGGACGGTGGCATTCATTTTACAATGACTAAAAACGATTATAATGAAAATCACATAATGGACTGGTTTGTTAAATTTAGGCAGCATTATCTGTATTTCAAGTTGATTTCTTTATCAGAGCTGCATGTCCAAGTGATTAAAGTATAAATTGCAAGTAATATTTTGTAAAGGGGCTGTCTCTGAGGTTTCTGGCAGCCAAAGCAAGAGCAGTTAATTTCACAATTCTGTGAAGGATCGAGCATACCAGTTTCCACTTCAAGAGTGTCCAACCTTAACTTGCACCTAACTGTAAATGAAATTTCTGGGTTTTGTGTGCAGTCTTAACTTGGCTCTGCAGGGGACAATCTAGAAATTTTGAGCAAGAACAGGTTCATTCCAATAAATATATTTACTCCAATGCTGACCTCTTTGAAGGAGGCACAGGATGCCTGAGATCAGAGTGCAAATGCCATGTGGGGGAGTCCCTGCTGGATACTCTCTCCCTGCAGAAGAAGATGCAGTGCATGCTGGGGCCGGAGGGGGCGGAGGCTGTGTGGTCCACCCCAGATGGACGCTCTGCTTGTGGGCCGCAGAGACTGGCCTACCTAAGCTACATGTCCCTTCTGGCACCATTACGTTTCTAGGACTGTAAATGTGTCTCTGCTACTGTATGTGGACCAACTAGCCTATATCATGCTCCCCAAGAAGCAGTTCCCCAGCTCAGACTTCTCGCCGGGAGTTGTTTAACTTCTAACCAATATGCAAAAAACTAGTAATCCTTCCCATCTCAACACTACCCAACTCTCCTGATTGCTCAGCACTTCTGATGGCTAAACTTTGAATAATGGATGACATACTTCTCTGTCTCGCTGAACAGGACTGTAAACATTGCGTTTTTTCCATGCCTCCAGTCATCTTCGCAAGCATGGCCTCCTGTGCCATGAAACTCTGTGCCAGCCCTGGGCAGCATTCCTGGTTCCATCTCCAGAAGATGCGTGTCTGCTCACTGATCCCTGCATCTCCAGATACGGAGGTCACAGCAGTGCTGCTGTGAACATTCTCCTACTAATCTTTTTGTGTACATATGTTTTTACTTCTCTTGAATATAATACCTAGGCATGGCACTGCTGGAATGTGAGGAATATTCAACTCTGTTACCAACAGCCGGTTTTTCAAAGTGGCTGTACCACGATCCCCTGTGGCTCACCCTACACCACCAGCACCCTGGTCCATGCCACCATCTCCCCCATCATCGCAGTAACCTCCTAACAGGGGCTTCTTATATTTTTCCTCCTTTTATAAAATGTCAGATGGTATCACTCCACTCTTTAAAGTCCTCGATGGTTTCCCAAGGCCTTTTCAATAGCCTACAAAGTCCTGTATGAGCTGCACCCTCTTTAAGCTCAAATCCTACCACCGTCCCCTTATTATTCTGCCTCTGCCCCAATGGCCTATGTGCTTTCCCTGGGCCTGGCTTCATTTCCTCCACAGCACCTACCACACCCTGAAATATTCTATAATTATTCATTTGTGTTGGACTGTCTCCCCTCACTGGGAAATAATCGACAAGGAGGACAGGGACTTGTTTTATTCATGCCCTCGTGTTGGTCCCTAAAACAGCCCTTGGTACTTATGGGTGCGCAACAGATGGAATAACTATGTTGACAAGGAAAACATCAGGTGGTGTTAGGTGCCGTGCAGAAGACTAAACAGGGCCCTGGGAGGGCAGCTGAGTGATGGGTGGCTCATGAGCTGGGTCATCTGATGCCTAAAAGTCAAAAGAGGAGGAGGCAGAGCGTTGTGGCCATGGGAAGCATCTACAGCAAGCACGCCAACGCAGGAAGGAGCCTGCTGTCACTGGTGCATAGCGGGTGCAGGGCGACGGCAGCGAGGCGTGGGGGCTGGCTGGGTGAGGAGTCAGGGTCTTACCCTAAACACTGTGGGGGCCACGGACTTTGTCCTGCAGGGCGGGATTTATGCCAATCAGCCTCCACAGTTTTTGTGTCTCCTATTTAGCTTCTTGCAGTCAGGGTAGCTTCTCTCCACTCCAATCCCCCAGTTCTAACGTGCTGCTTCTGTTATGCTTTGGGCTTTAAAATCTGTCCGCACTGCCTGTAAATTAAGAGAGTATGATGCTTCTCACAAAGGTAAGTCTATAGGGTCAGAAAACATAGCAGTGGCTGCCAGACACTGGAAGGGGAGGGACTCTAAGGGAAGACGGGAATGATGGAATATTTCTGTATCCTCATTGCGGTGGCTGTTACACAACAGTATACTTTTGTCAAAATTCACAGAACTCCACACTAACAGGTGAATTTTACTGTACGTACCTTAATTCAAACATGAGACTGTAAATACACAAACGAGAGAATGATGCTCTTAGTGATGAAGACAGAACACAGAACCCGTGGGGCGCCTGGGTGGCTCAGTAGGTTCAGTGTCTGCCTTTGACTCGGGTCATGATCCTGGGGTCCTGGGATCCAGCATCAGGCTCCCTGCTTGGCGGGGAGTCTGCTTCTCCCTCCCCCTCTTTTTGCCTTTCCTTCTCCCTCTCTTAGCTCCTCTCCCTCCCCCTGCTCATGCTCTCTCCCTCTCTCTCAAATAAATAAATAAAACTTCAAAACAAAACAAAATGCAACACCCAGTAAGGTTTTGGCTGAAAGGGTGTAGGAAGCTAAGCAGTCTGACTTCAGTTTCATTTTCCCTGAGGCTTCACACTGTTGCTTCCGGCTGTTGGGCCACTTCTCCTATGAAACCCCAACCCCCTTCCTAAGTTCCCTTTATTGCAGCGAAACAGGATGGCATTTTCAAAGACATCTTGAAGGAATGCTGTTTGAAAGAAGGGGGAATGAAGCATGAGAGACTGTGGACTCTGAGAAACAAACTGAGGGCTTCAGAGGGGAGGGAGGTGGGGGAATGGGATAGGCCGGTGATGGGTATTAAGGAGGACACGTATTGCATGGTGCACTGGGTGTTATACGCAACTAATGAATCATCGAACTTTACATCGGAAACCGGGGATGTACTGTATGGTGACTAACATAATATAATAAACATTAAAGAAAAGAAGACCATAAAAAAAAAGAAAATGATTATTTCTGAAACCAATGTTATGGGCTGAATTGTGTCCTCAAATTCATACGTTGAAGCTCTAACGTCCTAGTCCCTCACAGTGCGAGTGTTTTTGGAGACAAGCTCTATAAAAAGGTAGTTAGGGTTAAATGAGGCCACTGGTGTAGGCCCTAATCCAGTGTGACTGATATCTTTACGGGAAGAAATTAGGACACGGACGCCCACCGAGGGAAGACCATATGGAGACACAGGGAGATGGCAGCCGTCTACCAGCCCAGGAGAGAGGCCTCAGAAGAACCAATGCAGCCGATCCCCTGATCTTAGACTTCTGGCCCCCCAGTCTTTTTCCGGGAGAGAGTTGGTTTCTGCTGTTTAAGCCCCCAGGGCTGCAGTACTTTGTTACCGGGGCCCTAGCAAACTCACACACCCACTTCCAGCTAGGAGTCACCTCTACCGTCAGAAGGGGCTGGCTTTCTCTTTTACAGCCTGTGTTCCTTACCAGGTGACCTTCCTCTTCTGGTCCTGGGGAGGGCTCCCACCTGTCTTACTGATGAGGGAGAGAAGGCTAGCCGAGGACAACGCACAAGCTGACACCCGCAACCCTCCCCCACCCCTACTCCCAGGTGGGCTCTGTGTGACCTTCCTCAGGCACTCCTGGCCGCCCTAACGCTAAGGGAAGGAAAAACAAATGGTTAACGGATAGAGATGACAGTCCTGCAAGACGTGAGTCTCCCTCAGTTTACAAATGTCTTAGTGATTTACAAGGAAAAAGCATTCGTATCAATAACCTAACTTCCAGAAGGAAATGTAGATGAAATTAAATGTCCTTATAACCTGCAGCCCACTGACAAATACTTGAGGCAGGCAGGGTATAACGTTCCTCCAGGAAGCTCCCAACAGTCTTAATGTTAATACCTTACCAGAAGGAAACACAACCTTGACGACGACAAGGCCTCCAGTATCTTCTAGGTCCTCTTTAGCGTATGAAAGTTCTTTTAAAAACCTCCCTTTTTCCTTACCCCAACTCCCAAGTATATAATCAGTCACCCCTTACAAACCCCATGCCGCAGCTCTTTCTGCTCCTGGGTCCTGTCCCCATGCTTTAATAAAACCACCTTTTTGCACCAAAGACGTCTCAAGAATTCTTTCTTCACCATCAGCTCTGGACCTCACCTACATTCAAAACTACATCATTACCCTACTCCAAGGTCAAGGGCAAAGCTTATCCTTTTTTAGAAAAATTTAAATCATTCCTTCCTTCTCAGGCCTGTGTCCCTTCAGACCCTCCTTGCAGACTGTCTCGGACAGGCCGAGGTGACAGCCAGCTGTGGCAGAGTGGTATTGGGCCTCCCTCAACCTCGCTCTGACCTGACCTTCCCAGGCTCTGGCCCTGGGCCAGGTCACACATCTAGATCCAGGCTCACAGGAAAACGCAGGCCTAAACCCCTCCAGCTTCAGACACCCGCACAAGCCTGTGTGTGGCCACAACCTGGTAGGGAGGGGCTTGGTGACAGCTCTGTTTAGAGCCCCCTTTACACTCTCATGTTCAAGGCTGAGGTTGGAAAATAGAGGTTACTGGTTATCTGACATCCAGACGCCAGACGTATTGTTGTGGGAAGCCAACTTGGGGTTGAAAATTGGTTTGGGGAAGATGAACCAACTAATATCTGTTCCATCTCATGTGGAATCAGAAAGGAAGACAAACGGGGCACCTGGGTGGCTCAGTCATTAAGTGTCTGCCTTCGGCTCAGGGCGTGATCCTGGTGTCCCGGGATCAAGCCCCACATCAGGCTCCTCCGCTATGAGCCTGCTTCTTCCTCTCCCACTCCCCCTGCTTGTGTTCCCTCCTTTGCTGGCTGTCTCTATCTCTGTCAAATAAATAAATAAAATCTTTAAAGAAAGACAAACTACTCTCCCTATGGCACATCTTAGAAAGTCCTGTTGGCTTCCCCTTCCCCAACTGGTCCACCTGGAGCTTTGATTAATGCTAAAAAGCAGATCTCCAGGGGGCCTGGCTGGCTCAGTCAGAACTGACTCCTGATCTTGGGGTCATGAGTTCAAGCCCCAAGTTCCCTCGTTGGGTGTAGAGATTACTTAAATAAATAAATTAAAAAAAAAAGAAAAAGCAGATCTCCAGTTGATGATATACTATGTAAGCTTGAAAGACAAACACCGTATGATCTCAGTCATATGTGGAATTTAAGAAACAAAACAAAAGAACATAGCGGAAGGGAAGGAAAAATAAAATAAGACAGAGGGAGACAAACCTTAAGAGACTCTTAACTCTAGAAAACAAATGGAGGGTTGCTGGAGGGGAGGTAGGGAGTGGGGTAACTGGGTGATGGGCATTAAGGAGGGCCCGTGATATAAGGAACACCAGTGTCATACACAACTGATGAATCACTAAATTCTACCTCCGAAACTAATAATACAGTATGTGTTAATTAAGTTGAATTTAATTTTTTAAAAAGTCATTTATTTATAAAGAATGTTTCTCTTTTATGCTTCTTTTTAAAAAAATCTCAAATGCAATGCATTGGAGGAATCATGGGGCCTCCTTCTTAGCACATGGTCATCATCAGTCCCGACCTCTCCTGTGTTGTTTCTCATTTATTTCCTCTCTCTTTTCCCTTTCCCATCTCCTTCACCTGCCTCTCACAGGCAGCTTTTAGGATATATGTATTATATATCATTTGTAGAAAGTCTTGTAAAAAAATTTATACTGTTGTTTTGTCCATATTATGGTAGATCTCACTTTTTAAAAATTTTTTAAAAAGATTTATTTATTTATTTATTTATTTATTTATTTATTTATTTGACAGAGAGAGACAGAGAGGGGGAACACAAGCAGAGGGAGTGGGAGAGGAAGAAGCAGGCTTCCCACTGAGCAGGGAGCCTGATGCGGGGCTCAATCCCAGGACCCTGGGATCATGACCTGAGCTGAAGGCAGACACTTAACAGCTGAGCCACCAAGCGCCCCTTATTTTATTTTTTTCCTCACTCAGTGCTGTATTTGCAAGATCCCTCCGTGTTGCTATGTGTATCACTCCTAAGTGCCACAGAGCACTCCAGTGTGGGCATTCCCCACATTTTGCCCATCTGATCCCCCATATATAAAAACTCCAGATTACTTCCAACTTGCTGTCATTACAAATAACACTCAAATGAACATCCTCAAATATGGTCCCTATGAGCCTGGATGAGAATTTGTTTAGAGAGCTACCTGGGCACCGCATTACTGGTCATAGGGTGGGCACATGGGTAAATCGACCAAGTACTAGCGGCCGCTCTCCCCAGCGGTTGCTCCTCTACATTCCCGCCAGGAGGACCCATTGCTCCTGTTCCCCTCCATCCTCACCAACACTCAGCATGCTCTAGGTTGCTAATTTTGCCAATCTAATCGATGTAAAATAATGTCTCACTGTTACCTCGTGTTTGCATTTCCACGATAAGCGATGAGTTTGAGCATCCTCGTTCAGGATAGAAGTATCAATTTGCATCCTTTAGTGAGCAGACGCTGAAACGGGGCAGCAAGAAGTTTTGTCGGGGGAGATAATGTCTTGAGAGATAGAGGAAGAAGCAGGATTGAACAGAGAAAACCTTCAGATCACAAGGCAGGTCTGAGCGCTGTAGAAGGAAACAGGGGAGGAAGGAGAACCGGACAGACCATGAAACAGATCTGAGAAGGTCACAACCATGCCAGTCGGTAGCTCCAGAGCAAAGAACACCTGTTAAAGGAGAACTGGACAGAAGCCCATGTCCCACCATGCTCATTCACGCTTGGGAAGTGCCTGGCTTCTGCAGAGCGTCTGAGGGCCATGCCGCTGGGGGCTGTCCCCCAATGGCGCTCCTAGCAGCTGCAGAGTGGCAGACTCGAGGCTGGCCGCAGGTCTGAGCAGGACTGCTCCACGGCTGCCACACGCGTGCTGGAGGAACAGCCCGCAGGACCTCAAGAGCTGAAGACCTCAGAGGTCTATTTCTTGCTCAGTCTGACATGGGTCAAGTGGCTCTCCGTGGAGGCTCTCCTCCAAAGGGGATGCTAGGATCCAAGGAACTTTCCAGCTAGGGTCTCTGCTGTCCTGAGTGCCTCACGTGTGGTGATTAAGCTGCAGAGGCACAGGGCGCGGCGCCCACCGCTAACTGACTCGGAGCAGGGCCACAGCCTTCACACTCACATCCCCTGCGGGAGCACCGCTCATGATCTCAACATAGCTACAGAGGAGGAAGCCAGGAAATAGATCGTGTGCCCAGGAAGAGGAGATGGGACGGGGGCATGGCAACATACACCACTGTCTCTGCCACACTCTCTGATAATTTACCTGTTTAGCTCCTTAGCCCACGTATCCCCTGGGGTCCTCGTGCTCTTCTTATTAGTTTGCAGGAGTTCCTCAGCTATTCTATACCTTTATTGGTTTTATTTTTTTTTTTTTAAGATTTTATTTATTTGAGAGAGAGAGAGAGAGCACAAGCAGGGGGAGTGGCAGGCAGAGGGAGAAGCAGGCTCTCTGCTGAGCAGGGAGCCCGACATGGGGCTGGATCCCAGGACCCTGGGATCATGACCCGAGCCAAAGGCAGATGCCCAACTGATGGAGCCACCCAGGTGCACCTAGAACTTTATCTTCTTTAGATATTATAAATATCTTCTTCCAATCTGTTCTTGGCCTGTTAACTTTGTCCATGGTATCCTGTATTAAACATACTTTTCAAATTCATCCATTTCTTCCCTGTGCTTTTGAACTGTAACTTGAGAAGCCCTTTTCTCCACAGGTCACAAACATAGTCTCCTATATTTTTTCTATCTTGTAAATTTATAGTTTTGTTTTTTACATTTTGAGAATGTAAAAACATGGGATAAAATACCTAGGAATAAATTTAACCAAGGAGGTAGAAGATACACTGAAAATTACAGAACATTGAAGAAGGCACAAATAAATGGATAGATATTCCATGGTCATGGACTAGAAAACTCAATGTTGTTGAAATGCCCATACTACCCAAAGCGATCTACAAGTTAAATGCAATCTCTATCAAAATTCCAATGGCATTTTTCATAGAAATAGAAAAAGCAATCCTAGAATTTGTATGGAACCACAAAAGACCCAGATTAGTCAAAGCAATCTTGAGAAAGAACAAAGCTGGAGTCATCATGCTTCCTGATTTCAAACTATATTACAAAGCTACAGTAATCAAAACAGTGTGGTATTTGCATAAATACAGATACATGTATCAATGGAACAGAATAGTGAGCCCAGAAATAAATGCACACATACATGATCAATTAATTTGCAACAAAGGAGCCAAGAATACTCAGTGAGGAAAAGATAATAAAAAGTGTAGGGGGAAAAATATAGGGAAAACTGGATTTCCATGTACAAGAGAATTAAAATGGACCCCTTTCTTACTCCATGCACAAAAATCAACTCAAAATGTAATGTAAGATTTGAAACCATAGAATTCTTGGAAGAAAACATAGAGTAAGCTCTTTCACATTGATCCGGGCAATGACTTTTTATATTTGACACCAAAAGCAAAGGCAAAAAAAACAAAAAAATATGTGAGTGGGACTACATCCACTGAAAATCTTCTGCACAGCAAAGGAAATCATGAACAAAATGAAAAGGCAGCCTACAGAATGAGAGAAAATATTTGCAAATCGTGTATCTGATAAGGGGTTAATATCCAAAATATATAAAGAATTCATACAAGTCTATAGCAACCCCCCCCAAAAAAAACCCATAAAGAATACAAGTTAGAAATGGGCAGAGGAAGTTAACCATTTTTCCAAAGAAGCTATGTAAATGGCCAACAGATAGATTAAAAGGTGCTCAACATCACCAATCATCAGGGAAATGCAAATCAAAACTACAGTGAACTATCACCTCACATCTGTTAGAATGGTTATCATCAAAAAAACAAGAGATAAATGCTGTTGAAAATGTGGAGAAAAGGGAACCCTCGTGCACTGTTGGTGGGAATATAAATTGGTGCAGCCACTGTGGAAAACAGTATGGAGGTTCCTCAAAAAAATTAAAAATAGAACTATCATATCTAGCAATCCTAATTCTGGGTATTTATCTGAAGGACATGAGATCACTATATCACAAAGAGCTCTCTGCACCCCCAGCTTCACTGCAGCATTACATACGATGGCCAAGACATGAAAATCCCGAAGTGTCCATTGACAGATGAATGGATAAAGACGTCGCGTGTGCGCATGCACACACACACACACACACACACAGCCATAAAAAAGAAGACAATCCTACTGTTTCCAACAACATAGATGGACTTGATGGCATTATGCTGAGTGAGATAAGTCAGACAGAGAAAGATAAATACCATATGAGCTCACATGTGGAATCTAAAAAAATCCAAAAAACTGAACTCATAGAAACACAACAGATGGTGGCCTCCAGAGGCAGGGGGTCAGTGTTGGGTCACATGCGTGAAGAGGGTCAAAAGGTACAAACTTCTAGTTGCAAGATAAATAAGATCTGGGGATGTCAGGTATAGCATGAGGTCTGTAGTTAACAACATTGTATTGTATATTTGAGGGTTGCTAGGGGAGTAAATCTTAGTCCTCATCACAAGAAAAAAATTGTAACTGGGCACGTGGGTGGCTCAGTTGGTTAGGCGACTGCCTTTGGCTCAGGTCATGATTCTGGAGTCCTGGGATCCAGTTCTGCGCCTGGCTCCTTGCTCAGTGGGGAGTCTGCTTCTCCCTCTGCCCCTCCCCCCTCTATTGCTCTCTCTCTCTCAAAGAAATAAACTCTTTAAAAAATTGTAACTATGTGAGGTGATGGATGTTAACTAAATTTAGCGTGGTGATCACTTCACAATATATGCATATGTCAAATCATTATGTTGTGCACTTGAAACTGCCACAATGTTATGTCTCAATTATATCTCAATAAAACTGGGGGGGGGAAGTCCTTTCTCCATAGATCAAAGATTTCGCCTACATTTTTTCTAGTTTATAAATTTGCCGTTTTATTTTGTGAGTTTTGGTCTTTAATTCATCCCAAGTTTATATTTATATGTAGTGTTGCACAGGAGACTGTTTTCATTTCATCTATATGGTGAGCCAATTTTTTTTCCAAACACCATCTGCAAAACAATTTATCTTTCCTATTGATTCATGGGGCCTCCTTAATCACAACCTGAGTTTCCATGGTCCTTCTGAGTGCTCATTTTGGGGTACCATCATCTGCTGGTCCTTCTACCCATGCTACATGGTTCTTACTATTACGGCTTTGCATTAGGTCATACTATAGGTAAGGCAATCCCCCATGCTTCTTTCTCAAGGTTGTTTTCGCTATTCATGTGTTTTTATTTATTTATTTTTTAAAGATTTTATCTATTTATTTGACAGAGCGAGAGCATAAACGGGGAGAGGCAGGCAGAAGGAGCAGGGAGCCCGACTCAGGGCTCCATCCCAGGATCTTGGGAACACTACCTGAGACAAAGGCAGATGTCCAACTGACCAAGCCACCCAGGCGTCCTGGGTTTTTTTTCTTTTTTTTTAAGAAGATTTTATTTAGGGGCGCTGTGTGGCTCAATTGGTTAAGCGTCTGCCTTTGGCTCAGGTCATGATCTCTGGGTCCTGGGATAGAGCCCCTGCATGGGCTCCCTGCTCCAAAGGGAGCCTGCCTCTCCCTCTCCCTCTGCCTGGCCCTCCCCCTGCTTGTGCTCTCTCTCTGTCAAATAAATAAAAAATAAAAAAAAATTTTTTTAAAAAGAAGATTGTATTCATTTATCTGAAAAAGAGTGAGCGAGCGAGACAGCACAAGCAGAGGGGAATGCCAGAGGGAGAGGGAGCAGCAGACTCCCCACTGAGTGTGGGGCCCAACACAGGGCTCAGTCTTAGGACCCTGAGGTCATGACCTGAGCTGAAACCAAGAGTTGGCTTCTCAACCGACTGAGCCACCCAGGTGCCCCAAAGCTTTTATTTTTAAGTAATGTCTACACCCAGTGTGGGGCTCAAACTCATGACCCTAAGATTAAGAGTCACACGCTCCACCCACTGAGCCAGCCAGGCGCCCCGTGTGTATTTACCCTTTGTAAAAATGTGAAAGAGTTTCTGAGCCAACGTGGAGGATAGGTTTGGCTGGAGAGTCAGGGAGGAGAGTGCTGGGGAAAGGAAAGTGAGAAGAGAAGTTGGGAAGCTGGAAGGGACCATCGGCTTAGCTTGGGAGTCAGCTTCGCTGGGCTGGGGACAGCAGTGAGCTCTGCAAGACACACAGAGGGATCCCAGAGTCAGCACGTGGCTCAGGCCAGAGGCGCTGGGGCATTTTGAGGGTAGAGGGGGCATGTGGACTGGAGGGGCCCAGGCAGCCTGCCCGGGGAGGGTCAGAGGGAGGCTGGCAGGCCTTTCGCATAGTGGTTAAGAGCTCAGCCTTGGCAGTTTGTTTTACTAGCTCTGGGGCCCTAGCAGGATACCGAATTGCTCTGAGGCTCATCGATAAAATGGGGATAATAATACCTCTAAATACAGTGACCGGTACTGTGTTTGTGCTCTCATTGCTATTAAATGGGAAGGAAGGGGACAGCTATGTGTTAGGCATAAAGTCAGAATGAGCAAGGCAAGTTCTCAGAACACAGAATGCCGTGAAGTCGTTGGCATTCCTGGGCTTGCAAATAAGGAGGCCAACAGCTACCCCCAAGAAAGCTGAGGCCCCAGAACAACTTTCTTGATTTCCTATTTCCTACCTATAAAAGAAAATGATAGCACATATTTCAAAGTCGTATCTTAAATATACGAAATATGGGGAAGTCTCAGGCATGGTGTCTGACTTACAATGGCAAGGTCTCAGTAAATCGCTGCCATTGCAATTATTACTTGGTGCCCCTTCAGGGGCTCCCGAGCATCTCTGTGCAGTTGGGGGCGCACGGCTGGGAGTCAGAGGCCAGGATGCAGGGAGGTGGTTTGGGAGTAGGAGCTCAATAGCTGGGGTTTCTGAGGGGGCACGAAGAGCAAGGAAGGAGAGGAGAGGGACTGCCTGCTTGCATCCTCATTCCCTTCCTTCCCTTGTCACCTTCCCATCTGCCTCCACAGCCCCTCCCTAGCAGTCAGTCCCTCGGTGGCTTGCATTGCACACACCTGGACTTGATAATGAACTTCTTCTCCAGGTGTCTCTCATTTCCCTCATTTCCCAGCAGGGCTGGTGCCCGGTATTGCCTCTTGGCTTTCAATAGACCTCAGGTGCCTGGCCCTGGGAAACTGAAGGGATGAAGGACGGTGGCAGGCCAGTGCCCCTGGGCCTTGCCAGCTGAGCTCTGAGAGCACACGCCGTGCCTGCCTCATTGCATTTGGTCCCTGGTGCCTGGCATATTGCACATGTGTGTTGACTAAGTCATTTCTTGCGCCTGCTTTGATGGCATCTTGTCCCCTCCAACTGCAGGAGGCACAGCCTCTGACTTCTCCCAGAGACAAGTCCACGTGGAGTGGGGGCTCTGGGTGGCAGATGGGCTCACGCTCTACCTTCAGGACCCACTTCCCGCAAGCACCCCCCCGCCCAGCCTCCCAGAGGTGCCAGGCTTAGGGTCAGACTTTCCTCAAGCCCATGAATGCCACTTCCTTCCTTCTTCCCAACGCTCATGAGAACCCACAGCGGTGACGCACCCAGCTGACCCTGAAGCCATGAAGTCAAGGCTCTTTCCATCCCAGACACCCCCATCGCCCTCACCTCGGGAACAGAATCTGACAACAGAGGTCTGGAGTGGTGAAAGGGAGGTGAAGGTGTAACATCTGGGGCGGGAGGGAGAGGGGCCCTGGCACGGCACACAGTGCCGTGTACATAGCTAGTTGTCCGTTACTCCCCATGCTGTGACAGGAGTGGAGGCTGGGGGCATGTGAGCCCTCCAAGGCTTTCTAAACCAACAGCAAGACTAACAGGATAGAAGAACATGATGGCTGGCTTATTTCCTTATTTCCAGACCCAAGTAAGTAGCTCAGAGCTTCCACTCCGTGCCCAACTCAGGACTCTACCGTGGGGAAGGCCAAGGGCTTAGCATCTCTGGTGGGCCCTGGGCTGACACGCAGAACAGACAGCAGGTTTAAAGTGCTGTATGAGAGGCCGATGTGGGAGGCCCAGGGGGAGCTGAAGGAAAGTGCCACGGGGCACGGAGCAGTGGTTTACACAGAGGCATCACTCCCCTGTCCTTGGACGTGTGTATACAGGGGCCATGAGCTGCAGACGGTGCCTGGGAAGGAAAGTGTCCCAGTGCTTTCCCACCAACACAGAGTCTAGGCTCTGGCCCTTGAAGGACATCTGGGATTGGAAGGCAGGAGGGTCTAGAGGAAGAAAACCAAAAACTCCTACTTGGGGAGAGGGGAAAGACGGCTACCTCCAGGACCGGGGCTTGTTGGGCAAAGTTCGTGTGCACACCCACGATCCTGTACAGGTGAACTGTCAGCACTGGAAAACGTCGGGCATTTTTTCCAGCCCCGCCAGGTACGTGTCGGCAGATACGGTCTGGGGGAAGCTGTGAGATGCTGGCTCTGACCTAGCTTCGACTCAGTGCCCGCCCTGGGCTAAACAACCAGTCTGGGATTTCCAATATTACTTAGCAGCCTTTCCCTTGGACCTTTCTATCGAGTTAACAACCAACAGGTGCCAGAGGCTCCCATTCAGGGAATCACAGCAGCGTGATTTTCAGGGGTTGACTCCCTAGGCCCAATGGGCTAGAAAACCCAGAAATGTCCCCTTCCAGAGTCTGGCTCTGGTCAGAATGGGCATCAGGGAAGAGGCAGAGAGGAGTTTCCTGGGGGAGGTGGGCTGACTCTGCCAAAGAGCTGGGTCCTCCATCGTTTAACCGCCAGGGCTGGCTGCTCTCCTTTGCCTTGCGGCTGCCCTTCCTGAAGTTAGCTCGTGGGCTGTTGGCTGAATCACACCAAGCCGAGGGGAGGGCATGGGGACCCTGGAGTACAGTAGGGGCCTGGCCATGACTGGCTCGAACGTTTTACATGGCAGTTTGTCAGAGGGAGGGGTGTAGAGAAAGGGGGAGGATCAATGTCCAGAATTCTGCTTAAAGACATGCAGGTTAAGAACGCCAGGTGGCAGAGCCGCTGCGTGCTGTATATGGAATTTTGTGTTCCTCGAGGGGAGGGCCATGACTTTCATTGCGCCGGATCCATGCGCACTGGAGCTGGAGCCTGGGTCTGAATCATGAAGGCCGGGAGACACCTGCCTCACATTACATGAAGTTTCTGGTTCTTTATTCCTATGCTGGATTTCCCCCCATCCAACCCAACCCCGTGACTTCCTTTCCTACCAGCACTGTGGGCTACGGGCGTCAGCACTAACTTCCCGGAGGCCAGACTTTGAGCAGCTGCTGCCAGTTCCTGTCACAGGCGCTCGGGCAGGAGCAGCCCTTCTGCCTCCTGGGACACTAGCACATCTGCTTGTGTGCAGGGGCCCAGGTTCCAGCTCGAGGGGAGCGTCTCTGTGTGGCTCTCGTGACCGGTGTGCGACCGTGACTTGGCAGCCACCGGGGACAGGCACTGTGCCCACAAAACTCAGAGCACTTGGCATCTCTGATCTCTTTTCAGTCCCACAACCACTTTATTGGGCAGAAAGTGAAGGTGACTTTCTCGTTTCAAGGGTAGAAAACAGGTTTGGGGAGCCACGTCCAAGATCAGCCAGCAGGTAGTGGCCACGCTGGGCCAGACGCCAGAACTGACTCCTGGTCCAGTGCTCATTTCACACAGCCAAGTGGCCTCCAATCAAGAATTTTCTCCTGGTTGGAGGTGGGGGAGAGAAGGGAATAAGACTCTTGGAATCATCTTTAGAGGAGTGTAAGGGAAAAGGAAGGGGGCAGGGGAGACCACTCTATCGGCTTGGAGGGAAAATAGGATGAGAAATGTTTTCAACAGTGGACCGCTCCAAATCCATGGGACCAAGCATACCCACAGCGGTGCCCAGAAGGGGCGCTGCAGACACTGTTCGCTCTGTGGTGAACACCACGGTGGTCCCTGTCCCGGGCTGAACACAGGGCTCGGCTCTCAAAGCCAAGGTCAGTTCCTAGGCACATGAAGGCCCAAACACATCTGTTGATGTTTAAGTACTCTTCAGTTGCCAGGTCCATGGGCACAGCCCCACCTCAGCTGGAGGAGGGCTTGTCAGCATCTGTCTCAGCCATCAGTCCCCTGGACAGAAGCAGGCAGCTGTCCCTACTTCCTGCTATTACGATCCACAGAGAGTTGTTCTGTTTCTGTTCTCCCCCTGGATCCTTGCAGAATTCCTCTCCAGGGAGAAGGAAGTATGGAGTTTGTTTCTTGCTTTACGGATGAAGTTCTTTGCTGGCTTCAACTTTTTATTTATTTTTATTTTTTATTTTTAAGTAATCCCTACACCCAACGTGGGGCTTGAACTTACAACCTCAAGATCAAGAGTTGCACGCTCCACTGACTGGGCCAGTGAGGCGCCCCTCGTCTCCAACTCTTGATTAGGTAGGAGCAGAACATATGCACTTTCCAGGCTGGGTGGGCAACGGGGCCAGGCTGCCAGGCTGCCCACCCTGGAGAGGCCAACAGGCCCGCCCCCTCCCCTCCATTCAGTGCCATCCAATCCATTCTGCTTATTAAGGCCTCTTCCAGGGTCAACCCATTGATGCCCTTCTCCTTACCACAGTCCTGACTTGAAATCATCAGATTCCTAGTTTTTCATCCCTGATTACACAGCTAGGTTTTGAGTCCATGTCTTCTTTTTATTGCCCTTAAGACCCCTCGCATCCTACCTCTCCAACAGCAGAAGTGCCCTTCTCCATCAGCCCTGCCACCCCCCACTGTGCTGCAGTGAAACTTCCCATGCTCACCCAGAGATGAAAAACAGGAGATGCTGGGGTGGGGGGCGTCCTCAGCTTGGGCAGAAAGACGATTTTTTTGCTTGCTCTTTTCTTTCAAGGTACATAGTAAGATCAAGGGAAAGAGAAGCAGAATTTTCTCCTTGCTGGGTTTTTTCCAGTCCAAACAAAGTTGGGGGGGGGCGAGGAAGGAGGACTGGAGCAGGGGAACAAGTGGAAGGAGCCAGGAGTAACCATCAGCAACACAGTTCACCCACCCCTGTGGACACTAGCCCTGCCGGAGGCCTGGCTGGGTGGGCAGGGGGTCCTGGCACCTCAAGGAGGGAAGAAATGATCCTCTTCCACACAGAAGAAAAAAATAATGATGGACTTTATTTTGGTTGTTGGCCAGAGGAGTCCAAACAGCTGGTGGGTAAATGTGCACTCCGCTACAGCAAACCGAAGAGAAGTTACTATTTGTTTCCCTCTTCCCACTAAAGACTCTAACCTTCACGAATAGGGTCGGCAGGGCTCTTCACATACACAGGCAGGAACTCATTGGACGTTCCCACGTCAACCCCTGCAGTCAGCACAGCGGCCGTACCCCTCTACCTCAGGCACAGCCTTGCAGAAGACTTGTCTTTTCTTGATGTTTCTTCCAAGTATCTTCCCATAGGAAAACTTGGCAGGGTCCTGGGGCTGCTCTCTGCATCTTCCAGGAACAGGGGCCAAAGCCATGGTGGGGTGATTCACCCAGAAGAGACCCTCACTCTGGGGTCCCCACCCCTCAGGAGGGAAGGCTCTACCAACTCTGATCCCCTGCGCTGTAGATGACAAGAGGAAAAGAGGGTGTCCCCCAGAGTTGAGTGCTTGTTTGTTCCCAAACTGGTATAAGGCACCAAGTGCTGACCCAAGGCCAGCATCTTCCAGCCTCAGGCATGACCCTCCCCACCTGACCCTCTTGCCTCCCCACCCAGATTTTTACAGGTGACTTTAACAACAATGTGATGAAGACTTAAAACATTAATTACTAAGGCCAAAAACAGTATTCTGTCCCAATATGAAGGCTGGTACCAATTAAGTCTGGCCCTGGTTACATATTAAAAATGGTACTTAATTCTTTAAAAACATTTTTAAAAAAGCATTAAATAAAATGCAGCTGGGGAAAGGGGGCTGTTGGCTGTCAGGTGCTTCTTGTGTTTTTCTCCCCAGGAAAGACGTGGCATTCAAGCTCTTGTGGAGACAACCGAAGGCCACAGTGCCAAACTTTGGGTATTCATCCAGGCCTTTCTACCAAGAAACACTTTTTTTCTCGTTGCTTGCTGTGCCAGCCGCCTCTGGTGTGTGAGTGAACCCTTGCTCTTTTGACTCTTGATCGGCGTCACAACTCACATACTGTAGGCTTTACTTGGATGAATCGCTTGTCCTTGATGATGACTCTGGAGGACCCACGGCGTGTCCCCTGGAGCCACTGCGGTGACAGCGCGTTTGGTGGAGCTGCCTTAGGATGAAGGTGGAGGTGGCTGGTGGCTGTGGGCTGTAGAGTGAGGCAGGAGGGAAAAGAGCGGGGCATCCCCTTGAGCTGAGAGTGCTGGTCTGCTCCCAGAAAGGCACTGAGCAGTCTCGCAGCTCAGCATTGTCCAGCCTCAGGTGAAGGCTCTGCCCACACTGCCCATCTACAGCAACCTGTATTGAGTAAGTTAAGTTCCTGAGAGGAAACAGAAGACTCGGCCCAGCATTTTAAGTAATTAAAAATAAATGCACAACTCCATTGGCTCACCAGATAGATCTGAGATGAACTTGGGTAGTAAGGAGCCAGCTCCCAGAGGGCTGGGACCAACTTCCTTCAGTGCTCCTCTTGTTTCTTCAAGGGCAACATTAGTTACCATCATGAAGGCTGTCTGTCCATCTACAAAGGCCCCAATTCAAGAATCTCAAACCCTTCCATGTTTTGGCCTCCCATGGATCCTGTGGGTTGGCTAACAGGGAGGGAGGCACCGACCCGTTAAGTGATAAGCCTCAGGCTTCCTCTGAAGTCAGGGAAGAGGAAGGACCGAATCTCATGTCTGAATGCTAATCTTAATCTCGTCTGACTCCCTTTCCTTACCACTCTCGTGGGTGGACACGGACGCCAGCAACCTCCTCATTTCGCAAGTTGTGTGAGGCAGCCCCACACCTGCCCTGGGCACTCCAAACGACTCTTGCCCTGGATCTGGGGGAATGCTCCATCTGCCTATACTGGAGACTGTGTCGTACAATTGTAGGCTTCCAGGCACCAGGTTGTTTATTGTTACAAGTTCCTCAACTTGGATCCTGCCTTAGCCTGGAGCCTGGACCACCACCAGAGCTGTTCCCTCCTGGGTCCAAAGGCTTAAATTCAGTCTACTTTAGAGCTAGATGTCCACTACTAGAGCTAGATGTCCACTCTGGTTCAGAAAGGCCATGCTGACCATGAAAAGAAAGGTGCTTAGGTGTGTGTGCACACGAGCATGAATGTGCATGCACTGCGGGTCTTCATATTTGTCTTGGGTACAGGTGTCTTCTCAGGCAGAGGCAGCCGGCACACATGGCCTACCCACAGAAGCCAGGACTCCGGCTTCCCTGTTTAAGCCCCACCTGCAAGAAGACCTCAGGGCAGGGGACACAAGGAGTGGGGCTGTCACTAACTGCTACCTGGTGAAGTTCAGCAGCGACAGGTGGTCCATCTGGGAGCATCCGTGAAAGGCCTTTGTGACCCTGGGCACCTGATCTAACAGGCTCCTTGGTTTAGAGTACAAGGTGCAGCTCTGGCCCCCGGGGCTGATGTCTCAGTGGGGCATAATCCACCCAACAGGATGGTTTCTTACCCTCTTCGCTGAACGTTGCTGGGAGGGGATCTTCCGAGCAGGTAACACACGAGGAGCGAGTGAGTCGCCATAAGTGGGCCAATCTGGCCAGCTCGTCTAAAATAAAATGGCACATTCTCTCCATTTGCCATTTTTCACTCTGATTCCTAAGAAGGGACCAGGAAAATTCAGGGTTCAGGAGGGATTTCAGAGCCATAAGACATGACAGTTTCTTGGAAGGAAGGAGGGTATACGCTTCTGAGGCGGCACTTACGTGGGGGCTTGGGCCGTCTTCCTTTCCGGTTACCTGCCTAAAAACAGCAATCATCCTTTCCTGCCACCTGGGGCTGCTGTGAACTGTGGCCAAATCCTGCCTGTTCCCAGCTCTAATCAAAGCCAGCCCCTTTGAGGAACAAAAGGTGACAGGGATCAGCACAGGACACTACCAAACTGCAGTCTTTCCCGACAGGCACGCACCACAGCCACAGAATGTTCACTCGAGCTAGTTATGTTTTCTGCCTGAGATGTCCATGTTTGTGTCAGAGAGGTCCCTTTCTTCTTTCTGGGACAGCTGGCAATAACGCTGAAAGGTTCTGGGAACCAGTTCCGTGGCAGTGACCTCTAGGCTGGGCAACACTCACCCATCCAGTGCCATTTTTTCTTTCCCTGCGGCCATTACTACTCCAGAGGGAGCCATGTGCCTTTGGGATTAGTTCTGTGGGCAATGACATCATCATCACACCAAGGGAGGGGAAAAGAGCTGGAATGTGTCTCCATTTGGAGACAAACCCAAGAGGCTTCTTGTAGCAAAGAGAGAACAGTTGGCCAGGATTATTCCCTTCAATCTCCTGGGGATGATTCCAGTCCAAAGAAGGGTGATATCATCTCTCCAAGACCCTATGCTGAATGTACTTGTGGACATGGACACATGTAAGTGATTTAGGCCTGGAGGCTGCAGACCCCATGACCAGGGCTCCCTGGTCAGCTGTTTCAAAGGACAGAGGCCAGGGTGGCACGGAAGCAGAGCTGGCAAGGAAGGCTGCCAGGAGCACAGGATCACTCCAACTCGAAGAATCTCGCTTTCACAGAACACGTTTCTTCTCTTCAAGAGGGTACTGGGGCCTGGTTTTGAAGAAACCACACTAAGTTGTTTTAGGCATTTTCTCAAATGATAGCAGTTGATGGCTGAGCCAGGATAATATGAAGTTGTGTTCTTTAAACAAGCGTGTGCACACACGCACGCACATGCCAGACATCTAAATGACTTGTGTGGACACCGTCTACCTGAAGAAGGCGGGTGGTGGGGTGTGAAAATGCATCCTGGCTCGTTGCCAAGTCTGCTAAAATGACTTAAGAAATACACTCTGTATTTCTTTGAAAAACTTTTATTGCGCATAAAATGGCCCATTCCCCTTTGCCGCTCAGTTATTACCACCTTTCACATTTTTTTCTTTGAACTCTATCTCCTGCCCCACTGAAAAATTTCTTCTCTTTTGGAAGGATAAAGAATAGTCTATCATTGCTGGTCAAAAGCATCTGGAGGATGGTTTCTGGGGGCAAAGGCCCAGTGATATTACTCGAGCAGGGTTAGAACCCCACGTGGAGTCCCTCAGACTCAGGAGTGGAGGTGCCTGCCGCCTTCCCTCTGGTGTTGTGGAACTGGGCGCCCACTGTATTGGCCTTGTACACACTCAAGCACTGGCATTTCATTCCCTGTGTCCCCTGCCTTCAAGGGGACTTAAATCTCGGGAAGAACAGTTGCCTGGAGCTGCATGCATTTCCAGAGTTGGAAAACATTTCATGCAGCATGTCACCAGGGTATTAAAATAAATTGCAAACTAGTGGTTATAAAATGGGAGCTTTAAAAGAAAGGTGCCCTACTAGAGTTGAAGTCGTAATACCGTCGGGAGTGGAGAACTGGGGCACATCTTGGAGGCTTGCAGATTCTGGAAGCTTCTCTACAAAGTCTTCAGTCCCCTTTCTAGCAACCACAGGCCGCAGTGTGTGCTTCTGAAGGACGACCAGGTGCTGCCCAGCCAGCAGCAAGGGCACACGGTCCCGTGTGGTGCTCCAGCTACGTTAGGGCTACTTACAGCCTATTGCTTTGGTCGCGTCCCGGACCCGCCACGGTGCCAGCACTGCCTTGTTCTGGGGTCCGCAGGAGCGATGAGGGATGGAGGCGGTGCTCCTGGTGCTGGGCTAGTTATGGCAGCATTCGAGAGGCGAAGAGGGTTAGGGACAAGGCCACACAGCAAGGAAGGTCCTGTCTCAAGTCCAATTTTACTCAAGGTTGAGGTTTAAAGAGAGAATCCAGAACACCCTCCTCTCGCCTTTTTAAGAAAGAGAAGAAACAAGGACACTCTGCCTCGTCAGAAAACAGGAAGTGAAGGAGTCAGAGCTGCGACGGCTGCTAGCAGCACACCCCCTGCGTTTCCACAGGGGAGAGATGACAGCTTTCGGACAAGGTGAAGAGTAAGACAGGTTCTCTGTTCCTTTGTACTAGGAATGAAGGTTCAAGTTGAGGCATGGTGGGGCTCCCCATGGAAATCTCAAGGTCAGCACGGACACCTGATCTAGGCTGCCCTGAAGAGCTGCCAGGCCTCTGTTCACCCTACACTGGCCCCTCTCCACCAGAAGTCTGCCGGAGGACCCTTCCGGATTGGCCCAGCACGGACAGGCAGCCTCCCTCTTTTTGTCAATTCTGTGGATGCCCCACCAAATTTTCTCAGACCGTGGTTCTGTGAGCTTACATTGCCAGTCTCTGGTTGAATTATGAGAAATGAGCAGTTTGGCTCAAGGAGCCAGTTACGTGGTGCTCATTATCCCTTGCCTTCCCGTGAAGATTGGGGTGCAGAGGAGGTTCAGGGTGGAGTTAACTGTGAGAGACCAACCTAAATTCCAATACTTGCATCTCTATCTGGTTGGATCTGAGGCTGGGCCGAGGGAATTCTCATCAGCCAGATGGATTACAAGGTCCATACAGTGCCAGCCTGGAAAAGGGCTTACCTTTAATAATAAACGTGCTGTGGGGAGGTGAAACCCTGGCACCAAGATGGAGGAAAAAAACGGGTTCTGCAGAGCCAGGGTTCAACAGGGAGAGGTGAGTGGCATCTGTGCCCTTTGGCCTGGCCGCAAACAGTGCTGAAATGTACCCTTGACAAATGAATGGTGCAGACACAAAGTTTGGTACCACAGTGAGGGCGGGCCAGGTGGAGGAGGCGGGGCCGGACTCAAAGTACAGGAGGGGACAGGAGAGCCAGGACCAAGAACCCATGCAGGGGTCTCAATTGCTCCCTGATGCCGACTGCGTCAGCAACACCCTGTAGAAGGCTAATAAATAGATGGCTAGAACAGGGTGCAGTCAGTTCAGGACGGGACCGTGTAGGAGGACGCGGCAGACACCCCCATCACTCCTACACCAGGTGCCAAGTGATCAGTGTCTCTAGTAAAGGTATAAAAATGAAGTTACTTCTTTTCAAGTATTAAAAAAATAAGTTAATTGACAAAAAGGGTCCGAAGCGGCTGAGCGTCTTGCTAGGCTGACAGCTTCATCTCAATGTGCAAACACAGGAAAAACGTCAGGGAAAAAGATAATCTCCCACCCAAAGACGTGAAGCGCCAGACGGTAACAACGCCTGTCTGTCAACTGGGGGCTAGAAAGGTAGGCCTCCTCCTGTCCCCCAGAGTCAGTATTTTCCAGTGTCAAAATTGTTGTGAAGTCAAAGCAGAATGCAGCAATCCATAGGCCTCAGGCCACAGCCAGAGAAACGCATGGGGCACTTGGCCACGAGGGTCCAGTGTGTGGTGCAGGGGGCCGGGGAGCAGACCCCTCCTGGGTCCTCCTTACTTGCATCATGAATTTGGGAGCCAGCCCATCTCCAGCTTCCCCTGCGATGCTGGGTAGGCGCTGACCTGCTGGCCACTGCCCCCCCTCCCAGGGCTTGATTCACATCATGCCCCCCGGGGTGTCTTCTTCATTTCTTTGGTGGTGCTTCAGGAAGCATGAAGAAGATCGCTGGCCCTTCCACTCCGTGGAGGTGCACTCTGGTGGCTGTGGTTTGATGGAGAGGGAGCAGCTTCCTTCTCTTGTCTCCTCTTGTGGAAGGAGGAGCACCAGCCACCGTGTGTCCTCAGGGAGCGAGCGGGTTTTCTTTTTTCCCACATCACATGTCAAATGCTCCGTATTCCTCTCTCTCTAGAGCAGGAAGTCAGGGTGGGCCTCTTCCAAGGAGTCTGAGCCACCTCAGATAATCATCTTCACCTGGGGTTACCCCAGAGCACAGACACTTGACCCACTTTTCAAGAGGCACATAGACATTTGCGTGTAAACTCCCAGGAGGTGCCAGGCCTTCTGAGATCTTTCATCCGGGTGGTTTGGGAGAACCCAGCCTGGGTCAGGCGGATGCCACAGACCAGCCAGCCAGAGCACGGGTAGAGCTCAGGACCAGTTCAGGCTGAAGCCCTTGGACAGCATGACGGCCTCCAGGTCCTTGTCCTCTTCTTTTTCCCGGAGTCGCTGCTCCTCGAGCAGGGCCACAAGGGCATCTCTCTGCTCCACCACCTCCAGCATCTCATTCAAGATCTTCTTCTCCTCTGACAACTCCTCTTCAGTTTTCAGGTGATCTGGGCAGTAGCCGAAGACATTAGGTCTATAAGGCCAGGAGGCAGCAGGCCCATGCCCAGCTTTCCCAGGTGCCCTCCAGTCCTGGTCCCCCCTTACCTTCCACCGCCATCCGCTCCCGAAGTTCCTGCTGTAGTCGGCTCTGCCGGTCTTCCAGTTCCAGCTCCCGGGCACTGGGATTAGGGGCAGGGGGAGGAGAGAGGGAGACAAGCACGGTGACTTAGGGACCGTATTTCCTCATCCACTAAATTAGGAAGCAGCTGTGCTCCTGCTGTGACAGGTACGGAGCTGACGCAGCCCCCCCTCCCCCCGCCTGCTGGGTCCCCAACCAAAGGACACTCACAAAATCATCAGCTCCGACTCGTAGCGCACCATGGCATTTTTCTCTTGAACCAACTTGAACCACTCCTGCATCAGCTTGGGGTCATCTTTCTTGCCCATGCCTGCCAAGAGAGAAGGTGCGTCAGGCACAGCAAGTGTCTGCTGTCTACCCCGGCCAGCAGGAGTCATCACACAGGGGCAAATGTGCAAAGAGAGCCGAGCAGGATGCTGCCGGAACACTCCCAAGCCAGGTCCAAAGTTTGCCTACAGCCATTGAAGGGGGGCACCATGCCCCAGAGCCTAACAGAGTCTGTGCTCTCCACCTGCCCTTCCCTGGCCCAGTCCGCACCCCCTCAGGAACCTGGTCGCAGCCTGTTTGGACCCCTCCTGCTCAACGGTTTGCTCTTGGTAGGTCTGAAGTGCTTTGCCCTCCTTTTTTCTTTTTTTTCCGCTCATTTCATACCTGTTTGGTACTTGCTAGGTACTAGGTCTGCTTTAAGAAAACCAGTCTCGTGAACCAGGCAAATGCAAACTTATAAACTGCACTTACCCCTCCTTTGCAGTTACCCTCACTGACCCAGCTCTTTCCTGGGCTACTGCCCCTGTCTGGACCACTGGTACTGATGCCTCCCCATTTCTTTAGCTCTCGATCAGGGAGATGGCTTTTCCCAAATTGTGGCCTTATGAGGCTTCCTGACAAACACTCTCCCAAGTAATCCCGCATGGTTCATGCAGTACCTCCCAGGATAGCTGTTAGGCTTCTCACCAAGGGCAGAGAGAACACCAGCAGACCCTGGACACTATTAAATAAGGCAGTGCCCTTTGCTCTGACCCACCCCCAGCAGCAGTTTCTGGGGCTGGTGCTCTGTACTAACACAAGGCTGATAACTGAATCTCCATCAGGGGCAGCCTGACCCTGCTGGGCTTAACTGAGGCAGGAGAACAGAAGGAAGAACTTTCCAATGAATCAAACCACGCAAGGAGAGAAGAAACTCCTTTTCCCTGGAGCACAAAGAAGCTCATGGCAATAGTGTGGTCCTGCCTAAAGAAAAAGACAGACTCTATCAGTGGTCTTCAATATTTTTGGATTCCAAACCATTCCGAGAATCTCAGGAAATCTAGGGACTCTCTTCCTAGAAAACTACATGTCTACATGTCCAATAATTTTATATAGAACTTCAGGGTGTTTGTGGGCTCCCTGAAGTTCACCCGTGGGCCCCAGGTTAAGAGGCATTGGACTGGGAGATCTTTTAAAGTGCCTTCCATTTTATGACTCACTTGGCTGGACGTCCTATGCTGGTGAAGACCAGACCCAGAAAAATATGGAATATACCCTCAGGTGGGCCAACGCTCCTCTATCAAGCTCCTTACTCACTTTTCCTACATTCTTCCCACCTGGCTTCCTTGCACGCTTTTCAAAGACAACTCTATTTCTGCTGTGTTGTTTGCTTGACACGCAGGAGGCCCAAGCCAGTTAGTCTTTCAACGGGGGCCACACTCTGGAGAGGCAGAAATGAATAGCACTCACAGAAGCGGAGGTTAGTGTATGCACAGTGCCTGGGTGCACGTGCAGCTGTGCTCCCAAGGTGGAGGCCTGTCCCTGAGTCCTACTCTGCAAGACAGAAACTCCCTCCTGACCAGCTGAACCTGCCTCTGCGGCGTGCTGGAGTGTCTGGGGACGTAAGCTCTCCTTACCCGACCCGATAGACTTGGTCCTTTGGCTTTCAGAGCAGCGCACAGCTCAGTTCCATGCATTCCTTTCTGAGCGTCTCTGCACAGTGTGCCCACATGGCATGGAAGATGGAGCCCTGAGGCATGCAAGCTGTCCAGCGCGGCAAGCTGGGAATGCACTGGGAAGTCTCTCCCTCCTTCCCGCCTCCCCACGAGCAAGGACAAAAGTTCCACTGGGAGACATCTGAACACTGCTCATGAGCTATGGTAGAGACGGTTCACAGCCGATGAGCAAAGGTATATGGCGGGGTGGGTGAAAGTCAAATGTGAGCGCCATGAAGAGCAGAGTTAAGAGGTTAGCAAGGGTTAGTCATGACCACACTCCCCTTTCCCCTTCCCACATGCCTTTTCAACAACAATCTTATCACCACAACGGACTTCAAATCAGAAAAACTGAAGAAAAAAAAATACACACACACACACACACTCAGCAAGACACAGGGTAGAGAAGTTTGCATTTAGTGTTTTTTTTTTTTTTTGAAAAGAACTTGGGGGCATTTGTGTAGACCAGTCTTTGTAAGGACAGTATTCCTCGACTCCACCAATACAAATCTCTGCCACAGGTAGGAGGTTCCTCACCTGTGTGTCCCCTCTATCTGCTCGATTTGAGTCTGAGAAGTCCCACCATGAAAGGTGGACAATGTCATGGGATGCTCAGCTGTAGCCTGAAAGGCCTGTACCTGGAGGCTCTCTGGTTTCCCTCTGTACCCAGTCCTCCCCGAGACAGTCAAAGGGATACTGTACCTTGTAAGAAACCGCCACATACTCATGGAATTTTGTAACAAGGCTATTGAGTGTCAGAGAAAAAGAGAGAAATAGCTTGGTTTTGGGTCCCTGTTTGACTAGTGTTGCTATGACCCCTGAGAGGCAGTGGGGATGAGGTTGGGGGAGTTACGTTACCTTCCTGGACACAGCAAGGGCAGAAGGAGAGAGGTCTACGCCGTGGAGTCCCGCCACTGGGCTCAACTTCAAAAAGGACCAAACAAGGAAAAGGAGGAGGAGGAGTCGAAGAAAGACAAAAAGGAAGAGGAGGAAAAGGAGGAGGAAGAGGAGTTTGGAAGTGGAGTGGGACAGGGAGAAGGTGAAATAAAAAACACGCAGAGGACAAAAAGCATAAGAAGTGAGAAAGGAACAACAGGAGGAAAAGAAAAAATACAAGAAATGGAAAAGCAGAAACAAGGGAAACAAAGTCTACAAATGAATTAAGTCCTTTTTTCAGCACGGAAACTGAACAAGAGCAGACCCAGGCACTGGGCGTGCGGCTCAGAAAAGGGGCGCACGTGTTCCCTGGTGATGGCAGGCGGCTTTGGGGGCGAGCGGGCTGCTCCTTCTTCCTCTGTTCCTTACTGCGAGGGTGGTGACATTTGCATATCATCATATGGGGGCCTTTGGGTTTTGCGTTTCCTCCTCAAAAATGCCCAAAGCCCCTGGGACTGGTCTACCTCTGTGGAACAGTCCATTATTAAGTATGTGCCCAGAACTGCTCCTAGGTTTGCAGGTGATAGCTTCAGGTCGCCAACCAAACCCGTGTGAAATAGCCTAAGCTGTCACCACAGACGCATGCGCTCACGTACAACTAGCCTTGGATAAGTCTAAGGGGTGAGGAGGGGTCTGCGACCACCGGACTACCAGGCCCACAGAAAGCAGCTCGCAGCATACGGAGGCAGTGCCTCGTCTGGGGATGGGTTTCCAGGGCCGGCTCTACAGTGCTCTGAATTCTGAGCCAGGACAAACTGAGGGAAACATATCCACACAGAAACGACTTCCCCCAGTCCAAATCATAGACCCCCCCATGTACCAGGGAGAGCCAACCACCCTCTTTTCTTCTGCCCTTCCATCTCCAGAGAGGGCTCCAACGGCACAGCTCGGGGAAGGCTGTCACACTTTGGACTGGAAGACCAAAAGGGGTGAGCTGACAGGACATATCGAAAACTCACAGTAACAATGCTGGTTAGAGTCATGGACGGGGCAACTGAGAGAAGACAGGGCGCAGAGAGACATGTCTAAGACTTAGGGAGACCTGATAGTCACTCAGGGAGAGGGAAAGGAGCCCAGCAAGGGACCATCACAGAACCACTGGGGCACACACAGGAGACACAGGCTCAGAGAAATGGCCTCAGGACTGTAGGGAGCAGGGGCAGTTTTAGGATTGGAACAGGGTTTAAGAAATAGCTCTGTTTTAGTCAACAGGAAGGCCCAATACACAAGTTATTGGTTGAGGGGCCCTTCTGCTTTGCAAGTGCCACATTTTCCCTTCTTTTTAACCCTTTGGTGTTCATCATAGTGCTTTGTGCACAGTGAATCTGGTATCGGGTAAAACTTAAAACCGAAAGCCAGAGGCTTGTTTGTGGGTGTGCACGTGTGTGTGCAATGCTGATTACATCCAGGGTTCTAAACAGACATGACTGTGATCAGCTGATGCGCTGGGGGAGGGGAGAAGGGTTCCTTTCTCTGCTTAGAGCTGATCCACATTCAACCTTCTTTGTTTCAAAGTGTAGACTCTATGTTGGTGCTCAGAATACCTGGATAAATAAAACAATGTCGACAAACAACCTCTGCTGCTTCCTGGCACTGACATTACGTCTAACAGTCTGGCGCGGAGTGCAACGGAGTCCACAGTCATTAGCAAGGGACAGTGACATGACACACAACCAATACAGCTGAGCCCATGTACGTGCACGTATGTTTAGAAATGTGTTTCTACTTTCTGGATATCACAAAATACAACTTTTAGTTCCTTTTATGTAGACCACATCCTCATACACCGTTTCCAATACAGAAGACAATACGAGATAGCAGGATAGTCAGAACAGAAATTAGAAAATGAAATTAGTAAAGGGGACATCAGGGAAAGCAAGTGTTAAAAAAAAGTGTAAAAAAAAAGAGAGAGAGAGAAGGCATTGTCATAGTAATAGACAGAGGCAGAATGACACTGGGCCACTCCTCTGAGAGGAGCTGGGCTGAGCAAACAGGACACCTGGTTATGACTCTCTTCTCCAGACTTTCCTTCAGAATCTAAGTAGTAATGTATACTACTTTTATAATCAGAAAAAACACCCAATTAATATTGTTTTAAAAATAAGAAATCAAGGGGAAAAAAATCAGTTAAGCGAGGGGAGTCCCACCCGGACTTGAATCTGCAATGAGCATGTAAGGGAAGCAGAAAGCTGCTGATTTCGAGTGTAATTTCTTTGCCTTTTTTGGAGATGTGAGAAATAGATGATTTGGTCCACTAGTTCTAAGAGCAAAGATGTCGTCAAGCTTATGGCAAATACAAGTCTTTAAAACTTTTATTATGATTATTTTAAAATGCTAGGGTGATAGGTTTCTGTGTCTTTGCAACGGGCACCACAGTGGTCACTTATCCAACTATTCCTGTGTCCCCTGGACTTCAGTCAGCCTACGTCTGAGCAAACCCAGAATTTGGTCCCGGTTGGAGGCTTCTCACCAGCAGGCCTACTCTCTCACCCTGGACTGCTCCGTCTGCCTTCAAGACACTGCAAGCTCACCTGCCCCGCCTTCCACCTTGGCAGCAAATTGAACGTCTTCCTCTGCCACGGCGCTTCCTTTTGCAATGTGACCGCCGTTGGCCCCCTTGACGTGGGGGCAGCTGAGATGGGTCACTGAATTTCGAAAAGCAGCACAACATCAGATTCAATGTGCTGCACGTAATAAGCATGAATCGTGCTTTCATTTCAAAACATTCTCACAGGTATTATTTCATCTGAGCCTTACCCTGCTCCTGGATGGCTACCTGGCCAGGTGTACCAGCTCTGTTTTCAAATGAGGGATCTGAGGCTCCAAGCGGTTAAATGTGGCACGGCCTGACTAAAGCCCACATCTTCCTCTCTCATTCTGAACTAAGAGTTTGTCTGCCCCCTTGAGAGGGCCCACAAAGGCTCGAGGCAAATCTAATGAATGGTAGCTCCTTGAAGCAGACAGAAGAGGAGTCACATGTAGACCCTACTCAGAAGGCCAGGCCTGGGAAGGTGGCAGCATTAGCCCTTCCATCCATTATTCTGCAGAGACGATAAGTGACCTTGCTGGGCACAGGGTGAAGCAAGGACCTGAATCCTAGGTTGGGGATGTTCCCCACACTATCACTTGGCTCTGACCTGCCTGGACACCTCACTCTAGGCCCTGCCTCTCACGTGGCCCAGGCCTGGTCTGGGAGCAAGTTTGTAGGCCAGTCTCAAGGATTCCTGGACAAAATAAAAGGGATGTTCAGGTCTGGTCTGGAGCTGAGAAACAGCTGTGGGCATCTGCCTCCTCCCAGGTACTGCTCTCTTCCCACTACACAGGCTCCCAGTTCCTGTCGTTTGACAAAGGAGCCCTCGCCTCAGGCTTAAAGCTTCAGTCTCTACTGACAGTGCCTGGTTGACCAAGGGCAGGGTCTAGACAGATGGGCTAGGGAGAACTCTAGATTCCAGAAGTACCAACCTGGAATGCTGCACTTCCCCACGGAACCATGGGTATGCTCAGAATGTCATAGCCTGGTACTGTGCACTAGAGACATTATGAGGAAAGTGGGCTTTTTATAAGCTGAGCTACCACCTGTAACTGCATTTTCACAGGAAAAGGCAGAATTCCAAACAATCAGCTCACAAACATCATAGAAATATCACCCTTTTATAGGCTCAAAATTGCTCCTCCATCCCAACACCTTCCGTTTTGATACACTGTAGCTTGTTTCATGTATAAAAATCCATAAAGTAGCCCTGGGTTAGATTACTTCCTTTCCAGCCACCTTTTTTGGAAAATCCCACATAAAGGAAGAGGTTCTTTTTCACTTCCTTTTGGCCTCTGAACAAGAGGTTCCAAGGTGTCGTGGGCAGGACACCGGAACGCTTATGTCTCAGTCATAGTTCGTGGTTCCGTTTTCCTGCCACAGTAGCTCTGGGCCCGTCTCTGCGGGCTGGCCTGGGCAGGGGCTCTCGTTTCTCACTCTGTTTTTGGCAGTAACGCCACTCTGTTTGCTGACAGCTGACCCAGTACTGCAGCAGTCACTTTTTATACAGTTCATTCTTACAGATACTAGCAGAATGTGGTTTAACCTTTCGTAAGGAACATCAGGGGCACTACCTTTCATGTCCAAGCTCAATCTACCAGATTAAACTCACAGAAAGCCACAAGCCCAGGACTGGAGAATTTCTTGGTGATTCAGGTGTAAGGAATGAGACTTTCATTGATTTTCTTTTCTGTGTAGTTCAGGTTACGTAGCCTGAAGCAAGGGAAGACTGACCAGATGTTCTGCTGCCTGTTCTGACTCCTCAGTATCAATGCCATGCTCCTGACTTGAGGCAGCCTTTGCACTGCAGGGCTGAGGCGCCCAGTCCCAAACCCAGCGGGAATCGAGTTGGCTGGTTTGCAATGCTGGTGAGTGGTAAGCAGGCATCGTGAGAGGGCGGAAGGTTTCTGGTCTAGAAGGCCCAGTCTACAAACACAGACAGGGCTAAGATGTGCCTTGTGTTATAAAAACTCAGTGTAGAATGAATCTCTAGATTGGGGAATAAATGAAGCCCCCCCCCCAAAGAAGAGGAAAAAAAGCACGTAAGAATGGAGATCCAACACGTACATGTGCAAACACACACACACACACACACACACATTAGAATGCTGGATTTGAAATCTTAGGAATTTCAAAGTTCCTAAGCAAAAACAGAGCAAGGCTAATAATGCTCAGACCAAACAAACAAAAAACGTACCAGCATCAAATGCAGGCAAGCAAACAGAAGAGGAAGGGAGGGAAGTGAGCAGGCCCGGGCTAGGCCTCCGTGCGCCTCGACCCTAACTCACCAGCAACAAGGAAAGGGGCTTTTCAGTCCCTTCTGTTACATTTCTAAACCATTCATGTTCTTTCAATTTCCCTCTGAGACATCCAAATCAGGCGGGGAAATCTTCAAAAACGAGAAATTAGGTATATATTTTTAATTGAAAGTTCTTTTGAAGAGAGACCATTTCTATCTGAAGATTTCCAGTCATCTATCTGTCCTAGTGCAACAAAACGTGGTGGGTGGACCAATTAGGGAGAGTGTGCTCAGTGTCCGGGGAAGAAAAGGGAAGGGGAGTGAGGTCACCTGGGGACAGTTCCTCTCTGGGCCAGGGTTCATTGTGTGTCCTTCTAATGGTGTCTTCTGAAATCACAAGATTGAACTATGTGAAGAAGAGATCTTTATTTTCTATACTCTGTGGCTCAAAAAAAAAAGACTTTTTTTTTTTTCTTTTTGAAAAGAGAGACTGTGCATGTGCATGCGAGGGTGGGGAAGGGCAGAGGGCAACAGGGGAAGCTTAAGCAGGCTCTACGCCCAGCAAGGAGCCCAATGTAGGGCTTGACCTCACAACCCTGAGATCATGAGCTGAGCTGAAATCAAGAACTGGACACTTAACCGACTGAGCTACCCAGATGCCCTAAAAAGAGACTTTTAATATAGGTCTGGAGCCTTAAAATAGTTAGCTGAGAGCCACTGAAAGACCCTACTAAAGCAATACAGTTTACTGGGCAGAATGCGGGGCAGGGATCAGGAGTCTGGACTCCTCGGAGCACGGTGTGGAATTTTCAGCACCTGGGCACTGCTTGGAACTTTGTCTCACCCACTTGAGAACTAAGATCCGTGTTGGGGCTCAGCAACGGGGTTGCCCTGTGGCCTTCTGGGGATGCAAGAGTAGAGAAGTAATCAGGCTCTACAATTCAGGCACCAGATTTCAAAAGGGCAACCCCCCTCCCCCAATAATGAATATTACCAAGTATTCTGGGAATAAAGCATCAGCAGAAACTGAAAAGGGACCTAATTCTGGCATCTGTTTTCCTCTTGGAGCTGGGCAGGAACAAGGGCCAGAGGGCCCTTGCTCTGTGCCTGGGGTACAAATTACTGCCTTCAGAATGGATGATTCTTTCCTGCTTCGTCGGCTGGACAGGAACAGCCTCTATGTGGTGAATGGAACCATAGAGAAGTCTAAATTTAACACTGAAATCATAATGAGTTGGCAAAAGAGGAAGTGATGAGTTGATGAGAACCAAGTAGCAGGGGCTAGAAGGTATTTGATGGTGGGGTATTTTCTAACACAGAAGATACCTGGAGTTTCTTTTTTTCTATTATTCCCTTTTTCCCTGAAATTTGTTGGAATTCTAAACCTGAGAGACTAGTAGCTATCGAGCCAAGGACAGAGAACTGAGAACAGCCAAGGACATTTCATCACTCAAGCACGGGGCTAAAGAAAACAAAACTAGGCACATGAGGTGATCAGTGTGGCAACAGGATCTTGAACTGGACGGAAGGTGAATATAACTGTGAAGAAATGGGTTTTGACAGTTCTTTCCAGGAGCTTTTAAATTAATGAGAATCTCTTTCACACATTGGAGATTCCTTTAGGATTGACATAAACACCCCCCCCCCCAACCCCAGGGCATGTTAGAAGGAGATGGGAAAGGATTTGAGGATATTAGACAGGAAATGGGATTTGTTAATTGGAACGCAAGCATCAGCCCTTTTACAGCATCAATGGCCATGAGTATGGAAGTCCCTGAATAAACCAGAAGCTCTGGCCGCTGAAGGGACTTGCAGAGGGGTGGGAATCTGTGGCACCCTGGGGACGGAAAACAGAGCAGAGATGAGCAACAACCCAACCCACCTGGGGCCAAGAGCCTGTTCCCTTACTGCTCGAGGTTCTCTAAGAATATGGTACTGTCATACAGTAGGAATCACAGAATTATGCCCTTTATTTGTATATGAATGGGCCACAAAGTGCCTCTTAAAAGGATGGGATTATGGCCAAAAATGACAGAGAATAATCTTTGCTAGTTCTTCTGTTTTAAGACCACTTCTAGGCAAGGAGCCTACAAGGGGAGGTGAAGAGGTCAGACTGCCCATCCAAGGATGCAGGAACTCCAAGAAGGAGCCTGAGTCTCCCCTGGTTAACCTCACGAGCAGCTGCTTGGCACTCCTCTTGAGAAAACTGCCCAAAGTCTAGAAATGAGACTCGTGGATTCATTATTACTCTAATCTAACACAAATGGTGAGCTCCGTAGAGCCAGGACATCAAAATCTTGAATTTCTTTAAGGTAGTGGTTCTCCTGCTTTAGAGGGCATGAGAATCATCTGGAAGGTTTGTTAGAACACAGATAACCAGACCTCACCTCCAGAGTTTCTGATTCAGAAGATCTGGGATAGGGCTGGGGAATTTGCATTTCTAGAAAGCTCCCAAGTAATGCTGCTGATGCTGCTGGTCCAGAGCCCCACTTTGAGAACCACTGCCTTAGACTTTTCCTATCTTCATTGAAAAGAATTGCAAAGTAAGTTCCATGACACAGCAAGGAAGGAGGGACATTATTATAGGCATCTGTCAACACAGCCTCAAGTTCAGTGAATTTGGGCAGAAATCACAACTGACACTGTTGCCATGCACTTGGATCTTTTAGGGGAAACATGAACACACCCTAATGAAAACAGGTGAGGCTGAGTTCTTTACATGTTTGGTTCTTAAGTGTGACTGGCGGGGAGATTCCTAGTGGAATGAGAATGAGATCAGGGCAGAGGTCACGTTCGGAGGGGGGCAGACAGAGAGAGGGAGGAGAATGAGCGCATGTGAGTGCGTGCGCATGTGTGTTACTGTCAGACAACTGAACGGTATTAGAGGGACCAGGACGCAGATGTGATATGGATGGGAAGGGCAGGTGAACTTTTATCATGAAAAATTAAAAGAGCGCGGGGAAGCAGAGGCTCTCTCAAATCTTCTCTGGACAGTGTGGAGGGTCCAGCATGCTGCTCTAGAAGGAGCTGGAAAAGGGCCTGTGCTTTTGCCGTTTGGTTATCAGGTTGATTTCTTCTTGTTGTTTGTGAGCAGGGACTGGGGACAGCAGGTGGGGAGAGGGGGTCAGCAGGGTTAGTGTCAGCAACAGACGCCGCTATACATACCACCCAGATGCAAGTCGATGAGGTCACTGTAATAAGACTCTCCCCAATAGTCTACAACAAGGAATCGGTGAAGAGAGAGTTATTGCATCAGATAACCCTCTTGTGCCCCCAGACCCAAAGCAATCAATGACATGAAGCATAAGAAACACAGAAATACAGCAAGAGGGTGAGGAGAAACAGCTGGAAAGCATGCATCTCTCTGGAAGTACATTACATACACACACATGCTGCAGCTACATACTTCCTGGTGGTGGAAGGAAGAGCTTCCTAAAAACCACAGGTGAGACAGTTAATAGCCAATTAACAATGTGATTGTGGCTCAAACCTCTGATCAGTTCAGACAGGACGGAAGGCCTTGGCTTTGCCGGGAGACCTGACCCTGCTGGAAGGCAACTGTATCTCACTAAGATTTTTAAAACTTCAAGGGCAGACCAGGAGCTACTTACTCTCTTCATTACTGAGTATTAGTAGCCCCAGGCTGAGGGGTCGAAGGCAAGATGTGAACATCCTGAAAAAGCTCTGCAAGGCCACCAATCTGTGGGCTTAAAGGCGTCAGAGCTCTCCAAGAATTCCCCTGAACCCCACTGCTGAGCGTTATCAAACTCCTTGTAGAACCGCTTTTACTAGATAGGTTTGAGATGAAGGAGTCCTGTTTCTTCTGAGGTTAGGCCCCAACTTCAGCCAGGCTTCTCTTTAAAAGCAGACTCACTATCCTCCCTAAGGCTCTTGGAGGCCTGCAGGCCTCAGGTACTCCTTGCCTTTCAGCTCCACACTGTCCAGCAAGGGGGCTGCATTCTTCCCATCCCTGAGATGCAGAGCCTGGGCACGGCTGAGGGCTGGGCTTGGTCGGGCAGTGCTCATCCTCCCAGAATCACAAACAAATGCAGAGTACAACAGAAGCCAGCCGCTCCTTGTTACCCTTTGCCTCCAGATCTGTCTGCATGCTGCTCCTGCCGATCTTTTGTACCACACGAGGGTTCCCCCTTTAAGAAAGGCCATACCAGAAAGTAGAATGTCATCCTGGAATGGTTTTTCAACTCCTGCTCAAGGCTGATGCAGTGGATAAAATTTGCATCACGGTTCCAGAAACAAAAAGGGCTTCTCAGCTGCTCCAGACCAGAAATCACATCTGCCCTAGGCTTGCAGGCTCTGAACCTAAGCCTTATGGTGCAGATATACATGAGCCTTAGACAAAGACAGGTCAATAAGATGGCAGGTCCACATCAGCTCTCTTCTCTGGAAGGGCAGCCTGGCTAACAGTCCGATCCCTCCGAGAGCTATGGAAGCCATCAAGCGAGGCAGGATGGCAGGCTCAGTCAGCTGTGCACCCTCATGGCCGGAAGACTCCAAACTGCCATGCTCAGCTGAGATGATCTCCTTAAGGACTCAGCCAGGAGCAACCAGACGAACAAGAGGAATGGGACGCAGAAGCAGAAGAGAAAGGACAGCCCATGGTAACAGTTCAGCCTCAAAGATGATCTCTGCCAAGTAGGAACAGGGCCACTGGGGCTTCTGACAAGAGGTGAGCCTTAGAAGTGACGTGCTTAAAATAAGAAAAGGAAAAGAGCATGTTCGGAAATATATTCTTATGGTAGGAGCTTCTGTATCCTGAGAAATTCCCAAATGCATCATGGGGGAAATCTAATGGAGCTGCCAAAGTCTGTCTTTAAAAACAGGACAAATCTGTATTTGGATGAAGGTGTTTTGATAAAGCTTTGCTTACAAGAGTTTGCCTAGAACAGCGGTTTTCAAACCGTTCTGTGAGACCCTAGGGTGCACTGAGTGGTATTCCAGTGGTCTCCCAACTACCTGATTCACAAATATTTTGAACTCCTTTAGAACTTACACAAGACACACTACACTCAGAAGTCTGATACGCCGACCGTAACCCACTGAAGACCATCCACACATCCCGCTGTGCTGTCAGGTAAACTTGCTTTTGCGAGGCTCTCAGGACCCAGTGTCTTCTGCCCTCCATGTGCAAGTATCTGTACTCCCTGAAAATGTGTTAGGGAAGAGGATATCTTACGTATTTATATAAATTCTGGCTTTGCAAGGAGAGTGCTCACGGAGAGCTGCACAGGACAGCACCCTGGGGAGCCATCACTCAGGGAGACCCAGCCTGTCAGAGCAGCCCCCGTCACCGCGCGGTCCTCAAGGAGGTCACATCCAGGCCCTGGTATCACAGCACAGCTGGCTTTTGTGTTTACTGCATGCTTGGGAGACTTTCTCTGAGACCTACTCTTTATAAGGAACATAAAGTGCTGCTAGATTTAGTAGTGATTCAACTGCGTAAATAATTCCTACTGCTCCCACCCTTGGCTTCTGGGATGAAGGTAATTTAAACTGCATGTATCCTGGGGCGCCTGGGTGGCGCAGTCGTTAAGCGTCTGCCCTGGGCTCAGGGAGTGATCCCGGCATTCTGGGATCGAGCCTCACATCGGGCTCCTCTGCTAGGAGCCTGCTTCTTCCTCTCCCACTCCCCCTGCTTGTGGTTCCCTCTCTCTCTGGCTATCTCTCTCTCTGTCAAATAAATAAATAAAATCTTCAAAAATAAAATAAAATAAAATAAAAAATAAACTGCATGTATCCTGAGATTTCGGAGTGAACTATTAAAACACGGTTGCCATTTCTGGCAACTCCCTCGGTGTGTCAGGATGTTCTCTATACTGGGCCCCAGGGATGGACTAGAAGCTGAGGCCTATTATCACTTGCAGTTCTCCACTGTAACCTGTATTTCCAGATTAGTGCTTATCAACATTCTAGAGTTGTTCTTTTTGATTTAAACTTAAACTTACAATTTGGCTTCTATGAAGGGTTTTGCTTCTAAGAAACAAGTCTGAAAACCACTGACTTAGATGAAATCCTGGTTGTATGTTTTTATGGAAAGGTAATTACCTAAACAACTAGAAAGGGGAATTTTGGCAATCTCGCACACCAATCTTCAAGGGTGAGTTTCTATGACTCCTTGGCAGTCAGCAGCTTGAATAACAGCCTGTTCTAGAAATACTGAAGCAATGCCACAGTCTCGAACTGCATGGCATCCAACAGGTACACCAGTGCTTTGCAGAAACCATCAACCCTGGGGCGGCCCACCTGAACCTCAGGACCCTGTGAGGAGGAGGCGCAGACTGTCTGCCTTGAGGACTTAGGCTAACAATGAAGTGGAGGTACACAAGCCTATTGAGTTATTCTATGTGTTGGAAGATCTATAACTCATTTTCCATCTTGGCAGAAGTAATCTGTGGGGAAGGATAAGAAGGCTCCCTCCTGACATCTGCAAGAAGAGAAAGCAACGAGGGTAGGACCCTGTGAGTCCTATAACAGCCGGGCAGGACATCCCTGCCGGGCTTAGGCTAATTCCCTCCGGGTGGTCAGGCATCACGGAGGGGCCAAGGAAGTGCATGCAGGGCAGGAAGCCAAAACAAGGATGGTGGGGGACATCACAGCTTCATTTGGAGGCCTGGAGACCCTCTGAAGCGAACCCAAATCTCCACTCATTGACACGGGCCAGTGCTTGCCTCGCGGTCACACGTCCCAGGCTTCCGGCTTACAGGCTGCTCAGTGGTTTGACTTTTTGCATCTCGTTGGGTGGCCCAGACTTCAAGCAGTAACTCCAGCATCAGGTAAGGCACAAAACCAAGATCACATCCTCATCTTTCTCCCCATCCCATCTCTTCACCTGAAGGTCATCACTGAGTCGACTGTTCAGCTGCAATTTCTAGGCCTTGAAGGGCCCGAAAGATCTTCTCCTATGCCTGAATCCTGACTCCCCCGCAAATGAACTTGGGGCCTGCAGAACCCTGCAAATTCATCTTGACATGAGGCACTTCCTGTGAGTTCAGCTCGGCAAGATCCGACGGCAGCAACTGGCCCCATTCCTGGCTGCCTTTTACTGGTTCGTCATGAGTTTACAGAGAGCCTGCCTGCCAGAAGATGTAGCAGCCCTGTCCCTCTGCCATGCTAGAACAAGGCATCAGGGGTTACTGCAACATTAGGTCGCCTCCCTTCTTCATGTCCTGCCTCACAACTTGAGTGTTGACCCTGGAGGCCTGTGCTTTCTACAAAGACACGGAAGTTTCTCCATCCAGAGGCTGGACCGAGACTCATGGACTCTTGAGAGAGCAGAGATCAGTCACTCCATGCCTGAGCTGGGCCTCTAGTTGGAGCTGGCCCAGTGGTTTGAAGGTCCAGAACCAACAGGGCTTCTTTCTGGCCCCTGGGATCAGGGATGACTCAGGTACTTCCTTGCTTCCTGTGTGCCCCACTGTGCTGAACCCACCTCGCAGGCTCCTTGGATGAACAGTGGGGGTGACTGCACGACACTCTGCAGCTCTTCCCTGGGCATGGCAGCCACTGAGCGTGTGGTCCTCACAGCCATTCCCGTATCTACCTTGTGCTGGCTCGCCATCGTCCCCTGTGCCTGTCCACCCTGCCCCGAGTGACCAGCCTCTGGCAGACATAGAGCCTGGGTTCACACTGGAGGAGGTGGTAAGGGCTCTCTGGGGCATGTGTCCTCCCATTCTGTGTGCAGTCTGAGCAGGAAAGGGAACACACAAAGCTAAACACAGGAGGTGGCATGTGGGGTGCAGGCTGGGGGACCCGCTCGTGCAGTTCTGTGATGGCTCCTTGTGGTACAGTGTCCCTTATTCCCAGCTATTTTTTTCTAGAGGAAACGAAGGGGGTGGGGAGGGAGAAAGGAGGAAGAAGAGAGGAGGAGGCCCAGTGCTTGCCAATAACACGTGAAGTGGACTGAGAGTTCGTTCTACAGATAAACGGCAAACCCTCCGACAGGGTGAAGAACAAGTGCAGGCCTTGGGGAAGTCCCAAACAGAGATGCTTCCCTTTTCCTTTGCTTAATAGGAACCTCCAGTCTCGGTGATGAAGGGCCCCAGAGAACCCTGCTGGAAAAGCAGCTGAGTTCCACATGAGGTGACACAAAACTAGCCTACTATGGGGGGGTGGGGGCAGGGGCTTTCCTTCAGGAACAAACCTCCTCCCAAAGGAGACCCAGACAATACCTGCTTCACCACGGAGCGCCTTCTCCACGGCAACCCCTCTTTCTTCCAGCTGCCTCTGCTTCTCTTCCACCTGCTCCAGCTGCCGCTGGATAATCTGTGGGAAAACAGAACAGTGTGAGCACCCAACTTTCTCTGTCTCCTAGCTTTCAGGAGGACAGCTAAACTGTGCAAACACAAACAGGGAGAAAAACAAATTAGGTCTGAAAGTTGGAAAGGCTTTCGTCCCTGGGCATTAAGCCTGGAGTGGGGTGTGGAGACCAACCACGTCGAATACCCCAGGGCCTGTTGTTAGTAAGCCGCACAGCGTGCGGGTGCCCGTCCAGCCCTCAGCAGGGGAGCTCAGACGCAGGAAGTGAGGTCAGCTCCTGCATCAAGGACTGAAGTACTGCGTCCTAAGTAAGACCCTGCCAATGGTAAGATTGCTAAAGCACTAGCAGGGGTTCTTGGAGGGCACTGCAGAAATTCTGCCTCTAGAAGATTAAAAAAAAATCTAGAATGGAGCAATGTGCTAGAATCTGTTTGGAAGTGTATAGTGAGAAGTTTCTCTGTGCTACACGGAGACTAATCATGGATACCAGAAGGACATTCAACCCCCAAAGCAGCAGCCCATGACATATACCTGGAAAATGTCACACAGAAAACCAAATAAAATCCAGGGATCCAATCAGTGCAGAGAACGTGGATACAGAATAATGTTCAAAAAAAGGACTAAAAGACTGGTGGATTTTGATGCTTGCTAAACATGATATTCAGAGGAATATCTTGGTATTTGGGTTTCCCGTTAATGTTTCTCATTGATTATAGTTTTTGATTAGTGTACTAATATGAATACAATTATATATATACACAATTTCATTATAAAAACATATTGTATTTAGATATCTTTTAATACTTTATATAAAGAAATGATTTTTTTGTTCCAGAAAGAAAATCTGGAATGGTCTAGGATCTGTGAGGCCTGAACACAGAGGCTGATGCCTGGAGGACAGCTCTGACCTGGGAAGCCCAGACCCACCAGAGGCTGACAGGTCACAGATGGCCTCTTGATGACAGTCCTCCCAACTGAACTAGTTGACTTTACAATGATTACTCCACAGCAAGGCATGTGGGCAACTCAAAGCCCGGCTCTTCCTTTTCTACCCAGAATTCCATAAAAACGAGGCTTCTGCGGTTGCACCGATCCAGAGGCTTGTGGCCTGACACGTTGGGGCTGTCCTCTCAGATATCAGGGACTCCCCGTCTTGTTCTGCTCTGTCCTTTTACCCTCCCGTGTTGCAGACAAGGACTAGCATGTTGGAGAGAAGGAAGCTCTTTCTCTCTCAGGAGCTGTGGCCCCTTCAGTGATTTTACCTGGGCTCGGTGTAGCCGCTTCAGTTCCTCTTGCTTGGCCTGTCTCCGAGCCGCCTTCTGCACACGCCGGGTCAGTTTCGCGTTCAGTTCCTCTTCCGTGTAAGTTCTTGGCTGGGGAGAATGAGAGAGATCTCCTTAGCCAGGTGCGGCAGGCTTGGGCAGGGAGAGCACTTCCACTAGGTCGGAGCTGCCCTTCTGCCCAGTGCCTGGCGGGCAGACTCCCAGGCTGCGACTGGGCCAGAGGCCTCACTGACACTCGTCCTTGCTGGAGGCCTGACTGCTACAGGGCACAGCTAAAGCTCTACAAATGAGATACTGCCCCAGGGGCAGGAAGCTGAGTGGGGACTGAATGTTAGGAAGTTAAAAGGACCAAGGGTCAGACGCTCCTTTATCACAGAGATCACCTGTTTCCCATGCAAGGATGTCTGCTCTTTTTCAGACTTTCAGGGGGTAAAAATATGATAATTAGTTCCCCCAAGCCTCCTGCTTCTAGGAGGGCACTGCAGAAATGTATGCCTATACAGGGAAAGGAAAAAGAAAAATCAGGATCCTTTTATTTTCTTGTTTCATATAAAATGCTACTTCCTTCAGATGAGTGATATTTATAAGGTTCTCTAAGAAGTAACACCTGAAGTAGAGAAAATGGGAATGCTTCTAAGTCTGAGTGAGCCCCAAGCTAACTGATCCAGACTGAAGAAGGGAGCCAGGGAGGTGAACCTAGACTGCCCCCAGGGTCTGCACAGAGGCAGCAGTCGGACACTGAGAGGAGGGAGGCGGCGGTCTGGCAGGGCGGTTCCAGCCACTGCCATGGAGCCCTAGGGAGGCAACAGGGCAAATCCGTGGACACAACCTCCTGAGCAACTCCACCCGCAAATGTGGGCATTGAGGGTGCAAGGCAGGGTCAGATGCCTTGTGTAAACACCAAGCAACCACCAAGAGGCAAATGCTGAGGGGTCTGCCTCTATTCCTAACATCTTCTTTATTTCCTTTAAGTTAAAAAAAGAGAGACTTAGATAGATCTTAAAAGAGACTTCCAAATTCAACTCATGAGTATAGTCTAATAATCTTTAAGAGCTCAAGGAAGGTGGAGGGCCAACTGAGCAGGGAAGTCCTTAAGGAACATCATGGTGTTCTCATGCCCTAAGCATTTCACCTTGCAGGTCACAGAGCAGAGAGCACACGAACTCCCCATTCCTGTGGTGCCCAGTCCCAAAGGGCAGCCCTGGAGTGAAATTACCACATGCACTCCAGCCAGTCAAGAGTAGGGCATCTCCCCTTCGTCCGCATGACACAGCTAAAGAGAGTTCTGCTGCCAGTGTTCGCTACGGCTCCATGCGTGTGGGAACAGTTAGTGAGGGTGTGGCTGGAGGGCCAGGGCTGGGGGCTGCTCCGCGTGGTTAATCACAGACACGCATGCGACGACGACCAGCCACGGGAATGAGACACTACCTTTGATGCATGCGCTCTCCTGAACGCCAAGGCGTGTGGTACAGAAATCGACTTTTAAGGGGATGGGAACGGAAAACAAAACAGAATAGTAATAACAATTAAAAAATTAAAACTAGAACACAGAAATGGAGCAAAATCAGTTAGAGGTTTAAAACAAACACGCGAGACTAAAGACTAAAACACATGATTATTTTTCACAATGTCACACAGGACTGCGTAAGTGAGGAACCTGGGGATACAGATCCTAGCAGCAGAGTCTCAGTGAACCCTGGTTTTGAATAAGGACTGGGTTCACTTTTCTACTGAGAAGACAGCTTCTTCCTTGCTATGCTCCAAATCTTCTCTTTTCACTCTCCCTTGTGTATAATAAACCAAAGCTGTTTAAATATATGGTTATGATGCCATTTCGCCTTCAGTAACCCATCTGCTTGTGGAAATTCAGACCACTTCTTTCAGCTCAGTCGGGGGGGGTGCGCAGCCCTGGTGGTGGGAAATTCCTGTTGCTAGGGACATAGAGACAAAGATACAGAGGAAACTGAGTATCAAACCTACTGATCTCTTCCAAAAGGCTGTCTCCTGGCAGTGTGGGCCAGGTGGGCTCCTAGTGGGCCACCCAGAAATCCTGGATGGGGGTGGGGGCCATTTCTTGATTATGCACAGTGAAAGGGGCCTAAAATAGCATAAATAACAGATATTCACCAAAAGTATATCAGGCACATAGGTCCTGCCTCAGACTGACTCATCTTTCCCACAAGCCAGAGTGAGAGGATGAATCTCATTATTAGAACAAATCAGCTAAAAAAACCAGAAGACAGATGATTTCCCCAAGCAGCATGTGAACCACTCCGTAGAAACTCCGTAACCACAACCTAGGCGACAGCACCTAACGTCTGCCCCGCACCGTGGCTGCTGTAAAGAGTTAAAGGGAGTGGGGGCGATCGCGGACTGACTTCTGGCAGGCGAGGGCAGGTTCCAACTCGGCAGAGGCAGCGACTCAAGCAGAGACGTCATGACGCATCTGCGGTGTGTGGACAGACGGAGGCCAGCCACAGCCGCTGCTTCTGCTGTGACGTGGGGACCACAGCCCGTCCCAGAGCAAATGCACACGCCCATGGCTGGGCCACAGAGGTGAAGACACAGTGCATCACTTATATTTAAAGTCAGACTCAGGCAAAGAAAAGAGGCGAATGTGAATTATCTTTTGTTGGTAGGGTTACAGGTGATATGTAGATTTAGTCTGTATTATCTTAATTTTTCTAAGTAAACATTTTAAATAAAAATAAGTTATTTTCAATTTTAGGGTTTTTGTTGTTGATGTTTAAATGAAATAAAACTCAGGCACCTGTTTCACAGACGCCTGACGCAGAGATGGATCTGTGACTTAAGAGGAACCATTTCCCCCAGCTGCTAGAGATGCTCCCTCCTGACCCCACTGTCCCTTTAGGTGTCCCCACTTGCTTTACTTCCTGCTCTGAAAATTTTCAAACCTAGGAAAAGTTGGAAGAGAACAATGAACACCTTTGCCTAGATTTGCTAAATGTTAGCATTTTGCTATAGATTTGATGTATATAATCCTTACATGTACCTTAATGTCTTACAAGGAACATACATTGATGTGATGTGATAACGCTGCATATCTACACATATTATACCATCTACGACCAAATTCACTTAATTACTCCAAAGTGTCCAGCACGCCTGTTTTTGTTTTGTTTTCGTGCTTTAGCTTCCATCCTTGAAAATACAGAGTCTGCTCTCACCCAGGCCAACCTCACACCACAGCAGGATTCAGGTCACCACGTCCTAGGCTCAGCTTTGACTTTAGTATTGTCCGCTCAACCTCCAGCAAATGGCTCTGCCCCGTGGGGGCACACACGGAACACGAAGCCCCCCACGCCTCTGATTCTGGGATTCTAGGAGTGGGGTCCACGACTTGTTGGGCACGTTGAAGGGGAAGAGCTCCCTATGTGCCTCAGGCCAGCAGGCCCCAGGGAAAGCTGTCCTCAGTGACACATACTGCCAAGAAGAAGCCTTGGCATGGCCAGCTTGGGCAGCCTGCCACTCCATGTTCTGCCAGGATGTTTCATTAATTAATAGAGAAACAGTGGAGAGACTGACCACAAAAGCAACCACAGATGGGAGTTTCTGACCAACAGGAGATGAACTGGCTGAATATCTGCATATCTACACGGAGGCACAGTGAACCCTGAGCCACATTCTCCTTCACAGACCCCCTGCCCACCACCACCCTGCTCCATGAGCCCCCTAAGGCAGTGCCAGTCCCCAGTGTCAGCACATTTTGAGGGACCCATGTACATATCCAGAAGCAGTTCTTAGTCCCAATGTCAGTAGGACTGGGAAATGCTGCTGCCTGGGAAAGCACAATGGGGAGCACTTGACAGGAAACCCACGAAGCCAGGCTCCTGGGGGAGAGCCAGCACACAGGGTCCCAACCCTAACTCAGTGCCAGCCTGGCCAGGACAAGTGAGAGTTGGCTCTGCACAAGGCAGGGCGGGATCAGAGGCCTGACTGTTCAGGTGTCCTTCTAGCAGACTGGACAGGTAAACAGCTGGCATGGCCAGGGGAGGCCAACAGACTAAGAGTGAGAGGAGAACTAAAAGATGAGTTTCCTCCAGTGTGCCAAGTTGTTAAAAGCTGGACTGGGCTGGGAGGAGGGGGCTGGCCACAGCTGCAGAGCCATCTTTACTGACCAGATATGTGTGAGGCTCAGGTCTGCCGTGGCAATTCCCTGGAAGCCAACAGAGAGGCAGACTCAAATGCAAGCCCCGGAGAGCCCTGTAAGGAAGGTATATGGCGTTCTGGGGACATCTTTCATTCAGAAAAGGGAGCTGAAGATAGCTGGGCTGTCACCAGGGACAGGAGGCTGAGTGTGTGTCCCAGGCCAGACAATGGAGATGGTGCAGCTTCAACTGCCCTTGTGTGCTGCCCAGGCCTTTCTGGACTGTCGCCCCACCCCATCACTGTTTCCGTGATGCCGATGCCATGTCAGGACTTTCTCTAATCCCTCTCCCTCCTCCAACTTCAATATCTCTACACAGAGCTACAAGAGCCCTTGGAAATCAGAAGATTGAATAAATATCCAAGAGCCCTCCACATTGTGGGTTTGCTCCTCAGGAGAGTCGAGTGGCCTCCTCAGCTCCTAAGCCTGGGGCAGTAAAAGGGACCAAGTCAGATCCATAGTGCCCTTCTCAGCACAGAATCCAGGTCAGTTTCCTGGACTGGTTCTTTAATAGCAAAATTTCCTCTCTAATCCACAAATGTACAAAGCAGGCAGGATGACAGGGTGCATTCCTTAGTGACTCAGCCTCCATCTACTGCCTAAACCATCATCCCTGTCCCAACCTCCACCAGACTGGGGCACGGACAACCCCTCTCCTGTCACTCTGGACACTGGTGGATGCTATTCCACATGGGATTTCTGAGGACAAAAGAAGGAATGGAGAATGCCAGCAGCTTGCTAAAAATCGAGTGAATCTTTGGGTGTGGAATGTCTCTGTTTTCTTCCCAAGAAGACATTGAAACAAATAAGCCCCAGCTGTTCACTAAAAAAAAGACCCAAGAGAAGAACTCCCTTTATGTCTCTCTTACTTGGGCCTGGGCTGGGCTCAGGATTCAGCAGTGGCTCTGCTGGGAGATCCGAGGAAGGCGCTCGCTTTCCACCCTGGGCTTGAGATTTGCTTTCCCTTTCTTCCACCTCAGCTAAGACCATCACTACAGGGGTTTAGGCTGGGCTTGACCCCTACATACCTCTCGCCTGGACTTCTGGGAGGACCTGTCAAGGATGTCGTCACTGGAGAGGTCCGAGTCCTCCGAGAAGCTCAACTGGCGCCGCAGCTGAAGCTCTGGGGGTGGAAAGAAGAGGCAAATCGAGGACACCACGGTGCTTTCCTGCCTCCTACATGCACGCGCACCACCCAGGAGAGCAGGGGAGAGGCTGGCTTCTTTCTTAACCCATGCGGGGGAGCCAGGAGCTTGGAGGCCGACACCTGTGCTGGCAGGGGCAGTGCGAACACTGAGTAGGTGGTGTCCGCTTGGTTCCTCCCCGAAGTGCCGCGCTCCACCTTGCTCAGAATCAGGCCCCGCTCTGGGGCTGTGTGACCTGAGGAAGTGCACACACCTCCCAGGTCTCCCTTACTCAGTTCCAAGCTGGGTTTTAGAATTATTCTACCACGTGGAATATGCTCTGTGAGCCTATGGTTCAGCTTCTTTCTTCCTTACCCCATCAGCATAGCTTCTAAGAACTCTCAGAGAAGCAGCAGGAGAAATGGATCTTTTGAGGAGAACCAATGCCTGGAGGACACAGCCCTTATGCCCTGCCCCAGGAGGGGTCCCCTGGTGCTGACATACCTGCTCGCACAACGGGAGACATCCTGTGCTTGCCCAAGTCCACAGTGGCACTGCTGGAAGGAGTGCTGGAACAGGACTTGTCATCGCCCTTCTTCTTCTTGTCCTTCTTGTACCCAGAAAAGACTGACTTCCACAAGGACCTGGGCTTGGCAGCAGCTTCCTCCAGGAGGTTTGGGCTGGGCTTCTCTGCGGGCCGGCCCTCACCTTTGGACTTCTTCTCTTTCTTGTTTCTGCGGGGGGAGAAGAGTGACGATCTCTTCTTGCTCTTCCCACTGGAGCCCTCGGATGAGGTGACTGAACCATCGGGGCCCCCTGAGTCCGATGGAGGGGAGAGGACCTCCTCACTAGTGGCTTCGTGCTTCAGGGTGGGCTCCCCGGGGCCTTTGAGAACTGGGCGTTTAGGGGATTCGGGGCCGAGGTCTTTGCCCTTGGAGGGAACTGAGGAGGCTTTGCGGGAGGTGCCTCCTGGGGGCCTGGAGGTCCCAGCTGCCATCTCCATCTCCTTCATCCTACTCAGCTGCTTGGCCATAGCGTCTCTCAACGCCTGGCTCTTCACAGACTTCTCCCTGGCTCGCATGCGCTCCTCAGCCAGCTCCTTGGCTTCTGGAGAGACTACGGGCAGGCCCCTCTTCTGTGGTTGGACCCCACTCTCCAGAGTAGGCAACCTACCATTCTCCTTGGCTAGGGGTGGGTGGAGGGGCCTCTCCGTGCGGGGCCAGTAGGAGGGGGGGGTGAAGAACTTCTCTTGTAGACTTGAGTCCTCCGTCCTGTCATCATAGGTATCCTCCACGTCATCGGCAAAGGGGATCTCATCCACGCTCTCCACAAACGACTTCCGCACCTCTTCTCGAGGGGGCTGGGCAGGCTCTCTGGGGGCCCGCATAAAGGAGGCAGGTGGGGGGGGTGGGATCACCGAGGCTTTGGGCTTGGTCTCCTTATGCTCATAAGTCTGATACGGCTTCCTTCGAAGAGTTGCGGGCTCCTCATCCTGGGGTGGGGGTGGGGGTGGGCTTGAAGGTGGAGTGAGCATGGTGGAGTCCGAGGTGTTGAAGCTCTGGCTGCCCAAAGTTTTCATGTTGGATGAGCTCCCATGAAGGCCCAGCCCAGAGCTGCTCGACAGATCTCTTCTTTCCTCATGGGAGCTTTTCAACTCTCTGTCAGATGGGGACTTGGGGGTCGGCAGGGAGGGTTGGTCACCATCCGACTTTGGCAGGCCTAGCCTCTTAGGCACAGGTGGAGGTTTTAGAAGCTGGAGCCCCTCACCCTGAGGAGACTTCTCAACTGAATAGGATTTTAGGGACGCTGGTTTAAAGGCAGGTGAGGGGAAGCTGGTCTCGGACACCTTGCTCCGATCTACAGGTGTGAGCCCGAGGCTGCGGCGGATCTCGGCGCTCTTCATCCAGAACTCTGCCACCAGGTCATTCCGTTTCAGGGCCTCATCCACAGCCAGAGGGCTGCCCAGTCTATCCTTGGTGTCCCCTTGGTTCTTCAAGGGGAGGGGAACCATGGGGATGGATGTTTTGGCTGGAACAGGCTGGAAGCGTATGGGGGACTTGGTGGGGGATGGGACAGTGGCCTCAGTGGAAGGCTGAGGCTGGGAACAAATGGGGAGCTGGGTGGTGGTGGGGGTGGAGGTGGCCAATGGTGACAGGTGCTGTGAACTAACTGGGGAGGTAGGTGTCCTGGCTTCCGGCAGAGCCACTGGCTGCAATCGGATAGGAGAGCGCCCAGCTCTCTGGTCAGTGGGCACTTCCTCTTTGGGCTTCACTTTGGGGAGCAAAGGTTCAGGGGAAAGGCTCTCTTCGGGCAATTTCACCTTGGTAGCAACAGAGACAGGTGGGATTTGGGCCCCCTACAGAAAAGGAAGACAGAAGCTGCTTAGAAGGAAGGGTTCAATGGTCAGAAGAAACCCACTGGGGAGCTCTCTCTCAAAGGGCCTGTGTTTATGAAATAAATTCCTCTCTCTGTCCTTTAGGCTGTCATTCATATGGCTCCAGGAGAACCTTCCTCACTTTCTGCTCTATTTGTTCAATTTTTAAAGCCACTCTACTCTGCTGAACAGACTTAGCTTTCAGGGTTTGGTTCATCTCAAACACATCCTACATTCTTTGTGCACTAAAATGGACACTGCCCAAAGCATGTTAATGGATCCAGCTCTCCTGACGATGGACCCCAAGAGCTCCAGATCTCTGATGTATGAAGACAGGGGCCCACAGTGTAAGATTTAAAACAGCTATTTTTTTTTTTTTTACAGTCTATACTACAAATTGTCTTTCCCAGGAAGCTCAAAGATCCAGATATTCCTGCACAAATCCTTATGTCACCCCACCCATTAGTCTCAGCAAAGCTCCCCCAATTTCACGAATGAAATCACCAAATTCATCTTGCTTCTTAGAATCTCAAAGACCAAATCAAGCCAACCCAGGTCTTGAGTTTGGCCTCCTTCCCCGATCTGTCCTCCAGATAGCATTTCCCATAGGTGAAATCATACTGTTGTGATCCACTTACATAGCATTCTCCAACGTGTGGCTCACATACCACTGGTAATCTGGGTGAATATTTTTAATTTTAAAACTCAGTCATATGTTCATTTTACATAACAGTAAGAAACAAATCCATCTGTAATATCAAACCAATGATTCCACAAAAATTATTGTTTTAACTTAAAAACAGTTACTTTTAAAATGTTGTGGTATGATAGCAGAGCGACACAGTGGTGGGATGACTCAGGTCTGGGATTGGTACAGCGCAGGGTTAGGGAGATGCTGCCCAGACTGCCCTGTCCTCGTGGTGAGGACTGAGCTGGATCCCCAAGGCCACTCCTGTTTTCAGCAGGCCTGCTTAGCACAAGAAGCAAAAAAATGGATTCACAGCAAGGGCCCTAAGATGAGGTCCCATCAGTTCCGTCCCCCACAGGGAGCCCTGAGCCCTTACCTCTGCCACAGGGCTATGGCCTGGGGAGAGCAGACCAGCTCGCTCCTCAGGGGATGGGGCAGGGCTGGGGACTTGGGCAGCACCTGAACAGAACAGACACAGGGTTTATAAAAGGAAGCACCCCCCACCTTCCTGCTGAGAGCTCCTCTCCCAGCCACCTCTGTAGGGGGTCCCTGTCGGCCAGCAGAGGAAAAGTGCTTTCCCAGAGTGTCCCCGGATGCCACCTCTGCTCACTCTGGAGTGTGGACTTTCTTCCTGTGTGTGTGATGTGTCCAGCTTGGGGATGTACCTCCTACACGTTCATGGCTCCAGAGCACACACAGAAAGGGCTGTTGGCCAAAGCCACGTGCAGGGTCCGTGCATGGGGAAGGAGGACAGCTAACAGAGCTGTCTGCCGTCTGGAGGCTGGTGTGCAGCGCGCCAGCTCTGCTCCAGCTCCACGTCGGTGACCTGTGTCCTGGGGACCGCTCTCGTCCTTGCAGGCTCTCAGAGGGAATTCTGGAAGCAGTTTCTCCTGAGACCACAGACTTACTTCTCTCCCGGGGCCCTGGTGTAGTGATGGGTTGCTCCTCCTCGTTTTCGGATACCCTCAGCTCCAGCTCTGCCTCCACCGCTGCCTGGCGCTGCACGCGGAGCTCTGTTTCGGCATCCGATGGGATATCATCAGACCAGCGCTGATCTAGCGGAGGGAAGGGAGAGCACAGCACCCGAGTGAGGCCCTGCTTCTTTTCGAGTCTCCCGCCGTCCCCAGAAAGCAGCCAAACCAGCGTCTAGACCTGGCTCTGTGCCCCAGCTGGGCCCTGCCTACTAGTTCCCCCCAAGCTTCTGAGAGACTTGGCCCAAGGCCCCTTATTCTCTGAAACATGGTGCTCTCATCAAAGCCTGCGGTGCTCCATTTTCTTTTTAAATGCACAAGATGGCACGTGAGGGACCAGAACAGAAAGAAACACAGTACATGTGCCTGTGAAGGGCAGGCTTTGCTTCGTGGACTCACGGTCTGTTTCCCGTAACACCACAGCGACGACCATGCCCCTCACAGTCTCGCCTGGACCCTCTCATTTCTCCCAGGCCAGTCCCTGTCCCCTTTCCCCAACCAACCAGACTATAATTCTTAAAATGCCATTTCCTTGCAACTACCATTCAGAGGACATCCACTGAATTAGAGGCCCTTGTCTAAAGCACCCAGTCTGCTCGGTTTCGCAACCACTACGTACTGAATGCAGGCTCTGCCGTCTGCAGGCTTAGGAGTGGGATGACACGCATTCAAGTTCGTGCCAGAATAAGGAATGAGACCAGGAGACGTAACGGCGGCCTCTTCTGTGTGCCTTGCCTTTGCTTTAACGTATCTTATCTTTCCTGAGTGGCAATGACACAGTGGGGAAGAGGGCAGTCAGCACAGTGGAGAAGGGAGGCTCTGGGGTCCCTCGTACCATCATCCAGCTCAGCACCAGTGTCCCCTGTGTCCCCATTCTCCGCTGCCTCCCCTTCTATCTCTGCCGGCTCTGAGTCCACATCTTCCTCCAGGTCATTCTCATCAAATGGGACTGTAAAGCAGAAACATTCAAAGGAAGGAAGAAAAGGACAGACAGATAGACAGAGAGACTGCCTGTGCAGGTGTAAATGGGTTGTGGTCTGCCCAGGGCTGCAATGTGAAGACCTAGAGAAGGGCGGAGATGGACTCTGAAGGGTCTGGATTTGGACCCCAAGGCAGACATCGGCCAGACTTGGGGGAGCTAAAAGCGGTGTGGGCGCTGGTGAGAGCCCGGGTCCCTTCCTGAACACACGGGACTAGCACCGCTCAACTCCAGCAGGGCCAACTGGAAGACGGAGAGCAGTGTCAGGTCTGGTCATCTCCCCTCTTCTGCCGAGGCTGCCACAAGCTCCACAGTGTGAGAAGGACAGAGGGAGGACACTGCTTCTCCAGGCCCAGCAGCACCAACGGCTCCCATGCCAGCACTCTCTGGACTGTGTCACCTAATCCTCACACTGATACGCTAGAGGGGCTGGGGCAAAACCGAGGCCACACGGGTTAGGTAACTTGCTCACGGCCACACTGCTCCATCTAGCAGCTGCAGTGCCGTGTGTTGGTGAGTTCACTGCCATGTGAGCCCTAAGGGCACCCACCTCCCCTTTCAAATGGCAAAGGTTGCAGCTTTGCTTGGGATAATTCAGAGAAAATTTTTTTTTATAAAGTATGAGGGAAAGGGTGAGGGGATATGTAAAGTTCATTTTCTAGACTTAAGAGTAGCCCTTCAGTGCTGCAGAACGAGGCAAAACACTGGTCGACTTCATTTTCCTCAGGATGAACCAGCCCCTAAACACACACACACACACACTCTCTCTCTCTCTCTCTCTCATTCAGACTTGTTCCTAACCTCTGTACACTTGGAACTCACACTAACAGTTTGGAGTAAGCGAAAGCAATTAAGAAAGCAACACGTGCTACTTTAAAGGATGCTGTGAGATTCCTGTGGTACCCGAGACTGACAGGCCCTGTCTGTCAGGGGTCCTAAGAGCTTCTTCTAGGGTTCGAAGCACAGCCATTCTCCAAAGGTTCTCACTTCAGGAAAAGGGGTTATGCTTAGATTTGCATATCCAAGAGCTGAAGGCTCCAAGCCCAAGGGGCAGTAGGGCATTGGTTGTGGCACAGCCAGGGAGATTTCTTCGAAGGCCGTACATAATGAGAGGCCATGCAAGACCAGGCCCTCTCAAGTCTCTGGTCTCTCCACTGTCCAGCCTCATGAATCTGTCCCCTGCTACTGTAAGCATGTGCAAGTTGAGTGTGGACAATAAGGTCTGAGTGTGATAAAAATCAAGGAAAATCAAGTGACTACCTTTGGAGGTGGGGTGGGGAAGACAGGGGAGGGGCACTTTGAAGATGCTGGCTTCACCTAGTCACAGGAGTTTTTGTTAAAAAAGTATAATTGCTTGGGGCATCTGGGTGGCTCAGTCAGTTGAGCATCTTGATTTTGGCTCAGGTCATGATCTCAGGGTGGTGAGATCAAGCCTCGCATTGGGCTCTGCACTGGGCGTGGAGTCTGCTTAAGAGTCTCTCTCCCGCTCTGCACATGCCACCCCTCCTCCCCCGCCGCTTCTGGCAGAGTCGCACACTCTCTCAAAACAAAACAAAACAAAAAACCAACGATAAAAATAATTCCTTAAGCCATATACTTATCTTACTACCCCTTTTGTATACTCAACTTATTAAAAACGAGGTAATGGCTTGCATCTAATTCTGAAGAACCACTCAAAATAGGTTTGGAATAGACAACAGGGAAAGATGGGAGAGTTCCAGAATAAGTTCTAGGCGGGCCAACAGTTAATGTCGCACTCCTCCTTCTGAGATACCGAGCAGCCCGTGGAGCTGGTAATGCCAAGATGTTTTCCTGTAATGGTGGCATTTGTTGGGAAAAATACTGGGGGTAAAATTACTCAATTATTTCCACAGGTTTAAAACCTTTGTGTGGTACCATTGCTGTTTCAGTTGATCAAACACCAAGAAGTGGGATATCTGAGGAACACACAAAAGTCTCTGTGCCTCCTCAAACCTGAGCTTCCTGTCTGGATACCGAGCTCATGGTTTTGTGACACCATTTCTGAAGAGGTGGGGACACAGATGCCCCTCTTCCCCCAGCACTTTTCTCCTTTGGCAGTCACCCCAACCCAGTGCAAATGGAACCAGGGGCTCATCCTGTTAGGGCCCATTGTGTCCAACATGTATGCTCAAATGAATCTATGAGTGCCTGGGCCTCAAGATGGTAATTTATACTTCCGTCGGCAACTGCACCAGATGCGAGCACAAAGGAGACCATGACAGGACTCCCCAGTGTGGCACTGTTCAAGTCACACTGCCCCATGTCAGCCTGATCCCAGCCCTAGTCTCTTGGCCCTCACACGGTTGTCCGACTCAGAGTTGCTACTAAGAAATGTCTGTTGTAGAGTCAGAAAGGTACTAAGCCTACAGTCCCTGGGAGTACCTTGAAAGGAACAATTGTCACATACAATAAAAACAAACAAGTGAGAAATATCAATGCAGCAGCAGCAGATACTGGAGAAACGCAGCTTGAGGGGTGGAATTGGGGATTAAACCCAGGTTAAGATGGAGTGCAGAGTGCTAGAAGCTGCCACACACTATGGAAGCCGAGAATCACAGACATACACAGCTTTTGCTTTATTTCAGCTGCCAGCTGGGAAGTCCTGACGCACCAGCCTTCTCCAACCATCCCGGGAGACATGACTAACTAACTAGGAGGGATGCCCAGCAGCTTCTGCTCACAGAGCTAGGGTCTGGCTGCAGCTCTCCCTGTGGCTCTGTGACTTGTGTGCCTGTGTCCACTTCTCCCGCTGCGAGTGAGGACAAGGGGATGGGCCGGTAAGAGGCTGGTGGTAAAGAACCAAGAGCGCCAATCCTACCCATCCCAGAAGCAACCACTAGGACCACAGTTCTCAACCAGGGGGGCAATACTGCCCTTCTTCAAGTTTATTTGATACTGTGTAGGGCATGTTTTGGTTGTTGCCTGGATGGCGGGGGCAGGAGGTAGAGGCTGCACGGCTGACGTTTCGAGGGCCAAGGCCAAGGAAGTCAAAAGTCCTGCAATGGAGAGAACTGTCCTGGGCACTGCTATCGCCTGCACTGAGAAATACCCCTCCAGAAAAGGTAAGGAAGGACAACAAGGTTTCTGAGCTATCTCTTGGCCTAAGTATTTGAAGAGACCCCACGCCTCAGTATGCAGACTCCGTGGACGCTACGTCTAGTTATACCCAGCCTGTCCCTCTACTTGGAGCTGGACAACATCCACCAATCCTCTGTTCCCCCCTCTTCACTGAGGAGTCGTCCACAAGTCCCTGAGTACTGAACGTCTCCTCCTCTGGACTTCGGTGGGTTTGTGGAATATGAACAGATTCCTCTACTTTTACACCCAACTGCTACACAACTTAATTTCTACAGACTTTAAAAATCACTGCTAAAAACGTTCCCTCAGTTTTGGCCTTTACTCAACCTTTATTAATAATAATGATAACAATAATAATAAAAGTTTAGTCAGTTCAGTCTATGCTCTTGCTCTCCTCCGGATCTTCCCTGAAGGGCGTGGGGTGCGCATCTGGTCCATGCAAGGATGGGCTGCCTGGGTGAGGCATGCATGTGCCCCCCCCCACCTTGGCATGCACTAGCAGAGGACCAGAATTCTAGTGTTAAGGTACCAGCAGAGCTGCCAAGAGAGAGTGGTTATGGTGAGTGGGGAGAGAACAAACATCACCAGACTACCTCCGGAGACTGTCTCCAGCCAGGCCTGCACGGCTGCGCGGCGTATGGAGGGAAGGTCAGGCACTGAATTTAAAACAGACGATAGATACAAAGTTACACAGGAATGCGTGGTCCCCGTGAGGAGAGCTGAGGTCATCCTAGAGCCCCAAACAGAAGAGAAACTGAGACATGTTACAAGCCAGAGGCCTGTCCGGCACCGATGAGGAGTCACAGTCCCGTTGTAAGCCTATATGATGGGCATTCAGGATGAGAAAAGGAGAGAAAACACAGGGAGGGTCAACGGCGGCCCGAGGCTGCGGAGCTAGCCCGGGCGGCAGGCCAGTCCGATGTCTCTGGTCAGCAGGATCTTTCTCCTCACTCCTGCTGAGTGTTTATGTTGCTGCGAAAGTGTTCACAGAGGCTGGTCTTGCCTATAGGTGAAGACTTGGGGCTGGGGAAGATCAGATGTCCCTGTGAAAGGCTAAACTTCGCGAAGGCAGGGAGCACCCCTTTGTTTACTCAGAGCCTTACAGGGTGTGTGGCCCCGCCAGGCGCTGAATGGAAGCATGAAGACGAGTCAGTGAGAGACAGAGGCTGACGACACCAAGGATCCATATTTGGACGGTGGGTATGCAGGGTCGGAAGGTACGGAGAATGACATGGCATCTGCCACATCCCTCAGCAGTCTCCATTTCCCCCTTTTATTGCTTGCTATTCCTAGAAGAAGTCAGGCTAAAGTTCGTCTTCACCCTACTGTGGAACACAGACCATTTCAGCTGCAACCTAGACCTGGACATTATGCTAGCTACTCTAAAGGACTCCTGGATCTAAATCTCTTCTTAAAACTTTATTTCAGTTCAAAATATACTCCCCCACCCTGTCCTGGCAATATACATTCACACTCAGACACACCACACGAGGAAAGCACCAGAACATTCTACCAAGTGGACAGAGTAACCCTGTCTAGTCATATGGGGAAAGAAAGCAAATTCTTGGTTTTCCCAAGGTCAAGTCCATTTTACTATTTGGCATCTGTGGAGAAAGCACTCATAACCTCTTAACCCGTAGAGAACTTTACATATCCTCAAACAACAGCTAAGGGTCGTGGTCACAATTAATATCAGGAAAATAAAATGGTTCATTGGCTTTTACATTTCGATCAAACTGATGGCTTTGGTCCTAATGGAAGAGTCCTCTGCAACAGTGAGAGGGGAAGCAGGGACAGACGGTGCTCTTGGGGCATTGGGACCTTGGATCTTGAAACAGTTACCTCTAGAAGTGGAGGACTCAGAGGTTGGTACCATTCGCTCCTCCTCCTCTTTCTCTCGAATATGCGTCCAGTGCACATCAGCCTGGATCTCCAAGGGGTCTGCCGGATTTATGATCTGCTGTAGCCTCTGGCTCCCGACTAGAGTACCAGGACCAGAGGTGGAGGAGGTGAGGGAGGGAGAGATGATGGAGGAAGGAAGCAGAAAATAAACAGTCAAGGAAGGGAGGGGATGAAACACCACAGGAAAGGAAACAGAAAGAAAAGTTACCGTATTTGCCAGGATCAGTTTGAATCAGAAAGAGGCAAAAACTGAGCACACACGCGCGCACACACACACACACACACACACACACACACGATTTCCACTTGTTCAACTTGATTTAGTTGTTTCAAGCTTCACTTATACTGTTCATTTCAGTGAAGAGAACCATACATTCCAACTCCAAAAAAAGAGAACTCTCCTTCTGATGCCCTGTTCATCTTCTCTGCATTTGAGGGGCCTAAATGCCAAGTCAGAAAAAAGAGCAGGTTACAACTGGCCTCTGAAGGGCCATCCCTCCAGGGCAGGAGTACTCAACTCCATTACCCAGCAGTGTGACATCAGACAGGATGCACCATTCATGTCCCTTCTGTGGTCACACAGCATCGTGCTAACTGCCACCTATCACGCTGATAGCTTCTCCTCTGAGATTTAAGCCAAGTGACAAGAGAAAAGGGGGATGGGACAGTATCATTCTGTCATGAACCAGCTAATTCACGCAGGACAGAAACTTACTTTGTTGGTACTTTTAGTGTTTATCTTTTGCAGCTAGAGGAAAAAAAAAATCCCCCTTCCATAATAGGTCTCATGCTGCATGCTGGTCTGTGGCAGGGACCCAGTTAGGAGAAAAAAATGGAGTCTGGGGAGACATGGCTGGGAGAAGAAGCAGAGCTCTATCCTGTAAATTCCCAAAGCTTTGGGAGTTCGTGGGCAGGAATAAAACAATACCTCTTTGCTTTTTCTGAGGTCAAAGCCCTTTTTCTTAAAACTCCATTTGGGGCCCCACTTCTCCCCTCTGGACACAAGACCTGTCTTTTCAGCTAAATGAGAACTCACCAGCAGCCCCTTCAAATTATTCCTGCTGTCAGAGCCCCAGGAATACACATGCAGCCCCTGCCCTGCAAGCGCCCTATAATCAGTGCTTGGACCATGCCATATGGTTGGGTTAAAATAAAGGAGCAGCCAGCAGCTCGGAGAGGGGACACTTTGGGAGGGAGGACGGCTTTTCAGGCAGCAAGAGCAGGTGCCACGGGATCTGAAGGGTTCCGGGACTCCTGACGGAAGCCCGCTCTCAGGAGCCCACTCTCTCGGCTTGGCTTCACTACCAGACAACCTCTTAATTTTAAGCAATGGAGAATGTGATATGGACAGAAAGTACCAGTAAGATAACCAAATGTACGTGCGGGCACCATGCTGCATTAAATGTGGGTGGGAGCCCCACATGCACTGTCTTGTTGGAACTGCTGGTCTCCACACATTCATTTTCCTAAGGTCAACTGGCTTTTATGGTGTTGGATGGGGCCAAATCATAGCAAAGTTATCCAACAGCTGGAGTGTCCTATGACTAAGGAAGGTAATTCAAAGAGAAAAATGTGGAGCCTGTCTTCATCTTCTAAACAACAAAGAGAAGACAGGGAGTCTTCTCCCCAGATAATGTTCTGCTTCCCGCTCATAAATGTCGCCTTGGGGACTTATCAGCCAGTATGTCCTCCTTTTTCAGAGAAATGTTACGAGGCACAGTGGAGGGAGTTTCTGGGCAGCTCTGCGCGTGATGACACCTGTGCCGGCTCCGCCCTTACGGGTGCTGTGACTGTGACATGACGTTCTCTACATGAGAAGAGGCTGAGTCTTTCTTAGAGCAGGGAGCTTGCAACAAAGCATACAAGGGGCACAGACGGGGCCACATTCAATGAGGCTGCTTCTGGAGTCTTCTCCTCTAATGCCCCTTGACTCCCCTTTGTCTTAAATGCTATTTTGTACATGACCATTCATGAAGGCTGAGCCCAGGGACAGGTGCCGAGCTAGGCACGTGCCAAAGCCTGTCAGCGCAGCTTTATAAAGCACAGATCTTTTCATGTGGGACCTGCTCTTGAAGGCAAACTCTGGATGGCTGCTAGGGAGCCAGGGTAGAAGGTTGGCAACGGGCAGAGCGGGTACCTTTACGTGTACCCGTAGCTTCTTCCTTTGACAGCTGCTGGAGCCACTGGCCTTGCAGGAGTTCTCTGTCCCAGGGGCAGTACTCCCCTTCTACAGCAGGGGGAGCCAGACACCCACAAACACAGGATCAAGCATCCCGTGTGGGGATCAACAGAAGAGAGAATGGGAGGGAGGAAAGAGAATAGAGAAGAGTTATCTTCAGGTGCAAGGCAAGAACATCCTGTCACTGTCTACACAACCAACAAAGTCCACTGTGCAGAAGATACACACACCACGGGCTAGGAACACAGGTCCAGAGTCGGGCTGAATTTGTTGGTACGCGTTTCTCCCATTCCTGCAGGCTGTGTTTTGACACTAGCTTCAGATCCAGGAAATTAAGTCGGTGTGGAGGAAAGCAGGGCTAAACTCTCCCACAAAGCATACAGACTTTGACTCTAAGCTGTGTCTGGGGCTAAAGCCACCGACACATGAATCACTGGCTAGAGATAATGATATCTGAAATGAAACAAACAAAATACCTTTCCCCCAGGTGTGCTGTGAGCACAGTCTCCCCACCTCCCCGCACTCACAGGGACGCGGGGGCAGCCCTGAGCCCGAGCCAGCCACAGCTCTGCAGACACCGAAGTATGGAGAAAAGAACTCAAAGCACCAGCTTCCCGGCCCAGTGCCTGCCTCCTTCTTGCACAGACCATACTCATTTCTCATCAGGCCACCAAGTGCTGCCTCTGTGGACCTCACCCCAGCCTCTGTCTTTGGAGGGAAGAGCACAGGAGAACTGGTTCTAGAGAAGCCCCTTAGGGGCCTCAGGAAGTGCCTGCCTCTGACCACTCACACTGGCGTCGGGCACTTTGGGGGCAGGAGGAGGCTGTGCTTTCTTCTTGCCTGCCCCGCCTCACCAGTGTCTCGGAGCTACACAGCTCTCAGGACCATCTCAGTACTGTGCACCCTGTCTGGGAAGGCTCTGCATTTGGTCAGCACTCGGTCCTTCCTGTGCCAGACTGCGGGATGGGATTTGGGCCACCAAGCACATGGAATTCCAGGAGGAGCAGAGGTAAGCAGGAAGAGCAGCAGAGAAATCTAGTGCCAACTCTACAAGGCCCAGCACTGTCTAGAATTTAATGAGCCCCTCTGACAACGGCTGGGAGAGATTGCTGCTTTAAAGGTCCAGGTCCTTCTCCTCCACTCCATGTACCCTGGAGAGAGAGCACAGCCGTGAATTGACAGGGCACCGCTGTCAGGGGGATTCAGGTCTCTATCCGCCCTAGTTTCCTCCACACCACCCACCAGACATCTGTGCAGCCAGGGCAGGGAAAGAATGACCCTCTCTCTTACAGAGGCAAGAAAAGAGGCCCACCAAGTTCTTCCTCATCACTCAAGGACACACACAGCCAGAGATAGGGGCAGAATCTAAACATTTCAAGTCCGAGGCAAGAGAACATTTCAGAGGCAACCAGACTGACTGAGTACTGGAACTGATGCTCCTTCTCAGGACACTGGTCCAAACACATCACTACCTGTCATCAGCTGAAATCTGTCTAGTGGGTGTCTAGCCCCTCCTCAGTGACAACAGCTCTGAGCAGAGTGAGAGTCAATGCTCTGCAGCCTCCAACATCCTAGACTCTGAGTCAGGGAATCCTCTAGAAAGCTAAATTCCCTTTCTTTATTAAAATAAATTTCTTTAACTGAAACTAAAGGGAAAAAATAGAGAAAACGAGGAGAGGAGAATGAGTAACCTAATTTGGATGAAGTCCTTTTGCTGACCCTCTGCCTTCCACTTCCAATTTCTACTCAGAATGTGCCTAAGGGACATTACTTCCACTGTCAATGGCCTCCTCTGCCCCCGAAACGAAGGTCAGAGAGAGGCAGGAGGGATGGTCTCTGAGGCTGTGGGAGGCACATCTGTGTGCCAGACTCCAGCCTGTGTGTGACTCCAGCCACAGAAACCTTACCCAGCACAGAACAGACTGCCTCAGGGATAAGACAGGGTCAGAGTGAGGAGAAGAGATTTTTTTCTGACCTTCACTAGACTCTTCCTCTTCCTCCTCATATTCTTCCTCTTCCTCCTCCTCCTCCTCTTCATACTCCCCCTCCTCCTCCTCTTCTTCATTCCCAGGCCCGTAGCTCTTTGAGGCCTCTAGTTCCTCTTCACTCTTTCCTTTCAGAAGAGCATGGATCCTCACAGCCTCCTTCCAAGGAACACCGCCCAGGTCTGAGGTGGGCAAAGGAGGCTCTTCTTCCTCCTCTTCCTCCTCTTCCTCCATCTCGGACTCAGAACTGCTGTGGGGGAAACAACCACACAACCAAATTGAGGAGATAGTTAAAAGCCACAACTGAGGCAAAATGTTCCAGCAAAGCAACTGCTGGGCAGGAAGGGCTCAGGACAGGCACGGAGGGGTGGGCGTGCTCCCCGCCCCCCGCCCCAGGTAAGACACACGCCAGGAAGGAGAGAGAGTGAGTAGAGGGCCAGAGAAAACACACACGTACGAGTAACCCCTACAGAAAGCCACATGAGCCAGCAGCTCAGTCTGGCAGAGCCCTCTATTCGGTGAATGGCAACTTCACCGAGTTCAGTTTTAGAGGCCCTCAGAGACAGTAGGGGGCATGGACCCATTTTGATATGAACACATGACCAGGGGAATCAAGAATGGAAGAAAGTCTCCTTTCATCGTCATCTACTGTTTGGTTTGAGGAACTCAATTCTACTTGACTCAGGTGGTTTGGAAGGTGCTCGTGGGAACTAAGGTGAGAAAGATCTGCCTCCAAGAGGCCTGAACCAAAGCCTTAGCCACAGACAGGCTGGCCATCAAGGTGCGTGTGCTGGGGGGAAGGCTGCATATTCAATCCCACAGTGTTCCCGAAGTCCCCCTCACGTGCCACGCCTGGAGCACGATACTATGAGGGACTCAGAGCTAACAAGGCAGCAAAGGCATCGTTCACCGAAGTCACAGTACAAGGACTATGGGGAGAGCATGGAAACAAATATCTCATCCCCGGGGTCATCACCCTTGACAACCAGCCACGTTTTCCACCACCATTCTCCCTTTACGACACAGAGCCTGGTCTCAGCTTGAAAAGGGAAGCAACACGAAATGCCAGAGACACTAGCTGTGACTTATGCAAGCCAAAGTCATAGGTCTCCACCCTCGAGGCCACCACCCCGGAGCATTTGTACTCTGTCAATAGGTGGTACAAGGGTAAAATCAACGCCCTGCAATGGGGCTGCAAAGCAAGAGAAAAACCCAAACATCACTGCACAAATGAAACTTCTCAGACCTATTTCATGGTCTGATAATTCCCCGAACGTCTTCTCCAGGAGAGGTGCTGCCCTCAGTGAGAAATGTGTAGTTGAGTAGGCTGGAGGAAATCTGGCTTTTACAATCAAGCATGGTCCAACTCCTGGCACGAGAGAGCCTGAAACCCGAGATGCATCCTGCATGGGGGTGACGTGCAGTCCTGTCTTCCTGTGATGGGGGGCTGCTCCCTCCCACCCAGAGTGGGGTTGTGCATGTGAAGAGGGAATCAGTGAATACATGTGATAAGGTCAATGACACCCCACTCCTAGCGCTCTTAGTACCTGTGCAGTAAAGAAGTTCACTTTGCTCAAAGAGAGGGCTGGCCTTGGTCTCCGTGACTGGGAGGTCAACTCTAAGCCCCTGGGAGGGCCTGCCTGATGGGAATGTCTTTATTTCCCTGGAATCCTTGGTTCGTGGTGGATAGTCTAATAATGTGATTTAGGGTGAGGGCTGACCATATCCGAAAGGCCAATAATTAAGGGTGGAGCCTTGAGTCATGCAGTATTAGTTGGCCTGGAGATGGAGATCAATCACACCACGTAGATAATCAATCAGTCAATCAATGCCTAGGTATTGGAGCCCCAATAAATCTCTGACCATCAAGGCTTGGGTGAGTAATACAATACAGGCTTTGTCACGCATTAATGCCAAGAAAGTAACACTGCCCTGACTCTGTAGAGAGAGGACGATGGAAGCCCCGTGTCTGTACTTTTTCGGACTCTGCCCTGTATACTCCTTCACCTGGCTGATTTCAGTCAGTATCCTGCCCTGTAATTAAATCACAGCCATGAGTAAAAACCTTTTAGTGAGTTCTGGGGATCGTTCCAACAAGTTAACGAACTTGAGGGTGGTTTTGGGGACTCCCCCACGTTAGCCGGGTTAGAAATGAGGGCAGTCCTAGAGGCTGTATGCCTGTGACTTCGCAGGTGGCTGATTCTCCCAGGGCCACCCTGGCTCAGCTCCTCACCAGCTGTCGGACCTCAAGCTGATTACTTTCTGAGCTTCGCACCCTCATCAGAAAGGAGCAATGTTAATATCTGCCTTGTAGACATGTTGTGAAGATTAGGGATTTTCCTGATTTTCATGTTTGTGTTACACTCTGGGATTCTGGCTAGTCACTTATTTGTTTCCTTGTTTACATGTTCCTTCATTCATTCAATGAACATTTTTGATCACCTGTTAAAGTTCACCCAGTAGGTACAAAAATAGAGTCAGCTCCTTACTGTAGGCAGCGCCCTTGGTGACTACTACTTCATTCACTCGTTCATTCATCCACCCATGGAAAGTTACCGCGCATCTCCTACTTGTAATGCACTCCTAGACATTGCAGAGGATACAAAGGGGACATGGAAAAGGTCCTCACTCTCAAGGGGAGATAAGATGCAAACACGGCTATAAAAGAAGGTAGAACACAACTGTAGTGGGACGGACGGTCGAGAGGAGGCAGTTGAAGGTGCGTAAACATAAGAATTTGGGCCACGGAAAGCTTGGTATCTGGATTTTGACTGTTTTTCATGACTTACTTAGTTATTATTTTTGCCTTGCTTTTTGTTTTCATTTGTTTACTTTCTTACACTTAACAACAACGTGTAACCCAGCATGTATCACCTAACATCTTTCAAACATGAAATAAGGACAAAAATGCCTCCTACACTCATCTTAAATCTTCTGTACATTTGTTGAAACTCAGGAGGACAGAAGGCAGGCCAGCTTGCCCCTCCTTCACAGCCAGGCACACAAGGTTACTCCAGAAGTCAGCAGGCACAACGAGGCCTCACTGCAGCTTCCCGGGAGAAGGGACTCCTGCAGCCAATTCCTCGCACTGTGCCTGGTCATGAGGGTGGCGGCACTGGCATAATGTGAGCAATGAATACTCCATGATGAGTGCAATGGGGCCTCCCTTGTAGCTCAGTGCCACACTGGCTAGTTTTATGACAGCTCAAGGACCATGGGAAAATAGCAAGGGAGGCATAGAGCTTAAAAAATCGGGTAGAAAGGTCAGCCCTTGCCTCTCTTCATAAACTACCAGCTCTCAGTCCATTTCTGAGAGGCCTGGCTGCATTGCTTCTGGAAATCTGAGACAGGCAAACCAGCCTCCCTCCTTTTGTGAAGGATAGAGAGATGGACAGGTGTTGCCAACTGCTCCTTCCAAGGCCACCATCTCCCTGGGACCCCGGAGCCATCCTCTGAGTCTCACCAGGCTCCTTACATCATGCAAGATTCACAGTGTAAATTCAGTACCTCAAGGCTCATTTTACATTTTCTGGCTGTTCCCAGTGCCTGAATTTCTGGGTCTGGCCTTTGAAGAGGCTAGAAGAAAGGGGGCAGAGGAGGAATGTACAGTGAGGCAGACCACCCCCCACCACTTGGATGTCAGCCTAGAAACTTTTTAAGCAAAGAGAATTGTTACACCAGAACAAAATACAACACAGACAACCAACCTTTCTGTCCTTTTGGGAAGAGAGGGTGACCTCTCAATTTATAGCCTCCTAGGAGAGATGTAGTCCTCAAGGTCAGCATTCCATCATGACAGGTATCTGTTTCTGCATTTGAAACAATCTATTGCTGTGTGTGACTGTTTGATGTGGCTAGGCCCCCCCGGTCTGCATGCTCTATGAGAGAGGGAACCAGGTGTGCTCGGCTCGCTGCAGGGCTTACCACGGGGCCTCGCACAGCCAGAACTGGCAAGGATGAGCAAGGGAGCACAGCCGGGCAAAGCCAGGGCAAGCCGCTGCCTAAATTCACAGGTGTCATGGAGATGAGACCTCTGAATTTCATCAGTAGGATTAGACCCTTTCCATTTGAAGAACATCTTGCAAAAATCCTCCGTGCTACAATATATATCCAATCACTGATCTCAAAGCACTTTCCCTGAGTTTCCTCTCATTGAGGCTATTATGGGGCCTGGTAGGAGGAAGCCAAACTGGCAGGCACACGGACTGGATTCTAAAAAAACAAGAGTTGCTCCACACTTTAATGGGCCAAGCAGAGGTTCTGCCATGCCAGGAGGGGAAGGGCCAAGGATAATAACAACAGTGATGGTGAACACTCACTGAGCTGTATGACGTGCCACACGGCACAAGGCACTTCACATGAGTTAGGTCACTTAATTACACATTAACTCTAGGATACGATAACTCCAGGATTCTAGGACCTATTAATATCCTCACTGTTATAAATGAGGCCATCGAAGCTTAAGGAGGTTGGATCATTGGTGTGAGAGGTCAGGATTCCCACCAATGTCCACACCATTGTCATACTGTGCCTTCTTGGATGGTTCACCAAGAACCCCAGAGTTCTTCTGCCACAGCAGCTGTCAGGGCGGCAAACCCAGGAATAAGACCATGACCATCTCCTGGCTGCCTGGGTCCAACTTCAGAAAGTGGAGACTGGAAATTTGGGCAGGCCCTACTGTGAATGAGGCAGACTGCTGTGTGAAATGTCACATCAAGTTCTCGGGTGGTTTTCAAGGGAAAACAGGGAATCATGGCTTTCATTTTTAAATGAATCCACTCTATAATCAGAGAGCCCACTTCTAGATCTCATCCACTCTGACAACTGTGTAAACACTATACTGCTCAGCAGACTGCTGGAGAAGATGCATGTCGTCCAGCAGTCATTGCACGATGGAAATTTGATCCGGGCTGACAGCAGCACCACGCTCAGCAATGGCTCACATTACTGCCTCTGCTGGAGGGGTGAGAGAGAGAGGGGACCAGTCTGGAATTCCCACTTGTTTATGGTCAGCCTTGAAGGAAGGGCTTCTCCTTATTGTGTTATTCCGGTGGAGGGCCAAGCCCCTTTGGGCTAGCCTGTCATGGACTTTCGGGGAGTTCTCTGTGACCTGGCTGCCCCATCTGGAAAGGGCACCTGTTTGCTCTAGCCCTCACTGACTTGTTCTTCAGGGTCAGGGATGTGCAAACATTGGAGGCCCTCAGCAGATGGTGGCTGCCCAAGCCATCTGCATTGCCTGGGACAAAGTTGCTAGGCAATCAGGGGAAAACAAAACTAAAACCATAAAGCTAGTTTTGGGGGCACCTGGGTGGCTCAGTTGTTAGGTGTCTGCCTTTGGCTCAGGTCATGATCTCAGGGTTCTGGGATCGAGCCCCACATTGGGCTCTCTGCTCAGTACGGGATCTATTTCTCCCTCTTACTCTCCCTGTGCACTCTCCCTCTCTCTCTCTCAAATAAATAAAATCTTAAAATAAAATTAAAAAACAGCTAGTTCTCTGTTGTCTTCAGGCACCAGTTCTCTCCCAGAGAAAATAAAAGTACTATTTCCAGGGTCTCCTTTGGAAGATGCTCCTCCCTCCCCCGCTCTAAGGAAGGATCATGGAGCTAATTACGTCTGGGCCAGTAGTCTCTGGGTAAACTACACCAGAACACCCATAAGACTCACGCAAGGCGTTTGTTAAAAACAGGTACTCCTGGTCTCCACCCCAAGCCCATGGACTCAGCTACTCCGGGGGAGGGTCCAGGATATACCTTTTTACCAAGTGTCCCAGGCGGCCCTTATCAGAGAAATTCGGGAAATTCAGAGCAGTGGTTCGAAAAGTGTGGTCTCTAGACAACAGCATCACCTGGGAACTTTTTAGAAATGCAAATCTGGGCTACAAAGAAGCATCCAGCGTGTGCCTCAGTATCAATGCAAAGCCTCCACCCGTCTGGGAGACACAGTGAGTGCTCCCACCCCAGAAGCCCTGCAGGACGGTCTGACCAACAGGGACTGTACTCCATCCTGCATCTTGTTCTGTTTTGGTGGCCTTGATCATCTCCCATGGAGAACTCTGAATCCTGCACCGACCCTGGCAGACCTGGGCAATGATGGACACGAGGCCCTGGGGCAAAGACAGTGGACTCAGGGAGTCCCGTGGGGGCTGGAGGGCTCACGGGCCCCTCACGCATCGCTCAGTGAGAAATAATTAAAACACCGGCATGGTCACAGACAAAACCACTGGCTGTGTGTATACCCCTTGGGACGCAGGTTTTCTGCTCCTCTCTTGACCTAGCGGAGGAAGGAAGAAGCTTGGAGAGGTGAGGTGGCCTCCCCAAGACCGCAGGGTGAACTGGTGTCATAACAGGAGCCCCTAATTCCAACCCTGAAGCTCCTACCACTGACCCCCGCCTCCCATAGCACACTGCTTCCAGCCTCCTGTTGTCCCTCTGCACAGACCTTTTCCCTCCAGTAAACCTGTCAACAACAGCCTGAGGGCAGGACCCGGGGCTATCGTTTTTGTTCAGGCCACGGTAGGTGTCCAAGAAATACTTATTGAAATCTCTGAATTATGTCCCATGGTGTGTGATTCTTACTGGCTAACGACTTGGAGAGACAGGGAAGGGCGTGGAAAGGGGAAGATCAGCGGGCAGTAGGGAAAACAGCAAGACTCCTGGACTTGGAGCCAGGAAACCTGAGTCTAAGTCTTAGTCAATCCTTGATCCTAGTAGTAGTCACCAGCAGTTTCCGTAACTATAGAGTGAGTGGATATATGCTCTGGTCTATTTCACAGGACTCCTGAGAGGATGACCAAGGGAGGTGGTGGATACAGAAGTCCTTTGGAAATGGTCCGGCGCCATACAAGGCGTAAGAAAGGCAACACCGTTGACATGCACGCCACGTACGATTTTAAATGCTTCTTACTATTGTACTCTCACACCAATTCCGTGAGGAAAGTCCTAGTATTCCCTTTCTTTCACAGATGAGGAAATGGAGGCACAGAGAGGTTACATGACTTGCCTAGTGTCACACAGCCGGGAGGTGGCAGCCAGATCCCGTGCCCAGGGTACAGTGCTGCCTCCCCCTAGCAGGATGGTATACTCATCTGGGGAAGGAGCTGCTAGGACAAACCACGGGTATGAAGCAGCACACAAGGAAATGGGGCTGCAGCCCCCGGACACAGGCTGACCTGCTGGCCACGTCCTCCTCTGCGCCTTTGTCCAGCACACTGCTCAGGTTGTGCTCGGCCTGCGTCTCCTCGGGCACCTCCTCCAGCTCCTCGGCCTGTTTCACAGACAGGCGGTAGTTCTCCAGCTCGATCCGTTCAGGAGTGCCCCTGAGTCTCTTGGCAATGCTAGGCTCTTCCAGACCATTCACACTTGATCCTGCAAGACAAGGAAAGTGGCCAAACTCTATGACAAATGACCACAGGCGGTGGGGGGTGGGGGAGGTATGCAGGGAGGGAGGAGGCGCCGACAGAAGGATATCTAAGCATCTAAAGCATCCACCGCTCATTTCAGTGAAAGGAGAAACAGACCTTCTGTGAAGGCCAGGGAGCCAGACCAGGGGCAGACGGTAAGTCGATGAGGTCACAGAGGCCAGGAGAGGACTGTGGGGTGAGAGTGACAACCCTTCCCTGAGCAGGAGAAACAGGAAGACAGCACACCTGCCCCGATAGGGGAGCACAGGCTTCCTCTCCTCTGTCATCCTGAACCCACGCACAGCGGAGGGAAGAGGTGGCGGTGACTGGGGAGGAGCCGTGAAGGGGACTTGGGTTGGACCCTAAGGAGGCACTTCTCACTGACCAAGACCCCCTCGGCTTCCACTGACAAGGGGAGTCCGGCCAGCTGCCCACCACCTGGTGACCCAGGACCCAGTCATGGTTCATGCACTGCTTCGGGCAGATCCACGGAGGCGTCCAGGCTAGTTGCTCGCAGAGCTCCTCACATTGTGGACTTGTCTGTCTCCTCACGGTTAGATTCATGGCCAACACTTCCTATTTAGTAAGAACACCACACGGGTGACGCTGCACGTCTTCCACTGCACACAGGAGGAACACAGTCGGGTTGCCTCATTCTTTTTTAAACGTTTTTTTTCATTTTTACTTATTTATTTTTGAGAGAGAGAGAGATAACAAGCAGGGGGAGGGGCAGAGGGCGAGGGAGAAGCAGGCTCCCCGCTGAGCAGGGAGCCCAGTATGGGGCTCGATCCCAGGACCCTGAGATCACGACTTGAGCCGAAGGTAAATGCTTAACCGACTGAGCCACCCAGGTGCCTGGGTTGCCTCATTCTTGGTGACACTGGCTTGACTGCTTGGTTAAAAAGGTGCCCAACCATCTTTCTGCTGTAAAGAGATCTTTCCCCCTTTGTAATTAATAAGTAATCCATGGGGTGATAAGTAGAAACCATGGGACTATCCTACCCCACTATCCTTTCATCCAGGGGTTTTAGTACCCATTGATGAATGGGGATTTTAAAAATTTTATCGTTCCTTCTCCACTGTCATTCTTTGTAAACGACTTTTCCCATTTCTCTCTCTTTTTTGATTACCACCATGACTCAAGGATTTTGAAAAACTTAAGTGTTGTATTTGCCATGTTTTCTTAATCTTCTTTAATCTAGAAATTTCCCTGTCTACTCATCTCCTTCATCATTATTCTTTTTTTTTATTATGTTCAGTTAGCCAGCATATAGTCCGTCATTAGTTTTTGATGTAGTGTCAATGATTCATTAGTTGTGTATAATACCCAGGTCTCATCACAACGCGTGCCCTCCTTAATACGCATCATTATTCTTTTTGATGTACCTTTTTATCCCAAATTTGGTCAGAAGAGGCCCATTGTATTTATTCTTTACTGCATGTCTTTACTGTAATATGATGTAGGTTTAGATTTAGAGTCAGACGAATTCAGGTTAGACACCTGGCTCCACCAGTGACCAGCTGAAGGATCTTAGGAAAATTATATAACTACCAAGAGCTCATTTCCTGATCTATAAATGAGGACAACCCCCAACTCCTAGGATTATTATGAATAGGGGATGAAATAATATACATACATACATAAGTACGTGTGTGTGTGCCACCCCTCCGCGCGCCCTGAACCTACCGCCCTCTTCTACTTAAACCCAGCACTTGGGCAGTATCCAGCAAATACGAGTTAAGTGATAGAACTGATGTCCAGTAACATTATCGGCACCAGTTTGTGTGTATTTTCGTGCAGGTATGTTGTATCCATTTGCTCTGGATTGCAAACAAGAGTTACTTGGCAAAGATGGGAAGGGAGTTCTGAGCAGAGGGAACAGCAACAGTTAAGGTACAGTGACCTGTAATGGCAGCTTGGTATTATTATTATTATTATTATTATTATTATTATTATTATTATTATTTTAAGATTTTATTTATTTATTTGACAGAGAGAGACAGCCAGCGAGAGAGGGAACACAAGCAGGGGGAGTGGGAGAAGAAGAAGCAGGCTCCCAGCGGAGAAGCCTGATGTGGGGCTCGATCCCAGAATGCTGGGATCACGCCCTGAGCCGAAGACAGACGCTTAACGACTGTGCCACCAGGTGCCCCAGCTTGGTATTATTAGACCTTCTAGTGGCAGTATTCTTAAAGTGTTAGAGAAGAGGAAGAGATGGGGGTGGGAACAGAGCCTTTGGTGACATTCTAAGCCCTAAGAGATGACACCGGGTTTTGGCAGGCAACATCATACCAACCCAGTGTTGGGTGACAGGTGGTCTATCAGGGGAAAGCCAGAATCTCTGTAATGAAGGACTAAAGGAAAGGGGTAGGAATATAGAGTTAGTAATTTTTGTGACATGACAGGTGTGCAGAAAATCTTCTGGAAGCCTGGCACTCTTGTTGTGTACAATGTTCTAGACCTCTGTGTATTGTCACTAGAAAGAACTTTTTATGAGTTCAGGCAGTCACAGGATAAAGTCTTGGTGTATCTGTCAGATTTATCCGGATCTTCCACCAAACAGCATCTTTCAAATTTACTTGACAATCTTTATTAAAAAGCAAGACCCACGGCATGTTCACCTACAAAACGTCTAATGATGGGGTCACAGCATGAATCCCTGGGCTCCCTAGGGCCCTATGCAATGCCCACCTAATTTTTGCAACCCCAGTTGGGGCATTTTACACATCCCCGGTCCATTCTTCAACACTGAGCTCAGAGCCCCCAAAGTGTAAGCTATGACGCAGGATCAGGGCATCTGGAAGATTAGGAAATATGTGGACTCCAGGAAATAGCAAAAAAGAGGCAGGGAGCACAGCAGGTGGATGCCGCCACAGCATCCTCCAAATCTGCGCCCCCCGCCCCCCGGCTCTAACTGCACCAGTTCATCACTTCCAAACATCAGTCTTCCTGTCGTCTCTTGCTCCTTCCCCGCATCAAAGCCCAACATGATAAACATGAGAAGGCTAAGGATCCCCTGACGATAATATCATTTGATTCTTTCTTTCCCACCATGTATTTTTGACAAATGCCCTTAAACAGAAAGCAAATAAGAAAGTGAAATAAATGTAAAGTCACTACCCAAGAATAAAGTTTGGGGGAACTCCATAGATGAAGAATAAAAACCAGTGTATCTTTCAGATAGGGAAAGAAGAATAGAATAAGAATGATCACTTCAGGGAAACAAACAACCAACACTCATCAATTCAGATACAAGCAATTTCAAGGTAGAGTGAACAAACACGGAGATAAACACTCAAGAAGTGATGTCTGTTTTTAGTGGGTAAAAACCATACTGTTTACCAGAAATTCTACTAGAACCTTGGGAAACAAAGCAAATTAAAACACTCTCTACTCTTAAAGAGCTGTAGGCTAGTCACAGAAGAGACAGTCTCGCACAGGAATCATGTCAGTGTGATGTATCACGTGTTACGGCTCACGCGCACGGTGGTACTATGGGGGTGCATACAAGAGCAGCTCGCCCAGGGAATCAAGGAAGACGTTCTGGAGGAATATGGAGTTAGCCTGGCCAGCTTTAAAGAAAATTCCATGAGATAGGTAATAGTTTGCAAATGAGGTAACTGAAATTTAGAGACATTAAGCAACCTGCCCAAGGTCACACAGCTAATAAGCAGTAGAGCCGACCTGAATCCAAGGAGGACGGCATTAATTCAGAGGACTACCATGCTGCTCCTGGATTTATGACGTAAAGAGAAGAAAAGAAAGGAGTGTTTCCGTAGAGTCCTGTTCTGCTTTCCCGTTTGGGACTCCTCACGATGATCTCCTCCCCACTATAATTTTCAAGATGAGGGACCCAGAACTCCGTGAAAGCATCTTAGAGCACAGAATCTGGCATTTGGAATGACATTCTGTTGTCCTTCCAGAGTTATTTCTCTGGGGTTTCTATAAACTCTGTGGACCACTAGGTCATCATGCAACAGAACTTGGCAGCCCAACCCAGAGTTTGGGGCTTTGGGGAGAAGAAATGTTGACTTAATTCTGGGCTTGGCCACAAACAACGAAAAAGAAACGAGAGGCTCTCTGAACTACTCAGATCACCCACACATCAGTCCCACAGAGAAAGGGTGCTTTTTCATGAAAATGGTTAGAAGGGTCCCACTGGAGATTTTGAGGTGGAAGGAATAGAGTTGCCTTACTGTCTCAGTCTTCCTATGCCCTTGGGTCCACGTCCACATGGAGCTAGACTCCCCCAGAGCTTTGAGCAACAAGGGCATTGCAAGACATTCTCTTTAGGGCCAAGTCCCCACGGAGGTTCCATTTTCCCAAATGGAAGGTGGCACTTCAGAGGATACTCAGCAAGTAACCAAAACTCACCAACTGCCAAAATATGCTTAACATGCTTAGCCCATAACCTCAAAACACCATGGGAAAAAAAAAAAAAGAAATCAACAAAATCAGCATGCTTGGTTCTCTGTGATAAGCAAGATTAAACAGGTGGTGATGATAAACTACGATATCAAAGGAAGGAAGAGTGGAGGAGGCCCGAGCAGTGGCTGTGACACAGTGACAGACACAGGACCTCCCCCTTGTCCCCTGGATCCTCCCCCTCTCAACAAACAGAAGGGCACATGGGAGCAAAGGCTTAGGAGCGCAGATGTATAAGAGCTGACAGATGCGAGTTTGGCAAGTGAGAGGACAGGCAGTGGGGTCAGGCTGGCTGGCCAGGGCCCACCTGGCCTCCCCACTTCACATGCTCAGTGCAACGACGACACAGGGACTTTCCAGCTCAATGTGGATGAGAAATTTGGAATTATTTCCAAGGCCACGTCTTCACTAAGTCAGGGCAGGCGGATCGCAGGTCACGGGAGGCCAATTACAGCTTCACACATACCAAAAGGAAACGGCTCCCAGGATCTGGGTCATATCCTAAAAAGGAAAAAGGCTCTGGGCCTGACCTAAGGGCCCTGTTTTGGAACAGTCACTGCCTGCATAAGCTCCATACATCATCCTGAAAGAAGTATTTTTCCTAACAGGACAACCTGCTCTCAGCTGATGTGCAAGAGCTCTGCCAAAAGCCTTCATTTGTGTCTGTCCGATTCCTGAAGGGATGTGAGGGACGCAGACGACACTGAAGCAGCGGGCCCCCCAGTCCTCTACAGGCAGCTCCTCTTTCCCCTTTCCCTCCTGCAGTGGTAGCCAGCTGCCCAGCACACTGTAGGACTTCAGACAACTGTGAAGGATGTCAGCTAAGAGACTGGAACATCTGAGGGGCTTCTCACCTTCCACCATATTCATGTCTGGTCTGTTTTCCCATTCCTTTTTCCTTTCCTTCTTTATAAGCTTGGGAAAGCTTGAATGAAATCTGAAAGTCTAAAAAGGTCTTTAGGAAAAGGCACAGTAAACTGAGATTGAGGATTGATTCTCATCGTATTTCCCAGGTCTGTAAGTTGAATGGATGCTCGGATTCATTCATCCAACCACACATTATTTACTGAACAGCTACCTCCAGCCCCGCACTGTCTAGGTGCTCGGGTGCACCAGTGGACAATACAGGCAAGATGTCTGCCTAGGGGAGCCTACACTCTGACGGACTATGGGTGTCACCTATCTGCTGGGAGAGACCACTGACCCAGGGTATCAAAAGGTGTCACCGTGGCCATGTTCTAATAAGAGATGGCCCTGTGATTTGAAACGACTGGTACCATTTGAGGAGAAAAGCAGTCTTTGCCATTCTGGAGTACAGAGATTCTCCCTTGAGGTTGCTCTTTCTTACTTCTGTTTCCCTTACCCAGTTACTGGATATTTTTGTTGCGATTTCTTTTTTAAGGAAGATGAACTAAAGTCATTTCGGATGGCCTCCCACACATCCGCCCAAAGCCTTGCCTGTCCACGATCTCGCACAAAAGAAACGCTAAACGGTGAACTTCGTCTGCGCTACAAGGTCTCAAGGAGGTATTAAGGAAGATGAACCCTCCTGAAGAAAGAATTACCGGGCTGGAAGTATAAATAGAAATTCCCGGACCCACTGCAAAATTGGTCAAAGTGACTTTTATGTTGCCTTGTTCATTGGTCTCAGAAACATTCACAAAATCAGCCTGGGAAATTAGCGTACCCCTCCTCACGCAGAACCCCAATCCTTACAAGGCTGTGAGGGGGAATGTGTGCCTTATGTTTTCTCCCTGCTCTTGTTGGAAATGATACAGAAACTGTATTCTCCCACGCTTCCTTGTATACTGGGAAAGATGGATGAAACCATCTGAAGTGGTGGCTAGGCTAACACAGAACCACTGTCCAGCCCACACGTTTCCCTGTGTGGGACAAAGCCTGGGTCTTGCGCCCTGCGCCCTTTTAGAATGTATTCGGCTGCAGTTAAACCCTGGCAACTGGAGCCGGGCTCGTCATAATTAGGAGTCACTGTGGATATTAATCCACCCCTTCCGTCTTGCTTTAAGCTACGGTTCCTATATGTGTTTTTGCTTAGTGGCCTGAAAAGCAGGCAGAGTACGCACCATGCCATGATTCAGTGTCATCTTGGCTAAGAAACCGAAAATAATGGAATTGGTCACCTGCTCAGGGACCTCCTCACTGCTCTAGTCAAGCTGGAGAATGTTCTCTGGTATATGTGAGAGGGTCAGGAGGTCACTCCCAGCCGAGAACCCAATCTAGGGAGGAAAGATTCACTAGGGCTGATAAAAGGCCTTTCTTTGCTTATTAGCTGGTGCCTGGAACTACCAATCTGGGCTCTCTCGCTCTTTAGCCCCTCAGTTCACTGGCCTTAGCAGACTCTGCTTGACTGGGCTCACATTGTTTTAATACCTTCTACAGAGATTTCTCATTTTAAGGGGGCACCAACCACTTTGCAAGCCCTGCAGCTGTCCAAGGAAAGGGATCCTCTTGCTTTGGAGACCAAAGATGTCTAAGCCACTCCTAGGGCAAGGGGACTTTTGCCCTACACACCTACCCTCCGACAGACTCTTCTATGGCTTCCTACTGGTAGGGAACAGGAGTTCACAGAATCTGCTTGTGAAGCGGGTGATGAAGGAATAAAGACAGCTGCCTGTGTCAGGCACTAGGACGGCTATGCTGCACACACAGGCCAGTGCCTGTCACAGCATTCTGACCAATCACCGTTATTACCACTACGACACCGAGGGGCCTGAGTCTCCATGATGTTAAGTAACATGCCCAAAGGTTCAAAGGAGGCAGATCCACGACTAAACCCAGGGCTGTATTACTCCGAAGCTTGGGCCCTTTCCACTAAACCATGCGGGATGGAATTGTTAATTGCCCCTTACTCATGCACAATTTATTCTTCATTTGGGGTAACTGTATTTTTATGTGGGGCACAGAGAAAAGGAGGTTATGTGGATTCAAGGGGAAGCTCTGTTGCTTTGGAGATATTTAATGAACAAAAGTTGGGAAATTCTGTGCTAAATATTATACGACAGAAGCCAAGAAGGGGAAAACCCAACAGGGAACAAATCAGAACAGCACCAGAAAAAACCACCCACATGGGAATAGGGACTCATGCAGACTCGGACAGTCTCAGGAATGCCGAGGGCATGTGCCCTCCCTTCAGCAGGGTACCGAGCAGCCCTCCTCCACCATCCATAACCTTTGCTCTTGATCTGTGTGGTCCCATGAAACTTTCACCCTTAAGTTCGTTTGCTAATGTTAAATTATTCTTCCTGTTATTATTACGGTATGTCCCAAAGGTGCCTTTTTGGCAGATGGAAATCCTGGTACATGTCATATCTGGCCAAGGCAAAAGGGTTTGTTTTAAAGTATATACCCTACTCTTCACTACAAAAATTCTTATCAGTGCATAGTGTAGCTCTCTTGACAATATATTTTTCATGTGTTGTATTATCTCACAGATAAAACTCAACTTGCTCCTTAATAGTCAGCTGGGTCACCCTCCTAACTAGCTACCTCGTGGGTATTGGGAAGTTGTGGGCATGTCTAAAGCACAGGGGTCTGGTTGTCTTTTAGGTCTCAGGAGAGCTGTGCTCCAACGATACTCTCCCTTCCTTGTCTGGCTGCCCACCTTCACGTACCTGAGGGTGAAGTCTCAAAAGGGGCTACCTATTGTGCAATGGGCCTTGAGCAAACTATTTTAACTTATTAGTTTACATATGTGCCTCATAACCCAGGGGATTCTGTATAGTTAAGTATATATAATCTATGAAGTCAATCCAGTTGTGGGGCTGGCCTCCAAAATCCTAAAAGGCAGGTAAAGAGAAGGATGGTTCAACAAGGTAAGCCAAGACCATCTCTTCTCTCCTACTTTTGCCTATTGTTTCTCAATTCTGCCTACAGGCTCTACTTCTGTCCTCCTGAAGGACTTTTTCATGCATCTATCTCCTCTTCACTGGTCCGAAGGTACCCCAACACCAGAGGCTCTGCTAGGGAGGGGAATTATCCCAGTCATCTTTGTGTTTCCGGTGCCTACTGGTATGTCAGTAACATGTTTTGAATAAATGACCAGCACAAGAGTCCTAAACTAGAATATCACCTCACTATAATTTTAAGAAGTTAGTTGAATGTATTACGGTCTCAGTTTCCTCATCTTAATGCAAAAACTTTAAGGCCTCTGTCTCCCAAGTAGCTGGATGCTGTGCAAGGCCCTAAGAACAAATGAGAGATACCACCCTGTGGAAGGGGTAAGTGCGTAAGACAGCAACTCTTCCCTTAGCACCTGAGAAAGAGAAATTCCTATGAAGTTGCCAGTGTCTTAGAAGACCATGCATTAAGGCTCTGAAAAGAGACTATCTCAAAGAATCTGACGTCCGAGAGCGAAGACTGCGCTTCCCAGTGGTCTAGTTGGAGGCAGCAGCTTGCTTACTAGACCAGACCAATAACAACAGGCAGAGGACCACGAATCTGCATGCGAGGCACTCCAAACTGATGTGCTTTTCCCAAGACGCCAGGTTGAAATTCCGATCCTTCCTACTCTCCAGAGCAGAGTGCCTGTGGCACTTCAGTCTAGTGTGTGCGAAGCTGGCTCCGAGGTGGCCTACACGTGGCCAGCTGCTCAGCCGGGAAAGTGATTTTCAACTTCTTGGGGCTCTGCCCATAATCAGACTATCAATAAGGACAAACCCACATCCCCATGAAAGCTTCTCTCAAATAGATTCCCTCTTAAGGATACAAAACCTCATAAACAGCATTCCCTTGGCTAGCTGAAGATACATTTTTGGAAAGGAACTAAAATCCCCCCAGCGATGCCTACAACTACCACTTGATACTCGTAACTACAACAGTTACACCTTTCTTTTCATCTGTTTGAAAATCTACGGAGACCTGGCCTAGAAAAAGAAACAGTAGTGCCTGGGGACAGAGGCCCTAGAAGGCTGATGGAATAGGAAGGAGCACAATGATCCGGACTCAGAGAGCCCCTGCTAATGACTGATGTACCCTGGTCAGCCACAAAATGCCCATCCGTGCACTGAATCCAAGAAGAAATCAGACACCTTCTCCTGCAAATGGGTCATGACATAGCACTGAGGCCCATGGAGGCAGGGGTTGTGGGTCAAAGCAGCATAGTTGCAGACAGTGTCCCAGGATCACTTGTAACCCTTGCTCTAAGATAAGGCTAACTGACTCCTGCTCAGTCCTGACTTTTGGGTTAGGTGTGAAAAATTTAGCTTAACGTAAACCCTATCTAGGATTGTTTTTACTTTCGTTGCTATAGTGAAGAGCCCCCAGGGTATCATGGAGTTAGTAGGTGACTTCACATCCCATCCACGCAGGCTGAGAATAAAAGCAATGCCAAATTTAGCCAAGTACTTGCACAGACTTAACAATGCTTCAAAAAACCTGGCATTCGGTCCAGTCAACTCCCCCTAGCCCATTCTTTTTCTTTTTTTTCTTTTAATTTTTTAAAAAAATTATGTTAGTCATCATACAGTACATCCCTGGTTTCTGATGTAAAGTTCGATGATTCATTAGTTGCGTATAACACCCAGTGCACCATGCAATACGTGGCCTCCTTACTACCCATCACCAGTCTATCCCATTCCCCCACCGCCCTCCCCTCTGAAGCCCTCAGTTTGTTTCTCAGAGTCCATAGTCTCTCACGCTTCATTCCCCATTCTGTTGAAGACTAGAGAGAGCCAAGCCCTTCTTACTGTTCTGTTCCCCTAAACCTCTGCTGGTTAGAACACATCCTGATGGACCTTCTTGTGCTAACCCCAAAGGATGCACAAACCAGAGCAGGAGACCATCAGTCAGTCAGAGAGCAGAAACAGTCCTAATTCACTTTCTCACTCCTATTACTCCAGAATTTTCTGGAATCCCTAACAATGATAATATTTGATATTCCTGTAATGCTTTTAAATAAACAAGTTTCCATACATTTTAGCATATTTGCTCTTAACAACAACCTTATGAAGTAGACAGAAGGGGGTTGCATTTTTTTCACTTTATAATTTCATAAGTTAGGGAAACGGAGGCTCAGAGAGGTTAATGACCAAAGATGACAAGGATAACAGACTGCAGACTTGGACCTCAAAATAGCATCTTCTGTTTTTGAGAACTCTGCCTATCCCACTTAGAGCCAGCCCAATGCTCTGAGGCTATGGTCTCCACAGAAGGATGAGTACATTCTGAGGGTGGAGGGACAAGTAATTCATTGGGGTACAGAAGAAAAACACTAGATCTTCATTCTTAATTTGTTTTTTACCCTGCTTTCTAAAATGTTTTGTAAATGTCCGATAGCACATGCAATATTAGTAGGGTACCCGCATGTAAATAAGTACACTGTTGGGACGTAGGTGCCCATGATTTTCACGGGGGGAGGCAGAAAGGTTTAGAGGCACTCCTGTAAGGCTCCGCCATGGTTCTGTATCACTTTCATTATTCTCACTCACTCTCTTTCCTGATCTCCTACCGGAAACAATAAAATTGACGTTAGCTGTATGTCAATGTCACACCCTTTCTTCTTTTGGGGTGACTTTTTTCTTCAATGGTGATTTAGCAATGGGTGGAGACAGCTTTGGTCATCACATCCTCAGGAAGGGACATCTAATGGGTAGAGGCCAGGGATACCGCCAAATATCCTACAATGCACAGGACAGCCCCCCACAACAAAGAATTATCCAGCCCAAAATGTCAACACTGATGAGCTTGAGAAGCACTGGCCTAGAAGTTATATCAAAATATCCCTACTCTTTCACCAACAGGCCAACCAATTCACCAAATATTCTGACTGTGGCTTGACTGGACGGGGTGCATGAAGAACACAGACTAGGGAGCTCATGAGTCTTTGTGTCTGCTGCCAAGGCAGGACATCATGACCAATGGGAGTGTGATATATGAAGGACCAATTGAGAACCACCATGCTGAGCAGACAGCTCTTGGCATGCTGCCCACAAAGAGGGAATCTCGGGAAGATGTTCGGATGCTGAGTGAGGAGCTAGCTGCAATGGCATACACTGAGCACAGGTACCATAAGTCACCGCATGAGACTTCTGGACTCTTCATCCTATGGTACAACTCCACTTACAAGCTGACCCTGATCACCCTTGGCAATGCCACTCAAGGACAACCTACGCATACCCCCACACCCCCACACTTGGCTTGGGTGTGAGTCCTACTATTAGACCAAAGTAGGAATTAAAGGAGACCAAAGAATGCATTTGATTAACTTCTCCTTTCACCCACCTCTTCCCAGCTGGATACAGCAGCCTGCTGATAGCTGGAATAGCCCTGTGACACATTACGGGCGGACCTCTCACTAAACCAAGGGAAAAAACTAGACTTGGAGACACAACATGGAAAAACCCACCTTCTTTCTCTTTTTTCCCGCTTACCAAAAACACCCTATCTACGAGCTCTAAGGGCTCCCTGTCCTGGCATGACTTTCCAAAGCTGTGTCTACACATGCTCAGGAGATTTCCTGAAATCATTTCTGCACCTAAACCAAATTTTATCCAATAGGGCAAAACCAAAACAGCTTACCCGGAATGATATGCACATTTAGCTCAAAGACTCAAAGTCAGTCATTTTACATGTGAATTGAGTCCAAAGTAGCCCAAACTTGGATAGGTAAGAACTTCCATGTTTCTCTCTGATGTCACAGGTGACTCTGCTTGAACTGTCAGTACAAAAAGAGGCATAAAATCATGTCTCTCTTCCCTCATACCCAAACTCTACCCAGGGCCAGGGCAGGTAATTTCCTACAAGGACTGTGAATGACAGTTATAAAAGCAGTAAGAGAATGAACATGTCGGTCAGCTCAACCACCATGGGGCCTTTTTAAAAAGTACAATAAAATGAGGTAGCAGAGACAGAGGATAAGCTGAAAGATTTATAAGTTAAACACTGGGGCCCAGAGAACAAAAATAAACATCCCCCCCGAACAGAATCCCATTCTCCTCTAGGTTGCTGGCAGGGTATGTTACATTTGGAGGGAAACATTCTAGCTTTGGGCTTATTCTTAATAACGCAGCTTTAGGCTTGATTTTATTATAATGAGCAATGAGAGCTGACATAGGGAAAACGAAGAGGGAGTCCATTTCATATTACTTACAGTCGATTGAGTGATTATTATCTCTTCCTCAATTTCTTTTGATGACTTTCCCCTCTCACACATCAGTGATGAAATCTTTTTCTCCTTAATCTAGTATCTTTTTTTTTAAAGACTGTATCTATTTATTTGAGAGAGAGAGAGAGAGCGCGCGAGCGCAGGCAGGGTGGGGGGGTGCAGAGGGAGAAGGACAAGCAGACTCCACGCTGAGCACAGAGCCCCATGTGGGGCCCGATCCCACGACCCTGAGATCACAACCTGAGCAGAAATCAAGAGTCGGACACTCAACTGACTGAGCCACCAGGTGCCCCTAACCTAGTATCTTTCCAAAGGCATATTCATAGCCCTGGGATCACTGCCCAGGAAACTGGGCGGTATATGTTTCTCAGAAATAATCAAATGCATATTCATTGATTTATTCAGGGCATTCACCATGTTCAAAAAAGTCTTATTTGTGGAGCTAAACATAGTGTTCTTTCCTCTTACCAAGTACTGACAGGTGGAGATTACAGAGCAGATGAAGGGCAGCTGTATGGTACGGTGTGTGAACAATGCTCTCATATCTCCTGTATGATTCTATCCTGACTCTGCATTGATTAGTTATGTGGCCTTGATCAAGTTTGCTTGACTTCTGTGTGCCTATCTCCTCATCTGTAATACGACACTTCCCTCACAAGCTACTGTGCAGATTACATGAGGGCTACACGTAAAGCTCCTAGACAAGGCCTAGGACATAGGAATGCTATGTTAGTAACTAGTTATTATCACTGCTGTGTGTCTTCCTACATTATTTTCTATGAGTTAGTACAATAAAGACTACGATGTAAATTAACCAGTCTTAATCACATGGGGGAAACGACAGGAGTTAGCATACTTTGAGTTTTAATCTCTATTTTTATTTGAGGAAAAGACTTCAGCAGAGGAGGGGGCTCCCTTGATTATAAATATAGACAAGCCATTGGCACAGTATTTCCGGCAGCATGGAGAATGGTTGCCAGCTCTCGGCAAGACAGCAAAGCCTTTAAGACCTTGGCTATAACTCCTGTAGCCATCAAGTCCGTTACCATACCCCAGACACCGAGTGCCACCTACTTCTCTGAGGTTACAAAGCCCTGCACTGAGATTTAGGCAGCCCTGTAGCCACCTTCCCTGTGTCCTAATATTACTAGGCTTTCCTACCAATGCTAATTCCCCAAGAAAGGTGAAGCAGCTAAAAGACAGGCAAACAGCTGGTTTAGGGTAATTTACATTAGACTAAACTTTAGGAGAGAATATATACTTTTTTTTTTTAAGATTTATTTATTTATTTGACAGAGAGCTAGAGAGAGTGAGCGAGAGAGCGAGCATGAGCAGGGTGGGCGGCAGGGGAGAGGGACAGAGCATCTCAAGCACACTCCATGCTAAGCGTGGAGCCTAACATAGGGCTTGAACTTACGACCATGTGATCATGACCTGACCTAAGCCGCAACCAAGAGTCGGATGCTTAACTGAGTCACCCAGGTGCACCAAGAATATTTACTTTTAAAAGAAGAACCTACTAGCTCAAATATGTCTCTTGTGTAAAATGGTGGGAGGGATTTTACAGGTGCTCTCTCTAACCTGATCGTTCTAGATCTTGACTTAGTTCCAGAAAATAGGGAAATAAGAATAAATAAGCTGTTATAGCCCTATTATAATCAGTATCAGCTATTCTTTGGTTAAGGGGTTGAACTCAGTCCAAGAAACCCACTGTGGCTTAGCTTTTGGAGATAAACTCTTCTCTCTAAGGTTCCAAATAGAGTCTACACTTTTTAGTGTCAGGTTTTACCTCTGAGCAGCTACTAAATGTCAAGAGGATTACCATCCTTGGAATTTACTTTCATAGTATTCCTGGTTTTATTAACCTTGAAGGAACATGAGAATGGAAGGAAAACATTTATTTAGGTCTTGCCAGTGAAACAGCTCCGGTTTTGTCCTGTTTGTCAAGGAAACCAAAATTCACAGGTCCTGAGTTCTTCTGGCGCCTGTAGGTCCTTGCCTGGTGGTAGTGGCAGTCTTTAGTAACTGAACTTGGGGTCCTTACCCTTTTAACTGGGTTCAGCTTTTTCAGGGAGGTGGCTCTGATAGAGGCCCAGGAACACTAGGACACAGGGTACAGGGAAGGCAGCTTTTGAACCTTAAAAGAAGCAGGAGGCCCCGGGTGTAAAGTTCTTCTGGTGACAGGGTGACTTACTATGAAATAATTACAAAAGACGTACAATCCCAGGCAAGGACTTAACGAAATAAGACTACGCTACAAAATAACAGTGATAAAATGGCAATAATCCTGGTATTTTACAAAAGTACGAATAAGGAATTCAATCACTTAATTGGCACACTTGGAATATTTTCGTGTGATTAATGCACAATCACAACAAGCTGGGTAAGAAAGCAAGAACAGAGGTGAAGGAAACATAAGAGGCCAATAGAAATTGACTCAATTTTAAGAATTTTTCTAGTAATTCTCCTAGCATGGCCCCCAGAGACTCTGTTCCGTAGCCAGGCAGAGCTGGGGCCCTGGACTCCCTTTCTGTTGAAATGTGTTCCCTAAACTCCCCCTTTCATGCTAATGAGGAGCCTCTGAGGGCTAGGAGTCTTCTTCACATTTTTGGAGCCCTCTGACTATACTTGTGCATACAAGTTGGGAGGAAAAGAACAACATCAAAGGCAAGGTCGAGCTTAGTTAGCTTGAGTTAGGGTTTGGGTGTTGGCAGTGACTCAATCTTTTGCCCATTGTCCTTCTTGAAGACCCATAAAACTGCCTCAGAAATATTCAAAATGTTTAAACTATGCAAAGCTATCTGGGAGTTGACCCACAGGAAGTAAAAAAGGAAATGGTGCTCATGTGCCTGGTGAAACCTGGAAGTAATTGAAGGAGAGTCACATGCTGGAGCCCTGCCTGTCTTCTCAGGCGTATGGAAGGTGTTTCTGTGCAAAAGCGTACCCCCTCCAGAACGTATGTGTTGAAGAGACAAGGAGCAATTGTGAAGAAAGAGGCATCAGCAGCCAACACACACAGCTGAGAATTGTGGGCAGTGACGAGAGAGAGAGAGAGAGAAGGAGAGAGGAACACAGCAACCCTATGGCTTAACCTAGACAGGGAGCGCCAATTTGACGTCCCTCCCCCTCATTTCATTATGACTAATCTACTTGTTGGCACTTGCTGGGTGTTTGGCTGGATCTGAGTTCCAAGGTAAGGACTGGTTTTGGAGTCTTGATAAGGTTTTGAAGCTTTGTGAGGATTCTTTCTGAAATCTCTGCCTGGCTGTTATGTTTAAGACAGCCCTACGTGGGCATTTTTCTTCTATTTGTACTTCATGGGGGTCACTTGTAGGACCTTGATCCTACACGGCGTTACCTTGCCCTATTTTTCAGTATGAAAATAGAGAATGGCCCATTTTCATTGCCGGTACTGCTTCCACGTCTACACCACAGGACTCTCCTAGGGAGTATCTGAATTAGGGACATCTCCAGGGAATTTATGGACAAGAGAGAGAGAGAGAGAGAGAGAATGGATTTCAAGAAGTTTCAGAAAGAATCCCAAAGGGTTTTGTCCCAAAGGACAAAGGGAATTGTCCAGGGTCTTCACAATGGGTGGCACAGAATCACGTCAGCTGTCACCACCTTCCTGTTAGATGCTTCAGTACTGTTCTAAGCAATCCTGGCTCTCCTCCCCTTTATTACTGGGGGATGGGAAAGACAACAGAAGCAAAGATCTAAAATTTGAAAATTATATACGTATATCTATCCTTATCGATTCTTAGTCAATTTATTCACTATCGCTTACTGCATCCCCCACAGCATTCCCCAAATCCCAATTCTTTTTCTCCCAGCCTTTTGCAGGCACCAGGATATTGACGGATTTATTTCAAGGAAGGGGGAGCAACAGACTAGAGACTTGGGGAGGTGGTGGGAATGAGTACTCAAACTCTCTGCTGGGATAAATTCTGGACCAGCAATGCTCTAAGGATTAAAATGGTACAGTGTTCTGACAGAGCAGAAAGCTATGTAAGGATGCAGACCCTCCTTGACAGGGGAGTCTGGTAATCTAGGATGCCAAGAGAACCCAGCACTCTGCTTCTCTATTCTGTGGGTAAGCCTGAGAACTCTGAGTCCTAAGTGGGCTGCTTCTGAGTAGAGCCTTTTTAACAACAGACACCTGATTTCCTAGAGCCACTGGGAGCAGAGTTGGTGCTGAGTGCTCCCGCACCAGGTGCTCTCTTTTGGCCCAATTTAGCACCAAAGCTTGACGGTGCCACTGTGGTCAGCGTGCCTACACGGCATAAGAGGCCACCACTGCTAAGGTCACAGCAGCGTGTGTGAGAAGGCAACAGGCTCATCTGTCCTGGCTTGAGGGTGAGTGGCCAAGCAGAACTGGATATCCTAGCTCAGCATCCAGGTCACAGCAAAGACAGCATGAAAGAGACATCAGCTGGAGAGAACAGAACAAGAACCTTCAGTGTCACCAGGAGCAAGGTCACTGTGCCTTAGGCAAAAGCCGCAAAGCAGAGGAGAGAAACATAACTGCTCTCATTTCCCCAGAGCAGCCTGCCAGAGTCAGGAACAGGAATGGCAGGCATCTGGGTCCATGTCCCCATGGCAGATATGGGCTCCGTGTGAATTTCTATCCCACCATCTGCTCTAGCCCTCAAGTCCCTCTCGCTGGCTGACTGGATGTGGGGCACAGGTGACGCCTTTCCGCTCTTTTCTATCTGCAGCTGCTACAGAACAAAATGTCTTCTACCACACCAACCCCCATGAACAGAGGCCCTTCTGTTAAGGACAATCTGTATTTTGGGTATAACAACCCATTTCCCCATTTTAATACATCCACACTCTCTCCTGACCCCACCCCAGAAGCCACAGTCCTGAGGCACAATGGCTTCAGGCCCACTCTTGAGACCTGCCTAAGCTAACCCCGTTCCCACCCACCAAACAGGAAATAGGGAAGGAAAAGAAAAACTCAGAAACCTGAAGATTGTTTGGAATTTATTCTCTTAAATAAGAATGGTAACATTTGTTAAAAAAAATTAAAAGCACAACACCTTAGTTTCACAGTAACGGCAAAAACAAAGTTACACAATTAAATTAAAAAACTCACAAAGAAACACACCAAAAACTCACAGCACAGGTTAAAAACAAGGGCAAAAGTAAAGGCTTTAGGGAAGGCCAGAAGCGGACAGGTGATGCGTTCCTTGGCACAGCGCGTCCTCCCCTGCTATGGCATCTTTGTACCACCGCGGTGGGAAACTGGCTGGCTGCCACCACCCTCACCTCTACTCTTACCTCCATCCCAAACTGAATGGCCCAGGAAAATGGGAACCCCTTAATCCACTGGTCAGGCCTTCAAGGCCATGCTGAGGCCCATTTAGGAGGGACTAAGAACGGCCCTACAGAGACACACCAAACACCAGGAGACAGAAGAAAGCTGGAGTAACTAACCCAGTGTGACTGATACACATGCCTGGAAGCAAACCAGAGGGAAGGGTGGAGGGTCCTGCCTCTCTGTGGCAGTCTGCAAGCAACAGAACCCCTGTTTTCCTAGTCTGCTCCTCAATCAACTTTCTGAGGTCGGGGGCTGTGTACTGCTCATCTTCTGAAATCCCCGCCCCCCCCACCCCCAAAGTCTCCACCTCCACACGTGTGCTGGCCTGCTCTGTTCCCTCCAAACTGTGACCAGAACTCGAAGCCAGGCCAGCGGCATGGTTCCCCACTGGAAAAGCTCCCATGGTTTCCAGAACCAAGGAACAAGAAGCTTCAGAAACAGCTTCGTTATTATGGTTATAATTATTTAGGACACGATATATAAATATCTACTTGTATATATGAAATTACACCTATATAAATATACATGTGTATATGTATAAATATTTACCATCGAACTATGACTTTTTTTTTTTTTCTTCGAACTACGACTCTTGGGGGAGTTAAGCTGGATGCACAATTCTCTTTGCTCTACTAAGAGGTTTTCCAGAAATGCCTGAAAGGGAAGAGGGGTTGGGAAGCAGTGAGATTTTCTAACTTCGTCCTGACAGGCAGGAACCCCAGGACTGCAAGGAATTCCTTGTATCGCGTGGCTATTCTGGCCCATTTAGCACCTGAACTATAGAACTTAATGGTGACCATGCAAGGTTGTCTAGGGACAGGGAGCAGGCGCCTGCCTCTTGTTAACTGCTAGGTGGCTTTTAAAGTTAAGACTGTCTTTTCCATCCCATCTCTGTTGCCTGGACTACAAGAAAAGCTCTTTCTTCTCTTCTCTTATGATTTCCCATAACTTTTATGCTTCATTTTTGATTATCCTCTATATGAAATGTAAAGAGGATTCTTCTAAGCAAAGAAAGGATCTAAAAACCTGCAACTGACGGTCTTCTGTCCAAGGAGAAAGTATCTCATCTGGGGTTTTTCTTTCTCTACCTGTTGTTGTCCCAACTTTTCTTAAAGTCAGGGCAGGTACTAGGAGGCCAGGGTAGATAATCTGTGCCAGGTCCACTAATCTGTAGCAGTAAGTATAAGAAGCTTGGAAACAAGGCATTTACAGATTTTGGGAACAGAAAAGAGGGTTTCTGTATTAAAAGCACATTATAAACAACAGTACTGTAAACAACATCGTCCTCCAAACACTAAATTAGCAGCAGTTACAGATTAGGTTAGCAGAGAGAGACAACACTGCAAAGCAGGCCTGGAGTAGGTTCTTTCAACTTATGAGTTGTTTGGTGTTTTGGCAACAGCAGTAATTTTGGCACAAGGGGAAAGAGGGCACTGCCACAAATACAGAGGTGGCACAGAGCAAACACACAGTAGGGTTAAGTGCAGCTACGGCCATAGCTTTTTCAGCTCTGCCTTCTGGGAGATATGGGTATAGGAGGATGGCTTATTTATACACAGTGAAATCAAGTTCACTCATTTACAGCTTCTTCTTGTCTAGAGTGCAGGAGAGGACATGTTCCATGGATCTGGGTTAATGACTGCTATCAAGGACACATATTCTGGAACCCTGAAATACCTGAGCTTTTCTGAAGCTTTTCAAAAGGAAATTCCAGTTAACGATTCAAAGCTTTAGTTTGGGATTTAAAGAAGACATCCCTACCAAAAGGAAAAAAAAAGAAATATACTTCATGCCAACTATAAAATACCACCCATAATTCTGTTCCTTTTCTATAGAGGCTAGCAAGAATTAAGACACCTCATGGGGAAGTGCTGGAGCTTTGGGGCATGTTCAGACTCAGGGCTGTCATTTTCAAAAGCTCAAGTCCCCAGAGGCAGATGTTAACTGAACCCCATTAGCCCTAAGCCGCCTTAAAGTATGGGGGGTGGGCACTGTCTGCCTCATTCCTATTAGGAACTCAAGCAGGGATTCTTTTGGGATGCACACCTTGAACCCCTTGTGCTCGAATAGGCAAGTCACCTTCAGAATCATGACCCACAGGAGCTGAGACATCCTCAGGGATTTGATTCTTTCTTGGCTGAGTCTTTAACTACATTGTTAAACTCTTCTCTCCTTGCTCTGTAGAATATTCTTCTCCTTCTCTAAGGAAAGTTTAAATCCATTAGGCCTTCAAACTCGACAGTAAGAATGGCAAACTGAACCACATGGGGAAGTGAACAAACTCGGCTTGCTCACAAATGACCTGAACTTCATGTGTTTAAATTTTAAAAAAGAATATTCTGTCCTTGATACCCAAAGAGAAAGCTTCATTTCTCTGAGTTTTTTTTACTGAGTAGCCAAGTTCCTTGGGAAATCCATCTCTGCTGGAACAAGGCCCAGACTGATGAGGGGTGCTCTCACCTGGTCAAATGCGCACTCTAGACCCCAGATCCGAAGTCTCTGTCTAGATCCCTTTGCTGACTTTTTGCTACCAGCACTTTCCCCTGGTGCTCTGAAAGTGTCAACTACGAAAGGCTGCCAGCATTTCACGGGAAAGAAGAGTATAAAGAGTTTCGAAGCTATAGGTTTCAAAGTCATTCGTGGCTTAAACATTGCTATAAAACGTTGGTCCAATTCGCAGAGCACTTAAAAAGCTTCCCTGGATTTTAATAAGGGCGCACACAGAAGCAGAAGCCGAATTCACCTAGCTCAGCTGGGGTTTGCTGGGTCTTAGCCTCCAAAGCACTGCCCTCTCTGGGCACATTCTCCCTTTCTCTAATTCTTAAGCACAGGGAAAGAAGCAACTTTGAAAACCTCTCATTTGAAAGTGGAGTGGATAATTCTTCTCTTTTCCCACTACGGAAATTTCACTACCAACTCCTTCTCCACAGTTTCTAGCATTAGCTGATAATCTTTAGTTGTTATATGATAATTTTGATGAGTTTGTAAATGGCTGCTTGAGATCTATCTGCTGTGAAAGACAGAAAAAGTGTGAGGAGCAGAAACATGGCCCTGTTGACCTCCTCTCTCACCTACACAATGACCCTGGGTTGGGTTGTATACAGTCTGCGGCTGCACTGGGGGTACTGGGACCACGAGCAGTTTGTGGAACTGGGGACACACATCTCACAGGCTGGCTTGACGCGGAGCAGAGGCATTTTAAGGAAAAAACTACAATTCTTCACAACAAACTTAACGTCCATGAGCCCATGAGCTAAAAACCAGAATAAATGTGTTTTCAGAGGTAGGGATAGTGTCATTCACTTCCTGACACAAGGAAATGATTTGTGGAAATGGAAGAAATTAGGGTTTGGTCCTCATTAGAAGTTCAAATGCCCCAAAGTGATTAGGACAGGGCATGACCTATAGCGGTTACACGTCAAACAGAAGAGCAGTGTCGGCTTACATAGATACCTAAATAGGGAGTCGGATGCAAGAATGTCAAGTTTAGGTGAACATAAATCCAGCTCATGGGGCCTTATTACAATTCCATGCTGTCTGAAGAGTCCAAAACAAGAACGCCCTGTGACTCTGGAAAGCAGCCTGTTCTGAATTCCTGTTTACCTGGACGGCGCCTGCACCAACCACCCCAGTGTGTCTTCTGGGTGTGCGCAGGCTCCAGGCTCCAGCAACAAGACTCTGAGATTTTGAATAGACGTTACTGAAGCTCAGGTGATACCGCTTACCAGATGGCGCCCCTACTGGCTCACGGTCTGCCAGTGAAACTCCCCTCTGATTTGTACCAGCACCTCCGACAGGCCATAGAGAAAGGGGACTCCAAATGCAAGCAGCTGGCACATGAAAAAGGAGTCCAAAGGGTTTTGGGCCACTTGATGCCCAATCGAAGAAATGTTGCTTTGGAGGTGCTGGCTCATCCCCTTGGCCTTGTCACAGAGGCCGAGAGAGTGACGGACCACCCAGCCAAACAAGGAAGTGAGGCTACCTGGAGTTCTCTCAGCAGGGCTGGCGACGGCGCTGGCCCGTCCGTTTGTGTCCACAGGGGGGCCATCCTGCAGGGCTTCTCTGGCTTCCTAGGAAAGTCCGCAAGAAGAAGAGTGACTGACCGAAGCACTCAAATCTCAGAAGGCAAGGGCCCCTGTCTGGCTAGTTCGCTGCTCTCACCAGTCAACCCAGACTGCATTCCTCACGCAGTCATTATTCCTTTAAAAATCCAGGACATAGTTCATGGGGAAATCACCAGGAGTCAAAAATTTAGGTCCACCTTGGAATACCTTTCCTTTCCCCACAAGTCCCCCTGCAGTCAAACAAAAGCCTCTCCAGGACACGTTAGTAAGCCTGCGTGCTGACAAGGTAATGTCCTGTAGTGAAGGGAACACCCGGTTCACCTTGACAAAGACAAGTGGAGGAGTTACCTTCATTTAAAAAAAAAAAAAAAAAAAGTAAAAAGGGTACTTAGATAAGAAATTCACAGAATAAAGAAAGTTAAAGGAATTGACAAGCAGAGCAGATTATTTACAGCCAAGTTCCTTTGCAGGGTGTCCTTCTCTCAGAAATATGCTTATTTACAATGACTAAAGTCTTCTTTAATATAAACAGAAGGGTCTAACATAGTCTCTCAAATCCAACTCGGGGTGAATGGAACATTAGCTTAGTGAAATGCAATATCAAGATTATACTTGAAAAGTTGGTTTCCTCCCCAATTGAACTATGACCGTCTCTCAGGCCCCTCCCATACACAAGAAAGGCAATTCAGTGGCCATTTAGAGGACCCGGCCAACCACACCCTCACCTGTCACCATGCTAAAATGTACCTGCTGCTTCTCCCCCACTTACAGATGGATCACCATTACCTTTCCAGAGAGAGGAGCCACTGCCGGTCTCTTCCTCTGTGCGGAGCCGGAGAGTCGGTAACAGTAGTGTGGTTTGCAGTAGAATTTACCTGCAGGCAGCAAGAGGCAGGGGAAAAGGAAGTGAGTGAGACCCTTAATTCTGAACTTGACTCCTTGGTCTTCACACACTCCTGTCTATCTCCTCTAGCCACTGGGCACTGTTACCACTGCCCAGGCTTCTTGTACAGGAAGGCCAAGCCCTCCCTATAAACTTTGATTTCAGCCCTCCTCTCCCCTTAGCCCGAAGGGGGAGGGGGTTTCTTTTAGATATGTGAAGGCCATTGAGCCATCACCCAATCAGTGCCCAGAGCAAAGCTGTGAAGCTTGCATGGCAGGGCCAGTGAACAAAGTGGCAGTGTGCGCAGAACAAAGATGTGGTCACATGGGAAGCTGGGAGTAGCATTTCTGGGGAAACCAAGAATGAACATAAGCACAGGGTGGAGGCGAGAAGGCTGCAGGGAGTGGGGCAGCATTGAGCACTGGCTCTGACAGCACCCCCTCTGCTGCTACCCTCTCCCACAACCATCCACAAGCAAGCCTTATGACCCGTTAGTGGGTCAGGATCAGCATTAAAAAACAATACAGAACCAAATCAAACAATCCTGCAATGGACTATGAATAGAATGAAGCAGAATAAAATTCATTAAAGTGCACAGTGGCATAATCAGAGTTAAGTATTAGTCCTTACAGCTTTTAGTTGTGTCTATATATGTTTATTGAGTCCTAATGAAACATGTATATTCTTTTGCAGGTGTGGTCCAAAGTTTGAAAAACAATGATCTTGGCTTTTCCCATGACACCGGTAGTGGGAGTCAGTCACAAAGGGTCATTTTTTCCTGGCTCTCTCCTTACTGCCACTTTAAAGAGCCAAGGCTTCTGAAAATTAAAGGACAGACCCTATTATAGAAACTGTTGAAACAGGAGTAATCCCATTTATCCTTTTCATTTGCAGAGGGTACTCTTTTGACAAATGAACTTTTCTGTTCTCAAAGTTAAAATAAGAGAACCTAACCAGAAAACCAATAAAAAAAGTCAATGACAATGAAGGGTTGGCTTTTTGAAAAGATAAACAAAATTGACAAGCCTGTCCTATACTAATTCGGAAAAACAGAAGACTCAAATAAGTAAAATCAGAAAGAGGAGACGTTACAACTGATACCACAGAAATACAAAGGATCATGAGAAGCTACTGGGTATAATTATACACTAGCAAGCTGGATAACCTAGAAGAATTTAACACAGTCCTAAAAACATATAACATACCAAGACTGAATCATGAAGACAGAGAAAATCTGAATAGACCAATACTAAGTAAGGACAGTGAATCAGTAATCAAAACCCTTCCCAAACAGAAAAGTCCAGGACCAGATGGCTTCATTGGTGAATTCCACCTAACATTTAAAGAAGAATTAGCAGCAATCCTTCTCAAACTCTTCCAAAATATTAAACAGGAGGGAATACTGCCAAACTTATTTTACAAGGACAATGTTACCCTGATAACCACAGCCAGATAAGGACATGACAAGAAAAGAAAATTACAGACCAATATCCCTGATGAACACAGATGCAAAAATGCTCAACAAAATACTAGCAAACCCAGTTCAACAGCACATTAAAACAATCATTCACCACAAGTAAGTGGGATTTATCCCTGGGATACAGGATGTTTCAGTATACAAAAATCAATAAATGATACGCCACATGAACAGAATGACAGATAAAAATTATGTGATCTCAAGGGATGCGGAGAAAGCATTTGACAAAGTGTAACACCCTTTCATGATAAAAACACTCAACAGACTGGGTTACAGAGTAACATATCTCAGTACAAGAAAGACCATATACAACAAACCCACAGCCAACATCATTCTCAAAGGTGAAAGGTTGAAAACTTTTCCTCTCAGATTTGGAACGCAAGGATACCCACTCTCACCACTCCTATTCAACAAAGTACTAGAAGTCCTAGCCAGAGTAATCATGTAAGAAAAGAATAAAAGGCATCCAAATAAGAAAGGAATAAAACTGTCTTTGTTTGAAGATGATATGACCTTACATTAGAAAATCCTAGACTAGACTCCACTGAAATACAACCAGAACTAATCAGTAATTCAGTAAAATTGCAGGATACAAAATCAACACATAGAAAGCAATTGTTTCTATACATTAACAAAAGATCTGAAAAAGTAAAGAAAACAATCCCATTCACACTAACATCAAAAAAATACTTAGGAATAAATGTAATCAAGGAAGTGAAAGATCAACACACTGAAAACTACAAGACCTTGATAAAAGAAACTGAAGAAGACACAAACAAATGGAAAGATATCCATGTTTGTGGATCGAAGAATTAATATTGTAAAAATGTCCATTATTACCCAAAACCACCTATAGATTCAATGCAATTTCTATCAAAATTCTAATGGTATTTTTCACAGAAACAGAAAAAAACAATCCTAAAATTTGTATGGAGCCACAAAAGACCCTGAATAGCTAATTAGGGCAATACTGAGAAAGAAGAACAAAGCCAGAGGAATCATACTTCCCGAATTCAAACTATATCACAAAGCTATAGTAATCAACATAGCATACGGTACTGGCATAAAAACAGACACACAGAACAATGGAACACCCAGAAATAAACCCCAGTTTGAGAAGGGAACCAAGCATACTTGATGGGGAAAGGACGGTCTCTTCTATAAATAGTGTTGGGAAAACTGGACAACCACATGCAGAATGAAATTGGACCTCTATCTCATACTGCTCACAAAAACGAGCTTGAAATGGATTAAAGATTTAAGTGTAAGGCCTGAAACCACAAAACTACAAGAAAACAGGGGAAAAGCCCCTTGACACTGGTCTCGGAAGTGATTTCCTAGATATGACAGCAAAAGCACAAGCAATAGAGGCAAAATCTATAGAAGTGGGACTATATCAAAGTAAAAAGCTTCTGCACAGTAAAAGAAACAATCAACAAAACGAAAAGGCAATATTTCTCCCTACAGAATGGGAGAAAATATTTGCAAATCATATATCCGACAAGGGGTTCATATCCAAATATATACAGAACTCATACAACTCAACAGCAAAAAAACTAACAACCTGATTAAAAAATGGGCAGATCTGAAGAGACAGTTTTCCAAAAAAGACATGCAAATGTCCAACGAGTAGATGAAAAGGTGCTCAACATTACTAGTCATTAGGGAAATGCAAATCAAAACTACAGGATATCCCCTCACACCACTTATAATAGCTATCATCAAAAAGAGAAGAATTAAGTGTTGGTAATGGTGTGGAGAAAAGGGAACCCTAATGAACCTCTGGTGGGAATGTAAATTGGTGCAGCCCCTATGGACAACAGTATGGAGGTTTCACAATAAATGAAAACTAGAACTACCATATGATCCAGCAATCCCACTTCTGGGTAGATACTCAAATTGAAAATCAGGATCTTGTAGAGTTATCTGCACTCCCATGTTCATGACAGCATTACAACAGCTAAAATATGGAAATAACCTTAAGTGTCTGTCAGGGAATGAATGGATAAAAAAGATGTGGTACATATACACAAGAGAATATTATTCAGCTATGAGAAAGAAGGAAATCCTACCATTTGTAATAACTTGGATGGACCCTGAAGGCACTATGCTAAGTGAAGTTAAGTCAGATAGTGAAAGACAAACTCTGTATGATCTCACTTGTATGTGGAATCTAAAAATAAGCAACTCAGAGAAACAGAGAGCAGAATGGTGGTTGCCAGGGTTAAGGGGTGGGGAACATGATGAGATACTGGTCAAAGGGTACAGACTTCCAGATATAAGATTAATAAGCTCAGGGATCTAATGTATGGCTTGGTTAACCATACTGCATTATATACCTGAATGTTGCTAAGAAAATGGACCTTCAAAGTTCTCACCACAGGGGCACCTGAGTGGCTCAGTCAGCTGGGCATCTGACTCTTAATTTCGGCTTGGGTTGTGATCGCAGGGTCATGAGATCGAGCCCTGAACTGGACTCTGCTCAGCGGAGCAGGGCAGGGAGGGGGTCTGCTTGAGATTCTCTCTCTCCCTCCCCCCCACTCGCGGGCACACATATGTGCGTGCTCTCTCCCAAAGAAAGACAGAAAGACAGACAGACAGAAAGAGATCTTTAAAAAAAGAAAAAATTCTCACCACAAAAAAGGATTAAGAACTATGTGATAGGATGGAGATGGTACGTAATACTATGATGGTAACCATTTTACAGTTTTTATATAAAAGTATAAATCAGCACACTGTACACCTTAAACTTACATACTGTTATGTGTCGATTGTATCTCAATAAAGTAGGGGAAAAAAGGGGAGGGTGTAAAAGTCAAAGGAAATAAAGGTGAGATGGCCTTCTTTCTTTTTCAGAGATGGTGCTCTGATGACTACATCCTTCCTCTTTTCCTCCAAAGTGACTGACTTCTGTCTTCTTTTACCCGTACCCTGCCTCCCAACGCTGACTAAATCTTTTAGAAAAATATAGTCTATGGATTTCATAATTTCAAATAATAGTCATATCCATAGCATATTTTTCTGAAACAGAATTTCCCACTAGCTATTGGCACTTAACCAGAACTCAGAGACACTACATCTATTGTCGGGAACACTGATAGCCAAAGGACTATCAATCTCACTGCTGATTTCTCTATGAGGGGAGTTGAATCATGGGTTATTTTTTTCAACTTAGATACAATCTCTTTTTACAATCTGTAATAAACCATTTCATTTTTGTGAATTTTTTAAAAAAGATTTTATTTATTTATTAGGGAGAGAGAGCACAAGCAAGGAGAGCAGCAGAGGGAGAAGGTTCCCCACTGAGCAGGGAGCCTGACGCCGGCCGCGATCCCAGGACCCTGGGAGTGTGACCTAAGCCTAAGGCAGATGCTTAACTGACTGAGCCCCAGGCACCCTCACTTTTGTGAATTTTGGCTAAGATAAAATGTAATTAGGGCAAGACAAAATTTATTAGTGCTTGGATCATATACTACTCTTTTGTCTGTTTGTATCTTATTCTTTAAAGAATGCTCCTTCCTCCTCCATGTGATCCTGATGGGCCATCAACCGTGTGGCCTAGCATTATCCACCACAGGAATAAACATATGACCCATAGAGGTCAGGCTATCCCCTTTCCTTCCAGCCCACTCCAGGATACAGCCTGTGGCTAAGTCAGGCTAACCAGAGCCATTCTGGGGGATGCTCAGGGATGGTGAGACAGAAGGGGCAGCCCTTCTCTGAGAATGCTATCTACAAGGAAGATACAAATCTAATGCTTCAACTTTAACCTGACTTGGGTTTCTATTATTTACAACCAAGTCTTGTTTATTATCGTATCAGAAAACTATAGTTATAGTTACTTTCATTCCTTTCTTCTATTTTTTTCCTGCATTAGTTTGCTTTTTTCTACTAAAGTAGAATCCCAGGTTTTAAAATATAACTCAATAGGCTAAACTCCAGGGAGCCCTCCTTGAATTCTGCTATAGTATCCTAAATTAATAAAGAAAAGAGGCTTAGGTTTCAAAACAAGTCCCAAACCTAACCAAAAGGCAATTTTCAAGAAAAGTCCAGGAAATTGTTTTCTCTAAAAATGCAGTATAATGTGATGGAAGGAACATGAGCACTGAAGTCAGATCTCAGTTTAAATACTGTCTCAACCACTCAATAGCCATGTGAACTATTTAGCATTTTGAAACATGTTTCTTCATGAGGAATATGAAGATAATGCTCACAGGGTGAGATAAGTGAATGAGAGGTCACATTATGTGTTGCAGGTACTCAGTTAATGTATCTCCTCAAACCCCTTCCCAAGCTCAACTTGATGGTACTTTTTGCTTCTTAGATTAATAACAAAAAGAGCTAACTTTTATCTAATATTTACCACGTGCCAGATACTATCATAACTATTGGGGCACCTGGGTGGCACAGCGGTTAAGCGTCAGCCTTCGGCTCAGGGCATGATCCCGGCGTTCTGGGATCGAGCCCCACATCAGGCTCCTCCGCTATGAGCCTGCTTCTTCCTCTCCCACTCCCCCTGCTTGTGTTCCCTCTCTCGCTGGCTGTCTCTGTCTCTGTCAAAAAAAAAAAAAAAAAGATACTATCATAACTATTATAACATCTCCCAGCTCATTTAGTCCTCAGAACTCAATATGGTAGATATTGTTACTCTCCACCTTTCTCCAGGTGAGGCACAGAAGGGTTAAGCAACCTGCCCAAAGTGTCCCCTACTCCGTAAATCTCACAGAGGATTGAACCTAGGCAGCTTGCCCCCAAGTCTATACCTTTAGTCACTACATTATGATGCCTGTCTGAGTGAGTGCATACAGCCACGCTAATGTTATAAACTAACCACAAATTATGGTTGATTCTGTCAAGCCACTGATTTTAGACGGTCTAAATAAATTGAATCTTAAATACGGGAGTGACTGGAAAAGAAACTGAAGGGAAACAAATGACTGAAGGGCAAGCTGAAGGCATAATGGGCCACAACCCATTCATTCAACAGCTCACTGAATGCTGTCATAGGACAGGTGCTAATCTAAGCACTGAGAATGTTCCAGTCGAGAAGACAGACTAGTTTCTGCTTGGATAGAGCAGACAAGGTGTGAATAAGTATCAGGTAGTGCTGAGTACCACAGATCAGGAGGTCTGCAAATGCCTCTCTGAGGAGGGGCTATGGAAACAAAGCTGTGAATGACAAGAAGCGCACCCTGTGAAGATCAGGGGACAGTGCATTCCAGGAGAGGGGACAGCTAGTGCAAAGTCCTAAGGTAGCAGCGGCCTAATCAGGTTTATGAAATGGAAAGAAACCAGTGTGGCAGGCGTACAGCGAGCTAAGGGACAGCTGGCAGCAGAGAGGAAATGTAGGCCAGGGTAGACAAGCGAAGCTCTCAGCCTGAGCAGATTCTATTTGTACTGCAGCAGACAGTAAGAGTACAAAGCAGGAGGCTGGAAAGATCTGATTTACATCTTTTAAGATCCCTCTGTTGCTTTGTGGAAGCAGACTGTAGGGGGCAATGGTGGAGGCAGGGAGACCAGTAGTCCCGGTGGAAGATGCAGAGGGTGGTCAGGGTAGTACTTGAAGAGACAGAGCGCAGTGGACTGTTTCAGGCTTGTCATTACTGATGGAGGCCCTTCACAGACCACCTTAGCAGGTAGTGGGTTTTCTCTCCTTTAGATGACAGGGAAAGACTTGACGTACTGTCTGATTTAGAGTCCTTGTCTTAAGAGTTGGCAGCAGTTGAAAATAAGCTAGTATTTGGCGAGAGAAAGAGGAGCTTACTTTAGGGCAGACTGCATCCTTTTAAAAGAGCTGAAGGGAAGACTAATTAGGGACAAGGGTAAAACATGGATATTTCTCTGAAGAGTAAGATTCTCAATTTGCCAGTGTGGAGCTGACACGGGCCCGGAGTCACTAATCCCAGAATGTCTGACCTGGAAGGGATCCCAGAGGTCATTTAGTACAAACCAGCACTTACTAGTTTTGTATGAACTTGAACAAGGAACTTACGACTTCTCTGAATTTGCTTTCCTGATTTGTAAAATTGCAATAATAAAACTAGTTACTGTATAGGGCTGTTGTGAGGACAGAAGGACATGATATGTGTTAGAAGGCCTACCACAGTGCCTGAGTTACTTCTTTTCTCCTACAAACGACCTATGACTTCCCTGTCTTTTTCTTATCTGAGTCCCTTCAGTTAGATTTCTGAGTGACACAGTAATGTGGATAAATAACAGACTAAAACTTCAGGATTCCTAAAATTCCATTCTTTTCTCTAGTTCACCTGTCCTTTGTGGAGGGGCTGAGTTGATGAAAGGTTCATTTGGGTTAGAATTTGGGGAGCTGGTTTAGATCCGCTGTCTTCCCTGTCTCGGAGTCAACAACAATGCACTCAACAAGCTTGCCCTGCCTCGTCTGCTCCCAATGTCATGGACATTCTCATCTGAGCTCCTGCCTTTCTCTTGCCTGGTATGCCATCTCTTCCTCCACTGAGACATTTTATACTTCTCTCTCGCAAGCTAGCTTAAGGTCAGTTCAGTCATTCCTAAAAACCGGGGAGCTTCACTGATGTCTTCCTCCTTTGAACTTCTGCAAAGTTAGAATCTATATTTTGTGCTTAGTGAAATAAGTCAAGCAGAGAAAGACAACTATCATATGATTTCTCTCATCTATGGAACATAAGAACTAGGAAGATCGGTAGGGGAAGAAAGGGATAAAGAAAGGGGGGGTAATCAGAAGGGGGAATGAAACATGAGAGACTATGGACCCTGAGAAACAAACTGAGGGCTTCAGAGGGGAGGGGGTGGGGGAATGGGATAGGCTGGTGATGGGTAGTAAGGAGGGCACGTATTGCATGGTGCACTGGGTGTTATACACAACTAATGAATCATCGAGCCTTACATCGGAAACCGGGGATGTACTGTATGGTGACTAACATAATAAAAAATCATTATTATAAAAAAAAAAAAAGAATCTATATTTTGTCTCTTAGCCTTAATTATACACTCTCCATCATCTGTTGTTGCTCCATGTGCCCTTGTCTTATCATGCCCATCGGAATGTAAGCTCCTTGAGTAACATTTTACATTTCATCTGTATCCTCAAGAGAATGTGGTAAAGATGAGTACACAATCTATGGCAAAAATACTTGGGGACCTATTGGCTGGAACTTGAAGGATCTTCTTTCCAGACAGACTTCAGTAAAAGGCTAACTAAAATAATCCGAGCATTAAGGACAGTTAAAAGACACTGGGTAGGCTCCATATGCCAACCCCTATCCTTGGGGATCAGAGGCATTACCGAAAGAGCAGTTGTGTGGGAATGGTGCAAGAAAAAATCTGATACCTAAAAATACACTTTTGTTATCTAGACAACTGTCTTAACTCTTCCCTCACAGGGTGGTGCTTTTTATTAAAGTTACAAAAGGCAGGTACCATCATGGAAAGAGTTAGCTTTTCTCAGTTCATCACTTTGGCTCCTTTGTTGCTACTTCTGACAGGGCTACCTATTTATCCATTATTAGCAGAGCCTGGATGACTGACGTGACTATTTCCTAATCACATGGTGTCCCTCTTCTATGTGACATCATCTTACTGTCTCCTCAGTCAAAAATTACCTACCAATGTAGTAATGGATGTACAATATTGTGATTTATAAGACATATGTATCAGAAAACCAAATATATTTCTCATATACATTTGGTCTAGGTCCACAGTTCCTAAGTCAGCTCCAAACCCTTGGAATTCCCTAGATAAAGGTGTCTTTTGTTGTAATAATTAAGGTTACTTTTAGACCCCACCCAAGGGCAGGGGCTGGTTGCCAGGAGGACGAACCATGGGATTAGAGGGTACCCCATTTCAGGGTACCCCACAACTCTCCAGGGAAGAGGGCTGGAGATTGAATCAAATAATGGCCAATGACTTAGTCAAACATGACTGCAACGAAAGCCTCCATAAAAACCCAAGAGGATGGGGTTTGCAGAATTTCCGGGCTGGTGAACACGTCGAGTTGCAGGGAGAGCAGTGTCCCTGGGGAGGTGCCCTATGGAAGCTCTACACCCTTTCTCCAGGTCTTGTCCTATGCATCTCTTTGTGTGGCTGTTGATTTGTATCTTTTATCATATTCTTTAGTAAACTGGTAAACCTAAGTGTCTTCCTGAGTTCTGTGAGCCACTCCAGCCAATAACAAGAACCTAAGGAAGAGGTCGTTGGAACCTCCAATCTGTGGCTGGTAGGTCAGAAGCACAAGTAACAGCCTGGGGCTTGTGACTGGTGTCTAAAGTGAGGGGCAGTCTTCTAGGCCTGAGCCCTTAACCTGTGGAATCTGATGCTATTTCTGGGCAGAGTAGACAGTGTCAGAATTCAGCTGAATTCCTGTATACCCTGTTGGTGTCAGAGAATTGCTTGGTGTTGTGGGGCGGGGGGGGGGGGGGGGAGGGGGGGAGGGACTCCCTTGATCCCTACATTGGAATTGGTTCTGGGAATCCAAAAAGAGGTCACATAATGCCACCTCTGTGAGGATGCCTATTAATCTAAGTCTTTTCATTACTTTTGAATCAGTAAGACTGCCTCTCATGAAGTTCCTTCAGCACTCCACAGGAATAAGTATAGTAATCATCAACGTTTTTGGTGACCTTTTCGATTACTCTTAAAGAGTTTTCAAATGGCAGGCATGCCAGCCTGCCTGTGTCTATCAGGCTTTGTCATCTATTTGTATAATTCCCCACCTTCTGCTCCATTAAGGCCTTTCTGTTATGAAAACAATACATGCCATGAAAGGCCAGGGCTTGAACGCTGCTGCAGTAAATTAGATTTAGATCCTGTGCAACAAGCTCTCAATTCATCAGAAAGATGCTGATGCTAGAGAGAGATGGGCGTAATTTGGTCATCCTCCAGAAGCAAAGTCTGAGAACCCAGGCGGCATGAGATCTAGTTTTAATTTGCTGTCATTGATCTGTGGCAAGAGATAGGACTTCTACAGATCTGTGATTTCCCCTTCTCTAAAGTAAGGACAAAAAAAGCCTCATCCTCTTTGTGTCCCTTTTATTTTAAGATCCCACCCTGAGCTAAGAAACAAGTGTCTGTGAAGCCAGGGAAGTGATTTGGGTAAACACATGCCATTCTCATTACCATCATTGCTGAGTAATGCTATGCTACAGCCTGGTGACTTTAGGGAAATATTTATAAGAAAGAGTCTCAGAGAAAAAAACAAAGTGTAGAGCAAGATGGATGGGAAGGGTTTAGGCGAGGCAGAAAAAATGTATATATAAGAATGCAGTAAGAGGCCCTAAGATCAGCTCACATGGAAAACAGTGTCCCTAGGTCCAGTTTCTAAGTATGGCCTCAAGTGCAAACAGGCTTACCGTCCTCAATGTCATAGGCGTAGGCCGAGAGGCGCAGGGTGGTGGCGCAGTACTCGCATTTGAAGCAGCTCCGATGGAAGAACTTGCCCTCAGCACTCAGCCTTTCCATCACGTAGACCCGCTTCCGGCAGAAATAGCACGTGTCGCTGCCTCCCAAGTTCTGTGGGAACTCCTTTTTTATTGAGCCCTGTAATGGGGGGGGGGGCAGTGGGAGGCATGTCAGGGCAACGATTCTCAGGCTCACCTCCAAGAGGTGTACAACCCTCGCCATATGTGAAACTAACCCTCACTAAGCGAATTTGCTTTGAGACAGACTAAGATGGCTCACTTTGCTCTTGGCTCTCCCAAAAAACAGCGGCACTAGTGCAGTGACTGTCAAATGTGCCTTCTATGCAGCAAGCAGCAGGAGCTGGGTTCTGAACTGATGTTAATCAACAGTCGAGAGGAAACCCCAGTTGGTTTTACAGAATTTCACAACAATCAAACCAAATTATTTCGACAGAATTCTGTTTTGAAGGTAGCATGAAAATCTCTCTTCAGTGTTCACATGGTTCTACATGGATACGGGTTCCCTGGACTCTAGAGCAATCACTTTCAGAGATACTAAGTACGTTTTCCACACAACATTCTAAACAACCATTCAGTCCTAGAAATTTAGTTACAAAATTTAGACAACCTAAAAAAAAAATTACCACATGGCATATATTGGCTACATAATGCTAAGCTAAGCTACTTAGAATTAACCAGGTTTATTTACCACAGCTGTGCTATATCTAGATAGACAGTGCCCTTAACACATCTCTTACCAGTTCCTTCTTGTCTAGAAGGGTTTTGGGCTGTTCTTTCCTTTGAAGCTGATTGGCTATCTGCTCAGCCAATGAGCTCACTCCGCCCGTGTACATCTTTATATACTTCTATTGGTTGGAGATTATAAAGTGACCAGAATGAAGGGAAATGAGAAGGAAAAAAATAAATAAATTAAGAAGACAGGGAAAAAAATCTTTGAAAGGTATAAAATGAATACAAGGTGCAGCAGCAAACCATGCCAACACAGTGCCCACAAGCAGGGAAACTCGGTGGTAAGAAAAACGGGTGTCATTGTCCACACAAATGTACCAGCATTGGTAAGAATAATGGCTGCAGGAATAATTAAGTTCAGTAAGGGAGAACTTAGTCTTTCATGTCGTTTCAGAATATATAGTTCAGGGAGGTGGGAAGACAGGATGGATACAAATATAGAACAGAATAAGAAGGGCCCATATCCTAGTGACTCAAACTCCATTTAAAGAATTCAAGAGGAACAACTCCTACCAAGACAGCAGATGTCCAGATGAACAGCCTGTTTCAAGTTGGGTCTGAGGAGGGCTTGGGAAGTTATTTCCTCACTTACAAAGAAACCAAGCTCACTCTCGCAAGGCTGACTCTTCACTTGGGTAAAATATGCCAACTGCCTAGTATTACTAGTGATGCTCACCTTCCTCCTATTAACGCTTTGCTCATAACCCCTGTCATACGCATCAAATATTCCTGAGTTTTATCTGGAAGAATCCTTCTCGGCCCCTTCTCCCTGTTGATATTTATGTGTTCTGTCCAGGCACTAAGGCTAAAACCTTCTAGACAGGGCTGGACTTCTTAAACATGGCCGCAGGAGGCTAACACCTGCAGCCATGCAGACAAGTGGCTCGGTACAGTCTTGGGAAATCAGAATGCGTTTTTAGTCCAGGAGGGATTATTTTTTCATAGGATGAAAAAAGAGAAAAAAAAATCCAACCAATTCAATCCTCTTTCTAGCAAGGTGGAAGAAATAACAAGAAACTACCAAATTTCAATTGTAAGCCTTCCTGCTAGGCAGCCTAGCTTTGAGCCTGTCCCCAAGGAATGAGGTCAAAGCCTTGCTGGCCATCCTTTAGAGACAGTCACCCTTCCACGTGGAGATGGTCAGGACACCCCGTGTGTGCAACACTCCTCTCGTAAACTGTGCAATAGGACAGCTGCCTGCCTAGTTTGAGGGGTCCTGACTCTCATTCTGACTGAGAAACACACCAGGGCAGTCGTCTTGGGGATGTCCACAACCCAGTTAGAAAGTGGTTTCAGTGCACAACACACAAAGCCATGTGTAAGAGAATTGCTGGCCTGGGCAACAGCATGCCCTGGGCTGGGCAAGGACAAACAAGAGAATTGCTCTGGGGGAAAACTAACTCCATGTGAACTCTATGAGAATAACAGAAGCACAAATGAGCAAACAATTCTCCAAGGTTCCGCTGGAACTGAGGAGTCAATTCTATTTTTCAATTTAAAATAAGGAGATTTCCAAGGACTGGTGCCACTTGCTCATTAACTCCACAGCTAACACCCATTAATAGTCAAGAAAAACAAGTGGTTCTAAGATCTAAACCTTCTTTAGCTTAGAGGTATCAGGGAAGCTTACGCCTGGAACAGACTGGCACCAGGCAGAGAGGAGCAGATCGTTTAACAGCCGACACTGAGGGTGCAGAAAATTGCACTTCATTCTGCAGAAAGTGAGAGCATAGGCCAGATGTCACACATGAGGCTGGGATCCCGAGCAAGCCCTGGGTCCTCACTGCCCAGCCAGGACCCTTCCCTCCCACCAGGAACCAGCATCCTCAGCAAATACAGCCCAGGGCTGCCCGCGTGCAAAGGCACTGGTCACACCAAGTCCTCAGCGATGTGGTAATATTGACAAGCATCACCCCCGAGAGAGGTGGAGACTCAAGTTCTATTTTTTCTGGCATGAAAAGCAGATGGTTTCCTTCTCCCCACTCTTAAGAAACAGTCTAAATGTAGCAATTGTTGGACTTACACTTTTGCCACCACACAGGCATATGCTTCCGCACAAGTACTGCATAGACCGCTCGAGAACAGGAAACATAAACAGAAAGGGCAAAAAGACCTGCCAATCGCTCTCTAAACTACTCTATAGCTGGATCAGTTCCATTGTAGGAAATAGCAGGGCTCATTCTTCAAATGATTACAGTTCAAGAGGCACCCAGAATACTGCATAATCACCACTCCACTTAGGAGATTTAATTACACTATGGTTCATATTTTGTAATACATATTAATATGAAGACGTTTGGAATTTAAAAAGCTCATGGCTGAAAAACATTTATTATTATTTGATATAGTTGAAATACAATAAAAGTGGGTTTGACAGAATTTGATGCAATGAAAGCTAGCAGCCTCTGTAACTTTGGTGTAAGCCTACAGACCTCACATGCAAAACAGACAGACACACACACACGTGGATTCCCACAGGAGACAGGCCAAAGTCACGAGCTCTGCAATCTCGTTGGGCCACATAACATTTGTGTAGGTAAACTGGGGAGAGGCTGAAGAGGAAAGAGCTTTGCCACGTTCCAGGCTGTGCTACCTGTCGGAGGGAGTCAGAGGAGGGAGAGGCGGGGCGGTTGGAGGAGCGGAGACTAAGAGAAAGCTCCCACTGGTCAACAAAAAAACGACGAGAAGGTTCAGGCTCTGGCTACAAAATACAAGATGGAGAAAAAAAAGAAATCAAAGGAAACGTTAAATAAAAAGTTACACACTAAACTGAATATAGGGAATTTGGGAGTTTAAGACCTTTATCTAAATAATAAATGAAGTAAAGAAATATTCTTAGTTCCCGAAAGCATGAATGGCTCACTCAAGGCTTCCATTTTGCCTTTAGCACACCCTTGCCTCATGCTGACAGTGAAGCTCGCTCTAGAGCATGGTCACTGTTGTTGTGAGCCTCCTCTGAAAGCCTTGTCTTCTCTTGTTTGGTGGTTTTACTCAGTCCACCCCAAGTGGAAAGTGCTGCGAGCCAGGAGGGGGCAGAGGGCAGAGGTGGCGTGCTGTTCACACACGCTCTTTATGCTCTGCAGAGCCCCTCACTGGCTTGAGCTGGGACTTCTCCTGGGCGGGAGGAGGTTCTACCACCTTACAAACAGTGAACAGAGATAGCAGATCTAGAGTGAAACTGACCCCTTCTCCATAAAGGCCAGAAAGGTGGTTGCTAGTGCTCAGAGAAACTCTGCCTGTCAGGGAGCCAGCCACATCCCAGCAAGGAGCAGGAGAGAACATCCCAAGTCCTCTGCAGGCTGCGTGCAGCGTGTGTAACAGAAGTAAGCCGGGATCTGTCGTGGTCCATGCAGCCAGGAACCATCCAGGCCCCAGGGAGGGCAAAGCGGGCTGAGAGCTCTGGCAAGTCGTGACTGCTTAGTTTCCTACCAGGCGCAGGGTGAAGTACTTGCAGAGCAGAGGGACGAGGTACTGTCATGGTAAGAGACCTCTAGCTCCAAGCAGATCCACTGCACCCCAGTTCAGCGCCCCCACTAACTTCATAGCTTTAACGGGTAGCAACGTGGAATGTAGCCACCCCTGCTCCAGACGCTCAGCTAGCTCACTGGCCCTCAGCTCAGCCCACGGGGCAGGCCCAGAAACACAGGCCCAAGGTGGGGGATCTCTGTAGAGGAGTACCACCCATCAGAGAGAAACAAGACAGAAGGCAGCTCCCTCAGAGATGGCAAAGCAGTGAAGCTGATGGGAAGACTGGGGGTGGGAAGGTGAGGGAGCAGGTGAGTGCACAGGGAAGATTATGGAATAGTGGAGAGAAAATCCTGGAAGAGAACATAAACATAAACCCTTAAAGGTAGCTAGACAGGAACCCTGCCGTGAAGAATCCGGAAACCAGCTCACTGGGAAAATGCTACCTTTCCTTCTGGGCATTGCAGCCCCAGACATCTGATAGCTTCTCCCTGCCCATCTCTCCTTTTCCTCAACATACTTCCCTCTGTTCTTCGCTTAGGCACTGTTTCATGAAAAATCATCAGGACCTCATTAAATATGCATTCCCTGAAATGTACGGCTTGCCCTTCTCCACGAAAATGCCCAGTTTTCTTTTTGAGAGGAATACAGCCTGGGAAGAAGAAAGAAAGAAGCTAGGCACACCCAGGGCTCGTGGGAAGCAGCAGCCCCAGCAGAAGGGAAGGAAGCAGAGCAAGGCTGTGCGTGAGGAGATGAAAGGGTTGCCCTCTTTCCACCTCTGCCCTGGTCTCTTCTCCCTCACCCAGCACCGATCCACGTGTGATCCTGGCAGCACACAGACCACCTGCTTCTCGCGTGGTAATAGGGCCTAAGGAGACAGCACTAACTTCCTTAGCCAGAGAGCAAAAGCAGAAAGAGAGGTACGAATAAAAGAAAAAGGCCCATGTGAAATTAAGAAATGATTCTTCACTCTTACTGCAGAGCTATACCCACTCAGGGACTGGGTTTAAGGTAACAATAACCACCCAAAAAGTTTCATTAAATAAGCAGACTTTTTAAAATGGGCATCTCTGCTATTTGTCAAAAAATATGATGGCCAGGTGTAATCAGTAATTCCCCCTTCAGGGGAATGAAGCATGAGAGACTATGGACTCTGAGAAACAAACTGAGGGCTTCAGAGGGGAGGGCGGTGGGGGAATGGGATAGGCTGGTGATGGGTAGTAAGGAGGGCACGTATTGCATGGTGCACTGGGTGTTATACGCAACTAATGAATCATCGAACTTTACATCAGAAACCATGGATGTACTGTACAGTGACTAACATAATATAATAAAAAAATATTATTACCAAAAAAAAAAGTAATTCCCCCTTCAGTTTTTCAGAAAAGAGTAGCTAAATCTTTTCATTATGCACCCCCATTTTGTCACCACCTTCCGTCCCCTCCATCTTCTTCAGACTTGCAAAATTCCCACACCAGTAAGAGCTCTGGCTCTCTCAGCATTTCTACCTCTAGACCCCTGTATGTCAAAAGATAGAAGCAAATGCCACCTGCTTACTGATCTGAATGCCGGGCAGAATGATGCTTTTCTGTGAGTGCTATTTACATGGGTCAACGCAGTTAGCAACAAGAATTCTTGCTCTTGGCTGGGTGACAAGAGTGTGCACAAAGCAAGGGGAGCAGGGACCAACCCCACCTTCCCTCTGCCCCTCCACCACAGCGTGCCCCATCTGTTTGGCCCTCAGCATCCCATGCCAGGTTCATGCTCTTTTACCCTCTCATGGTGGGAACTCTGCTTGCCACGGCTGTCGGCATCAAGATCCCTGTACGTCTGTTGGCAACAAAGTAGAAACTTAAGCTCCATTCAAATGTTCTCTGTGGACCTACTAAGTGACACTGCCAGAAATTCAGAATTCATTTCAACACATATCCCCTACCCCTTACAGATCCCCACCCCAGGTAACCACAATCCCATCTATATCAAATCCCATGACCCTAGGACAGCTCTCTGTCCAGCACTCTGTCCATCTGGCCTCCAGTGAGGTCAGCCACATATATAAAGAACTATAGTTAGTACCAAAGTGGAACAAACATATTTCTTTCACACAGTGGCACAAGATCAGAGGCATTAAATGGAAGGCTTAATAGGAGAGGCCGGTTAGGAGGGTGAAGCTTTCCACAACAAGATATTAGAAAGGAAAGGTGGGGAGATGGAAACTGGCTGAACAAATGGCCATTACAACAGCCCAGAGGAAACTCTGGGGAATGGTCCCTGAACAGGAACACGGGACCAAAGCATTATTTGTTAAAGGGAGATGTGGACAACGACTGGAAGCATTTTCAGTCAACAGACAGGAATATGTACGTGACAAGGATGGAAATCCTGAAGACAGGCATATGGCTGCCTCCACAGACCTGAGGAAACCACTGTCAGCAATCACGTGGGGAAAGGAAGGCTACTCTTATCACTCTTTGGATTATTGCTGAGGGTTCAGCTTATGGCCGTGTCCTGGTGGAAAAACTAATCCAAAGCCTATAATGTGGCCTATGAGCATATTGTCTCCACAGGCAGGATGAGGCCAGAGCTTGGGCTCAAGTCACACCACCCAGATTCAACTCCTGGCTCCATTACTTACTGTGTGAACTTGTACCAAGGACTTGGCCTCCCTACCCTATGCCTCAGTCTCCTCATCTGTAAAATGGAGGCAATGATAGTACCTGTCTTGTAGGATTATTGTGAGAATTGGCTGAGATAACACAGCAAGAACTAAGAATACCACCTGGATCTAAGTGTTGGTTCTTATGTAGAGACGAGGCACAGCGTAATCACTAAACCTACAGTGGCTCAGTTCTTAGACCCGGGAACACAGTGTGGGTCTTTAACAATCAGAACATTACTAGGGGTCACCTTTTAAATAGGCCACCTTAGTTGAGAAAATGTCTTTCCATAGTTCCTGCCTTTAAAATTAGTATTTTATTTTATAGGGATATCCTACAAAGGTCAATTATATTCTATAAATATACTTTATGTAAGTATGCTTGTTGTCCTCTTTAATCATGTCTGTGGTTAAATGCTCTATAAAGCATTTTTCAAACGATCTGCCTAGAGTGTGAGTGGGGTAGATAAGAAGGTCAGGTGTTTGCTGGCACAAGCTGGATAAGCAAGAAGCAGGGCTCTCAAAATCAGAAGGAACTAAACTCATAAAGTGAGGTCCTATAAAAGGCTTCCAAAAGCCCATCTTATAAATTATATCTCCTTGGGTAGCAAGACAAAAATGGCTGCTTTAAATGAGGTTATAAAAAAACGTGTTGCTCTCAAGGGCTTTTGGACCTTGCATCTGTGACAAATATAGTTCTAGTCTGCGCTTGCATAGTTGTTTTCTTATGATGTGGGGCTAGATTAAACTAGCCAGGGTTTGAATGTATTATGTGCTATCCTGGGGTCTGATTGGGAATTGTTTATTTGTAGCAATAAGGTTGCTTTCTGCTACTAATGGTCTTAATGTTTTTTAATTGTTAGCTCTGAAAAGAGGGAATCCTGATTTGGCTTCTAACCTAGCCACCTACACAGGCAGGCAGGCAGGCAGGCAAGCAGGCAGGAAGACCGAGACGAGAACCATGGCACATGCAGAGAAGATCACCTGCTGGCTGCCAGGCGCCCCACAGGGAGGTGGAGTAGGGGGAGGGGAGAGTGTGATCACTTTTTTGGGGCAGGTCCGAGAACACTCCTTTTCCCGTCGCTTTTACACCAATGGACACAAACAGAGAGAACATTGGTGAAACAGGGGCCGCGTTTAGGGTGGTTCTGGAAGGATTAAGAGCATTCGCCAAAGCCATCCCTCCCGTGCCTCTCCATTCTCCACTGCAATGGCTCTATGGTCAGGGAGGATAGCTTATCAGTGGGCGGCTGGCCTCCTGGCCATTCTGGCACTGTCTGGTAAGTGCAGACCACATGGGTAATCTCTGCAGCTGGTCTTGAGGGCAGAACTCGCAGTGTAACACTTTCTAAATGCCAGGGATCAAGGATATATTCTTTGTTGGTTTTATCAGGGCAGTTGAGGATAGAAGAAATGAGCTCGGATGTAGGTGGAGACAAAGGGCACACAGGCCAACCATCACGAGGGGAGGGTGGAGATGCCTCCCAAGGGCTTAGTCACCTGTATACCCACCAGCAGCAAAGCGGCACTCTCCCTGAGGGCCCGCCCAAGACAACACCCTCCCATGGCTTCCCTCTCCCCTCTCCTCAGCCCCTCGAGCACACTTAAAAGGTTCTGGAAAACCACCAGGGAAATACAAGAAGATACAGGAAACAGAATATAAGTACATCTGTCACTACCGCACACCGTATATATCCATGGATTATTTCCCTGTTTTGCCCCCTCTCCATCGTATTCCTTTCCTGTGAACCTGTGATTTAGAGAGCTCTTCGGTACTTAAGAAACAATTACTTATTTCTAGGCCACAGGGAACCCTGCATTTCCTCACGCTGAGAATGACCATGTGGGGCAGCACACAGGGGAAGCCTGGGAGGGAGAAAAAGCTGTGGAGGATGTGAGGCCAGGGGAAACAGCCCCACTGTTTGTTCCAACCTCTCATGACAATTTACTTCAAACCAATGCTGGTTAATGTGCAGAGTTTGTCTGCTGGCCGCATTTCTGAGATCAAAAGGCAGAAGGGTGGGGAGGGAAGAGCCAAAGCGTTTACACAGGAAGGTAAAAAAGAGAAGTCACTGGCAAGCACAGTTGTTATTCATTTTCCCTCTTCCATACCACGACCTAAGTTAAAACTGATCCTTGCGCCAACTCAGCCACCATTGATGGCATTCCTTGCCACACCCTCCTGCTTCCATCCAAACCTCCTCAAGGAAAACAAGAAGTGAGTCACGGTAAGGTACCGCTGGGAAGCCCCTGATTCCTACAGGGAGCGAAAGAAGGCCTCGGTCAGGCTGAGTCAGCAGCAGAGGCCCACTGCAGTGCACCACCGGAGTTCCTCTGTTCCCATGTTTCTGGAGCACCAGAATGTTCCTGTTCTCTCAGGAGACAAGTTTACAGGGCCAAGAATCATGATACCATCCCTGATTTAGTGTTGAGGAAAAATTACGTGTAACTGTGACTTACAGTTCTTTCACAGCCAAGTAAATTTACAATTCCCAACTCTATACAGCAACGATCTAATAGGATTTTCATTGCTCATGGTTTTTCTCTTACCAAGATCTACCCAGATACTCTTTCCAACTGTAATCTCTGGTGCCCACTCCACAGAACCCAGGTTTGACTGCTGCCTGTAGAGCCTAGCAATATTCCACTTCTTTGACTGTGATCATAAATTACCCAGATGACAACCTAGCTGTTATGTCTCCATGTAGCACACCACGCAAGGTCAGAGGCTATCAGATGCTTCATAAATGGGAAACACAAGCAGGCCCACAAACACCAAGCTCCTGAAGCCCCTTCAGTACAGCTCCATCAGGTGATGAGCTGATGTGCCAGTCTTCACCAGGACAAGGCTTGGCTGAGCCAGGCTCCTCGGGTCACACTCACTACCCTTGAGACTTCCTGGCAAGCCAACCCAAAGCTGCTCTGGGCACGTGCCAGTTAAAGTCATCTGTTCGTGCACTACACGTATTACAACTGACTTCCCTCCGCATTGCTCCTATCTCAGGTGACCTTGATGAATACTGTCAGAATCTAGAATTTGGGGGAATCTAGTTTAGAGTTCATTTCTCCTTTAGCAGATCCTCGACCAAAAATTACCTTTCAAATCATACACTCCACCTAGACTTCAAGGCAAAGGGTTAGAAAATAAAATGCATTTTCCAATGAGTTTTATTTGTTTGTTTTCCAGAAGACCTCCTCCAAACCCAGAGAAAGAAGCAGCTTGGCTTCTGTTGTGAGTTTGGACATTGCTCCCCAGGTTCCAGCTCAGCCTCATGGGCCCTGCCTTTAACGTAGCATATTATTTAGAAGAGGTTAGAAAGGAAACTTTTGCCCTGCATATAATTCAAATAAAATCCACTTGCCACTCCCTAGCACCTCCCAGCAATAGCTGGCACTCTACAGCACAGGAAGAAATCGAGGGTCAGCTCGCCTGACCTCTCAGGATCTTAGTCCTAGATGATACCAAACCACAAGACAGAGTATCCAGGCTGCACTCACTAGAGCAGGAACTTGCTCAACTGTGACTTGGGAGAAAATACAGTTAGAGGCCCCAATCCTTCTGATGGATTTCCTATTATCAACCAGATGCCATCCCTCCACCCCCTTCTTTCTTTCTTATCCAATACTGCTTAGAACCAGCTTTCTAGGAGATCCCGTAAAAACTTTATTGAAAAATTTCAAGGAGTATTTTAAACGGAGATAAAACACCAAGAAAATTGCCCATTATCATCTTTGTCAAGGGTCTGAAACAAATAAAAATCATAGTTCGATATTTGTTGGCTAACATTTCCTATTTAACACGAAAGGCTCCACTGCTCCAATTCTCAGCCTTGCTGAGCTCAGGATTCTCCCTCCACTAGTTACAAGGACACATGTAAGCAAAAAGTCAGCTTGGGACAAAGGTTATGGTGGTAAAACTGGAGAAGCTAAGGTACCTGGCACAACTTCCCACAGAGCTTCAGCTACTTTCCACACCAAATTAACCACCTACTCTTTCAACTGATTACTCAAATCCCAAGGAGTTAAACAAATCATGCAATACTATCAGTACTGTCTGTTAAACGTTTCCCCAGAGCTGCTACTCAAATGAGTACAGAAGCTTCCTCTCCCTGGGAGCTGGGATTCTAAAGTGTCGGCCATAGCCCTGACTGGCTCAGAGGGATGAGTACGGTGCCAAGGCCCACGGAACCAGCACCCATTCTGGTCCCTGGGCAGCTCCTTTACCTGTTTCCACTGGGGAGTGGGAGCAGGGCGACCCTGCTCAGGTAGGCAGCAGGACGGCTGGCTGACCCCACGCTCTTGTGTCGGCTGTGACACACAGGCCAAGTATGGGTGGGGGACAGGACATGGAGACAAAACAAAATAAAATACATTAAGGTAGGGGAAGACACAAAAAAGATACTCATGGTGGACAGACACACATCTATGAGCCAGGAGTGGGGGCAGAGACAGAATTAATTCTTAGAAAGGTACATTTACAAAGGAAACAAAACACCCCACCCCACAAACCAAAAGCAAATGCAAAAGGAAAAAATGAAATCAGAAGCTGTAATTTTCACTTTCCTCTTCCCTAGCTCAATGCTCTGAACCTAAACTACTAATTCTGGTTTAGAAAACTAATCATTCTACTCAAAATGAGGAACACAAACTTCTCTTAGGGGTAAACTTCCTCGCATGGAGAGCATTCCAGACCTCCGGGGATGGGGCAGATCCCTCAGCTGCCAGAGCTGCCAGGCAACCTCAGATATCTACCAACGAATATCCGTATTCCTCTCTATGAGCCACAATACATATGACTGGAGTGTAAAAATTAACAACCAAAGGCTAAATGTGAGAAGTTAATTATGGCCAGACCCCAAGCAAAGTCAGTACCCCGCCTTACCCCTAGCCCTTAGAACACCGGCTGATATGTATGGAAAAGTTGAAGGAAGAGAGTGAAAGAATAAAAAGATGGTCTCCCTTTCCTTTGGATGTTCTCTCGGGTCATTAGGAAGTTTTATAAGAAACTTCTTGTGTTAATCTCCAAATCCCAGCACCTCCTCTTATAAGAAGTCTTAGTGACTTTCAGATAAGCAAGAGGAGAGACAAGACCTAACAAAGACATCTCAAGTCAAATGCTTCTGTCTAGCACTCTCAAGTTAGTATCCATGACGACTCTTTAAAATGTTCTTAACTCCTGACCTAGTTCAAGGATAGCCTATGAAAACCATCCACAACACACAAAAGAAGATTTATCACAAGAACATTTATTATCTCTGTACTTCATCATGAAAGAAAAGCAACAACAAAAACATCCAACACTAGAGGAAGAGTTAAGAAAAGCATGGTACACACATACTGGAAGATGCTTGTAGGGTCTGGAACAACATGGGAATATACCCCAAGTACGTGAACAAAGCAGAACAGAAAGTGTATATTCCAAATGACCTCAACTATGAAAACAAAAATGCACTGAAAACAGACTAGAAAGAAATACAACAAAATGTTAACAGAATTAGAAGTGTCTTGATTATCTTTATTATTCTCTCCAGCATCTTCCTCAATAAGCATCTACCTCTTTTATAATTCAAATATGTCTGCACATATGTGAGGATATAAATATGTATAGATATATATAAAACTTTAAATCTCTCTTCTGAATTTTTGCCATAGACACCTCAGACATGAATGGTGACGAGAAAGCAGTGCCGAAAGCATAGGAGGAGCTTATCAAATGCTTTTCTCTGCCACAGTCAGACAAGGAGAAAACCAGACACAGTCTTGGGCGCATGAATGCTCAGCTAAGACACACCCCATCCCACTTCATTTGACTGGGAAGATCCCTCCTTCCTACATGGCCAGACCAAGCGTGGGTGGGTGAGCTATGAAGTGAGGTTTACCTGTCTCCTCGTGCCAGTGGACTGTGGGGGAGCATTCTCTTCAAATTTGGCCAGCAGCTGGGTTGCCATGTACTTCACTTTGTTCTGATTGCCAAGGGCCACATCCATCCTCCTGTCTGTCAGAGTGCTCACCAGTGTGGGCCTTCCTCCTCTGTAGCCCCGGGGCGCGTCCTCCTGACAAACATTGACAGCCAGGAACCAGCTTCAGTTAGAGAAACGCCCCACAAATGTCCTTCCCTCAAAGAAGGGAGTATAGCCACTGCCTGGAATGGCGGCTGCTGTTTTTACTTCAGGTTAAGCTTAACAGCTCTCCTTAAGGTTCTAATGTCAAGATGCAGTCAGCAAGACTTTGGTGCGTGGGGCAGTATAAAGAGGTACTCGGACTTGGGCTGGTGTTGTCCTATGTCAGGAAAGCCACCACCCCCCGCCAAAAGTAAAATTCTAAAGAGAGGGGAAAGCACTAGTGCACGTGTGTGCGCCTTTAGATGCTCTCTAAAACCCTGAACAAAGTCAACAGCCCACTGAAAAAGCAGCTGCCCACAAAAACTCTCATAAAAATGAATATGAAAAGATCTAGCAATACCAATTTGGAAATTTATTTCAGCCAAAAAGGGCAATTCAGTATGACCATTCTAGCAAATCCCAGATAATTCTTACCTCTTCCGACTGACTAGTCTTTCTCCTCTTTCCAGCACCATCCAAGTCCTTTTCCTTTTTATCCTATACCAAGAAAGGAGGGAGACTGCATCATCCTAGTCACCATACCCCGCCTTTAGGTTTGTAGCAGGTCAAAAACCTCTTCCATTTACCTTGGGAGAACGCTTCCGAGAGATGGTCTGTCCAAGTTTGCTGAGGAAGGAGATGGGGGATTTGGTGCTGGCTATAAGAACTGCTTTCTCCTCGGCATTCAGGTCCAGGGCATCTGTGAACAGGAAGCAGTGCTGAGCACAGCCCTGGAGGGGGCTTCAAAGTACTGACCAGAACTACACTCCTTGCAGGTGGCTCATAGAACCCCAGAAAGCTCTAAAGGTTCATCTGCTCTGACAAAAGCAAGAGGAACTCAAGCACGAAATTCCACCAAGGAAATACACACTAAGGTATGGATGTCGAGATTTCTCTCTTCCATTCACGTTAACAGAACCAATTCTTTTTTTCCAATCCACTTCGGTCACAAAACCCTCCATTTTCGCTTTTCAAAAGTTGGAATCTGCCAATGATGTTAGTTACAAGAGACTGCTAAAGCCTCACCTTCCTAATAAAAATTTCAAGGTAGAGGGAGAAAGGGAGGAAGGGTATGTAGCTCTGGGTCACTGGCTTTGATCATGCAGACACCAGGGACTTAGGTGCACACAATGGGATGGCTCTCCCTAAACAGGTATACTGGTGTTAGAGTTGTGGATTCCTGTTCTAAGAACTGCATATCTGATCAGAAAAAGCCATGCACATCTAGGCTAGAAGATACTAGAGAACCACAAACTCTGTGGGTTCTAATGTTTTATTAGTAACAATAGTAATTTTAAAAGTAATTGAAACTAATAATATACTGCTGGTATTAAATGCTTCTGTTTGCCAAACATTCTCCACAGCACATCACAGTTTTATGTTATATGTACATAAAATCCAGTGTTTGGATGGGGAAACTGAGGCACAAGGAAATTTAGTAACTTGCCTAAGGTCAAACAGGTAGAAGTACTGGAAGTAGATCCAGGTTGGGTACCATGGTCAACACTCTAAAGCATTACATATACTTACTCAAAGGGACAAAAGGAATATTTTTTTTTTGGTAGCATTCTGGTAGACTGAGGCAGCAGGCTGAGTGCCGAACAAAGACTTTGAAAAACACTAAAAGGTTAGAGAAGAGAGAGAAGCCAGAGAAGGAACGGTTACAGAAGAAAGAGAATGAAGCAAACAAGTACAGGACCACAGAGGCCAATGAGAAGAGAGAATTTCAAGAAAAAGGACATCATCATATTAGTACTGAATAATGCAGAAAAGCCAAGTGTGTGAGAGATGCAAAATGAGAAAAGATGTGGACTTGGTGATTCTTCATGACTGTAGAGAATAGTTTTGGCAGAGCAGTAAAAACAGATGCCGGGGTGCAAAGTGTTACAGAGTTTAGGCCTTAGGAGGCAGAGGTTCTTACTAAATACAAACCACTTTTTCAAAAAGGCTGGTTCTGAGAGAAAGGGGATGAGAAAGTAGTAGAGTTAAGAAAAACATTTTGCATAGGAATGATTTTTGCATATTTATAGATTTAATGAGAAAGATTTGGGAAAAGAAAGAATGGTTGAGAACATACTAATCGAGAAGGAAAAAATAATGGAGCAAAGTTCCAGGGCCTTACCCGGACAACCAACCAGTAATAACACAGAGTAAGTGCAGGTGTGCTTCTGGTGCTACTGACTAAGGACGTGGTTAGAAAGAAGGAAAGAAAGAAAAGCCAGGCAACAACAGAGAAGAAATGGAGGCCTTCCATACCAGTGCCCACCAGCCCTTACCACTGGAGGGGAGTGAGTCCTTGAACATCTCATAGAACTGAGTCAGGTACATCACCATAGAAAGCTTGTCAGGCTCCCCCACCGAGGCCATTTCTTTGCCTGTCATGATGGGAGAAATGCCCAGTTCCTTCTCGGCAATATCAAAGGCCAGCTGGTTATTCTTCTCCACATTTTGCTCATCCAAAGACTCAAAATCTCTAAGAAACAGAATGAGAAAAACATATCAAGAAGGGCTGCTTGTCCTCAGGCCAGAAAACACATAACCAGTGGAGTCATCATCATTTCTTAGTCTTTCAGCTAAAATCCAGGGTGCGGGGGGTCTCACCCCAATCTGAGAGCCAACCCATTCATCTCACCTATTGGTCTCCTCCCTTTCACTAAGAAAACGCAAATCATCCTCAAAGAGAAGACATGATTACAGACCTACCCAGAAAGGAAAAAAGGGTGGAAAAGCTGAAGAACTACTCTCATTTTCCCAACAACATAAATTTCTTACTAAAAGGTAAGCTCAAGAATAGGAACTATCTTTAATACGTGTTCTCTCGTACCTTGCATGTGATCTGTACATATTAAACTAATGCTCAATAATGATAAATATTCTATTTAGATCAGACTGCTTCTAAAGGCATAGGACTATCACTCGTTGTGTCACTTGGACCAGACAAGCTGCTGACGCACTAAATCAGCTCTGGTAAATCTTATTCAGCCTTCCACTTGAAGGGAAATTCCAAAACCTTCCTCAAAAGATTTTCCCACTGCTAAATTTCCTGAGTTTTCCCAAGTATTTAAATTAACAAACACTTCCTGCTGGGTTCCAAACTTCTTGCCATTCAATCAAGTGAAGACTGATAGCATTCTTCTTTAAGAGGTGATTTCAGACCAACTGGGCAGGCCTTATTTTGGGTTAACCTACTACTGACTCTGTAGCAAGGTTTTCATGTTTCTAAATGCCTTTTCCTTATAGATTAAGCCTATTAAACCATGGCAGCCTCATCCTGAATGAAGTCATTACAGTCTAAACAGTGCCAAATCACCTCCTCACTGCTTTCTGTTGTGTTACAGGGACCCTCCCTAGACCTTCTGCAGGCAGCCTTAAGTCCATTCTAACAGGAGTGTGCCCCCTCCCTCTACCACCCCCCACCTCACCCACTAGGTTCCCTTCAGCTACTTTTGCTTTCCCTTTGGAAGAGAACGGATCCACCCTGTCTTTTTCTAAAGCATTCTGTGCCATTCATCACAATCCTTCTCAAACTACTCCCTCTTCTTCTCCCGTCCTTTCTTGATGGGGGGGGGGGGGTACTTTCACTTACCATTTACCAACCTCTGCATTAGCTAAGGGACAGGAGCACTGGAGGTCACTTATCTTTATCCAAACAAATCAGATATTCCCATTCCTAAATCATTCTGTATGTGAGGCTGTTTCCACTAGCTCTTGCCTCATTAATTTATAACCTAATATGAATAGGAACTATGTTTCTTAGGTTTCCTTAAAGCAAACGCACAAATTTGGGCCCTAATGATAAAAGGACAGGCAGCCAAAATAATTCAACAGGCTTTTCTTCTGTTTCTGGATCTTCTTGTTTGGTTTCCATGGTAACAAATGCCTATGGGGGAAATCGGGGTGCACTGGTCACTGTAGTTGATTCTATATTTAGGTGAGTAAAGAATGGCCAAAAGAGAAGGTGTCACTGATATAAGTGGGTAAGGCGGCCTCAATCTTGTGGGCCTGGGCAGAGTGTATCTGCAAAAGGTGCAATTTTTTAAAAAGATTTTATTTATTTATTAGAGAGAGAGAGAGAGCACAGAAGGAGAGGGAGAAGCAGACTCCTTGCTGATAGGGAGCCCAATGCGGGGCTCAATCCCAGGACCCCAGGATCATGACCTGAGCTGGAGGCAGACACTTAACCAACTGAGCCACCCAGGTGCCCCACAAAAGGCACCATTCTTAACAGAGATAATACCAATGAACCATGATAAATCGGGTAAGTATTCACTGTTTTCTGTTTTGTTGGTAGTGACATATTTGCCTTTAGCCAGCCAAATGTTCTAGTGAGGTTTTCCTATGACCAACAGCATTTGAAAGATAGCTGGCCAAAATAAAGAGTTCAACCTGGGGCCAATAAACAGAGTTTTCCTTTGTGTGATGTTAATAGGCCCATGTGGGTGTTAAAACCAGTTTTTGACCTTCTGAGTGCTGTGATTTTTAAAACCTCAGCTGGATTCAGCTACATTATGCTTGACACAAGTTTTAAATATAACTAAATTGAAATTAATCACTGCCTTCTAGAAAAAAGTATCTTGCTATGTATCTCATTCTAGGAAAAAGTGCAAAATTTGGTTATCTGATAGCAAAATACTCTGAGGTCCTGAGGGAATACAAAATGAAACACAAAGTTTGTCGCAACTTACATTAGATCAGGGCGGTATCTATGGATGATTGCACATAAGGCCAGTCCACTTTTCCAAGACATGGTGAGATCTGTCACCTGTACCCCTGCATAGCCATCTGTCTGCCTTTGGCACCAACCCAGCAGTTTGCTTGAACGAGCTACAGACTCTAAAACAACAAAAAAATGATCAGAAGTGTGGTCACCGGGTAGCATTGATGTAGGATCCTCTTTGTAGTACACATATCCAGTTTGAAAAATTACAAAAGGTAGGAACACAATAGTTGTCACTGTTTTTCAAAAGTAAAAAGCTATGTAACTGGTAGTTACATGACAGTGAAATTTTAGGTGGATGAGAAACTACCAGTTTACCCAGATCTGATGTCAACTCCAGTCCCTCTAACAGAATGATAAGTCACAGAAGGGATGATCTGGATCTGCTCGTGCAAAAGCCCAGGGTCCCTGCAGCACTCTTGGATACTGATTTAGATGGAAGAGCGCCATCTACTGAGCTGTCACCCTCACTTGCAGAAGGTCTCAGAGCGTCACCTGGCCGCTGAGGAAGCTCCTTCCCTTCAAAGTAGTATTGGGAGGAGTAGAGCAGGAAAGAGTCCATTCTCTCCAGCAACACATTAAACCAATAGCAAGCAAAGCCCACTCTCACACATTCCAAGACGTAGAGCAATCTGGCAAATGAAGAAACTGTAGGATTACACTGGCAAGGCCAAGGACCCCAGACCGGAACAATCCCCCAGGCCAGGATTGGCACTCTGTATTATAAATGATCACATCTTGAAAAAGTGAACACATATACTTGGATGTTTTCCAGCTCACTGCTGTGTCTTCTTAAACACAAAGGGCCTTTCTATAAGTCTGCTTTTCTTAACTGCATCAAAGGAGCTCTAACATGCAGCATTTAGAAGAATCTCTGAACTCCTATTTGTGTCCAAGAACATCTGTTCTCTTACATTTGGCAGCTGGAAATATCTAACCGTGTATGAAGTCATTTAGTGATTTCGGAACATAACAAGATAAAAACCGCCTATCATAAAAATCCTGTTCCATTTAAGTCTTTCGGTGAAAATGTATTCTAAAACTATACAGAGAGAAACACTCCTGCTGTTATCATCATAAATCAGAAATTTACTTCAGAAATTAACTTCATTCAGCTGTCTCCCAAGTCTGTATATCCATCAATCCAATATGTACTGGGCAACTTCAATATTCCAGGCTCTAAAATGATAGTGACAAAGGTATATTGTCTGCTTTCAAGTAGATGACCCCTGAGGGGAGAAAGATGAAAATGTTTCCGCCTGCCTGTTGTGAAATCCACCTTGATACTGCAATAACATGTCAAACTCAAAACAGACTCAAACCTTCTCATCCTCCCATTTTCTTGTCCATACGGGTGGCAGCACCATCTGCAAACATCTCTGACCCATGCAACCAAACTGCTAATGCCTATTGATTCTGGCTGTTTAATATACTCTCCCTCACATAATTAATAATGACAATGACAAAATGGCTGCCATTTGTGACCACAGTGTGAAGTAGCTATTTCTTACGCCCATTTTAGACAGAGAAACCAAAGTTCACAGACACAAATTAACCCATTCTAGCCCACACACTTCACAAATGACAAAGCTTAAACTGGGACCCAGTTGCACCTGGCTCCAAAGTCAGAGTTCTTCTAACGATGCTCCACTCCCTTGTCCATCCCCAGCAACAGCATCAGATTCAGGCCTTCACCACCATTAGCTTAACTGTTACAGTGTATTTCTGACCAGTGGCCCTGCCTCTGGCACTTCCCTGCTCCATTCCATCTTACATATCGCTGACCAGGTACATTCATGTTGCTCTCCTTTTAAAAAAATCTACAGGGGCCCTTCAGTGAACACAAACTACGGAATGGCTTTTTATCTCTATAACTGTATCCTGGCAATGTCGTAGTACTCAGCTAAAATGTCACTGCTTTTTCCTAAAGCCTCCCCCAGAAACCTTTGTTGGTGTGTGTGTGCACTCACTTCCTCTATCTCTCTTTCTCTCTCAACAGCATTTGTACCTGATTTCTCTTTATACCCTCCTAAAATCTCAGACTGAGGGTTCTGCCCTGACGTTCCTGACATTTTTGGCTGGGCAATTCTTTGTTGTGGGGAGCTGACCTTGTGCACTGTACGAGGTTTTAGCAGCATCTCCGGATGCCAACAGCACCCTCCCCTAGTCATGACAATCAAAAATGTCTGCAAGCACTACCAAATGTCTCCTGGGGGTCTTTACCTCTGGTTGAGAACCACTGCCTTATACAGTACTGTGTGCACTAACAGCTCAATGAGTAAGTATGAACTTCTCTGAATAGGTTACTTGCATTTAAAAGGTCATTACCAGAACTCACCATTGCGAGTCAACTTTGGGGTAGTTCGGGAATTCACCAGGTTCTCCATTTCCAGATGAATATCTCTTGTCTCCCCGGTATCGTATAAATGGCGCACCTGGCAGGAAGTTAAGAAGGAAAAATCAAACACCATGTAACAATTCCCACTTGAGAGCAAAATCAAAGCCTAAGAGAGCAGGTTGGGCAAAGTTCAAATAAAAGTTATGACGATGACCTTTAAAACCTTTCTGGAATGTGGTGGGGTTACATATAAACAAATACATATCAGTGTAAAAAAGTTGTGCTAAAAATTAGCTACTCAGCCAAGGAGGGCCCTCTGATAGTCACTATTGGACCATTAATACTGCCCATTGACAGCAGGTCTCATGGGCCCCTTACATAGAGGCTTAAAGCCATAAACTTCAGATAGAAAGTGAATAAAAAATTATACAAGTACATCGGCAAATATGTTGAACGGGCTGCTTTCTAAAAATTGCTGGGCTCTTTGGGATTATTGTGCTTTGTCAAATGTCATTCTTAATGCAATTGTAAGGCTTCAGATGTTGTGAGAAATAACTCAGCAGCGCAAGAAAACTGACCAATGGTATTTCAACTTGCAGAGAGCGTCCTCACTTTCAAAGTTCCTTCAAGTGAACAGTCTCATTTGCCCTCACAATGGTCCTGTGAATAGCAGGACTATTATCTCCACTTTATTGATGAAGAAATTGAGGTTCAGAGAAGACGGGATGACACATCCACATCAAAGTGACTGGTGGAAATAATGCAAGAAGTCCCGTTTCCTGAGTAGTGAGCAAGTGTGCTCTCCCCTACAACATGCAGCTTGAATGAGGGAGCCCTCGACAAAGTCCTGGATCCACCACTTTGGTCAAATGGGATCTTCTGGCAAGTCATTCCACAACTCCCTCCCTTAGCTGCTCAATCTTTTGATGGAAAGTGGTACCATTCCAGGGAGACATCTACTTGGATTATGAAAGAACTGTGTGTATATGGTATTAATAGACAAATTTCAGTGTTTCAGAGGCCTGATCCATCCTGAAAATGGGCCCAGATGTAGATAACTGACTAGAAGGCTCTTACCTGGCTTGGGCGGAGGAAGTTGACGTTAATATTGGGGTATCTGGTGACAGGGTCGATGCTGTATTGGCTGAAGTTTTTACTCACATTCTCAGGGGTGGTCTGAGGCAGCAACCTATAAATGCTTTCCCTGTAAGAACATACAACAATTTACTCAGAGCAGTGACAAGCACCATACACATCTCCCTCTCCTTTGATAACATTCCTATTTTTTGACAGTGTCCCGAATAATCTGAAGGATGTGACAAATCCTCATTCTTGACCATTTTTCTCCAAACCTACATCAGCCCTTGCTCCCATTCCTACCACGCCAGTGATTCCACAGGCACTGGACTGGTTAAGGACCAGTAGCAAGAGCAAGTACACTGTGGTGGGCTGGGATAAAATCACTGATTCTAATTTAAAAGGCAACTAATTTACTGTTTTGTTTTTTTCATGTAGGCCAATATTTAATTTTTAAGAAAATCACAGATGAAAAAAGAACTTGCCACCAAACTTGCCCAGAATACCTTAGGTAACAGACTTAAAATGCTATCAACCACCAATTACACCCAGGAAATCCTGTATTTCTCTAGTTTTTCTGGTCAAGGCATTTGTTCTTTATTAGCAAACAAATCCTAGGATTCTTACCTCGTTTGCAATGATCCGCTTCAACATATCTGACATTTGAAAGTTTGAGAAATGTTTACAAGCAGTTTGGGTTTTTTTTTTAATTCGAAGTCAATTCTTATTTCTTTTCTTATGTTAGTATGCCCCCTGCAACCACACTGATTTCATTAGTGTAAGTCTTTCTACTTTAAGGACAGAAAGATTTAATGTACTATGTTTATATATTTGTTCATGTGACTGTCATTAAAGGAATCAGATACTGTTCTTTAATGGAATACAAAGATTCAGATACCATTTGTCAGTAACAAATTTAATTTGGAAAGAAATAAAAGAAGAGCACTTAAATTAGATAGTCTTTACATATCTATGATTTTATTAATCAATATCTTGCTTCTCTTAAATATGGAAACATCTTTAATTAAGAAAGGAAGAGAGAGAGAGAAAGAAGAAAACGTGTACTCTGCCTGAGGAGTAAACCACTCATCACTCCCAGTTTTCTCGTGGAAGGGACCCCTGGCTACTTCCAATTACCTCTCGGCTAGGACCTCCAAGGGGCTTGTTCCTAGAGACCAACTTCGTACCATCCAGGCTGAGTCCATAGCAGCTAGAAATCCTCGGGCTATTCCTGTTCCCATTGGCCAAAAAGGCTATGAAGGAGACAGAAAACAAAGAATTAAAATAAATTACCTTTCAGTAGAGGGAAACTAAGAAAGAAAGTTTGCTATTGACTGTACTTTTTGGCAACTGTTCAGATACTGGGCTTTCCCACTTCGTAAAGGCAGAGGAGCAAATCACAAAAGTTGCAGAGCTTCCATCCATACTTAGCAACTTCCCTACTTCCTGGTGTATCTTCTGCAGGGAGTCTACCTCTGCTGCACAATGTGGTAGACACTCGCTCTACAACCTGGGATACTCACGTTTGTTCCTAATTCTTACTGCTTCCTTACTATTGCCTCTACTATAAAGAAAGCACTGCCATCCTTACTGCTCACCTCTAGGAGGCTGTCCCCAACCAGGGCCACTAATAACTGGTGTCCATTCTGCTCCCGCACCAAGGCAGCATTCTCGGAGGCGTACATACAAGTGAAGTCAAACATGGCCACATCAGGCTGCCCATAGTGATTGATGGCAAAATCCAGAGACGGCAGCTGCTGCTGAGTGGAGAAGTCTGCCGCCTCCCTGGCATAGTTCAGCAGAGCCTCTTGGTCGACATTCTCCCGGGAAAGCAAGAGCTCTGTGTCAGCATAGTCCTGTCTCCAGAGCGAGAAGAGGGTCAAGGGAAAAGCCCCGTTAGAGCCACACTATGCATGTCAGATGTAAGCTAGTTTCACAGCCTTTCCCTTCTTCCTAAAGTGATTTCATATTCCAAAATAAGTCTACACAAATTAAAGAAAAAAGGGGGAGGTGGTTTCTTTTTAAAATTTATTTATTTTTTAAAAGATTATTTATTTATTTGAAAGAGAGAGAGAGCACATGAAGGTAGGCTGGTGCAGAGGGAGAAGGAGAAGGAGGCTCTCCGCTGAGCAGGGAGCACAACGTGGGGCTCAATCCCAGGACCCTGAGATCATGACCTGAGCCGAAGGCAGATGCTTAATCGACTGAGCCACTCAGGCACCCCTTTTTTAAATAATTTTTTAATTAATTAATTAATTAATTAACTTGGAAGAGAAAGAGACAGCACGGGGTGGGGGACACGGACAGAGAGAATACCAAGCAGACTCCCTGCTGAACAGGAGCCAGATGACCCCATGACCCTGAGATCATGACCCAAGCCAGAATCAAGAGTCGGATGCTCAAACGACTGAGCCACCCAGGTGCCCTACAGGGGAGGAGAGCACAAGCTTTGTCGCCTGGTATTTCCATTTACTTAGAGCATGTCATACTTCTTTAATCTTGCCTAATCCAGGTCATGAAGTTGTTTTGAATACCAAATAAAATAATTTATGTGATGGTACTTTCTAAACTGAAAATGTATTTTATAATTTATGTTATATTGGTCATCATTATCTTCTGGGTAGCAAATAGCTTCTGGCAAATGGGACCACATAAAATGCTCAGCATTGTGTAATTCATCAAACCAAAGGAAGCACCCAAAAGCTTCAGTGCCAAAAAGATGTGAGGTGGGAGCAATGGTAGTCCCGGGGGTTGGGGAGAAATATGTTGAAAATGGAACAGAGGTTTTCAAAATAATACATAAGATTCTGAAAGGCTCCAGAGAAACCCATCAACTAAGAAAAACAGTGATGAGAGGGAAAAGGGCTTTCCACATAAAGGACTGAAAAACTCCTTTTCTGTTTTGGAGATTCCTGGCTAACTAAGCCAAATCTTTATTCTCCTAAAGTGGGGCCTAAGGTTTGTTTCCAAGTGTCCCTGATGGTACTTTCAGCTACCGCTACAAGATGTTAATAGTCAAAGCACAAATACTTAAGTTGGTCCTCAAAACCATGTTTGTTCAACATTGAGTAAGTGACCACAACCAGTTTAGTATTTCACAGCACACATAGAAACATGGCCCCTGCCCTCTAAAAAAATAAATAAAAAGCAAAAGTAAATCAGGTCTTGGCATTCTAGATTGTTCCTACATTTGCCATGCCTTGGAGATATTGCAGGTTCAGTTCCAGACCACCACAATAAAGTGAATGCTGCAACACAGCCAGTCAAATGAACTATTTTGATTTCCCAGTACATATAAGTTATGTTTACACTGTGCAGTAGTCTATTAAACGTGCAATAGCATGTCTTTAAAAAACAATGAACCTACCTTATCTAAAAAATACTTTATTGCTAAAAAATACTAAACATTATTGGAGTTTTCAGCTAATTGTAATCACTGATCACAGATCACCATAACAAATATAATAATGAAAATGTTTGAAATATTGCCAAGAATTATCAAAATATGACACAGAAACATGAAATGAGCAAACACGTTGGAAAAATGGCACCGACAGACTTCTTCAGTGCAGGGTTGCCACAAACTCTCAATTTTGTTAAATAAAAAATAAATAAATAAATAAATAAATAAATACATAAATACATAAATGCAGTAGTTGCAAAGCACAATAAAACAATAATTTCAACTGATAACCACTGCTCTGCCTAAGACGGTAGATTTGTCTGAACTTAGTCCCAAAGCCTACCACCGGGCTCACTGGCTATTTCTTATTGATAAAGCATCCAACCAAGTATGTCTTGTTTATGCTTTTGGCAGAATGGGCTGTACGAACTGCTCTGTCCTGTTTCTCTTATGTACATAAAGGAGCTCAAGGCTGAGAAATACATCTGAGGTCCATGACTGGGAAGAGGCTGTGCTGCAGGCACTTGCTCACTGGCTTGCCCCCAACACTGCTCTCAGATATGGCAACAGTATAACTCAGTCCTGCAGAGACAAAGGCACCCTGGAACTCCGCCACGAGTCTGTGCTAAGAACTGTACAGGCCTGAGTCAGCACATCTAGAGCCTCTTCTCTCCAGCTCATCACACAGGGATAGTAATTCTGACTCAGACTGAAGACCAAACAAGACTTAAGAGACTGTCCTTAAAAAACCACCTATCCTGTGGTTCTCTGATTTCATATTCTGTTCATCATCTCAGGGAATGTCATACAATTATCCACCTGGAAAAAAGGCTGAGCCAGACCTCTCATCATTGTTAGGTCATGAAGAGGTCTAAATATACCCTGATCCAGCCAGTGTTCCCTAGACTTCTGATAGACATATCTGCAGTAAAACTAGAACCATTCTCAGGCTTCCAGGTCCAACTCCCTTCCCCTACCACCCTCTCCCCAAAGACGACCTATTAACCAACTGCTAAGCAGTCATATGTGGAATTAGCTATAACAACAGACCAAATCACCTAAAATTAAACTGAGTATCCGAGATAACTGATATCTGAGATTTGCTTTAGAACAATTCAATGGCAGGAGTGGGGACTGGGATGAGGTGCTACTGAAATGATATTGGCCATGTGTTGGTAATTGTTAAGATGAAATGGTGGGCACATGCGGGTTCACTGTATGCTTCTCTCTACTTTTGTTTACATCTGAAATTGTCCGTAACAAAAGATTTTTTAGAAGTTAAACTAAGAACATTAGAGGAGTACCTGTTTCCAGGAGATGAGTTGGGTGCTCATTTTCATTCCCTTGCAGGAAAAACTCATCAGACAATAAAACTCTTTCTCTTAGTGGTCACATTAACTAGTACAACATAAAAAAAGGTTTGAAAGAAATCCATTACTCACGTGCAGTATCACCCCTTTGTCTAGCAAACTCTGCTTTTTGGCTGTCATAACAAAATAGTGTGTGTCATCTTTGTAGTACACGATATTCTCCAAGTCAATGCCTGCAACCAGAAAACAAATCTGTCACATGTGGGCTTGCTGAAATGAAGGTACATTAGGGCAGCCAGAAAGTTTGCATGGGTCCACAGAGACCAGGGCTGTAACACTCCAAGCAGAGAAAGTGAAAATAAAGAGATGCCTGAGCCCAGATTCTTGCTTCCTGCATATTCAGTTCATGAGAAAAGGGCGAGCTATGTTTATACCTGCACTGCTCTATAATTCACTTGATACCCTAAGTTATCCTAAAAACCATGATCAATAGTAAGCAGAAATAGAAGGACTAGAAGAAAAAGAAAGGTTAACTTCTAGTAAGAGGTCAGGGTTAGTTCTCAAATTAAACCTCTTTGATAGTCATCAAGGCAACTGGGAGAATCACCTCTACTCTTAAGCAGAGTGTGAACTAGTGACTTTTTAATTCAATAATCTAAAAAACAGATGTAATGGAAAGCAATCATGTTCTAGAAAACAGAGAATTGAAATCTGATGCACATTTTTATGGCAACAAATAATTTATTCAAAAGCTATCACACGACAATCTCATTCCTATCTAGCACATGGTTTACTTCACGCCCAAACTGCAACACCAGAAGACTGTATACACGGTATCTAAAGTCAGGTTCTAGAGAACCAGAGACCTACCAATCGGTAGCTTACTGCATTGAGCACCATCACTCAGAGCCACAGCATAGGGGAAAGGGTTGGAGTAGAGTTGGTAAAAGGCAGAATGAGCCCTTAAAAACAAACAAATAAATAAAAACTAAGCCCAGGGCAGCCCTGTCACTGTAAAGAGGATAAAGAATGCTAGAGGAGGAGACAGTGATAAGGAAAGCAGTATTGAAAGAAAGAGAGGGGCAAACAACAGTAATAATGCCAATGACCACCCACTCTACCAAACCCTCTGGGAGAAAAATCACAAGTAGTTATTTAAATTTCTATCCTTATTGCTTTGGAGGCATCTACACCAACCTGTGGCTTCCCTTAGTTCCTGGAAAAATTTTTGGTTGAATATAAAAGCCACACCACTGATCTCTTCTACTTTGGCTTCTGCTGTTGTATTTCGGTTAATAAAATTTGCTGTAATGGCAATGGCCAGCTTGCCGCGAAATTCTTTTCGCCGAAATCCTGGAAGGAAAGAAATTTTCAGAGGTGCCACAACTTGTTAGAGAAGAAGGAAAATCACTTCAAACAGGAAAGGGGTGTTGATGATGACATTAGGGAACATGTGGGATGGGAATCAATGGGAAAATTTTAGGGCAATTCTTCTCTATCTGAAAATAAGGTGTTTACCTACCAAAAAATATATGAATTCAGGAAAGAAGTCAAAGTCTCCCCCACACTAACAATTTGAAATCTAACTGACCAAAATACTACTCAGTGCAAGAGATTCCATTAAAAGAGAAAGAAAGAAGGAGAGAGGGAGGGAGGGAGGGAGGGAGGGAGGGAGGGAGGGAGGGAGGGAGGGAGGGAAGGAGGGAGGGAGGGAGAAAGGAAAGGAAGCCACCACCTTACTAAACTTAGATATAATCCTGCAGTGTCAAACAATTAATTATCTCCTAGTGCCTTAACAAGAGTGCCCTGTAAGAAGTAACCCAAGTATCAGTTGGCTAGTGGAAAGCTGGGCCTGTCATTCAGTTAGAATAGATAGCACACATATGCAGATTCTTAGGAATGTGGATTCTGATGATACAAACTCTCACCCCAGGGTTGGGGGAGGGTCACCCTTCACTCTGCTATGAACCAGGCAAAGCAGCATTGATCAATACCTTCCAAGGTGTTCCTTCGGCCATCCCCTCCGATGATCACTTCGAATTCATATTCTGACACAGGATGGGTTTTGGGGTGGACCAGTGCCCGCCAACCTATCCCTGTGGACCAAAGTCAAAATGAAGGTCAATACCCAGCCATATTCATACACCTAAGAGACCTTTAGATACAAACTGCACAAAACCCCAAACTGAAAACACCAGGAGCAAAAGCATGGGGTACAAAACACAGGAAAAAAAGAAGCCTTGGAGAAGGCTCACAAAAGAATGCTCCCCGCCACGTGATTTGCTATAATGAACACAAATGTTTGCAACATCTAATACTATGTCAAAAGCCTCCTCACAAAGTCAAAAGTTCCTTGAAAGATACAGGCTGTACAACTGAAGAAACTTTTTTTTTTTTTTTAAGATTTTATTTATTTACTTGACAGAGAGAGAGAGAGACAGACAGGGAGAGGGAACACAAGAAGGGGGAGTGGGAGAGGAAGAAGCAGGCTCCCAGCGGAGCAGGGAGCCCAATGTGGGGTTCGATCCCAGGACTCTGGGATCACGCCCTGAGCCGAAGGCAGACGCTTAACGACTGAGCCACCCAGGCACCTCCTGAAGAAAGCTCTTTAACTAGTTCTGAAAACAACCCACAGATTCTTGTAGTTTCCTCCCTTGATCTCATTTTTTCTCACAAAATCCATGCCCTTTCATCCCCCCTTCGTTTGTCCAATCCAACTCACGTTCATTTTCTTGGTCCTCAGGAGGCTGCACAAGACCTTGGAATTCCACATTGACATGGATCTCAATGCCTAGGATCAGGGCTACTTTCAAAAGTATTAACTGAAGCTGACGAATACCTGGGGGAACAAAAAGATGATAGTAGTGAGGGCACACTGAATAGAGAGTACTAGTCAGCGATTACTGTTCAGGTTCTCGCCTGTCCACCTACACAGTTTATCCAGACTCTCAAAGCCTCCTGTAGTTGGAGACATTTTCCAAGCCATGCTCTATAGCTTCTTTCTTTCTTTTTTAAGGGCAAATACAATTCGATGCAAGAGATGTTCTAGAAAGACATGCAAGGCCACTCCTACCTCCTGGGTTCAATGTTCAAAATAACCAAAAGTTCTGAGACAACATAGATTGTGGCCAACAGGAGACTCTCTTTTCCATTTTCCCAATCAGTCAGAGCCACAGTCATCTAGCGGAATCCACAATCCTGACAGGACATGGTACTTACCACAGAAGGCAAAGGTGTGCACCCTCCGGTGGGTTTTCCAGTTTGATACAAAGGGGCTGGACTACTTCTAAGATCCCCATAGCATCTCCCTTTCATCCTATTATCTGACCTTCACACACTCTTATAAAGTGAGAAGGGGAATCCTTAATCCAACCTTAGTCTCTTGCTATTCCCCCTCCCACCACTGGTCTACAGGTGTAGAAACTGAGGCTCAAAATGAGTGAAAGTCTTGCTCATTATCACAGTGAGATCTATTTATTTATTCTATGTCCAATGAGTGACCACTAAGTGTCACACATGGTAGCAGCCCCAGGCCTACTGAGATAACAATCTAGTCCCTAATGTAGGACCCTCTCAGCTCCAAGACAAATCCCACATAAGGCACACAAATTCAGACAAATCGAATGACCCTTGGTCCTCTCTTAAGACCAATTTCACCTGCAGCCTCTGACTAACCTAGTGCACGCGAATCCTCATCTAAGTCATCTTGGTTCTGTTTCCCAGCTTATCATAACCACCACCCTTCTGAGTCACGCGCCTACAGGCTCATTAAATCCCATTCTCGTACACATTTAATATTTGCAGACAACTGGATTCCAAGATGCTTTACATATTATAGTCCAACAGATGGGCAGAACGCTTCCTCTGCCAATGGAATGTGGCAGCTGTTGGCCAATGTTTGATAAATTGGCACAACCACTTCGAACAGCAAACAGTTCAGCAGTCTGATATATTTGCAGGACACATCTGCAGGAGCTCAGAACAAAAGTTCCTTGATAACAACTTTCCTGGAATCATTAACGATGATCAATAAACAAGACTCGAACTTCATAATGTAGATACCGTCTGTTCTGAATCACTTTTCAGATAGGCCACTTAACAGTCATGGAAAGAAAATCCCTGTCTGCACTGACTTGTATTTACTCTATAAGATCTCAGAAAAGCACAGGCCCAAGCTGAGCTTGGAGATGACAAAAATATAGGAAGAGTTACCCATGCTGTAGACCTCATGAGAATCACCTAACCAAATGAATCTCATTACTAACTTGCCACTGGTGACCAAACTAGGAGGCTGCTTCTAAAACTGTGGTTTCCCCAGTACTGTCCCCGTTGCATTTTGTTCTCACATTAGTAGAGTTTCTATCATACCACATTAGAGAGAGCCTCATGCTTTATGCTTCTTCCACTAGACTAACCACCAGAGGGTCAAGGCTCAAACTGGTAGTGTTTCCTAGCCTGGCCCCAGTGCCCATCCCACCCACTGCAAGTGCTCTGGAAGAGTTCAAGACCTAACTTTAGAAATCCTTAAGTTAAACTCATGTCAATAGGAGAGATCACTTGCACTTAAGAGTCCTAGGTTATAGACCACCATATCACATGTATTTTGACTCCAAGCACACTAGACATTACTGATATCAGAACAAAATGGGCTGTTGAGTATGAATTCCTCAAATAATCTGCCTCTTTCTACTGAACAAGTGGGTAGGGGGCAGGGGTGGGATCTTGCAGGAGGATTGGTTTTACTTACTGATATGGTCAATAGCTCCAGCACAGAACTTGCCATAGAACTTCTTGGCACCCAGACCTCGCAGATCATGTATGGTGAATGGCCAGAGATGCAAGACGTTGTTGCGGGAGAAGGCATCTCGTTTCTCAATAACAACCACCTTAGCTCCCAATAAGGATAAGTCAATGGCTGTACGGAGACCACAGGGGCCAGCTCCAATGATGAGACACTGAAAAACACAGCTGCTTTCAGGGCAAAGGCAGCACATCTTAGGAAAGCTCACATTTCTATAACAGTTTCATGATCTCATAACCATCATTCCCTAAAGCCCCCCAAGTAGGGCTATTCTCCTAAGAAATCTTCAGACCCATGTGGGTCACGGGAGAGCATCTGCAATGCCTTGAGAGAAAAGCTGGTGATTGTTATGGATAGAGGAGACTCTTTTAACTGCTAGTGCTGCACATAAACCCAGCACATGTTCACCTTGTAGACCTGCAATGTATTGAAGTGGTCATCATTTCAACAAACGATTTGAAAATCACATCATCTTTTATTAACAGGAGAGGACTTTTCAAAAGGTTTCTAAGTCAAGCAGATTTCTGTCCAAGGAGACACAGATTATTAAATACATAGTTCAGACAATATTAAGAGTTCTGAAATGAATCTACCACTCTAGGATTCCAAGAAGGCAACTTTCAAGAGCCAAAGTTTTATGTGCTGAAAAGAGTTCTAAAATCACCATCTTTTACTGAAAGTCCAGGGAAATGATCTTAAAGACCCGTATTCTAGAGAAGTACATAAGGTGAGAAGGGACACTTAACTAATTTGTATTATTCTTAATAAAACACCACAACTCACTCATAAAAGTCATGCCTCTGAATTTCTTGAATTTTGCTGATAAGTATCTACTCAGAGGCAAATCCACTGGGGGAGGGTCTTTAGGTCTCCACATAGAGCAAATTAAAGCTCGTTAAAGGACATTAATAATCTAGTCATGAAGTCATTTGCAACTTTGTTTCCCTGCTAGCTTTTTCCAAACTTCTCAGGTGTTTTTACATAAGGAGGAAAGCAGGAAACATACTGTTTTACATAAGGAGGAAAGCAGGAAACATACTTCCCTGTACTGACTCCTGCACAGGTGACTGAATATCTCACCTGTTTCATGTAAACTCTATTTCCCTAGATTGTGAAGAAAGCAAAGAAACATTTTGGCTCACAAGGCACTTGCTTATCAAAACAAACCTTTGGAATATGGATGAACAGAGGTCTGAAGCTTGTGGCCGATCCCCAAGTTAGCAAATACTATTTATTTATCTTTTTTATTATAACAATATTTTTTTATTATATTATGTTACTCACCATACAGTACATCCCTGGTTTTTGATGTAAAGTTCGATGATTCATTAGATTCATTCATTAGTATAACACCCAGTGCACCATGCAATACGTGCCCTCCTTACTACCCATCACCAGCCTATCCCATTCCCCCACCCGCCTCCCCTCTGAAGCCCTCAGTTTGTTTCTCAGAGTCCATAGTCTCTCATGCTTCATTCCCCCTTCTGATTACCCCCCTTTCTTTATCCCTTTCTTCCCCTACCGATCTTCCTAGTTCTTATGTTCCATAGATGAGAGAAACCATATGATAATTGTCTTTCTCTGCTTGACTTATTTCACTTAGCATTATCTCCTCCAGTGCCGTCCATGTTGCAGCAAATGTTGAGAAATCATTCTTTCTGATAGCTGAGTAATATTCCATTGTATATATGGACCTTATTAGTCATTAAGTATGGAATGACGACTTTATAAAGATGACATGCCAGGCATCATGAAGCCATGTTCAGACAGGATGCTAACAGGGCATGGCTGCTTCTTTGCTAAGCGACCTGCATCCTCCTAACAGTGTGAGATTCAAAACAGAGCCCTCAGGGGGGAATAAAAAGTTCCTGTACCACTTGACTTCAGGGTTGTACTTAAATAGCTGAAACCCTGTTCAAAATGTGAATACATGAAATAAGAACGGGGTCTGGGACATGGAACAGTCAACTGAACACAGGTAATGGACCCACAGAGTTTGACTTTCTGTACTAAGTCTCTGTTAGACTCTGCCTAGTTCTCACCTCTACTCACCAGTCTACCTCTACTCAATCCCTTTCTTTGGTTTACCTCTCCTCACAATCTTTTTTTTTGTGGTTAAATCCTTAGGTCAGTGGCCCCAAGGCCTGGGAGAAGACAAACCCTTACCTTGGTGTTAGTGCACGCTTTTCCCTTTTTGTAGTCTTTGTGGCTACCCCGCTTGTCCAACTTTGCCCACAGTGCTTTGGCTTTCCAGTAGTTAAGCTTGGACTTGAGCTTGTGATAAAAGGAGCGGTAGTCCTTCGGCTTCAGTTCTAGGTGGTCACAGAGCTCTTGGAAGGCCTTGAGGGTACCCTTGCAGGTGGTGGCCTGCACAAACCGGTCAAAGAGGACATGAGCTCGATTCATTGTCTCGTTCTTACTGTCCTCCATGCTTCCCCACTCTCAGCAACCCCCAACAAAGGGGGCAGTGGGATGGCTGTTGATCCACCTGATTCTGTCACATTAATCTAACAAAAATAAAGAAAGAAAAAGGAAGGGTTAGCAAATCCAAATTTCTACCTACAAACATTTTCTAGGAGACACAACTCCTTTTCAAACGGAGTTCTGAGTGTCAATCCAAAGTGTACACCCCACACCCCAGTACTCCAGGCACTATCTGTGACACTGGGACGGAAAGATGAGCAGGACAGTGCTTGCTTTCAAGGGTCTTACAGTTCACTGGGCGAGACAGACTCATAAACAGAACGTTTTAGACTAACGCTAAGTGCCATTACAGAGAGAAGCACAAAGATTTGGGAATATAAACGATGAGTACCTAATCATAGTGGGTCCTCGCTGAAGATGAACCTCTGAAAGGTGACAGCTGAGTCTTTCAGGATAAGTCAGCGTTAGGGAAGGAGTGCAGGGAAGAAGTGTGGAAGGTAGGAAAAGAAATAAAATACGAAGGCTTGTGAGTGAGTGACTTTTACAGATGAAAGACTCAAGAATGATTCCCAGGTTTCCCGCCTAGGCCACTGAGTAAATAATGACACAGACCAATGAATTAAAAATAGAGGAACTCATTCATGAGGGGAGAACAGTGAGTTCCCTTCTGGCTTGTTATGTCTGAGCTGCCTTGACAGAGGTGCTCATAGGAAGTCAGGGGAGTAGCCGGGGACCCAGGCCCAGATTTGGGAGTCATTAGCATACAGGTGGTACTGGAACCTTCAAAAAAGTGGTACAATCACACAAGGAGAGCCCATGGGAAGAGAGAGTCATGGGCCCTGGATGAGATCTGCGACTCATCAACTTGTAAGGAATTGGCCGAGGAAGATGAACTCTCTAAAAAGATTGTGAGGCACAGCAGAGAGAGGTCTGAAGAGAACCAAAGGGCAGTGTCACAGCAGTCTTCTTGAAGAAGCACAAAGTTCAGAAGTGGCAAAGTCAGTAGTGTTTTAAAGGACTGAAAAAATCCTGCCCCTGCATGTGGAACATGGCAGGGTGGGAAGATTTTTTGCCATTTCATTTTGCCCACGAACATATTTGACAGTAATGATAATGTCTACACCTTCCACTTACCAAAAACACCTACACATCCACCACTCTATGTTTGCCGGATAGAAGCTTTAAGGTGGGAGAAGGCACCTTACATGCCCCTTTAATGCACTCTCTCCTTTGGGTCTGTTTCATCATTTTTGTATCATCACTACTTAGAACTATTAGTGGAAGGTAGGAGGCAAAGGGCCAAGAGTGAAAACTAAGGCCTAGTAAGAACAAGGAGCACTAACAGGGCTCTGAGCCCCGTGCCAGATACTGGTTGCGTGACCCCGGACAAGTCGCTCTGCCTCACCAGGCCTCGATTTTCCCTTTGTGTAAGACGAGGAGGTTACACCAGATGGTCTCTAAACTCCTCTTCCAATTCTGAAGTTCTCCGAGTTTAGTCCTGAGAAAACCCTCATGGTCACAGTGCTCACTCCTGGTTTTCTAGTCAGAATGCTCTATCACAGGCTTATCACCAATTCGCTACTAGTGTGACAAACAGGACGCACTGTAACTTTGCTTTAAAGAGGACTTACTTTTGGAGATGGGGGGAGTCTGAGGAAGGGGGGTGTTGATCCACTGTGGTCAGGAGGGGTAAAGAAGAAAGAAGTGATTCACTGCTTAGCGGAGCAACCCAAGAGTACTGGGAGCCACCAAACTGTATGTGCTGATGAAAACAAGTGTCAGAAGAAGGCACCACGCTCGGGGCATGGAAGAGGCCATGTTCTGTCCTGAAGCCCTTTCACCGGGCAAGTGTGTGTGCAACAGAGTGCCCATTTGTGAAGCAGAAGTAACATCCTGCGTCTCTCTACACCTCACCATGATACTGTAAGGCTAACCCAAATGAACAGGAGATTTGTCTGAAGCTTCACAGGAGAAAGTAATAGCTATACACGAAGAGCTGACACCTTCCCTTTATGTCAGCAGACCCAGCACTCTTCCTGTGCCGTGGAGGCCGAGTCAAAGATGGTAACTCTTCACCCGGACACACTGACTCGGCTTCTCAGCTCAGATACATACTTACTCAACAACCTTTCCTGGCTCTGGAGGCCACTGCTAAAAACACAGCTTGTCTCAATAGCCATGTGGCCTAGAGTCCATCAAGAAACAGAAATAACTGGAACTAACTTCCAGTTCCCCCTAAATAGAAGTTTATTCTAGGAAAAAGTATGCAGCAAGAGAAATATTTTAAAGTTCCTAAAAAGAGCCCACTCTTTTTCTTATACACCAAGGCTTATCTTAGAAATGATACGTAATGAAAAGATATCTTAACAGGGGCAGAAAAAACAGATGTGTTTATCCAAAGGCAGAAGGGTGACAGGTGACAACCAATGACTAGAAAGAAAGGTCCCAGAGTGACTGCCTCTTGCCTTCCTCGTGTAGATTTCTGTGGCTTTATTTGCTTTTTTGACAAACAGACAGCATTTTGCAATACTGACCCTGCATGCCCGACCTGTGTTCATAGTCGACATTGACTCCGCCAGAGTCATAATGTTCGAAAAGCTCTGAATACACCTGGTCTGAGCTCTCTGCCTCTTATCAAAGGAGAAAATGATTTCTTTTTGTTCCTAAATAGCAGTCACCTTCCACTCCTTGCCAGGATTTGGAGCACTCAGTACCAGGATGTTCTTGCTGAAACCAACACATTAAAAATCCTGCAACTCTGGGGCAGCTGGGTAGCTCAGCTGGTGGAGCGTCTGACTCTAGGTTTCAGCTTGGGTCGGGATCCCAGGGTCGTGAGATCAAGCCCCAAGTTGGGCTCCATGCCGAGTGTAGAGTCTGCTTGAGATTCTCTCCCTCTCCCACTGCCCCTCCCCCTGCTTGCATGCATGCATGCATGCTCTCTCTCTCACACTCGAATAAATAAAATCTTAAAAAAAAATCCTGCAACATTATTTCTAAAAGCCTTTCCCCTGTCATAATGCTTATCTTATGCTTACACCTCCCTGAAGTGTCTTGGGCATTTATTTTCAAAGAAAAACTGCCTTGGACGCTAACATCCCCTTGGTTGGCTGGAGCCCACTCTGTTTGAAATATTCACTTCCACAGAGCTACTAACCATCACAGAGATTTTCCAAATCAACCCCCACCACAGATGAACACCTTCATTAACAACTGGCCCCCAATTCTTCTGCTGACTTTCAGGTTTCAGCCACAGCTCCCACACCTGCAGAGAGTCTGCTTCCAAGCAGTAGTCAAGTATTAAATGCCCAGTCTAAGGGATTTTGACCTGCAGGTCACTAATGACAACAGATAAATAGAGGTAAGTTGGTTCCTGGAACAATGCAACAAGCACCCAAGGTAAGAGTACACAAGATTAATTCCCCTGGGTTGCCTCACTTTTCCTACTTTGCAAGCCAAATGACCACAGCAGGAAGACACTCTCAAGTGCTACAGCATTACTCTGTAACTCTGCTGGACTGGGACTGTGTCATTTACCAAGGGGAACGTGGCATTCTGATTCATTCTGCGAGCAGCTGGGCAGAACTGCAGAAGGGCCATTCCTGTTATTACCCTAATTTCCCTCATTCCTGAAGGTCAACTCAGATCCTGCTCCTCTTGGCCTCTCCTGGACCATCCCTGTGTGCCAAACATCCTAGTATCCTGGGAAATTTTCATATTCATAATTACAGGAACCTAGAGACCAGGGAACCTGGCCAGAAGGTGCCAGAAATCCTGGGGACTGAAAAGCCAAGGTGTGGAAGGAAGGGAAAAGGGAAGTGAGGAGCCCAAGGAGGGAAGAGCAAGAAGAGATGATGCCAGGTTTCCAGGGCACTGGTGCAATTTCTGCCACTGGACAATATCTTGCATGTTTTGTCCCGTGGCAGCTGACTGCTGACTCAGAAGCCTTGCACATTCCTTGGCTATGGAGGAAAATGCTGGAGAGGCAGCCCATGAAATACATGCAAGAACAGACTTTATGTTTCTATTTACAACAAGAGTAAAAGGCTGTCACTGACTCATGGCTGGTTATGAGAACACTCAATCTCTACCTCTTAGAATAGGTGCATGATTATTTGTAGGAGGGGAGAACTATCTTTAAAAATAGAAAAGGGAGGAGCACCCTGGGTGGCTCAGTTGGTTAAGTGTCTGCCTTCAGCTCAGGTCATGATTCCAGGGTCGTGGGATCGAGTCCCACTTCGACTCCCTACTCAGTGGGGAGTCTGCTTCTCCCTCTCCTTCTGTGCCTCCCCCACTCATTCTCTCTCTCTCAAATAAATAAATAAAATCTTAAAAAAAAAATAGAAAAGGGAAAGAGAAACAAAACAAGAAACTAGGAATTATAGTTCAAGAGTATGAAACCAGGGGCGCCTAGGTAGCTCAGTTGGTTAAGTGTCTGACTCCTGGTTTTGGCTCAGGTCATGATCTCAGGATCGTGGGACCTGAACCCCACGTCAGGCTCCATGCCCAGTGTGGAGACTGCTTAAGATTCTCCCTCTCCCTCTCTAAAAAAAAAAAAAAAAAAAAAAAATTAGGAGTATAAAACCAGAGTTAAGTTTAGTTAATTTTCTCCCTAGCTACTGCACCATCAATATACCAGATGTGTAAATCTCTGAATCTTATTAAGGAATCTATGAAATGCTTCTTTCCCTAGGCCATTCAGTCAGAGGTGTGACTTGTCTAAATAGATCTTAGGAATAAGTAGATCTATAGGAAGGCAGGTTTTGGAATGTGATTAGGTGGAAACTTAGATGAAAACTGCACTTCGGATTATAGAGATTCCTTCGTGTTTTGTCTCAGAAACAAAGACCAAAGTTGCCAAATGCCTTGAGTTCTTCATCAGTCTTTCCGCAACAAAGGCCACTCAGGCTACTATCATCTGTGGATGGGAACACTGAGACCCACGCCTCAGCAGGCAATGAGCTGACTGAACCAGACAGTCTGGGAATGAGACTCCTTGTCGCCTCCTACTGCTCCCCATCTCCGGCACCAAAGGCTTATCTCTCACAGCCTTATCTAACGTTCTATGGGTACCTGGGAACCAAGCCCAAAATACAAGAAGGAAAGCAGTCTTTCTCCAGTATTCTTGTTTCTGCACTATTCCATCCTCAGCTCGCATCTGACTTCCCATCCTATTTAGCATCAAACTAAGCAAGATGCTGAGGACACAGGAAACCAGCCCCCACCCTACGTCTGCGCCCCTCCTCGAACCCTAGATCTGCTCTTTAGTCATACTGCATTACTCATCTGCAGCTGTCAGTTCACAAAGCCATTATTTAAATGGCTCTCTCCTACACTAAGAGCTTCCTAGCAGGGACCAGGTCTTTGTAGCTATAGCCTGATCTGTAGTGGAAACACTATGTTTCTTTGGAGCTGATGAGGGGAACAGAATCTCCTCAAGGAATTCTGTATGGGATCTCAGAAACTCCACACTGGAAGGGCCAGTCCTGGGGAAAAGCACTGGCCTTGTCCTGCGTGGCTGGGAGGTGGAGGAGAACTGGACACATGCAACAGAGATTTCTACTGCGCTACCAAAAAGTTGTATCTAAAAATGCAAAGGTAAGCCTGGACAGGGAGTGATGTCCTAAGAAGAGCAACCAGCAAGAAACAACAAGTGCTTTTCAAGATATGGAAGCACCCCAAGTATCCATCCATAGATGACTGGATTAAGAAGATGTGGGGTATATATACAAAGAAGTATTACTCAGACATAAAAAAGAATGAAATCTTGGGGCGCCTGGGTGGCGCAGTCGTTAAGCGTCTGCCTTCGGCTCAGGGCGTGATCCCGGCGTTCTGGGATCGAGCCCCACATCAGGCTCCTCCGCTATGAGCCTGCTTCTTCCTCTCCCACTCCCCCTGCTTGTGTTCCCTTTCTCACTGGCTGTCTCTCTCTCTGTCAAATAAATAAATAAAATCTTTTTAAAAAAATGTTTTCCTCTTATTCAATATACTGCATTCTAGATAATCCCTTAATGTTTAGACTTACTCATTTTCTCTAATCAGCTGTTTTTTAAATTTCAACATTTTAAGATCTCATTTCTGAAAGTTCTTTCTCATACTTTCCTGCCCATTTTTTATAGTCTCTTGCTCTAAAAACCAATATTTACTCAGTTTTTTGCTTATAAAGTGTATTATACTAAGTTAAACTATATTATAATTCCTGGGTTTGTACATATGCGATTTTTTTCTATTGACTGTCACTCATGTTTTTATTATGTTTAGTAATTTTTTTCCCCAGAGGGGAGGTGGGGGATGGGGAAGTAGGGGATGGGGATTAAAGAGCACATGTATCATGATGTAAAAAATAAATAAAATAAATAGGAGGGGCACCTGGGTGGCTCAGTCAGTTAAGCGTCTGCCTTTGGCTAAGGTCATGATCTCAGGGCCCTGGGATAGAGTCCTGCATCGGGACTCCCTACTCAGTGGGGAGCCTGCTTCTCCCTCTTCCTCTGACCTCCCCTCCCCGCTGCTCATGCTCGCACATTGTCTCTCAAATGAATAAATAAAAAATCTCTTAAAAAATAAAATAAATAGGAAAAAATGAATTAAAAATTTTTTTAATTAAAAAAATAAATGTAGCACTTTCGTTATGAACTTCATACCACTTATTCTTGGCTATGACCCTCTCTAGAGGGATCTGAGAAAAAGCCTGGACAACACGATCTCTGTGCTCTCTTCTAAGTCTCCAATTCTGAAGACACGGTTAGGGCCCTAACCCCTATGTTCTATTTTCTGTAAGTTTTAATTTTACACCAGAAAAACAAGGAGTCAAAAAGAACGATGTCCCCCTCCAACCAAAAAAGAACAATAACCAGAGGCTGGTCTCTTATAAATAGTTTCCTCATCTACAAAATGAAGTCATACCGATGGGATCACAGAGTTTTGCAGGAACTGAAGTAATGAATGTAAAATGTTTAGCAGTGCCAGGCGCACAGCAGGACCCTGGAAGTACAGTAGTTATTATTAACCGGTCATCTATAATCCCAGCAACAAAAGGTTATACTCCGGCTAAACAAATGACTCACACACCAGAACTCGAGTGCTCAGCTTTGTTTTTTGAAAGAAAAGTGTTTCAAAACTTTCTTTGTTCCATCATTGCTCCGTACCCTCTCCAATCCATCTGTTAGAAGGTGTGATAACAGCATTGATGGAGGACTAAAAGAATAAGATTTGTGTTAAGTTTCTGCCTAACTTAGGTATTAAAACAAGAACGATGGACTTCTATCAATAATGGTAAAAATAGCTAACATACTGAATGAATAGTTACTAGCTGTCAGGTCATTTCATCTTCACCTCAATCCTCTAAGGTAGACTCTATTCCCTCCATTTGCAGATGGGGAAACTTCAGGTCGAAGAGCTTTAAAGATCATATGGCAAGAAAGTAGTGCAGCCATATTTTGCACCCTGAGCCCAAAGCCTCACCATTATGAAAAACCACCGGAGAATACAGCTGAATAAATAAAGGCGCATCAGAAATACTCCCAGCCCCTTGCTGCCCGAGAGCCAGAACCTGCAGGTGTACACACAGACCACAAACAGACCCTGCCTGCTACGAAGGTCACTGCCCAGCTACCAACAGACAGGCAGTTTCAAGTAAATTTAGTAAGGACACACAATGCAGGATTCTTTTTCTTCTCACAAGTTATCGCTGCATCTGCTCCTTTGAAATGGAGCCCTTTCATAAATGGAAGAGCGGTCTGGTTTCACAGTAATTCTTCCCATTGGCTGCTGAAGGGCTAGGCAACTAAAACAGTACTAGCAGAGTTCTTATCAGTCTGCAGCCACCAGCAACACCTTTGAGGAGTCCATTACAAAGAATCTGTGAATCATCTAATGCCACTCCATGCATTGTAAGAACTCAGGGCAGGACAGGAGGTGAACCTCAACCTACCCACTACGAAGAGGACCGCGCTGAGTTACAAAGAGACCAAAAAATCAACACCTTCTTGCCCCATAATCCGAGAGCATTTGCTATGACCCAGGCTCTCAGGGTGATGAAGGGCCTCTGACCGGGAGAAAGGCCCAGTGAGGTTGTGGGAAAACACAACCAAAAAGCTGTTCTTCTACACAACGGGGGGCTCCCACCTACTTTGCTCAGTACTATGTATCAGTTCTAGGCACACAATAGACGTTCAATGAGGTTCTGTTGACTAAAGGGACATCAAGCCACCTACACCTGTGCAGACTCAGGAGGTAGTCTGGCTGACAGCTGTGCAGGGTGCCAGGTAGGGCCAACTACAGCACAGGGGCTCAGAGAACACCAACGCCGCAACAGTCCAAAGGGATTTAAATACCCCCATAAAGATGACTGTAGAGCCGTTGGGAAAAAGTCGAGGTCCCGTAAAGGCACTCACTCTGTCACATCTTAATGATCTGCCTCTCCCAGGGGCAGACCTGCAGCCAAAGCATTCCCAGAACATACAAATAACTGGCAAGAGATTAACCTGGAACAGAATTCGGGGTTTCTCAGTTGTCCAGTCTGCCTACTACCACTTGCCATGAATCACAAAATACACAATGGTCAAGGCTGGGTAGGATCTGAAAGATCATCTAACCTAGCTAGCCATCCCACCCTTGTATCTTCTATATACCATCAAGAACACCTCCAATGACAGGCAACTTTCTATCTTAGGAAGTAGTCTTCACAATGTTTGATCACCTTGAAATGCTAATTTCCCAAGGGCTCGATTTCTACATAGAAGACCAAAATCATTCTACCCATAGTTTTTTACCCAGTGGTCCAAAATTTATCTCTTAGAGGTATCCAAAACAAAACCAGTTCCTTCCTTTTACATAACAACCTTCCAATAATTGCTATCTACACATTCTCCTTCAACCGTTTCTATTTTGACATGGTTTTCAATTTCTTTACCTTCTTTAGAATTCTTCCACAAGCTCCCATCATGAATGTCTATACCCATCTCATCTGCCTTTCCTCCTGTAACTGTGAACAGACAACTATCCGCATGCCTACCTGAAGCAACCCTCCACCCATGCACCCAATCCCATCCCCTCCTACTCAACTGCACTGCCTCCTGCACTGGTCCCTCTCTCCTCCCCCAAACTGAATTATTTCCATCAACACCTCTCATTTTTAAAAACCACGCCCTGTCCCCATACCTTCTGACCAGTTTACTCCACTACCAGAAAGAACTGCATGTGGTCACAACTTTCTCTTCTCCCACTCTCTTTTGAACCCACAGCAATTAGCTTCATCCCCACTACTCCACAGAAACATCTCCTCAAGGACATGCATCATCTCCCTACTGTCAAATCTAACTGCAAATTCTCAATCCCAGTTGCCTCAACCTATCAGCTGATCATCCCCTCTTCTTTGCCTCTAGAACACCACTCTCTTGGTTCTCCCCTTGCCTCACTAGACACTTCCCCATGTCCTCTGCTGGTCCCTCACACATCACCATCCGCTGCATGTTGAAATGGCCACAGGATCACTTTGTCTTTAGGTGCTGTTCTCAATCTACATCTACTCCCTAAACATCATTAGTGGCTTTAAAATTTTTAAATTGTACACACAGTTATCTCTCTATAAATACAATTTTTAAAAACTTTTTACAAAATTTACCATTACTACTGAGATATTCTGATGTTGTGTATTCTATTTCACTAAAAAAAATTACTGATTCCCACTGTATTGATTTCATGACCCATTAATGAGACACAATCCACTTTGAAAATCTCCCAGTCCCATGGTTTTAAGCACTACTTCATAGGACAGGTAGTTGATGGTGCTCCAATATTTACTTTCTTGCTTCTGAACTTGTATAACCAATTGCTTATTTGACATTTCCCCTTGGATATTTGACAGGCATCTCAAACTTAACACACAGAAAACCAAACTCTTGGTTCCCATTCCCACCCTCAGCCTGCTTCTTCCCTAGTATTCTGCATCTCAGCAAATGACACCACCATCCACTTAGTCACTTAATCCAAAACCTTAGAATTATCCTAATTTCTGTCACATCTCATGGTCGATTCCTCAGTAACTTCGGTCTATCTTCAAAATATAGCCCAAATCCAACCACTTCCACCATCTCTTCTTCTACCGCCTTCACTGAAGTCATTATCATCTCTTACTTGGATTATTGCAATAGCCTTTCTCCGCTTCCACTGTCTAAATCCCATGCCCCCAACCCCGAATATTTTCTATATAGCAGCCCTAACATTCACTTAAATGTGAGTCAAATCAGGTGATATATCTCTGCTCAAATGCTCCAATGGCTTCCCATCCCATAGCTAAATCCAAAGTCCTTACAACGGCCTATAAGGCCTTGAGTAACTGCCCCCACTTCTGTATCTCCTTGTTTATGTCCTACCACTCTCCCCCACGCTCCTTAGGCTCTAGCTAGACTGGCGTCTTCCTGTTCATCAAGCACCTTCAGCAGGCTGCCCACCCAGAGACTCTGCCCTTCCTTCTCTCTCTGCCTGATGATCTCCACCCAGACAGCTACATGGTTACTTCCTCACTTTCTTCAGATCTTTGCTCAAATACCACCTTATTAGTCAAACCTTTCCTGACCACCTACACGAAAGAGCACCAGTCTCCTATCACCCTTGCTTTGTTTTTCCTCTGGCATTTGTTATCACTTGACACAGTATGTGGTTTACTTGCTTATTGTTTATCTCCTCCACCAGAATGTAGGCCCAACTAAAAAAGTAGAGCTTGACTGAAATGTACCCTAAACTGTTGACACATACTGTATAGTACAACTCCAAATTCTTCTTACTGATGTGGTTTCTAAAATACAAATCCCTCACCCTATATTTATGTACTTTGTTTTCAAGACCCATTCGGGACCCTTTTTAAACTACTTTCACTAAATTTCATCTTGTTTGACTCAGCCAGAGCCATGGATATAGCTCCCATCTTAGGGAAAAAGCAAACATTCTTACAATGGCCTATAAGGCCTTGTCGCAGTATTTCACAAAATTTTGGTCTCAGGGTTCCTTTATACTCTTAAAAATACTGAGGGCTCAAAGATCTATCCATATTTAATGTATCTGAGGTTAAAAGAGAAGAAAATTTCAATAGTTATTAGTTCGTTTAAAAATAACAATCCATTACATAGCCACATAATTAACATATTTTATAAAAAAACAAAAATATTTTCCAAAACAAAATTTAGCAGAAGAGTGATGCTTTTACATTTTTGCAAATCTCCTTAATGTCTGTCTTACACAGACAGCTGGATTCCCATATCTGCTTTCTGCATTCCATCTGTTGCAACACACACATATCATGTAGCCTCCAGAAAACCCCACTGTACACTCACGAGTATAAAACAGTAGAAAAGGCAAGTAATATCATCTTAGTATTATTGTGAAAGTAGTTTTGACTTAATGAACCCCATGAAAAGGTCTCAGGGAGCCCTGAAAGATCTACACCCCATACACACCTTACCCCTCTCCTATCCTCCTGCTACCTATCATGCACACCCCTCAGTTAGACTAGCCCTTTTATTGTTCCTCATACACACCAGACACACACCTCAGCCTTTGCACTAGCTGCTCCCTTTGTTTGAAATACTCTTCCCTCAGATCATTCATGCATGCAAAAAATACCAAGCATCCATTACATGCTGAGTATTTTTCTAGGTTCTTGAAACAATACAGTGAGCAGAGGGAAAAAAACCTCTCACCTCCAAGGGCAGAAGTCTTCTAATGGAGCTGACATGAGCACAATTTACTCCCTCACTACACTTGGGTATTTATTCAAATGTCACCTTTTTAGTGTGGCCTTCCCTGACCATATTATTTAAAACTGACTCCCCACTCTGCATATCCTCTTTCCTGGTTTTCCCCGAAGCACTTGCCACAACTTGACATACTATAAATTGTTATTTATTTACTGTCTGTCTTCCTCTCTAGAATGTAAGCCCTGTGAGGGTAAGGATTTTTGCCAATTTGTCCACTGCTGTATTATTATGCCTGGGACAGTTCCTGGTTCATAGCAGGTGCACAATAATTACTTCTTGAATGAGTAAGTGGATAGGTAAATAAACTCTTCCAGTCTGCTGAGAGACATCTGGGGATTCAGGCGGAATTCTGTTAGGATTTGAGACATAAGTCATATCAAATGAAAATGGATTCAGGTTGGGAGAAGGAATAGAAGTACAGAGATAAGGGAATCCCACAAGGAGAATCCAGATGGTTTCTACCCTCTGGTCTGCTGGATTATTTTGTCCTTCTCCATGACCACTACCCGCTCTAGACCTGCATTATATGTGCCCTGCCCAGCAGGCCACTGCACCCAGCTTAGGACCTGCCAGCAACAGAGGAGAGCAGGACAGGAGCCAAGACCTGGAGGCAGCTTTGTTTTCAACAGCCAAATAGGTTCAAAGTAACTGTCCCCTATAAAAAGAAACTAGGTTCTAGAAAAGAAGAGTGGTATCAGTGTCATGAAATGCTATACAACAACCCCCAGCCCACTTCCCTAGAGAGGTAAGTGAAGCACCCATAATATTTCTAAATCCAAGCTGTGTGTGTATTTTTTAAATCCGCATCAGAGAACCACAAACCTGTCTTAAGCCCAGGGTGTCTGAAAAGGCAGCACTCTTTCATTCAAGGCAGGATAACAAAGGGGAGCCAAAGGGTTATTGTGCGTTTCACTATTCACCAGCTTCTGATAAGGTTGCACAGAGATTAGGTGGAGAGGCAGGGAGGCAAACACAGGCAGATAGCATGACACTTGAAATACCAGCTTCAGAAGTGGAATGGGGATGGGACAAAAACAACTTTTCTAAACTGCTGGAGAGGAGGGGAAAAAAAAAAGTCAGCCATGCAGACTGATGTGGCTCTACTGCACCATCACCTCCAACCACAGCTGGGGCTCAATCCTACCCAGTAATTCTTTCAAGGAACCCACTCTGGTTCCTGTACCCCTGGCTCTGTGTTCTCAGGTCCCCTACTCCATCTTCCACTCTCAATGCTCTTGCGTCTCACATGGTCAAGAAGAGAGTAAAGGATGCCCTCACCATCCTGCTCCATCTCAGAGAAAGGTCCCACCAGCCAGAGGCTCTCCAGCCCACCCACGTGGTTCTCCTCTGAATCTGGTTCCATCTACCAGCATACATTTCCCCCCTATTTTAACCATTTGTAAGTGTACAGCTTGGTGGTGTTAAGTACATCCATGTGTTGTATAACCATTACCACTATCCATCCATCATACATTTTAAACTTCTTCACTACCAGCCTACTTCTCCTTTAGCCTGCCAATAGGCTGAAGTCTCTCTCATCTTACACACAGACACATACACACACACCACTAAACCTGTATGCCCTCTAACCTACCAACCTCTCCCTCTTGCTTTTATAACTGAGCTTACTGAAAGAGCAGGCTACTCTTCTGTCACCACTTCATGACCTCTTTTTTTTTTTTTTTAAAGATTTTATTTATTTATTTGACAGAGATAGAGACAGCCAGCAAGAGAGGGAACACAAGCAGGGGGAGCAGGAGAGGAAGAAGCAGGCTCATAGCTGAAGAGCCTGATGTGGGGCTCGATCCCATAACGCCGGGATCACGCCCTGAGCCGAAGGCAGGCGCTTAACCGCTGTGCCACCCAGGCGCCCCCACTTCATGACCTCTTAATGACTCCTCTGTCCATCTTTTCATTCCCTCTCCAATCTGGCTTCTGTTTCCATCACTCCACTGCGGTTGACAATGGCTTCCTAATTATGAAAGGTTCAGACACTTCAATCCTTATCTTACTTGTTCCCTCTCAGTAGCTCTTCCTAGAAACTGCCCCTCCCTTGGCTCTATCTCCTGCTTCTCCTACTAATATTCTCGTTGCCGCTCAGCTCTCTCAAATGGCTCCAGTGATTTCATCTGTCCCAGTCTTTCATAAAATTGGATGACCCCTAAACTTTTATCTTTTGTGACCTTGCTCCTGAGGTCCAAATGTTATTAAGCATCTTCACCTAGACATCCCATACTACCTCAGACTGAGGAATCCAACATTTCTGCTCTCTTCCCCCAATATACACCACCTAATGCCACAACCACCCACCAACGAAATGGAAAGTTGGGGTCATCTCAGACCCTTCTCTGTCTTCATCTCTTAATCCAATCAACCAAAAGCAAAGTCCTGTTGATTCTAACTCTCTAGGACTTCTATTTATAGAGTTCATTTTCACTACCATTATCTTGGTGAGAGCATCCACAATTTCTAGCTTGGACTATAGTATAATAGCCTTTTAATCTTTTTTTAAAGAAAGATTTTATTTATTTATTTGAGAGACAGAGAGAGCGAGCAAGAGAGAGAGAGAGCGCAAGCACAAGTGGTGGGGGGCGGAGGGAGAAGCAGACTCCCTGCTGAGCAGGGCAGGATCTGAGGACTCTGGGATCACTACCTTAGCTGAAGGCAGGCATTTAACTGACAAAGCCACCCAGGTGCCTCTGGCCTTTTAATCTTAATTCCCCTCCGATCCATCCTCCATGAGTGCCAGAGTGTTCTTGTTTAAGAACAAGTGTGATTCTTTGCCTCAAATGTGATCATGTTACAGCCCTCCACTATCTTTAGGAAATAATCCAAACCATCAGCAAGGTTCAGAAGGTCCATCAAGATCGAGCACCAGCCTTATTTCCTACACTTCCAAACACAAACCATTTTCTTTAGTTACATTTGCAGTTACTGGGATGTACCACACTCTTACACACACCTCTTCAACTTTGTTCATGTCATTCCCCTTTGCCTAGTATGTCCTTTCTCCCTGTCCACTTGAAATGACTCCCCCTACCCAAACGCCCTGCCAAAGTTCATCACTTCCTCCTCTGTGTTCCTTCTCACCTTGGTACATATCTCTCTTTCAACACTTACCAATGGCTCTGGAATTATGTCCATTTCTGTCTACCTATTACCCATGTGATGCTAGTTAGGAGGAAGAATAATTCATTTTTATTGCACTTAGTACACATGTTAGTGGAAAAGCAGATGCCAGGAAAGAAGAAAAAGATAAATGAAAGGCTTACTTGGGCCACAATGTTTAATGTGACAGAAGTATAGAAAAGGGGAAAAGGTATTTGTGTGACAATTAGTTTGTTATTAACTTGTTATTGATTTAGGATTTGAGAGAAAGACAAGGAAGTGGCCAAAGCTGAGGTCCCTAAGGCATCTCTGGACAGTTCCTGATTATAAAAAGGATTACTACTTTCAATTCTCATTTCAAAATGATATTTACCTTTTTCAGATACCAAATGATCCCTAAGTCACTGGAACTGTGACTTTGAAGCTCCCAAAGTTAGAGAGTCTAAAGAAAAGACATTCACCAGATGCCCCCTAGGGTTCTTGGGGACTGGAAAGGGGAAAGAAGGGAGAGACAAAGCAAGTTAAGTATGCACTCTTCTGAGAAGAGCGGCTTAACACAGGAGTGGTAAGAGAAGCTGTTTCAGGAAGCTGACAGCTAACAAAGGAAAGAGATCTTAATTCTCCAGCAAGGTAGATGTGCCCCCTGCACCTCAACTCCATGCACCAAGCGAACCAACTCTATCTGCCTTGGCTCCAGGCCACAAGGAGTGGGGCTACCTGGCTCCAAGGCCATGGTTTTTTCAACCACTTTCATAGAAAAAACTTCAGTTGTTATCTCCAAAGCAGAAATGAACTGAGAGGGCTAATTTTAAACCAGCTCTATAGAATATACTTTCCCTTCTGAATTAGCTTAAAAGGGTATGGCACTGAGGCATAATTTCCCACAGTGAAACAGAGGTCTTCTCTGTATCAAATGCTCAAGGCCAGCCCGTCACCCTACTCTGATTTTTGTTGAGCTCTGACATCAGAGGATCACTCCCACAGCTACATGGGAAAGAGTCCCTTTGGTTAGAAATGAAACATCCAAAGAAAGGAAACAACAATAAGCTTTTCTTTTTTATGTTTAAGGAATATTAAAAATTCCCCAAGCCACACTCTGGCAGGGTTTTTAAAGTGTACAGCCCACAACTCCTCCCTACTTGCACCATCCCCTGCCCCTGGGGATGACCACCCACCCCGTCCAAGGGGGTGCTGAAGTATTGCCAAAACATTAGTTTCTATTCTTCCAAAGACCAATCATCAAAAACCAGCTGTCATGAGACCTTTGGGCTCCAAAAGCCAGCAGGGCTCAAAGCCAGAGCTCAAGGCTCAGGGCTCAAAGCCAGCAACGTACCAAAGTTTTTCTACAGAAGATTAAGTAATCTTTACTTATTTCGGCACCAATGAGCTTAGGTGATATAGCCCTGAAAGGGCCTAAAAACTATATTCCCCATCAACCCCTGTCCTAAAATGCCAACACTGATGGCCGAGAGGCCCAGTGCCGCCACCAGGCAGCTTTCTCTGGTTTGGCAGCAACACAGGTTACAAGCTGTTCCTTGCCCACCACCTGATTTTCTAAAGCCTTTGCCTAATTTATTACAGAGATAGGACAACTGCTAATTGACCTGCTGGCTCTGGCATACGGAAGGTAAACACTGTGGCTTGCTCCATGGACTGAAATCAAAAATCCGAGGCAACCCAAATGCTCCCTAGGGGATATTATAAAGTGTTACTTACTGGTTGACCCTCTCACCATTGTGGCTTAGGCATGTCCAACTCCAGGGAAGCTGTCCTTGGGAGGAAGGCACCAAAGGATACCAACTGCCCTTTCACGAACTGGAAGACTTCAATACCTATAGCCATGAGTCAAGACTACTCAATACCAAGCATTACAAGCTGAAGTGGGCACATCTCACCCTCTAAGGTTCCCCATTTGAGTATTAAGTATAACACCTTTAGAAATATCACTCACTTTGGAACAGAAAAAAAGTGAATGCATTCTAACTTAAATATATATTTGATCCAAAAACTGGGCATGACAGACATAAAGACTTTGTGTTAAAAGACTCTTAACTAAGCAACCTTGTATTTCAGAAGGCATCTGACCGGAAGCACCGGAGCACCTCCTAGTACAGTGTGAGAGCAGCAGGAACTCAATAATTTTTACACTAGGATGACATCAAACCGGGCAGCCCCTCTTTGTGCTCTGGCTGCCCACCTTCCGTGGGGCAATTTAACCCCCTTATTCATATTAAAGCCTCCATTCCCGCTAGTAACAGTGAAGGTGGGCAAGATCACTGCCATCATGAAGCTTACGGCTCCCGAAGAGAAAGTCAGTAATAATCAAATAGTGAACCAAACTTTACTGCAATCCAACCGGGTGGAGTGGCATTTGGGGTGAAGGCAGGAAAACGTTTTTACCTCATTTTCAATTATCTAGACAATCTGGGGAAGAAAGCAGAAGAGGATAAAGAAGTTAGAAAATATACAGACAACTTGAATCATTACTTAACCTTTTCTCCCACTGAACCTTCAAAAGGAACTGCTGAGAAGCGGCCATACTGCAAGGTTCTAGTTTCACTGAAATATCCTGCTTACCCTGTAACCTGGGTGTTAACAGAGCAATAAAACAGCCAAACAGCAAGGGAAAATAAGAAGCATAGGATCAGAATAAACCACAAACTAAGTAACTGGCCTCTGGGCCCTGGAGAGCCTGAACTTCTCACCTCGTAAGCTCGCAGAAGAAAGAGAACTGGTTGGTAGTCCAACCAGGTTAGGTGCTGGGTGCACTGGGCAGAGCTAGTGGAGAGGAGCCAGGCAAGAGCCGCAAGCTGCGCCAAATTCCTGATAGAACCCTGCAGGACTTGGCAAAGAGCCAAGAAGACTTTGAGTAGGGCTCTGGTTGCCCAGAAAGAGTAGCACTTAGGCAAGAGAAATGGTTGCAGTGCTCAGGATTGGAGGGGATGTTTTTCTAAACAACTTTGGTGATGTGTAACTTACATACACTAAGAATCACCTGTTTTACGTGTACAAGTCAACGATTTTTAGTAAATTTACCAAGCTATGCAACCATCACCACTAAACCTAGTTTCAGAACATTTCCATCACTTCAGGGAAGCCTTTTAATAACTCCCAAACCTGAAAATGATTATCGTTTAGTCAGGTTTAAGAGGCTGAAGGATATGAAGAAAGAGGTTAGTACCCATTTGCTGTTGCTGCCAATTCAGCACCATGAAAGGAACTCAGAGCAAGCCACAGAAGGGAAGTCAGAGCCATCTTGCCTGAAAGGCACTTACTTGGCTGGGCTTGGCTTGGGGGACCTGGAAACTTACACAATTTTTTAAAGAAGTAACTAATGCTGAGAATACTGCTTCCCAAACCAAAAGAAAGAATCCCTTAATCTGTTTACATTTTCTGGCACCCTCCACCAACGATGTCTCATTAGTACTATTGCAAATCTCTTCTTATCAGGACAGATTTTGAGTACTCAGGCAAAAGAATCAAACAGATTTCAATTAAATCTTGAAGCAGACACTGTCACTCCCTCCAGACAGCTATGTGCTTTCAAAAGCACAGTGTAAAGCAACAGGTCATGAATCTCAAACCCAGTAATTTTCCAAATCACCGATCAAACAAAAGAAATGAAATTTATGAAAAAAATGCGTTAACCTTTTAAAAAAACATAAACATATAGGCATCTTAATTTTACCCATAGGATGGTAGGGTTTTACGGGTGTCTTTTATCCTAAGATTGATGTTGGTCAAAAGCTGTTAATTTTTCTTCATATGCAGAATAAAAAAAGAAGCAATGAAGGGACAATGGAATCAGAAAATCTAAAATTCTTTGGAAGACTAAAGGTCTACAACTTCCCAACACACAACTGAATTGCTTAGACATGAATATGCTTCCCTGAATGCATTTTACTCTACTCACCTTCATCACTCCAGATGTGTGGACCCTCCTAAGGACAACCTGGCTTGGTGAGGGAATACCCCAAGAGAGAAGTGTGACTCCATTAAGGGCAATTAGAAAGCCAATCCAGCAAAAGACAAAGGATCACACAACTGAACTCTCCTCCCCTCGTTTCAGAGTGTGCAGCTGCTCCTCCAACTTCTGCCACACTGGTAAATAATGAGAACTCCCAGGATTCTGCCCTTGGCCTTTTTTTCCTTTCATTTCATTCTGCACCATTTTTGTAACTCCCTCCTGGACATCTCCATCAGAATATGTGAGGGTGCCTCCAACTCAGGTACTCAAAACAGAACTCTTCATCTTCTCTTCTAAACTTGTCCCTCCGCCTGAACTGTAACTGATGAGGGAACAGAAGGCAAGCTGAAGACAAAGCAGAAGCTGACACCCTGCAACCCCCCCCCCCCCCATGGGATGGATGCAACATTCCTTAGGCACTCCTGGCTGCCCTAAAGGACAAAGAAACAGTCCTTACTACCTACAGCCCATTGACAAGTCCTTGAAACAGGCATGGTGACATTCCTCTAGGAACTCAGCTGCCTCGATGTTAATCCTTTGCTAAGGGCAAAAGGCAGTCCTAGCCTGACCCCCTCCCCTCCACCAAGATCCTGTAAGTCTACTTTAACGTATAAAAATTCCTTTGGAAACTTCCTTTATCTCTAACCCCCCAAGATACGTATTGGCAATCATCCTCCAAGCATATCGCCCACCGATATACATCTGAAGGGTCTCATGACTAAGGTTTTATTAGATGGTAATAAATGACCTTTTCCCAACAGTAGCTAGCCCCCTCAAGGTCCTGGAAACCTTGCTTCCAAAATTCCTTAGAGACTTACGCTATCTCTAATCCCCTCCCAACTTGAGGGTATATAATGGGCCATTCCTCACAACCCCGGGGCAGCAGCTCTTTCTGCCCACGGGTCCTGTCCCCGTGCTTTAATAAACCACCATTTTGCACCAAAGACGTCTCAAGAATTCTTTCTTGGACGTCGGCTCCGGACTCAACCCCACTGAATCTCACTTATATTTCCCAAACCTCATCATAACCCTCGTATAAAACTGCCACCCACCAGAGCCAGAATTCCAGGTGTCAGCCTCCACATCTGCCTTACTTCCTAAGTTTTTCTCATTGGCAAAAAAAGGGAGATGGGGATTATACTGTGCTAAGTACTAGAGGGAACACAGCATAGTACAAGATACATTCCCATTTGGTCTTCCTAAATTTCTCTCATATATCCCTTCCTTTTCAAATTCATTGCCTTGAAGTTCATTATCTCTACCTTGATTCCTGCAATAGTCAAGATGCACATTTAGATCTCTTAGACGTAGATCCTGCCTCAAGGTGGGTTTTTTACTTTTATTTTTTGTGGTAAGATATACATAACATAAAATTTACCATTTTAGCCATTTTTAGGTATACAATCCAGTGGCATTGAGTAAACTCACAATGCTGTATAACAATTACCACTATTTTCAGAACTTTTTCATCACCCCCAATAGAAACTCTGTAGCCATTAAACAGTAACTCCCCATGTTCCCTCCCCTCCGTCCCCTGGTAATCTCTATTCAACTTTCTCTGTCTATGAATCTGCCTATTCTAAGGTACCTCATGTAAGTGGAACATACAATATTTGCCCTTTTCTTCCTGGTTTGTTTCACTTAGCATAATGTTTTCAAATGTTTATTGACAGTTTAGCACGTACCAGAACTTCATTCCTTTTTATGGCTGAATAATATTCCACTATCTGTATATATTCATCCAACAACAGACACTTGGCTTGTTTCCTTCTTTTGGTTACTGTCATTAATGCTGCTATGAACATGGGTGTACAAATGTATAGACCCTGTCTCAAGTTTGAAATTCCAATTCATATACCACATTTCTTTCAAAGTGATCTTTCTAAACAAATCTAATCATGCCACTCTCCTGTTTTCACACTCTGAAAGACACCATTTTCCTGAAAGACTAAACTCCTTGGCTGCTAGCCATGCTGGCACCTGCTTCACCCCTATCCTCATCACACTCTACATCTCTCGTCATGCACCCCATGCTTCAGCCACTCACATCTGCTGGCTGCTCCAGGAACATGCTATGCTCTTTCACATTTTGTTTTCACAGCTTACAATGTGCTTGCCCACTCATGCACACACATTCAACGTCCTTCCATCTTCTCTAAACCAAGGGAGATGATGAATACGAACCTACTTGTCCATCAGGGCTTCAATTTCACATTTTCTCTGAATGCTTCTCTGCCCAGCTTTGCTCTTCCCTTCTTCCTAGGCATAGATCTCTCCTCTGTTCCTCAAATACCTCCCACTGGACTCTGTGCTCCTAGAGGATAGCAAGTTTCATAGCCAGGTTTCTATTTCAGCTTTTAGCTGAGTCAGATCCACAACAAACATTCAAATCTTTATGGAATGAATTAAATTTTTGGTTTGTGAATATATATTTTGAGTGCTCAAGATAAACTGTATTTTTAAAAAGCCATAGAAATATTTGTGGATCCAATATTTTATTTTTAAAAGCACATGTAGGTTGGGTTGCTAACTTCCAATCCTTCCCTGTATTAATTCCCTGAGAAAAGAACAATAAACAAGCACATTTGTTTCAAAGGCTTCCCTCGTCAAACATGCCTGAACCCCTACCTATTCACTGTTTCAGAAGGAACATGCCTCCTTAAAACCAAAGGGCTACCTGTAACTGAGAAAAATCTCATATCCAGAAGATGTGAAGGATTTGTACAAACCAATAAGAAAGATGCAGACACCCAGTGAAGAATGAACACAAGATCTGACCAGGTACTTCAAAAAAGAAGACATCCAAATTGCCAAAAAAGCATCTGAACAGGCGCCCAATATCATTAGTTATCCAGAAAATGTCAAGCAAAACCACAATGAGATACTATTACACACCCATTACAATGACTAAAATGAAAGACTGATAATACCAGGGGTAGTCAATGATATGGAGCACCTGAACTCTCAAACATTCACAGCGTAAACTGGCACAACCACCTTGCATACTGTTCAGCTATAGTTCCTGAAGCTAAACATACATTTAACCATATGGCTCAGAAATTCTATGCTTGGCTATGGACTCTGAGAAACAAACTGAGGGCTTCAGAGGGGAGGGGGTGGGGGATTGGGATAGGCTGGTGATGGGTAGTAAGGAGGGCACATATTGCATGGTGCACTGGGTGTTATATGCAACTAATGAATCATCGAACTTTACATCAAAAACCAGGGATGTACTGTATGGTGAATAACATAATATAATAAAAAATATTATTATAATAAAAAAAAAGAAATTCTATGCTTGGAGATACATCAAAAAGAAACAAAATGTCTATGTTGATCAAAAGATAAATATAAGGATGTTTATAGCAGCTTTATTCATAATACTCCCAAACTGGAAACAACCCAAATGACCAAAAACAGCAAAATGAGAAATAAGCAGCAGTTATATTCCTATAACGGAATACTATGCAGCAGTGAAAAAGAATGAACCACTGCAATGTGTAGCAATACAGATGAACTCATAGATCGATGGTGAGCAAAAAAGGAACACACAAAAAGATCAGATTGCATGAATCCATTTATATAACGATCACAAACAAATGCAATTCAAATCTATGTGCAGAAGGTGGTCAAAATAATGACTGGGAGTAGTGGGGTGGTGTTACTGTCTGGGAAGGGGTAGGAGGGGGTCTTTGGGATCCTGATCTGGATGGTGTGCGGGACAGTGCTGTGTCAGCTTGGTTAAGCTGGGAACTATGTTCTCCAGAATCCCCAGTTAAGGTTCCAAGTTCGAGTTGGCAAAAAAGGAACTTGCATGAGATTTGGAAAATGGAATTGAATTAGTGGCCATTACTCTCTGAAGGTCTTAGCAGTTGAATGTGGTAATGGACAGAGACAGAGATGCCTGGCAGGTTCCAGCAGGTCCTTGGTTCTCCCCTACACTGTTCTTCGATCTCACTACTGACCTGCTGACCCAACAACAGCCCCAGGCCCACCACCGACACTTGGCTGTGGACTAGAATGGACGGACAGGAGCTGCCCAGAGGCAATGGCTTCCCACAAAGCTCTGTAGGTGGCCCTGCCCCAGCAATGGACGTGGCAGGCTTCTCAGACTTCCCTGTAGCCTCTGACTTGTCTTCTCATGCTGATACTTCAGGCAGACGGGTTAGTGACTCTTCTCTGACTGCACAACCCCAATCTGGACCTTCACTTTCCCAGCTCCTCCCTCAATTGTGTAAGGTCTAATTTCAGTAATAAATCCTTTATCCCCCCCAATTCATAGTAGCTCAAATCCCAACGGAACCCAGTCAGACGCATACAAATGTTTACAGATACAAAAATTTTAGTTGCAGGGGCTCCTGGGTGGCTCATTCGTTAAGTGTCTGCCTTTAGCTCAGGTCATGACTCCAGGGTCCTGGGATTGAGCCCCACACTGGGCTCCCTGATCAGTGAGGAGCCTACTTCTCCCTCTCCCTCTGCCCATCCCTGCACCCCCTGCCACTTGTGCACTCTCTCTCAAAATAAATCTTTTTTTTTTAATATTTATTTATTTGACAGAGAGAGACAGCGAGAGAGGGAACATCAGCAGGGGGAGTGGGAGAGGGAGAAGCAGGTTTCCTGCTGAGTAGGGAGTTCGATGCGGGGCTCAATCCCAGGACCTTGGGATCATGACCTGAGCCGAAGGCAGACGCTTGACTAAGCCACCTAGGCGCCCCTCAAAATAAATAAATAAAATCTTTTAAAAAATTTTTTTAGTTGCAAAAAAAAAAACAAAACCCTAACAAACTCAAGTTGTACACTTTAGATCTGTGTCCTTAAGAACATACATTATACCACCACTAAAAAAAATAAAAAAGTAAAAAAATAAACCAAAAAAGGGCATCTCTTCAAAAAAGGGTCCTAAGAGAACAGTAATCTGAGGGGCACCCAGCAGCATATATGAACGAAATCTACACTATGCGTCACATACCAAGGAAGAACCTGACACAGCACTACTTGGCATAAGATGGGACAGACAGCTGGGAACCCAATGGGTGCGACCTCTGACCAAGAGCCAGGGTGGTACACTTTATAAATAGTAAATAGGACACATGCTCCCTGCCTGGCAAGCTATCAACTCCCTGGAACCAAGTTCCATAGTTCAGAGTGAGTTTTCCCTTTCGAAGGGACAGATTCACCGAATTCAATGTGCACGTGAGTTTAGGGTCTCTAAATGGGTAGAAAGAGACATGTGGGAGAAGGGGAGAGATGAGTCACAAATCCAGCCTGTGGCATTTAGAACCTGCAGTTGGGTGGTGCTAGAGCAGTCTCAGGCACAAACACCCTGCCTCTGGCTGTACCCACGGAAGAATGAGATGCATACCTGGGTATTCCCAAAGTAGCTATTTTCCAGGCAGAAGACCAACATGTCTTGTCGCCTTTCACTTCATTCATCAAATTATTTATTGAGTGTGCAGTGAATGATGAATGAAAACAGTGCCCAGGAAGTTTACTGTTACAAAATTTAGTTGCAGGGGTCCCTGGGTGGCTCAGTCAGTTAAGCATCTGCCTTCAGCTCAGGTCATGATTCCAGGGTCCTGGGACTGAACCCCACACCGGGCTCCCCGCTCAGTGGAGGACGTTTACTGCCTAGTGGAGGATATGGACAAAAAACAAGTAAGCAAACAAGCATATAATTACAAAATATGAGTGCCAGGAAGGAAATGTAGATTCTTTGACTTAGAATAATAGGAGCGGCCCTAAGCTAAGTTGGTCATGGAAACTCTTCTGAGTAGGTAACTTAAAGCAGAACTCTGAAGGACAAGAAGAGGGAAAAACACATGCTCAGTCTTGAACATTTCCACAGATTTCCTCTCTAGCTGATTTTCAATGCCATCTTCCTCTATAAAGAGAATGGAGTGATGCCAGTCTATGTACTTCTCTCAACCACACCACCATGTAGGTAGCACTTCCTGCTTCTGAAGGCACTTTCACATATGTTATGCCACATACTCCCTGCACGATTCTGAGTATGGAAGGCAGTTGCTAATGTCCTCCTCTTGACGGATAAAGAAAATAGGAGTTGAGAGAGATGAAACAGCCTGTCCTGAGTCACACAACAACCTACCAATGGCACTGCAGGTGAAGGGTTAAATTCTCTCCATTATCTCCCTCTGCTTCTTGACATCATACTTTTAAGCAAGCCAAAGGAATACCCACTAACTCTTCTACTACAGGTCCTTCCAAGGACTCATCAATCCTCCAAGGACACTATCTGAAATTAGATAATATCAAAGTCTAGCTTTCCCCCATCTACTTCAGTCTGTACTTATTGTAAAAAGACAAGTTCAGACCAAAGTAGGAGGGGGAAAAAAGGGATGTCTGCTATCAAAGATAGACTGCTTACTTTGCCATATCCCACACTGACTTCTATCACGGCACCTATAAGGTTTAATTATACTCCAGTATAACCAGTTTATATGACTGTCTCCCAGATTTCTAAGTTCCTAGGAGCAAGGAGCATGTTTTATTCCCAGCATTAAAGCAGTTAAGATAGAAGCAAACCAACCAACCAACCAAAAACCAACGCATATATTCTATTCTCCTTCTTATAAATGTTATAGCAATCAGATTTCAAGCTAAGAATAAGACTTTACAAATACTCTCTGCTTTGGAAGGAGGAGGCTTAAGAGGTTTGGTGGTCATCTCTTGTTGATGATAACTGTCACTATTTATTGAACTTCCCTCTGTGCCAAGCATTATTATGCTGCCACTTCACAGAAATCTCTTAATTTGGTCCTCACAACAACCCTATAAGACCTCTTATGATTCTCACTGTGCACGTGAGAAAACTGAAAATCAAAGGATAATTAACTTGTCCAGTTAATACGCTGAAGATGGTAACACTCAAACCCAGGAGTGCCTCACTCTGAAGCCCAAATTATCCCACCTCTCCCCAAGAAGTCTGATGCTTCAAAAATAGAATACAAATTTACACCTCTGTAGGGAGACCAGAGCACCCAATGGGAAAGGAAGTAGTTCTGAACCTTAGACATTTAATATCATTTACTATACCACCAACCTCAGCAGGGTTCAGCTCCACCCACTGCTGAGGAAAAGATGGGGTGGGGGGTGGGCAGGTAGTTTCCTTACAATGCTGCTCCTAACAACATTAAACCTGATAGCTGACTGTGCTATACTCTGGTGCCAAATACAATTTTGGACAAAAGATTTGGATGTCCAGATGAATTAAGAGTCCCTTGGTCTAAGACGATGCTTTGATACCCAGACGACCAGAGTCTAAAGGGACTAAATGGAAGGTGAACAGAGAGTGAGGCCACTTCTCCCTCTGTTCCCACCAGTGCTCCTGGTTCTAGCTGAAATCTCAAGGACATTCAGCACTTGTAGCAAAATCCATTTGGGTAACAAGTTAATGGAGGATAAATATACACCCACACAGTCATAGAGCTCATGATTCTGAATAAATACCAGGCTCCTGCTCCCCTGGCCACCACGTGGAACACTGCACACTCCCCAGTGAAAGGGGGGATTGGACAGGGGCTGAAATCCAGCCCACAACCCCACTCAGAAAACCATACACCTGGTGAGGAGCAGCAACCCCACAGAGGAAGGGGAACATTTTCCTACTCGCACAAAGGCCCTATAGGAGCGAGTGATGGCCATGCAACCCTGCCATGTATCGAGGAGAACAAACACCAAGAGGTAGGGCATGAAGCCCATGAGTACCGATCTGGACTATGGGCAGTGAATTTAGCCAGGTGAAAGGGCTCGGGCTCAACTCTGTGTACCCTGTGAAGGGCAGACCTATCTGTCTCTGCGATTCTGAAAGGTGGCATCAGACGATCACCTCCAAAGGAGTCAAATACTTCTTTCCATAATTAGAAATGAAAAGTCCTTCCTGGCTGGAGAGACACTTGGGAAACTAGGCTCCTATCTTTATATTAAATTGGAGCAACTGCCCTCTTCTAAGGCAAATAGTCCCATCCACTACGGCCCTGTCTACTACCAGAAAGTTACCTCACTCAAGGCACCATGGAAACGTTGACACCCATTCAAAAAACATCCGGAACCACCAACCCTACTGCACACACTTTAAGTAGACATAGGAACATATTATTATATTTACAGAAGGTACTAATACTCTTCCAAGTAGCCCTAGAATTCATGTCATCACAACCAGCAATCCTGTTCTGCTCCTAGGTCAGAACATGCCTGCAAGAACATTGCAGAAGGCCCGGTGTTTTTTAACTTTGAGGCCAAGATTTGACAAAAGCCTGGTCAAAGAAATGCCAAGGTCTAAGGGTTCTCACCAAACACAGAGCCAATTTTTCTTCCTTTATTAGCAAAATGAAATAATCAAATTATAAATATATTATTTGCAAAATCCTTTAAAGATTTTCACCTTTGCCTTTTAAATAAAGGTAAACACATGTGTTATATTTTCAAGACAAAGGAAATAGGTAAATTAATTTAATCACAAGTTATAAAAATATGTATTACTTAGCCATAAAAAAGAATGAAATCTTGCCATCTGTGACAATATGCATGGACCTAAGAGGGTATTATGTTAAAAGAAGTCAGTCAGACAGAAGAGACAAATACCATATGATTTCACTTATATGTAAAATATAAAAATAAAATAGATGAACAAACAGATTATTGAATACAGAGAAGAAAGTGGGGGGGGGGCAGCGAGGTGGGGATGACAGGCAAAATAGGTGAAGTGGATTAAGAGAAACAAACTTCCAGTTATAAAATAAGTAAGTCACCACCGAAGTAACCTATTCCTGATTACAATCACTGAATTTGTCAATTATCAAAGTATTGTTTCAGGGAAAATAAAATAGTTAATGCTATTTCAAAAGACATTTAAATCTATAGATTAACTTGACTTCTGGACAAAAGGAACTGAATATCCTCAAATCATTAATTAACAAAAAAGGGCTGGGACAAATGAATTTTATAAAGAATTTGATAACACATGATACTGAAATTTTCTGCTTTGTCTTTGAAAACATTGTAAATATGTTAATGGCGATATTGAGATGATATTATTCCAGAAGGCCTATAAACACTGGAATTCTTTCTGTTCCCAGCCACCATACCCAAAAAGTTCTTCAAGACCATATATGGGAGGTATACAATGACTGAGAGGCTAATCATCTTTATTAACATGTTTTGCATCCAAATGCCAATACTAATTTGGGCTAAACCATGTCATGAACTTCCTTTTCCTGGACTGCATGCCAGATTAGGCCCTCCAAAGCAAATAATCAGGCTTCCTTTGTATTCTCTTAAAAGACTAACATGTTAATATATTATTTGACTACTGAAAATGGGTAATAAGATGAGCTAAGAAATTTTAGAAAAACAAAATAAGTCATGGAGATGAAAAGCACAGCATAGGGAATATTGTCAATAATACTGTCAGAACACTGTATGATGATAGATAGTGATTACACTTAATGTGGTGAGCATGAGCAATGTACTGTTGAATCACTGTGTGAAACTAGATATAACATTGTATGTCAACTACACTTCAATAAAAAGCATATAATATTTAAAAAAAATTTTTTTTTAAAGATTTTTTATTTATTTATATGACAGAGAGACAGCCAGCGAGAGAGGGAACACAGCAGGGGGAGTGGGAGAGGAAGAAGCAGGCTCATAGCAGAGGAGCCCGATGTGGGACTCGATCCCGGTATGCCGGGATCACGCCCTGAGCCGAAGGCAGACGCTTTAACGACTGCGCTACCCAGGCGCCCCATAATATTTAAAAAATTTTTAAATGTTGGGACTGACTTGCTCTAGTTAAGGTGATCTACATAATTTATTTGATGAGACTACAATGTCATATTTAATGATTAACCAAAATAATCTAAAATTGATCACCTTATATTTTTCTAATATCAAAAATTTCAAATCCTATATATATCTATTCAATAAGGGATTGTCAATAGTGATGATCACTCAACTTGCTATGGTTGGATTTGAATAAAAGTAAAACTGTAAGGAGTAAAAAGCCATCAAGATTACCAGTAGGGTGACTGCCCACTCTTCCTCAACGAAAACTGACACAAAATTTACCAAATACCTTATTTTCAACAGTCAACACCAAATGCTGAAGACTCCTGAGCTTCTTACATTACCAAACTTTTCTTCCCATAATGCTCTGAACTTCCTTGTTCTCTTACCTTCAAACCTCAAATCTGACCATTGTGCATTCTGTAACTACCGCTCCATACCCAGCCAACTCCCCTACATAGTCAGCCTCATTTCCCAGAGCTTTCTCCCTACTCTTGCTTTAATTGAACTCTCTCCTAAGGCACATCCTCTGTAGTCTTTCCAAGTAGGTACTAACTAAGAGGCAATGTGCTCGGAGTCCACTGATTCCTACGGTTTCTTCCAGATTTCACCTGTCCACCATCTTACAGGATACCTGGACTTCTGAGGACCAAGGTCTGATTTTTTTTCGGTGTATCATTAGCTGCATGGTGGGGGGGCAGAAGGAGAGGGAGGGAATTGGGGAGGGGGAGGGGCAGAGGGAGAGAATCTTAAGCAGGCTCCAAAACCAGTGCGGAGCCTGATGTGTGGCCCTATCTCACAACCCTGAGATCATGACCTGAGCCAAAATCAAGAGTTGGATGCTTAACCGAATGAGCCACCCAGGTGCCCCTCACTAGCTGCCATTTTATTTATTTATTTTTTAAGATTTTTATTTATTTGAGAGAGGGTGTGTGTGTGTGTGTGTGCGCGAGCAGGGGGAGTGGCAGGCAGAGGGAGAAGCAGGCTCCCCACTGAGTAAGGAGCCCAATGTGGGACTTGACCCCTGGGATCATGACCTGAGTGGAAAGCAGACACTTAACCAACTGAGCCACCCAGGTGTCCCAGCTGCCATTTTAACATCTGTTCCTTCTGGGCCAGTTGAACACCACTTCAAAAACAAGATTTCACATAGGTTTTTCACATAGGAAAAGTATTTGTGAATCAGCCCACAAAGAAGAGAACTGATCCTGATGAAGGCTGTTAACCTGTACAACATTAGAAAAACAAAATCAAACCCAAAGATCAAAGGCAACAGGGAAGGACTAGTTCCATGAAATAGTCAAATCCAGTGGTGGAATATACAAAAGAAAATAACACACCTGGGAATAAAAGAATTTTAAAAACCCCTCACCACAGGAAAACCCAAGGGTAGTATAAACTCAAGGCTGTATAAATACAAAAGCAATGGCAGCTGCAGAGGGGCTCAGAAAGGGAAACCAGGTGCAGAAAGGCGTAGAAATTAAGTAGTGAATACTCAAGGAGTTGAAGAACATTTTCTCAAACTATGGACTAATTTCTTCTCCAAGAAAAAGCTATAAATTCTGCCTCTGACAGGTCAGTGTCAAATGTTCAGAGAGCTATTAAATCACAGTGTAATAAATTACACAAAACAAGCCAAAAGCCATGCAAACTCCCACAATCAGGGCAGAACTCTGATAGAATGATGGGCCAACCTACTCCCTCTCACCTGACCACTAAAAATGCACAAGACACCCAGCTGTGCTCAGAGGCCACCAGACAAATGAACCAGGTAGAGCCCTTCTTCCCCCCACTTTATCACAGGCAGAGCAGGTGCTTGCCTTCAACACTGACTGTCCCCCACAATTCTTGTTCTCTTAGACCTGTAACGAGTCTTCATTTTGGTTACTGTGGGGGGAAATGAGGCAAAGAGCTGTTCCACACCATTTTTCTCTGGCCTGGAGAAGTGAACAAAAACATTAATGTCTACCATCAGCCAAGCTGAATACCCAGCCATCCTCAAGAGGGGAGATGAAGCCTTTCAATCAGTGGATAGTGGTAACAGCAGGCCATGGTCTTGAGCATTTCAAACACTTCCCCATTCTCAGTTTTTCTGGAGAAAAGTATCTGGGGCTCAGAGAGAGGCCCTCAGTAGACCTATGACTGTGTTCCTCCCAGAAGACAAGGGGCTCCCTTGCAAAGATGGAAGTTAAAAGAAGGAAAGAAGAAGTAAGTTGAGCTTCAAATGCCACACCAGAGCAACAGGTGTCACTGCTCAGAAAATTTAGGCAATTCTCAACTACTAGAATTAATTATTTTATGATTAAGAATTTTATGATGGGGAAAAAAGAATTTTATGATGGGATAGAAACTACCATGTACTTCACATGTACCATTTTGATGTGTGTACACTAAGAGAGGGAGAAAAACGAAAATATATTACATTTTACTATACTCTTGAGATTAGCTATTTGTTCATTAGAATCATCAGGGAACTTGACAAAATTTACCAATGCTCAGTCCCTACCCCAGATCAATCCAATCAGAATCTCCGTGGTGGCATGGGGTAGGTATATGCCACTCTCCCCCCACCATGATTTTGCTGTGCCATCCGAGTTGAGAAGTAGGGAAACAGAAGGCAAATCTGGGAATGCAACATGCATTTGGCTGAATAAGCAGAGGCTCATCTACCTTCAAATGGGCCTTCTCCCCCATATACATGTCAACCACGTATTTGAAAAATCTCTACTATTCCCAACCTTAAAATAACATTAACAAAAGAGGAGGGTTTCCCGGCAAAGAACTGAGTAATAGTCCACACAGCTCAAGGAAATGGTGTGCCTAATCTCTCAGTGTGTATGTTTTGTTCAGGAAAATGTAAACCAGCTATAATATTCTGTCTCTCCTGAGGTGAAGTTACACCGCAACATAGCTAAAGATAGCCCAGTGATTGTATGTTTGCAGGGAAGCACAGAATTGAGCACAATCCAAGTGGGTGAAGAAGCCTGTACATGAGTGACTGTGGGTGCCAGGCTAGCTTTAGAGTTTCCTTTTCACCCAACAAATCAACAAATCAAAGTCCTGGGTGCCCCAACGAGAGTAAATATAGACCTGCCCCCCCAAGGACAGCTCTGTGTGTTGGGAGAGACTCCTGTCCAGTCCTCTGTCCTGCCAATGATGCCTCCTGTCAGACATGCCTCACCTCCTCCACTTAACCAGAGTGGTGTGACTTTTCCGGTCGATCTTTTTGGAAATGGTCATTAAGGTTAGTGGTAATTCAGGTATGACCGCAACTCTGAAAAAAGAAAGGTGGGTTGAAAAAGTATGTCCTGAGGTAACGTGCTGGGCCTCTGGACATGATCGTGTGTAAAATCTAAGGGGAAAGGCTTTCAGGTGTTCAGGCTTTACCAAGTCTAAAGACAGTCATCAGTGGATACCTGATGAGAGAGAGAGCTTTGTTTAGATGCTTCATTCCTTGGTACTATCTGCTGCAGAACTCCCTGAAGGAGCTTGGCCTCTCTCCTAGGCTTCCAGATGATTTGAGCAGCTATACAGATGACAAGTGTCTATTAATTCTAGCAATTCTGCTGGGCAGTAGAAGGTGAGCCCAACCCCTGATGTCAACCAAGGCAGTCCTGTAGTACCCATCAGACTACCCAAGGTTCAGGCCAAGCCCTTCTGCTCTGCCTGCACCACAGCAGGCCCAGTAGGGTCCAAGGTGAAAGCGAATCTCATCAAGTCCACTCAAGACTAAACTCAAATGTAACTTCTCTTCCTTGGGCTCTTTAGATCAGATGTAACACTCTGAAGTTGTACCATTCCCTTAATTCACATATTAGAGTTGTCATTATATAGCTAACGTTTACTTCCATGACAGAAGCACACGGACAGCAAGAGTTGCCAAGTTCTGTAAGGAACCAAGCGTAATTTTTCCAAATATTATTTATTTTCCTGAAATTAACTCCTATTCTTACCCTTTCTTGGGCCAGTATAGTTTCCTTGAAAATGCCTCTATCCTTCCGTTAACAGAGATTAAAGCAAAAAGATCAAAATCTCTTCCGTGCAAAAAGTACTAAGTACTCTCAGGAAAAAACAAAGGCTCTTTCCATATATGAGAAGCTGCCCTATTCCAGGTGCTGGAAACTGAACTTTATGAATAAATCAAAGTGATCTGCTGTCATGGCTCTGCGCCACCTTTTTCTATTTCATTTGAGAGCATGAACTGGAGGAGACAAAAGAGCAAGAGCTCTGCTATCTGCTGTTTTTCGTCCTGTCCCACAGAGAAAACAATCGGTTTGAGTTTTATGCCATGACATCATCAGCCACCAATCAACACCCAGAAGGTAGAGCAGGTTGTCTATGAAACCAACCACGACGACTGTCAAACTGTAAAAGACAGTGCAGGTGTGAGGGAGGTTTTCTTTTACCCTGTTTTTGTGTTAAACTACAGGAGAAAGTTGTCTATGGAAAAAATATCAAAACTCCAGAATTCCCTAGGTGTAAGCAAAGACCATCCAGGCCCCTATACCTGTGCTCCTGTCCCTCTCCACCTTCCGCTCCTGCCAGGACTGACATAGAAGCCTTTGTTCTGTGAGGCACTGAATGCAATCTTCCCAGTGCTCCCTGCCAAGGAAACAGTCAGTTTTAGGAAAGTTGTTTTTTGTTACCTGAGCACGCGCACACGTGTGTGTGTCTGTACACGTATGTATGTGTTTTCAAATAGGATTTCAAAGCAGCGATGGGAGTGGGAAATATAAAGAAAGCACTTTGCTCATCTAAACATTAGTTAAAATCTCTACCCAGAAACTAAGTAGTTTTTACTGGTGCATGACAGCTGGAGGTTTTTGGGGCCATCTTATGAATGAAGCTGTTTAGCCTAAGGTTAGAATATGTAAGAAGAGAGGGGGTGGTGGTGGCAGAGGGCACAGGGCTCCAGGAGAAAACTCACAGAGCAAATATTGTTTACAACTGCAGAGCCAAGCTAATGTGGTCTCTCCGCCTGTTCAAGCATATTATTACATTAAGTCCTGAACAATAAAGTCGGAGGCAGGGAGGGCAGAGCTGACCCAGCCTCCGCTTTGCTAATGGCACGAGGGCAACATTCCATGCAATGTCTGCCCAGCAACGTGTGCGCCAGCTCTCCTGGGATTCTACAGGCTGAGACTGCCGGGCACAGCCAGGCAGCAAGGAGAACAAGTACTCCACTCTGATTAAAGGCCAAAGCTACTAGGTTGCAAGAGATGGGCACTACGTTCACATGCAGCCATATGAGAAAGCATGTAGGAGGAGCTGCATTTTTTTTTTTTTTAAGATTTTGTTTATTTATTTGACAGAGATAGAGACAGCCAGCGAGAGAGGGAACACAGGCAGGGGGAGTGGGAGAGGAAGAAACAGGCTCCTAGCAGAGGAGCCTGATGTGGGGCTCGATCCCATAACGCCGGGGTCACGCCCTGAGCCAAAGGCAGATGCTTAACCGCTGTGCCACCCAGGCACCCCAAGGAACTGCATTTTTAAATGAAAATAAGGTGCAACTGAACATGTTAAGAGAAGCATAGGCTGCTGTGTCCTCAAACAGCCCTCTGAGAATGCAGCACACCATGCTGATAGGAGGGCGAACAGTTACTGGGAAATCACTGCACTGTTTATTTCTGATAATATCACTGCACCCCTCCAAGCTCTTAAAACTTACTCTAAGTGATAAATATCTGATGCTATTAAATATAAATGTCTCACACATGAACAGTGGGACTCCATTTTTTTTAAACAGTATGACTAGATAAGATTAAGTCAATCAATATAATCTAATATTAGGTTCAGGCTAGACTTAATCTAGCCTTTTAGGGCTGACTGCTCTCAACTGTGATTCTCCCTGACTTCCAGGAGAGAAGATTCAGTTTTTCTCTCACATTGCCATTTCTGTCTTTACCTTCTCCCAAGAGTTGTTTCTCTGGTGCAGGGCTAGAGTTCCATCCGTCTCCAGATTTCCTTCCCTGGTTCAGCTCAGCCTGTGGTGGAGACTGCCAGCTGATCGCCTAAGTCTTAAAACTATCCAACAGCCTGTGTTTCCTTTCCCTCAGCCACTAATACATGAAAATCTGAGTTCAAAGGACACCCTGGGCCCTGGGCTCATACTGCGGTTCACCCTGGCCCAATGTGAAAGCAGGGTCCTTGGCTAGCTCACCCCACAGCATGCAGCACCAACACCTGCTGTGAGCCCTGAGTGCACCCCCACCCACCAACCAATGGACTGTGTCAGCAAGACAGTCACCTGTTACAGAAAAGAAGTCACCAACTAAGAAGATCCTCAATCATTTATATTTCCACGTTTCCCCCCAAGTAAAACAAGAGCAAAATCCACATGAGGAACTGCTTTCTTCTACCAGAGAAACTACTCCTTGTGACTTGGATATCAAGGGGGAGTGTGGACCACAATGCCCAGGGAGAGGAGTTCTGTGGGAGCAATGGGGTCCCCTCCCTGACACGAGCCTGCCAGCAGGATCAGTGTGCCCCAATTCTACCATATGCTCCCACACCCACCCAAGAATGCCTTTCTAGTCCAGCCCCCCTACATCAAAGACCACAGACAAAGCTTGTCCTCTGCCCAGAGATCAGAGAACGAAGAGGTTATATTTAGTTAACAGACAAAGATAAAAGGAATGAAATGAGTCATAGAGGCCAGCACACACAAGGACTTCACTATCGCCCAGTACAGTGGAAGGTCCGGCCACGAGCCATGTCAGGGCAGGATCAGGGCTGGGGGCAGTTTGCTGAAGAGTACGGCTACTTTCTCAGGTTACAGGAAAAGGCAGAAACAACCCCAGAGGGGGATGCACAAGCAATAACCTTCTTAAGTTGTTAGAAATCTAGTCTGAAAGTCAGGACAGAAAATTCTCCCTCATAAAAACAGGGTACTGAATATTAGGCGGAAGATGCAGCAAGCAGTTATAAATGACTTACAGCAGGTAGCATCTCACGGACTTTCTGTTGTTGTCCTTGAAGTCCCCTTGGCTATCCCAAGGCGAGTAGAGGGGACTCTCACCAGTTTTAATCAGCTCCTTCTGTGTCTGCTAGATAGTCCTGGAGGGGGTCAGGGAGGATTTCATTTTCTGTGGCTGGGGGTGGGGGGGAGAGTAGGAGACCACCACTTTTTAGAAGGACTGAAAAGGGAGGAATGAAGAGTAGCTGGCACAGCTTGCTTTTTGACCCTCTGCTCTGCAGCTGGTATGCCTCCTGTGTGAACCAATACCCCAGACCGTGTATTTACTGTACAAACATGACCCAGGGGAGTTTCTTCCATTTAGTGTAAGGAGAGTTGCCTTGTAAATGGGACACATCTTTCTTTATATGCGCGAAAGATCTCTTGGGAAAAATCTCTGTGAGAACACCTACGCACAGTCCCAGAATGTCTCAGCACTTGACACAATGAACCATTTTAGTGCCAGACACTTGAGGACACATGCACACACACATTCTCAAACACATATATCCCCGGAACTTCAAGGGGACACACATCCAAAATCACCAGGCTATTTGGAAAAGTTCCTCTTATCTAGAACATATAGTAAAAGCCTGTATTTTGTGGTGATGTTTCTTTCCTTTCTTCCCTTCTTTCTTCCCTTTCTTTCCTTCCTTACTTCCTTCCTTATAATGAGAGATGATTTATTTCCTCTTCTTTGTTCCAAAACCATCACTATACTCCAAGTTATCAAGGGAGGACCACATCTGACCTGAAAGAACAGTAAGCAGGCTCTTCCAAGCTGCCTATTTTTAGCCTCTGGTCCTTCCTGCCTTCTTCCCGAGGGATGCCCCTCCCTCTGCTCTCCAGCAAACTGCTCTGGCTAGAGCACAGGATCCTGACACCAAGCGGGAAGGTGAGGTTGTGGGAGCCCTGATATTGCCTCTCCATATTTCAGACTTCAAAGAATATGGACTGAGGAGCCTGGAGTAGAAGTGGGAGGGGACAAATTTTTTAAATCACAAAGAAAGTAGGAGTATGACTTCAGAAGAGAAAGACTGTACATAAATTGTTTGTTGTCCATCTAAGATCAGAACAAAGCTTGCTGTGCCACATGGCTGGACTGGCATACGTTCTCCTCTTTGTTCTCTCAGGCCAGCCCACGGCTCCTGCACACATTAATCTTTCAACCCGCACCCCTGTAGGCAAGGCTGAACCAGCCAAGACAGCTACTCAACCTGAAGAGACCAAGGCCGCCCAACAACCTAACAACAACTCCAATCAGACAGCCACCCTTCACCCTTAACAAAGCAGCTAATTCAGAGGAAAGAAATCCTTTAAGGAAACAGGAAAACACTCTGATACCGGCCTCATGCTACCTACAAGATATGGCCTTCCTTTCACTAAACCTCAGGGTATTATATACATGCAGCTGTTATAGAATCGCCAATGTGAACGAAAAGTCAATTTTCATTAACTTGCCATTGTAAAATTACAAGTATTAGGAAGCAGTCTCAATCCTTTCAAAAGTTAGAAATTTTTTAGCATGACTTGTAACAAGGTCAGACATCCAATGCTGAAAACAAAGCATTCCCTCTATTTTATTTTGGATCAAGGGTAAAGGCAATGATAGTCCAGCTGGTAAACTTAATGATTTTCACCTTCAAAGAGCCAGAAGTGTATTTGTGAATGCCTCCACATGTATCATGCCTTGCTCCAGACAGACATCATGCGTTCAACAGCAAAAAGTAAACCACGACCTGTCAGCGTGGATCTCAGGCATCAACTCTAAGGTCTCCAAGGTCCCCAAGTCTCTGCTCCAACAAAGTAAATGCACAACAGCTTAATAGGTCCCAAGCTGATCTACCACAGGCTTATCCCATCCATCTCCCCTTCTGCTGCTTGCCACTGAAGGACAAATTAGTTTGCAACCTGACAAGCCCTGACTCCCTTCCCTGTGCAGAAGTAGAAGAGCTTGTGGGAAGACGTTTCCACTGTGTTGCCACAATCTTGTTGACCTTCTATTTCTGAGAGCTCCCAAGACAGTTACTTAGGCTGGAGTTCACCTTTTGGTATGCTGCTTTATGCATGGGTTTGTAAAAGCATAACTACTAGGTGGGAGAGGGGGAGATGGGATGGGCACAGTGTTCTAAGGCAGGGCTAACAAGGCAGCAGTGTTCTCCCTTTGTCAAGCTCCTGCTCCTCCCACACCCTCACACACCAGCCGAATAGCATTTAATACCGGGCACTCCTTCCTGGGACAAGTGTTCTTGGGGAAAACAAATACACAAGACAGGGACCTTGTTTCTCAGGAGCTTATGACCCTTCTTGGAAATCATGAAACAATACAAGGGAACGTAGATATAACATGACTCTTAAGAAAGTTATCTCTATTTTATCCCTTTTATAAAACAGAAAATATCTCAAAGAATAATAAGAATCCATTGAAGTAACTTACTCCCCCAGGGCACATATAGCAAGTGATGAAGTTGGGAGAATTTACCTACGGAAGGTTGGCTGGTTCCAATGCCTATATGCCCAGTCCACAAATGCTGCTTCATTTAGTGAGCTCAAATTTGTGTCCTCGCTCACATTTTTTTAACCTTCAGCAGTAAATTTTTATGAGTATGCATGTCACATCTCTCATATGATCCCTACATGCTCTGACAAATTTTCTAATAAACGATGACTGCCAATCTAAAGATATTGAATAGTGACTGTTCTGTGCCCTGTTTACATCAAGGACTGCAAAGAGATTAAAAGTAAATAAATGTGTAAAGGGGAGGAAGAAATAGCGAAACAGTTAACTAATAATAAAAAGATGATAAATAAATACAACATGAGAACTATAAGCAAATGCTTCTCCATGCACACACAAATCACCTGGGAATCCTGTGATAATGCAGATTCAGATTAAATGGGTCTGAGTAGGGGCCTGAGATGCTGTTTGTTTGTTTCTTTTTTTTTTTTTTTTAAGATTTTATTTATTTATTTGAGAGACAGAGCACAAGCAGGGGGAGAGGGAGAGGGAGAGGGAGAGGCAGACTCCCGGCTGAGCAAGGAGCCTGATGCAGGGCTCAATCCCAGGACCCTGAGATCATGACCTGAGCCGAAGGCAGACGCTTAACCGACTGAGCCACCCAGGCGCCCACAAGCTCCTGATCAACTAAAGTACTGCAAAGGTCTACCTGGGCTAGGGTACTCCAGAAAAGGTAAAGAAGTGAATGAGACACAGAGCCCTCAAAGGACTGAGTAGAATTGGAGAAGTCTGGGGTGGAGTGTTGGGAAGAAAGAAAATTATATATTATATAAATAAAAATATATAAACATATTTTTTTAAAGTAGGCTCCACACCCAGAGTGCAGCCCAATGCAGGGCTTGACCTCATGACCCTGAGATCAAGACCTGAGCTGAGATCAAAGTCAGACGCTTAACCAGTCAAAGCCACCCAGGTACCCCCCAAAAATATTTTAGATGGAGGGGATAAACAAAAAAAACTCCAGGAAAGGAGAAGCACAGACACACAGGTCATTCAGGGTATAGATGTCTATTTAAAAAAAGATAAAAATACTCCTAAACTGTATCACCACTTAATTCCTAGGAATCACGAGACTTCATTCTCTTTGAAGAACCCTGAGCTTCTTACTGACTGGCCTGAGAATAAGTTTGAGGTAGGAAATAACAAAGTTTGTTGATCTAATAAAGGATAACACCATGATAAGTATCTTGCAGAAGGCAGCCCCAACTACTCGGCTACTTGGTGATGCTCAGAAATTTAGAGCCATGAACTTTGGCACACACCCAGCCACAAGCCAAAGAATTTTTCATGAGACATTTTTAAATACTTACCATCCCATAATGAACAGGAAAGGAAATCCCACTGTCAGCCCCACCCTATGTTGGCCTCTTAACACAGATCTCCCAAGAGAAGGGCCAGAATAGTGGTCTCTCCAACTGTGCCATCTGGCGATGTGGCCCAACTTCCTGGCTGGGTCATTTCCTCTGCTGTTTCAGACAAAGTGGCACTGCCTTTTCCCAGTGAATTCCTCAGCAAACAGAAATGAATGCCCAGATGCAAGGAAAGGTCACACAGTGTGCACATTGTGTTTGTGAAGAGGCAGAGTAGTATGGAAGGGGAGCACTGTATTTAGAATTAGAAACAGGGATCTGAATCAGGGTTCTGTCATTTACTAAGCTTTATAACCTCTCTAAATCCATTTTCACGTTTACAAAACAGAAATTATAATCAAAGCTATTATAAGTCAAATTTGGCAATGTATGTAAAAATGCTTCATAAGTTGTAAAGCACTATAAAAACACAATTCCTTACTCCTTAAGAGTTATGAAAAATAAAAGGTCCTTTATGACACTCTTCCTTTTATGTCAGTACTCCATTTATATATCTAGTATTTATTATCTCTTTTTTTTACAAAAGGAAAAACTTGGGCTGCCTCAGTGGCTCAGTCAGTTAAGCATCTGACTCTTGGAGGGGCAGAGGGAGAGGGAGAGAGAATCTCAAGCAGACTCCCTGCTGAGGGCAGAGCCCAATGCAGGGCCTGATCTCACGATCCTGAGATCATGACCTGAGCTGAAATCAAGAGTCAGACGCTTGACTGACTGAACCACCCAGGTGCCCCTCCTTATGATTTTCTTAATATTTTCTTTCCTCTAGCTGACTTTAAGAATACAGTATACATATAACATATAAAATATGTGTTAATTGACTGTTTATGTTACTGGTAAGGCTTCTAGTCAACAGCAGCTATTAGTAGTTAAGCTTTTGGGCAGTCAAAAGTTTTATGCAGATTTTTTACTGTGCAAGGAGCTGGCACCCCAACCCCCTCACCAATAAAGTATCAAAAGTACGTGTCTTTTGAGGAATGAAATGACCACTTAAGGTTGCCATGAAGTCAAACATTTCTCTGTTATGGGATAATAAGAGAGCAATCTACCAATTCACTTCTAGAGCCTCAATATTGTAACATTTTCTAAAGGAGCCCTATGGGAGTCAAATCACTTAGCTCTCTACCTGCATTACCTGACATATGAAAACCCAAGGTGGAATTGATTGCAAGCATGGCAACAGGATTCCAGCACTGACTCAGTGGCTCATTAGATCACACAACCTTGGATACAACACTTGTTTGGACAAAGATTCAGATTCCTTTTTTGTAAAAAGACAGGACTGTACTAGCTAAATGATTAAAGGTTTGTTAGCTGGCCAGTCCCCGACATCTATCTAGAACAGGTAAAAGCTTCTCTGAATGAAACAGGGGTGGCTGGGCCACCCCAATACCTCAACCATCTCTTTCCAGACTCTTCCAACAATCTTGTGCTTTCATTTCCTTGTGGCACCACCACGGAAACCCCAGCATCCAGATTATAACCCTCTGGAGTAAGTGACCAGCTCTGACATGCAAAGGCAGCATGCCTCCTCTTCAAATCTCCTATTGCATTCCACTCTCCTGGCCTTTTAAAATGTGCTACAATTCTGGAGACAAAGAGGCAGAACTAAGCCAACTTGGGTACGTTTTCAGGGAGGGATAGAGGGAGGAGTTGGGAACAGAATGAAGGAAAAATCAAATATAATGGAAAGGCCCAACAACCAATCATACGCTGCAAAAAAAATCTGAGCTTTTATGACTTGTTATAAAGGCAAGGAAACTATGGACAGAAGTCCATATCCAAGCTGGCATGTCCTAGAGAGAGCTGTGGAGCATGATCAAGACGGAGCACCTGACTTCACAGGACGTGCCTGAAGAGCAAAAGACAGTCTCCTGCGTGTCAAGTCCTAGAAAGAGCATAGGAGTTTGGGACCCAAGAGACCTCAGTTCAAATTCAACTCTGTCCTTTCCCTATCCGTAAGACTTTGGGGGAGTTTCTTAACCTCTTTCAGTTTCCTTTTCTGGCAAAAAAAAAAAAAAAAAAAAAAAAAAAGTAACACCTACCCCAGAGGAAGGCTGTAACATGTAAAGTGCCTCTTAAAGTCCCTGACACTAGTAATACTCAATAAAGGCTGGAGATAACAATGGTGATCGTTACGATGATGATGGGGATTCAATCTTCTATCCCTAACATCAGGAAATTTTTTTTTCTTTCAATTCACAATTATGTCATTACAAAAGAATTTTGCTAGTAGAACTGGTAAAACATAAAACATTATTATCCAAATGATTTATAGATTGGACAGCGAGAGCCTGTGCTCATGACCAAACAGCCGGTGCCTGGCACTGCTATGATAAAAACCATGGCCTTTCCCTATTGTCACACTACCTGTGCACAATGGGCCGGCTGGCCATGACTTACCCTTTTTCCTGGATCTACATACCAATTCGCCCACTTGGATGATATTCAGCACACTGGAGACAGCAACATCAGTGTGTTCCTATTTCCAGGGAACCCCTGCATTGTCCCAGGTGCCTTTACTGAGCAATGGCCACTGCAGCCACTGCATTACCCAAACTTGTTTTGGGTATGAGTGTCCAAAAGACCCCTCCTGCTACAGGCCTATGCCCTGGTCTTCAGATACCAATTCTGAGACTTGATCTCAGTTAGGTCTTGATGGTTTCAGAGGGACCAGGGAAGGGAGAGAGCATTCTTATAATTTCCAGCAACCTCTTTTTTTCTGAAGTACTCATTTGTAACTCCTAGAGAAAGGGAAAGAGAGACAACTGACTTTCTTCGAGGTCCTCTTAGCAGACTTTGTAGCCAGAGCAGTCCCAGCTCAGGCTCTGAGATGTCTCCCATCCGTTTTCTACCCAGCTGGATCCAAACAGACGGTCCGCAAAGGAATTTGGAGTTTCCCTGTTGCATTTGCCTAACATCAGAAAATTGAAGGCAATGTCAAATTCAAAATTCTTCATTCAATAGATCTCATGAACGAATATACTTACTCTAAGCCCATAACTGCCTTGTTCTTGGTGTAAATTAATCTCCTGACGTTTTCTTCGCTCCTCTTTTTTCTGAATCAAGAAGAAGTCATCTATCTCTAGGTATCTGAATCCGATTTTGAAGGCAGACAAAAATATTCGGCTAACCTTCTCTTATATCCATTAGGCCCGAAGCAGATGCCAGTGGGGGGAAAAAAGAAGAAACTGACCAGCTAAAATAAATTGAACACAAGAACCTCTGAGACCAGCCGTAAGGGCAGCTCATAGCAAGAATCAACATTATCACTGATTTCTTGACTTTTATTCTTAGCCATCTCAAAAAACAACTTCTGGGGGTGGGGGAGGGGAGGGAAGCCAAAGAACTCTATCCGTGTAAGTCAAGAGTACCTTTCCCTGACTTCATCAAGATAAAAAGTTTCTGCCCAGCAAAGGAAACAGTCATCGAAACAAAGAGGCAACCCACAGAATGGGAGAAGATATTTCCAAATGAAACTACAGATGAAAGGCTAGTATCCAAGATCTATAAAGAACTTCTCAAACTCTACACGAGAAACAAATAATCAAATCAAAAAATGGGCAGAAGATATGAACACTTTTCCAATGAAGACATACAAATGGCTAACAGACACATGAAAAAATGTCAAAATCATTAGCCATCAGGGAAATTCAAATCAAAACCACATTGAGATACCACCTCACGCCAGTTAGAATGGCAACACTGACAAGGCAAGAAACAACAAAAGTTGGAGAGGTTGTGGAGAAAGTGGAACCCTCGTATACTGTTGGTGGGAATGCAAGCTGGTAGAGCCACTTTGGAAAACAGTGTGGAGGTCCCTCCAAAAGTTAAAAATAGAGCTACCCTATGACCCAGCCATTGCACTACTGGGTATTTACCCCAAAGATAACAGATGTAGTGAAAAGAAGGGCCATATGCACCCCAATGTTCATAGCAGCATTGTCCACAATAGCTAAACTGTGGAAGGAGCCGAGATGCCCTTCAACAGATGAGTGGATAAAGAAGATGTGGTCCATATATACAATGGAATATTACACAGCCATCAGAAAGAACAATTACCCAACATTTGCAGCAACATGGACGGGACTGGAGGAGATTATGCTAAGTGAAATAAGTCAAGCAGAGAAAGACAATTATCACTCATTTGTAGAACATAAGGAATAGCAGGGAGACAGGTGGGAGAAGGAAGGGAAGAACGAAGGGGGGGTTAAACAGAAGGGGAAATGAACCATGAGAGACCAGGACTCTGGGAAACAAACTGAGGGTTTCAGAGCGGAGGGGGAAGGGGGAATGGGCTAGCCCAGTGACAGGTATTAAGGAGGGCATGTACCGCATGGAGCACTGGGTCTTATATGCAAACAATGAATCATGGAACACTACATCAAAAACTAATGATGTACTGTATGGTGAATAACATAACGTAATAAAAAATTTAAAAAAAAAAAGAGTACTCCTCCCTAGAAAATAAAGGAAATGATCTGACAGGCAAGGCCAGATTCCAGGTACAGGTAAACTCCTGAGCACCCCCAGGCTCCCATAAGTGCTATATCTTACTGCCCTAATGATGGGCTTTGATAATAGGTGGAGGCAGGAGTAGGGATCAATGTCCCAATATCTAACAAAAAAAGAAGAGTCATTTAAGAAACACCTTGTGTGTGTATGTGGGGGGGGGGTGATGTTTATAGAAAATATGGGGATGGAAAGATGGAATATAGGAAACTGCTTGTGAAAGAAGGGGGGAAATTACCCCCTGCTGAAACAGAAGCTCCACGAGAGCAAGGACTGTTTCTGTTTGACTCACTGCTATTCTCCGGCACCTAGAACAGTGCTTGGAACAGAATGAGCACTCAAACACTTGCTGAATGAATGAATGAAAGAGGGAGAAGCAGATATCTGATACAGTTAAGGGCACAGGCTTTGAATCAAAACAGAATGAGACTGAAATCCCGGTTCTGCTACTTATTAGCCATATGACTAACCAAGTCACTCAAGTTCTCTCAAATTCAATCACATCATAGGATTCTTGTTAGGGACTTAATGACAATGCATTTATTTACTTAGAATGCCTAGCACACAGCAGGCACTCAATAAATGTGGCTATTAGCTATAATCTTCTCTCCCTGTCCCATTCCTCAAAACCCCCTGGTTTGGGGCAGAAAAGAGAGGCAAGCACCATAAAGAATCAAAGGATCAGACTGGAGTGGCAGCCCTGTTGCATCCAAACCCTAACCTAAGCCATAGGTGTGTCTGCCCCCGCCTCCTATCCCTTTGTTCCTATGAAATCCATACTTACCCATCCCCTCTCTACAGAAAAACTTCTTTCTGTCCTGCTTAGGAGGGGATGTAAATATCAGTATGTTGAGGAGTTAGCAGTGACTTGCTCACCCAAGGCAGATCCAGCACTAGGAGAAGCTGTGTGCAGCAGGGGAGACAGAGGGCACCTAAAAAGACTGCCAGCTGAGAACCAGCTAAAATCGAAGAGCCAAGACAGTCTCCTACACTCATTCACACACTTAGTCCCACCTACTACCATCCCATAATACACCAATTTAATTCCTACACATTAACACTTTCTCAAGCTGCTGCTGGGAGCAGCGTTTTGAAGGACGAACTTCACATTTCCCTTGACAGCTCCATTTGCTCTGCATCTCACGGTGTCAGTGACAATTTCCGGACAACCTCCAGCCAGGGGTGCGAGGTGGAAATAGATCTCATGCCCAAAGAGCCCCAAGTTGACATCACAGAACTGCTGAGGATTGATCTGGAAAAGATCCAAGAGATCTCAACTTGCTCACTGAGCTGAGTATAGGATCCAGGTTTCCTGAGGACTTAAGTCCAGAAAATTTCAGAATTTCAGATTTTTAACAAAAAACTAGAATCTTGGACCATTAAACAGCGTTTGTGAATATGTATGTACAAAGAGCGTGAAAATGAGCAGGAAGAAGGACTGTTGAGAATGTGTCTTCTGTAATCCCTGATCTCTTTAGGAGACGCAGCTGCAGAAGAGAAGTTGTAGGCAGGGCACACAAACATACACGCCACCTTCTCATACTCAGCTCTGCACTGGCTTCATCCACACGTTCAGAGGTGCTATGTGCTCAACTAGCTAGTGCCCAATCCCCCTGAGGTCTTGTGATGGTAAGCTAAGCAAAGAAGCTAAAAAGGCTTCCCATCAAGATCACAACTTCTAAACAAAACAAATTCAGAGAGGAGAGCAGGAAGAACCCAGAGACATAAGAAAAGCTACCTCCCAGGTATGCCCTGGCCTGCACTGCTACCACGGCTACTAACCAAGCAGCCACCCACAGAAATACTCATATACTTGCACCCACTGGGCTTTCAACTGACTCCTGCAATTACATTATTATTTGGCTAAAAGGAGAGATGCAAGGCTAGAATCTGGGGAAAGGATCACTAGGTGCTATATGTTCAGCTCCTCTCCATATCCATGGGAGACAGGGCAGAAAGAAGTCAGACACACTAGAGCAAAGATTTCTTTCTTTATTTCTTTTTTTTTTTTTTAAAGATTTTATTTATTTATGTGACAGAGAGACAGCCAGCGGGAGAGGGAACACAGCAGGAAGAGTGGGAGAGGAAGAAGCAGGCTCCCAGCGGAGGAGCCCGATGTGGGACTCGATCCCGGAACACCGGGATCACGCCCTGAGCCGAAGGCAGACGCTTAACGACTGCACTACCCAGGCGCCCCCAAAGATTTCTTTCTTAATAATAAAACTCCAGGGGCACCTGGGTGGCTCAGTTGGTTAAGCGTCTGCCTTCGGCTGGGGTTATGATCCCGGAATCTTGGGATCGAGCCCTCCTTTGGGGTCCAGTGGGGAGTCTGCTTCTCCTTCTCCCTCTGACGCTCCCTCCTGCTTGTGCTACAAAATCTTTAAAAATATATACATAGAACTCTAATTTTATTAGCAATGTTACAAAATCACATTTCCCAGCCTTCCTTAAAGCCAGCTATGACCCTGTTCTCTAAGTGCTAGCTAATGAGATATAAGCAGAAGTGTGTGAGCCTTCCAGAAAGACTCCTTTCAAGGTGTTGTCTCATACAGGAGAGCAACTTTTTGTCTTTCTCCATTTCTTCCCTGTTATGTTTTCCCTGGAAACAGAAATATGATGGTTGGAGCTCCAGCAGCCACATGTGACCATGAGATAACCTGAATGATGGAAATCACACGCCAGGGTAGTAGAGTTAGGTCAAGTTAAACTCTCCCCTATAAATCCACAGAGTGGACCACATGTTGCAGCTAACAGAGCAGAACTTCTATCATCCTAGCCAAAGTCCTGATGTCCATGGAACTAGCCATACTGGCTCTGGGCTTCCGACTCTAGGCTTCTTTTACATAATGAAGAAAACCTTCATGTTTAAGCCATACTTTGCAATTTCCAACTGAAACTAATCCTAACTGATACCACTGACCTTAACAGAAGCCTTTTACTTACTAAAGGAAGCTCTGAAGGAGATAAAAATGGTACACAGTCTTATATATGGAGATAGGGCAGACTCCACCTGGCAGCTTATCTACTCGTGCCTGCTTACAAAAAAACAGCCTTGAAATATTTCATAAGTAGTAAAGTTTCTTAAGTAGTATAAGTTTCATAAGTAGTTAAGTTTCATAAGTAGTAAAGCCCTGCATGTAATAACAGCAGAGCTTTTCCTGGGGAGTTAGAGGGAAGGAAGATTCATCCCCAAGAAACTGAATATTCCATATTATCCATAACTGAAATCCCAGGAAAAACTGATTCAGTTTGGTGGCATGATCTGATCTCTTCAGTGAACCCTAGACAATATAAAACTACAGATTTTCCTCACCAATTAAAACAAAGCAAACCCCGTTATAATCAATTCCTAGCATTTTAGTCCAGTTTATCTTCTACTATTACCGCCTGCAGAAAAGCCCTACCAATCCCAATCTCAGCAAATTTCTAAACCTTCAGTTCATTAACTCACCAACCAAGACTCACCCTTATTGGGGTTCACTCCTCAGGCCATGTTGTTAATTGTACTGTGCTCCCCCAAATGTAAATGCCTGACAGAGACTCAGTTGAATGAATACTCTCTACAGCACTGATGATGGTAACAAATGGCTGGAGGTGGTTACAGAAGAAAGGAAAATGGAGCTACAGTTGGCTCTGTCCTCCTTCCAAAGGTGTCGCCTAGTCAGCCTGACACCCCACCCTCTTCCCCGTTAAAGCTGAAACAGATGTGCTTCTCTATCCCAAAAGCCAAAGGTAACCCTCAACAGGTCAAACCGAACTGTCCATCAGCAAAGAGATCATACCACCGCCCGCTGCAGCTAGTAGGGCCAGAACTGGCCATAAGAAGGCGGCTTAGGTGGTGGAAGCCCTAGCCCTAGGGCCTGTTTTACAAGAAGGTATGGTGCTAAATGCAGCCTGCACCAAGGGTGATTAACAATGACTGCCTACTGTTTGGAGAAGGGAGGAGGGGGGTTTGCTAGTAAAATATTAGGTAGCTTAAGGAGATAATATTCCCCCCTGGTAGGGATGTCATCTTTCTAGGACAGAAAAACAAAGATATATAAAGAGGGGAAAAAACTGGAAAGGGCACAGGGAAAAAAAAAAAGATTAACTGGATAGAAGACAGACCTTATAAGGGAAGGTTAAAGGAATTGGACTCATTTGGCATGAAGATGAAAAAACTCAGGATACCTTCCCTGCTTTCAAGATCTGGTAGTATTCCAGTGTCTACAAGTGTACAAGTGCATGCAAAAAAGCATTTCATATTTGTTGATTGACTGATTAGCAAACAGAAGCTGAAAATTCTCACTCAGCCTCGTGGGGAAGGAGAAAAGCAGATGTGCACAAAGAACAGCAGGATGAGTTTAGGTAAGCCATCCTCAGAGTGGAGAGAGTCTGTGCCGCTCTCCCAGCCCCTCTCCCTCCCCCAGCCTGGCCAGTGTCCTCATTAGCCCCACGGAAGTTTATTTATCTCTCCTTCAGTGTTACTTTCACTCCACTGCTATTACTTCACTGTTTGCTCCTCACCAGGCGGTGAGCTCATTGGGGGGAGGGGAGGGTAGCAAAATTCCTGTCTTATTTCTGTGTGTGTAGCGTGCGTGTGTGTGTGTGTGTGTGTGTGTGTGTGTACATGTGTGGGCCCCAGAACATGGTTCCCAGTACATAACGGGTGCAGAATAAAGCCACCAAATATTTATTGTTCACTCCCTGCGTGCCCGGCACTGGGGACAGAACAGTGAACAAGACAAACATTCCTGCCCCCGTGGAGCTTTCATTTTACTGGCGGACATACAACCTGCAAGCAAACCCTGACATACTGGAGGGAAATACATGCTGGGGAGGAAGAACAAAGTATGGAAGGAGGCTAGGAAGTGCTGGGGGTGGGCTGGGGAGGAGGTGGCACTGTTAACCAGGATGGTCTGGGAAGCCTGTCAGGAAACTGAGAGCACAGCAAAGAACTAAAGGGGTAAGCCGTGATCACCTGGGGGTGGGGGAGCCTGGGAGGCAATGGAGCAGCATGAGCAAAACTGCAGATGGGGTCATGAGGTACAAGAGGCAATCCCGCTGCGTGGAACCTTGTAGGCCACCGTGAGGGCCTCAGCTTCTATTGGGGTGCCAGGGGGAGCCACCACAGAGGTGTGAGCAAGCAAGAAGGATGGGAGCACAATGCAGATTTTCAGAGGACCCCTCTGGCTGCTGTGTTGACAACACATCTAGGGGTAAAAAGCGGGAGCAGGGAAATTGGTTTGGAGGTTACTGCAATACTCCAGGGGATAGGTGATAGTGATAGTGGCTTGGCCTAAAGCAGTATCAGTGCAGGTTGTAGTCAGGTTCTGGGTCAAAACAGGAAAGTAGGGTTGACAGGATTTGCTAATGGATAATACTCAAGGTGTGAGAATAAGAGAAGGTAATCCAAAGAGTTTGGGCCTAAGGAACTAAAAAGATAAATGAAGAACAAACTAACAAAAGGACCAACATATAAACCTCCCTCCTTTTGGGTCCTACTAGAGGCAGAGGAATAGGTGAAACAATCCCTCAGCCATTCTCACTGTGTAGGAGTGCACCCCTGTGGAAGACGGTCACCTGGCATAGGTCCTCTCCCATGCTCCGGATCTGACCACCAGGGCATCCATCTCTAGATCCAGACTCTCACCCCCAACTTGGCCTCCTGCACTCTCAGCCCCAGGACCCTGCCATAGGTGGATGGGCACATGGTCTCACACCCATAGAACCTACTCCTGGAGCTCCTTATCAATCCTGAGCAGGTCCAGAACAGCTCAATGGGGCTCCTGATAAAGCAGAAGCCCACATTCTTAGCACATACACAACTGCTAGAGTTTCTTCCCCACACTTTGTGCTACTTGAGGAGGCCATAATATCTCCAACATGGCAGGAGGTGGTACAGAATTGGGGGTGGAGTTAGAAGAGAACAGGAGATAAGAAAGGTAAAGCAAGAGAGGTTGAGGGTCTATATCCCAAGCCCACTCTCACGCTGTGCCTGCCCTCAGCCATTCTACAGCATCTCCTGCTCAAAGGAAGGCCTCCCAGCCCCATGCCACACCTGCTGCCACCACTAATACCGCTGTATCACCCATCTAGAGCTACTCTTCTTCCCCACCCCCTCACCTTCCAAAGAGCAAAAGGGTACTTTGCATTTCTGTGAGATTCACCTGTAAAAACATACTGTTTGGAAAAATAAATAAATAAAAAATAAAAACATGCTGTTTGGGGTTTCTTTTTGTAGGCAAATCCATTCAAGCTATGTCCTGAATATTCAGCTTGAGACAGATAAGTCATACAGAAAAAAAATTTCAAAATGGAGCAAAGGTAGGAAAGTGCTATTTACTGATTATTTTCTAGGCCAAAGACTATGACAGTGGTAAGTTTAAGTGTTTGCTGAGTGCTTACAATGTGACCAACGTATACTGGCTGATGAAAGAAGGACCTACAACAAGACAATATCCCTACTCTCAAGAAGCTGACAATCCAGTCAGGGAAAAACTAACATACGTATCCCAGCAAACAAGCAAACTTTTCCTAAAACCGTATGGCCAGGCTATCAGGGTAAGGATGGTTATGATTCGGGAAGGCTGGGCAAAGAAGGCAGAGACAGGATCAGAAGCAAGGACTTAGCAGAACACATGTAGGAGGCTAGGAGGAGGGTGAGAAGTTCCCTGTGAGCTTTCAAAGCCATGTAAGAGAGACGACTGGGGCCATATGAGGAGCAGCCCGGCCCTCAATGCAGAACGGCCTGGCCACAGCCAGGAGGGTGGTAAGAAGCAAGATGGAACTGCAGCCAAGCAGTGTCCAGGAGCCCACACAATCACTTGGGCACCAAATGAAAGGGAACTGGATCGGAACTGTGGCAGTGGGAACCAAAATTTTAAAAGGGAAGGTCATTTAACAAATACTGAGAACCAATTATGCAGATGTAGTTTCAGGTGCTGGGGATAAGCAGTTTCCAAAGATATTCTGAAGAAAGAAATAACAAAGCAGATTAGACAAAGAGGTTATACAAACCAGCTGTTGACTTTATTTATCATCTGCATCCTGTTCAAAGGCAGGAAGACTGACAAATACTTCTATACTCCAGTCAATGCCTTAACTTTACCTACAACTGTCCTAAACACAGAATATTTAAAGGAAGATTCCACTAGTCTCCTATGCCTGAGGCGGAGTGACAGCCATCTTTACTCTTTCATAGCAATTATTCTGTTCTGCTCCGTTTTACATAAATACGGAAGAAAAGATGTGAAAATTCCTAACTATTTCCCAAACAGTAAAACACAACAGTTGTTAACATTTGATGGGCCTCTTTTCCCCATGCTTTACCTCACTGTGGCCAAGCACCATCTTCCCTCTGCGGGAACTCGAGGAGATGAGGACAATAGGCTGGAGCCTGAAGGGTACCTATGACTCCACGGGCACTAAGGAAAACTTTTCACTCACCTGGGCTCCCTCCCCGCCCCTTGAACCTCCGGAGTCCCCACAAACCTGGCAAGTTGCACTCTGCTGAAGGAGCAGCAAGTCTCTTCTGCCACTTACCATCCCATCCTAACCCACATGCAAATAAAATGCCACACACTCAACTATCAGCCTTTTAAGGTGAGATGCTCCTAGCTTCAGACAAGTAGCCTCTTCACCCACTAAGGAACTAGCTGAGGGTCAAATATGTACAAGGTCCTATGGACACTTTTTTTAAGTAGGTTCCATGCCCAGTGTGGAGCCCAAGGCGGGGCTTGAACTCATCACCCTGGGATCAAGACCTGAGCTGAGATCAAGAGTTGGGACATCAAGAGCGGCTGGGGAGCCACTCAGGCACCCCAGTCCTAGGGACATTCTTAAAGACACTGTCCCCATCTTTATCACATTTATGATACATGGCAAAATCTGAGCCCCTCACAGATTTTTAAATGCAATGCAATAACAACTAAGATAGTAACAGACTTTCTTCCAAGTCTTCCCCAAAAGCAGATGGAGATCTGTTTGCTTTCTAACCCCAATCTACAGGACATAAATGAAATTTATTCAAATGATATTATTATTGGAGTTGGAATTCTAGGTTCTAACAAGAATGAAGAAAAGAGCCAGTCATTACCCAAAAAAATCAGCCTCTCCCCCTCAGAGCCAGTGCAGATCCAAGAAAGGCAAAGCTGGAGGCAAAGCTTGTTGCTATCATTCTGTCACTCTGTGTTCTTCAGCACCCAGCACTCCCTCCAAAAGGTTGTCCTCCCATCATAGCCTTCTGATTGCATTTTTATCTTGCACAGCTGAGGCCAAGCATACACAGCCCAGTCTTTTGGCCATTTACAAAGTAACTGCTAATCAAGGACGTCGCTCCATGTAAGACACCACTGTCAATGCCAGAGGCTCCCAAATGATAAGTTTTTACTTTTGTTTGATCATCTGCCCATATGGCTAATGTGTGCATTTGGGTTTTGTTCACCATCTCAGTACATGGCACACATCCACACATTTTACCAACTATAATGGGGGGGTTGTCAAAGGGATTAGCTCCACAAGGTTCTGACCCTACATGAGATTAAAGTCTTAAAAAAAACTCACGCACCTCACTTGCCAGATGTCACCCACCTCAACACTGTCATAGTCTTCGCTAGAATCCTAGAGACAACAAGGTTCTGTGGGAAGGGAATTTGGTCCACAAATAAACTGTCCCTTTAAAGATCTGTAGCAATTTAAAAGCAGCTGGTTTCTGGTATGAACCAGTCCTCAGAAAACAACTCTCACTTCATCTACAAAGGACAAGGTCCAACAATTCGAGTTTTGGGTATTTAAAAAAAAAAAAAAAAGCAAAGAATTGCTCCACACAGATATAGTCAAGACTCAGACACAATTGCTGGTTCAAGAACAAGGGGCTGGGGTCTTTCAGAAGCAGCAGCCAGGACGTACTGGTCTTGGCAGCTGAACGTAACTGCACTGCTAAAGCTCAGTGTTGTCTAGGTCGGGGACAAAGGGAGGCGCCCTAAACAGAAACACTGTAGCTCAAGGGCCACACAGCAGGTCCGGGACTCACCATGGGAGCCTCAGTGCCACTCAGTCCCAGGACAGATCCAGCAGGGCTGGCCTTGTCCCATGCAGGCAGCTGCCTCTCACTCACAGAGGTGGAAGACCTCTGACAGAGAGAGTACTGTGTGGCCGAAGGAAATCCAGGCATTCTCCTCTCTCCTTTCCCTCCTCCTCTCTTTTTATTTAAGAAAGAAGGGAAATATTTCTATGGCTGAGAAAAAGTTGTGATTTTAAGAGTCCTTCTAATCAGAAAACAATGACTATTTAAAGAATTTCAGTAATACCTGGAATCTCCAAAAGATACTGAAATTGGGGGAAGATGGGTATAATTTTAGTGCTTAAGAGAAGCACTGAGGCCGCCTGGGTGGCTTAGTCGGTTAAGCATCTGCCTTCAGATCAGGTCATGATCATGGGGTCCTGGGATCGAGTCCCACGTTGGGCTCCCTGCTCAGTGGGGAGTCTGCTTTTTCCTCTCCCTCTCCCTCTGCTTGTGCTCTCTCTCTCTCTCTGTGCACCCTCTCACTCTCAAATAAATAAATACAATCTTTTTTTTTAAAAAAAGAGAAGTACTGAAGACACATAATTTCTCCACAGTTTAATTAGAGGTAGTTTCTTACTATATATTTTAGAGGCTTTACTTCTTGGTTTCCTGCCTTAAAGACAGCACATGCTCCATACCAACTACTGCAGTGATAGTGGTGATGATGACGATGATACCAATGACAGCAGCTATTCTTCATTAATCACATTACCATTGCCAGCATTGTTTAAGAGCTATCTACTATCCACTGATCTATCTTTTCTCATTTAATTCTCATTGTGAAGTAGGTACAATTACAAGCCTGAGTTTACAGGTAACAAAAGGAAGACACAGAGAGGTTAAGCAATTTGCCCAAAGTCACACAGTAAGTTGATACAGTTGGCACTTGATCCCAGAAAGTCTGGAACCACTACACTATTAAACAGCGTCTGTATTTATATCTGTTCGCATCTTGATCCAGGAATAGCTCTTAGTTATCACTATTATCTGCAAATCACAGATGGAAGGGAAAAAGAGAATGAAGAATTTAGATAATTTGTCTAGCCAGTAAGCTACAAGGCCAGCAGTCCAATCCAGGTCTCTGACTGCCACATTCAGTACTTTTTCACTTTACCACACTCTGGATGGTTTAATCAGCCAACATGGGACCTCTGTACAGATGGCTATTCCTGGGACCAGAAGAGGTGACACTAGGTCCCAGAGGCACACAGGGAAGGAAGCTTTAAGAAATGAGAACTAGACAAGAGAGTGAAGGCAACAATTGTGCCATGAGGAACCTGCCATCTGCTGCCCACATCACAGCTCTAAAACAGAAAACTCATCCTGTCATATCCTGCCCAAAAATGAACAGATTTGCTGGCTCTCATCACCCAATCTCTTCTCCCACTTCCCCTGAGATACTCTGCCCTCCAGTTTGGCCGGTCCCATTCCCATCCCTGCCCCCACTGCCCCTAAGCCCATCTTTCTCAGGCCTTGGCTCGTGGCAGCCCCGGCACCTGAATTCTACCATATTCAGACCCCAGTAGAAGATGGGTTCCTCCGTGCAGCCCCTCAGCTCCTCCAGTTCTTCCTGAGTCCCTACGCCTATGAGCTCCTTCACAGTTCTAGACAATTTAATACTTATTCATAAACAAGCAGTATAGCTTGCCATTGTTTCTGTTTGCCCAGTGGAAAATTCCTTAGGGGAACAACCATGCTGGATCCTCAGGGAGTGCAGATACTAGAAGGCCTCCAAGTAGAGGCTTGGGAGTCCAAGTGAGATTGGATCTGGACTGCCGCACACTCAGCTGTCCAATTCTTACATAAGTCACTTGCAAAATGCAGATAGACACAGTACCTACGTAACAGGGCATTTCTTTGAAGTAAATGAGAGAATGCATTTCTAAGGTATTTTCCACAATGCCTGACAAAATGTTCCACAAATACTTATGTAAATGATAATGCATCTGCCCGCAGGCCAGCCAAATACTTGCTGAACGTGCAGTTAGAGCTCAGCAAGTAGCTGCAACGCAGTGCCGGGACGTTATCAGAGGTTAGGGCTTGTTTATAAAAACTGGACAAGAAGAAAAACAAGGAGGAGCTCAAGAAAATAAAATATTACAGTGGAATAGGTAGTGGAACAGGGAAAATAAGATCTCAAGATAAAATCAAACCCGTAAATATTTCCTGGGCACTGGCTATGTACAAGTGCTCCAAGGGCCCATATTCGCAGGGCTTACAACCTAGCTAAGCAGTTAAGGCAACACATAAAATAACTAAAAACACAAAAAGTATATACATGCCAAATGGATAGGATAGCCAGCAGTTCCCAGTTTGGGGCAGCGGGGGGTGGGGTGGGGCATGATGACTCCTTTTTACCATCAACTACTTTGTTGTTGTTTGTTAGGTGACACAGGCTATTCTTTATAACCTGCTGATTGAAAAAAAAAATGCCTAACAATAAAAAAACCTACCATGAGAAACCTACTACGAATTCAACATTTTCCAATGAATTTACATGTTGTTAATCACAATAGCGTCTACACATTGCAAAAAAACCCAGAATATATATTTTCGAGACGGCACAAACTCAAGCTCAAGCCATTAACACACACACGGTCACTGCCCAGAGCATGAGGATCACCGGTACAGACCCTACCGACAGCAGGAGTTCAGAGGCAGGGCAGAGACTGACTACAAACTCCTAACAGATTCAACTCAATAACCATGCAACTAACTTAGTTACAGTAAACATTTAACTATGATAATGAAAAACAATGCTTGTAAAAATAGGTAAGTAGATCCAAGCAAGTTTCATAGAAGGAAAGGTAGGTTTGAGGAGATCCTGAAGGATGAGTAAAGGGAAGATGGGCAGAGAGAAGGGGAAAGGATGGAACGTGAGAAAATTAGCACGATGAGCAAAGGAGAGATACAATGGCAAATCAAAGTACTAAAGTCTCCCTTTCTGGAAATGGAGGTGGGGGGAAAGCGAGGAAAGGATAGTAACCTTGGCACAAAATTTAGACTCTCAATACTGAAGGGACACAGCTCTCAAATTTGAGTAGTACAGATGCCAGAGAATGCTTATGCAAAGAGCACAGGCTCCAGAATCCCACAGACCTGGACTTGAATCTGGGATCCACCAGTTCCTACACCCTTGGATGGTCAAGGCTTCCTAAGCCTACATTTCCCTATGTGAAACAGAGATCCAATACTGTTTAACTCCTAGGGATATAATGATTGTGAGGTGAGGCTCAAAATCGGCAACCACTCTGAAGTGCCTAGGACAGTGTCCAACACAGAGCAGAGAACTCAATCATCACCGTGACTACTCAAAACCCACAAGGTAGTCTTAAAGGTAAGGCCGGTTCCATGCTGGTCCACCATTTCTCAAATAGATTTGACCACAGAACAGTTTCACATTAAAATTTACAAACGAACACTAAGGAGCTCAAGAGGTATTAGGTTCACTTAGATTAGCATGGGACAACAAGTTGAAGAAGTGCCTAGCGATCCAAACTATGAATTCAACATTTTGGACAAAAGTTGTATTCTATTAATCACAAATCAAAAGGTCTCCTAGATAAATTAATTGTTGCAGAAAATAATCAGTTTTTAAAACTTCATAAACAAAATCCTCGCCCCTACAAAAATGTAAGTAAAATTCAATCACCTTATTAAGAAATGTTTTAATTTTCTCTAGAACACTTAACAGTCTATGGAACACAGTTTAGGAAGCACTGCCTCAAAGTGGGGTGGGGTGCTGAAACAGAGGACAAGATAAAAAACAGAAACAGGGAAAACAATAAATAAAACCTTCTCCTACATTTTTGTGAATTCTGCTAAATTATATGGTACCTCTTCCCACCACCTACAACTTAAGAACTATTAAAGCACTTACTGTGTGCCAGGAACATAACAGGCATTAGGCAACAGGACTTCGTAAGAGGGAGGAGGGGACACAGAAAGAGGCAGTGAGGGGGAAATGATCAAATTCTTCTTCTGAATTTGGATTTTTTAAAAATATATGTTGGGCGGGGGGTTGCCTGAGTGGCTCAGTCAGTTGAGCGTCCAACTCTTGATCTTAGCATTGTGAGTTCAGGCCCCTCATTGGGCTCCAAGCTAGGCATGGAGCCTACATTAAAAAATATATATCTGAAATTAAAAAACACATGTGCGAGAGGGGTGCCTGGCTGGCCCAGTCAGTGGAGCGTACGACTCTTGATCTTGAGGTCATGAGTTCAAGCCCTACACTGGATGTAGAAGTTACTTAAAAAATTTTTTAAAAAGTATGTATGATTTTACTGAAATCTGATGCTTTTTAAGAAGTGAAAACTAAAGCTTAAAAACAAGTAAGACAATCTGCTACTGCAATAAAAGAGACACAGTTCTGACTGTAGAAGCTTCTTTATCTGACTCTCAAAGGGAGCCCCGCCTGGTGGGGACCGGGGTGGAGAATGGAGACCCTTGAGGTGTGGGTCCCATGGTTGGTTACTTGCTCACTGAAGGATGGACTGAAGGACAGGTTTAGAACTTGATACCCACTCCCAACTTGTATTCAACAACACAAGAGGGGCTACTAAAGGAGATACAGTCCCCCCTCTTCTTGCCTGGCTGAGAAGAGTAGTGTCAGAGGCAGCTGAAAATGGCATGCAGGACTGAAGGCGAGCAGAGGCAGAGACATCTATCCAGAGGAACCAAAGACTCTGTGTCAAAGCGTTCACTCAGAGACCGCTGCCACTCCTCAAACTGAGGACGGTCGCTTAGAGTGTTTATCCACAGTCTGTGCCACCATGCCAGGAGGGGGTTGGGAAAGATGATCCAGTTACTTTCCGTATGTTAATCCTGGCAGCCTAAGCAGCAGCAGAAGGCAAACCCAGGGAAGAGAAGTGGACCAAAGGAAAGTCTGATTAATAATTATACTCTGAGTTTACAGAGCGCTTCTTTCTTTCCTGAAGAACTTGAAGTGCTTTGGAGACATTACTTCACTAGACCCTTCAGGTTCTTTATTTAAACAATTTCACAGGCAAGTCGTAGACAGGATCCAGTACATGGGAAAGTTAAGATATTAAATCCACCCTAACAGATTAGGAAAAGCACATATACCCACATCAATTTGCCCCAGGGAAGTCTAAAGAAAGGGGACTAGCAGCACCTTCTCATAGCTGTTCTGGTGAGTAGTAAAGGCTGCTTCTCAAATACTATTCTGAGAGCTTAGAAAAAAGTGAGTATCCCAAAGGTCCCCAAAAAAGTATCTAGAATTCCACAGAATAGAGAATAGAATAATAGTCCTGCCTCACCCTCCCCACAGATATAGAGAGCCAAAGTTTGCCTTAAATAGTTTATTAGACAAGTCAAAAAAAAGGAGGAAGGAAAGATGAGAGAAAAAGAGAAGGAAAGAAAAAAAACAAATATATATTACCAGGATCAAAGAAGTTTCCATTTTTATCTCAAGAGAGGGATACTGGGTGGGTGCATTAGGCCTGTCTATTGCAGACTAACCAAAGCCGTAGATCACAGGATAAATCACCACTCACTTTTTTTCCTTTCTTATCCTTTAAAAAAAAAAAAGACATACGTTCCTATAAGAATACCCAGTCATTTAAGCATTTACTATGAGACTATTAAATACCAGGCATTGTATTAGGTCTGACTGAGCACAGAATGTGAACAAAGTGCTGTTATCTCCCATGTACCAGAAATGGAAATACAGTGGTGGACATAACCATCAGTATAAAAGTGTCAACACACAGACAAGTAAGTTTATGCTTATGTCCTGCAAGAAAGTCTGAGAATAGCAGAATACAAGACAGAATAACAGAAGGGACCTCCTTTGCTGAGGCAGTCAGGAAGGACCTTGGTAATGAAGTATTATCCTGCCAGAGCCCAGAGGGATGGTGCTAAGCAAAGGCAGGAGCTTTCTCTAGGGGCAGAAGGAAGCACATGCGCACAGGCTGTCAGGTCACGACAGACTTGGGCCTTCCAAGAACCAAGGCCAGTGGGCTTAGAGCTCACTGGGAGAGGAAGAGGACGGCGGGGCAAATGTGGCCCACCGTACCAGCACGCAAGGCCAGTGGGCTTAGAGCTCACTGGGAGAGGAAGAGGACGGCGGGGCAAATGTGGCCCACCATACCAGCACGCAAGGCCAGTGCGCTTAGAGCTCACTGGGAGAGGAAGAGGACGGCGGGGCAAATGTGGCCCACCATACCAGCACGCAAGGCCAGTGGGCTTAGAGCTCACTGGGAGAGGAGGAGGGTGGCGGGGCAAATGTGGCCCACCATACCAGCACGCAAGGCCAGTGGGCTTAGAGCTCACTGGGAGAGGAAGAGGGTGGCGGGGCAAATGTGGCCCACCATACCAGCACGCAAGGCCAGTGGGCTTAGAGCTCACTGGGAGAGGAAGAGGACGGCGGGGCAAATGTGGCCCACCATACCAGCACGCAAGGCCAGTGCGCTTAGAGTTCACTGGGAGAGGAGGAGGGTGGCGGGGCAAATGTGGCTCACCATACCAGCACGCAAGGCCAGTGGGCTTAGAGTTCACTGGGAGAGGAAGAGGACGGCGGGGCAAATGTGGCCCACCATACCAGCACGCAAGGCCAGTGCGCTTAGAGCTCACTGGGAGAGGAAGAGGACGGCGGGGCAAATGTGGCCCACCATACCAGCACGCAAGGCCAGTGCGCTTAGAGCTCACTGGGAGAGGAAGAGGACGGCGGGGCAAATGTGGCCCACCATACCAGCACGCAAGGCCAGTGCGCTTACAGCTCACTGGGAGAGGAAGAGGACGGCGGGGCAAATGTGGCCCACCATACCAGCACGCAAGGCCAGGCTCGGCATCTTGAGGAGTCTGGATGTAAGGGCCTTGCTTTCTCCCTACGTCCTGCATAGTTACCAGACTGATGCCTTCCTCATGGCAGACACTAAGAAAATACGTGCTTAATTCAGCAAATCCAATATAAACCAGTGACCATTTAATAAACAATGCAATGACTTAAAATCTTGGCCCTCAAGAATCTTATAATCTGGTTTGTAAAAAAAGAAACCAGACCACACCTTCACCCCAAAAGACAAATGTTCTTGAGATAAGAAAAATATCCCGAGGCAGCATCTGATTAAACACCAAATGAGACATTCAAGTCATACAGTTCTCTGGAAGGGGGATTAATTGTAGGCTTTTGTGACAACAGCTTTCCCAGAGAGAGTGGGACTCCTCGTAGAAACTGAAGTCTGGGGAGTATTTAACTAAGCCACCTGCAGAGGATACTCCAGGCATGTGGAACAGTGTAAATGGAGGTGCAGAAGTAGAAACGAGCAAGGTCCATTTGGGAGAAATAAGCACACAGGGACAGCTGAGCCCACCCTAAAACATATAGCAGTCCACTGCATAGGCTGCTCCAGGCCAGCTCACCCCGACCTTAGGGCCTTGCTTGGAGACAAGAGAAGATTCCCACAGGCCAGGGCCCCAGGCTGCTCTCCTCCCTGGCACACTCTGAGGGAGCAGGAAAAGGAAAATGAGAGAAACTGTCTGCCCCAAGGGAAGGAGAGGCAGAGAGCTACAGATCCCATTCACTGGGATAAAAAAAATTAAATGCCAAGAAAGGCAAGAAGGGGAAAAAAATTCAAGTTGTTGTAGTATTATGCAACTGAAATTCCATGCATAAGCCAGGAACTCAAAGGTCACAGTTCCCAAAGCAACTGTAACCTGAACCATCAGCGCATGTAGTCTTTGGCACTGCCGGACCCAAAGCAACCTACCATGATCAGCGCCGGGCAGCCCATGCACTGCAGGCACAAACCTACGCCTCAGCCGCCCTGCGGCCCTCAGCACCAGGGAGGCCGCGCCTGCGCTCTGCTCAGAGCTCACCTGGGCTGCCCACATCAGGCTGCACTGGGCCCTGGGCCATTCTCTGGAGGCTCTGATTCTTTTGGGCAGAGCTTCACCCTGACTCGATCCCTACTTAACTATGGGTCTTTAATCCTAACTCTTCCATGGGTTGTGTTATTTTAAAAAGGAGAAGGGAAGTGTAGGTGGGTGGGAGGGAGGGGGTGCTACCACCTTCTTCTCTTGCACGTTGTGGCATCCCAACACTTGCAAAGCCTCACCTTATGGGAAACAGGGCAGGGCGTGGGGGAGGGGTGGCAAGAATGTTGGGTTTCAAAGGACATCTATCAAAAAAGTGAAAAGACAACCCACAAAATGGGAGAAGATTTCTGCAAATCATATATCTGATAAGGGACTTATTTCTAGGGAATATGTAACTGAGCCCATGTTCCTTCCCAAGAAAGGATAGGACACAGGTAGGGTCATCCAGACCTGCACTTATCCTGAGGCCTATATGTTGTGACAGTGGAGGATGGGGCAAGAACCCCCTTCCACATTCATCCTCCAGCCTGTGGGTGGCAAGGAAGACCGACGGGCACCTGGCTTAGAAATGGATGACCATGGACCTTTTTAAAAGAGAAATCACCTGAGGTCCTCCTCTACAATGTTCAATCATCACAACAGAAAAGACTCACCTAAAAAAGGTTATATCCTGGAAATCTTACCTCCTTCTGGGCCATGGCTTATGTGCATAACTGAAATTACAGGCTCACAAGAAGAATGACCTTCCTGTTACTTTGGCTGCCAAGGTGAACAGAGACAAGGGAAGCAATACAGGAGTCAAGGGAAAGCCCAGCTCCTGAGAGCTGTGTGACCAAGACTAGCTGGTCCACCCTGAGCAGCTGACGGGCCGTGAGCATGTCCCTCAAGGATGCTGATAAACTACCCTGCATGACCGCCATGAGAACTAACTGAGGAAGTCTAAGTAAGAACCTACACAACAGGGCCTAACAGACAGGAGGTGCTTATTTCTTCTCACACTTCCTGTTTTACTAAAAATACTGCTACCCAACCTGATTGCCTACTTCATTTACAAAAGCTAGGTCCAAATTAATGTTGTAGTCATTTCATAGCAACAGCAATAACAAATAATAGCAGCTAACATTTAATGTGTGCTTACTATGTGATAAGCCCTATTCTATATGCTGTTCTTTGAACTTCACACAGGATTTCATTTAATCCTCACAAAACCCCATGAGATAGGTACTAATATATACACATTTTATAGGTGAAGAGACAGAAATTTAGTAAGGTACTCATGGTCACATAGTTCTAAGTAGTAGAAGATGGAACTTAACCCAGGCAGACCAACTTTAGAGTCCTCATACTTAATCGTATCATGTCCATCTTCAAAGTATCTGCCCTCACCAAGAATAAAGTAGGCAAAGAGGCCAAAGTGTCACAGGTTCCAAAAACATTCCAAGAGTGACTTCTCTGAAAGAACTGTCAGTCTCTGGTTGACCTTGTGATCACAAAACCATATGGTATGCTTCTACGGAAGACAAAGGCCAGAGCAATCCAAGATGGCATCATCACCCACTATCATCCACTTGATCCCAGGCAGCCCAATTCAAAGTGGGAATATGGGACCATGCTTCATTTCAAAATTGCACTTGCTAAAGGCATCCAAGTATTTTGATACCTCATGGGTAACAAGAAGTGAACAAGCCTGGGAATCTTTAAATTGCCTTCTACCCTACTTGATTCACTTCCTAGTTCATAAATTCCCACTACTTTCTTGCAGCTGGAAAGACAGAACTTCTCATCTTCTCCACTTATCCTGATTATTAATCAGGTTTCCTCTCCCTCTCACATTTTTGTTCTTATGTTCCACACACTCCCAGCCCCAAGCTGCATGATTTATACCTACCTGTTCAGAACATGGTAAGAAAAGGAAATGAAATGCATGAAAAGGAAAAAACTCCACACATTGACGTATCGCAACTTAGAAATGGAAATACCTGATAAAGACAGCTAAAGGGATACAGAACAAATGAGGCTCTGAAATACCACATTTGCAAGCAATCCCAAGTATGTCCCCCAAAAGGGACCCCAGCACTCCTACTTAATAGTAGGAATGTGATCTTGGACAAGCAACAGCCCCTGCTGCACACCCCCTGAGCTTGCTCCCTCACTGACAGGAAACAGTATTTACCGTCCTAGAGGGGCTAGGTGGCTCCGAGGAGGAGGCAGCAAATAAAACAGCCAACAGAACAAACATTATTATGTAAGTAAAATGTCTTCTTTTTAGTCCTGTCTGAACGATATAGGGAGAAGGTAGACCACTAAAATATTTTGTAGAGATCCTGATAGGAGACAGTTTAAGTATTTCATTCTGGTAACTTATCTACATAACCCAGATGGACTTACTATTAAATTCCTTGCCTTACTGAGTAAATATGGCCGAAAATCTTATTAGATAACACAAAGGAGTTAAGATTACAATAGGAAATGACACTGCTCCATTTCCCTGGCCTGTGCTTAAATAACCTCAATACCCTTGTGTCCAACATCCAATTATTCCCAGAAGCCTGGCCCCAATGGATTCAGTACTCATCAGCCTATAGTTGTATTTTTACTAGCAACATGGTGACTAAAATGCTACAAAGAGCCCATATGCCTTAGTCTTTGCTTTCAGAGGATTTTAAGTTTCTAAAAGCTAAAACAGCCACCTGGGTGGCTTAGTTGGTTAAGCATCCAACTCCCGATTTCGTCTCAGGTCATAATCTCAGGGTTGTGAGATGGAGCCCCCTTGGCATTCTCTCTCTCCCTCTCTTTCTGCCCCTCCCCCCCCACTCGTGCACGTGTGCGCGTGCTGTCTCTCTCTCTCTCCCTCTCTCAAATAAATAAATCTTTAAAAAAATAAAAATAAAAGCTAAAACAAACTCACCAACATAAGAAGTTGCAAGTATTAAAGGTTATCAGACTGGCTGTAAACTATTCAACTCTAGAAACTTGTTAAATATAACAGAAATACCCGAAAGCATAGAAATCTGTCATGTAAATCTGGGTTTACTCAAGAACTGAGGGCAAATTTGACTCATCAAAATTAATTAAACTTTTACGCTCCAAAGCAAAAAGGATACTATTAAGAAACTGAAAAGACAACCCACAGAATGGGGTAAAATATTTGCAGATCGTGTATCCGATAAGGAACTTTATCTAGAATATATAAAGAACTCTTACAACTCAATAATAAAAAGTAACCCAAATTTTTAAATGGGCAAAGGATTTGAATAGATATTACTCCAAAGAAGATACACAAATGGCCAATAAGTACATGAAAAGATGCTCAACATCATTAACCGCTAGTGAAATGCAAATCAAAACCAGAATGAAATACAACTTCGCACCCACTAGGATGGGTACAATCAAAAAGACAGATAATAGCAAGTGGTGAGATGTGGAGAGACTGGAACCCTCATACATTTCTGGTGGGAAGGCAAAATAGAGCAGCTACTTCGGCAAATAGGTAGGCCACTTCCTCAAAATGTTAAACACAGAGTTACCATCTGATCCAGCAATTTCACTCCTAGACATATAAATACACAAGAGAAATGAAAACGTATGTCCACACAAAAACTTGCATATGACTGTTCATAGCAACATTACTCAAATTAGCCCAAAGAAGAACTGTTGAATGGATAAATGGAGTATATCCATAAAATGGCCATACAAAGGAATGAAGGTCTCGTGCATGCCACAATATGGATGAACCGTAAAACACTCTGCTAAATGAAATAGGCTAGTCACAAAAGACCACATATTGTATGATTCCATTTATATGAAATATCCAGAGTAACAAATTTAGAGAGACAGAAAAGTAGATTAGTGGCTGCCTAGGGGAAGGGGCGCTGGAGAGAAGTAAAGAGTCAGTGCTATGGGTATAGGGTCTCTTTTGAGGATGACAAAAATGTTCTAACATTGATTGGAGTGATGGTTTAAGCTCTTTGAATACACTAAGAACCAGTGAATTGTATAATCTGAATGAATGAAATGTATGATATGTGAATTACATAATAAAGTTATTTAAAAACCCAACTGAGAACAGTACCCATGTCATCGTCTTTTCCTCACAAAGGCCTGGCACACAATAGGAACTCAATAAATGTTGGTTAAATAAAGAAAATAGAAATGTTGAGTCTTTCACCAAAGATTTCATTAGAGGAAATCGCCACTGCATTTAGTGACTTCGGTGAGACAAGTCCCAGCCTAGAGGAGACAGGAGCCCCTCTCTAGCACCTTCTCCCAGCCCAGCACACACCCCCTAAGCATTAGGCTGATATTCTCAGTCTACAGTTTCTTCTAAACCTGGATTCTAAGATGCTTTGCTGGTGAATATAAAAAGCCAACAAATATTTCTGAAAGCACATGATGTGAGCTCCTGGTCAGGTGCTACAAGGAACAGAAGGGAAGTCTGGGATGTGGTCCCTCTCTAGCAGCCTGGTTAGAGACAGAACTGGCATTCAGGAAATAAGCAGAGACCTTCAGGGCAGTGGATGATGGAGATAAATCAGGAAATAGAGACAGTAAAAGCCTTTGGTCAAAAGTAGGATATTCTTCTGGGGTCACCCAAGTAAATTATTACAAAACTATCATGCCTTGTCCATATGGCCTTCCCCATCCCACAATCAGAATTAATTGCTTCCTCCACAGCATTTTGTTTAAAGCCACCCTATATTACAGTTCATTGTATGTGTTTCTGCCTCACCCCCACCGTGCAATACATCCCTAGTGGGCAAGGACAGTGTTAATGATTTATGTCTCCTTGAATACCATTAGCACCAAGTCCTGCCCTGCATACAGTTAAGTGGATAATTCATATTTGTCAACTTCAAGTACTTACTTCACAAAAAACCTTATCAATGCCTCTTTTCTTATTTCTTAAACCACATTAGTCGGCCAAAGTGACGTTGGCATCTAAGCTGCCAAACAGCATAAAAGCAGAATCCTTATATCGTTACCACGACTTTCACATGATCTACAGCAAGCACCCACACAATGTGGTCCATGCCCACCTTTCTTTCCAGAACTCCCCCCTCCTTCTTTCTTATCATTATGCTTCAGTCCAACGGCTTGCTTGCTCCTCAAGCCCGCAAACCTCCCGCAGGCCTGAACTGTTCAACCTGCCCCAGGCACTCCTCCACTCCCCATTCGCTAGCAGTGTGTGCTTAACTTGCGTACCCTTTTCCCTGGGAGGCCTCACGCATCTCCCCACTCCAGCCCAGATGAAGTACTCTGACCCACGCTTTCACTGGACCCTGCACTGATCCTTCCTGCAGGCTCTTCACACACTTAGGTATCTCTGTGACTATACTTGTTTGTCTGTCTCCCCCACTAAACTGTGAGCTCCATGAAGGCAGTGTTTATTTAACTCACTAGGGTGGGGTGCTGGTAAATGCTTAACTACCTATTCTCCAAAAACATGCTCAAGTCTTTACAGGTATATTTATGTGTACATATGTTTATATTTATAATAAATTTTACTGATATAAAAATGTGTAGCATACGACGGTAATAAAATATACAGAATAGTAACAAATATGTAGTAATATATAATAAAGTGTAAGTAATAAAATACATAATACTCTACTATAAATTCCATATAGCCAGTTCTCACAGAATGCTGTCACAGATTTTTGTCTAACTTGTATCTACAGCCAACTCATGGATGCAATTGATAAATAAGTGAATGTTGATATTTTCATTTACTTTAAGGAGTAAAATAAAACTGGAACAAGAAAGATGTATGTATATCAAACAGGATATGAGCAACTTCTTTGCTGAACTGGACACTAGCTTTCAAACACCAGATGAATATTTCATTTTTTTGTGCTAATTCACAATATAATGGCTACAGACAAGAAACACTAAGTTTGGGGGTGCCTGGCTGTCTCAGTTGGTAGAGCATGGACCTCTTGATCTTAGGGCTGTGAGTTCGAGCCCCACACTGGGTGTAGAGATGACTTAAAAATAAAATCCTAGGGAAAAAAACCCACTAGGTTTGAACTGCAATGTTAACATATAAATACTCCCATCATGGCCAATTTCAAGCTACCAAGTTGACATCTCTGAGAGGACACACAGAGCAGGGAAGAAATTCACCATAGCTCACTGTTACATAGTATCTCCACCATATGGATACAAGAGACAGAGCACTGTTTATGCTAAAATAATAAGGAAGTGATGAATTCTGAGTATTTATTACTCTTGTTTTTAATATAATTTATTTAATTATAAGTTTATAGAATTAATATTTAATAATGTCTGTACTTACCAACCAACCTGCAAAATTACTGAAAATTTAACAAGGTAAAGGCAGGCCATGATTCACTACTATACTCCCAGCGCTTAGTACACAAAAGGTGCCCATGCATATTTGTGGAAACAAAGCATAATCTTGTAGTTACTTCACTCCTAAGAGTCTGCTCTTCTAGAGGGAATCAAGACTTTCCTATAACAAGATTTTACTCTATCTGGGAATTTTGAATGCTAGAGAGAATAGCACAATCTTCCATGTAACGTATTATCTTTCAAAGGAGGGGATCTTTTAATACTTAGTATAAGCTCAGATGTAAAACATTTTTGATAAATTCTCCCTGAGATTTCTTCCACAAAACACTTAGGCACTGGAAAGTTAATTTTAAATCCCTTAACAGTCTGATTTGGTTTAGCACCCTGGGTGTTCCTTAAAGCTCATGAGTTCTGGCTCCTATTCTGGAAAAAAACAGAGCCCAACAAGTATCTCCAGGCCCCAGAAGGTACTGGGGCCGGCATTGAGAACTGCTGGGAGCTTACTCACCGACTCCCTGGATCTCTTTTAGTTAGCTCAGTTTGGGTCCTCCTAATGCTATTTCTTTCTACATCACTGTTGTTACCCTCCCTTTAAGTTTCTTTCTCTGGTCTTCGCACCTCTCCTTGGTTCCCTGTAGATTGCTTCACAAAGCTGGTTTTGGTCCCTGGCTTCTCATCAACCTCCCCACTCCATATCAACTGTCTTTGTCACTAATGACTCCTAGATCTACATCAGACTATCTGAACGCTCATCTCTACTTAACTATTTTCATGACAGACAAAGCCTGAAGTACTTCCCCCAGCTATCAGCAACTGCACTGTCCTTCAGATCACACCATGTATCTCTATGCCTTTGACAATACAAGCCTGGCACAGCGGCTCCTCTAAAAAGGCAGGAGATAGACTCTACTGCATCAGCCAGGATTTGGTGGACCTTTATCTTCTCTAGACTGTATATAATATGAACAAAGCCAGGAGTGAGGTTTCATTTTTCCAAGTATAAAATAAAGCTGAATTTGCTTTTTCAGATTATACATGCTGCTCTCCTCCCCAGACAGTAGCACTGCTACATATGAGCCCTCTTTCCCCCTTGTTGTCATCTTCACCCCATCCCAAGCAGGAACATACCCTGGATTTCCTAAACATCTACTAGGTCTATCGCCCTTTCCCCATTTCTGGTCATCAATCTGTCTTCATTACCCACCAGGGGAAGTTATCCTAAACTGCCTGCCCATGGGCCCACCAGGCCTCCAGGCCATCTTCCCCAAGTACTTTTCACACAGTGCCACTACCCTATTTAAGAACCTAAAGCTCCCTATCAAAATCTAAGAGAATATTCCTCTTCCTAGGAGATAAATACTTAAGTATTTAGTAGTCAAGGAATGCAGTGTCTTTAATTCATATGGAGAGGAAGAAAAAAATATGAAAAGCAAATGGTGCAAAATGAAAACAACTGGTGGTTCTGGATAAATAAGAGTTCCTTATACTATTCTTTCACTTTTCTGAAACTGTATCAAAACAAAGTTACCAAAAAAAACCCCACACCTCTCATCTTAACATCAAAGTTTGACAATGAACAGCCCCTTCTCACTAAGCACTTCAGTCCGGCATGTTGATGATGGACACATCTTTATCTAGTATCTTGTTTTTGTTCCCCTTCTCTACACCTAGACTCAGGATTTCCCCTGCTCCTCCCTAACAACCAGCTTCCTTCACTGACTCACTTCTTCCAGGGGTGTTAAGGAAGGAAAAGAACTAACATTTACCAACCATCTGCTACCAGCCAGGCCAGTATCGCACTTGGCACTTATTGCATATTCTTTCATTTAATTCTGCTAACAGCTCTGCAAGGGAAGCAAGAGCTCAAGCCTTGGAGAGATTAAGACCCTGGCCCAAGATTACAGAGTGCAGAGCTGGAATGGGATCCCAGGTTAGCTTCTGCGGTCCACAGCACTGCCCACACCTCACTACTCCCCCTTCCAGACCAACTTACCCACAGCCTCTTCAGTCGCTGTATTTCATCCATGTACTTACTGCCTTCTTCGCACCAGGCCCTGTTCTAAATGCCAGGGATCCATTAGAGGACAAAACAGATAAAGCCTGTGACCTCAGGTAGCTTCCATTTGACGGTAAAAACTGTATTCATCAAACACTCATATAGTGCTTACTCCATGTCAGGTGTTAGGCCAAGCATTTAATTAATAAACATTAATTTGTTTGATCCTCGTTAAAATTCTATGAGTTAGGTATTATCCTTGGAAATGAGGAAGTGGAGACTAACAGGGTTCCATAATCTACCCAAGTTCACATAAGTAGTTAAGTGGTGAAGCCAAGACTTAAACCCAGGCGGTCTGGCTCCAGAGCCCAGGCTACTATGCCTCTCAATAATAAGTAAAACATGCTAGAAGGTGGTTTAAGTACTCTAGAAAAAAGGAAAAAGTAAAGCAGGAAAAAAGGAATTTAGAATACTGGGGGACACACTGAAATTTTAGACTGGGTGGCACAAGTAACATTTAAGCAAAGGCACGCAGAGCCAAAGGAGGTCAACCGTGCACATTGTGGGGAAGACTGCTTCACGGAGACCGAACAGTCTGTGGAAACGTGTGAGGCAAGTGCCTGGGATGTGCAAGGAACAGCAAGGCAGCCAGAGATGCTAGAGCACAGGGAGCAAGGGGAAGAGTAACCACTGCCTTTTCAGCAACACGTGGTTTACCCCAGATTCTCTGTATTTGCTTGGTGTTCTCTAACTGCTCTCTTACTATTTATCTTGACTCCCCAGATGAACTGTGAACTCTAAGAACAGAGCCTGTAGCTTCTACCCTCTTTGTGCATCCTCAGTACTTTTAAGTTAATGTTTACCGAATCCGTCTGCCTTGCCTCTGTGGATTCCATAAACTACAAAGAAGACAAGCAGATCCTGTGAGGGCAGCTTCAGACAGCTCTGGCCATCAGTCCTCCTGCACTAGCGGTAGCAGTAACCTCTATCTGTGCTAACACTGCTCCTATGAAAGTATCAGTATGTACCTGTAGTTTGTTTCCAAGCACACCTGCAAATGTTATACTCTAATTTTATCTCCAGGATATCCCTTTAAAGATTTTATTTCTTTATTTGAGAGAAAGAGAACACAAGCAGGGGGAAGGGCAAAGGGAGAGGGAGAAGCAGACTCCCAGGACCCTGGGATCATGACCTGAGCCAAAGGCAGATGCTTAACTGACTGAGCCACACAGGCACCCCTCCAGGATGTCCCTTTAAATGGCTGATAGCCAACATCTCTCTACTTTGCAAATGGCAAAACTGTGACACAGAACCACTAAGTGATTCACTTGAGCTCACTGCACAACAGCTGAGTCAAGGTTTTCTCACGTAGACGAGGAGATCAGGGAATGTAGAGGCACCTGGCACCTGTATCCTCCTTTGTGACCCACCCCCACGCCATGGCGGGCACAGGGCCTCCCCGACCTAAGACTCTGAGGACCCCTGACTCTCAGATTTCAGATGTCCTGGATCACAAGTATGCGTTCTCTGAAGGTCAGTAATGACTGAACACAGTGAAGGGTCCCAATCACATCCACACTGGCAAAGACCAAGCATTTAGTTAAGTCATACAGAACTTAGGTAAATGGAATGAGACGCCCACGTTACTTTAAGATAAAAGCCTTCCCTTTATTCCTTTCTCATCAGGTGAAGAATTTCCAGATTCCTTTTCCCATAGTTCCATGGAACTCAACAAGCTATCGCTACTCACAAGGAACTAAAGAGTATGCATCACACATTCCCCTATTTCTGGTTTCAGTCTATAAAGGAAACAAAAAGAAAATCCCTTTTTGCTCTAAGTAAGAAATGGTAGTTTAGCTTTTCCTCCCATTTTATTTCCAAAATAAATGACTCCAATTTAATTCCGTTTTATTTTCCAGATCAAGCCCAGAACAAAATGAATCATTTTCCATAGGCTGAGGAGCAACGGAGGAGAAGAAAGCCAAAAGAAAGAACGTGTTTGTAGCCGTAAGTGAGAGCGTGGGTGCTGTGGCTGCTATGTTCCATTTAGGAGATGAGCTTTCTCATGAAGGCATCAGGAAATGGCAGGAAGTACACGGAAAGTAAAGGCAGTGCCTACCCTTAGGCAGCTTGGCCGCTCAATATAACAAGTGACCCTTTAGCCCCGGGACTGCTTCTCCTTTTCCAGAAGCCCAGTGACCAGCCCAAGCATGAGTCCTAGAGAACTGCTATTGTGGGAGCGTGGGACCCCAAAGCCGAGGAGGTAGCTGCCTATGTCTGCAACTGTTAGAGGGAGTAACAGCATCATTCCTTACAAATGGCAAACAGTCTATGAGTAACAGCTATTAGAGGTGTGTTGGCTCCAAAAACCATAATTAGATTGTAACAGTGTTAACTTTCCTGATGCTGATCACCATACTGTGGTTACCTTTTTCTTGATAAATTCATGCTGAAGTTTTTAATGGTAAAAAGGGGCACGATGTCACCAACTTTCAAATGGGTCAGCAAAAATGAGAGGAGAGTGGGGAGAGAATAAAAAAGCAAATGGGACAGAATGTGAACAATTAATAAAATCTAATTTAACAGACCTAGATAACAGGTACAAGTTGCTCTTGCAACTTCTCTGTAAATGTGAAAGTATATAAAAGGAAAGTTATCCAACAACAGAACTTTACCTGTGCCCCAACAAACAGGTGGCCATGCTCTCCCAGTAATAGCAGGAACCACCTCCCACCTAAAGCACCCAGAGGCCAAGGCAGCAGAGGGGGCTGGCACAGTGACACTCACGGGGAAACAACTGGAACAATGAACAATGCTGACAGAGGTTGAGGAGCACATAAGGCAGCCGCTATCTCTGGGCTTTTCTCTGGCATCAAGTCATGCTCTCAGGTTTTTCTCCCGAATCAAGTCATATTCTCAGCACATGGAAAAATAAGGCCAGTTTTTTTGTGTTTTGTTTTGAGAGAAAGAGGGAGGTGAGACAGCACAAGCAGGGGGAACAAGAGAGGGAGAGGGAGAAGCAGACCCCTCGCTGAGCAGGGGGCCCAATGCGGAACTCGATCCCAGGATCCCGAGATCATGACCTGAGCCAAAGACAGACGCTGAACCAACTGAGCCCCCCAGGTACCCCAAATAAGGCCAGTTTTACCAAAAGGGGACTGGGAAGGCATGAAACTTGAAGCTTCGGCATCACCTGGGGCTCTTCTCTCCCCTTATCTCTTCTATCTAATCAGTGTCCTCTTTCCAAAATGTCTCTGGCACCAAGTCCCTTCCTCTCTATTTCCATTGCCAACAACTTGTTCCAGTTCCCTGTCATGTCACACCTGAATTACTACCGATCACTCAGGGTGGGCGAACCATGACTTGTGGGCCAAATCCAACCTGCAAACAAAGAAGGGTTTTACATTTTTAAATGACTCAAGGGGGAAAAAATCAAAGACTATTCTGAGACATGTGAGAATTAATATGAAATTCAAATTTGGAGGGCCATAAATGAAGCTTTGTTGGCACACAGCCATGCCCATTTGTTCACCAATTGTCTGTGGCTGCTGTCCCACTACAATAGCAGCTGGGCAGCTGCATCAGAGACCACATGGCCCACTGAAACCTAAACTATTTACTTTCTGGCCCTTCGTAGGAAGTTTGCCAGCTCCTCCCACAGGTGGTCTTGCTTGACTTTCATCTTTCCCGCCTCCACCAGATTAACGGACACAAAATACAATTTTCACACTGCTGCTCAGTGTTCCAACACCTCTGATGAACTCCTGGTTGCCTATAAACTTCACATTGTCCCACGGCATTCACCAGATCAGGTGAATAAACTTGCTTTTAGCAAGAAAAGCCCACAAAGGCCATGGCTTTGCTCATGCCACTCTCTGCCTTTTAGAAAACTCTTCTTGCCTTCAACTGCTAAGCCTACCTTTCAAAGCTCTGGGAGCATTTCCTGGTTCCCTTTCCTCTGCTTCCACAGCACCCTATACTTACCCTCATCACAGCTCTTACCACACTACCCTGAAATCATCTATTTGTGTGTCTGTCTCCCCAGCTACAGAAACATTCCAAGAGGGCAAGGAACATGTCTTACTCATCTCCCAACACCCAGACAGAACGTGGCACAGCAGTCCACCAGCACTGGACTCAACTGCAACCCAGTCAGGCTGGCCTCCTCACCGCTCTCAATGCATCCTGCTCACTCAACTCCAAGCTTTGCACACACCAGCACCTACACAATCCTACTAATCACCTGGGACACAGTCTACAGGCCCAAGTGAGTCAGTGTGGACTAGGGTTCAAACCCCAGGCTCTTCCCACTCACCTGCTGTGTGCCCTTGGACAAGACACTTGTATCTCTGAGTCCTCATCTACAAAGCAGGTATGAGATAGTACCACCTACCTAACTTGCAGGGTAGGCGATGCACACATAGCATCTAAACCAACACTTTGTATATAATAAATCCTCAAAAGGTAACACAGTTGACCCTTGAGCAATGGAGGGTTGAGGGTGCTAGCCTCCACGCTGTTGAAAATCTGCGTGTAACTTTTGACGCCCCCAAATCTTAGCCATTAATGTCCTACTGTTGACCAGAAGCCTTACTGATAACTTAAACAGTTGATTAACACATATTTTGTATGTTATATGCATTATGCACTATATTCTTAGATTAAAGTAAGCCAGAGAAAATGTTATGAAGAAAACCATAAGAAAAATACATTTGTAGTACCATACTGTACTTATCAAAAAAAAAGCTGCATGTAAGTGGACCCACACAGCTCAAACCCATGTTATTCAAGGGTCAACTGTAGTTATTGTCCTTAAAACTGGAGTCACCTGTCTGTGCCACTTGGGTATTTCATTGCTTTTCTTTCCACTTTGCCCAAACTTTTTTTACATTTATACTGTATCTTCTGAAGCAGATGAATTCGTCAAGAACAGGGTAAGGTCATATTTTTCTATAAACCTGTGCCCTGTCCTAATACCCAGTATAGTGCAACACGTGGAAGAAGAGACCAAAATATGATAAATTAATAAACAGATTATTCCAGGAAGACTAATAGTTGGTAATAAGAAAAAGAAGGCAGAGTTAACCTTGGATAAGGCCGAGAGTGATAAGGTAGAGAGCAGAAGCTGAAGGCAGGGGGCATTTGAGGGTACTTTTATATTAAGCATGAACCCACACATGCTCTGTCCCTGGAGGAGAAGAAACCCAATGTCTCAGTATTCTGCTCCAAACTTCATAAGCAACAGTCACTAACAGTATTAGCTAACATGTAGGGTGCTCAATGGGTAACTAGCAGAATTCTACGTGCTTACAACCAAATAAAGTGAATAGGATTGTTGTGCCACTGCACAGACGAAGAAACTGAGGCCCAAGGAGGTTAAAGTACACACCCAAAGTCATGCACCCTAGTAAATGGTGCAGAACAGTCTAGTTCCAGTGTTCATGTTCTTTTTTTTTTTTAAAGATTTACTTATTTGACAGAGAGACAGAACACAAGTAGGCAGAGCGGCAGGAAGAGGGAGAAAGAGAAGCAGGCTCCCCACTGTGCAGAGAGCCCAATGTGGGGCTCGATCCCAGGACCCTGGGATCATGATCTGAGCCACCCAGGCGCCCCTCCAGTGTTCTTGTTCATAACCACTCCACATTTTGGTCTTTTTAATCTAATTTAGCTCCAACATTCACGGGCTGAGAGATATCAGGCAAGTCATCTCATCTCACTGAGCCTCATGTTTCTCAACCTGTTAAGTGGGCACCATATACTTAACTGTTGTTAAGGATCAAAGGAGATTATGCCATAAAGTGTTTTTATGAAGTAGACTCCTGATGTATTAGTTCCTTTCCCACCTGTCCCATACTTCAATATAAGTAAGGTTTTTAGGCAAAACCCTTGGCCTGCTTTACTCTACTAGTAGGGAATGATCTACACTTCACCCTGCATTTTCTTGCCTGTTGCCTTTGCCCAAGCATTTGGGCCTCATGAAAGCCTGCAGAAATAATGTGGAGACAAGGATGAAGGAAAGTGTGCATGGAGCCAAGTGAGGCAGCACAGAGATGGTCCAGATGAATCCTGGTGGGCAAATGAATACTGCATGAGCAGAAGCTGGCCAGCCAGACGCTGCCAGGATGCGCCCTGACGGCCATAACAGCATCTGGTTCTGTCTGTCGCACCAACAAGCCGGGATGATAGACCTGGGAGCCTGTAAAGGGAGAGCCCAGTAACTCCTGTGGCTCTGAGGCTGCACACATACTGGGGGATGGAGAGGGTCCACGCAGGTAAGTGACGCAGTCATTTTCACCGATGGTGGAAAATCAGACTGTCTGAAAAAGTTGTATACAGAAAAAGTAAAATTTTAAATTCCTAGAGAGAAAATTCTGTTGCAAAATTCCTTTACTGTGAAGAATTAAATTTAAAGCCAAGAAGTACAGACACACACTATTGTATTTTGGAAGTCAATACAATTTCCATACATCAAGTTTGCTTAACGCAAGGGATACCTTTAAACTGATGAACACTTCTCTAGAGTCACTGGTCATGGACAGAGAGAACTTTTCATTAGCAGCATGCAAAAGAATCCTAAGTATTATTACCAAACTGAGTCAACTCAATTTCCAGGAGACATAAGTAATTTCTACTTGAATGGACCCAATCATAGTGATCAAAGGTCTTATAAAAGATTAAAACATAAGCAAAAACTATCTCACTAAGCATATCAAGCAATAACAAGCCCCATTACCCCTTTTTCACAATATATCAGTTTTCAAATATAGCACATGACAAGGAGATACGTAAGGAAGATGGAGGAGTAGGAGGGCTGGCAGATACCAATCACTACAAGGCTACCACTGGGTGCCCAGGTCACTGTTGGCACAGTGATGTGGTCCTAGAGTTAGAAAGGAGCCACAGTGGTAACATGGTCTGATTTAATTCCCATGCCCAGAACTGCTCCCACCCCTACTAGAACACCTGGAAAGGGCACAGCCCAGCAATACACTCCTCTAGCAAGGGCTACTGGTCTTTTGGAGCATCTGTACCTACCTCCAAGCAAGCAGTGATTACGCAAGGACAAGCACACCAAACCCGACAGATCAGCAGTAGTGATGGGTCTAAGGGCAACCTGCAGGAAAGGGAGGTGGCCCCAGCCTTTCCTGCTACCAAGGTGCAGGGCTGGTCCTCAGAGAGGAGCTGCAAAGAGATCCTCTGTTTGCTAAAACACAAACATTCCAGAAACGACAGCCACGGAGGTGGGTAAATTTCGGAAATTCTCAATCTTATGTGCATGAAATGAACAAAACTGAATCAAGAAGAAATATTTTGGCAGTAAGTATAAATTTTCTCACTACTCCACGTTCAGGGCTCCCTGGCCAGTGAAGTCACTTATTATAGCACACTATGGTTTTCTGGATTTGTGTCAGCCTGCCCTGAAGTATGGTAACTTCTTATAGGTAGACATTGTTTTACTACCTGGCACTTGCTTTATTATATAGCACTTATTCAATAAATGCACACTAAAACCAAGTCCCAGTGTGTAACCTAAAACTCTTAGGTTATGAAATTTCTTCGTTCCCTGGCTCCCTGAGGGTGGTTGAGGTCCATGGGCTTCTTGGTGCCCCACCCAGCCCAGGGAGGTGAACAAGTAAATCCTGGGGGCTGATTCATGTTGCCATCTCATGAATTTCTTTGCCCTGCCCAATACTGTCTTTTTCGTCCCCATTTTGTCTTCCTTTTGCTCCATCAACATTTCACTTTACAACGAGGTGATTTAGAGTCATCCAGCCTCTGCAACTTATGGACCTTACCCTCTCTGGAACAGTTTTCCTATGATAAAACAGGAGCGACAGTACCTACCTGAAGACTAGATATGATGTGTGTATACGAAAGCATTTGGCATGGCATCTGGCCCACAGTAACACTCAGTAAGTGACAGCTATTACTACATAACTGTCCACACGATTCACTTGTCTAAAGATGCTCAAAATGCCAAAAGCAGAAGGTTAATTTTTTCCCCCTTCCTCTACAAGTCTGGTTTTGAGAAAAACCTGTTTGGAAACAAACTGGCACATGTCCTTGTCACTAGTCACAATACACCCCTTTTCCTTTTTCACAGGGAAAGAAATGACCCTGACCAGTTATGACCAAACTGGGTAAAAGGTTCTGTTCCAAATATGGTTAGGACCCCAGACTAGCTTATTTAATTAAGTAAGAAAATGAAATTTAAATCATCCGTAAAGTCGTTGAGCTAGGGCAGTGAGAGGGCTTGCTCGGGTTCTAGGTCTTGGGAATCAGCAACCCATGCCAAGCAAAAAGGTAGAGGAGGGAAAGGAAAGGGTTCTTCATCTTTTCTGGGAGCAGTGCTATAATCAATACTCCTTCTAGACCCCATGGTCCAGCCCCTGGGTCCCTGAAGACTCTTTACACTGTCCTAGGTATCCCTTTTTGGAAGCCCACCTAGGCCCCTCTAAATGCTTCAGAATTACCTTCTCTGACTCTGCCCCAATTTTAACGGAATATACCAGTTAACCTAAACGCATCTCTCCAGTAGCATTTCAGATGATAACGTAAAAGTAAAGAGAGAGTTAAATGTGAAAATGGAGGGAAGGTTGTAACAGAGGAAAGGTGACCTTCAGGACGGAGAAACTCTTTTAGGTGCAAGTCTACCCAAGTCAGCTGCCCTTAACTGGCCCGTGAGAGCACAAATCTGGAACCAAATGCCTACTAAGCCTGAAGTGGCTTCCTCATGTAGAAAGCAGTGATCCTCACAGCACCTACCCTCTACGACTGTTGCGAGGACTGAATGAGTTCGTCCATGCAGAGCCTGGTACACAGGCAATTGTCTCTAAGTGCCTGCTGCTGCTACCAGTGCTAACGTCATTATCATCATGTTGCTACTTTTCTTGCTTCTTTTCCTTTTCCACTCACAAACCCAACAATTCTCAATCAAAGGCAGCTTTGGTGAAGGAGGTGAGAGAAATGAGGGGGAAAGACAGGGAAGAGTGCAGCTGGGACCTTCCCAAGTCAGCGTTTTGTAGGCTGGGAGCAGTCTGCACTGAAGGTTTATTGCGGTAACGCAGAGGGGCTACAGGAGCTGGAAGTATTGCCTACCGTTGATCATCCTTTTGGTTAATTACTCTGCTCCTCTTTTTTTCTCAAGCTCCAACACTGACACAGGGAAGACCTCCCCAAACTCAAGCTTCCTCCATACTTTACTTAAATCAATAACAGAAAAGAAGCAGGGCAGAAGAGAGGACAAGGCTGGGACCACACAAAGCTTCGCTTTGCCTTTTAGTTATTATTTAAAATAGTAAAGAAGTCAATAAAAGCCACTAGTTAACCACCTGCTGTCTGTCTCCTTCCAGAGTTAACCAAACCAGATCTTTCATTGGATATACAATTAAATAGACCTCTGTAGACCTATCTAATGAAGAAAGACTCCTTTCCTGGCTTCCATTCACACACCAAGACATGCTCACTTCTCCCTTCCTGTGATAGACGCTGAGCAGGCCCTGCAAGAAGGATGCAGGGAGACCCAGTTGTTCTTACTACAGAACTTAATACTTAGCAGAAGCTCCTGCCCTTCCTCTTCTACCTGTCAGCCAGGTACTAACCAACAGTCCTACTTCTCCTCCCTTCTGTAATTTGATTATCACCACTTTTATTTATTTTTTCAAGATTTTATTTATTTGACAGAGACAGCAAGAGAGGGTACACAAGCAAGGGGAGTGTGAGAGGGAGAAGCAGGCTTACTGCCGAGCAGGGGCTCGATCCCAATGACCTGAGCTGAAGGCAGGAAGGCAGACGCTCAACGGCTGAGCCACCCACATGCCCCACTTTTATTTTTTTGTAAATTGTGGCAGTTTCCTCTGTGAAATTCTGACTCCACAATGACAACAAGTCAATGAATTGCAGGGTTTGGGGTGACAGTTTCCCTGTCCTCCCTCCCCAGTTTCTTGATGACTACAAGCCTTCATACCCAAAGATAGCTAAAGCCCAAACCATGAAAAGAGCAAGCCATGTACAGCTGAGCCCACGGGGGTAGGGATGTTCTACCCACTGGTATATCCCAAGCATCACAGAGCCTGACACCCTCCACCATTCCACCCAACTCTACAGGATCAGAGCTGAATTCTGAAAAGTGGAACCGAAGATGGGGGAGGGGAGCATGGAAGAAGGGGAAGTCCACAGAGAGTTTAGGTAAATTTCCAAACAATATCCCCATCATTCCCAAAACTTACTGCATTATTTGTAGAAGCTAAAGACTGAAAAGGAATCAGAATTTCAACCTTGCCATCTAAAGGAGAAACTGAGAGCCTTATTACACAGATTTTAGCCCAGTGCCGCCATGCCTCCAGGTTTACAATTTCAACCCACAAGGTAAGTTTAAAAAGCCTGGGTACTAAAGATATCCCCTGAGTTAGAAAATCACAAATTTCCTGTCCACAAACCACCTTGCTTCTCTCTGTCCGTATTCTCACCTTCTGGTCTTACTAAATACTTCATACTCTCCAAATATAGATGCTTTTTCAGCTCTAATTATTTTTTTCTAAAGTAATGACTCTCCACCTGGCTAGAAGAATGCTTCTGGCTCAAGAAAAAGTCCAGGGTGCGATAACTTTACATCAATGAAAAATAAAGCCTCAGTACAATCACGGCTCATCAGGCCCCAGGGAGGCACCAGCTACAGGAGTTAGGGACTGACATCTGCTCTTTAGTCACCACTAAAGCTTGGGAGTTAAGAGCACACACTTCGAAACCTGACAGCCCAGGTTTGAGTGCCAGCCCTGCTCTCACTCCTTCAACCTAGGGTCTCAGCAAACCCTAGTTCCTTATCTGTAAAACTGGACAGGAACCAGGTCCATATTCCTCAAGATCATTTGCAAGAGGAATACCCACACTATGTTTTTCCTATAATTCTGGAATTAACCGTAGTTATTTATTATACTATCAAAAAAGTTCAATGTGTTCCAATAAGAATTCACTTAGGGCTGAAACAATCTCAAATTTCTCACCTGAGAGTACATTTGACAATCAAATACAGAATTTATAATATCCTCTTAAAGGCTTTTTACAGATGTGCCCACAGGAGAAAGCAACCACAATACAGAATTGGCATCTGTGTGGCCAGGTAATGAGAGGGCAAAGCCTTCCTGCTGGCAGCAACAATGCAAAATATTTTCTCACTATAAAACCCAACTCATTCTCATCCTTGGGGTACAAGCCATCATCCTAAATGATTGTCTACATAGCAAACTGTCAGATGGGACCAAATACACACGGATGTTCTCATGTTTAAATGCCATTCTCTCCATCTACAAACCACTAAAAAAGAAAAAAGTAATAAGCCTTATTTTAAAAAGACACTTTCCACAATACCCTGTTACTTTTCACAGCACCTCAAGTTAACCTTAATTAATGTCTGTGTTAAACAGCAGCATTAAAAGAACGGAACTGTGATCTGCATTCTTGGAAACACTTTCCCTGAATTAAACCTCTGGAGAAAAACCATCCAAGACAGAGGGCTAATCCGTGCCCCCTAATGGGAGGATGTAGAGGCCTTGCCTGAGGGGCCCAACAAACAATTGTGATGACTAGTTTACCATCCATGCCAGAACCTGCAAAGCCAGAACCTGCAAAGGCTATCACTACGTCTGGCTTTCTGCTAACACAAGGCGAGCCTCTGATGTGTGTAAGGGCTCCTCGAAGTGGTTTTTAAACTAGGAATTTACAGTGTACCACACAGACCTCCAATAACACTATCACCTTGTAAGGCAGTTAGGCAAAGGGGGGATGGCTCATAGATAAGTGACGTATGTGGCTGCCATCATCTCACCCAGTCCACCACTACCCTAAGAAAATAAAAGGAAAAAGCACTTCATGGTTCTCGTGGCCACCTGCCCAGAACGACCCAGCAACCCACCCTCAGCCCCTGCTAGACTCCAAATCAAGGATATCAAGACAAGGACCTACCCCCTGGAGGCCGGCGCTCGCCTGGCCACGGTGCAACAGAGGAGCCCCATACCCCAGCTCGACTGGAAGGCCAATGGCCCGGGGTTGGGCTGAGGCGGCAGGGCAGGACGCACCCCATCCCTAAGCCTCCGGACGCTAGTTAAGAGATCTTCGCCCTCGCCCCCAAAGCTTCTCCAGAACACTCAGTCCCAGCCACTCTCCCTCCCACTCCCACAAGACGCTGGAAGCCTTCCCCCACCCCCCGCTCCCCTGGCACTCCGGGGCACGCGGGGCGCACTTGACCGAACATCCAACTCCTGGAGGTCAAGGACAGGGGCCAGGAGGGTGGGGGAAGCGCGAGGAGGGGCTTCCTCGTCGGCTCTGCCGCCTAGCTAGGGAAAGGGCTCGACGGGGCCGCCAGAAGGAGGCGCCAAGCGCCCACGGCGGGTCCCGAGCCCTCCAGGCTGCCCAGGGGAGAGGTCTTCAGCTACAGGTCCGGTCGCGGCGGTCGCCGGCTCTACAGCCGCCCTCTGGGGGCCCCGGAAACCCTGCGCTCGGGGCGCGGGTCGGATGCGGCCCCCATGGAACGGTTGGGGCCGGTCTAGGTCCCGAAGCCCTGTCCTCACCTCCGCCTCATGCTGGTGTGTCCCCCGGCGCCGGCGTTCCCTGGCCGGCCCGGGCCGCCGAGACCCGCTCCGGGCCCGCAGCCCCGCAGCCCCCGCGCGCCAGCCTCAGCGTCCGCGCGGGCAACAGCAGCAGCAGCAGCAGCAGCGGCAGCAGCTGAAGCAGCGGCGCGGCCGCCGGCTGGGCGGGCACATGGGAGGGCGGGGGCTGCGGCCCTTCAGCCTTGACCATAGGACCCCAGCCTCGGGGGCGCCAGATCTAAGTGCGCCTCTGAAACTGGCAAGCGGTTCCCTCCCTCAGGGTTGCCGTTGCTACCTGTAGGCTCAGACTTTGCCAGAATCTCAAGACTATATGCAAAGGTAAAGAAATGGACTGTCGCCACTCCCTTCCTCCTCTTTACCCCCCCGCATGGTCCATATGGTACATTCCTCAAAGCCGGCCCAAGTGAGAAAGCGAGGAGTTGATTGGTTGGGAATCTTGGAAGGGAGCGAGGAACCACACAAAATGGCCAATGGAAAAACACGGTGGGCATATCAAACCTGCCAGAAGGGGAGAAGAGAGGATGCGTTTAAAGGGAACTGGTTTGTTGCCCTCAGAAGCAGCCACAAAACAAAACCAGAATTTTCTTCCTGATTTTATCCAGACGGGAAACAAAGAGATTAGGGGATCCTCAGATTTTTGGGTTAGAGCTAAAACAAAATATAGACAGAATTGAACCGGATTATCTGTGTGTGACTTTCGGTAGATTACTCTCAGCCTCAGTTTCCTCATCTAATCCAATGACAATATTGGTCCTTTTCCTATTCTGTGACGCTATAATCCTTCGCGTGGGCTTAGCAATTTTTACATATATTCTTCAATTTCCGGCATGCTCCCCCATCTTAAAGAACGTTGGTTGAAAGTTAGATAGACTTTCAGACACCAAATCCTTTATACAGACATTATAAACGCCATCTTTTGTAAAGACAAATTCAATATTCTTTGTCCCTTCTCTCTTAAAGCAAAGCATTCTTCTTACGTGTGGAGAGCACCCCAACTCTCTACTCCCCCCCACAAATATCTCATAATTTCTACTCTTCCAAGAGTCACCTTTTCTTCTTCTTTCTTCCTCCACAATATCAAAATTTCAATTCATAATTACTACACCTGTTGAACCATCCAGAATCCCTGCCTTTCGCAGCAAAGCTCGCTAGGCAGTCCTCATTAGAGTTGCTGAAGTGCTGTCTGAAGTGTCTGGCATACCATTCAACTATTCATGGGCAATTATGCTTTTAGTCACACTACATGTCCAATTCAAGACTTTGAAAACATCCCTTGGGGGCTAATCTGCTCTATTTTAGAGCTTTATACAGGCAGCTAGGCCTACCTTTTGGCCACCAAACTTCAGACCAACTCCACCTTGATTTTTCAGAACTTTTCAACCTTCCGTCATCTGCTCGCCCTACATCCACTCAACCTTCTTCCAAATTACATGAGATGTTTGGGATACTTTTCTAATAGCTCCACTCTCCATACACATACCCTCAACTCATCTTCCAACTATTATTCAGTGAGTTCTAGAAAGTCCGGTTTCTCCCTGAAGTCTTCCCAGGTTGATTAACGGAAGCTGCTAGCTCATAGAGCTCCCATTTCTACTCAGTGCCACCATAACCCTGAGTTTCTGCCCCAATATGCAATTTTTATTAATATAGCTACAGCAGCAGCTGCTTACATTCATTAAATGCTTACTATGTGCTAAGTACTGTGGGAAGTGCTCTGCATGTATCATTATTACACCATCACAAGAACTCTATGAAGTGCTGTTATTATTCCTGTTTCATGGAGAGAAAGTGAGTCTTAGAGAAGCTGGTTTGTCCAAGTACACACAGTCAAGGTCTAACTGTGGTTTCTGCCTTCACAACCCCATAGTGCAATACTGTCTCCTATTTCTTAAGAATCTACGTCATTCCATACAAAAGATAATGTCATACACTTATATCATTTTTCACATATCTATACCTATAATATCATTTCAGCCTCAAAATAACCATGTCGGGAAGGTTAGGAGCAGTTTGTCTGCAGTGAGGAAGAAAGCTCAGTTCAGCTCAGAAAGGCTGACCAGTTTAGCCACGGTAACAAGGCTGGTAAATAATGAAGTCTGGTTTTCCAAGTTGTCCCTTTTTCCCACTGAAATCCCTGCTCCCTGAGTGAACACAGTCTTTTCACATATAACCAGTAGAGAATGATTATAAGCAAAACGGGAACGAATAACAGCAAAACCCCCACCATGGAATCCAGGGAGAACGGCACCAGTGCTGACAGTGGTCAGAAAACAAATCAAGGAGGGCTTCTACAAAGAGGGAGAAGCACTACGCATTTCTTTCTACCAGCTTGTTGTTCATATTCTGTCTCTGAGATTATGCCTTTGACACACCTGGCAAATTCAATAGCGGAAGACAACAAAAACTGCCCCCCCCCAACTGCCTAAAGTACCTGGAGACAGAATCAGCCCCATGCCCATGAGGAAGGGATTTCTGCCGCTCAGATTCAGGGAAGTTTCCTAGTTGCTATTTAGTCAAGTACCCTGCTCCGCTGACCCTTGTAACACAGCCCTGAAAATATAAGCTGGGCTAATGATCTCAGTCTTTTTAAACTGCAGAAATCCTCACAGGGGTGAACAGGCTGGCAAAATGATGTGGGAGCCAGTAAACTTTTAATGTTGATTAAGAAGCCTAAGCATAGTAATTCTGAAGCCAATACTTCTGGCTCGCTCTTTGCCTGGCCCAGAACTAGTCAGTCCCGTTAATTTTCACTCCCACTGCTCTCCTGTCTTTTCTTATCCCCAGAGAGCTCGAAAATGCCTCTGTTTATCTAAGTGTTTTATTTATGCACTCTAACATTTAGTGGGCACCTACTATGAGCAAAGGACTGTCAGATTGCATGGGGTTATCCCGATGGATCACACAGGAAGCCTGTACGTATTGAGTGGAGAGGATGATAAACATCAGACCCACTTGGTGAGGAATGGATCCGCCCGAACTCCTCAAAAAGTTGTGACAGGATTCCATCCCCAGTCTAATTGCAAGCTCCTGTAGGAAAGCCCATCCTCTAAAGTAGGAGGAAGAGCACTGGGCTCACTTCTGGGAGAGGGTAGGGTGGGGTAGATGGGCATATGTATTGGGGAGGAAGGTGGGAAAATGGAGGGCACCCAGAAATAACTGGACATGTACCAAACAACAGAGGGAATAATACCAATCCATAATTTGGCCATTAAAAGAATTATGGTGTATTCTGTTTTACTTTTAAGAAAAATTTTTTTCTGATTTCAAAAGTAATACATGTTCGTTGTTTAAAAATTTTTAATACATAAAAGTACAAAAAATTAAAATTACTCATTACCCTTAACAGCATATCACTGTTACTATTTTCATTATTTTTCCTGTATTTTCTTTGTGTATGTGTGTATGTCTTTTGTGTATGTATCTTTTACTTTTTTAAAAAAGATTTTATTTATTTGAGAGAGAGAGAGCACAAGTGAGATGAGGGTCAGAGGGAGAGGCAGACCCCCTGCTGAGCAGGAAGCCCAATGTGGGACTTAATCCCAAGACCCTGAGATCATGACCTGAGCTGAAAGTAGGCAATTAACCAACTGAGCCACCCAGGCATCTTTTAAACAAAATTTGATCAAACTGCTCTGCAATCTACTTTCTCCGTAACAATAGACTAGGAACTTTCCCATGCCAATAAATATTATTCTAATACACGACTTTAAGTGGCTGCACTTTAAGTGGGTATACTTTAAGTTATTTATGTTTAAGATTTTCTTTTTAGTCATTATTTCCAATTTTCCATTATTATATGTAACTTCAAGGATCACCCATATATATAAATGTTTATATATGCTTATGATTATTTCTTAGTATTTCTAGAAATACAATTCCTTGGTCAAAGCTCATGCACATTTTTAAATGTTTCATATATACTGGCAAGTTGTCTTTCAGAGGTTTACACCAGTTACTTTCCCACGAGCAAGCTAAGAAGGGGCTACTTCTCTGAACCCTCACCAATACTGGGCATTTCTCTTCTTTTGTAATCCTTGTCAATTTGACAGATGAAAAACACCTCGTTGTTTTAATTATTATAGTGTATTTTTACCTATCAAAGTGGTAAATATGTATTTTACCTTCCAAGTGCCCTGAAATTAAACAGCAAAATGAATGTTTCCCTTTTACTCCATTTAACCACCCTTCTCCCAAATCCCTGAAAAACGATAGAAAAATCAAAGTAGAATCTGCTAAGTGATCAGTGCCCAGACAAACTCAGTGTCATTTTACCTGAATCAATAAAAAAGGTAGTGGAACAGATAGCTCAAAGCAACACGTGTATCTAGACATTATAACTTTGAAATGGGTGACAAATCCATGCATAGAAATGCTTTCAGCTTTAAAAGGATATCAGTCACCAATTAGTACTGGCTAATATTAAAATCAGTTTGCATTTCTTCAACAATACCCAGTTCTGTGATGGGGACAAATCCAAGATGGGCCAAGCTGGCAGTCCAGCCTCCAATACTGAGTGGATCGCCAATCCACTCAACATGACGTTCAGCTTTCTTGTCCCTCAGCTTTATCTTTGTTTTGTGGTTGCATCTACATTAAGTCCTTTTCTCCAGCCATCAACAACCTAAATTCCCATGGAAGAATTTACCCCTCCCCCATTCTCAGTGTGTTTTGGCTGGAATTGATCACAACCCTTCTTTGGACTTGAAGTTGGATGCAGATAGCTCTGGAAGCTGCTGGCAGCCATCTGGGGCCATGAGGTAGACTTTGCCTGTGAGAGGAGCAAAACTGAAGGAGTGGAGTTGAGAAACGGAGAGAGGCAAAGCTGGATCTGGTCACATGTGTGAGCCCTGAATCAAGTCTCCTGGGAAACCATGAGTTAATATGAAACAGTAAATAACTCCCCATTTTTAAACTGAAATCAGATTTTGTCAGCTTTCTGTCAATGGCAAAGCAAAAAATACTAACTGAAACACTGGCTGTGGATGGATCATTTCGTCCAAAAGGAACTCAGTCCAAGCATTCCAAATATCACACCCATTACTACTACTAGTTCAGTTCATCATGACTCCTGGAGGTGTTTCCCTTTAAGGTACCTCCAGGGAAATCCCAAGCCATGTGTAGCCTAGAGCATCCTAGGATGCCTTGGACAGGCTCAGAATCCTCTCTTCTCTATTTATAGGGTAAGAGAGTCAAGAGGAAGAGGATGGTTTGGTACAATTTTGATTCCTGGGCTACATGCATTGTCATATGGACCTATGAAGACATGAGGATATGAAAAGTTTGATGTTCTTTCTCTCTCCTCTTCTATACAACCCAGTCTTCTGGAGAAAAGCTAAGGGAATCGTGGACTAGGGATGTCCCAGAGCTGGAAGACATCGCCAGTTCCGGGGTTTATCCCTAGGCTAACATTTCATAGTGAGGTTAAAAAAGAAATCTTTTAACTAATTAAACCTGTCTAACTAATTCTCAGTTAGTTTCTTGAAAGTCTCTAGAAACACAGCAAATATTGCTAACAGGATTTTTCTGGACTTATTTCTTCATATGCAGCCACCTCTAAGAAAAATTTACCAAAAAATAAAATATATACAGATATATATAGGCTTTTTTTTTTTTTTTTTAACACAGGCCTTCATCTCTGTGCCCATTATCAGACAGGACTAAATGTTACACATCGACAGAAGTAAAACAAATTCACCTTGTGATCGGTTCCTTTTGTAGTGAGGAGGGAAAGAAGCTGCCTTATACAATTCTACCTTCTTCTACTGATCACATTGTTCTTAAACATAAAAACATCAGTTTCAATGTTCTATGGAGCACAGGTCAAGTTCAGTCCAACTGGGCTATATTTGAATATGATTATTTTACACGGCTGTGTTTTCAATTTGTGAAAAAGAAAAGAATAGAGAAAAAGGAATTGAGAAAAGAGAGAAGAGGGGAGATACCATACGACACTGCACGTTTAGGAAGTAGAATAATGATAGAAGATGCCCTGAGAAAGCCTCAGGATGGAACCGACGAACTTGAAGCTGCATATACAAAGTGGTATTTGTAGGTTTAAGAGAACACATCCAAATGGAGCAGCCTTTTACAGAGAAGGAAAGATGACAAACCTTCCTTTGTCCAGGGCCTACTGAAGGCATATGCAGGATCCCAAATCCTCTTTGCTCCCACTTGAGATCATGGAAGTTCTGTATGATTTAAGCCTCTGATTCTTTTTCATTCATTCATCATGGGTGCCTGTTATGGGCAAGGTACCTGTTGGTGCTAACAGCATTCTGAGATCAAGTAGACAATAGGATCTGACCCCAAGTTGCTGAGAACAGAGCAGGAAAAGTGAGACATAGAAAAAGGTCTAGGTGGAAAGTGCTATCTTGTGATACTGAGAAGGTTTCCATCTAAGAGATCAGATAAAGTCTTATGGAGGAGGGGTTATGTGAGGGGTCTCTCAAAATAGAGGGATAGAAAATGGCATTCCAAGAGGTGAGGCTCCTTTTCCCCTTTTGCCAGCGCCTACATGCTGAGAAGAAGCAGAGACACTGCCCCCCCACCCCAGCCTTTGCCAGAGCTTTTCAGAAGCACCTCACTGCCCTGGGGTGGGAGTGGGGGGGGAAACAGATTGGAGGGTTAAAAAGAAAGGGAATTTGAAAGGATGAATATTAACATGTTAACATCTAGGTGAAGAGAGGAATGGGTAGGGTATGACCTTCTCGTCTTTTTGCTTATTTGTGCTTTTTCATTTTGGGAAAGAGTGGACTATGTAATGTACTTTTGTAATGAGAAAAAACAAAAACAATTTAAGGACAACTACCTCCCCCCCCCCCAAAAAAAGAGAAAAAGGAATGAGAAAAACATCCACACGTTTTTGACTTTACACGATCTTTGAGTCCTCTGGCCATGATCACAGGTCTTTAGTTCTGCCAACGTTTCCTCCCACTTGGAAACCCAGCCTATTTGCATCAACAAGAGCTGCAGCATGCCTCAGAGTGGCCCCTCAGAGAGTGTATCACGGCAAAATCATTGGCTTCAGCAAAATAAAAATCACTAAAATAGTTTAGGCCCCTTGGGCCAGATATCCCTAACCTTATCTAGAAGAGAAGTTACTTTCATTTTCTGCAAATCTTGAATTCCTGACAGTGAAAGCCCTAAGGAAGTAGTGGGGACAGAAGATGACGTCGCCTCCTGCCTGCCCACTGGGAAGCCTCATTAAAAATTTGGGTGGAGGGAAGGGCGTGCAAGCTGAGTTGAGACTAGGTAATGGCAGGTAATCTGAAAGCTCTATTATATAAGCTTAAGCTTTGCTACTGGTATGTCAGTAATGGGTGCCACATAGTGATGCCCTCCGCTCTCAGGGCTGCCCAGAGCCTCCCATCTAGCCTCCTCCTGCAGGAGTACCTTGTCAGTTCACCCCAGGGTACTGGTCACATAGCATCTTGTACGTGTATCATAACATAGCACACATACAGAGAACACTGAGGTAGGATTACACCTGGAACTGCTGTCTTACAGAAAGTGATGTGAGCACACCAGCAGCAGCATTCACAGAGCTGTGCCTTCGTGCTGGGTCCTGGGATGCTTGCTGCATCAGCTCTGTGGTGGGTATCACCGACTTGTCCCTACTCAGCACCCAGGCCCTCTCACAGGGGAATAGCACCTGCATCTTCTGTGGGGTCTGCCTTTCCCTGCTGCATGCAGGCCTGTGGGCACGTCAGCCAAGGCATCTTGCTCTCCACCTGTGACGTAGACAGCACGTGGCCCGGCCAAGGCCAGGCTGACTTCTCTTCCTAGAATTTCAGTGTTAAGCAGAAAGACACAAGAACTGAAAATAAGCTAAGCTGATACATTCCGTTGTGAATATCCTGAAGAAGGAAACTGGTTATCTCTCTACTCTCTAGATCCCCTTAGCAGCCCTGGTCCTCATTCTTTGCACGATCTGGTAATATACTTTTCCTTGAATTATGTTAACTAATTCATCTTCTTCCAAAAAATTTCTTCCACCTCTCCCCAAAGTTAGCTCTAAAGCCTATCTCTGTGGTTTGCAACAACAGAAGACCCCAAAGGTATGAGCTAACCTTCTTAAGAACCTCATTTTGTGTCATTATTATCCCTATTTTAATATGAGGTAATTGAACTTCAGAGATGTTAAAAAAACTTGCCCAAGGTCACACAGCTAATGAGTGCCACCCACAGTCAGAATCTTAACCCAAGTCTGTGTGACATGGTGGCGTAAGAGTGTAGGTTTTGTCATGAGAGCAAAATGAGCTCAAATCCCCACTTTTCTGCATAAAACTCTGGTTACATTAATGTCTCTGAATTGCAATAATTCCCTCTAAATTAGAAAGATGGGAAAAATAATGCTCATTTCACAGAGTTCTTGAGGGGTGATGGAAATAATGTACAAGAAAGCAGTGGCCTGGAGTATGTGTTTAATACATATTAATGTTCTTTCCCTAAAAATGAAAATTATTATCTCTGTAGAGTTAATTCAACAAATTGATTCTTTTCTTAGTCCAAAGATTATTGCTTCTGACTTGACTCAAGTAGTCTCTCTCTCCCTTCCTCCTTCTCTCTCTTTCACGCACGCACACTCACACACACACACACACACACACACACACACACGACTTTTGTTTCTGGTGGTTTCCCTCATATCTCTATCCTCCACCTGTGTCCTGATGTCCTTTCCATGGAAGGCCTATCAGAAAATGCAGACACCCTTAGGAAAAAGAGCAGAGGGGGTCCATAAATATGCATACAATCTGAATCTTCCACCCAACCTGCCTTGGGAAAAGAAGGAGACAAAAATTTTCTTCCTCTTAAGGATGATGGAAATGAGGCACAGAGACACTAAATGTCTCTCTTCAGGTTACACAGCAAACCAAAGGTTGAGGTGGGGATGCAGAAATGATATACTAAGGCCATTTGGTCTGAAAATGCTAGAGCCTAGAAGAGAAAGAGCAGGTTTTCTTTCTTTTTTTTTTTTTTTAAGATTTTATTTATTTATTTGAGAGAGAGAGAGTGAAAGCATGAGCAGGGGGAGGGGGGCAGAGGGAAGAGCAGATTCCTCTTGGATCAGGGAGCCCGTTGCAGGACTCAATCCCAGGACCCTGGGATCACCACCTGAGCCAAAGGCAGATGCTTGACTGACTGAGCCACCCAGGTGCCCCAAAAGAGCGGGTTTTCTAAGTTGTGGGTTTTCTTTTTGCCCCCACTCTCCTTCCCTCTTCAAATAAAATAGCTCCATCATTTAAACATCTACATTAGGCAAATTTCTAAGAAAATTTCTCCAGATCTCTGTCCATGCCACATCTTGTCTTTCTGTTCAGAGCTGTGACCTACTTAAAATTAGCTTATAATTCTTTTTAATTTTTTTTAAGTAATCTCTACACCCGACATGGGGCTCAAACTCACAACCCCAACATCAAGACTTGCATGCTCTACCAACTGAGCCACCAGACACTCCTTAAAGTGATCTTATAATTATTTTAATGGGGGGAAAAAGTCCCAAAGATGTGTTCTCTATGCTGGAAAAAGTAAAGTCCTTTTACGATATACAGGTAAGGAGAAAGTGTTATTTATACTAAGATTTCTAATGCTTCTTCAGAGATAAATTCAGGTTTTTCTAGGATTGAGATTGTGAAAAACACAACTAAAAGACCTAATTAGTCATTCAGTTAATGGATATTTACAAACTGGTTGCCATAAGCAAGGAATTTACCAAAATTGACGTTAGCTCGTAACAAGAATGAACGAAAATCCATACAGCTTGAACTTATTCAACATAATTGTGACTCTCATGATCTCTCTGGTATCTAGGGTCAGGAAAACAACATTTTACATTGTAATATGATAATTTCTGGGATTTCTTTTCTTCTCCGCCTTCATTTCTTTCAATCTTGAAGGTTTTGAGAGTTCTTTATTATTGAAATGGAAATATATAACAGCAAGTTAATGTTTAAAACTTAAAAATCATCTATAATACATCACTCTAGCACAGCAACTTGCACGTAAGGATTTTTGTCTTCCAGGTACACACAGATTATCTAAAGTTACAAACATGGTATGCTTGCTATTTTATATTTTGTTGTCCATTTAATTATAAATCTTCCATGTTTCTTTCCACTTATCTCTGGATTTAAGGATTTGTTATGAATGCAAAATAGTCCATTGTGTTGATGTACCACTAATTTTTTCACTATTCCTCCAATGCTTGACATTTCAGCTATTTCTATTTTTTTCTATTATAGGTAACGCACTAGAGGATATCTTTCACACATTTGGAATTTTTAAAATCTTTATTAAAATACTGTGTTGGGAAATATTTCAGGATACAGTACTTTTAGAACTTTTCCTATATACTATCATCTTGCATTCCCTCCAAATTTTACCAATTTACATTGCAACCCACAATAAGCAAGGCAACCTTATTGCCCCCTCAACAGCATTGTTATTTTTTTTTAAGATTATTTGTTTATTTATTTATTTATTTATTTATTTATTTATTTGAGAGGGGGTGGGGGACATGAGTGGGGAGAAGGAGCAGAGGGAGCCAGAGAAGCAGACGCCCAGCTGAGTAGAAAAATCCCGGGACTCTAGGATCGTGACCTGAGCTGAACGCAGACATTTAACCGACTGAGCCACCCAGGTGCCCCAGTGTTTAAAAATCTGTTAATCATTAGCAAAAAGTAAAACAGTATCACAGTGTTATAATTTGCACTTTTGATTGCTGTCAAAATAAACACGTATCTATGTGTTTGTTCGCTCATTTACTTCCTCAGGTGAGTGAATTTCTTTTTATGGACCCTAATTTCTTTTAAAGTTTTAAAAAAACTTTTAGAGTTTTTTCCCCCAGTCGGCTTTATGGAGATATAACTGACATATTAAAAATTTACCCTTTTTAGTGTATAGTTCTGGCTTTTAACAAATATATGCCCTTATAAGATAGCTCTATTATCCCCAAACTCTCCTTGCTCCCCTTTGTAGTCAACTTGCACCCACACCTCCAGTGCCTGGCAATTGCTAACCCCCTTTTTTTTTTGTCTTTTCCAGAATGTCATGTAAACAGAATCATACAATATATAGCTATATGTGGAATTCTAATGTGTTGTTTTTTTTTTAATTCTGAAGGGTTTGTTTTGTAGTATTCAAAATACTTTATTAAAGGTTTTGCTCAATCTCAAAAGAGCAGTGCAGCATAGGAGGAACAGAAGTTGTGACTTTCACTCACTTTCTTGTATCAACACACCTGGGATAATAAGTCTTCAAAAAGCCCAAGTCAATGCTTAACTCTCCCTACTTCTCCCTTTTCAACACCCCATCTCTCCCCTTTTCTGAAATGAATTCTTTGTTTAAAAGACATGAACTTTTAATCTGTAATATATAATGCAAATATTTCCCCCACTCTATTCATTTTTCATGTGTCAGAAATTTTAAATTTGAATTTGCATTAGCAGTTCCTGCATGGATTCTTTACTGATTCAAAGTAATCCATAGATATAAAATGTATTGAATTATATTTTTTGTTAGCTTTCCTAGAATTCAACTTTTTTTTTAATTAAGATTTTTTATTTATTTATTTGACAGAGATAGACAGCCAGCAAGAGAGGGAACACAAGCAGGGGGAGTGGGAGAGGAAGAAGCAGGCTCCCAGCGGAGGAGCCCGATGTGGGACTCGATCCTTGAACGCCGGGATCACGCCCTGAGCCGAAGGCAGACGCCTAACAACTGCGCTACCCAGGAACCCCCCCTAGAATTCAACTTTTTAATACTTAATTTTGATTCGACTTTAGTTTTTGCCAGTGTTTGCTATAAGGCAAAGACTTTATTTTATTTTTAATTTTTTTATAATAATATTTTTTATTATATTATGTTAGTCACCATACAGTACATCCCTGGTTTCTGATGTAAAGTTCGATGATTCATCAGTTGCGTATAACACCCAGTGCACCATGCAATACGTGCCCTCCTTACTACCCATCACCAGCCTATCCCATTCCCCCACCCCCCTCCCCTCTGAAGCCCTCAGTTTGTTTCTCAGAGTCCATAGTCTCTCATGCTTCACTCCCCCTTCTGATTACCCCTCTTTTCTTTATCCCTTTCTTCTCCTACCGATCTTCCTAGTTCTTATGTTCCATAGACGAGAGAAACCATACGATAATTGTCTTTCTGCTTGACTTATTTCACTTAGCGTTATCTCCTCCAGTGCCGTCCATGTTGCAGCAAATGTTGAGAAATCGTTCTTTCTGATTGCTGAGTAATATTCCATTGTATATATGGACCACAGCTTCTTAATCCAGTCATCTGTTGAAGGGCATCTCGGCTCCTTCCACGATTTAGCTATTGTGGACAATGCTGCTATGAACATTGGGGTGCATATGGCCCTTCCCTTCACTACATCTGTATGTTTAGGGTAAATACCCAGTAGTGCAATGGCTGGATCACAGGGTAGCTCAATTTTTAATTTTTAAGGGACCTCCACACTGTTTTCCAGAGTGGCTGTACCAACTTGCATTCCCACCAACAGTGTAGGAGGGATCCCCTTTCTCCACATCCTCTCCAGCAATTGTTGTTTCTTGCCTTGTCAATTTTTGCCATTCTAACTGGCGTAAGGTGGTATCTCAGTGTGGTTTTGATTTGAATTTTCCTGATGGCTAATGATTTTGAACATTTTTTCATGTGTCTGTTAGTAAGGCAAAGACTTTAAAACTTTCTTGATTGTGACCCATGGTAAGAAATGTGTTTTGCATCATGACTCAGTGCACATAAATATACACAGAGATAAAACTGAAACACAAGTTTTAAGAAACAAAGCTTCCCCTCACTGCAGAGGACCCACTCTGATATTTTCTATTCTAATATTTAGTTTTCTTCTTAAAATGTGGGTCATGACCCACCAAACTCATTTCATGACCCACTGATGAGCCTGAAAAAGTATAAAATAGGATTTTATTAATGCATCACAATCCTGTTAAGTATTCCCACTCTGAGCTTGGATAACACCTGAAGATGAACGGATATACATGAAATAAGCCGGGTCAATTGGACAGTTTCTTCCAGGGGCCTGTGAAGTAAATTGCCTCTTTTCAGAGACTAGATATTGGTGGTCAAGGTAGGAAGGGGCAGTGAGAGATGAGATATGGTTTTGCTCTTCCCAGTGTAACCATGCAGTGGACTGGGAGCCTTCACAGGGTGGGCCTGGCCTGTCCTGTGGGGTGGATCAGCTCTGAGGTGGCCTGTTAGGAGAGGGCCTTTGGGTTTGAGGTAGCAGAAGCCACTGGGAGTCATCCTTCATGTGGAATTGGTCAAAAGCAGCTCCAGTTCAGCTGAGAGAGCTAAGAGCAGGCAAGGTGAAGCACGCCTCTACGGCCTGACTTGCCAAGTGAACGCTGGGGATAGCTTGGCGGAGGCCCACGGCGAGTAAGTGAAGGCATTGTCTCAGGGGGTCGGGTGGACTGCAGGAGGGGACAAAATTGTGCTGTGCGTGCGGCTGTGTGCAGACTAAAAAAACAATGACGAAAGGGCAGGACGGAGGTGGTTACAACTGTCTTGGGTTGCTTGGAGAGAGGTACCAGGGAAGGACTCGTCTAGGTCCGAGCCTGAGAATGCAGGAGTACAAATAATCCCGTGTAGCAGTGTGGGAGAGCTGTGGTCTCTCTGTGGTCAGGAAATCCTTCCCAGTTACTCCCTCGGCGGCCTTGTGGCACATAAGGTTTTGTGATCCACATCAGGTAGCCTGTATGATTTTTTTTTTTTTTACCAATTTTTGCCCATCAGATTGGCAATCTTTACAAGTTTGATTTTATCAAGTAGTGACAATAGAGGAGAAAAACAGGAAATGTTGGAAGTTCAAACTGGTAAAGTTTTTTTTTGACTGGGCAATTTGGTAGTAACAATTTTCATTTTATTGTTTCATTTTTATTTTTTTATTTTTATTTTGTTATATCAGTCACCATACAGTACATCCCCAGTTTTTGATGTAAAGTTCGATGATTCATTATTTGCGTATAACACGCAGTGCACCATGCAATACGTGCCCTCCTTACTACCCATCACCAGTCTATCCCATCCCCCCCCCCCGAAGCCCTCAGTTTGTTTCCCAGAATCCACAGTCTCTCATGGTTCATTCCTCCTTCTGATTACCCCCCCTTCATTCTTCCCTTCCTTCTCCTACCGATCTTCCTGTACGATTTTTAAACAGGATCTGAATTCTCTTGCCTTTTTATTTGGTGAATGACTGAGGCTTGCTGAGGGCTTCAGAAGATAATAGTCCTTTCATACCTATTCCTCAAGGAGGCCATAACCATTCCTCTAACCAAAATTAAAGCAGGAGCAAAGACAGCCTCGAAGGGTGGATTTCTGACTCCAGGCTGGTAGATGATACTTAATAGTGTATTTAAAATTTGAACTTCTCACGCCCGGAGTTTTGAGGCCTTACCTAATCTCCTTGAGGACCTTAGGTACTGCTGTGCAATTTCTGCCTCCCACCCTCTTCACAGCACTTATGAATATTCATAAGATAACAATACAATGCGTGCACTGGAAGAACCTCCCACAACAAGGTTTGCCCTCCAGTCTGCAATAGTACTTGTAGAGACGAGCTTACCCTGGTGCCTGAATTTTCAGGGAACCTAAGATTTTAGGATTTCCCTCAAGCTTAGGAGGAGTTCAAGCCATTTGGAAGGGTTTTCAGCCTGAGAAGGATAACACTTTATAATTCTTAGGTGATCTTATTGTTGCGATTGTTGCTTCTCCCTTCTTCAGAGTGACCACTGCATTCTTAACCCCTCCTCTTCTTTCTACGTCCTTTCTCCTTGCAGTGGATAGAAGATTTACACATGTGACCCTGGTTAGTACCAATAGACATAAAGCCTATAAATCTACAGGGAGCCACGGCTTTCACCCTACAGACTTGCAAAGGCACACATCTCTTTTTCCCCTTGCCCTGGAATATAAATCAGAACATCTCATTTAGTGAGAGAACCTATTTTGAGAGAGATGCTTGCTCCCTCCCTCCCCTGAAACATCCCCTTCATCCTGGGCCTCTTTGAGCAGTTGGATTCCTGCCATCTGTCTTAGCTTGTAGCTTCTAGGCACTCACAATTACATACTGTGCCCTACAGCAGAAGCTGATTTGAGAGGCTTAGTTTAATTATCAAGTTCAACTGGAAAAATGTCATTCTAATCGATTGGAATGGTGGATTGCAAACTTAGTTCATTATGATCACCTGGGAGCCTTTAAAAAGCCCACTGCTTAGGCTGTGTCCCAGACCAATTAAGTCAGAATCTCTGGGGATGCAACCCAGGCATCAGGATTTTCTTAAAGTTCCCCGGGTGTTCCAAGGCTCAGCCAGGCCTGAGAACCACTGAATAGTACTGCAGGGACTCAACAGTTCAGCCCTCTGTTTATCTTTTATTTTAACAAGTTTCACCTTTCCTTTGAAAGGAATCTTAGTAACAATGAGAACTCTAAGTAATTGATCACAGTGCTAGACCAGTAAGAAAGCTTTTTTTGGAGCCCACGGGGCGAGGAGTGGAATGAGAAGGGTTGTCTGGCAAGGAAAAGACTTAATACACACAAAGTATTATGCCATGGAATCGTAATCATTCGATTCTAAAACAAGATGCAGTCCCCTAGAAACCATCCGGCGCTTCCCTTTGCTTCCAGGAAGGAATGAACTTGACCATCCTTTTGTTAGAAATCTCCGAGAGGAGGGCGCCGCCTCCCCGCAGCCTCGCGTACGAGTGCCTATCTCGCCTTTGGGCTGCGTCCCTAGCTGTAGGCGAGCTCACGCCCTCTACTGGGACCGAGTGGATTTCTCTCCTCGCGTAACAATTGTTCCTTCTGGCTGAGGTAATGGATTCATTTCCTTCAGCTCACCAGAAAGGACTTCCCGGCATTCCTCTGACATCTGGCATGCCACTGGTTTGCCTCGGGACGTTATTTCTTTGATTGTAGGATAGGGACGCAAAGCAAATGGGATGAAGGGGCTGGGAAACTGAGCCCTGCTGCTTCTCTGATACAGGCTTCGGAGTGTTTGCGATGCTTGGTATCCACACCGGTGGAGTGTTGTGTGGTAATGGAGACACAGACTGGAGCGTAGCTCCTACTAGTTAAGGGAGTAGTGCATTCAAAGGAAGAAGAAATAATAATCCCAAGAAACCCAAAGATGTCAGAAGGGAAAGTACTTCCCAATCATAAGCAATTTACAGATATAAATTTTTTACGGCAGTAACCAAGACATATAACCTTGTCATTTGGGAGATTTGTTCACCCAAAGGAAGACTTGATGGTACTCACCGATTAGGGCTTCAGAGGGCATCCCCTCCATACGTAATAAATGCGGCTCTCGGAGTCAGCTGGTCCTCAGTATACAGGTGCTGCTGCTATGGCTGCACGCATCTTAAGTGCTGAACATTCCACCTTCCCGCTGAACCCCCACTGGAGGTTCGCATCGGGAGGCTCCAAGGTACATCTGTTTCTCCCCCTTTTCGCTTCTCCGCAGTTCTCTCCCAGGGTCCAGGGATTCACGGTCGAGGCAACAGGAAGGAAGGAGATCCTGGGTGTCTGCCTCTCGCTTCTTGTCCTCACTGCTGCATCTCAGCTGGGGTTGGAGAAGTCAGTGCAGCAGAGCGGGATGCGGGCTCGTCACGGTTGCTATGGTGACCAGGAGCCGGCGACTTGACTGTGGCTGGGGAAGGCAGTGGAGAAAAGGTAACAGATGAGTGATGACGTGATAGACTCCTGGGATCTGTTGACCACAAGAAAGCGAAGAGAAGTGGAGTTCCTGAATGGTACTATTCAGAATGTCTGTTTTTTAGCCTCAAACCAAAACCAAAACCAAACCCTCCTTCGTATCTCCTAATCACTATCTCAACACACACACTAGCATTTTAAGGATTGGAAATTCCAGCGGTGTTTTTAAGGCCCCTTGCCCTAGGGAATCCTGCTAAATGGATTTCCATGACTCCCTGGGGAAAGGGTGCAGTTGCTAGAGACCTCTTAAGGGCTCAGGACCTACACCCTTCTTGCTCTGGGAAGGGCTCCTGCTGCTGGCATTTGGGTAATCTATTTCAGACTTCCAAACAACGTCCCCTGGATTGTCATGGCCCATGGAACTTCAAAGAAACCTGCCAAGCACTAAAAGATGGAAGACAGGATAGATATGAATAAATTCCTATCAGCATTTGCTTATTATAATTATAGCATTATAATCAAAGCAGAAAGAAGCCTTAGAGATTATTTTGTCTTCAAGGATCATTGGCTTCAGTATGATATCCATCTCAGCTATGTACTCAAAAGCAGATTGACTCCAGCCAGCGCTCTCAGAAGAGGGCTGACCCTTGCCTGATGACTTGGAGAAGGGGCTCTTGTTTGTCCCTCGGGGTATCCCTTAATCATGTCATTGTCTACCTCATTAATTAGTGTTCCCCCTCATTTCCATAGCCATTAATATGAGGATCAGGCTACTGAGGGGATCTGGGCTGTAGTGTACAGGTGGTACCCGCCTGACACCCTGAGTCCCTTATTTGCCACACAACTTTGCGTCAATGTCTGTTCCACCGGCAGATCTGCAGGTGTTTTGCTCTACTTCTAGAGTAAGGGAGGGAATACATTTTTACTGAGCTCAGATAATGTTCCTGGACTTTTCGTGGGTTATTGCCTTTAATCCTCCTGTCAACCTGTGAGATTTTACATCACTTTTATAAATTAAGAACATAAAAGCACATGAAATAAGTTACTTACTTGTGTAAGGCTATTCATCTAGGTAAGTGGTAAAATTGGAATTGCCACCCAGTTCTGTGTGACGTGAGAGTTGAAGGCATGAGGCCATCTGGGTTCGGCCCAAGTGGATATTAGGGAAAACTTTCTGGGATGTCCAGAATCACTGATAATTTCTCCTACTTCTCATTTACTGCTTTTATCTATTTCCATTGCTTTTAAAAAGAATTAAGATGTTTATTTTAGAAAAATTGAGGGGTGGCACAGTTGGTTGAGTATCCAACTCTTGGTTTTGGTTCAGGTTGTGATCTCAGGGTCCTGAGATCAAGACCTGCATTGGGCTCCAAGCTCAGCACAGAGTCTGCTTGAGATTTTCTCTCCCTCTCCCTCTGACCCCCCATTCGTGCTCTCTCTCTAAAATAAATAAATAAATCTTTTAAAAAAACTTGAAAAATATAGAAACATAAAGGAATAAAAACCATCCATAATCCTATCACCCAAAAAAACTATGATTAATATTCCTGTTTTCTTCCAGCCTTTTTTTTTTTTTAAGATTTTATTTATTTATTTGCGAAAGAGTGAGAAAGAGAGAATGAGATGGGGGAGGGTCAGAGGAAGAAGCAGACTCCCTGCTGAGCAGGGAGCTGGATGTGGGAACGGCCCCTGGGACTCCAGGATCATGACCTGAGTGGAAGGCAGACACTTAGCTGACTGAGCCACCTGGGCGCCCTCCTCCAGTCTTTTTCCTTCTTGTCATTAAACTAAAACTTCTATAGACCGAATGTTTGTATCACCACCAAATTCATATGTTGAAATCTGATCTCCAAATGATGGTATTTGGAAGTGGCGCCTTTGGGAAGTGATTAGGTCATGGAGGCTGTGTCCTCATGAATGGGAGTAATGCCCTTGTAAAAAGAGACTTCAGAGAGCTCTCTGGCCCTTCTGCCATGTAAGGATTTAGGGAGAAGACTGCTCACTATCTATGAATCTTCACCAGACATAGAATCTTGGTGATCTTGGACTTCTCCACCTGTGAGAAACTGTGAGAAATGAATTTCTGTTGTCAGTAAGCCACCAGTCTATGTTATTCTGTTATTGCAGCCTGAATGAACTAAGACAAAGATCATATATGTATAATTATATCCTCTTTTCATTTAAAATAACCTTGTGAAAATTCTACCCTCCATTACAGTTCTTTAAAAACATTATTTTAAATGCTACACAATATTTCAGCATATGAATGTTTCATAATTTTTTATTGAATATTTGAGTTATTTCGCATTTTTATTGAGTTCCTATAACTGTAATAAAAATTTTTCTACATAAATCTTGCCCATGTTTGTGAATATTTCATTTGTAATTGAGTCTTAGAAGTGAAATACTGGATTAAAGTTATGAACTTTTTTCTTTTAATTAAGACTTTACTTTTTTTAAAAAAGATTTTTTAAAGTCATCTCTTTAAATCATCTTAGGGCACCTGGGTGGCTCAGTTGGTTAAGGCATCTGCCTTCAGCTCAGGTCATGATCCTGGGTCCTAAGATTTAGCCCCATGTTGGGCTCTTTGCTCAGCAGGGAGCCTGCTTCTTCCTCTCCCTCTGCCCTTCCCCTATGTTTGTGCTTGCTCTCTCTCTCATGCTGTCTGTCTTGCTCTCTCTCAAATATATTTTTAAAGATTAATAAAATCATCTCTGTACCCAATGCAGAACTCGAACTCACAACCCCCAGATCAAGAGTTGCTCCACCAATGGGCTAACAGTCTTAGCCAGCCAAGTGCTCTATGACTATATCTTTTTAGAGCAGTTTCAGGTTCATAGTAAAATTGAGGGAAAGGTACAGAGATTTCCCATATACTCCCCGTCCCTACACATGCATAGCCTGCCCATTATCAACATCCCCCACCAGAGGAGAACATTTGTTATAACTACGTTGATACATCATTATTGCCCACATAATTTATCTTGCAGTTCATTCTTGGTATTACACATTTATGGGTTTGGACAAATGTATAATGATATGCATCAGTCATTATGGTATCATATATTTCATTGCTCTAAAAATCTGTGCTCTGCTTATTCATCCCCCAACCACTGGCAACCACAGATCTTTTTATTTTTATTACTATCTCTATACTTTGGCCTTTTCCAGAATGTTGTATAGTTGGAATCATATAGTATATAACCTTTTCAGATAGGCTTCTTTCACTTAGAAATTTGCATTTAAGATGCCTTCATGTCTTTTCATGACTTGATAGCTCATTTCTTTTTAGCACTGAGTAATATTCCCTTGTCTGAATATACCACACTTTATTTATCCACTCATCCAAACAAGCATGTACAAGTTTTTCTGTAGTCGTAAGTTTTCAGTTCCTTTGGGTAAATACCAATGAACGTGATTGCTGGATCATATGCTAAGAGTATGTTTAGTTTTGTAAGAGAATGCCAAACTCTCTTTCAAAGTGTGTATATCATTTTGCATTCCCACTAACAACAGATGAGAGTTCCTATTGCTCTGCGTCCTTGCTGGCATTTGATGTTGTCACTGTTCTAGATTTGGCCATTCTTATAGGTGTGCAGTAGTTCTCATTGTTTTATTTATTTATTTATTTTAAAAATATTATTTATTTATTTGTCAGAGAAGGAGAGAGAGCACAAGCAGGCAGAGCAGCAGGCAGAGGGAGAAGCAGGCTCCTTGATGAGCAAGGAGCCCGATGCCAGACTGATCTAAGGACCCTGGGATCATGACCTGAGCTGAGGACAGATGTTTAACTGACTGAGCCACCCAGGCGTCCCTCATTCTTGTTTTAATCTGCATTTCCCTGTGATGATGCTGTGGAATATCTTTTCATATGTTTATTTTCCATCTGAATACCTCCTTTGGGAGGGGTCTGTTAAGGTTTATGGTCTGTTTTTTAACTGAATTGTTTGGTTTTTTTTACTGTTGTATTTTAAGGGTTTTTTGTATATTTTGGATAATAATTCTTTATCAAATGTGTCTTTTGCAAATATTTTCTCCCAGTCCATGACTTGTCTTCTCATTCTCCTGATACTGTCTTTTGCAATTAGAAGTTTTTAATTTTAATGAACTCCAGGTTCAATTATTTCTTTTCTTTTTTTTTTTTTGAAGATTTATTTATTTATTTGACAGAGAGAGACAGCCAGCAAAAGAGGGAAAATAAGCAGGGGGGAGTGGGAGAGGAAGAAGCAGTCTCCCAGTGGAGCAGGGAGCCCGATGCGGGGCTCGATCCCAGGACCCTGGGATCATGACCTGAGCCAAAGGCAGATGCTCAATGACTGAGCCACCCAGGCGCCCCAAGGTCAATTATTTCTTTCATGGATTCTACCTTTGGTGCTGTATCTAAAAACTCACTACCATACTCAAGATCATCTATGTTTTCTCCCTAGAAAATATTATCTTCTAGGAGTTTTATACTTTTGCATCTTAACATTTAGCTCTGTTATCTATTTTCAGTTGATTTTTGTGAAAGGTGTAAGGTCTGTGTCTAGATTCTTTTTTCTTTCTCTTTCTTTTCTTTTTTTTTTTTTTTGCATGTGGATGTCCAGTTGTTCCAGCACTGTTTTTTGAAAAGACTATCTTTGTTCATTTTATTGTCTTTGCTCCTTTGTTACAGATCAGTTGACTATATTTATGCGGGTCTAGGTCTGGGCTCTCTCAGTTCTTTTGATCTATGTGTCTTTTCTTTCATCAATACCATACTGTCTTGATTATTATAGCTTTATAATAAGTCTTGCGATCAGGTAGTATCAGTCTTTTGACTTTGTTCTGCATCAGTATTGTGTTGGTTATTCTGGGTCTTTTGCCTCTCCAAATGCACCTTAAAATCTCTGTGTCAATATCTACAAATTAATTTGCTAGGAATTTGATTGAGATTATGTCAAGTCTGTAGATCAGTTGGGAAGAACTGACATCTTGACAGTATTGAGTCTTCCTATCCATCAACATGGACTATCTCTCCATTTATTAGTTCTCCTTTGATTTCATTCATCAGAGTTTCATAGTTTTCCTCATATAGGTCTTGTCCATATTTTGTTAGATTTGGGGATGTAAGGTATAAACATTTTTAAGACTTTCTAATCTCCTCTCTAGTGGGGATTTCTGAATCACTGGCCCTTCTACAAGGCATTCACAATCCCATTCCACTCACACCTTTCTCAGTGTCTAGTGTGCCTGCAGTTGGCCTTTGGCATTCAAGTTGTTTATCTCACAAATCCTTTGGGAAATTGGAATTAGCTGTTTTCAGTTTTTTGGGTTTTTTTATTCAGAAAAACTCAATAGCTCTTTATTATTTTTAAATGCTCTATAAGTAGCACGGGCCCTGTACAAGAATGACCCTCAAACCCATGAAACATTCCATATTAAAAAAATAAAACAAAACAAAAAACAACTCTATAAGCAAGAAACAGTAAAACACTAGGCTTTAGGAAGGAAAAATTTAAGACAGAAGTGGTAAGCTTTCCAAGTTCCTATAGTAAGTCAGTGATGCTGGAACTTGAAACTTACTCACTATTGACTCTGGTGGTGGCCTAAGCCCCATCCTGTTATGGAAAAGGTGCCTTTGATTTCCCTCTGATCCCTGCATTTTAGTTCAGTGTTCAGCACTGACCAGATGATTAGGTGAATCTAATAATGTTGTCATAGGGAGTTGGGCATGGATGATGAGGACTTCTGAAGAAAAGTGACTGGAGTAACAGAACTTTCAAAGGTTGGGAAATAAGATGGCTTGATGTGACTGATGACCTGCCAAGGTGAAATGCAAGGAAAGCCGGCCTAACGCTGGCTCCCTTCTTTCTTGGCAAAAGATAGCAAAATAGGGAAGACATGTAGGGGAGAGTGGAGGTGGGTACAATAGTGACTGGAATATCTCCAAGCCATTCATTCATTCATTCATTCATTCATTCATTCATTCATTCAAGTAAGCTTTATGCCTAATGTGGGGCTTAAACTCATGACCCTGAGATCAAGAGTTGTATGCTCTACCAACTGAGCTAGCTAGATCCCCTTCTAAGCCTTTTAAGCATTTGTTATTCCCCTGTAGAAGAAGTTAGGTGTGGCAGGGTGAAAGGGGGATCTATTTTTGACTATTTAAAAATTTACCTTGTAAATCCAGATTATACTGAAAGATTTTTGCTCTTGGCTATAGGGCTAATGGCTGCTGCAAAATTGATAGGAGTGAGTATGCTGTGGTAACCGATCTTTCATAAATTCTCTTATTGGGCTATGTTAGAGTAAATTTCTGAATATAAAACATAATATTTAGCACTGTTTTCACTAAAGGGAATATAAGACTAATATTTCACCAGGTAGTTTTAGATAACATACAGATTTTGGGAACTGAAATTATTGCAATTAAATTGACAAATATCTATACCTGTTGCCACTTTTCTCTTTCACAGACTAGAGCTATGCAAAAATACAATGTCTAAGAATGAAGGTATCTACCATGTTGTTTTCAGAGTTTAAATTCTGTAAAGGAATGCCTGAGCTTCAAAGTCAAACGTTTCAAATACATAAAATCCATATATTTGAACACAGAATTTATGTATTAGTGTTCCCCAGGAAAAAAAACGTATGATATATGTATATGTGTATGTATATACTTATAAGAATTGGCTCACAGGGTTATGGAGGTCAAGCAGTCCTATGATCTGCCACCTGTAAGTTGTATAACCATAAAACCCATTTTATAATTTGTTTAAGTCCAAAGGCCCGAGAACCCATGCCTGAGGAACTCTTCTGAGGGCAAGAGAGAATAGACACCCCAGCTCAAGAAGAGAAAGAGAACTGCCCTTCTGTCTGGGTCTTCAACAGATTAGATGACACCCATACACATTGGTGAGGGAGATCTTTGCTCAGCTTACTGATTCAAATGATAATCCCTTCTGGAAACACTCTCACAGACACACCCAGAAATAATATTTTACCAGCTATGTGGAAATCCCTGGGCTAGTCAAATTGACAAATTAAATTAACCCTCACAATTTACTTGAGCAAGTTACCCTGGAGTGAAAGTGATCACCCCATCTTTTCTCACCTTCCCAGTCTTTCACCAGCTGGCCATTTGAATTTGTATAAGACATATTCACATTTCTTGGGACTCAGGAAATCATTCCCTGCCCCTTTATTATTTTATGGGTGAGAAAACTGGGGCCTAAAGAGCTGAAATGACTAGTTGAAGATCACACGGAATTTTATTAGTGATCCTGAAGTCTGAAGGCAGGCTGATTAAATTTGCAGATGACAGAAAGCTAGGAAAGATAGCCAACAGAAATAGATTGAAATCTATTTCTACATAGATGACAATATAAACATTAAAAATGGTCTGCCTGGAATGATAAGCTAAACGCAGTAAGTAGAGATTTAGCATCAATAAATACAATGGCCACACTTTTGGCTGAAAAATCTATTGCATGGTATAGGCCTGCTTTGGCTAAAGTTCATATGAAACAATATGGCGGAGGGAAGTCAACTATGTAAAAACCCCAAGTGAAGAGAAGCTGCTAAAACTGTTGGTGTAACCTCTGGGGAGATATTGATAGGCAGAGAGTGATCTGATGTTGCAGGGACTGTGTGGCCTGGGGCACTTGATGCTCATCAGGTCATATTTGTATCATTATGTGTGGTACAGGGTACAGTGTTCTAAGAAGGATCTTGTAAACTGGAGTCCATCCACCAGAAGATGGTGAGGGGCCTGAGCTCTGTTCCACAGGATGAAAGGCCAGAGCAGTTAGGAATGTTTAGCTTGGAGACTTCTGAAGGACGTGATTATTGCCTTCAAATATCTCATGAAGGCAGTAATCATGTCAAATGAAGAAGAGGTATGTGGCTTGTTCTATGTCACTCCAAGGGCAGAAGTAGGATCATTAGAGATGATGGTTAATGTGAAATGGATTTCTGCTCTAAGATTTTCCAACATTGCTGATTCACAATAGAATGGTCTGGAACTGTGAGCAAGGAAATGCTGGGGGGCATACATCAGAGCTCTTACAAGGGGCTACTACAGTGGGAGAAAAGTTGACTCCATGACTTCTAAATTCCCTTTAACTCAGATTCTGTGAGCCTTTATAGGTCATTTCTCTTGTACTGCTATTTCACTCTATAGATAATGTTTTAATGCTTTTGACCTTCTGATTACCAAAACAATTGAAATAGTTTGTAATATTAGAATATATACTTTTAAAAAACAAATAAAACTTCTAGTGAAAAATTGAATCCAGAAGGGCCCTTGGGGAAAAGTGAGTTGCTACAGAATTTGGGCACTAAATAAAATTAAAATCTAAACTTGCTTTGGGCAAAGAGAGAAATTGTGATGTAGATTCTTACTGTTCAAGAAGAGGAAACTTACACTTTTATCAGTACTAGTGTTGACCTAGACTTCACAAAGGGATTATAAGGTCTGCTGTAATGACAAAGTACAAGTCCTTTACTTCATGTGAATTCTAATAACATCTATCAGAATATTTTATACAGAGTAGGTGCTTAGTGTGTTTTGAATTATTGGACTTTCTTAAAGATGGAATAGGACGGTTTTTTCCTTTATTATTTTTTTCTCAGGGTCTGGTAGAAGTGTCCTGGTTAGGCTCTAAGTCATAGTTCTGAAACTCTGTATTATCTTGTTTCAGTGAGGTAGCCTGAACTTGGCCTATAGTAAGACCTAGACTCCCATAGTTTAATCTCCTGGCACATATTCATGTCTTGAGAACAAGTTTCTGTCTTAAATGCATTTGTGCTATAGAGTATGGGTGCTCTCGGACACTGGCTTCACTTCCTCTGTAGTTCTCCATTGTACCCAGTAAACAGTAACCAAAATTATATTTCACTAACTTAGAACACAAGCACTACTCTATGTGTCTGTCCTACCCACTGCTCTATTTTGTAGTTACTACTTTTAGCTCTATTTTTCAGATGAGGAAATGGAGGTGACGTTAAGTGACTTGCTCAAGGTCACAAGTTAGTGAGTGGCAGACTCAGAATGTGAACCTAGCATTTTGGCTACAGATTTTGTGCTCCTAACCACTCTGTCCTTCTATCTCTCAGCAAGGTGTCTGTGTGCAACGTGTATTTAATCAAGTCACTAAGGGATCAAAGTCCAAGCAAGTTTTGTCTTCTGGGTGGCAAGATACCAGGTGGTAAAGAGTTTCCTCTGCCCCTCCTCTTTCCATTGTTGCCTCTGTTCCCTGGAGACCAGCTCAGAAACCTCCCCTCTGTATTTCCTTCCCCAGCCCAGTTTTCTGGGATTGGCTGCTCTCCAGCTCTGCTACCAGCTCTGCATGGCTCAGGGCTTTGGAATGAAAGACACAAGACTGAGCTCCTTAGAGTGACTCACATCTGTTGGAGCAGTTATAGCCTGTTTCTGTGCCAGTTAGCAATTCTTCCTCCCCAAACCCAACTCCTCTCCATTTTCCTAAAAATGCCAGATGGTATATATTTATTTTTAAATCGATGTGAATTTTAATACACTTTGCTTTGGGGGAATTTATCAACACTTCCCCTGTCCCTTCACTGCCCCCATACCCCAGGGGATAATTAGAATCAGCCCATGGTATTGCAAAACAGGAAGGCCTGGGTAGCTGCTCAAGGGCATGGTGTTGCAGAAATCACTCTTTGCCTCTGACCTACAGTTAGATGCTTAATGAGAACTTTCTGATGATGACATCTCAGGGCAGGTGGAAATAGGGCTAGCAACAAGCCCTGCCTATGGCTTTGTCCAAGCCAGGGTGGAAGGGGGGCAGGTCTGTGCCTGGCATCTCTTTTTTCTGTTCCTGTTAGACACAGCTAAGACCAAGGGTGGGAAGAAAAGAGGGTGTGCCCATGGGAACTTCATCTTCCACTGTGGAGTTTCCCACACATCCAGAAATCAGCCCCCCTCCTTCATTCTAACCAGCCCAGTCACTGGCACCAAACACACTATCTGAAGTTGTATAAATCCTCATAACCGCAAATGTTCTCTGTTGTAGGAGGCCTCTTGAGGCTGAAGAGTTAGGAGAGGCTCCTAGGCTTGAAGCAATAAATGAGCAAGTCAGTACTCTTTTCTACCTGGACACAACGAGCCTGCATGCCTGGAAACAGCTAGTGTTCTTCCATGGACTTAGTCAAATCCACTGAGACAAAAGCCAGATGGAGTACAGACTTAAGGGGTCTCTCAGAGAGCATTCTGATCTTCCACTCCTATCTGGCCCTGTTACAGGGTAGCAGAAAGAAGAAGGATAAATGAACACCAAGGATATCTTAGACCTGAAATAAGAAAGCCTAAGTTTGAGTTCCAGCTATACCACCTATTAATGGTGTAACCGTGAGTAAATCAAGGTACTCTCTAATGCACGTGTTTCCTTATCTGTCAACTAGGAATAGAAATACCAGTTGCCCTCATTTTGCAGGAGCAAGTGAGGATCAAATGACAAGGCACATGAAAACACTTTGTAAACTGTAATAGTGCTATGAAAGTGTAAAGGATTATTATACATTTTTATTTATTTTAGTTAAAATAAATAACAGTTTTATCAGTTTGGTCCTCTACTTAGTTTTTTAAATTAAAGTATAGTTGACATACGATATTACGTTACAGGAGTACAACATAATGATTGAACAAGTCTCTTCATTATGCTATGTTCACCACAAGTGCTACTCAGTTTTTGACCAGAAGAGCGTAAATAGTAAAGTGGAGAGCTTTGTGCTTCTATCACTTTCTCTTCTTTGTTCTGCCCTAGGCAGGCAGGGAGCTGTGATTGGGAGATGCAGTGCAGACTTGCAGGTAACATATGAAATATGGAAGAAGCAAGTACCTGTGTACTCCGTCATAGTAAGGGGATAGAACCAGACAGAATTCAGAGTCAGGTGGAGGAGATCAGTCTTAGTCACAGTAGTAGAACCATTCTAGATAGAGCTGACCATCAGGTGATGTGTCGTGTGAAGCAAAAGGTGATCTCAAGCAGTTTGAAGCCAAGACAGACATAACATAGAGGCCTTTTGACATGGTCTCCCTACAGAGTGGGTCTTCCTAACCTGGGCTACTCAGAAAACCCTGGTCACTTCCACTCTGGACCCTGACAGGCTAAAGTAAGCTGAAGTTCCTGTGAGGGAGGAGTCTTGCCAGACTTCATTATCACTGTTCAAATGAAAAGCTATGTTCCCTGGCAGACTTGGAATCTGCTTGTGTATCCACAGCCCCCAAGGGTTTCCCGTTCAGATTCCTAAACGGATGACATTGACTCATTGAAAGGAAAGCTTACATTTCTGATATTAGAAACTTCATCCTTAATGTATCCAAGCTGCTTTCTGTGTCTGGGACAGGAGTTCTAGCCATAAGGATGCTATTGTTTCCCAGGCTAACCTCTAAAAAAGATGCTTAAAGAAAAGAAAATCAGGAAGCTCGAAGGAGAACAGTGCAGAGGGTTCAAATCATTCCCAAACCAGCGTGTCAGTCCTTAGAGAGTTAAGCATAATGGATAACTAAGTGCAGAATACAGATTCTTGGGTCCCAAATTCATATTCACTTGTTCAAGATATGATTTTATAGACTAAAAAAGCAAAAACCAAAACCAAAACCACCTGAAGCCCTACAAATGATTTTCCAAAGAGGATTATCGAGGAAGCTTAATGATTTCAGTAAAGAACTCAAGAAACGAAGACTCTGTTCTTCCTGCAGTATCCAAAATGGGAAAAATAAACCCGGCTTCAGAGTTTTTGGCTTAAGTCAGGGGTTACAAATTGGTCATGGGCCATGTATGGTCAGCAGGTATGTTTTGTTTGACCATTTCATTATACATACCCATGTTTTGTTTTTTTTTTTAAAGATTTTATTTATTTATTTGACAGAGATAGAGACAGCCAGCGAGAGAGGGAACACAAGCAGGGGGAGTGGGAGAGGAAGAAGCAGGCTCATAACGGAGGAGCCTGATGTGGGACTCGATCCCAGAACGCCGGGATCACGCCCTGAGCCAAAGGCAGGCGCTTAACCGCTGTGCCACCCAGGCGCCCCCCATACCCATGTTTTAAGAGCGATTTAACAGACACTGGGAATTACCTGGTTGAAACACAGTCTATGGACACTTAATAGGACTAAGAAAACAGTGAGAGCAAGGCCTCTGATTGGTTACACCAGGGTATTTGATAAGAAAGCTGCGTTTATAATCTGGTTTGAGGAAATGTGATCCATGCATATGGAGGCAACTAACCTTAACTGTGAGCAGCCGATGGTCAGGGAGGGTTGAGTGATAGGAACAAGGACCAGTAGAGTTCTGAAGAGGGAGAGCTCACTCTGAGCTCACACCGATGCAGTGTTTGGAAATGAGGGTGGTGGTGGAGAGGTGCATTCTGGGGTAGGGGAATGAGTAAGCTGAGACTTGGAGGCAGGAGATCTCCAGGTATATTCAGAAGACAATGAATAGGCTGAGGAAGAGAATTTGACTTGGAGAGAAATGGGAGATCTTGAATGAAGATGAATAGAAATCCTGTCTCTGAGTCTAAAACTTATGGAATTAAATGTCTCCTGATTAAAAGAATGGTCTTTGGGGGTGAAAATTAAAAGAACCAGGTAGCCAGAAGCATGGGCTGCCTGTGGCTTAGCTCCCCTGGTATTCGTCTTTCTTCTCTATTGCTGAGCTGCCTATAGGGATCCCCCACCGAGTTCCCTCCTTGGGAGGCAGAGACCTCTCAGCCTGGTTAACCAGACAGGGGCTAATAGGGATCAGCATCCTCATCAGCAGGGTGAGGGGGCTGTGAGGAAGGCTGAGAGTGGCAAGATTATAGCTGATATCATGAGGCACCTGAGCAGTTTGAAGCCACGGAATTTTATTAGTGATCCTGATTATATATGATTAACATATATAACCTGGAGGCCTGCCAGCAAAAATGTGTCTACTTTACTTGCTTTTCATCCTGACCAAAAACACAATCAAATTTCAGCTCAAAGTCCTTCCCTCTACCCCACCTCCCTGCCTGACACATATACACACTGATGTATATATATCAATGTCTGTAGATGCATTGTCCCCCATGTGTGCGATACAGGCATACCACATACATAAGCAGATATATAACCTGAACCAGCAGATTTAAACTACACACATACTTACACAAAAGCATATAAATGTGCTTTTATATATATATATGAAATATATATCCTATATATATTAACATTATTAACTATTTTAATTACTATTAACATTATAATTACTATTAACATATATAATAAATTCTATATAAATATATAATTATATACCTAATATATAATATATAAATAATATATATAAATACATACTGTATGTGTAATATTTATATATACATAGGCAGATTCTTTTTCAGAATACTGAAAGTCAGAATCATGGTGTCACATAAGGAAGATTCAGGCTTCAAATAAATCTGTAGTTCCTCCTAGCATTTTATTTGGTCTAGATAAAAACCTACAAGTTTCCCTGTGCCAACTCTTCCACTCCCCCTCCTTCCTGAGATTTCCAGGACCACGATTTGTCACTTTTCTATCTTTCCTTGTTCTCTAGTCGTCATTAGATTGGCTAACACTGTAGGCATTCCATGTTCTTTTTTTCTTTTTTTAAAAGATTTTATTAATTTATTTGACAGAGAGAGAGACAGCCAGCGAGAGAGGGAACACAAGCAGGGGGAGTGGGAGAGGAAGAAGCAGGCTCATAGCGGAGGAGCCGATGTGGGGCTCGATCCCATAACGCCGGGATCACGCCCTGAGCCAAAGGCAGATGCTTAACTGCTGTGCCACCCAGGCGCCCCTGTAGGCATTCCATGTTCTGATGGCCTCTTTGTAGAACATGCAGGGAGAGGAACTGATCTAGCTCATGGCGAGTTTAGCTCACAAGCCTATCTCTTATTTGCTTCCTTGGGATATCATTTAGCTGCTAGATCTGTTAGTCACCCAGTCATTTAGAGGCATGAAGCTCTTCCTTCCTTATTCCACCATAGGGTCTCTCTTGGCCTGGTGAAAGCCTGTGAACTCCAAGAGGAAGACTAGAGAATCCTCGCATTTTATAGAGAAGACCTCAGTTTCCTTCCAAAGCTCTACTATGGAGTGACCTACTCGGCAAATCACTTTGCTTGTGGGAAAAAGTCATTAAACTGTCATCTCCACATGTCAGTCAGGGTATGATTTTTCCGTAGCAACTTTCCTAGAGGTGATCTAATAATATTTATGTTGTATCTATTATAGATACAGTATAAGGATATAAAAGAAAAAGGATATGGTGTTCATTCCCTCTAGGAACTCACATTTTCACTCAGGAGACAAGACATCTCCAGAATATATCTTTAATTTGTCCACTAATTCCCACTCTTCTGGTGTAAGCCATTGTCATCTCTTTGCTTGGGCCTACCAAACACCCAATCCTTGCTCCCTCTTGAATTCATCCTGTAGAAAGAGTGATGTCTTTTTTTTTTTCTCTTTTTTTATTGTGGTAAAATATACATAACATTCAACTTACCATTTTAACCAATTAAAAAATTGTGGTAAAAAACACATAGCATAGGGGCACCTGGGTGCCTCAGTCAGTTAAGCATCTGCCTTTGGCTCAGGTCATGATCACAGGGTTCTGGAATGGAGCCCCACGTCAGGCTCCCAGGGAGCCTGCTTTTCCCTCTCCCTCTAATCCTCCCCCAACTCATGCTCATTTGCTCTCTCTCTCTCTCTCAAGTAAATAAATAAAATCTTTAAAAAACAAACACATAACATAAAATTTACCATCTTAAACACTTTTAAGTGTATGGTACAATAATGTTAACTGTATGCACATGGTATAACATCTCTAGTACTTTCCATTTCCATTTCCAAAACTCTATACCTATCAAACAACAACTCTTCGCATCTTCCCTCCCCCAGGCCCTGGATATCACTATTCAACTTTGTTTTCAAGAATTCAACTACTTTAGATATCTAATATAAGTGGAATCAAGCAGTATTTGTGTGTGTGTGTGTGTGTGTGTGTGTGTGTGTATTTAGCATAATGTCCTCAAGTTTCATCCATGTTGTAGCCTGTAACAGAATTTCCTTCTTTTTAAAGGCTGAATAATATTCTATTGTATGTATATATATTTTTTCTTTATCCATTCTTCCATCAATGGACATCAGTTTACTTCCACCTCTTGGCCTTTATGAAAAGTGTTGCAATGACATGGGTGTGCAAATATCTCTTTGAGATCCTGTTTTTAATTCCTTTGGATATATAGTCAGAAGTAGAGTTGCTGGATCATATGGTAATTCTATTTTCAATTTTTGGAGGAACCTCTGTATTGTTTTCCACAGCAGCTGCGCCATTTACATTGGGGGTGAGAGTTAAAGGAACCAAGTAGCTGAAAGCATGGGCTACCTCCAATCTTTCCACATCTTCACCCACACTTCTTTTCTTTTCTTTCTTTTTTCTTCCTTTTTGATAGTGGTTATCCTAGTGGGCATGAGGTGATATCTCATTGCGGTTTTGACTTGCATTTCCCTGATGATTAGTGATGCTAAGTATATTTTACGTGTTTTTTGATCATTTGAATATCTTCTTTGGGAGAAATGTCTAATCAAGCCCTCTGACCATTTTTAAATCAGGCTGTTTGTTTTTTTGCTTGTTGAGTTATAAGATTTCTATATATATATTGGACATTAACGCCTTATCAGATATATGGTTTGTAACGATTTCCTCCCATTCCATATGTTGCTTTTTCACTCTGTTGATTGTTTCTTTTGCTGCAGTTTAAACCGAAGCTTAGCGAAGTTTAATGTAGTTCTATTTGCCTATTTTTGCTTTTGTTGCCTGGACTTTTGGTGTCATTATGTGTCATATCCAAGAAATCATTGCCTAACCCAATGTCATGAAGTTTTTCCCTATATTTTTTCCTAGGAGTTTTATAGGTTTTGGTCTTATAGTTAAGTTTTTAATCCATTTTGAATTCATTTGTGTATATTGTGTAAGCTAAGAGTCCAAATTCATTCTTTTGCATGTGGATATCTAGCACCATTTGTTGAAGAGACTATCCTTTTCCCATTGCATGGTCTCGACATCCTTGTTGAAGATCATTCAACCATATATGGGGGGGGGTTATTTGGGGACTCTATTTTGTTTTGTTGGTCCATGTATCTGTTTTTATGCCAGTACCATACTGTTTCGATTACTGTAGCTTTGTAATATAGTTTGAAATCAAGAAGTGTTATCCCTCCAGCTTTGTTTTTCTTCCTTAAGATTGTTTTTGCTATTCAGAATGCTTTAACATCATTTAAGCCATTTTTAAATGTGCATTTCAGTGCCATTAAGTACATTCACCATGCTGTACAACCACCACCACTACCCACGTTCAGAAATTGTTTCATCACTCCAAATCGAAACTGTACCCATGAACAATAATTCCCCATTCTCCATCCCATCCCACCCAGCACCTGGTAACCCCACTGTTCTTTCTGTCCCAATGAATTTACCTATACTAGGTACCTCGTATAAGTGGAATCATACAATACTGTCCTTATGTGTTGGCTTATTTTACTTAGCATAATGTCCTCAAGATTCATTCATCTTGTAGCATGTGTCAGAATTTCCTTTCATTTTGAGGCTGAACATTGGTCCATTGTATGAATACAACAAATTTTGGACAAGAGTGATATTTTATTTATTTTTTAAAGATTTTATTTATTTATTTGACAGAGATAGAGACAGCCAGTGAGAGAGGGAACACAAGCAGGGGGAGTGGGAGAGGAAGAAGCAGGCTCATAGCGGAGGAGCCTGATGTGGGGCTCGATCCCAGAACTCCGGGATCACGCCCTGAGCCGAAGGCAAACGCCTAACCGCTGTGCCACCCAGGCGCCCCAAGAGTGATATTTTATAAACACAAATCACATCCTTCCTCTGTACTTTAAGGTGCTTCTTAATGCTCTTGGGATAAAGTACAAAAGCCTTCTGGCCCTGCCTGATGGGACCTCTGCTTACTTTATCAGCCTTGTTGTCTGCCATTCACCCAACACCACTTTTCATTTATTTTCTTCAATAAGCCTCACATCTTCCTTCCTTAGTCTTCCACACATGTTTTCCCTCTGCATGAAACACATTTCCCTCCCCCTTCACTCACACCACGTTTGTCTAGCTAACTCTTAGCCAACCTCCAGATCTTAGCCGAGACTTCTCAAGGAAGCCTTCTCTGACCTCTTTGAGAAGGTGTACCCTGCCATTAGTGCTTGTGACACCTGCATCCCTTAGGAGGAGCACTCAGTCACAGTGATGAAGGAGCAAAAGGCAAGCTGAGGGCAAAGCACAAGTTAACACCCCCACATTCCTCAGGCACTCCTGGCTGTCCAAGAACAAAGGAAAGGGAAAAATAAGTGGTTAACTGATAGAGATCACACTCATGCAGGACATGAGTCTCCATCAGTTTGTAACTGTCCTAATGATTTACAAGAAAAAAAGCAATCTCCAGAAGCCTATAGACTCAATTTCCTGAAAGCCCTAACATCACTCTCCCCTCCATAGGATAGAAAATCTTATATAATCAATCAGTCATTCCTCACAACTCCAGTGCAGCTCTTTCTGCCCATGGGTCCTGTCCCTGTGGTTTAATAAAACTACCTTTTTGCACCAAAGACATCTCAAGAATTCTTTCCCGGCTGTCGGCTCCAAACTCCACCACTTCAAACCACATCAACAGCTGTAGATAATTAGTTCAAACCCATCCTCTTTACTCATACCATAAGAATTCATTTTTCCCCCCAGACCATTGAGAGAGTTATTATTCTTTCATCAGGGAGTGAAGGGTAGAGAAAAGAAGGTCATTTTGGGACTATTGAGTTTGCAGTGTGCAGGGTCCTTCTCTACTGATACACAGGCTGCCTATTAGTGAACAAAGACCCTGTGCTGGAAGCTACTACTCCAAGCTCCTCTTGCTACCTCATCCCTGCATGTCCAATGTAGGTCCTAATACCTCTGCCTGCTGCGCTCTTCCTTAGCCCCCTTCTCTCCTTTCATAGAGGCTTCTTCAGTTTCTTCACTTCCTACCCATTAGCCATTTCCAATGCAGGATTTGTCTCTCACCTTCAACATGTTCACATCAACTTTTCAAAAAAGTTTCCTTATTGCCCCATCCCAAACTGAGAATCACAACTCACTATTTCTAGAAATGTGTACTGTTTCATTTGATTTTCAGCCTTAAAAAGGGATTCTAACCTTACCAGAGAGAAAGTTCAATAGTTCAAATCAGTCTTTGTGAATAAGTATTTATTTAGCTTCTACTATATGCTAGACATGATGCTAGACTCTGGGGATACAAAAATGAACCAAAAATGGTAATCCTTGCTTTGAGGCAGTTAAGTGATGAAAATGTACACAGAAACAGCTACTTTTAATCTAATATGATTACAGCTATGATGTAAGTATGCAGGGATCCTTGGACCAAGCTGGGCATAAAGGGGGTCTCCTGGGTGAGAAACATCTGAGTTGTTTTGAAGGGTAAGTAAATATAAGTAAGGTGAAGAAAGGTGGGAAGGGCGTTGCAAAGGCTCTGATTTGTGAAATAACACAGTGAGTATGAGGGCAGACTACAAGCAATTTGACTACTAGAACATAAGGAATCAGTGAATGGTGGGAGACTATAGTGAAGTACTAGGAAGAGTCAGGTTAGAGAGACCTTGAAATTAAACTAAGGAGCATAAATTTCATTCTGTGGGATAATGTGCACCCGCTGAAGAATTTTAGGTAGAATAGTAACATGGTCAGATCTGAGTTTTAAACAGACCTAACTACAGGTGGAATGAAACTTAAGATATACTGTTAAGTGAGAGAAGTATCATGCAGAATGGTGTATATAATATACTACCATTTATGCTAATAAAATATTATACAGACATGTATACACATGTATGTATGTACATGTACTGGGAAATGCATAGATTACTTAAGTAAGTATATTCAAGAAGCAAGAGTTGTCTTGGGTAAGAGAGCTGGATGGCTGGAGACAGAAATGAAAAGGAGACTTAATTTTCAGTGGATGTACTTTTGTACTTTGTATTACTTATTAAGAATGAATTTAGGCTTGCTCAGGAGTGGTCTTTAAAGATGGTGATATAAGAGGCTCCCGAACGCCCCGGCTCCCCTGGACACACCAAATGGACAGCTCTACATGGAGCAGTTCCCTCTGACAGAACTGGCTGAGGAAGTCCTATACATCAGGTGAGCAAGAAAATATCCACGTCAAAGTGCATAGGAAAGGCTGAGATAAACACGTACCACCAGCACAGTGCCACACAATCAGGGCGGATCACTAATCCAAACTTTTCCTCAAGGAGTGAAGGGTTTGGACCCCATATTTAGTACCCCTACTTTTAAGATTTTCACGCAGTAAATAGGCCCCCAAAATATCTACCTCTGAAGTGGGGTTGGGTTCATGAGACCCACAAGACTATAGTGAAACAAACAAGCAGTTATTAATAGACCTAAGCACTCTCTCTTGCTATCACCATAGGGTTCAGTGCAGGGGGAGCCAGTAAAACCTGCCAATCTCCCAACATTTCCCTGAATGGGGTCCATCTGCATTCTTTCTTGATCTCAGGGTTATGAGTTTAAGCCCCACATTGGGCATGGAACCTACTTAAAAAAAAAGGTAAAAAAAAAAAGTTGCTGCCTTTAGGTCAAGTTTCTAATTTAGCAGGCATCCAGGGGCTGACTACAATCATCTCCAAAGACCAGGGAAGCCGGCAGACACCTCCCTTGCCTTCTACCTCCTGCTTGTCCCAAATCACCATATCTCCCTGAATGAAGCTTGTATACATGTCTGTACCCCACTTTTATGGGTTACCACCTGAGAGATGGGTCCACAGATCACCTGGCTCTGATAGTCAATGGGACTTCCATTCAGCAGTCCTGGGGACAGTAGCAAACAAAGAAGCAGTTCTTAACTGGCTATCCCCCCAGGACTCAGAGCAGAGGGAGCAGGCAGAAATGCCCATCTCTCAGTCTTTCCTTGAAAGGGGTCTATTTGCATACTCTAAAGCTGCTGCCTGACGGTCAGACTTCTAATTTAGCACACAATTAGGGGCTAACTGCAATCCTTTCCAGAGACCAGAGAAAGCCTACAGACATCTCTGTCCTGTTCCTCTAGCCAGCTTCAAGTCACCGGTATCTCCCTGGAAGGAGCTTGTATGCATGTCTTGCACACAGCTTTTGTGGTTGCCACCTGAGGAACGGGCCCCCAGATCACCTTTCTCTGATAGCCAATGGGGCATGCATTCAGGAGTCCCATGGTACTATTAAAAACAAAGAAATTCTTAATAGGCTCAGGATCACACTCTCACCCATGGTTATATAACCAGGGCCAAGCAGAGAGGCAACAGACAAAAATGGCCACTTCCCAATTTCTCCCTGGAAGGGACCCAACTTTCCCAGTAGCTCCCTGACTGGCTTCCAAACAGCCCGTATCTAGGTATTGACTGTGATCATTCCTTTGGGACACTTACGGGTCTTGGCATACCTTCAACTATTGGGAGCCACTAAGCAAAGAAGGTGGCTTGGACAATCCCAAAGATTTGACAGACAACCAGGAGCACTGGCCAGGCTAATTGGTGAGGTTCCTCTCCCACACAAGACTATTCTTTCAAAACTGGGAGAGGTTGCTGCTTGATTTAGTACACAGAAATCAACACAGAGAGTCAAAGAAAATTAAGAAACAGAGAAATAGGGGCGCCTGGGTGGCTTAACTGTTAAGCGTCTGCCTTTGGCTCAGGTCATGATCCCAGGGTCCTGGGATTGAGCCCCGCATCACGCTCCCTGCTCTGCTGGGAACCTGCTTCTTCCTCTCCCTCTCCCCCTGCTTGTGTTCCCTCTCTCTCTGGCTGTCTCTCTCTCTGTCAAATAAATAAATGAAATCTTAGAAAAAAAAAGAATATAAAGTGGGGGAAGAATAATCTCTTCAATAAATGGTGTTAGGAAAACTGGATATACACATGCAAAAGAATGAAACCAGACTATCTTACGTCATACACAAAAATCACCTCACGATGGATTAGAGACTTGGATACAAAACCTGAAACTGTGAAACCCCTAGCAGAAAAAATAGGGCGTAAATCCTTAACGTTGGTCATGGCAATGATTTTTTGGATTTGACACCAAAGGCAAAGGCAACAAAAGCAAAAATAAACAAGTGGGACGACATCGAACTAAAAAGCTTCTTCACGGCAAAGAAAACCGTCAACAAAATGAAAAGGCAATCTAACAGATGGGAGAAAATATTTGCAGCTTATATAGCTGATAAAGGGTTAATATCCAAAATGTGTATGAAACTCTTACAACTCAGGACGCCTGGATGGCTCAGTTAAGCGTCTGCCCTTGGCTCAGGTCATGTGTCCAGGGTCCTGGGATCGAGTCCTTCATCGGGCATCTTACTCAGTGCGGAGCCTGCTTCTGCCTGCCACTCCCCCTGCTTGTGTTCTCTCTCTCTATCTGACAAATAAATAAATAAAATCTTTATTAAAAAAAGAAAGAAAAAGAAACTCTTACAACTCAATAGCAAAAAAACAAAAATTCAGCAAAACAACAAAACAAAATAAATAAAAAAATAAAAACAAAAACAAAAAACCAAAATAAACCCCAAGCAACCTGATTAAAGAATAGGCAGAGGAACTGAATAGACTGAGTAGATGTTTTTCCAAAGAAGACAACAGATGTCGGTCAGGTACGTGAAAAGGTGCTTAATATTCCTAGTAATTAGGAAAATGCGAATGTAAAACACCATGAGATATCACCTCATGGTTGTTAGAATACCTATCATTGAAAAGGCAAGAGATAACAAGTGTTTGGTGAGAATGTGGAGAAAAGAGAATGCTTATGCATTGTTGGTGGATTTGTAAACTGGTACAGTCACTATGTAAACCAGAGTTTAAAAGTAAAAATAGAGCTATGATATGATCCAGCAATTCCACTTCTGGGTAAATATCCAAAGGAAATGGAAACGTCATCTCAGCTATTGGCACCTCTGTGTTCATTGCAGCATTTATTCACAATAGTCAAGATATGGAAACAACCTAAGTGTCTGTAAATGGTTGAATGGAAAAAGAAGATGTGGTACACGCATGCGTGTGTGCCCACATGCGTGTGCCCTCACACACATAAACACACACACACACACGAATATTATTTAGCTATGAAAAAGAAGGAAATTCTACCATTTGCAACAACACGGATGGACCTTGAAGGCATTACGCTATGTGAAATAATTCAGACAGAGAAAGATGAATCCTGTGTGATATCACTTATATGTGGAATGTAAATAAGCTGAACCCATAGAAACAGACTGGACTGGTGGCTACCAGGGGAAAATGGGGAAAATGGGGACATGTTGGTCCAATTGTAAGATGAATGAGTTCTGGGGATATAATGTATAGCATGATGATTATAGCTAAAAATACTATATTATATACTTTTAAGTTGCTAAGAGAGTAGGTCTTAAATGTTCTCATACACACACACACACACACACGAAATAGCAATTATGTGATGTGATGGAGGTATTAGCTAACGGTATGATGGTAATCATTTTGCAATAGATAAGTAGATCAAATCTATACATTGAACAACTTAAACTTATACAATGTTATATGCCAATTATTACACCTTAATAAAGCTGCAAAAAAAGTGAATTTAAAATTAACTATCATGGTCAGTTAAGAAGCTTCATGAATTTTCAATAAAAGTCTGTGTCTTTTAGGGGCACCTGGCTGGCTTAGAAGGGCATGCGACTCTTGTTTTCAGGGTCAAGAGTTCAAGTCCTGGGGCGGGGGGCCTGGGTGGCGCAATCGTTAAGTTTCCGCCTTCGGCTCAGGGCGTGATCCCGGCATTCTGGGATCGAGCCCCACATCAGGCTCCTCCGCTGGGAGCCTGCTTCTTCCTCTCCCACTCCCCCTGCCTGTGTTCCCTCTCTCGCTGGCTGTCTCTCTGTCAAATAAATAAATAAAATCTTTAAAAAAAAAAAAGAGTTCAAGTCCCATGTAGGGTGTAGATTACTTAAATAACACCTTAAAAAAAAAGTCTGTGTTTTTTTAAAGTAAACCTAGTCACGAGTTAAGGAAAGTGGCAGAGGATGATGACCACACCACACATTTGGTTGTCAGCCTTGTTAATAGTTTCATTATTTTTTTGTACCTGGTTTTTGGAGCATGAAGACATAGTGTTGAACAAAGTTATGTCACTGTCCATTAATTACTCAAATATAATTATTGGTACAAAGACAGCAGAGAACAAAAATGGCCTGCACACACAATTTAATAAAACAAAAAGAGTATTAGAGGCAAGACAACCAGAAAAGAGGTGCTATGAATATCTAGGCAAGAGATCCTTAGTGCCTCAACGATGCCAAGTTAGTAGGTAGGAGAGGAGGAAATTGGTTGAGAGAGGGGACTAGAGATAATGGGTATTGTTTTGTTATTTTTTTAAGATTTTATTTATTCATTCGAGAGAGAGAGAGAGAGAGAGAGAGAGCAAAAGAGAGTGAGAGAGCACAAGTGGGGGAAGGGGCAGAGGGAGAGAGAAGCAGGTTCCCAGCTGAGCAAAGAGCCCGATGGAGGGCTTCATCCCAGGACCCCGAGGTGGGGCTCGATCCCAGGACCCAGGATCATGACTTGAGCCAAAGGCAGATGTTTAACCAACTGAGCCACCCAGGTGCCCCGATAATGCATATTGTTGGCAGGGAATGGTCTGCACTTCTGTGGCATCAAACTGGGTACAGCTTTGATATGGTGGAAAAAACCTGGATTTGGGGTAGGGGGTTTGGACTTGAGTCCCACTGCTGCTACTTCTTATTTGAGTGACTTTGGGTATTCTACTTCATTTTTCTGAGTTTTACTTTCCTTGGTTTTCCAGTAGTGATTGCTGTAATCCACAGGGTTGTCGTAAGGACTAAATGATTCAATATTTGCAGAACATACCTTGTGAGGAGCCCAGTAAGGATCTATGCATAAAAAAACCAAAATAGAGTAATTGAAAAAAACTCTTATGTTTATGAGAAACTGTTATGCAGCATATATTGAACAGGATATGGAGAGGGGCGCCTGGGTGGCTCAGTCGGTTAAGTGTCTGCCTTCGGCTCAGGTCATGTTCCCAGGGTCCTGGATGGAGCCCTGCGTCAGTCTCCCTGCTTAGCGGGGAGTCTGCCTCTCCCTCTCCCTCTACATGCTGTTCTGCCTGCTTGTGCTCTCTCTTCATCAAATAAATAAATAAAATCTAAAGAAAGAAAGAAAAGGATATGGAGAGCCCATTTGTTCCTGGGACAGAGATTATTGGTTGCCTAACCATTACCTACTCTCTTCTTGTGTGTCACTAACGGAATCCTGATTTTATTTGGGTGGCAAAGTTCTCAGCTATAAGTATATTTCTCAGCCTCCTTTGCAAATGGAGCTGCCCAATTAGGTATAAGAAGAATATTTGGAATGAAAAAAGAATATTTGGATAGAACTTCTGGTGAAGCTGTTCAATGAAGACTAACTTGGTTGGGAGGACTGCTCTTTTGTTCTGACCACACTTTTACTTTCTACTCCTGGGAACATGATGTGATGATTGGGGTTCCAGTAACCCTTAGGTGACTATGAGGTAATCTTGAAGATGAAAGCCGTGTAGTAAGATGGCAGAGCAGAAATTTACAAGAAGCTGTAGTTTTTGATGACCACCAGGATACTGTCAGCTCAGTCTGCCTATCTTTAATTTTCTTTTACATGAGAGAAAAATGAACCCCTACCTTGTGTAAATTATTTCAGGCTGTTGTTTATAGTAAAGCAAATTTATTCCTAAATATATAGATCCTTTCCCAAAGATATTTGAGGATAGAAAAGCCATACTGCAGAGCAGGAGTCAGCAATTTTTTCTGGTAAAAGGCCAGATAGTAAATATTTTAGACTTTGGGAGCTATATGGTCTCTGTTGTAGCTAGTCAACTCCATTGAGGTAGTGTAAAAGCAGCCTTAAGAATATGTAAACAAGGGGCGCCTGGGTGGCACAGCGGTTAAGCGTCTGCCTTCGGCTCAGGGCATGATCCCGGCGTTCTGGGATCGAGCCCCACATCAGGCTCCTCCGCTACGAGCCTGCTTCTTCCTCTCCCACTCCCCCTGCTTGTGTTCCCTCTCTCGCTGGCTGTCTCTATCTCTGTCGAATAAATAAATAAAATCTTTAAAAAAAAAAGAATATGTAAACAAATAAATGTGGCTATGTTCAAATAAAACTTTATGGACACTGAAATATGAATTTCGTATAATTTCACATGCCAGTAAATATTCTCTCAGCCTTTTTCAATCATCGAAGAAATACGAAAGCCACCCTTAGCTCAAGTAGTGCCCAAGAACAGGACTTCACCCTCAGGCTGCAGTTTGCCACCCCTGCAATAAAAGATGTAATTCCAGCAAATAAACCAAGGAATAAATATTGGAAGCATTTATTATGTATTTGTTAGTTATCTTTATGTTTCTGTATATTTCAAAACCTTCTTGATTATAGCAGAATTGGACGTACAAAATAACAAGACTGTTTTTTATTTTTTATTTATTTTTATTTTTTAAAGATTTTATTTATTTATTTATTTGAGAGAGAGAAAGAGAGAGACAGAAGGAGCAGTGGGGAGAGGCAGAAGGGGAGAGAGAGAGAAGCAGGCTCCCCACTGAGCAAGGGAGCCCGATGCGGGACTCGATCCCAGGACCCCGGGATCATGACCTGAGCCGAAGGCAGATGCCTAACCGACTGAGCCACCCAGGTGCTCCAAGACTGATTTTTGTTTGTTTGTTTTTTTATTATATTATGTTAGTCACCATTCAGCACATCCCTGGTTTCTGAGTAAAGTTCGATGATTCATCCGTTGCGTATAACACCCAGTGCACCATGCAATACGTCCCCTCCTTACTACCCATCACCGGTCTATCCTGTTACACATTTAAGTGAATATCCCAGTGTGACCTTGATAAGTAAGAGACCAATCCCAGTGATGTGGATCACAATATTATGTGAAATTTTATTTGAACATTGAAGATTGGTCTTTTTTTTTTAATATTTTATTTATTTGAGAGAGAGACAGAGAGAGAGAGCACACAAGTGGGGGGAGGGCAGAGGGAGAAGAAGACTCCCCACTGAGGAGGGAACCCGAACTGGGGCTCGATGTGGGGCTCGACCCGAGGACCCCAGGATCACGACTTAGCCCAAGGTAGCAGTTAATCAACCGAGGAACCCAGGCGCCCCACGTCTGTTGTTTTTTAAAGAATGAGCCATCTTACTTCATAACCATACTTTGTAAGATCACATTTCCTGTTGGCCATTCAAGGTGTTAAGCTAGTAAAGACCAGTTTGTAGTAGCCTGAAGCAACATGCGGCATGCCAGGGACTTTATCCGCTTTAGCTGTTGCTGCTTGCAGTGACTGATAAAGTCCATGAATAGTGGTATAAACATGCAGAGATAAACAGAGCACTAGTCAGGGTTTTGTGGGAAAGACTGAGGGGTAAAACTTACTAGTAGGGGCCTGGAGAGACATGAGGATTGGTTTTTGAAAAACCATTGTTGCATTTACTTTTCAGGTGGGAAAGATGTAGCATTAGTGGAAAACAGGAGGATGGAGCTCATGAATTTATACTGAAGAGAAAGGGTTAAGGACACAGATCATAAAACGTTCAAGTAGTATGGAAAAGGCCAGTTGTGTGCGTGTGCGTGTGCGTGTGTGTGTGTGTGTGTGTGTGTGTGTCTAAATTGCCAGAGCCACTGACACCTTCTGAAAAAATCAAACTCTATCCAACAGCAGGTGCAGAAGTTATTGGGTTGATTAAAATGTTGACTTCCCTTTCAGTAGGTGTGATAATATATATGCACACTCTCTGTGTTGTGGATATGAGAGAGTGTGTGTGCACAGGGGAGGGTAGATAGGAATGTGGATAGAAGCATGTCTGTGGAGGACAGAGAATGATTTGGGTGTGAATAGTCCAGAAGTGGAGAGCGAGGTGGTGTGTTATGTAACTAGGAGTAGGGGTCAGGGAGAGAATGCTTTGATGGGCTTTTAGTCATGCCAATAATAATTGTTTAGCCTCACACATGGTAAGAATGGAACGGGTGCTCTCTCTGTCTCAGTCTCTCTCTCTAATTCTTTTTTTCCCCCAGGCAGCTGTGCAAAGATTTAACCACGTGATCCTGAAAGCACAACACTGAAAGCCTCTGACTGTGCCAAGAGGACAGAGTAGGGAAACAAAGGCCAAAGCCAGGGCCAAAGCCAGCTGCCAGGAACCCCCATCCCCAGCAGCAACACAGAAAAATAAGAGCAAGACTCCAGTTATCATCACTCCCCTCCCCAGAGCAGCTCTCTGGCTTGGAGATGAAAACCTCCTCCCCAGCCCTTCTCTTCACGCCTCTCCCACCCTCCTGTCCTCCCAACTCCTGGGAGTGAAGCACCGGGGTTCAGGAAACAAGGTGCTCTTTTCTCTTTCCTTGGAGGGATAGAGTGCTCTCTCCCAGGCCCTGCACAATTCCTGGAGAGCTTAGGGCTTAGGGGTATAGGAGAATGAAGGAGGACCCCTTGAAGGTAAAGCCCAGAAGTTCAAGAAGGACTGTATGACTTGAACAGCGAACAGCTCAGTAAACTCTTAGACTTAAGATGTGTGCAAGGCTAAAACATCTCTGACTGGTCATGTTCCCATTTCTCTATGCAATGCTTGTCTTGCTCTGGGTTGATGGATTCTGCTGGGAGATCTTCAGAAGAAAGCAGAACCAACTTCTTCCCTCATTATCTTTCTCTCTTTCGTTACTTCTCCAGACTCACTTTTCTCCCTTTCTCCCTACCTCTTTCTAAAGTCTTGGTTCTATTGCAGGCCTCAGACCTAGACACTCTGGTTAGACTACTACTAGACCACAACATACTTCCTAAATAATATTAAATTAAAGCTTTTTACTTTCCTTGATTTTTGAAAAATACTCACTTCTACCTACCCTTTCTCTCTAGGATAAAATGGGATTTAAAAAGTTACTAATAAAATTTTAAAAACTATAGAAATATTACTGACATAAATAGAGGGACAGATGTCACACATCTGGCTGATATGAACATGAAGTATAAAAATATTGACAACATTTGATGGGTTATTTTTAATATGGGAAATTGAGCTTTTCTTCTCGTGAGACATCCATTTTCTAACTTGTCAAATATCACTGACACCCATAAAAAAGTCAGGCTTTTATTGACAAGTTGTTTTTGGCTTTCATTTTCTTTCTATGTCATAAGTTGAACCAACATCAAAATTATTTTTATGTGCTTTCCTGTAGTGTCAAATTTGATCACAGTCACTCAACTCTTAAACGTTATCATAGACTCTACAAGTGAACCTGAAATGCTATGGGATCGAGTGGAAATGAAGATCTTGATCTTGCCTTGCTTCTTGCTGTGTGCTCGTGGGCAAGTGACTTGGTGTCCTTATCTGCTACATGATAACTTAAGGCTCCTGCGGCACTCACAGTCTATGAATCTATAAGCTATTGATTTGGTAAGTCTTAGAATGAATACAGAATTATGCCATTGAAAACCTATACAGACTGCTGTTTTGCTTCAAGATGGTAACTTGCCTTCACAAATTGAACTTAAGATATTATCTAGGTAGTATTTAGAACAGTTTCCAAGTGACCCCAAATCAGAAAATCCTTTGTAGAAGGAAAAAGTTACAGAGAGATCAACTTGAAGGGCCAAATGATTGAATTAACATGGAGACCTTTCTTCAGAAGGTTAGTTTTCCTGCTGATTTCTCCACAAATAATGATGCTCAGGAAATCCTAGTTCTCTCTGATAATGTCTTTATTAACCTTACAATACTTACAACAAAGAACATTGATTTAAATATGGGCTATAAGCCCAGAGACTGGAGTTAAGATGGCGGAGGAGTAGGGGACCCCTTTTTCAGCCGGTCCCCCGAGTCGAGCTGGATAGGTACCAGACCAGCCTAAACAACCACGGAATCAGCCTGAGACGCAGGAAGATGCATCTGGATCTCTACAAACAAACATCTCCAGCGCTGAGTATTGAGGTACGAAGTGGGGAGCCGTGAAACCGCGCACAGATATCGGAAGATAAACGGAAGGGGGAGGGAGCCGCCGCGTTTGGGCACCAGGAAGCGGTAGCCACTTGCACGGGGGAGCGGACGGGCTCACGGACCGGCACCTGAGAGAAAACAGACTGGGACCGTGAGCCGGGAGCGCATGCCACCAGACTTCTCACGGAGCTCCAGTGTGCTCACTGGATCCAGACTGAGACCAGGAGCTCCGGAGCGCGCGGGGGTGGCTGGCGGCGTTAGAAACACAAAGGACAGAGCCCTGGAAGTGAGGGCTAGGACGCTGGGTGTGGGGCGCACATCCCGGGACGCTGCAGGGTTGAGCAGCACCAACAGTAACAGAGTTAAAGTGGCCAGAACATCAGTGGAGAACAGTCCTCGATCCCTCTGTTCTGAGACAGAGGCTGAGATTCGGCCACCACTGCTCTGACTCTCAGAAGAGGCAGAGCAAACCGCCAGGGAAAGCCGCCAGAGAACAAAAGCCTGGATATACAGGCTCACAGTGTGCCTATCCCCATCCCCCCTCGCAGGGGACACGGAGACTCTACCCAAACAGGGTTGCCTGAATTTCAGCGCGGCAGACCCCTCCCCTAGAAGGCAGGCTGAAAAATCAAGAAGCCCACATCCCTAAGATCCCTATAAAACAAGGACGAATGGCCTGGGTACCGGCCAATAATTTGGGTTCTGGACAACCCCCAACTTCTCCTCATCAGAATGACGAGAGGGAGAAATCCCCCCCAGCAAAGAAAAGACAATGAGTCTGTGGCCTCTGCCACAGACTAATGGATATGGATAAAACCAAATTATCAGAAATGGAATTCAGAGTAACAATGGTCAAGATGATGTGTAGACTTGAAAAAAGTATTAACGAAAATGTTAATGAGAATATAGAATCTCTAAGGGCGGAAATGAGAGTGAATCTGGCAGAAATTAAAAATTCTATGAGCCAAATGCAGTTAAAACGAGAGGCTCTGAAGGCCAGGGTGAATGAGGCAGAAGAACTGATCAGCAAATTGGAGGATGGGTTAGTAGAAGAGAAAGCTAAAATAGAATCTGGACTCAAAAATATCCATTCTCAAGAATGTAGGTTACGGGAGATTACTGACTCAATGAAACGTTCCAATGTCAGAATCCTCGGCATCCCCGAGGAGGTGGAGAAAAACAGGTCTAGAAGAGATATTTGAACAAATTGTAGCTGAAAACTTCCCTAATCTAGCAAAGGAAACACACATTTGTGTCCAAGAGGCAGAGAGGACCCCTCCCAAGCTCAACCATGACAAACCTACACCACGTCACATCACAGTGCAATTCGCAAATATTAGATCCAAGGATACAGTATTGAAAGCGGCCAGGGCAAAGAAATTTCTCATGTACCAAGGCAAAGGCATCAGAATTACGTCAGACCTGTCTACACAGAACTGGAATGAGAGAAAGGGTTGGGGGGGGGCATTTTTAAAGCTCTTTCAGAGGAAAACACGCAGCCAAGGATCCTTTATCCAGCAAGGCTGTCATTCAGAATTGATGGAGAAATAAAGACCTTCCAGAATCGCCAGTCATTGACCAATTTTGTAACCACAAAACCAGCCCTACAGGAGATATTAAGGGGGGTTCTATAAAAGTAAAAGGGCCCCAAGAGTGATACAGAACAGAAAGTCACAATCTATAGAAACAAAGACTTTACTGGCAACATGGCATCATTAAAATCATATCTCTCAATAATCAGTCTCAATGTAAATGGCCTAAACACTCCCATAAACGCCACAGGGTTGCAAATTGGATAAAAAGACATGACCCATCCATTTGCTGTCTACAAGAGACTCATTTTGAACCTAAAGATACATTCAGACTGAAAGTAAAGGGATGGAATACCATCTTTCACGCCAATGGACCTCAAAAGAAATCTGGGGTAGCAATTCTCATATCAGACAGATTGGATTTTAAACTAAAGACTATAGTTAAAGACACAGAAGGGCACTATATTATTCTTAAAGGATGTAACCAACAAGTGGATATGACAATTATATATATATGCCCCCAACAGGGGAGCAGCAAGATACACAAGCCAACTCTTAACCAGAATAAAGAGACATATAGATAAAAATACGTTAATAGTAGAGGACCTCAACACTCCAATATCAGCAATAGACAGATCACCTAAGCAGAAAATCAACAAAGAAGCAAGAGCTTTGAATGCCATACTCGATGAGTTGGACCTCATAGATATATATAGAACACTACACCCCAGAACCAAACAATACTCATTCTATTCTAATGCCCATGGAACATTCTCAAGAATAGACCATGTTCTGGGTCACAAAACAGGTCTCAACCGATACCAAAAGACTGAAATTATTCCCTGCATATTCTCAGACCACAACGCTCTGAAATTGAAACTCAACCACAAGGAAAAATTTGGAAGAAACTCAAACACTTGGAGACTAAGAACCATCCTGCTCAGGAATGATTCAATAAACCAGGAAATCAAAAATCAATTTAAACAATTTATGGAGACCAACGAGAATGAAAACACAATGGTCCAAAACCTATGGGATACTGCAAAGGCAGTCCTAAGGGGAAAATACATAGCCATCCAAGCCTCACTCAAAAGAATAGAAAAATCTAAAATGCAGTTTTTATATTCTCACCTCAAGAAGCTGGAACAGCAACAGAGGGACAGGCCTAATCCACGCACGAGGAAGCAGTTGACCAAGATTAGAGCAGAAATCAATGAATTAGAAACCAGGAGTACAGTAGAGCAGATCAACAGAACTAGAAGCTGGTTCATTTAAAGAGTTAATATAATTGACAGACCACTGGCAAGACTTCTCCAAAAGAATAGAGAAAGGACCCAAATTAATAAAATTATGAATGAAAAAGGAGAGGTCACAACCAACACCAATGAGGTTGGAAGGATTATTAGAAACTTCTATCAACAGCTTTATGCCAATAAATTAAGCAATCTGGAAGAGATGGAGGCCTTCCTGGAAACCTATAAACTACCAAGACTGAAACAGGAAGAAATTGATTTTTTAAACAGGCCAATTAATTATGAAGAGATTGAGTCAGTGAAAAACAACCTTCCAAATAACACAACTCCAGGCCCGGAAGGTTTTCCTGGGGAATTCTACCAAACATTCAAAGAAGAAATCATACCTATTCTCCTAAACCTATTTCAAAAAATAGAAACAGAAGGAAAGCTACCAAACTCATTCTATGAGGCCAGTATTACCTTCATTCCCAAACCAGGCAAAGACCCCCTCAAAAAGGAGAATTACAGACCAATTTCCTTAATGAATATGGCCGCCAAAATCCTCAACAAGATCCTGGCTAATAGAATCCAACAGTACATTAAAAGGATTATCCATCATGAACAAGTGGGATTCATCCGTGGGATGCAAGGGTGGTTCAACATTCGCAAATCTATCAGTGACTTAGATTTTATCCAGAGAGAAAAATTCAAAAATCATATGATTCTCTCAATAGATGCAGAAAAAGCATTTGACAAAATACAGTATCCTTTCCTGATTAAAACCCTTCAGAGTGTAGGGATAGAGGGTACGTTCCTCAATCTCAGAAAAACCATCTATGAAAAGCCTACAGCAAATATCATTCTCAATGGGGAAAAGCTGGAAGCCTTTCCCTTAAGATCAGGAACACGACAAGGATGCCCACTCTCACCACTATTATTCAACATAGTACTAGAAGTCCTGGAAACAGCAATCAGACAACAAAAAGGGATAAAAGGTATCCAAATCGGCAAAGAAGAAGTCAAAATGTCTCTCTTCGCAGATGACATGATGCTCTATACGAAAAACCCAAAAGAATCCACTCCCAAACTATTAGAAGTTACAGAGCAATTCAGTAATGTGGCGGGATACAAAATCAATGCTCAGAAATCAGTTGCATTTCTATACACGAATAATGAGACTGAAGAAAGAGAAATTAGGGAATCCATCCCATTTATAATAGCACCAAAAACCATACGTTACCTTGGGATTAACTTAACCAGAGATGTAAAGGATCTATAGTCTAGAAACTATAAATCACTCTTGAAAGACATTGAGGAAGACTCAAAAAGATGGAAAAATATTCCATGCTCATGGATCAGAAGAATTAACATACTTACAATGTCCCTGCTACCCAGAGCAATCTACACTTTCAATGCTATCCTGATCAAAATACCGATGACATTTTTCAAGGAACTGGAACAAATAGTTCTTAAATTTGTATGGAAACAGAAAAGGCCCCAAATCGTCAAAGAACTGTTGAAAAGGAAAAACAAAGCTGGGGGCATCACAATGCCGGATTTTGAGCTGTACTACAAAGCCGTGATCACAAAGACAGCATGGTACTGGCACAAAAACAGACACATAGACCAATGGAACAGAATAGAGAACCCAGAAATGGACCCTCGGCTCTTTGGGCAACTAATCTTTGATAAAGCAGGAAAACATCTGGTGGAGAAGACAGTCTCTTCAATAAATGGTGCTGGGAAAATTGGACAGCTACATGCAAAAGAATGAAACTTGACCACTCTCTCACACCATACACAAAGATAAACTCCAAATGGATGAAAGACCTCGATGTGAGACAGGAATCCATCAAAATCCTAGAGGAGAACATAGGCAGCAACCTCTACGACATCGGCCAAAGCAACCTTTTTAATGACACATCTCCAAAGGCAAGAGAAAGATAAAATGAACATGTGGGACTTTATCAAGATAAAAAGCTTCTGCCCAGCCAAGGAAACAGTCCCAAAAACTAAGAGGCAGCCCACGGAATGGGAGAATATATTTGCCAATGATACTACAGATAAAATACTGATATCCAAGATCTACAAAGAACTTCTCAAACTCAATACATGAGAAACAAATAAACAAATCATAAAATGGGCAGAAGATATGAACAGACTTTTTTCCAGTGATGACATACAAATGGCTAACAGACACATGAAAAAATGTTCAAAATCATTAGCCATCAGGAAAATTCAAATCAAAACCACACTAAGATACCACCTTATGCCAGTTAGAATGGCAAAAATTGACAAGGCAAGAAACAACAATTGCTGGAGAGGATGTGGAGACAGGGGATCCCTCCTACATGGTCCCTTAAAAAGTTAAAAATTGAGCTACCCTATGATCCAGCCATTGCACTACTGGGTATTTACCCCAAAGAGACAGACGTAGTGAAGAGAAAGGCTGTATGCACCCCAATGTTCATAGCAGCTCTGTCCACAATAGCTAAATCATGCAAGGAGCCGAGATGCCCTTCAACAGATGACTGGATTAAGAAGTTGTGGTCCATATATACAATGGAATATTACTCAGCTATCAAAAAGAATGATTTCTCAACATTTGCTGCAACATGGACGGCACTGGAGGAGGTAATGCTAAGTGAAATAAGTCAAGCAGAAAGACAATTATCATATGGTTTCTCTCATCTATGGAACATAAGAACTAGGAAGATTGGTAGGAGAAGAAAGGGATAAAAAAAGGGGGGTAATCAGAAGGGGGAGTGAAGCATGAGAGACTATGGACTCTGAGAAACAATCTGAGGGCTTCAGAGGGGAAGGGGGTGGGGGAATGGGATAGGCTGGTGATGGGTAGTAAGGAGGGCACGTATTGCATGGTGCACTGGGTGTTATACGCAACTAATGAATCATCGAACTTTACATCGAAAACAAGGATGTACCGTATGGTGACTAACATAATATAATGAAAGAATATAGAAAAAAATAAATAAAAATGGGCTATAGGCTGGTGTCCCTGGGTGGCTCAGTCACTTAAGCGACTGACCGCTTGGTTTTGGCTAAGATCATGATTTCGGGGTCATGAGATCGCCTAAGCCCCACTTAGGGCTCCGCATTCAATAGGAGTCTGCTTGGGATTCTTTCCCTCTTCCTCTCCCTCCCCCTCTGCTCCTTCCCCTGCTCCTTGCACCCACACTTTCTCTCTAAAATAAATAAATTTTAAAAATCTTTTAAAAAATGGACTATTGGCACATATGTAATGTCTTATGTTCTCTGGCAATCTTAACCCACATATTCTGGTACTTGGTGCGTACCCTATCTAGATCACATCTCATATTGATGTGATCATCAGTTCTTTACAGAGAAGGTATAGGTGTCATAAAATATAAATAAGGCAACGTGAATAAATAAATAAGAAAATTTTTTTTTCTCCAGCACCTGAGAATGTTTAATAAATACAGCTGTCAGTGCATTTAGGAATCCAGGAAGCAAATGACAGATCTAGGACCACACAGGGAGCCAGAAGCACACCTAGAGCAGACATGCTCTGCAGTCACTTGCTCTCTCTGCGGGTTTATGTTGCCTTACCCCTTGGGAGCCATGTGGTGCCTGGAGCAATTCTTTTGACCCTCTTAGAACCCATTCCTTCTCCATAGGGATTAGTTCCTTCCTTCCAAAGGCAAACAGAAGACCTTTTTGCCTTTCTCCATTTACAGAGCTTGGTAATCAGCAAGTGGAGCTCACTGTTATTATTAGAGCAGGCTCCTTGCACCCCTATTATCTCACCCTGACTCCTCTTACTCATCTCCTTTATCAACTCTTCAATTTTTATCTGTCTTATTATATTGCCTTTAATGTATTCCCCTTCCTGTCCTCCCTCATATTTCAAGTGCTTCATTGCTTCACTTTTATGGGGATTTTCAAAACCACTCTTGTTTCCTCCCAGCAGGCCTTAGCCTGGGAAGTCAGACAGCCCCGTAGAAAAATTAATCTTGAGGGCTCAGGCAAAGAAGGCAAGGAAGGCAGCATCTAGAGTGAGAAAGATGGTGAGGTGTGTTTTTCACAAACGACGTCTGGGTCACAGTCCTTATTCCCAGTATGCAGAACCCAAGAAAGGCTCACGGGGCTTCAGAAATGGCAGCACCTCCCTTTGTCTCTCCTATTTCAGAAATCTACTTTGCAGAGGGCAGGGCAAATGAAATCCACAGTCTTTTGTGAACTCATCTTTCTTTAGGCTGGGATAACTTATCTAATTGCGTGTATCACAACCATTTGGAGGAGACAGGGAAGATAACCAGATTTGTTTGACTTCCATATGATCTGACATCCTGAGACAAGATCATACCACAGAGATACACGAAGGAGTAGTTACCTGAGAAGTTCTGAAGTGGGGCTCAGTCAGTTAAGCATCTGCCTTTGGCTCAGGTCATGATCCTGCAGTCCTGGGATTGAGCCCCACATTAGGCTCTCCACTCAGGAGGGAGTCTGCTTCTCCCTCTCCCTCTCCATCTCTCTTTCTCACATAAATAAAATCTTAAAAGAAAAAAAAAGAAGAAGTTCTGAAGTGGCCTGGACTGGGCTTAAGCCTGCTAGGAAGTGATTCCAGGAGGCCTTTGTACCATCCCAGAGTCTGAATGTGTGGGCTGTGTGGTGCACCATATGTAACCAGGGGCATTTTGCTTTATAGAGCATTATTGGAAAAGCTTTCCACGTGTTCGATTTTATCCTGGGTGGGCTGAAGGTAGCTGAGTGGGGATTTGAGGGATTCAGATAGGGGAGAATGGACCAGAAGAACCCTTGCTCTTAGAGAGTCTTAGAGCAGCATGATGGCAGAGAGCCATAGCTGCAGGGAAGGGCAAGGAGAAGACAGGATTTGAGTTGCCTTTTAGGGAAGCAGCCTTACCAGCAATTCCAGTTTAAAAAATGACTTCGCCAGCACCGACCAAGTCTTGGATCCTTCTGCCTGGAACACTATGAGGAGTACATCTTTGGGGTTCAGCCATGAGTCTTTCCAATTACTTCTTAGCCTGCCTCTTAAGGGAGGCAGGGGAGTCTTTTATGACCCTTTTGCCGGGGTAGGTCCCAAGGGCCTCTGAGGAGGTCTGGCCTCAGAGTTGGATAAGGCTGATAATTATTGATAATAAAACAACAGACTGTTCTAATGTACAAGAAAAAAGAATGTGGGCCCCCTTTTCAAGGGAAAAAGATGTGGCTGGATTTCAGTCTGACCTTTTTTGGTTATCTTTCTGCTGGAACCTTTCCTAATTAGCACTTTGCCATGTGCCCTGCAAATGATGATGTTAGGAAGAGGAAAGCCAACTAAGACGGCAGAAACCTTCTCTTGCTTCAGAAGACACTACCTGCCCTACCCTCAAAAAAAAAAAAAAAAAAAACCACGCAGCCTATTGAATTCTTCTGCTATTGTTTCTGCTGATGACACAGGATGGGTCCTCATTAGACAAAGCAAGCGCATCAGCTCTGCCTTATTACAGCAGTCTTGGGGCACTATTCGTGATAAAGATGGATAGAAAGGTCCAGGGATCATAGGTAACAGCGGCCTCTGGTTTGCAGATGGTTGAGTTCCTACAACCTGTCTTTCAAAGCTGAGCTCAGACTCCACTTCCACTGGGAGGCCATCCTTTATAGTTCCCGCATGCGACAAATTCCATTCCCTCTGAATCTGGTAGCATGCTCTATTGGTTCCGAATTGGATTATGTTTGTCCTCATATTACTTCATTTACTCTAAAGCATTTCTCTTTATCCAGACTGCACATACCTTGTCCCCCTCTTGACTCCCTAAGTGTGCAGTGCAGGGCTAGACACACAGCACCTACTCAGCAAACACCCACTCAACTAAGAATAAATAACTGTAACAACAGCCAAACCAACCTGGTACTGTGTGGGCAGTCTGAGATACCAGTGTTTCTCCCACCTGCCAGACTCTCCCTTCCTACTGAGCTTATCTTCCCACTTTGAAGAAGACAGTTTCATACTCCTGACTTCCATTGTATGTCTCTAGCACCCCTTCCCTGCGCTTCATACTGAAGACCTTGCCCCATATTTCATAGAGAAAATTGGTGTGGCCGGAGGAGAACCGTCTCCTCCCACCACATGCCCCTTCGGTCCTGCTGCATTTGTACCACATGAGCAGAATCTCCTTGTTTCTGCAGCAGAAGTGTCCTTTTTAACTATCTGAGGTCAGTCTTCTACTTGGACTTTGGGAATCATTCCTTGTCTCCACAAGGTCTTCACCGTGCTGCTTCCCTTTCTCTCCCAAATTCTCAATATTTTTCTTCTTTCTCTCCTCATCACCATTTTCAGTTAAAAAGAAAAAACTGCCTTATTATTAATATCAAACACCTATCGTGCTGCTTATTCTGTGCGAGGTTGTACATATTAACTCACTTAATCTTCACATCAACCCAGGAAGGTAGTAGGTCCTGTAATATTATAAAGATGAGGAAATCGAGGCATAACGTTCACCACGTCCTCTTGGTGTCCAGGAGAGAATGTAGAGTATTCATCTCAAGGTCAGTAGGTCTAGAACAGAATACTTGATTCCTTCCCACTCCAAACCCATTTATTTCCTGGTCTCCCCCATCTTATTACATGAAGACACCCTTTACCCTGTTGTTCAGGACAAAAACACAGGAGTCATTCTTAACTCTTTGCTTTCTCTTACATCTCACAAGGAATCTTCTTACTTGTTTTACCTTCAAAATACATTTCTCAGTGGACCACAACTAAGTACACCATTGCCTCCCCCCAGATCTAAACCACTACCCTCTCTCTTCCTTGGACCCAGGTCCCTACCTAGTCTTCCTGTCTCCATTCCTGGCCTCCTCTGGCCTGGTCCATTCTCTACATAGCAGCCTGAGTGATCTTTCTAAAATAGATATGCCTCATAGCACTCTTCCCTTTAAAATAGCCCCCAGAACCCAAATCCCTGGCCTCTAAGGGCCTACGTAAGTGGTCCTGCCTGCTTGAGCAGACACCTTTCTCTTCTCCCTTTGGCCCGCTATGGTACTGCCTGGCTGGCCTTCTCTATGTCCACTGAACATGCCAAGCTCTTTTCTGACTCAGTGGCTTTCCATTTCATGCACCCTCTTCTTGGAACACTTTGCCTTGTTGCCTGACCACCTCCTCACCTTTCAGGTTGTGGCCCCCGCTCAGACAGGCCTGTCCTGACCTCCTGCGCTAAAGAACCCCTCCAATCACCTCTGTCTCCATTTTGTGCAGCACGTATCAGTATGTGAGATGATCTCGTATATTCATTATTTCTGTTCTCTTCTCCAAATGGAAGCTCTTTGAGGCAGAGACTTGTCTTGTTCACTGCCATATTCCCAATGCCTAGAACTCTACTTGGCACATGGCAGGGACTGAATATTTGTGGAGGACTTCAGCTCTTCTCCTGCTCCTGCCTACACAGTGTGTGTCCTTCAGAGAAAAAGGAAGTCCCTGGGAAGTGGAGGCTAGGGGTGTGCTCAGCCTTTCCCCTCCTCTAGGCCTGTGTCCAACTCATAGTCATCTGTCTTTTCCTGTGTTTGACTCCATTTGCTCAGTGTGGGTAAGCTGCTAGCCAGTTTGTTGCTGGGAGGGGGGGGGGTGGAAAAGGTGGGGGCCAGAATGTCAATGAAAACACAGGCCACAGTCCAGATTGATGGTATCAAGTCTTAATGACTTCAGCTGCATTTAATTAAAAATGGAATGGCTTATTGGAACACAGACCGTGTGGGCCAGTAGTCTGATTTCTGCTCTCATTTCTGCTCTCTTCCAAGCTTCAATTAAGGGAGCAACAAAAGATTCCTATCATGAGCCATGTGTGGTGATCTCATCAGCTAAGACAAATATTTTTTTTTCTGGCTATATTTGTAGAACTCTTTCTTGTTTCCTTGGACAACCCTAGCTGGCATTATCTTGTTTATCTTCTTTTCATCTAGATTTGCATTTGGTGGGCAGCTTCTTATCTGTTGCTCTTTGCTGCCTTGGATTTCTAATTCCTCTGTTTTTTTTCTCTTAGCTTTCATCTATGGAGCTTGCTTATTTATTTATTTATTTATTTATTTATTTAATGTTTTAATTTTAATTACAGTTAGTTAACATACAGTGTTATATTAGTTTCAGGTGTACAGTATAGTCAATGGGGTTCTTTAAAATCAGTTTGTACTTTCCAGTTACCAAGCAGTAACTAGAATTAATAAGAAAGTAGACAACATTGGTTCCAGACCAGCATAGTGCAATATTTCGTTGCCTCACTGGAGGAGGGTGGAACTTGGTATGCCTTTTCCCTTTCTGCCATTCGTGTATTTCCTGATATCAGGCCCTTTCTTCATCCATCACCAGGTGGAAAGTACAGACTATGCCTGCAGACCTCTGGACTAATACCTGACTACTTTCTGGGGACATCTGACCCTGCATATGGTCCCACAGTGGGTCACAAGTGTCGCTTGGGGACCTACTTGCCCAGCAGCATTGTCTCTTGCTCAGGGGCCAGTTAACCTAAGTACCATCAGGGCCAGGAGAGCAAGACCCCTGCAGGTGGAGGAAGACTATGTAGGCTGAATTTTGCTCCCACAGTCTAGGAATGGTTGTCAAGGATGTAGAAAGTCAGTATGGTCAAATCAAGCCTAACAGCATTGTTCAAGGAGTTTGTCTTTGGTGCCTCAGCTTCTTAGTTATAAGTATTTTCCTTCCGGATAATGGCTTCTCAACTATGCATTCTCAATGGGTACAATACTGCCCTCAAGCAGGGAGACTTGTTCTTGGGGGACTGGAAAAACCACAAATCGTTTTTGGTATAAAGAAAGCCACAATATACATACACAAATAGACGTACAGTATATCTGTGGTATTCAAATTTCATGGGGAGGGCAATGGTCATGAAGATGCTCAAACACATTCTTTAAGGTATGACAAAAGGTTATCATTCTAGTCCCCTGCTCTTGCCTTTCTCTCTCTGGAACAGAACTTTGCTTTCAGCATAGGATCTAAAACACTTTCCTTCTAAGTTATAAATGACTGATAAAAGCTTGAGATAGCATCTTTCACAGGGATATTTGCCCAGTAATGGCCATGGCAGCACCTTCAGATAAAAAGGGATGAAACTCTAGCGTGGAATTGTAGGTTGGAGAAGGCAGGTGGGATGCTGCTTTCGGAAAAACCTGGATTCATTGACCATAGTTTTTAAATTAAAATTTTGGACACATTGTGTGCCAATAGACCTTTTAAAATTGATTTTAGATATAAGAAGCTTATCCTTTTTTAGAAAGAAAGATTTTATTTATTTATTTTTAGAGAAAGTCTGCTTCTCCCTCTGCCCCTCCCCCTGCTCATGAGCACAAGCGTGCTCTCTCTCTCTCAAATAAAAAAAAATAAATCTTAAAAAAAATAGATGCTCTTTCTGTCCTTTCTCTTATGCAAAGGCAGTAGCCATGAGCCTCACCGTGCTTGCTTTGCTCTGTGCACACAGCTGGCTGGATTTTGTGCGTCTGAGATGCACTAAGATAAGTATTGTGGTGGGGCGCCTGGGTAGCGCAGTCGTTAAAGCGTCTGCCTTCGGCTCAGGGCGTGATCCCGGCGTTCTGGGATCGAGTCCCACATCGGGCTCCTCCGCTATGAGCCTGCTTCTTCCTCTCCCACTCCCCGTGCTGTGTATCCCTCTCTCGCTGGCTGTCTCTCTGTCACATAAATAAATAAAATCTTTAAAAAAAAAAAAAAGATAAGTATTGTGGGTAAGGCTCAAGGTCCATGAAGTCATCCTCCCACTATTCTTTTTTCTTTTTATTTTTAAATTTTTTCGTCATGGTAAGTGTACGCTTTAATTCCCATCCCCTATTTTCCTCATCCCCCATCCTCCCACCCACCTCCCCTTTGGTAAACATCTGTTTGTTCTCTAGAGTTCAGAGTCTATTTCTTGGTTTGTTTTTCTCTCTTTTCCCCTTTGCTCTTTTGTTTTGTTTCTCAAATTCTACATATGAGTGAGATAATATGGTATTTGTCTTTCTCTGATTTATTTTGCTCAGCATTACACTCTGTTGCTCTATCTATGTTGCTGCAAATGGCAAGATTTCATTCTTTTTTATGACTGAATAATATTCCATTGTATATATACCACATCTTCTTCTTTATCCATTTATCTATTGATGGACACCTGGGCTACTTCCATAGTTGACTGTTGTAAATAATGCTGTAATAAACATAGGGGTGGATGTATCCTTTTGAATTAGTGTTTTTGTATTTTGGGGTAAATACCCAGTAGTGCTATTCCTGATGATGGGGCAGTCATCCTCCCACTATTCTTTTTTTTCTTCATCCTCCCACAATTCTTGAATTTAACCAGAATCTTACTGGTGACCCATGCCCAGTTTTGTCTTTAAAAGTAAAAAACAGGGGCACCTGGGTGGCTCAGCCATTAGGCATCTGCCTTCGGCTCACATCATGATCCCATAAAATGACTGAATGCTTGGAAAACAGATCCTAGGCAAAATGCAATTAGAATTGTTTAACTTGGACCAGAGAGGGCAGAAGGAAGGGGTTATTTATACGGGGACTAGCGATAAACTCCTCTCCTTTTCTTTTTGGATGCAGATGGGATATAAATAATACTCATGCTTTATTTATTTCTCTCTGCTGAAAATCAAAAGAAATTGGGCTTGATTTGCAACACAGAGATATAGGGTGAATGTAAGAGGAAAATCCCAGATATTGGTCCTTAGGGTGCTTGGTTTTCTTTCTTTTTCTGGAAAATGTGGAAAAAGCAAGGCACATCAGGGATGGTTTTGCTGCAGAGGAGCTAGTTAATATTTACTAGGTACCTGTGAACTAGGACCTTGATAGGACCCTGTAGAAGCCAGAAAATACTATACTGTTTTCTGAAAGGTCCTGGTTTCAGAATTAATTATTCTAATTGTTTTCATTCCTGAAGGTTAAATGCATCATAATATAGTGAGTGGAAGGAAGATGTGAACAATTATCCTGCTTTTTCTATTCACTAACTTTCTGACAACCCATAGTTTCCTCATTTATAATGTGGTGATGAGGGCGGTGGGGGAATGGGATAGACTGGTGATGGGTAGTAAGGAGGGCACGTATTGCATGGTGCACTGGGTGTTATACGCAACTAATGAATCATCGAACTTTGCGTCAGAAACCAGGGATGTACTGTATGGTGACTAACATAATATAATAAAAAAACATAAAAAAAACCCACAAAGAACCAAAAAAAATAATGTGGTGATGATGATGGCTTTCCTTCTTACATTATGTTATTATTATTATTATTATTTATTTTTAAAGATTTTATTTGTGTACTTGAGAGAGAGAGAGGGTGAGCCCAAGTGGGGGGGAGGGGCAGAGGGAGAAGCAGACTCCCCACTGAGCAGGGAGCCTGACAAAGGGCTCAGTCCCAGGACCCTGGGATCATGATCTGAGAGACTCTTAACAGCTTAGCTTAACTGACCGAGCCACTCAGGTTCCTCTGTTTTGTTTTGTTTTTACAAAAAAAATTGACTTTTAGGAATTTCTTTTTGCTCTCTGTCTCACTCACTCCTCTTGCTCAGTCACTCTCTCTTATTTATTTATTTATTTTTTGTTATATGTTTTGTCTATTGACTTTTCATAGAAGTTGGTTGCAACTTGTAAACATGTTTTTAAATTAAGAATTAAGATCAAGTGTAATACCCATTCTGTTACAAAGTGTCATAGGTTATTGAGTGTGTCAAATAAGAAAAAAAAATGACAGTGTTCTATAAAATGTTGAATGATAGTAACTGTTATTAATTTGGATAAATCATTCTTTAGACCTTGATCAAAGGTTTTTCCAGCTGAAAGTATTGACTGAACCTGATTCTAGGTTTGAATTTCAAAACCTGTGAAATCCATCCACTTGAACATCCTTCTGTCTGCCTACCTACTCATCACTCAGAGATTCTCTACTCTGTGGTAGGCATTGTAGTAAGCACAGGGATGCAGTGATGAATCAGATACTGTGCCTGGCTTTATGGAGGTAGACGACAGTCTAGTGAGGGCAGATGGTGAAGTAAACAAGTAATTACAGTGTGGCATGATATGTGCTCTGATCTGATCAGGCCAAAGGTGCTGTAAGACCTCACTTGAGGCCCCAGATCCAACCTTATGAGAGTAGAGGGAAACTTCTTAGAGGAAGTGATAAGCCAATACAGTCTTGAGTAATAGGACTTAGACAAATGAAGAACAAGTGAGGCGGGAGGGGTCTTTTCCAGGCCAAGGGAGAATGGGTCCAGACTCAAGCAAATGAAAGCTTGAACTTGAAACTGCAAGTAATGTTAAAGGCTACACATTGCCATGCGGGAGAGAGGAAGAAGGGATGCATGTTAACCAGAAGCCACATCACAGTTCGGTTGTCTTCCTAGCTAAGGGCTTTTCCTTGAGATCAAGAGAGCCATTGAGGGGTTTTAAACAGGGAGTGTTAAGATAAAATTGAAATTTTAGAAATGTCACATGTATGTAATTTAGAGGGGGCAGGATTCTCATGAAGACTAGTAAGGAAGCTATTGCAGCAATTCAGGAAGGAAGGAAAGTAGACTGGGAAAATGTAGGTGACCAAGACCTTAAATGATGCAATGAGGTACAGACATTGGTACGATGGGAATAAGGAGTGTGGAAGCAAGAAACGTGGAGGTGGAGATCACAGAGTGGTGATGAACAATTCCTGACGATGGCAGAGACTAGGATGTAGCCTTGAAGATGGAAGCTGGATGAGTGGGGATGAAGGTCACTGACAGTGAGGTCAAAGACCTGGGAAGCTTCTCTGATAGCTTTTTAAAAAATTGTGGTAAAATACACAAAACATAAAGTGTACCCTCTTAATTAAGACTATTAAATGCATCATAGTAAACGTAGTAAGTATTTTGATTGCCATTAAGTATATTCACACTGTTGTGTTACCATTACCACCATCCATCCCTAGAACTCATCTTACAAAACTGAAACTCTGTGCCCCTTAAACACTGACTCTCCATTCCCTGCCCCCTACCCAGTCCCTGGCAACCACCACTCTACTTTCTGTCTTTAGAATGTGACTATTTAAGGTGCCTCCATAGAAATAGAATCATTACAGTATTTGTCCTCTTGTGACTGGCTTATTTCATTTAGTATAATTTCCTCAAAGTTCATCTATCTTGTAGCATGTGTCAGGATTTCCTTCCTTTTAAGGCTAAATAATATTTTATTGTATGTGCTCCTATCCATTTTAAGCTTTTGATTATGGCCCACAGTAAGTAATGTATTTTAGGGGTGCCTGGGTGGCTCAGTCGGTCGAATGTCCAACTCTTGGTTTCAGCTCAGGTCAGCCCCGTTATCAGGCTCCATGCTCAGTGGGGGGTCTCTTCGAGATTCTCTCTCTCCCTCTGCCCCCCACCACCATGTGCTTTCTCTCTCTCTCTCAAAATAAATAAATACATCTTAAAAAAAGAAATGTATTTTACATAATGACTAATACACATGTATGTATTGTGTTATTGAAATAATACATTATTAGCATATGTTACATAATAATAGTAATATATATTATATTATTGAAATAAATGTTTTACCCCAAACCACCATTTTTACATGTGATATTTTATTTCCATTCTGTTTCTTAAAAAAAATTCTAGTCACAATCCTTTTAATCAATTTCATGACACACTACTGGTTTGTGATCCCTAGTTTATAAATAATTGGTCTGTTTGACATTTGAAGTTACCCAGGATGATAGCAAGACTTGGCATAAAGTGGAAGACTAGAAGTTTGGTGCCAAAGTCTTCAATGAATAAGAAGGGCCTAAAACATAGCTTCATGCATTTATCTTCATGAAAGGTCTGTAATTTCAGGACAATCTATTAAGTAAAGGTCCAAACTATCATTTCTGGTGTAAACAGGATAATTCATGGATTTGCTGATTTTTTCCAATGGTCTCTAGCTTGCATGGGTTTTTTCTTTGATTTATTCACTGCTAGTGACCATTCCCCTCCATTTTTCTGTGATAGGGAAGAACAAAGTAAACTGTCCTTCCTCAAATTCCTAGAGCCCCACATCTGATCTGGGAAAGAGGAAGAGAGGATGGGAACCTTGGCAACAGGTGACTCTGGCCTCCAGACCTTGTAGTGCTTCCAAAGTCTCCAGCTGTTTGACAACTGCAAGAATACCCCAGAGGGAGAGGCAATGTCCACAGGAGATGGTGGGCTGGAGTTTAATCCCCAGGCTGGATCCTGGGGATAGGCCTTGCCAAGAGAATAAAGTAGGTTCCAGGGAACAATGATGATCAAGAGTCAGGCCTCCCACTAAGTATCTATGCCGTGAGAGGAGAACAGGGGCAACTTGATGTCCCGATGATTTGAGAAGACCATAAGATTTCACTGTTGTCGCCCCGGGTCACCACACTCCGGCTATTTCTGTTAAACATTAACACAAATGTCAGGAGAGCTTTACCCTTATTAATTAGCTAATCTCTATGGTATTCCCACAGGATGAGGTCAGAAAGATTGCCATCTTGATAGCAATGAAAAAATAAGCAGGGATGAGAAGGGAAATCATAGAAAAATTCGTATATTCATCCAATATTTGCTGAGGAGCCACTGCAGCCATGTGCTGCATTAACTGCTGAAGATACGATGTAAGACACAGTCTCTCCTTTTTGATGTCAACCTAAGATGTGGGGGTAGGGATGATCAGACCAAGCCTTTTAAGTTAAGGGAACGGAGTTTGCAAAGGTCCAGTGATGAGAAAGAAAATTCAGAAAAATGAAATTGAGATTGCTCGTATCAGGAGTGGACAGCTAAGCAGGGAATGAGCTTGCCAAGATTTTGACGAAGTCGATTTGGACAATGGGAATCACAGAGAAACCTCACAGACGCCTCAAGACTTAGGCTGCATTTTATCTTTGTCACTTAGCAAGGTCAGTGGAATGGAAATTTACTTATCCTAATTCCTCTATCCTTTTTTTTTGGTAAGATTTTATTTATTTGTCAGAGAGAGAGTATAAGCACAAGCAGGGGGAAGGGCAGGCAGAGGGAGAAGTAGGCTCCCTGCTGAGCAAGAAGCCTGATGCGGGGCTCGATCCCAAGATCCTGGGATCATGACCTGAGCCAAAGGCAGATGCTTAACCAACTTAGCCACCCAGGCGTCCTGTAATCCCTCTTGATAAATTTCCTTGATAAAGGAACTGGGGATCAGAGAGTAAGTAACTTGTTCTGTGTTACCCCAAAAGAGAACCCAGATGTTCTGAGCCAGGCTAGGGCTCTCTCCAGACTCCAGAACACTTTTTCAGATCCAGTTCTCCAAACTGCTTTCCCTACACAGCACTCTGAGTTCTGGCTCTGTTAGGATGAACTGACCCAGCTAGAAAAAAGGACACGTTGAGCTTCACTTAGAGTGGTCCTCAGAGGCAGCATTATATGCCACATACATGAGTCTGATGGGCACTGAGAACTCAGTCGTCTCTTTCCTTCATAGCACATCACAGTTTGGAAATGGTACCAGAAGCCAATGTTCTCCTGATTGAGGAAGAAAGGGAAGGTTGATATCCAAGAACACAAGATGTTCTCTTTTTGGTAATCCAGAAACACACTAGTGTCTCTTAGCCCAGTGAATACTGAGGGAAGCCTTAGGGTAGAGGGTGGCAAAATGTGGGGGTGATGACTGGGTGGAGATGGGGGGAAGGGTGAGGGAGGGCTTGAGAGCATAGGTGGAGAATTTTCCAGGAAATGGGTGTGTTAGTTAATAAGACAGGTGGTTGGCCTGGAAAACAGATCATGGCTTTACTTTATTTTACCTCACCGGTGGAGACCTGGTTACTCATTAGGCCAAAGCATCCTGGCCATTTATTAATTCAACAAAAGATCACCATGACTTCATTGGGTTAGAAGTTGGAAACACAGAAATAAAATACACAGCTCTTTACCCTGAGGGAGTTAATAGTTCAGTGGGGTATTCATTTAAGTAAACAGACAGTTAGTGTACTGCAGCACAGCTAAGTATAGGGTGCTACAGGAATAGAGGCACTTCAGTTACCTGAGAGAGGTGAAAAGGGAGTCAGGAAAACCTCCTCAGAGAGATGATAATTGAGCTGAACTCTGGAGGGTTAGTGCAGTCCAGGAAGTAGGAAAGGGCTCCCAAGAAGAGGGACTAATTTGCTCAAAGTCCCCAGTTTGGAGAGAACAGGGTTGGTCAGAAAAATGGCAGAGGGCTTTAGGCCTGGAGCTGTAGGTGTGAGAAATAAGGCTGGGAAAGTAGGTAGGGACTTATCCTGAAGGTGATAGGCAAGCACTTCCGGTAGAGGGGATGAGTCCATGCTCCTCAAAAGAGTCCTACTGCCTGGGCCACCAATGGGCAGTCAGTGACTACAGCTCTCAGTCCAAGCTGCGTTCTCTCTGGGCCTGGGTGCAGGAGTAAGCTGCGCAGTTGTGCCAGTGGAAGAGAAAGTGAGAAAAAGGCAGGTGGGCAGAGGTTCTCAGCCATCATGATGGAACACAGCTATGATATTCTTGATAGATCAGAGGATCAAAGATTCTGTCCACATAACTTTGAGACTACCATTCTAAAGTCAAGAATTTCTTCACTGGTTCTTGAAAAATGGGCATTTGCAGAGTGGGGCAGGGCATGGCAGCAGTGTTTGCAGCTGCGGTTGTGTTTAGTGCAGGAACTAAAGGACAATACTATTGCAAATGCAACAACTATACAGGAAAGGAGGAAAGATGAGAGGCTGGAGAGGTAATGCTGTTGGAATTTGGGTACATGGTTCATTTTGGATTTACTGGATCTGCCATGTCTGAGGGAGTGTGGAAACTCAGTGTGACAGCCCAAGAAAATGTTTATTGCTACTACCATAATTTTTAAAAAATATTTTATTTATCTATTTGAGAGAGAGAGCTCGTGCGCACGCGTGCGCATGAACAGGGGGAGGGGCAGAGGGAAAGGGAGAAGCAAGGTCCCTGCTGAACAGGCAGTCTGAAGTCAGACTTGATCCCAGGACTCTGGGATCATGACCTGAGCTGAAGGCAGTTGCTTAACCAACTGAGCCACCCAGGCCCCTGCTACTACTTATTACTGAGAATGTAAAATGGATCAGACTGGGCAGAGAACACACCATCCCAGACATAGCCCCCCTGCCCTTTCCTGGGGAAGCATGTGCACACGCGACGTTCTGCCTGCTCCCTGTTCATGCAAATTCCCTTCTCTGTGTGGCTGCCGAGGGTTGAGGGAAGAAGATGGCACAGAGGGGAATGTCATTTGCTTTGAGTTCATTCTGCTTTGATCCGTTGCAACCACACCATGGTTTCCCCAAATTCAGGTGGAAAGGGAACAGCTGGGAGACTCCTTCGTGAGGTGCTTAAATAGACATAACTTAAGTGGGTGGTTATAAAGTAAAGTAACTGGGTGGTCAATCTAACTGTCTCAGGAGCAGGGTCTTCATAAGACACCCCCCCCAGCCCTCCCCGCCAACCATAGTTGGGCTCAGCAGCTTGCTGTCCTCCCGAACCCACAGACCAGCAGTACCAGGATATCCTGCAGGAGAATGACGACAGCCACAGGGCAATCTACTAAAACCACTTGCAATTCAGCTACCTGAGCAATCATCTTCTCCCCTCTTGCTACCCTTCTTCTCCTCGTTCCTTTACTTCCCTCTCATGTTCCGCTAGGCAAAAGGATGACCAATATTAAGTGCTTCTTCCCTTGCCTCCTTGTTGAATCTCTCTTTTTTCCGTTCTCCCTTCCAGTTCTCCCTCAGGTGATTCCCCTCATCCGCGTTGATTCTGCAGCCAGCGCAGCTGGCCTTTAATCTTAAAGGGGATGGAAGCTACTGAAGCACTGTGTGTCACCTGTGGGCAGGTTGGTACTTTATTCCTTAAAATGTTAATCAGGGCCTCTGCTATTCCACACCTCTAGAGGCACCATTTGCCCTGCGGTTTATGTCCTACAACAGGGGGCGCCTTTCACATACAGCACAATGTAAATGGTGCCTTCTGGAATTGTGCAACTTCGTTGCCTCGATTTCAATATGGGACTCAAGAGCCTGCAAAGCAACAAGTCTCTTAGGGGAAAAATGTTGGCCCTTGGTGACGACCAGGTTCTCTGACTGGATATTGAAGACTGTGAATAATGCCTCTGTGCATTCAAATCTCCCAGTTACTGTTAGTCTGAGATTCAGAACCTTTTGACACAGACACCTTACATTTTTCCAATTCCCCCTCCAACCTCACCATCCACCACTCCCCCATATGACCACATCTATGGCAGATTGATGATCTGAGCATGCCATGTGCCATCCTAACTGCACACCTTACTCCTGGAGTTCCTTCCATCTGGAATACCTTCTCTCTAGATCCAAATCCTATTTAATCATTGACACTCAGTTTGCATCCCATTCTGCTGAGAAGCCTTCCTTGTCCAGCCCAGTTCAGTGATATCTCTCCTCTGTTCTCCAAACTCCTTTACAGGTCTGTTCTCCTCATCTGGCACTTTACATCAAATCGTAACTAACCACTGCTTAAAAATAATGGCTTCCCAATCAGAACTTAATTCATACTTTTTAGCCTTATAAGGCCCTGTGTTATTTGACCCAAGACTAGTTCTCTGACTTCACTTCTTCCCGTTCTTGTCTTCATCCACTCCCCTTTAGCTGCACTGGCTTGCTCTCCAACTCACCGAGTTCATATCGATCTCAAGGCTTTGCACTCACTGTTCCTACGTCCCCCAGACACCCAGGGGCTACCAGACAGTAAAATCTACAAGGGCAAGAGCGTTTGCTTTTGGTTACTTCGCCCTTGTATTCCAAGTGGCTTGAAGAGCGCCTGGCCTATGGTGGGTGATAGATCGATAACTCAATGTTGGATGAAAAGTATAAATAATAGGCAGCTTTGCATTGTCTTTTTCTTCCCTTTGCTCCACCGTTCGTTTTGTACCTACCCAATCCCCCAATCGTAAGCATCCTGAGGACAGAAATCTGGTCTTATGACTTGTTTCCCTCTCATCATCTAACCCAGTGCCCTGAGCATAGGTGCTTTAATAAGTGTTTGTTGACAGAATGAGACAGAATGGGGGGAAGAGTTCTTTCATGCCTTTCCCACCAGGCAGGCTCAGCTGGCTCCAAAGCAGAAAAAAGAGTAACCCTTGTCCTCCCAGGGCTGCTCATGCTTGGATTCAGCAAACCAGCCACCAGCCCCAGCCTCTGGAATGTCTGCTCCTATCACAGCGGAGCTGTTCTTCACTTGGAAATCATTACCACCACCACCACCACCACCACCACCACCTTCCGAGCTGGTTGGGCTCAGAGGAAGGGTCTCTGATCTCCTAGAACGGAACCAGCACATATCTAATCTCAGGAAAAACCAGAGTTCTGCTAAAGTAACTGCTTGTTTTACAGAGTGAGATCTTCTAGCAAGACTTATTAAAAGATCATGACTTTGGCTGCTGTATTTCAAAGTCTGGGCAGACATTTAGGAGATAGAGTTAAATATTCCAAACTTACCTCATACTCCCTCTTTCTCTCCCTCTCTTTCAAGGGTGAGCATTCTGTTCCTCTTCCAAAACCCAGTCCTTCTCCATATTTGGGAATCTGGAATGGGCACTAGAGGCACAGCCCTGTCTCCTTTCAGTGTCTGCTGGGAGCTGTAGTTCCCAATGAGAGACGGCTGCTTTTTTCAGGCCAGTGGGTTGTCCTTGCTCAGGAGTCTATGTCTCCAAACATACAGTGGGGTGGAAGGGTGCTATTAGGAGGCTTGCCTTCTATTTTCAGCTTTCTGGTTTTATGCAAGGCACCACTCTTCTGCGGCTCGGTCTCCCTGCCTGCAAAATGGGGATAATTATCTCTCTCTTTTCCTGGCTGCCAGATTGTTGGGTGGGGTAATTAGCCAGCACCCATTAGATGCTTTGAGCTCATTCCGGCAAGGAGTGCTTTATAAATAAAAATTGTTATCTTTAAAGAAGAAAATATTAATTTTCATTGCCTAATTGCCTCCACAAACCAACTCTGCCTGTATGTCAAAAGATGCTGTTTAATTCCTTGTGTATGCCTTCCACTCACCCTGCTTTTAATGGTTTCCCTGCATCTCATTTTATTTTGTTTCATCATTTCTAGTTTCGTATCATCAAGAATAAATGCTCTGTCCCTCCTCTCCAAAAGTAAAGCACAGGGAAGTCATGAAGAAGGAATGATTTGGACCTGATCTGAGCTCCACAACTTTACATCTTTGCAGCCGGCGCCTGCATGTGACGAAGAGGTTGGTCTCTGTGGACGAGACTGACCTTTGTTCCCCCGAAGAAGAAATTGATTGCACTGCAGCAGGAAGGATTTTTGAAAGATCTTACTAAGCGTGCCCTTCTCTGGAGATCTGAAAGATTATTTTGACACTCAGAACGTGTAGTCAGAGGAAAGTGTTTTGTACGGCGTTGTACTAAGGTTAGTTGTTATAAAATGCAGGATGATGCGGTGATTAAAAACGGAGTGTTGGGGCGCCTGAGTGGCTCAGTGGGTTAAGCGGCTGCCTTTGGTTCAGGTCTTGATCCCGGGTCCTGCTCAGCGGGGAGCCTGCTTCTCCCTCTGCCTCTGCCTGCCGCTCCTCCTGCTTGTGCGCTCTTTCTGTCAAATAAATAAATAAAAGTCTTAAAAAACAAACAAACAAGCATGGAATGTTAAAGCCAGACACATTTGGATTAAAATCCCACCTGGATTTGCTGTGGAAATTTGACCAAATCACTGCTCTCTAAATCTTAGTTATAGTGTCCCTAAAACGGGGATAGTGAGGATTACATGAGATGATGCATCCAATGGACTGAGCACAGAGCCTGGCGCACACTAGTTCCTCAATATATGTAGTTATGACTATTATTAATGTATTATGTAAATGTAGTTTTGACAATGCATTATTTTTGCATTGTGGATACTTATCTCGCTTTCAATCATCTTACTTTGTGATAATCAAATAAAGTAATGTAAAGATTTGTGAGGGATGATTAGAATTAAACCCATAAGAATAGGAGATGGACTCCCCAGAGTTTTCTTTCCGGCTTCAGGATGATACAGGATTAAGGATGTACAAGTGCTTTTTCGCTACAAAGAACTATAAACGTGTGAATTGTTACTAATAACAGCTGCATTATTTGTTTCTTGTTTTAGGGAGTGGGTAATAGCAATATCCCATTGAAAAATAAAAAGGACTCCTATGACATACTCTGAATGGGTAAGTCAAGTTACAGCGCAGCATAGTGTATTTGTGGAAGGATGTTCATCAAAATGTTAGAAGTTGTCATTTATGGATGATGGGATTTCAGATGATTCTTATTCTCTTATACTTTTCTGTCTTGTTTGGATTATTTTCACTCTGGATATGTGTCATTTTAACAAAAACAGTTGAAAGACAAAAGAAGAGCAGATATCATACAGGCGGATCTCAGGTTGTAAAACTCTAGCAGAATCTATTCTGTGGTCCTTTTACCCCAGAGAACGTTTTCTTAGGTATGGAAGACGGAAGTTCTGGCAACAAGGGCAAGTTTGTGAATGTGGTAATGACAAATGCCTTTGAAAAGGAGTTGGAGGGGAATGGAACCCCTCCAAATGGCCCTGAAAGGAAAGGAAGAGGTGACCTTTTATTTCTGTTTATTTCCTAGGCTGTAATAATATGGTAGTTTCAATCATAGCTTGTGTACACGTGAGTTTCCTTATTTGCTATGGTAACATGTGATTCCTGTTTTTCTACCTCTGCTCCTTCCAGTCCCTCAGACCCGGCTGTCAGGTAGAACTAGGAACTCACCCACTCATTCCTGCTGCTCAGGTAATCACCCTTTGTCATGACTGATTAGAGAAAGGGTGCGGTGAGCCTACTCGGAATTGGCTTCACTGTCCCACTGTATTTCAGAACCAGACTCAAAGGAACAAACTTCCCAACGGGACACAAAATTAAAGGGATGGTGACAGCATGCCTTACCATTCACGATAATCTTTCCAGAAAACTTCCCACAGGCAAGTCCACACAAGCTTGACGGCAGCTTGTCTGTCATGCAGCCCATCCCCAGTGAGTACAAAAGAGTGGGGATGCGGGGATGGGAAGGTTCTTCCCTGTTATCAGGAACAACTGTCTGCAGAAAGAACTAGACGTTTTCAGATGTCAGCATGGAAGCCCATGTTAATGTGGAGCCAGGAACAAGCAGGGCTGCCATGGTGGGACTTGTAGGTTGTAAAACAACACAGTCCCAGAGGGTGCCATTCACACAGACTCCGTGTGAACGACACCGCCCAGAGTTGAGCCTCAGTGAATCCCACCAAACGTATTTTTCCCTCCCACTGAGCACACTGATTTGCAGAGGAAGAGGCCTTTACAACAACAGACTGGAGCTCTGCTGAGTAGTCCTTAATTTTTGAAATAAACTGAATTGCTCTTGGTTAAAAAATATGGTGAGACATCTGTTTTCCTCACTTTACTAATTTTTAATGTTCTTTCTGGCGTTATTCTTATTGTGCTCCAGAAACAGTTGCTGCGTGGGGTCAGAGTATTTATGGACCATGGCACTAGGCTAGGGGTGCAGTACCAAGAAGCTCTTGAGGTCACTGTCTGAGGATAATAGCTAAAACAGACACAAAGGCAAACTGCAATTCCTTTTACTAATTTTATACTTGTTACATGATTGGTTTTAGGCCTTGGACACGTGGAACAGTGTTGAGCAAATATTTGTTTTACTTGATGTACTCAACGAGTAAGAAATCCAGTTTTAGGGTTTACTGAAATTACCAGGATTGGTAAACTGAAGGCCTGCCCTTCAACGTTTTGTTTTTTGTTTTTTTTTTTTTCATTGAAGTATAGTTGACATAAAATATTATATTCGTTGCAGGTGTACAAATAGTGATTTGACAATTATCTTCATTACCAAATGCTCACCACCTGTTTTCTGTTTTTAAGTTAAAGCTTCTTTGAGGTTCTTACCGCACCAATTCTTTCTTACTGCCTTCACCTGGATGAGGTTAAAATTAGGATTTCTGGAAATCCTCCCAACATTTCTCCCTTCTCTGCCACTCCTCAAATACCTTCAGGTATTTGGGCTTGTTGACTCAAAATTGTACTTCAGAGATAATTTCAGAAAATAACTTGGGACATAAATATTCTCTCATAGTTCTCAACCTTTTAAATACAAATGATCACTGTTAATTGTCCCTCCATCAATCCTATGTTTTGGAAAGTTTTGTTTACTAAGTAAAATCTATTAACAAGTAAGCATTTATACCCGGTAAATGTACAATTTCTTCTTGAAATATTAACACTGTGTGTTGAGAACCCTCCATCCTATTTGCCCTGGAAGGCCTGCTAGGGGCAAAAACTGCAGGTTTTGAGAACCGCTGCTGCTCTCCACGGAGGGGAGGGGAGAGAGCCCTGGAGTGGTGCGTTTAAGTGGCTGGCAGTATCTGCACATTAACCGTGACCTTGACGCTGTAGATCACTCCAAAGAAGGATTAATGGCAGGGATTTCTGGGCAAGTGAGGAAAACACTTTTAAGCACAGGTGAGGTCTTCTCTGGTCTCTCTTTTTTGGGGCCTGGCATCTCCTCCGCTTCCAACCTTTTCACACAGTGCTCACGAGAGAATGTCAAGACCAAGTGATGCAGAGCCGCTGAGGGGAGGGTCCCTCCTGAGCACTGCGTGCTTACCGCTCCACACCTACGGCAGACCACACAAGGGTGAGGGACACTCTGCCCCGGCCCTTCCTGAGCTGAAGACGGGAATGACACAAACTGTAAGAAGACTTGGAAATTGGGAAGGACCAACAAGAAAGGCATAAAAAAGCAAAGCACAATTGGGAGTTTGAAGGAAGTGGTGATTAGCTTGAATTAGGTGTGATCAGGAAAGATTCCAAGGAGGAGATAGCATCTTCTCACTCTTCCATGAGAGAGCCAGGGCTGACTTGTCCTCCTGAGCGGCCTTTACTGGTTTCATTTTTCAGGCTTGGTCTGGCGTCATGAAGATTTGTTTGGATTTCTCTGAGCGAACCCTCTGATTCCCGTAGTGGGTGAGAAACAGTGGAAATTGGACAACAGATCTCCACAGAGTGGCTCCCCCAGTCACCTTCAAGTGACGAAGAGGAGCTACTAGTGGCCCTTTGAAGAATGTCACAGGCATGGGATCTGGTTAGAAATCTCCAGTAATTGTGTCAGCTTTGCCACCGAGACCAAATGTTTTGAGCCTGGGCAGTGTCTGATCTTTAGTTTCCTATCAATAAGTAGGAATAATAATAATGTATCTGTTACCTTGTTCACGGGTTGGTTGTTAAGCTCCAATAAAATAAGTGAAAGTATTTGGTAGGACCAGTATTACGTATTAGTTAAGAAGAAAGACTCTAGAGCTAAACTGCTTGGATTTAAGTCCCAGACCTTCTTTGCACTGCTGTGTGACCTTGGCAAGTCACTTAACTTCTCTGTGCCTTGGTTTCCTCTGCAAAATAGGGATGACACTAAGACTTATGTTATAGGGTTGTTGATGATTACAATGAGTCAAGTGTAAAGCACTCAGAACAGTGTCTAGTACGTAGTTAATACCATACTATATACATTGACCTGTCTTATTTTTGTAAACTACTGTAGAGGACGATTATGATTATGATTATTACTTCTTAGACACAGAAGCAAAGAAAGAATTCTGCCGTGTCTGTATGGAGAGGAGCAAATAGGAAGCATTGAGATCTGCCCTGAACACCAAGTCCAGGCTTTTAAAAAGAGCCAGAAAAATGCTAGTGAAGGTCTGGAGTGAGGGAGCACACCACTTGGCCATTCTGGAAAAATATTATCTCCACCCTGCTAATATTTATCCCTCTGGCTTGCTTCTGGTCAAAGGTCCACACTAGGCATGATTCTACTTCATTGGAGCTTTATCACCAACATCCCTGGCTGGAAGAGATGTGTTAGAAGTGACAACTATGGATGCTGCCTGTCTATTGTCACAGAATGCAGAACCAGCTTGGAGAGGGCAGGACAGGATGGACATTACTGACCTTTGTAAGAAAGAGTCCAGTCAAATTCTAGATCAGAAAATAAGATTACAGAACTTGGGAGGTGGAATGAGATTCTTTCTTCTTCTTATTCATTCCCCAATGTATTATACCAACTGGCCTTATATCAGCCTGAAATATTCCAGAGCTTTAGAGAGCTCAGTAAGCTATTGTCACATGACCCTCTTCTGACCGTCACAAAAACCCTAGTGGCAGGTGTTGTTATCCATGTCCTCAGAGGAGAAAACTGAGGCCCAGAGGGTTTCAGTGACTTTCTAGTGGTCTGGTGACTGGTTTGGTCACCGAAGGAACCAGTATTCTAACTGGGATAGTTCATCTTCCAGTCTAGAGTTCTTTATGCTACAAAAATACCCACTTGTCATCTGCTCTGAGCAGGCAGAGCAAATCTGCATTCTCAGATTAAGGCAATAAATTGATAGACTGAGCACCCTGCTGAGTAGGGTGGGGCGCACCAAGTCCCAGAGCTTGGTTTGGGGTCAGAGGATGGCTCATAATGTGGATTTTTTATCTCATTTACTCTATTTTCCCCAAAAGAAAAGATTCCAATAATACAAATATTAGCATGGACCAGACCTTAGATCTGGTCTTATAGATCAGGCCTTATTTCCACTTCTTGATTTATCCCAAGGGGAGGATAGGTGCTTTCAAAGATTGTGTCGTGAGCCCTGAGTCAGAAAGACTGGTTCGGTATATATATCTGTTTACGCTCCCTCAGGTAGAATGAACTTGCTTATGTTTAGGATTGCTGTGTCTTAGCTTGAGAAATTCTGGGTACATTCAGACAGGGGAGACAGTGGAATGTCACAGTGGTGGTTCAAGAGTCAATTTGTGGGCTTAACAATGCTAAAGGTTAAGTGGTGACATACAGACCACTGAAGTCCTGTATAGTCAAAAATTGGGTGAAACACAGAAATAGAACACAATCATATTTTTATGTGATTTTTAGCAATCCCCCCTCCCCACAATCTTGACCTCATTACGGCATCCATACCACTAAATAGGCAAGTTTGTTTCTGGCAGGTCTGCTTCTTTTAAGGCTGTGCTGCCATCTCCTGGAAGCATTTTGAAATAGCAAGAAACTTCTTAGGATTTAAGGAAGGCGCCCTTTCAAGGCGGCAATCTGAGGTGGTGGGTGCTTCTGGAAGTGATGTGATGTGGTTTTGCCAGTCTCAACCCGGCTAGGTCTGGTCCAGTCTGTTTTCTGATGCTCCTGCTGCTTTCCTGATTTTTCAGGGAAGACCTCTACACCTAGTTCTGAGAATAGGGTTTTTATTTGCAGTGCAATAATAATAATCAAATCTGAGGCAGAGCAGATAAAACATTTCAGCAACTTCATTCTCAGACTGATCCACACTTTCCAGGGATCTCTGTTTGCCTCTGGAGTTTCTGTGTGGGAATGAATACTGGCTGGTGAGGAAGAGGAGGGTGGAGCTTCTCACGAGCAACACTGAAAATAAGTTGGTCCCAAGGGTGGTGCTCCAAAATGAATAGTGATCCACTGACAGAGCCTAGTCCTGAGCAGGAGGTCCACATTTTCTCTTTGCTCTGCCCCTAACCCTGGATTTCCTGTTAACAAAGTTAAATGTGCATACCAACTCCACCTCTCCACTGCTGTTACTCCCAATCTCTCTTATTTCTCCCCAGCATTTATTATCATCTGACATACTACTGTTTGTATTTTACTTGCTTTTTTCAAATTTTGTTTTCTTTCACTATGACATAAATCCACAAAAGCGGATATTTTTGTCTCTTTTGTTCCCCGTGGGATCTTCAGTACTTAGAACAGGGCCTAGCACCTAGTGGGTGTTCAAAAAGTATTTGCAGATAAGTGAAGTCCCGACTTCATCACCTTATATGGTTACCGGGTCCGTACTTCTCTTTCTTCAGAATTTGATGGATTTCATGTTTCCACCTCAGCTTTCCATGAGGACTTTCTGTGGAGAGCTGAAAGCCCAGCAGATGTGTGTGTCTATATCTAGTGACAAGGGAAGGGGATGTATGGTATAAATGGGCACTTACCCTGTGCCTGGCCTTTCTAATCTAATCACCAGGGGAGTAAACAATTCCAGAGAAGTTTTGCAAAGAGTTCAAAAGGTAGGGAACTGAGGAGAAACTAAAGCTGAGAGAACCTAGTATAAATTCAACAGAGTCTGGGTGACACACACAATACAATAATAAATGTAATTTATGTATGTATGTAAATTTATATTATTGTTGTTATTATTATTATTATTATTATTATTATTATAGCTATAATTTATTGAATACCTGCTCTGTTCTAGTACTTTATTCTAAATTGCATTACACACTGTGTGGCTTTGTTTTCACAATATCTCTATTTTATATGAAGAAACAAGTCTCAATGACATTATGGAACTTGCTTGGGCAATGATTTGTAAATTCTCTGAATAGAAAGCATAGACAGTCCTGTCCTGCAGAACAGAATAGTAGTTAAATACATGGCTTTGAGCAAAAATAGCCTTGCTGACTTAGTTTTTGCCACCTCCTTGTTGTGCGACCTTCAGCAAATTGTTTAAATAAGCTCCAAGGTCCTCGCCTGCTAAACGGGGGTAACAGTTGTTCTTAACTCCCAGGGTTGAGGGAAGGATTAAATGAGATTGCACAAGAAGCACTTAGCATAGCGCTAGGCCCTGTAAGCACTGGATAAATGTGACTATGCCTGGGAAGGCGGAACATAGAAGGAAGTGTCCAGCTCTAATGTTTCCTTTCAGAGCTTTTCCGGCTCTGTCCTCCTCCTGTTCTAATCGCTATTCCTGCAGAAGCTCAGAGTTAGAAGCCTGTTCATAACTCCACCTCCGTTACTGGAATTTCCTCTGTCCGGCCTCAAGTGCAACTACTGGGACCTCCGCATCTCACAACACAGCCTCTGTTTTGTTATTTCCCAAAGCTTTGGTGCCAGTTTGTTTTCTCCGGGGACAGCGACAGTTCCTGTGGCGTTGTATGCTGGGGGTTGTAGTCCGAAATTCCCCCATCCACATCAAGAGGGCGATTGAGACGAGAGCCGGATAACTACAACTCCCGGAGTCCTCCGCGCCGCCGGGACGCCATGAGTCTGCAGGGGGCTGCGAGAGCCGGAAAGATGTCTGTTCCCTTGTATGGCGCCTGCAGTGAACGTCTATACTCATAAAAAAGGAAGCTGGAACGGGACTCCCCAGGGATAAGGTGGTATCAGTAAATGTCGTGGGGACAGAGAAGCTAGAGGCAGGTATTCCAGGGAGGTAGCTTTTCTGCAAATATGAGGTGTAAACTGGTTCCCCGTGTTCCAGGCTGTCTTGAGCTGGAGCAGCTACCCGGCTAACCCAGCCTTTGCCTTAGACATGGCCACTAACTTTTCCTTCTCCAGGACTCGGCCTCGGGAAGGGTTGTGGGCAAGCGTACGAGGACTGTCCCTCTTCTCCCAGGCCGACGCGGGATATCCCGGAGCCCCGGGAGAGGCTGCCACTCTGATGTCTGAAGACACAGGCCCTAAGTCCAGGCTGGCAATGAAGAGTGATTCCTCGACCCCTGCAGCCCCCCTTAGGGGACTCGGGGCGCCCCTGAGGAGCAGCGAGCCTGTGCGCGCCGCCCCACCTCCGTCGGCGGCCATGGTTCTGCTGGAGGAGGCTGCGGACCTCTTGGTGGTGCACCTGGACTTCCAGGCGGCGCTGCAAACCTGTGAACGGGCCTGGAGGAGCTTGGCCAATGATGACGCGGGCATGTATGTGCTGGGCTCTGTTCATTTCCGGGTGATATTGGGGAGGGACTCAAGATTTTGGTAGTTCTGTCATTCCCAGATTGCTCACAAGAAGCCTTACACCTTGCTTTCATTAGTGGTTCCTCTCAGAGGCAGCGTGCCCATTCTACAGAGGAGGAAACTGAGGCACTGCACAATGAGGTAGAAGTGGTCAAGTCGGGTAACAGAGCTTAGTGGGAACCCACAGCCAATTCTTTTCTCCCTATTCCAGTGTAGAATGGCATGGTGGGAACATAGAATGTGTATTAAGTGTTACATTATTTCGGTAAGCAGGAATAGGCAGGTGGTGGAAGTCCTCTCCTAGCTAGGTACACTTCTCTCCCCAGGTTCTTCACTTCTGACCTTGCTTGATGAAGGGAAATAGAATTCAGAGCAGGAGTAGTGTACTGGTCCTGTTGAAGGATTGGATTAAAGAATCAATCTGGAGAAAACCTTGGTCCTACATTGCTCTTTCTAATGCTGGTAGCCTCCTCAGGAAGTTGAAGGCATCATTTCTCTGTGGATTGTAATGTTGATTTTGGCTACACTAGGGAGGTGGTGGGTAGAATAGTCAAAGCCGACCCCAGAGAAGGATGAACTGGAGAGCTCCTGCTGTGTTTTTAGCGGGTTGGGTAAGGGCTTGTTGCAGTAAATGCCGGAGACTGTGATTTGGGGTGCCTGGAGGTACCTCACTTGGTGGTGCTAACAGGCCAGTTGTGAAGTTCTGGTACCTACACTCAGGCAGAAACCTTGCTCCATCCCCACTTCTATGCAAACTCTTAGCTCCAGCTCTCTTTCCACCCACACACCTGTGCTACATGTTACCCCTTTCCTGATTTCACCTGGATTCAAAGATGTGTGGAGGCAACAATTGAGTTGCCTCCAGATTTACAGGAACTTTGAACTCCTGTGTGAAAGGGCAGTTTTCTTTGTGTTGGGGCTAGTGAGACCAGTTGTAATTTGAACTCCACTTAAATACTAATGAGGAGGATAGAGGTGATGGCTGCTGTGTTGGGAACTGGGGAGGAACAGTCCCAGGGTGGAGGTAGGAATGGAAACAGGGGAACCATTTTTCTTCTTTCTTCCCTTCCTTTCCTTCCTTTCTTTCCTTGCTTTCTTTCCTTTCTTTCTTTCCTATTTTATTTATTTATTTAGAGAGCATGTAAGACTGGGTGGGGGGAGGGGCAGAGGGAAAGGGAAAGAATCTCCAGCAGACTCTGCACTGAACTGGAGCTCAGAACCTGATGCAGGGCCTGATCCCACAACTCTGAGATATGACCTGAGCAGGAACCAAGAGTCACCTGTTAACTGACTGAGCCACCCAGGCCTTCCTGGAGGGGAACCACTTCTAAACCTGAATTGGTTTTTCTGCTGACAGCTCCTTGGAGGTGAAATGCTCCCTGTGTGTTGTGGGGATCCAGGCCCTGGCAGAAATGAATCGGTGGCGGGAAGTCCTGTCCTGGGTCCTTCGGTATTACCAGGTCCCTGAAAAGCTACCTCCCAAAGTCCTGGAACTGTGGTAGGTCCTTGTTCTGACTCATTGGATCAGTTCAGGAACAAGAGGATTTTCATGTCCTTTTTTGAATCAGTGCCTAATAACTTCTCTTTCCCCCTTCCCTACCATTCCCCTCTATATCTAATTCTTTCCCTGTTTTTTGTTTTGTTTTGTTCTTTTTTTTTTTTTTAATGATTTTTTATTATGTTAGTCACCATACAGTACATCCCCGGCTTCCGATGCAAGGCTCGATGATTCATTAGTTGTGTACTGTTTTGTTTTGTTCTTGACCTCAAAACCTAGCTATAAAGGATGAGGAAGGGGGGGGATTTAGGAGTGGGGTTGAGGAAAAGAGGAGGAGAGCGGACAATGGGAATAGGAGATGTGAACTGGGACGACAGAAGTGAAGTATGTCCTAGCTGAGAGAGCTTCTTGCTACTTCCTAGGAACTCGTAATTCTTCTCAGTATCATCATCCCATAGGGAAAGCCTGGAGGACACGGGAGGGACTGGGTAGGAGAGGGTGGTAGTTACAAGAGGTGAACCAACCATGGAGCACTGACTGTTCTTTTTTTGAAACTGGATTATTTGGGGTTGCAGTGTTCTTTTATACAGCAAAATGCAAGAGCCTGGAGCTGTGCTGGAAGTGGTCAGTGCCTGGCTGCAAGATCCAGACAATCAGGGCCTTCCAGAATACAGAGCCTTGGCAGAACTTCATCTGCAGCTGGTGCTGCTGCCTCTGGGCTGCTTGTCGGAGGCTGAGGAGCTAGTGGTGGGCTCTGCAGCCTTCAGTGAGGAGGAGCGGCTGGACGTACTCCAGGCCATTAGTAAGGCAAGGCAACAGCAGAAACTTCAACACTCGGGCTCTGAGGAGGCCCAGAAGCTAAACCAGGAAGGTAGGACATTATCCTTCTGTGGCCTCTATAAAATGAAGTTGTGGGCTTTCTCCTATACCTTGGGGTTTATCATGACATTCCTTGGAGCTTGGGAGCAAGTATTTGTATGAGTAACTCCCAAATCGAAGAACAGGAAACTGTTGATTTGATTAAAAAGCCAAGCCCTGACCCTCTGTAGTTGGCAGTGGAAGGAGAATCTCTGGGAGGTGTCACTGAATCTCAGAACCTTAACTCTTGTCTCTTGAAAGCCACCTTCTCCTTAGGGTCCTCTCACTAGATCTCTTGTCTCTATCATGCTGTCCTGAGTGGGATGTTATTCCTCCTTTAAAGGCTGGCCCAAATACAGACACAGCTGAGGTATGCTGTGGGATAGCTAAAGGAAAAGAAGCTGATACAATAACTTGGTAACTTGACTTAGATAAAAATTACTTATCTTCAGCTTGGGCCCCACTACCCAGCCTCCTGTCTGCCTTTACTTACTAGATCTCCTGGGTATCTTCTTCAGTGATTGATGTCTGCCTTTAAGGGGCAGCCCACCTCTGCACATTGGAGTGTAGTTTCACACAGTGGCTTTTTAGGGAAACCATTTTAAGACCCAACATCGTACACCTGACTATTATCCTACAAGGGATGCCTGCATAGGGGTGGGTGTGGGTGTGGATGTTATTTTGTTATAAGGGATTTTAAAGGTGCCCTACTCCAGACCCTTCCCCTGGTCTTTGATTCCTTCTCATCCTTTTTTTATTTTATTTTTTTAAGATTTTATTTATTTATTCAACAGAGAGAGAGAGACAGCCAGCGAGAGAGGGAACACAAGCAGGGGGAGTGGGAGAGGAAGAAGCAGGCTCATAGCGGAAGAGCCTGATGTGGGGCTCGATCCCATAACGCCGGGATCACGCCCTGAGCTGAAGGCAGACGCTTAACGGCTGTGCCACCCAGGCGCTCCCTTTCGCATTCTCTTTTCCTCGAGTGATCATCTAGTCCATGCAAGGATAGAAAATTCACTATTTCCAGAAGCAGCTCATTCCATCTATGGACAGTTCTATAGGGAAGTTCTTCCTGATGCTGAATTTAAGGTTTTTTGGGGTAGTTTTTAGCCACTGTTCTTTGATTTTTCTCTTGGCACATAGAGAATAGGCATGATCCTTCTTTTTTTATATGGAAGTTCTTTAACTAACTATAATCCTGTTCTCCAAAGTTTTTTCTTTGTGTGCTAAAGAGCATGAACTGCTGAGGTTGAATCACTTCTTTGCAAACAGGTTTTTGGCTTCGGGAATGCCTGTGGCTACCCCAGCCCTCTGCCCCTCCATCTCCTGGGGAGGAAAGATGATGTGACGGGTTTGATGGCAAGTTCAGAGTGTTCTGTCAGACTTGCCACCACTTGTTCTTGAGTTGGTGGTGTTCATATCTACAATCTAAGACTTCTGAATTCTTTTAAATTCTTCACTATATATATTAAGTGCCTTTCATTTTCCTTCATTAATGTGATAATCAAGAACTACTGCTCTGTGTAGCTCTTTGCACATATCTTAGGCGAAAATATAAGGAATGTTATAAAATAATATTTAAAAAAGTACACCAAATATGCCAGGTTTACCCAGCTGAGTACATGTTGTCTATTAAAAGTCTCTTCTAAGGAGATGACATTCTAGTGTAGTTTGTCCTTAAAACATTTTTGGAGCTTTTGGAATCTCCTTTAGAACCACTTCATGAACTGCAGGAGTGAACTAGTCTTGTTGCCTTTTGTCCAGCTCTCAAAATCAAGCTCCAAGCTCAGAGTCAGGGAAGCTGGGTCTCATGGAGGTACCCTGCAGTTATACTCTGTCTCCCCGACCAGGCTCCTTCTCCCACAAGTTCCTGTCATTAACGATGTTGCTTCGCCGGCTTTGGTACTGTGCCGTGAGCCACTTCTTTTCCGTGCCCTTCAAAAAGAGCCTCCTGGCCGCTCTGATCCTCTGCCTCTTGGTGCTGAGGTTTGATCCAGGTGAGTAACGAAGCCTGTCTTCTCTCCTGCCCTTCCTGGGGAAGGGGCTGTCGAACAGGGGCTGGGTCTGTGCGAGCCCTCCTGGGGATGGAAGCCTCTCCGGTGCCACTTCTCCCTGAGTCTCCTCTATACGGAGGGACTGTTGGACCTCAGTAAGGGCCAGCTCAGCTCACCTAGGAGAGAGCAGCCCTGGAGTCCATGAGAGCAGTCTGGAGGAAATTCACTCTACTCTGTTGACCCTCGAACATTGACTCTGAGTCATTGTCATCTACTTTATCCGGCGGTGAATTCTGACTAGAATGTGAGAATTAAAAAAATTTCCTCATCGTAATATCTAAAAAATTGTGTTAAATTGTAAATGAAATATATGTACATTTTAGAAAATGTGGAAAATAGAGAAAAGTATAAAGAAGAAAATAGAAACCACCTTTAAGTTTGTTATTGTAATGGTTATACTTTTAGTCTTTTTCTGTATGGATACAGATGCAATTTTGCATGTTATAAATATCTTTGAAAACATGGCTTTAGATGGCTAAATAATATTCCAATTTACAGAAATTTCCATGATTGATTAATAACCCCCTATTGTTGAACATTTGATTTCTTACTCTGTTTTCTGTAGTGCTGTGAAGCAGACATGAGCTCCCTAAGTGCTATTTGGGAACAACCCTGGTTATTTCCTGAGGATTAACTCCTCAAAATTCAGTGCTGGACCAAAGATTAGGAGCTCACTCTTTTAGATTTTTATGTTTGTGTTATTCTATGTGAGTTATAATCTAATCTCTACTCATGAATTAAATTTAGAATAGAATTATATAACTTTCAAAACTGCAGAGAAAACTGGAGATCCTTATTCCAGTCCCTTCTTTTCCTTTCTTTTTTGATTGAGAAACCTAAGAACTAGAAAAAAAGTAACTAGCCCAGGGCCACACAAATAATTTGTCTATTTTAAAAACTGCCAGTTCTTGGGATGCCTGGGTGGCTCAGTTGGTTAAGCGTCTGATTCTTGATTTCTGCTCAGGTCATGATTGTGAGATCCAGCCCTCACAAGGAGCTCATGTGGGCTCTGAGCCCAGTGGGGGAGTCTGCTTGAGATTCTCTCTCTCTGCCCCTTCTCCCACTTGCAAGCGTATGTGGGTACTCTCGTGTATGCGTGCTCTCCCTCTTTCAAATAAATAAATAAATCTTTAAAACATAATGAAAACAAAACCTGCCAGTTCTTGATTTAATCTTTAGGTCTTCCCCATGTTCCCCATTCCCCTTTCTCTTATTCGGTGAGCGTTTTTTGGTGTTTTTTTTGCATAGCTCAAAGTTGTCCTTTTTACTTTGCTGAACACTGAGCAGGAATTCCTTCTGAACAGCTGTTTGCTTAAGGAAAGAGTCACTTGTTAGTTCTCAGGAAAGGTGAGGATAGTTGGTGTTCATTCCTGTCCACTCTCTGACTTTCTTCTTTGTTCCAGAGACTTGATAAAAATTTAGAATTTTTTTTTGTGGTCGTTTTAAGTCCTGCTCTTATGAGTGGGGACTGCAAGAGGCAATTTTTTTTTTCAGATACATATGTCCATTTTATTTTTTTTATTTTTTTATAATTTTTTATTATGTTATGTTAGTCACCATACAGTACATCCCAAGTTTTTGATGTGAAGTTCCATGATTCATTAGTTGCGTATAACACCCAGTGCACCATGCAATACGTGCCCTACTTACTACCCATCACCGGGCTAGCCCAATCCCCCCCACCCCCCCGCAAAGCCCTCAGTTTCCCAGAGTCCACAGTCTCTCATGGTTCATTCCCCCTTCTGTTTACCCCCCTTCCTTCTTCCCTTTCTTCTCATACCGATCTTCCTACTTCTTAAGTTCTGTAAATGAGTGAAACCATATGATAATTGTCTTTGTCTGCTTGACTTATTTCGCTTAGCATTATCTCCTCCAGTCCCGTCCATGTTGCTGCAAATGTTGTGAAATCGGTAGGAAGGATGTAAAAAGAGTAGACTGTCAGTAGCTTTCTTTAAAAATAACATTTTTCTTTTTAAAAAAGAAAAAAGTTAAGAAAAATCAGTAATCAAATAAGGAAAAACCAACCAATCAACTCAGCCCTAATTCCAAAGAGGTAGATTGTACTTTATTTTCAATATAATTAACTTAGGATAAAAATAGGTAATACTGTCACTTGGCTCCAGGTTGAGAAGGTATGAAAAGGAATGTAGTGAAGTCTCTTCTCAAATATATCTTCCAGAGGCAGCCACCATTACCAGTGTGTGTGTGTGTGTGTGTGTGTGTGTGGCTAAAACATAGTAAGTTTGGATCTTTTTCTCAGCAAACTTAAGGTCACTGTAATCCAAGTGAAGAAAATATACCCCAGAGAATACATCCTAGAGAAAGTGAGAGTTTTCTTTATTGTTGGGGGGGGAGCAAATAACAGTAAGCATCAACATATGCTTTAAAAAGATCACACATACTCCGAAAGTTGTAGAGTTTCCAAGGGATGGGACTTGAGGCTGAGGAGGAGAGGAGGGAGTAAAGGCAGACACACTGACAGCAATCTTCCTTTTTCCTGCAGCTTCTCCTTCTTCCTTGCCCTTCCTCTACAAGCTGGCCCAGCTCTTCCATCGGATCCAGGAGGCCATGTTTTCTCTCTACCGACTTCCTATCCACGACTGAGTGGTCTTTCCCATTCCACTCAACCTCTCTACTCCCCAGGTCTGCCGTGACAGAAGCAGAGTCACTCATCCGTAGCAGCCCTCCTGTTGCTGGCTGGGCCCCCAAGGGAGTGGGGCCAGCCCCAATTCTAGAAAGAGCTGATCCATTCTGATGAACTGAGTTTTGCCACCTGAATGTTCTCCCTTTTGCACCCCACTTTGGCTGGTGTAGGTAGGTAATATAGGAACAAAGTGGGGCCAGAGAGCACAAGTCCTCCAGAATAATACTCCCTTATACCCAGAGGCCCCTTCTAAAGGAGGAGTTTGAGAAAGGAGAGTGTGTCCATGAAATATTCCATCTTCTTGGTAGAGGCAAGGGATTGATTTTTCAGGTCAGGGTGTTAATGAAGCTGGAAGTTCAGAAAACTCTTGATGGAATGACCCTTGGCCTTTCACTTCCATGGAAAACTTACCTCTGAAAATTGCCTCACAGGGCAGGCCCTTAATTAGGCAGAGTGAGGATCTGAGAGGGCCTCTTAATTCTCCTCTGTGCTCCTCTGCACCAGATCTGTGGGAGGAGCATAGAGAGGTTATTTACCAATACACCATTCCTGTGGTTTTGCAATGGGCTTGAAGCTACTTGGGCCCTCTTTTCAGACCAGGTCGTGGCTTTCAGAACCACCCAGCTGACTGTTGAGAGCAAAGTAAGGCTGCTCTGCTCTTCTCGCTGGGTAAAGCGATCTTGCTTGGTGCCTCTTGGGCTTCAGCTCAATTTTCCAGGTTGTCAGTGGCCAAGTCCTGCTTTGTTACACACTCAGTATTCCTTTGCTCTCTTTCTTCCTGTCAGTTCCTTCTCCCTGCCCTGAAATAGTGTGTTTTTACTTTGTCTGATGGCTGTTTCACCAAGTTCTGCCTGCATCCTTGCCTGGTTACCACAGTTGCTGGCTCCCCTCCTTCCCCCCACTTTCTATGTCCTGTTGTTCTAGTTATAGTCTATTGTTTGTATAATGTACAAGTTTTTCTGCTCGTGTGGCCTTGAAAAGTAGGCCAGCCTCAGAGGCTGATGAACTGAAAATGGAACTGGGTAATCAGGTGAGCTGGAAGGGATGTGTGGAGGGAATTGGACAGAGGGAAGATATGGGTTTTGAAAGTAATGAACAATTCATTGTTAGGGGGAGGAAGCATTGGGGCTATAGCATTTGGGTATTTGAAATGTTTCAGTGTTTTCTGTCACTGGCCACAAGAATCTTACATGTTTCTGTGCAAGTAAACGTAAAACACTACTATGCTGTCCGAATTGTAAAAGGCTTCCAGTAGGGGCTAGCCCTTCGAGGCTGAAGGCCAAGCAAACCACCCCCAGCTGGGGCTTCAGGCAGTGTTGATGCCAGGAATAGAGGAGGTGCTTAGTAGTTTCCCCGAGGTTGGTTTTCAGGAATTCCAAGTCAACAACTCCTCTTTAATAAAATGGGTAGAAGTAAACCTCACAGGCCCTTGGGAGGTAAGTCCCTAGGGTGTGATCCACCTCTGTAAGAAACAAATCTATGCTTTTACATGTGGGCTTTTAAATAGAGTTAAGAACCCTGGAGAGGGGAGGAGGCAGGTAAGCTTTGAGATCTGTTAGAATGATTTCTCAAAGTGAAAATCTGGTCGCTTTCGCTACCCTAGATAAAACTCTTTAATGGCTTCCCATGCCTCACATGGCATTTCTTCTTAAATTCATCATGGAATTTAAGGCCCCTTATGCACTGGTTTTGGCTAACACCTCCACTTTCAGGTGGTGCCTCTGTTCCTCACGCACACTGCCCTCCAGCTGCCCAACCAGTTTTCCGAACATACTCCATGCTACTGTACCTTTAGCACCTGCTGTTCCCTCTGGAAGGTCCAGCTCCCACTTTTTACCTGCTTAGCCCCTCAAATTTCCAGACTTACTCAAAGGTTACCTTTGGAAATCCTTTCCTGATGTCCTCTGCTTCCACCTTTTAGTGGTAGTGACCCCATGGCCTTATAATTGTGAAGTTCTTTGTTACCTCCAGTAACTGTGAGCTCTTTGAAGCTAGGGAATGTGGCTCGTTGCAGTGTTTAAGAATCAGGTTTGGATCCCTGCTCTACCACTCATGAGTGTGTGACTGTTGGAAAGTGACCTGTCCTTTCTCAGCCTCAGTGTCCTCATCTGTTAGTGAGTTATTATCTCATAGGGACTTTTGGGCCTAACCGAGCACCTAGGAAATATGAAGGTATCAGAGGTGTTTAAATTAATGAACTGATAGAGCTACCGTGACAAAAGGTCCATGTGCTTTTGGTGTATTTTGTATTGTGAAAAGTCTGAGTAAAAAGAAGACCTGACTATGCCCAAAACCTTTTTCTGTCTGTCCCCTGAAGTTCCTGCATGTTATTGGGCTTGTAGGCCTCTAGGTTCTCTGTTTGATATTTGTCTTGAACTCTGCAACGTTGTCTGGTAACCAGCCCCAGCTACCTTCCTAGACAGTCAAGGAACTCAGAACTCAGAACTCAGAACTGATGACTTTGACCTTTTCTAAGAATGAAGACTGGTATTCATATCAGTCTTCAAGTCTGGGCTTGACGAGGTCAGAAATAAAGGGAGGGCCTCCTTGTTAGAGTTAGACCCATGCTGTCCAGTATGGTAGCCACTAGCCACAGGTGGCTTTAAGCACTTGAAATGTGGCTGGTCCAAATCGACATGTTCTGTGAATGTAAAACACTTACTAGAGTTTGAAGATTTAATACTGAAAAAATGGAGACTCAATAATTTTTATACTGATTGCATGTTGAAATGATAATATTTGGGTATATTGGGTTAAATAAATTTTATTAAAATTAATTTCAGCTGTTTTTTTACTTTTTTGTGGGGTTACTAGAATGTTTAAGATGACATATATGACTCACATTATATCTCTTCCGGGCAGTGCTGTCGAACACACCCAGTACACATCAAGTTTGGAGGGGATGGCCATCAGCATTGTATGGGGGGATTTTGTAGAGTGTTAGATCTGGGAAGACCATCTCTTATAGCCCCCCCCCCCCCCCCCGCTTTTTTAAGTTAAGGAAATTGAGACTCTGAGAGGTGAAGTGATTTGCCCTGAGTCACGTGGCCTGAATAAGATCAAGGTCTCCTGACCCTCAAGTCTGGTGTTCCTTTCACTGCGCTACGGTTCTGCTACACTTGCCCTACAATCAGTCACTCTCTGGCTGAAATTCACTGTTACTATGCAAATACGTCTGGAGGGGTAACTCTAGCTGGAGTTAGTTGATGAGCTTTACCAGGTTCTGACAGAATACAGCATAGAACAGGTATTTTAAAATGTAGGGATGCCGAGCAGAGCAGCAATGGGTAATAACCTTCTTTGGTCAGATAGGAGGCTGGGAAGGTTGGGGGGTGAGGTGGAGAGATGAAATTAAGCTACTGTGGGCAATCACAGGAGTGGAGGTGGGCGGGCCGGCAAAGGGCATAGTTGGTCTGCTTCAAGGCACTGAGGAGGTACGTCATAGCTTCGTGCCGCGATCTGCACTCTTTTGCATGTATGTGTTTGCACCATGTGTGCATGTAACCATTTAAAAATGATAGTGAAGTTTTATACACATGGTACAGAATTCAAAAGTTACTAAAGGATATTCATGGAAAAGAATATCTTTTTTTCCACTCCCAGTTTCCTGCCTAGAGACCACCTAGAGACCACCACTGTTGATTAATTAATCTTGGATGATTGTTCCTCATCAGCTTATGTGGAGCTGCCTCATTCTTACTAGCTATTCAGTATTCCTTGGTGTGATAGGATCGCAGTGTAGAAAGCCCCCACGCTTTCCCTTTTTAATACATTGAAACCTGTCCACCCTCTCCTAAGCCTAGAAACACAGAACCTCTGAGTTTGAGATTCACAGGTACTGGTCCTGCCTCTTTACTGTCACTTCGTGCAAACATGGAGCAGTCTGTTCAGCCTTTCTGGTAACCACCACAGCCACAGTGGGCAGATAAGAGCAGGCCCTTGTTCACCTTGGACATTCAGATTTTTTGAGTCTGGACTGGCACTCAAGCAGCCTCTGCCATCTGCTGGAAAGAGCCAGAGGAAATGGCAGAAAGAGAAAGGCCTGATGTGAGTTGCAAATAGGCACCTTCTCACTACCTTGCTGTCTTTCCCTTCTTGCACGGAGTCCCAGGGCCAATGGAGTGTGACCTCTGGCATGCACAGGTGAGGCCAGTTGTAATTCTGCTAATTTTACTCTCTGACTTAAGCAAGCTCCCTGCGGTAGCACCCCTTTGGAATTTAATACATGAAGTGTTTACAAGAAGAAAATAGGGCCCTTTTGCTTCCCTCCCTCTGGAAACCTTAGTTTTATGGACTGGTAAGAAGTGAAGTTAAAGGCAATGTGCACAATGCCATTAGCAGCCTATGAAATCCCTCTCTGTGTCATTCCTCCAATGATAAAGTAGCGCTCCAGATATTGTTTACTGGCCTCTGGGCCTCCAGGCCTCCTGATAAAACAATGACTATTTTTCTTGTGTTAAAGCAATGCATATGTATTTTGGTAAATAGTAATAATTGCATAGAAGCAAATATAGAACTCGTGATCACACTACTCAGAGATAACCACTGTTAATATTGATTTTCTTTCAGTTCTCTTTTTTTAAAAATTTTATTTATTTGTCAGAGAGAGCAAGCACAAGCAGGGGGAGGGGCAGAGGGAGAAGCAGGCTCCCCGCTGAGCCAAGAGTCCGATGCGGGACTCGATCCGAAGACCCTGGGATCATGACCTGAGCCGAAGGCAGATGCTTAACCAACTGAGCCACCCAGGCATCTCTCAGTTTTATTTTTTTTTTAAGCATCTAACACTCTCGGTAGCCCAGGTGCTTGAAAAACTGAAAAAATGGAAATTTCTAGACAGAATGTTCATGAGTGAGACTAACTGGCTCAGCTGGGTGCTGTCTACTGAGGAGAGTAGACATGATCTCGGAAAGGTCGGGCTGGGGGAGAAGAGGCCGTGCAGCCAGTTGTTCTTCTGTGGTGGCTAAATAGCTTGAGGTATAATGGAATGGTGAAATGTCCACTAATGCCCACTTTCACCAGCACTGCCAGATCCCAATAGGTAGGATTGGGATTTCATTACCTACTTCTAATTTTAATACTGACCCAAGCTCATATTTAACACAATTTCCAAGCTCCTGTTTCTTTGAAACTTTTAACATCCCCTTGTCCCTATTATACTACCTGAGGCAGGGACTGACACGCGTAAGATAGTATTTGGAGACTTGGTTGAAAAACAAAAGGATTTTTGCAGAAGTATGTCAGTATAGAAAAAAGTCACTTTATTTTATTTTTTAACTATATGTATAGTTTTATATATATATAGTTATATATACATATATATATTTAAAGATTTTATTTAAGAGAGAGAGACTGAGAGAGCATGAACTGGGGGAGAGGCAGAGGGAGAGGGTGCCCCGCTGAGCAGGGAGCCCGATGTGGTACTTGCTGGGATCATGACCTGAGCCGAAGTCAGATGCTTAACTGACTGAGCCACCCCAGTGCCCCAACAATATACTGTTTTTAAGATTTTATTTATTTATTTATTTGAGGGAGAGAAAAAGAGGGAGAATGAGAGGAAAGGGCCAAGAAACAGACTTCCCACTGAGCAGGCAGCCTGATGCTGGGCTCGATTCTGGAACTCCGGGATCATGACCTGAGCCAAAGGCAGACGCTTAACCAACTGAGCCACCCAGGTGCCCCCAAAAAAGTCACTTTAGTGTTAACATCAGGGCACCTGGCTTTTTAAAAATCTTTTAAAAAAATAGTAACATCAATTTTATTTATATATAGAGATCCTTTGGGCAGAAAACCAAATTGTATGGTCCTTAGAATGTAACCAACAGATTCTCACGCTCAGAGAGATATTACATTCTAGAAAAAACCCATTTGTACTTTTATGCAAAAGACTTGTTTTCCAAATGCAATAGAGTACTGTCTCTTCTTTGGTGCCTTCATCTGTCTCTAGCCTCTCTGACTGCTCCTTTGCTGTTTCTTTGGCTGGTTTCTCTTTTTCTTTTGGCCTTCAAACTTGAAGTGAGTGTATCCTCAAGGCTCTGCCCACAGCTCTTCTCTTTCTACGTATTCTCTCTTGGTGAGTTTTTCTACTCTCATGGATTCAAGTACCTATCTGAAAGACCTCCCAGTCTCCAACTCCATCTCTCATTTCTCAGGGTTCATCTAATTATATTTCCAACTGCAGAGAAAACCTGGACCCACATTCCTTCTCTCCTCTCACATTCCTTCTCTCCTCTTCCTAAAGTCTCTCACGCGAACTCTTGGTCTTCATTCTTACTGTTAATTAGCTTCACGCCCAAACCCATGCAGGCCCTGTGTTCTCCCTTGTGCTTCACCTTTCCATAGACTGCTTATCCTTTAGATCTCAACTTATCAGTCATCCAGATTCCTCCTTCTATGACATTTGTACTGACCATTCTTGGTATTGCCATGATATTTCTCTTTTCAGATAGTCTCTTGTACTTAATAGCCAAACTATTCATTTTACTAAGTCAATAGATCCTTGTTTTGTTCTTTATTTTAGAAAGTCTTATTTTGTCTCTCTAACTGGATAAAAGCCTTTTGTATGGGACAGGGACCATGTCTTCTTTTTTTTTTAAATTTTTGATGTAAAGTTCGATGATTCATCAGTTGCGTATAACACCCAGTGCACCATGCAATACGTGCCCTCCTTACTACCCATCACCAGCCTATCCCATTCCCCACCCCCTCCCCTCTAAGCCCTCAGTTTGTTTCTCAGAGTTCATAGTCTGTCATGCTTCATTCCCCCTTCTGATTACCCCCCTTTCTTTATCCCTTTCTTCCCCTACTGATCTTCCTAGTTCTTATGTTCCATAGATGAGAGAAATCATGTGATAGTTGTCTTTCTCTGCTTGACTTATTTCACTTAGCATTATCTCCTCCAGTCCCGTCCATGTTGCAGAAAATGTTGAGAACTCGTTCTTTCTGATGGCTGAGTAATATTCCATTGTATATATGGACCACAACTTCTTAATCCAGTCATCTGTTGAAGGGCATCTCAGCTCCTTCCACGAATTAGCTGTTGTGGACAATGCTGCTATGAACATTGGGGTGCATATGGCCCTTCTCTTCACTATGTCTGTCTCTTTGGGGTAAATACCCAGTAGTGCAATGGCTGGATCATAGGGTAGCTCAATTTTTAACTTTTTAAAGGACCTCCACACTGTTTTCCAGAGTGGCTGTACCAACTTGCATTCCCACCAACAATGTAGGAGGGATCCCCTTTCTCCACATCCTCTCCAACAATTGTTGTTTCTTGCCTTGTCAATTTTTGCAATTCTAACTGGTGTAAGGTGGTATCTTAGTGTGATTTTGATTTGAATTTCCCTGGTGGCTAATGATTTTGAACATTTTTTCATGTATCTGTTAGCCATTTGTATGTCATCATTGGAAAAGTGTCTGTTCATATCTTCTGCCCATTTTATGATTTGTTTATTTGTTTCTCGTGTATTGAGTTTGAGAAGTTCTTTGTAGATCTTGGATATCAGTCTTTTATCTGTAGTATCATTTGCAAATATATTCTCCCATTCCATGGACTGCCTCTTAGTTTTTTTGACTGTTTCCTTGGCTGTGCAGAAGATTTTTATCTTGATGAAGTCCCACAAGTTCATTTTATCTTTTGTTTCTCTTGCCTTTGGAGATGTGTCATGAAAAAGGTTGTTTTGGCCGATGTCGTAGAGGTTCCTGCCTATGCTCTCCTCCAGGATTTTGATGGATTCCTGTCTCACATCGAGGTCTTTCATCCATTTGGAGTTTATCTTTGTGTATGGTGTGAGAGAGTGGTCAAGTTCCATTCTTTTGCATGTAGCTGAGGGACCATGTCTTCTAACAATAATAGCCAACAGGCACCATTCAAAGCACTTATATTTGCTAATTCAATCTTCTTTTTTTAATTTAATTTTTCATTTTTATTTATTTTTTTTGATGTAATGTTTGATGATTCATTAGTTGCATATAACACCCAGTCAATCTTCTAACAGGTCAGTGAGGCAGATATTATCTTTATTTTAGATAGATAATAAACAGATACAGAAAGATTAAGTAACTTGCCCAATTGTCCCATAGCTATTAAGTAGTAAAGCTGGGATCTGAACATAGGCAGACTGATACCAGAGTTCATGTTCTTATATCCCCTATAACAAACAGAATGAGGCCATGCAGGTAAGAGGCCATGTAATAAAGATTTTTTGAATAAATTTGGATTTGGTCTTGAGAATTAGAGGAAGGAAGAAATAGAAGCAGCAAAGAGGGTGAGCAGAAAGGCAAGCATCAGGGCTGAAGGGTGGAGGTGGAGGTAGAAAGAGAAGACAGATCTTTGGCACTGTTTTAGCAGTATCATTGCTCAGCTTACTGCAGAGGGAAAGTGCAGGAGGTATTCCTTCTCAAGTGTACCAGTGATGACAAAGACAGCCTGGCAGGTGTCATTCAGTGTAGATATAAATACAAGCTTGTGGTTCTATCAGATGACTTCTATGGACAAGCCAGGCTCTCGGTTACCAGCAGACTCCGCTGGATCCCATGGAATGGGCTGCTTTCTCTGAAAGGAAGCTACTCTGTTTCTTTGATCCCTTTCAAAGTGCTGTCTGAGAGTTTTGCTCACCCTTCCTAATCTGTTGCCAAGCTGGAATCCTGCTAAATTGGCTTGTTACCCTAAAAGAGCCACCCTACACACTCTGGATCTCCCTGAGCATTTGGTCTCTTGATTGTGGGTGGCAGCCTCCTCCCAGCAGGTACCCACTCCTCTGGAACATTCTGAAGATCCTACCCCCTTCCCTCTTAGTACTTGTTACTGTTCTGTCCTATTTGTGGATTTCATGGTCTCCTAGGTGACAGTTAGCTGTTTCAGAGGTGCTAAAGACAATGGTTAAAAGATATGCCCCATTAATCCTCCCAAGAAATACAAGGAATTTTACAAAGCCTTTTTTTTTTTTTTTTTTTTTAAGAGATCAGGCTTAAACCCAACGGGATAATTTTGCTATATAAGTGAGAGGCAGTGTGGGATGGTGTTTGAGAGTGTGGGCCCTGAGACTCTAATACCTGAGTTCATATCTTGGTTTCCCAACTTTGACCTTGGGCAAACCATCTTTTCCTGTGCCTTACTTTCTTCATCTGCAAAATGAGGATATAAATTGTATTTACTTCATAGGTTTGTTGTGAAGATTGAGTGGTACTAACTTGTATAAACACTGAAAAAGTTCATAGCATATAGTGAGCAGGTGCTAGTTATTCTTAACATTGCCATTAATTAAGTGTGAGCTGCGGGAGGGAACGTCAGTAGTGTTAGATCATTCATTCATTCATAATGTTAGATCATTCATCATCATCAAACCGCGAAACAGGAAGCCTCCCCCAGTTCCTGGTTCTCAGCTCAGAAACTAGGCTTTGCAGGTGACTCTAACTACTTAAAGAAGTGCCAAGCCTTTTTTTATATGTTTATTTAAGAACATATTTAGTTTTCTGAATATGCAGTGCAGTCATATGGTTTTTAAAAAAAAGTATGAAAACGTCTAGTGTGAAGAACTTTCCATTCCTGTCTATCATCCAGCAAGTTCCTTCCTCTCCCAAGTACTGGCTGCTGCTATTCATATTTTTATTTCTTCTTCTTGAGTTTCTTTGTACATATATAACAAAATATGGATATAGATCCTATTTTTTTCTTTTTTAAAAAACATAGTTGTAGTATGTTATATGCACTGTTTAATTCCCTGTGTTTTATTTTTTCAAAGAATAAGAATGATTTTGAGGGAGATAAAGGAAAATATGTTACTATAATGTGGACCTTTGGAAATAGGACTAGGCTGGTTTTGGTTCTGGCTCTGATACTAACTTGCTCCATAACTGCAAAAATCACTTAATCCTGGGTCTCAGTTTTCTCACTTCAAAGATGGTGATAAAAATTACCTGCCTTATAATATTTTGTGTCAAGTGAGCAAAAGTCTATAAAAAATTTTGAAAAGTATTAAGTGATACACATGGGGTGGAGTATTGGAAACACTACGTAATACTTAATATTATAAAATAGGATGGTTAAGTCTTTTTATTAAAATAGGTTGAAAATTTTTGAAATAGAGGCACTTGGGTGGCTTTAGTCAGTTAAGTGTCTGCCTTGGGCTTGGATCATGATCCTGGCATCCTGGAGTGGAGTCCTACGTCAGTCTCCCTGCTCAGTGGGAGTCTGCTTCTTCCTCCCCCTGCTCTTGTGCTCCTGCTCTCTCTCTCTCCCTCTCAAATAAATAAATAAATAAATAAAATCTTAAAAAAAAAAGAAAATATTTGAAATAGATGCATTAAATAGAAAGACTAAATAGATACTGACTTTTCATATGGGCTCATTTAGCTGAATTAAGTAAGACTTAAATGATCCACTAGAGATCTGTGTATAGTTACACATGCAACTACAAATTAACACTTTCTCTGAATTATTTCAAATAATCAGGTAATAGGTTAAAAAAGAATATGCTCTCTGCTTCACCTTTACTTGGGAGGGTGGGGATTGGTGAGTGAGGAGGTAATAGAGTTTGTGAGAGAATTTTTTTTTCAAACTTCTCTGTGTGTGTGTGTGTGTGTGTGTGTGTGTGTGTGTGTATTATTTTTTTAAATTGAAGTATAGTTGACACAATGTTATATTAGTTTCAGGTATACAACATAGTGATTTGACAACTTATGCTGTGGTTATGCTGTGCTCACCACAAATGTAGTCACCATCTGTCACCACACAATGCTATTCAATACCATTGACTAGATTCCCTATGCTGTACTTCTTATTCCCATGACTTATTCCATAACTGGAAACCTGTATCTCCCACTCTCCTTCATCTGTTTTGTCACTCCTCTCACTCCCCTTCCCTCTGGCAACCATCAGTTTGTCCTCTGTATTTATGGGTCTGTTTCTGCTTTTTGTTTATTCATTTCTTTTGTCTTTTAGATTCCACATATAAATGAAATCACTCTAGGTCCATCCATATTGTCACAAATGGCAAGATCTCGTTCTTTTTTATGGCTGAGTAATATTCCATTGCGTATACCACATCGTCTTTTATCGTTCATTTATTGATGGATACTTGAGTTGCTTCCATATCTTGGCTATTATAAATAATGTTGCGATAAACATAGGAGTACATACATCTTTTTCAAATTAGTATTTTCACTTGTTTGGGTAAATACCTAGTAGTGGAATTACTGGATCACATGGTAATTCTATTTTTAATTTTTTGAGGAACCTCCGTACTGTTTTCCATAGTGGCTGCACCAGTTTACATTCTCACCAACAGTGCACAAGGGTTCCTTTAGTGAGAGAATATTTTGTTTGGCTAAAGAGAAAGGCTGGGAATATCTGGACCAAGAGGGGGTAAATCTACTTTATAAGCAAGAGTCCATGACAGGGAAGCAGGTACAGGTGGGTAAAGTTTTGGTGGGTACTTGAGTTTTAAAAATGGACTCATGAGGCAATATCGCTAGAGTCAAGAACCAAAAAGTCAAATTGACTGGAGTGAAGAATAGCCTGGGTCCTAGCCTGGCTCTGCTGCTACATGGAATGGACTTTATTTTTAGGTTGTTTTAACAGTCCATGTTACTTATCATATTTTAACATACCAAATACTTTCTATTTATTCAAACAACTTTACTAAAAGGTTGAAAATTAAATAATCTAAATCTTCTCTGTAATATACATTCATATTTGTTTATCATAAGCACATATAGACTGCTTTCAGTTCTGCAGCTTTTTCATTTACTATTATTGTCTACTCAGTTTCTAACATTATCTACTTCCTTTCCATATGTGTTTGTTTCCTACGGTGACTGTCACAGATTACCACAAACTGGGTAGCTTAAAACAACAGAAATTTAGAGGGCTTCAGAGGGGAGGTGGGTGGGGGAGGGGGATAGACTGGTGATGGGTAGTAAGGAGGGCACGTATTGCATGGTGCACTGGGTGTTAATACGCAAGTAATGAATCATGGAACTTTACATCAAAAACTAGGGATGTACTGTATGGTGACTAACATAATAAAAAAATATTATTTAAAAAAAAAAAGGCCATACTTGAAGCTCTTAAAAAAAAAAACAAATTTATTCTCTCACAGCTCTGGAGGCCAGGAGTCCAAAATCAAGGCGTCTCTCTGAAAGCTGTAGGGGAGAATCCTTCCTTGCCTTTTTCAGGTCTGAGTGGCTCCTTGCATGGAGAGGGAGGAAGATGGTAGAAGAGTAGGGGACCTTAGTTTTGTCTGGTCTCTGGAATTCAGCTAGATAGCTATCAAATCATTCTGAACACCTGTGAACTCAACCAGAGATCTAAGAAGAGAATTAGTGCAATTCTACAAATAGAAAAGGGACCACTTTCTACAAGAATGACAAGACGGAAAAACTCACCCCGAAAAAGAGAACAAGATGCAGTACCGAATCAGTATAGATACAAGTAAGATGCCTGAACTAGAGTTCAGAATAATGATTAGAAAGATACTACCTGGGCTTGAAAAGAGCATAGAGGACACTAGAGAATCCTTCCCTGGAGAAATGTGTGGCTCCTCACATTCACTGCTTTGGGGCAACATAACTCCCATCTCTGCCTCCATCTTCATTTGGCCTTCTGTGTTTCTATCTTCTTTTCTAATGCTTATAAGGGAAATTGTCATTGAATATAGGACCCCCCCAATCCAGATGATCACATCTTGATACATCTTAATTGCATCTAAAAAGACTGGTACCCCAAATAACAGTGTGAGATTCCGAGTGGACATGTCTTTTGGGGACCACAATTCAACGCACTGGTATACATTAGTACCCATATAGTATTCCTTCCTATTTTTAAAAAGATTTTATTTATTTACTTGAGACAGAGCAAGTACAGAGGGAGAGGGAGAAGATGACGGCTGCTGAGCAGGGAGCCTGATGTGGGACTAGGTCCCAGGACTCTGGGATCATGACCTGAGCCGAAGGCAGACACTTAATGGACTGAGCCACCCAGGTACCCCATATTCCTTCCTATTAATAAGCTGGCCATTTCAGTTCTTTCTGACTTTTTGCTGATATGAATAGCAGCTCTAAACGGATGCATATGAAAATGCCACGAAACAGTACTATTATTTTCCTTGTGTGTTATTTTCTCGGATAATTTTCCGAAGTCAATTTATAACGTCAGTGGTGAGAACAGGTTTCCAGCTCTTTTAATATACTGCCAAGGTGTGGTCCAGAGAGATTGGATCACTTTGCAATACTCACAGCAATATGTGAAATAACTGCCCCCCCAAAAAAAGAGAGAGATAATTCAGCCAATTGTTTCAATGTCCAACAAGAGGCAATTAATCTAACAAGTAAAGAATTAACTATATACAGAATACCAAAGCCTCGGAGAGAAGAAGGTAATGACTCAACTGCCTTATCTTTGCTGTGTTGCCACTTTATCCCACACAGATCTGTTGATGCTTTTTTAGGGGCTGGCAGCTGAAGAAAGTGTTTACCTGATCTGTAACAGAACCTTAGATGCAATGAAGGTAAGGCCTTCTGCACTGGCCTCTAATCAGCTTGAGCCAACTTGTGAGGGAAATGAGTTTTTTTCTTAGTTCCCCAACCTCAGCATTCTTTGCAATTTGCTTGTCTGTCTTTGACCCCCAGGCCTAAGCGCCTACCGCCTCACATTCTCACTGCGTCATCTTTCTGCTGAATTCTGTGTGGCTGACCTATGTTAGCCTAAAGGGCTGATCACCTCAGGGGAGGTGAGTTTAACAGGGATTAAAAGCTAAAGTTATGGAGATGATGCACTAAAAGGTGCCATTTCTGGTGTCGACCAATTGGGAGGAGTGTGAGCAGAGGAAGAATCAGGGCCAATAGGAAAATACTGCCTTCCCCAGCTTGAAACAAAACAACCCAGACTCTCTTAAGGTTGATTTTGAAAGGAGACTCGCTCGGGAGAAGGTAAACTGGATTGTGTGACTCCAAATTTATCCTGAGGCTCACCTCCTTGATGGTGTCTTGATGGTTATGGTGGCTGCAACTGTGCAGACTTCAAAGAGAACCACTTCATCTGTGATTACTGTGGCCAAAGATTCCCGTCCTTCTGTTAGTACCAGGCAGCACAGGAGAAACAGCTTGGACTATTATTGTTATATGCGAGTGTACTTAAGACTAGAGAATAACCAAAGTTAAGTAAACATGGTGAATACCTAAATCTAGATAATCTGATTATAAAATCTAATCTGCTGTCCGGAATTTGTCATCTCACAGCAGTGTAGGTGCCTGGAAATTAACAGGTCTTTTTTTTTTTTTTTTTTATCTCTTCCTCCAGGTTCCCCGTCTCCCTCCACACGGGAACTCCATCTTTAATACACACCCCTGGGAGCACCAAACCAGATATGTGGACTCTCAAAGTCTAAGCTAAGAGAATGAGGAGAAGTCCTCTTCACCTGCAGTTTGCCCTTCCAGTTCCACTCTATAGGTAATGATGGAACATTTGAGTTTAGCCTTTGGTACCAGACTCCCTGAGTACAAACCCCAGCTCTACCTCTTAACAGTTGTGATCAGGATTGAGTTAGTATGTCCTTTTTTTTTTTTTTTTTTTTAAGATTTATTTATTTATTTGAAGGGGAGATGGGCAGAGAGAGAGAAAATCTCAAGCGGACTCCCCAGTGAGCCTGAGATCATGACCTGAGCCGAAACCAAGGGTTCGATGCTTTACCAACTGAGCCGCCCAGGTGCCCCAGGATTGACATTAACATTTCTAAGTCAGATTCTTCATCTGTAAAACGGGATAATAAAATTTTTAATTTCAGAAGTTTATGGTAAGGAATAAAAGAGATAAACCCTTAGCACAGTGTTTGGCACACAGGAAGTGTTGTGTCAGCAAATATTACAGACATAAGTGTAAATAAATATTGTATAAATAATAAGTATATAAATAATCATGAAGACTAACTCTTCTCTTGGGTGACTGATAGAAATTACCTTACCTCCTACTCAAATGGATGTGGCTCAACTTTTGAGGCTATCACAAAAATGATTATATTTGAGAATGTGACTTCACAGCCCAAAAAATTCATGCAAGAAATACATTCATACATAGTTACTGGGATGCGGAGTAATTTCTTTACAAGGCCTAAGTAACAGTGAACAGGAACTTTTTTCCTCAGAAATATAAATATAATCACTAGTATTGTTATTATCATTTTTATCGAGAGGGAGAGAGAGAGAGGAGAGAAGTATTGACTTAAAGAATTGGCTCACGTGATTATGGGAGCTGACAGATCCCAAGATCTGCAGTCAGCAAGCTGGACCCCAGGAGAACTGATGGTACAGTTCTAGTCCAAGGGCGAGAGACTAGTGTCCTGGCAGGCAGCTGTTCTCTCTTACTTAGCTTTCTGTTTCTATTGCAGTCTTCAGTTGATTGGGTGAAATCCACCACGTTATCAAGGGCAGTCTGCTTTACCCAGTCTACTGATTCACGTGTTAATCTCATTCAGAAGAACCCTCGCAGACACACCCATAATAATTTTCTGACCAAATATCTAGGAATCCTATGACCCAGTAAAGTTGAAACAATAATCATCCAGGACTGAAAAAACATGTCCTTCCTCCTTTCCAAACTTCCACTCAGTGATAAAGGCATAGGGTGGAAGTGGGATGGGGAATTATCAATGAAATCTGGGTTGCTACAAGTCAAATAATTTTAAGAGGACTTAAAAACTAAAAGGAAGCAAGCATTTTTTTTTATTCCAAAGACCCTAAGGCCACAGTTTTAGTCTGCTCCAGCTGTCATAACAAAATATCACACACTGGGTATTAAACTATGGAGATGAATTTTCTCATAGCTCTGGAGGCTGGAAATCTAAGACTAACATCCAGCAGGGTCAGTTTCTGGTGAGACCTCTCTTCCCGACTTGCATACAGCTTCCGTTTTGTGTCCTCATATGGCCTTCCTCTGTGCATGTGCATTCCTTGTGTCACTTCATCTTCCTATAAGGACACCAGACACTGGATTAGGGCCCTACTCTTAGTGACTTCATTTAACTTTAGTTATCTCCCTAATGGCCATGTCTCCAAATAGGCACAGTGTGGATTAGGGCTTCAACACAGGAATGGGGGGGAGAGCACAACCCAGCATTTATGGGGTGGTCATGGCTCCCTCCAGCCCAAACCCCATAAAGGGAAGGATGACAAAGTTCAAAGGGCAATTATCATATGGTTTCTCTCATCTATGGAACATAAGAACTAGGAAGATCGGTAGGGGAAGAAAGGGATAAAGAAAGGGGGGTAATCAGAAGGGGGAGTGAAGCATGAGAGACTATGGACTCTGAGAAACAAACTGAGGGCTTCAGAGGGGAGGCGGGTGAGGGAATGGGATAGGCCGGTGATGGGTAGTAAGGAGGGCACGTATTGCATGGTGCACTGGGTGTTATACACAACTGATGAATCATCGAACTTTGCGTCAGAAACCAGGGATGTACTGTATGGTGACTAACATAATATAATAAAAATTCATTAAAATTTTAAAAAAGGGCATCATCATAATCACTAGTGTTGTCATTATCATTTTTATCTTGAGACATTAAGCACCTGTTCACAGCATATTTGCTGGTTCACAAAGAGAACTCAAAACTCATTTTTTCAACAGTGTTTATTGAGCATCTTTGATACACTCAACTAGCTACTTCTTTTTGGTCTGATGCATTTATTGCTATATCCCCCACCCTAGACAGCATCTGACACATCATACATACTCAATAAATGTCAGTGAAATTGACTGAAAGGGTGAGTGCTCATGAGCTTTCAGAGATCCAGGTCTCCCAGAAGGCTCTCTCCCACCCCCAGCCTCTGCTGTGTCTGCACCTGGCTCACGGACACCTACCCTTGGGCAGCTCAGGGCTTGTTGATCCAACAACCGCTCAACTTTGCCCCCTGGATTCTGTCTTGGCCTCTGTCCCAGGCTTTCCAGGAAATCCAAACCCAGCTGTTCTCAGTCTTGACTTTGCTATTCCTTACTGATCTCTGTAACTTTGTGGGGCTCTCACTCCTCTGTGTGGCAGATACATGAATGGCCAGTCAAATTGGGTCTGTTGTCAATGCTATGACCACATAGCAGGTCTTTTTTTTTTAATGTAAATTTTAGTTAGTGAACATACAGTACAATATTAGTTTCTGGAATAGAATTCAGTGATTCGTCACTTACATAAAACATCAGTGCTCATCACAAGTGCCCTCTTTAATACACATCTCTCGTCTAGCCCATCCCCCACCTGCCTCCTTCCATCAACCCTCAGTTTGTTCTCTGTTAAGTGTCTCTATGGTTTGTTTCCCTTTCTCCCTTTTTTCTTTCCCCTCTTCCCATATGTTCATCTGTTTTGTTTCTTAAATTCCACATGTGAGTGAGATCATATGGTATTTGTCTTTCTCTGACTGACTTATTTCAGCATAATACACTCTAGCTCTATCCATATCATTGCAAATGGCAAGATTTCATTCTTTTAGATGATTGAGTAATATTCCATTGTATATATGCACATTTTCTTTTTTTCTTTTTTTATAATAATTCTTTATTATGTTATGTTAGTCACCATACAGTACATGCCAAGTTTTTGATGTAAATTTCCATGATTCATTACTTGCATATAACACCCAGTGCACCATGCAATACGTGCCCTCCTTACTACCCATCACCGGCCTATCCCATTCCCCCACCCCCCTCCCCTCTAAAGGCCTCAGTTTGTTTCCCAGAGTCCATAGTCTCTCATGGTTCATTCACCCTTCTTTTTAACTCCCCCTTCCTTCTTCCCTTTCTTCTCATACCAATCTTCCTACTTCTTATGTATCATAAATGAGTGAAACCATATGATAATTGTCTTTCTCTGCTTGACTTATTTCGCTTTGCACCACATTTTCTGTATCTGTTCTTCAGTCGATGGACATTTGGGCTCTCTCCATAGTTTGGCTATTGTTGATAATGTTGCTATAAACATCGAGGTGCATGTACCCCTTTGAATCTGTAATTTTGTATCCTTTGAGTAAATACCTAGGATCAACTAGTCACTTTTGATGGGGGAGGACAACACAACCCTTGCCTTTAAGGTGTTCCAAATTTGTAGGAATGTTTAAACACATGCACACACACACACATATCTAGAATCCAAAGTGGAAAGTGATAAGTGTACTGGAAGAAGTAATGGAATATGCTATGGGATTTAGAAGAGAAAGAAATATATAGTTAGTAATAGTCATTATCCTTTATTGAGCATTTACCATTATATGCTTGGGAGTTAGCTTAATCATGATTCTCAATTTTCAGGATCTTATATTATAAGACAGACAAAAATTCAACTCATAACCTAATAAGTACTGTATGTATCAGTGGGCAAAGTGTAGTACTTTAGTCAAAGCAGCTCTGTGTAGTAGTATCTTGAGAAAAGCCATGAATTTGCCTGGAGTGATTTGATGGTTGGTGGTCAGGTGCCTGAGAAAAGTGGGATGGGAGACTGGGTTTCATATTTCAGCAGGGATTGGCCTCTGCTGGGGAAAGTGGATGGAGGTTTAATAATGTTGCCAAAATCAGAAGTGTAAAGAGAGGGGATCTTACCAAGGCCAGACTCAGTTGCTCCCAGCCGTCTCCAACTAGAGAAATCCCTTGCCCTGTAACATCATTGTGGCCACCAGGAGGAGGCCCTGTTATTGGGCAAAGAGGAAGCCAGAACCCTGATATGATTTAGTACATTCTGGGCTGAAAAGAAAGGAAGAGGGAGTGATGATAAATGGATCAAGAAAGAGATTTGAAAATAATGGTGGAGGAGTGATGTACACCAAATAGAGCAGTAGAAACAAACAGCTTAAGTACTGAGCACCTGCTGTGTACCAGGAGCTCTATGGCTTTATATATGTTATCTCAGTTAATTCTCCAGTGACCACACAGGCTTAGATGGAAGTAGAAACAGGTTACTAGGGCAGAGGCTCAGCACAGGCAGGTGAGCAGCAGAGCGGAGCTTGGAAGCCTACTCCTCCTAGCAGGGAGCCCTGCATGCTGCTGGGTGTAGGTGACTGCAGTCAACTAAACCCCAATTAGGTGCCTTTCCTGCCTGGCCCGGTCCATCCTGGCAGCTAGTGTGTGGCAGCAGGAAGAGAATGAAAGTTTGGGCAGTGATGAACATTTTGTTCAGCAGCACTTTTACATTTCTTTCCTAAGCCGCTTTCCAGCTAATGGCCGATCACGCAGAGTGTGCAAGTGCGCTTTGGTAATAGGAGTGCCACCCCCACGGAGCCACGGAAGCGCTAGGAACTCAACCGCGCAGTTCCCAGGGCGAGCAGTTCCCGATGCCGAGGGTGGACCCAGAGGCGGGGTGGGGCCACGGCTGCTGCCCGGGGATTTGAGCCGCGGGTGGGCGGGGAGGAGCAATTGTGACCTGCTCCGGTCCCTCCCCTCCCCGGGCACTGTGATGCTGCAGGGCTGCTGCTGGCCCAGCATGTCTGTCCCCGGCCCCCTCCCACCCAGTGTGTCACAACAGCGGAGGCGGCTGTATCTAGAGCAGTTGGGGTGGGCAGGCCCAGCTGCGAGGCGAGCCAGCGAGGAGAGCAGCCGCGATGGTGAGCCTTTCCGGGGCCCGGGGCTGGGGGCCGGGGATCTGGGGCGCGGAACTGGCACCCAGCCGAGATCCATATCTACTCGGGGGCCAACGGAACCATTGCTTTGGATCTTCAGAGCTCGAAGTCTCTTGGGCTGTCAGTTCAGGGTCAAGGGGGTCTGTACCCTCGGGTGGAGGACATCGTGCCAGTACCCTTTATAATAGACATAAAGTAGAGACCTGAGGCGAATAGTCCCCCAAAGGGACCTAAGGGGGATTTGCGCACGCAGTGAGGAGAGGGAGGACATGGGAAGCCTGCGCAGAAAAGGTGAGATTCTGGGGGATCCTCAGGCGGGCAGCTCAGGGACTAGAGTGGGCTAAGTAGGGGACTGTCCAGGGATTCCAGGTGGGTGAGCTGGGCCCCAGCGGCTGGGGGAGCAGGCGCAGTTAGGTCCCCAAATCCAATCAAGTGTGACTGAGCCCCAGGATGTGACAGAGGACTTAGGGCGTCACAGTCTCCCCACACTTGAGGTCGTTTTCCTTTCTGGTCTCTGAACATTCGCTTCGGTTTGGGGGGCGTTTAAAACTTGAGTGCTCCACGCCAACTCCCCAGTTTTTCCAGCGGTCAGGATCGGAAGCACTTTGGCACACAGAAGTCTTCCTCCGGAAGGAAAGGGGACCTCAGACTTCTCTTTTTGTTTACTGTCATGGTTAAGGGCTCAGCGGTGGCTCCGTTCTCCCTCCCCGAAATCTAACTCCTTTTGTAGACGCAGATCTTGCTGGAGGGGGCCTCTTCAGGCCCTCTAGAATCCTTCCTGTCACCACCCTCCCTCCCTCTCCCCCGGGGAGTGGGTAAAATCGTCCCCAATCCACTTCCCTGAACACCTGAAAACCCGGAATCTCCTTGTTCAGAGCCCTGGTATTTTGGTAGCAGGGAGGTGGGTTGGAAGGGTTGGGTGGAGGAGGGGGACAGAATAAGCAAGTCTCATAAGCCAAGGTCAGGTTCTCTGGGCACTCTTGCTCTAGGTGTCAGTGACAGAGCAGCTCAAGCCAGAAAACTCACCTCCTCCCCCAGCCTCTGCTGTGTTTGGAAAGTGCCCAGGGCCTCTAGCTCTGGCTCCAGCTGTTTCTTAGCTAGAGGTCTGTCCAGCAGCCTCTCTCTCAGGAGCAAGCTCCCAGACCCACCTGGGAGCTTGAAGAACTTGGGAAATATTGGTGATAGCGGCCCAAGGAATCCACTCCTGTTGGAGGTCCCTGATGTGAGGCCATAGAAGAAGCCCAGAGAAAGATTTTGACTCCTGGCTCTGCAGCTAGCTTCAGGAAGGTCGATTAACCTCTCTGGACTGGTCTCATCTACAAAATGAAGAGGGGTTATAGTTACAATTTCCAAGGCTCCACCTAGCTTTACTATTTTAAACTTCTTATTGTGGAGAATTTCAACCATATACAAAAGGGGAGAGAATGGCATAATGAACCCCAGGATATGCCTCATCCAATTTCAACAATTATCTACTTATGACAAGTCTTGCTTCATTTATTCCCCTTTCCCTCACTTCTTATTATTCTGAAGCAAATTCTAGGCAGCATACTCAAAATTTGAGATTTAATATTTATAATATCTGGCATGTAGTGCTTTATAATCTTCAAAGTGCTTTCTCTTGCATGTTTTAATTTTGACCTGAATGCCATCGCGACTCTCAGAGTAGAGCCTAAAGGAGGCTTACAGGGGAGCCAAGGATCGTAATCTAGCCCTCTGAGCAAACTTTAATGTATATTCAATAGGCAAATTTCCGAAAATATCTGGTAAATAAAAATTTTAAACAGTAAAAACTTATTTTAAATGTGGCTGTTTAACTGAAAACCTATGGTTGAATATTTTGAAAAGAGACTATTTTATTTATTATGAAACTGAATTTCGTATAGCAGGTTGTGTTTAAAATATTTAATTACATGGGCAGCATTGTCTTAATGGGAAAACATTTTTTATTGGCCATTTCCTACTCATAGAATCTCTTTTTAAAAAATCTCTTGATTCATTCCTAAAAGGCTAGACTGACACATCTAATAAATAAAGACCCAAAGAATCCCACCCTTGCAGAAAGGACTTTACTTCCTTTAACAGGTGGTTTCAGGCAGCCATCCTCCAGAATTCCCTTCCCTTGTGGGGGTTGGAGGGAGAGGCCTGCTTCTGTGTTAAGAAGAATTAGATTCAGCAGTTCTGTAGGTTCTGAGTAAGAAATGTATAAGTAATCCTATAACTGAGCATTCCCGTCTGCTCCCAGTGTCCTTCCAGTAAGCAGTTCTTCTGGGAACTGAGACTAGGACGCTTTTGGGGAAAGTGGTATGGAGACGCCTGGCCAGGTGCCCCAAGCCAAGCCCATGTCAATGACACCAGGGCACAGAGAAAGTGTCTAGGTTTATGGGGAGGTGAGAACATCTGGCGCACAGCCATCTTAACTGCATTCCTTCTGAACGAGGGAGCACTGGTTCAGATGGGGATAGGCATGAAATGGCAGCAAAGAGCCTGTTTCCTCAAAAAAAAAAAAAAAAAAAGGCAAGGGAGAGTGTTTGGGGGACGAGATGGACACTGCTTCTGTGTCTGCAGTCTTCTGCACACTGCCCCCACGTAGACAGGCATGGCTGAGCTCTGCAGGGTCCATACTTATTTTCTGACCTCAGATCATTGCTGGAGTCACTGCTGCATCTGCCCTTCCCATTACTAAGCACAGATTCCCCCAGACATTGTGGGGGTACATGCCTCTGAGCAGCAGCAGAACCCTGATGAATAGAACTTTCCTTAGCAGTGGCTAGGGCAAAGGTGCTGGCTAAATGTGGAGGAGTTTTCATAAGAAGCTTCCAGGCTCAGGTCAGGCCCATGCAGAGCTAGAGGACTATTGCTGTTGCTGAGTGTCCTTTCTGAGGGGGTTCCTGAGTGACCTTGAGAGGAAGACGAAAAGTTAAAAATAACTTCTGAGGGGGAAGTAGCTGGTGAATTCAGGACCGGCGATAGGGGGTGGGTGGACCCAACTGTCCTTCCTTGGGGGCAGAGTGGACCAACTGCTCCTTTTCCCTTTGGAAAATGCTATCTGTGGCCTTTGTGGTTGACATTTCCCCTGTCTGTGTCTTCCTGTTAGAATTAGTCCCAGATAATAAACTGTGGAAGAGAATGGGAAAATGGAGTGGGTGGTGTGCACCAGATTAAAACTCCTTAACTGTCTCTCACACTTGCCCCCAATGTCTGTTAAAGCCTAAGGGCCTTTGGACACCAATGGGTCTCTCAGGCTGGGGATCTACTTATGGCACACCCCTGCCATTCCTAAAGGTGGTCTTATGTAATCCCTATTGCTGCCCTAAATACAGTGCCTATAATGTGAGCCCCCTCTCTTGAGCTACTTTCACTCACTGATGTTAATTTAGGTCAAATTTTTGTTCTTGCTGTCTGGCTTGCTATGTATTCTTTGTTCTGAGTGATTCCAAATATGCTGTAATTGAAGGGGTTTGAGCAGAGATAATTCAAGCGCTTTTTTATGGATCACATTTCTCCTTACTTTAGTTATTCCTCCGTAACACTGTGGACCTACTTTTTATTTGCCATCTTTAACCTAGATCCTAAAATATAGGTGATTTATTAGCCCAGCCTGACAACTAATCTTAATTTGGTGTAATAATATGCTTCCTGAAAGCAGCTGTGTGGCATTTGACCATGTTGGTGCTCAGGGGATGTGGACTGGTCTCAGGTTTTCACATGGCAAATACTGCTGGTCTGTGTCAGTTTCTTTCCTAGATAATATGCCAGTTTTACTGTTTTATGATACTTCAAAATGATTTTTGAAGCTACAAAGCCTCCTTCTGCGGGGGTTCCTAATTAGCTGATCTTAGTCCTCTGAGAGCAAAACGAAAGGGAATGACTATTATTAAAATAGAAATAATATAAGATTGATATAAGAAAGGGTTTCTTATAGTGGAATTGTAAAAGGGCTGTAAAGTTCTAGAATTTTTTTTTTTTTTTGATGCTCTGCAGAACACAGGCTCCCCTCCCCGTGGACGGTGGGGGTAGGTGGCACACATGTCCCCTCCCCGTGGACGGTGGGGGTAGGTGGCACACATGTCCCCTCCCCGTGGACGGTGGGGGTAGGTGGCACACATGTCCCCTCCCCGTGGACGGTGGGGGTAGGTGGCACACATGTCCCCTCCCCGCGGACGGTGGGGGTAGGTGGCACACATGTCCCCTCCCCGCGGACGGTGGGGGTAGGTGGCACACATGTCCCCTCCCTGCGGACGGTGGGGGTAGGTGGCACACATGTCCCCTCCCCGCGGACGGTGGGGGTAGGTGGCACACAGGCTCCCCTCCCCGCGGACGGTGGGGTAGGTGGCACACAGGCTCCCCTCCCCGCGGACGGTGGGGGTAGGTGGCACACATGTCTCCTCCCCGCGGACGGTGGGGGTAGGTGGCACACATGTCCCCTCCCCGCGGACGGTGGGGGTAGGTGGCACACATGTCCCCTCCCCGCGGACGGTGGGGGTAGGTGGCACACATGTCCCCTCCCCGCGGACGGTGGGGGTAGGTGGCACACATGTCCCCTCCCCGCGGACGGTGGGGGTAGGTGGCACACATGTCCCCTCCCCGCGGACGGTGGGGGTAGGTGGCACACAGGCTCCCCTCCCCGCGGACGGTGGGGTAGGTGGCACACAGGCTCCCCTCCCCGCGGACGGTGGGGTAGGTGGCACACAGGCTCCCCTCCCCGCGGACGGTGGGGTAGGTGGCACACATGTCCCCTCCCCGTGGACGGTGGGGTAGGTGGCACACATGTCCCCTCCCCGCGGACGGTGGGGGTAGGTGGCACACATGTCCCCTCCCCGCGGACGGTGGGGGTAGGTGGCACACATGTCCCCTCCCCGCGGACGGTGGGGGTAGGTGGCACACATGTCCCCTCCCCGCGGACGGTGGGGTAGGTGGCACACATGTCCCCTCCCCGCGGACGGTGGGGGTAGGTGGCACACATGTCCCCTCCCCGCGGACGGTGGGGGTAGGTGGCACACATGTCCCCTCCCCGTGGACGGTGGGGGTAGGTGGCACACAGGCTCCCCTCCCCGCGGACGGTGGGGTAGGTGGCACACAGGCTCCCCTCCCCGCGGACGGTGGGGGTAGGTGGCACACATGTCCCCTCCCCGCGGACGGTGGGGTAGGTGGCACACATGTCCCCTCCCCGCGGACGGTGGGGTAGGTGGCACACATGTCCCCTCCCCGCGGACGGTGGGGTAGGTGGCACACATGTCCCCTCCCCGCGGACGGTGGGGTAGGTGGCACACATGTCCCCTCCCCGCGGACGGTGGGGGTAGGTGGCACACATGTCCCCTCCCCGCGGACGGTGGGGGTAGGTGGCACACATGTCCCCTCCCCGCGGACGGTGGGGTAGGTGGCACACAGGCTCCCCTCCCCGCGGACGGTGGGGGTAGGTGGCACACAGGCTCCCCTCCCCGCGGACGGTGGGGTAGGTGGCACACATGTCCCCTCCCCGTGGACGGTGGGGTAGGTGGCACACATGTCCCCTCCCCGTGGACGGTGGGGTAGGTGGCACACATGACCCCTCCCCGTGGACGGTGGGGGTAGGTGGCACACATGTCCCCTCCCCGCGGACGGTGGGGGTAGGTGGCACACATGTCCCCTCCCCGCGGACGGTGGGGTAGGTGGCACACATGTCCCCTCCCCGCGGACGGTGGGGTAGGTGGCACACATGTCCCCTCCCCGCGGACGGTGGGGTAGGTGGCACACATGTCTCATCTGCTCTGCCTTTCATGAGCCTACACGTCAGGCAAACTGTGCAATTTGTGGGACTTGCCCTCAAGTTTCCTGCCTCTTGTTCACATTGCTCCTAAGCTCAACTAAAACGATCATTTTGGCATGTCTAAATTCGTCAAGGTCGCTGCAAATATTCCTGTTTCAGGAAACCAAGCCAGAGTTGTTTTTTCTCCTTTGAACTCCCATCGTCTCTTTGGCACTGGCTACTCTCTTGTTAGATTTTAAGACCCCTCAGTGCAGAGTTCTCATTCTAATCATCCCTATATTTATTGAGCACCTACTACGTTCAAGCATTGTGCTTGGGGATGCACTGATAAGCAAGGTTCCTTGCCCTCATAGAACGTATTCTTTCTGCTAGGAAAGTCAGAAAATTGAACAAGCAACTATAATATGGCATGATAAATACAATGACAGGGAAGAAGAGGATTGTGGGAGCACATAGTAGGGGCCCTGTGCTGGTTTGTGGTTTTCCAGACTTCCTGTAAGAAGTGACATTTAATGAATAGGATAAGTAGGAGTTAGCCCAGTACCTTTTGATACCTTCTTACCCACGATAACACAATAAATATTTGTTTTAGGAATGAACAGAGTGGGTAACTTTTGTAGTTACACCAGCAGTAGATCCTCCAAGGATGTCATACTTTTCTTGAGGAAAGGAAACTCCTCTGTTAGGTTTCTCCATCTCCCTCATCTTCACCCCCTGGATTGCTGGGCAGAGAGGTCCAGCAGCACACAGGGAGCCAGCCCCCTTCCCCTCATAGCATCCTTGGAGCACAGAAGTGGTCTGAGCTCTATAAGCCCAGATTCAAAATGGAACTGAGAGAGAGAAATAGTGTGAGAGAGAAAACATGAGCTCTGATTGGCTAGAGAGGGGAATCTGAAATCTGAGTTTGGAGCAAATTTAGGACTTAAATATCCTCTGCTGGGTCAGCTTCTTCTGTACTTTGGCCCCCTCCCTCTCCTTGTACACACCAGCCCCGAGAAACAGATTCCTGGTTCTATCAGAGAAGGATGACCCATTTTCAAAGAGGCTACTACCATAAGCCCGTCTCAGTTTTTCTTTGCACTGGAGGTTTTTTCTGTTTGGAGTTTTGCTATACAAGCTTGGCCTTGCTGTATACACTATCAGGCTTACATTGATGTAGATGTGGGCATGCCCCAGGGCCCTGGAAGTTCAGAAGACAAGTGAGGCCGGAGGTTGTGTGGTGTAAAGGAAAGAACTCAGGCCGAGGTCAGAAGACCTGGATTCCAGTCTGGGCTCTTGCTGCAGAGCTGTGAAATCTTGAATCTGTCCCTTTACCTTTCAGAGCTTCAGATTTTTCATCTTTGAAATGGGGAGGGAATCATATTTGGTGGTCCATGAGGCCGGTCTAAACTTTTGCAGTTGACATAACATCCCGTTGTGCCAGATGGATGACCTTTCTTTGGTATGAGGGGTGACCTCACAAGGCTATCAGTACTGGGTCTGCTCTGTGTTTATCTATGTAGAACTTCCAGGGTGGACGATGGGGATGGTGATCAGGCAGTGGCTGGAGGAGGCTAGTTCAGTGCCCTGACAAATTAGTTCTTAATATTGTTAGTTGAATAAATGACTAAGTGAAATGGGACAGGAAGAGCCTGGGCCCGACAGGATAAGGTAATTATGGTGAGTGGAATCTTTACTCCCATTTTTCCTCTAGTTCCTTTCTTTATTTTTTTTCTTTTTAGTATGAAAAATTTTAAATCTCTGGAGTAGTACCATAATGCCACCCTTACATATATGATCTAGATTTAATAATAATTATTATTATTTTTCTGCCATTTTTACTTTACCTGCTGCATTTGTTGAAGTATTTTATTTATTTATTTTTTTTTACCGTGACATAACAGCATTTATTTTTTTAATTTTTAATTTTAATTTTAATTTTTTTATGTAAAGTTTGATGATTCATTAGTTGCGTATAACACGCAGTGCACCATGCAATACGTGCCCTCCTTACTACCCATCACCAGCCTATCCCATTCCCCCACCCGCCTCCCCTCTGAAGCCCTCAGTTTGTTTCTCAGAATCCATAGTCTCTCATGCTTCATTCCCCCTTCTGATTACCCCCCTTTCTTTATCCCTTTCTTCTCCTACTGATCATCCTAGTTCTTATGTTCCATAGATGAGAGAAACCATATGATAATTGTCTTTCTCTGCTTGACTTATTTCACTTAGCATTATCTCCTCCAGTGCTGTCCATGTTGCAGCAAATGTTGAGAAATCGTTCTTTCTGATGGCTGTGTAATATTCCATTGTATATATGGACCACAACTTTTTTTTTTTTTAATGATTTTTTATTATATTATGTTAGTCACCATACAGTACATCCCCGGTCTCTGATGTAAGGCTCGATGATTCATTCATTGTGTATAACACCCAGTGCACCATGCAATACGTGCCCTCCTTACTACCCATCACCGGTCTATCCCATTCCCCCACCCCCCTCCCCTCTGAAGCCCTCAGTTTGTTTCTCAGAGTCCATAGTCTCTCATGCTTCATTCCCCCTTCTGATTACCCCCCTCTCTTTATCCCTTTCTTCTCCTACCGATCTTCCCAGTTCTTATGTTCCATAGATGAGAGAAATCATATGATAGTTGTCTTTCTCTGCTTGACTTATTTCACTTAGCATTATCTCCTCCAGTGCCGTCCATGTTGCAGCACATGTTGAGAACTCGTTCTTTCTGATAGCTGAGTAATATTCCATTGTATATATGGACCACAACTTCTTAATCCAGTCATCTGTTGAAGGGCATCTCGGCTCCTTCCACGATTTAGCTATTGTGGACATTGCTGCTATGAACATTGGGGTGCATATGGCCCTTCTCTTCACTACGTCTGTATCTTTGGGGTAAACACCCAGTAGTGCAATGGCTGGATCATAGGGTAGCTCAATTTTTCACTTTTTAAGGGACCTCCACACTGTCTTCCAGAGTGGCTGTACCAACTTGCATTCCCACCAACAATGTAGGAGGGATCCCCTTTCTCCACATCCTCTCCAACAATTGTTGAAGTATTTTAAAGTAAAATACAGATGTCATGGCATTTTGCCCCAAATGCTTTAGAAGTGACCCTCAAAAACTAATGATGTTGGCTAACTGAACATAATTTTTTAAAAAATGACCCTAAAAAATAAGGACATTGTCATACCTAACTATACTTTCATTATCATGCTTAACAAAATTAATCAATTTCTCTATTTGTCCCCCAAATAATTTTAATTTGTTCAAACCAGATTTCAGGCAAAGTACACATACTACATGTGGATTTATGTTTCTTGAGTTTCTTTTGATATGGAACAATCTCTCCTATCATCTTTATTTTTCATGAACTAAAAAGATTGTATCAATTGCCCTGTAGAAGTTTCACCTTCTGAATTTATTTTATTGTTTTCTCATGATGTCACCTATCACTCTGATCGTGGTGTTATCTCTAATGTAACAAAATTTAAAGTGTTTAATAGATTAAGACTGAGTTGTTTTTTTTTTTTTAAGAGAGAGTGTGAGCACATGTGTAAGAGTGAGTGGGGCGGGGAGGAACAGAAGGAGAGGGAGAGAGAGAATCCTAGGCAGGTTCCAGGCCCAACGTGGAGCCCAATGCAGGGCTCAATCTCACAACCCTGAGATCATGACTTGAGTCAAAACCAAGAGTTTTACGCTTAACCGACCGAGCCGCCCAGGCATCCCAAGGCTAAGTACAAGAATTCCTCATGGGTGGTGTTGTGTATGTCATGTTGCATCACATCAGGAGGGTCTTAATGTCTGGTTTTCTCACTATCAGTACTGTTAAGATTGATTCCAGTGTTTGGCTAGTAACTGTTGTGGTTACTTTTTCCCGTTGTAACCTGGAAGTAACAGTGATTCTTTGGCGCTATATGAATATCCATTTCTTTATATGGCAACATATCTTAATATATCATTCCTTGTACATTTATTAGCTGACAATCCTCAGTTAAAAAAAAAAAGAGCTTTCCCTCATCAACAGTGCTATCTGGGGACAAATGAGTTTTATTTGTTTTCTTAACACTAAGGAGTTGTGGATTTTTATATACATCCTGTTTCAATCAAGTACCATTATTCTTCTTTTTGATGCTCATGCTGTCTCATCTTTGGCAGTGGGAGCTTCTTCAACTTGGTTTCTGAAATCTTTCGACATCGTCCCAGCCTGTGTTAGCTTCTGTGCTTTCAGGCACCATAAGATGTTCCAGGCTCATCTTGTGTATTCCTTGCCCCAGACCTAGAATTCTTCATTTCTCCCAGGAGCCCTGGTTCCTGTTAGTGGGGAATGGTATTGAGGGATCTTCCTTTTCTCTTGATTGGTGTAGCCACTTTTGGGTTTTGGAAGCATCTATGAACATATCAGTTATTCCTGAGTCTCTTTTATACTTCCAATTACTCTTTAGTTTAACAGGGAAAATAGCTCTTCCTAAGGGATGTGTGTGTGTGTGTGTGTGTGTGTGTGTGTGTGTGTGTGTGTGTGTGTCTGTGTGTGTAAGAAAGAGAGAAAGAGAGTGTTTGTGAAGACTGGCATATTTATCAGTTGTGTGAGATTAAAGGAGATATCAAAAGAGGCTGATATCATTGATATCATCATATTGGTAGTTTTCTGGTCCCAAAGAGCCTTTACTCTTCCTCCTATGACCTCTGATCTTTCTTAAATATCCCTACATTCTTGCTGAAAAAGAAAGAGTGTTCCAGAGGGGAGGGCTGACTGGAGAGCAAACAGCACCACAGATACGCCTGGAGGATAGGTGGGGTGTGGTGGTGGTTAGTGGGGGGGGGGGCAAGGTTCAGAAGACTGAGGGTCAGGGCCACAGAGGATGCTGTCGCCTAGAAGGTGATATATAGGATCAGACTGTTTTTTTAGGTCTCTCCAAAGTCCCATCAGCTTTAGACACCTTCCTAAGAAGCCAGGGCTGCCTGGATGTGAAAGATGTGGACTGTTGATAATACAGTAGTTGTGGGGTAGTTCTTGGTGTAGGACACTTTTTAAAAGACTTTTTTTAAAAGTCTTTTTAAAGACACTTTTTTTTTTTTAAGACACTTTTTAAAATTAAGACCTAAGGTGAAGGCAGAAAATAGACCTCACAGTAAAGTTGAGTAGAATGGAGACCTGGAGTCTTTCTTTAGTGTTTCCACTGTGTTTCTTCCGTGTTTCTTCTGGGTGCAGAATAAAGCTACAAGGTAATATCATAATGAAAATGATAATGGTAAAGGCAGAAACAACTATAATCATGGCTAACTTATTTCCAGATGAGGTGAAGTTAGTTAAATCAGCCAAGGTCACACAGCACAGCAGGTAAATTGAGAAGGCTAGATTTAAACCCTGGGGTGTGGACAACTTTGTGAGTGAAGCCTTTCTCTGGCTACCAGACTCATGGAAATACAGCTGGGTTGTATTTCCAGATAGGGCTATGTTTCATACTGGCTGCTGTGAACACCTGTGCTCTATACTCCCCAAGGCAAGGGCATAGAGACAGGTGTAGGATAGGTGCTCAGTTCTAAAATTGAATTACGGAGTAATGGGTCCTGGCACCTCTGGCTCTTTGAGGTGTTATTCAGGGAAGCTGCCCTGTTCCCATGCCCAGAGAACTTCCAAGTTCCCTCTGACTCCATGTGTTTCAATGCCCAGCCAAATTCTCTGGAGGCTCTGCTCTTGGCTTGGGTTACCTAGTTGGAAAATGCCAGGTTGGGTCATGGATAAGAATAGAAACCCATGGACGAAGCACATGCTTCCCAGCTGAGCTCTAACAGGCATCACAGGCACAGAGCCACTTTGTGGTGGCAACTGCTTCCTCACAGGTGGGATATATGGAGGTGGTACGGCTTTCTGGTAAAACCCAGCTTCTGGTAATACACACGCATTCATTTTCTCTGTCTGTCTCTCTCATGCACACACAGCCCTTCTCATGCTCAATTATGACCAGTCAGGTAATTGTGGCTTAAAGAGGTAAAGACCCTCTAAAAGTCAGCTTTAATATGTGGCCTGACATAGGCAAGGGAGCAGATTATGGTGGCTACAAAGAAATTTTCCAACTTCTCAGAGTTCAGAAAGAGCCTAATTTATACAATCCCAATTTTCCTTTGCTGATGTAAAAATCCTTTCTTCTTCCTACATTTGTAACCAGAACACTAAAGATATCCATGATACCTACTTACAAAATATTTTCCTTCCATGACTGTTTATCTGCTCTGTGATATTCTGAGACTCTGTGTGTGTGTGTGTGTGTGTGTGTGTGTGTATGTATGTATGGGAGAGAGAAGGAGAGGAAGGGGGGAGGAGGGAAAGAGAGAGAACGAGGGATAGAAAGAGAGATAGAGGCTGTTGTCTAGGAAGGTCAGGGCTTAGGCAAGAATATGAATGCTGCACTGTGTATGGTAGTGAACTTATGTACAGTTTCTGCTGTTATCATTGGTTCATCCTTTGACCTTCTTCATCAGTACAGGAATTTCATGGTTTGGAATGAGCCCCTTGTATTATCAGTATGGCTGCCCTGTTTTTCCTTTTCTTGGTACAAAGAATTAACCCTATGAAACAACCTTTAGAACAAGCCACAAAACCGTGATTCTTCCTCAGAGCCAAATCACAGTCCAGGTGCAGTGCTGCCCAGTGCACGCCTCAGACCCCACCTGGTTTTATATGGCATGGTTGGAGGGATGGATATCCTGTGAGTTGAATGCCAGGGAGAGACAAGTCCGCAGATGTGCAGGATATAGCATGAGGGCATGACTAGGGCCTAGGACTCTCTGACCTTGATTCGTACTCTCCTCACAGCGGGAGTGCATATCAGTCCACGTGGGTCAAGCGGGAGTTCAGATTGGTAATGCCTGCTGGGAGCTCTTCTGTCTGGAACATGGCATCCAGGTGGATGGCACCTTTGGTGTCCAGGCCAGCAAGGTCAACGACGATGACTCATTCACCACCTTTTTCAGTGAGACTGGCAATGGGAAACATGTGCCTCGGGCTGTCCTGGTAGATCTGGAGCCTACTGTAGTAGGTGAGTATGGGTTAGGATCATTTCCACAGAGAACAACATGAAGCTGCAGAGCCTTTGGTCCATGATAGCTTAGGAAGCAGAATCTCCAGTTGGAAGGTGGGGGTGGCTCAGCTAGAACCTCCCCACCCCACCCCACACTTACTTCTGTTAGTTTCTTGAAATCTTCACAGTGTGGTGGAGTCTCACGATGGGAATCACAGATCTCTACTCCCCCATTATAGCTGTAACCTATGCAGAACAAAATACCCTGTACTTAAACCTCTTAAACCTGCTGAGAAAGATCCAAATTGTCAAGATTCTTAACTATATGCTAAGAGTAAAAAATAAAATAATTTTAGGAATTATGAGAGGTCTTCAAATAGTCAATTTTCCAAAGTATAGGTTTCTGGTTCTATAATAATTGCAGTCTTTTCTCATGGGTCTGGTATAACCTTGCAGTATCTTACACAAAATGGAATAACAGCGGGCACATTCTCTTACAGCCAGAGGTTGCTATAATTCTAGAATAAACCTCTTCTGGATCATAGAAAACAGGAATCCTGACTTGTGTTGGGACAGGGTTCTTGGTGCTTCACCTTTCCCTTGAGTGCCCCTCCCCTCGACTCCAACATCACTTACCTTGGGTCTGACTCCTGGGTCAATCCTCAGCTCAACATCGGGATTTCCTCAGCTTCAAGGCTGGTTCACCAAGCAAGGGATGGGTAAGTTTCACAGAGATATCTGGGCTAATGTCTATAATGCCTAAATACTAATTTCTAGGGGCAACAGACTATAGGTACACAACCCTTGGATACTTTGTACAAATACAAAATGTGCAGATTACCCTCCCAGGCACTATGCAAATGGGTGATTTCCCTGGGTGGGGTCGTAGAGGAACTCTGAAGAAAAGAGAGTATGTAGTTGGGGCTTGATACATCTTGGTCTGCCATATGTCTACCTTGTGTGGACCCTTGAAGGTGAGCTGAATGGTCACCCTCTCTAGGGTCCCTGCTTGTCTAGAACCTGGAGCATAGCTCTGCTTCAGAGTCATTCTAAAATATCTCTAGTGCCTGACATATATTAGGTTAGGGGTGGGACAATTCCTGGGAGAGCAGATCACCTGGAATCTTTCTCTGTATCCCTAGAACATTTTGGTGCAAGTGAAATTGGGTTAAAGTTTTGGGTAACCCTGCAGCATGAAAGAAAAAATAAGAAGGAAGACTTGAGGGGCCAAGGTGGAAGGAAGGAGGGGCAGTCAACTTTGGTGTTTGGTGAACTTTGTGAACCTAATGCTTTTAAAAGTTCCTGCCAGCAGAGCAGGAAAGTTTCTCTTTGCCTATTTGAGTCACAGGCTTATGGTTCTATTAGTGCCTATGTTAACCTGGAATTCTCTTAACCTTTTGCAGATTTATTATAGGGTTGTCTGGTTTTGCCTCAGTGGAATTTTACAGGTAGAGGAAATGGAGACCCAGAAAAGTATTATATGATATTTAATGAGGGATGCATCTCCTCTAGAAACAATGTAGTAAGACCTGATGGTTTCTGTCTCTTGGTAGATGAAGTTCGGGCAGGAACCTACCGTCAGCTCTTCCATCCAGAGCAGTTGATCACAGGGAAGGAGGATGCAGCTAACAATTATGCCCGGGGCCACTACACAGTGGGCAAGGAGAGCATCGACCTGGTGCTGGACCGCATACGGAAGCTGGTAAGTATTAACAAGGGTGGGGAATTGATGAGTCAGGCTAAAATGGACAGGCCTAAGCCTGAGCAGAATTAGTGGAGGCATATGACCCCTGGCTAAAATGGACAGGCCTAAGCCTGAGCAGAATTAGTGGAGGCATATGACCCCTGGCTACAGAATAGAGCTCCTAAGATTTGGGAATTTTTGCTTATGTTCTGTAAGAAGCATTCACAGGGATGATGCCCCTTCCTCCACTTGGACATCATGAACTACCCTACAGGCCAATGCCCTACTAATTCTTATTGATACTCTACGGTAGTATCCGGGGGAAATTCCAGGTATAAGGAAGGCTAGCTCTTTTCTTGTTGGAAGCATGGGTTAACACAGAATTTAACTTGGAAGAGAAAAGATTGAGCATTTGAGCACTTACAAATGCCATTACAAATGTCAATTAGATACATTCCTTCACTTAATTCCCTTAATAATGATACAAAAAAGTCATCTCCCTGTACTTTACAGATGAAGAAATTGAGGTCCAGGGTGGCTCAATAATTCAGTGTGGGTCACACAACTACAAAGTGGTAGAGTAGGATTTGAATCGGATTGTTTTGGCTAGAAAGCTCTGAGTTGTAAGGTGGGCCACTTTATCTCTTTGAGATTTCACTTCCTTATCTTTACAATGGAAATGGCTGGACTTGATCAGGGGTTCTTGGGAGCTAAGGATGCCAAATTTTTGTATATGTTCACTTTTTCTGTTTAGTGGAAGGCTCATAGGGGTTATCTGTCTCAAAGCTGTCTGTGGGCCCCAAAAGTTCAGAACCAGTATCATAGATCATACCCAATGGGAAAATTTGTGACTGTATGAATTCCCTTAGTTCTGATAAGAGCTAACATTGAGTACTTACTACATATCAAGTCCTTGCTCAGCAATATCATACTATCTCATTTGATAATCACAATAACCTTGTGAGATAAGTTTGTTTTTTTTTTATTGCCCTACTTTAGTCAGGAAAAAACAGAAATCTGGAGAAGTTCAATAACTTGCTCAAGTTTTTACAACTGGAAAATGACAAAAGAGATATTAAAACTCAGGTTCTCTGACTTCATTTATATTTCTGATATTGGTACCCTGAGCCACCTTTCAAGGCTGGGCTGAGATGTATAGTCAGCAGCTCCCACAAAACCAATGACAAGAGCAGGGAAAATGGGCAAGGAGTTGGGGTTCTTTTTTTTTTTTTTTTAAGATTTTATTTATTTGACAGAGAGAGAGACAGCCAGCGAGAGAGGGAATACAAGCAGGGGGAGTGGGAGAGGAAGAAGCAGGCTCCCAGCGGAGGAGCCTGATGCGGGGCTTGATCCCAGAACGCCGGGATCACGCCCTGAGCCGAAGGCAGATGCTTAATGACTGCGCCACCCAGGCGCCCCCAGAGTTGGGGTTCTTGAATGGCAAAGTTATTAACCACTGTAGTTCTGAAACTCTTATTCCTAGTTCAACCAAGCCACTGGGCTGGAACCTTCCACATACCTAGTGGCATGTGCCTGTGCAGTTTGTCACCCTATACATTTTAGCTAGTTCTCTCAAGATCAACCCAACTCCGTTTATCTTACTTCTTCAAGGATGTTTTGATTTTACCTACATAAAAATGTTGAGGAATACAGTGAGGCAGATAGAGAGGATTGCTTGCCTTTGCTCACATGAGGGTATTCTCATAAACTTGTCTTCATGGTTTCTTCTCATGTTCTACTCTCCCCAGACAGATGCCTGCTCTGGCTTGCAGGGCTTTCTAATCTTCCACAGTTTTGGTGGGGGCACTGGCTCTGGCTTCACTTCTCTGCTGATGGAACGGCTCTCCCTGGATTATGGCAAGAAGTCCAAGCTAGAGTTTGCTATCTACCCAGCCCCTCAGGTTTCTACTGCAGTGGTGGAGCCCTACAACTCCATTCTGACCACCCACACCACACTGGAACATTCAGATTGTGCTTTTATGGTGGATAATGAAGCCATCTATGACATCTGCCGCAGGAATCTAGACATCGAGCGCCCCACCTATACCAACCTCAACCGCCTCATCAGCCAGATCGTGTCCTCCATCACTGCCTCTCTCCGCTTTGATGGTGCCCTTAATGTGGACCTCACTGAGTTCCAGACCAACCTGGTGCCCTATCCCCGCATCCACTTCCCACTGGTAACTTATGCACCCATTATATCTGCTGAGAAAGCCTATCATGAACAACTTTCCGTGGCTGAGATAACCAGCTCCTGCTTTGAGCCCAACAGCCAGATGGTGAAGTGTGACCCGAGACATGGGAAGTACATGGCCTGCTGCATGCTCTACCGGGGGGATGTGGTGCCTAAGGATGTGAATGTTGCTATTGCTGCCATCAAGACCAAGAGGACTATTCAGTTTGTGGATTGGTGTCCCACAGGCTTTAAGGTGAGAGCTGATGACTTAGGGAGAAGATAGACAATTAGAGAAGCAGAGGGAGATTACTAACGATGGGGGAGGAAGATGTTTAAATTCCAGCGTCTTAGACATACAATTCCATGGGAGCTTCAGGCTTCATGGGATGATATGGGAAGAGGGCTTAAGACAAATATAACCGTAATTTCATTAGTTCATTTATTTTAAGTAAGGAGAGACTTTATTTGAAAGGATTTTTGAAAGAAGAGGGAGGAGGACAATCGCAATACTCGGAGGGGCAATACTGCATGCGGCAGGGAGAATGCTCCTACTGCTTCTACCCTAACATCTGCAAGCATCTCAAAGGTTAGGAAGAAAAGGGCTTTTCTCTAATAAGGAGGAGTGAACAGGCTAGAAAGAACCCATGCAGGCAGTGTGGGATGAATGGGATGAATGAGTAGAGGTAGTCGTAATCTGACAATAGATCAGAAAATGGAGTTAACCAAATTATTCAAGTTACCAGAGAGATATAATTCCCTCCTTTAACAAAAAATGTGTTCCTCTTCCAGTTTATTTTGAAAAATTAAACATTCATCCTGTAAGTCTTAATTAAACTTAGAGTGAGGATAAGAAATTTTATGGTTACTATAGGATTGTGAGTCACTTATTTTGTGAAGCTCTGACATTTCCCATTAACCAGGAGTAAGCAGAAGCTGAGGAAGCCTGTTGTAGATCAGGTGTCCGTAATCTGGAAAATGCCAGACTCTGAGGATTAGTGGGTAGATACAATAGGCAGAGAAAACACATGGATCTCAGGACTAGTGAATGTTGAATGTTAGAAGTCACTCCTTTGAGTTGCACAGACAAGGCATGCAGCTGGCTCTGTGCATATGAACTGCTTGACTACTTTGTCCTGTGTTCCTGTGGTGTTTAATCGGATTCCACTATCAAAATAATTACCATCATTTACATTAATAATTAGTAACCCTCAGCCATGCCTTTAATAGTTCAAAGGTTCACTCAGCACCAGGGGTGGTTATACCAGTTGCTGGATATACAGAGATGAGCATGTCTGTTTTTCCCTGATGGGGCTTACAAAAACAAGGCAGCATGTGCCAATCTCTTGACTGACCTATTTGCATATGAGACTTTGACCTAGCTGATCTCCTTTTGTAGCATTTTTCCTCACTGCTGAACTCCTAGCTATATACATAATCTTTTCCCCCTAGACCACACCTATTTTTATGGATCAGTTTCTGTCATTCTTGTGAAAACTGTCAAGATCTTCCAAAATATGGAGTTCTTTTTAAATTTTTAAAATGGAAACGAACAACAAAACAAGCTAGTAAGAAAATGAATGGGAAAAAAAGAAAAAATGAGATGTGAGGGTGGTGGGGAAGTTAACAAAAAGGAGATGCCCCTCATTCTCTCTTTTTTATTTTAAGCTGTCCAGAAAATAGGTAGGGCTAAAATCTTTAGCTGCTTTTTGGAAAAGCTCATGTTTGTTGAATTCCGTCCTCTCACATCCTCCCCAAGGGTGTGTGTCCCTATTTAACTCAGTTGAAGGGATAATTACTGTTCAAGAGAGGAGAGTTGGCTCTAGGCACAAAGTTTTTTGCTGCTCAGGGTCAGATCTAGCAAAGTATGGGATACAGCAAAGTTTATATTCATTGCACTTCCCCTTCTCATTTTTGGTCCTTTGCCCCTGTCTCATCATCACTTCTACCACCCAGATGCTACTTTTGTCTAAGGGGAATGATAGATGATTGTGAATTCATTTAATGGGCTACCCACCTTGGCTACATAGCCTGCAGCAACTCCCACCTACGTCTCAAGAGGACATGTGTTTTAAAGCTATGAAGTTAAGAGGCTGACAATTAACGCATGATGACCTGGGTAGGAGAGGTATTTTTTGGATAGTACTGTGGTTCTCAGTGTCCCATAAATATTATCACAGTTTGTTACCTTAGACTTCTTCCAGTTTTCTGCAGTTTCTGGGGTTGGCTTTGGTTTGGGATATGTATACGGGGAGAAGAGAGATTTCTTAGATAGTGCCCCTAACATCACATTGGGCTAGGGTTAGCTTAGAGGACCCTGCTGTGCTACCAGATCTTGGGAAGTTGGTTTGTCCAGGCAGGAGTTTTGATTAACTTTCTTTGATTGAAGTCCTTGCTTTTCTTCTAACAAGCCTTACTCCCCTGAGACATGGAGCTGGGTTAACACTAGCACCATCTCCAGGAACTTTTGGATTTTTAAATTTATTGCTCTGGATTATCTCCATGATCCTTTTTTCTTAATTTAAATTCAATTAGTCAAGGTATAGTATATCAGTAATTTTTGATATAATGTTCAATGATTCATTAATTGAATATAACACCCAATACTCATCATATCATGTGCCCTCTTTAATTCTCATCACCTCGTTACCCCATCCTCCACCCACCTCCCTGATCTTTTAAACAGCCCTTAACTCTTGGCAGAGAAATTTCCATAAATTTGTTGACAGTATAACTAAGAGAAACTTTAGATGACCATGTGGAAAAGAGTAAACTTCAAGTCTAGAAATTAATTTGCCTCTAAAGGGAATCTATTTCCCCTTTCAAGATAAACACATATTGTATACCTGCCTTAATAATAATCTCATTCATTACCCTCATTTGTCTACTTGACTCTCCCTCACTAACATTTCTATCTATTACCAGCCCTGTTCTCCTTTTCTTTTCTTCTTCTTCTTTTTTTAACAGTTCATTTATTTTTTTAAAGTTCGATGATTCATTAGTTGCGTATAACACCCAGTGCTCCATGCAATACGTGCCCTCCTTACTACCCATCACCAGTCTATCCCATTCCCCCACCTCGCTCCCCTCTGAAGCCCTCAGTTTGTTTCCCAGAGTCGTCTTCTTTTTTTTTTTTTAAGATTTTATTTCAAAAATTAATGAAGTACTGTATGGTGACTAACATAACATAATAAAAAAAATGAAGTGTATTCAGAAGGGCACGTGATGTGATGAGCCCTGGGTGTTACATGCAACTGATGAATTATTGAACGCTACGTCTGAAACTAATGATGTACTATATGTTGGCTAATTGAATTTAAGTTAAAACAGTATATTCAGTAACTGCTGTGAAAATGCAAAATATATATTCTTGAAAAGTAAAAAAAAATGTTTTATTTATTTGTTGGGGGGCAGGGGGAGAGAGAGAGAGTGTGAGCGCACAAGCAGGGGGAGGGGCAGGCAGAGGGAGAAGCAGGCTCCCTGCTGAGCAAGGAGCTGGATGCAGGGGGACTCAATCCCAGGACCCTGGGGTCATGACCTGATCCAAAAGCAGACACTTAACCACTGACTGAGCCACCCAGGCATCCCTGTTCTCCTCCTTTTCTTTTGCAGTTTTTATTTTTTCTTCCAAGTTTTTATTTAAATTCTAACTAGTCTTTTGCAGTCTTTAGATTTTATAGCCATTCTCTTGAATTTGCTGGCACCCAGTTCTACTAGCTTTTAATTTATCTTCAACACTCACCTCTTTCTAACTTTGTTTCTCCAACCTTTTTGGTTGCTTCTTCTCACATCCAGGCCTGCTCCCATTCCCAACTCACGACTGTGTCTTGCTACCACACCACGTTACCAAGACAACCCCATCTTGAGTTATCTTTTGGCTGCTCTGCATTTTCTTTTATTGCTCCTCTTCTTTTTGTGTTCCTCAGGTGGGCATCAACTATCAGCCACCCACCGTGGTGCCAGGAGGGGACCTGGCCAAAGTCCAGCGGGCTGTTTGCATGCTGAGCAACACTACTGCAATTGCGGAGGCCTGGGCCCGCCTGGACCACAAGTTTGACCTCATGTACGCCAAGCGGGCCTTTGTGCATTGGTATGTTGGAGAGGGAATGGAAGAAGGAGAATTTTCTGAGGCCAGGGAGGACCTGGCTGCTCTGGAGAAGGATTATGAAGAAGTGGGGACTGATTCATTTGAAGAAGAAAATGAAGGGGAGGAGTTTTAAATATAACACTTTCCCCTTGGCTGTGTCTCTTTATTTATGCTTCTCCACTCAAAGCACATTTAATTATTCTAAGAGTAACAGACTAAACTCCTAAGCCCAGCCTAATTTCTGTCTTCCATTGGAAGAGGTGTCTGACACCAGTGCTTGTGGGTGACTGGGCTGTTCAGACCTTCCCTTGGGTAAAAGCAGCTTTGTGTCACTAAAAAAATTGAGAGTCACTGTCTCTAGGTTAGGGTGAAGCCAGGTTACATGTTGTGAAGAGGCCTAATCAGGATTTTATATTCTGGATTAGTCTGGGCCCACCCTAAAATGCAGCCTGCTGGCTGTGGAAAGATCTGGGCATTGGGAAGATTCCAGGGAGGGAGTGGCACTGTTAGAGAGTGAGAAACAAGACAGACACATTTCCTGTCCTTGTAAAAACACAAATAAATGAATGAAATAATTCAGGTAATGTTAACTGATAATGAAGTAAAAAAAAACCGTGATAAGGGAAAGTGTTCCTTTAGACTGGGTTTTCAGAAAAGACGTCATGGAGACCTGAACGACAGGAGAGAGCCATCATGTGAAGTTCTGGAGTTAGAGAATGCTGGACATAGAACAAAGCACAGATGTGGGAACAAGCTTATGTCTGAAGAACATAAAGCAGGTCAATGTGCCTGGAGGATGGTGTGAGATGGAGATGAGAGCCAAGAACCAGGCTGGGGCAAAAGCATATTTAGCCTGTAGACCACGGGAAGGAGTTTAGATTTTTTCTCTAAGTGAGAGAAACATTTGGAACATTTTAAGCAGGATATACTATACTTTATATACATACATACCTTATCTCTAATCCTCCCAACAATCTCAAATGGATATTCTCATTTTATAGATGAAGAAACTGGGGTTTACAGAGTTGATATGTTGCACATAGTAAGAGATCTCAGATAGCAGGGCCTACCGATTCTGTTCTATTCTTGTCTACCCTACACTGTTTCTTTCTTTCTTTTTTTTTTAATAATGATTTTTTATTATATTATGTTAGTCACCATACAGTATATCCCCGGTTTTCGATGTAAGGCTCGATGATTCATTAGTTGCCCTACACTGTTTCTATGCCTTGGTATCTGTGCCCAGCTCTGGCAGGATTATAGGAAAATCAAAACGCTGTTCTTATGAAACTACTATTGGTAAGATACCCAGGGTTGGGACCACAGTATGTCCCTGTGTATTAAATGTACATCTTGTTAATTGTTGATTTTCCCTAATTTTTGTGTATTCTTTGGAAGAGAAAAATAGAATAAAATGTTCCAAGAAAAGGAAGGTTATGTCAGAAGTAATGCTAATCACTTCTAAAGGATTGTTTTCAGAGAGACCATACTTTCTTGCTCTTCTATGAAGGAGATCATGGTGAAAAAAAAAAAGGGTCCAGATATGCTGTCCATTGTGACCTCTCTTACCTGAGGGTCATTCCTGAACCAAGTCCCGTAGGTATCTGCATAGACAAATTTATTAGAGAATTGTAGTAGAGAATTAGGGTCAGGAACTCAGGAAAGGGCATATTCCCTCTTGATGGAAGTTGAGAGATGTACCCATGGATTTCAGATAAGCCTCAAAGGACTTCCTGGGTGTATAACTATGACCTAATTAGGGAGAAAATAACATATTCTCAAGGCCAGGGTTTAGGGCTGTGGTAATTCACTCACGGTGTGTTCCTTTCCTTTAGACTTATATGAATTAGGTTAAAGTAACAGGAATGGCAAAGTCATGTTTAAAAGGTATGAATAAAGGGGGATAAGGCTGCTGGAAAGTTTGAGGGATGATATATAAAAGCTTTGGATGTATTTTCCCCAGTTTCTCTTCTATTTTTTTTCATTTGGTTAAGTCCTTGTCCAATCATGGCGTTGGGTACCTCCAGTCCACCTCAGCTTTTATGGCTGTGGACATGAAATAGGATTATTGAATTTTAGAACTGAAGTTAGTTGTCCCTACAAAGAGGGTAAATAACCCCCCCCAAAAATGGATGATTCTGTACCATTCCCTGAGATAGGCAACTTCATAATTCTTTCTCTAGCCGGGGATTAGGAAGTCTTCTTAAGACTGTAAAGCAAGTTTGGCAGATGCTAGATAAGATAATTGTGCAACAGCCTTTCATAGGTTGCTTGTTTAGCTCACTGGGTCTGGATTACCGAGACTCTTGAATCCTAACACCAGTTCTTAGGGATTCCCAAGTCACTCTCATTTACAAAAAAAGAAAAAAGAAAGAAAGAAAAAAAGAAAAAAAAAGGTCACTTTTACTTTTTAAATACTTTATCCCAAGAATTAGAAGTGTCCAGAGTTAATATAATATATAGTGCAATTCTCTTTAGTTTTCTGCCCCAATTTCTCAACACATTTCTTGGTTCTTTCTAGTTTGGCAGCATGGATATTCATATGCATTCCTCACTCCAGCACACGTAGTACTGGGTCCTGATTTGTTAAGACGACAGAACTCCAGTCTTTTTTTTTTTTTTAATTCAGGTTTATTTTACATAGAATAAAATGTATGGATCGATGAGTTTTGACAATGTATGCACTCATGTAACCATCACCCAAATCAATACATGCAACATTTCCATGGCTGCTGAAAGCTTTCTTGTGCTCTTTTCCAGTTAATATCCCCAGTGAGAGGCAACCATTCCGATTTCTGTAGATTAATTTTCCCTGATCTTGAACTTCATATAAACAGAATCGTACAGCTAAGTACTCTTTTTTTTTGGGGGGGGGGTGTATCTATTTTTTTTATTATATTAGTCACCATACAGTACATCCCTGGTTTTTGATGTAAAGATCCATGTTTCATTAGTTGCGTATAACACCCAGTGCACCATGCAATACGTGCCCTCCTTACTACCCATCACCGGTCTATCCCATTCCCCCAACCCCCTCCCCTCTGAAGCCCGCAATTTGTTTCTCAGAGTCCATAGTCTCTCATGCTTCATTCCCCCTTCTGTTTACCCCCCCTTCCCTTTCTTCTCCTACACATCTTCCTACTTCTTATGTTCCATAAATGAATGAAACCATATGATAATTGTCGTTCTCTGCTTGACTTATTTCACTTAGCATTATCTCCTCCAGTTGCATCCATGTTGCAGCAAATGTTGAGAAATCATTCTTTTTGATGACTGAGTAATATTCCATTGTATATATGGACCACAACTTCTTAATCCAGTCATCTGTTGAAGGACATCTCGGCTCCTTCCACGATTTAGCTATTGTGGACAATGCTGCTATGAACATTGGGGTGCATACAGCCCTTCTCTTCACTACGTCTGTATCTTTGGGGTAAATACCCAGTAGTGCAATGGCTGGATCATAGGGTAGCTCAATTTTTCACTTTTTAAGGGACCTCCACACTGTTTTCCAGAGTGGCTGTACCAACTTGCATTCCCACCAACAATGTAGGAGGGATCCCCTTTCTCCACATCGTCTCCAACAGTCTTTTGACAGCAATCAGCTTAGGTTCCAAAATAAACCTACTAAGGAAGAAGATAGGATATTTATTTTCTCCAAACTGCTGTTTCTATCAGCAATTTGATCAGCATTTAACTTTTCTCTAACACAAAATTGCCACTAGCCCCACTATTCTGAGTTGTTAAGGGCCACTGAGTCAATCCCAGTGGAATCACCTTTCCTGTAACAATGCAAATCTACTAAGGGATTGAAAACTTTCTTTTCGTGTTGTGAGTCTAAACTGTTTACATTAAAAAAATCAGGGTTTTTTTGGTTTTTGTTTTTATTTTTTAGGTCTTGGGACAAACTCATAATGCTGAGCATTTTAGGGGTGATTAAAGTGAGAGAGGGAGTGGGGCATTAAGAATGAATATCAATACTGATACTAATTAAATTTTGTAATGCTTAGGTTATCCTTCCTTCTCTTATGTAACATAATCCCCAAGAGTAAAGGTGAGACTTGACTTACCCACATCTTTTCATGATGTGCAGAATGGAACTCCTTACGTGACTTTTTATATATCGTATTTTGGATTTAGAAACTAAAGTCTAAAATGTAAAGCTATTGTTTGGCTCATGATCAATGAGGCAGAATAGACTTTTTTAAAAGATAGATTTATGTATTTTAGAGGGAGTGAGCATAAGCGGGAGGAGCAGAGGGAGAGAGACTCCTGCAGACTCCCTGACGATCAGAGCCCAACTTGGAGCTTGATCTCACAACCCTGAGATCACGACCTGAGCCAAAACGAAGATTCAGATGCTTAACTGACTGCCACACCCAGGCACCCCCAGAACATAGACATTCTAAGCAGATTCCATTATTTTGCAGTGGGAGGGGAGGAAATAAAAATGTAAAATGGCTTCCTTATAAATGCCAATGCAAAAATCATTAGTAAATTATTATCAAACGGAATTCATACATTGAAAAGCACAGCACAACCAATTGGGGTTTATTCCAGGAATTCAACCATAGTTCAATATTAGGAATTCCATCAGTCTTAAAGCCTGCATCATAATGGGGAAACATTAGAGGCATTTCACTAAAATCAGGAACAAGGCAGGGATGCAGGATGCCTAGCATCTCCACCACTATTTAAATTGTACTCAAGTATTAACTAATGCATTCAGATAAGGAAAAATAGAAGAACAGTAGTTGGAAATGAAGAAGTAAAACAATTTGTATTTGTAGATGAGATGATGGTGCATTTGGAAAACCCTGCTCTATAAGACTAACTTAAATATGTCAGTATGGTAGCAGGGTATTAATTAATAGCCTTGATTTCACAAATACAATAAAACCTCCGTTAACAATAGAAACAAAGAGATGCTTAGAAATAAAAATTTAACTAGAAATGTTTAGAAGCCTTTATGAGAAAACTTTATACTCAAAGACACAAAAATAAATGAGCAAATTTAAAGACGTTCCTTATAATTGGATAGTAACTGTCAACAAAATAAACATATTATTCTCCCTAAGTTAATTTATAAGTTTAATTTAATCCAATAAAAATGCCCATTTCATTTTATTTTATTTTTGCCCATTTTTTTTCTTAAAAAAACCTTTATTTTGAGATAGAGATTCACAGGAAGTTGCAAAAATGGTACAGAGAGGTTTACCCAGATTCCTCCATCAATTCTACTTTACATAATATCAAACTCAGGAAATTAACATTGACATTTGTAGACGTATTTCTATGCCATTTTATCACATGTGTAGATTTGTGTAATTACCAGTCCAGTCAAAGATAAGGTACTGTTCTATCAGCACAAAGATACCCCCTTTATTCCTACTCATCCTCCTCCCCAACCCTTAAACATTGGCAATCCCCAATTTGTTTCCCATCTCCATAGTTTTGTTACCTTGAAAATGTTATACAGATGGAGTTATATAGTATATAAGTTTACCTCTATCTCTAGTTAAGAGTTTTAAATCATAAATAGAAGTTGAATTTTGTTAAATGCCTTTTCTGCATCAGTTGATTTTGATCACGTGATTTTCTTCTTTAGCCTGCTAATATGGTCGATTACATTGACTTTTGAATATTGAACCATCTTTGTATCCTTGTAATAAAACCCTACCTGGTCAAGGTATATAAACCTTCTTATATATTGATGAATTCTATCTACTAACATTTTGTGAAGAATTTTCACATCAGTATCCATAAAGAATATTGGTCTACAGTTTTCCTTTTTGCACTGTTTTTGCCAGATTTTGATATCAGGGTACCATTACAGGGAAAACAACTGGGCCTGGAGATTTCTTTTTTAGAGTTGTAAAAATTAAAAGTTCAATTTCTTTAAAGCTTATGGAGTTATTCAAACTATCTCATATTGGTGAAGTGTGGTAGTTTGTGCTTTTCAAAGAATTGTTCAGTTCAAATAAGTTGTCAAATTTATGTGTGTATAGTTGTTTATACTATTCTCTTATTTGCTTTTATATCTGCAGGTTTTGTAGTACCATCTCCTTTTAAATTCCTGATATTGGTAATTTGTATTTTCTCTCTTTTTCTTTTTAAAAAATTTATTTTATTTAAATTCAATTAAATAGCATATAGTGTATTATTAGTTTCAGAGGTAGAATTCAATGATTCTTTTTTTTCTTTGCCAGTCTTGCTAGAGATTTGTAATTTTTTTAATTTTTATTTTATTTTAATTGTTTTTGATTCAAAATAACAATCAGTATTTATTTATTTTAATTTTTTAAAATTATGTTAGTCACCATACAGTACATCCCTGGTTTTTGATGTAAAGTTCGATGATTCATTAGTTCCGTATAACACCCAGTGCACCATGCAATACGTGCCCTTCTTACTACCCATCACCAGTCTATCCCATTCCCCCACTCCCCTCCCCTCTGAAGCCCTCAGTTTGTTTCTCAGAGTCCATAGTCTCTCATGCTTCATTCCCCCTTCTGATTACCCCCCCTTCTTTATCCCTTTCTTCTCCTACCGATCTTCCCAGTTCTTATGTTCCATAGATGAGAGAAACCATACGATAATTGCCTTTCTCTGCTTGACTTATTTCACTTAGCATTATCTCCTCCAGTGCTGTCCATGTTGCAGCAAATGTTGAGAAATCGTTCTTTTTGATAGCTGAGTAATACTCCATTGTATATATGGACCACAGCTTCTTAATCCAGGCATCTGTTGAAGGGCATCTCGGCTCCTTCCACAATTTAGCTATTGTGGACAATGCTGCTATGAACATTGGGGTGCATACAGCCCTTCTCTTCACTACGTCTGTATCTTTGGGATAAATACCCAGTAGTGCAATGGCTGGATCATAGGGTAGCTCAATTTTTCACTTTTTAAGGGACCTCCACACTGTTTTCCAGAGTGGCTGTACCAACTTGCATTCCCACCAACAATGTAGGAGGGATCCCCTTTCTCCACATCCTCCCCAACAATTGTTGTTTCTTGCCTTGTCAATTTTTGCCATTCTAACTGGCGTTAGGTGGTATCTTAGTGTGGTTTTGATTTGAATTTCCCTGGTGGCTAATGATTTTGAACATTTTTTCATGTGTCTCTTAGCCATTTGTATGTCTTCATTGGAAAAGTGTCTGTTCATATCTTCTGCCCATTTTATGATTCGTTTATTTGTTTCTCGTGTATTGAGTTTGAGAATGATTCGATAAACCAGGAAATCAAAAATCAATTTAAATAATTTATGGAGAACAACGAGAATGAAAACACAACGGTCCAAAACCTATGGGACACTGCAAAGGCAGTCCTAAGGGGAAAATACATAGCCATCCAAGCCTCACTCAAGAGAATAGAAAAATCTAAAATGCAGTGTTTTCTTAATGTTTTTTTATTATATTAGTCACCGTACAGTACATCCCTGGTTTTTGATGTAAAGTTCGATGATTCATCAGTTCCGTATAACGCCCAGTGCACCATGCAATACGTGCCCTCCTTACTACCCATCACCAGGCTATCCCACTCCCCCACCCCCCTCCCCTCTGAAGCCTTCAGTTTGTTTCTCAGAGTCCATAGTCTCTCATGTTTCATTCCCCCTTCTATTACCCCCCCTTTCTTTATCCCTTTCTTCACCTACCAATCTTCCTAGTTCTTATGTTCCATAAATGAGAGAAATCATATGATAATTGTCTTTCTCTGCTTGACTTATTTCACTTAGCATTATCTCCTCCAGTGCCATCCATGTTGCAGCAAATGTTGAGAATTCGTTCTTTCTGATAGCTGAGTAATATTCCATTGTATATATGGACCACAACTTCTTAATCCAGTCACCTGTTGAAGGGCATCTCGGCTCCTTCCACTATTTAGCTATTGTGGACATTGCTGCTATGAACATTGGGGTGCATATGACCCTTCAATGTTTTTCCATCTTTTTGTGTCTTCTTCAGTGTCTTTCAAGAGTGATTTGTAGTTTCTAAAATATAGATCCTTTACCTCTCTGGTTAATTCCAAGATAACATATGATTTTTGGTGCTATTGTAAATGGGATGGATTCCCTAATTTCTCTTTCTTCAGTCTCATTGTTCGTGTATGGAAATGCAACTGATTTCTGAGCATTGATTTTGTATCCCGCCACATTACTGAATTGCTCTATAACTTCCAGTAGTTTGGGGGTGGAGTCTTTTGGGTTTTCCATATAGAGTATCATGTCATCTGCGAAAAGAGACATTTTGACTTCTTCTTTGCCGATTTGGATACCTTTTATCCCTTTTTGTTGTCTGATTGCTGTTGCAAGGACTTCTAGTACTATGTTGAATAATAGTGGCAAGAGTGGGCATCCTTCTCATGTTCCTGATCTTAAGGGAAAGGCTTCCAGCTTTTCCCCATTGAGAATGATATTTGCTGTAGGCTTTTCATTGGTGGTTTTTATGAAATTGAGGAATGTACCCTCTATTCCTACACTCTGAAGGGTTTTAATCAGGAAAAGATGCTGTATTTTGTCAAATGTTTTTTTCTGCATCTATTGAGAGGATTATATGGTTCTTGACTCTTTTCTCGTTGTATGATCTATCACAGTGATCGATTTGCGAATGTTGAAACCAGCCTTGCATCTCAGGGATGAATCCCACTTGGTCGTGATGGATAATCCTTTTAATGTACTGTTGGATCCTATTAGCCAGGATCTTGTTGAGAATATTGACGTCCATATTCATCAGGGATATCGGTCTGTAATTCTCCTTTTTGATGGGGTCTTTGCCGGGTTTGGGGATCAAGGTAATACAGGCCTCATAGAATGAGTTTGGTAGTTTTCCTTCTGTTTCTATTTTTTGAAAAAGCTTCAGGAGAATAGGTATTATTTCTTCTTTGAATGTTTGGTAGAATTCCCTGGGGAATCTGTCAGGCCCTGGACTCTTGTTTTTGGGGAAGTTTTTGATCACTGTTTCAATCTCTTCATAATTAATTGGTCTATTTAAATAATCAATTTCTTCCTGTTTCAGTCTTGGTAGTTTATAGGTTTCCAGGAAGGCATCCATTTCTTCCAGGGTGTTTAATTTATTGGCATATATTTGTTGATAATAGTTTCTAATAGTCTCTATTTCCTTGGTGTTGGTGATGATCTCTCCCCTTTCATTCATAAATTTATTAATTTGGGTCCTTTCTCTATTCTTTTGAATAAGTCTGGCCGGTGGCTTATCGATCTTATTTATCCTTTCAAAGAGCCAGCTTCTAGTTCTGTTGATCTGCTCTACTGTGCTCCTGATTTCTAATTCATTGATCTCTGCTCTAATCTTGATCAACTGCCTTCTTGTGTGTGGGTTAGGCCTGTTCTTCTGTTCCAGCTCCAGCTTCTTGAGGTGAGAATATAAAAACCACATTTTAGATTTTTCTATTCTTTTGAGTGAGGCTTGGATGGCTATATATTTTCCCCTTAGGACTGCCTTTGCAGTGTCCCATAGGTTTGGGACCGTTGTGTTTTCATTCTCATTAGTCTGAAGAAATTGTTTAAATTGATTTTTAATTTCCTGGTTTACCCAGTGATTATGAGCAGGATGGTTCTTAGTTTCCAAGTGTTTGAGTCTTCCAAATTTTCCCTGTGATTGAGTTCCAGTTTCAGAGCATTGTGGTCTGAGAATATGCAGGGAATAATCTCAGTCTTTTGGTATCAGTTGAGACCTGTTTTGTTACCCAGTATATGGTCTATTATGGAGAAAGTTCCATGTGCATTCGAATAGAATGAGTATTGTTTGGTTCTGGGGTGTAGTGTTCTATATATATCTATGAGGTCCATCTGGCCCAGTATGTCATTCAAAGCTCTTGTTTCTTTGTTGATTTTCTGCTTGGGTGATCTGTCTGTTGCTGAGAGCAGAGTGTTGAGGTCCCCTACTATTAGCTATTTTTATCTCTATGTCTCTTTATTCTGGTTAAGAGTTGGCTTGTGTATCTAGCTGCTCCCCTGTTGGGGGCATAGATAATTATAATTGTCATATCCACTTGTTGGATACATCCTTTAAGAATAATATAGTGTCCTTCTGTATCTCTAACTACAGTCTTTAGTTTAAAATCTAATCTGTCTGATATGAAAATTGCTACCCCAGCTTTCTTTTGAGGTCCATTGTCATGAAAAATGTTTTTCCATCCCTTCACTTTCAGTCAGGATGTATCTTTAGGTTCGAAATGAGTCCCTTGTAGACAGCAAATGGATGGGTCATGTCTTTTTATCCAATCTGCAACCCTGTGGCGTTTATGGGATCATTTAGGCCATTTGCATTGAGAGTGATTATTGAGAGATATGATTTTAATGATGTCATGTTGCCTGTGAAGTCTTTGTTTCCATAGATTGTAAATATCTGTTCTGTATCACCCTTGGGGTCTTTTTACTTTTATAGAACACTCCTTAATATTTCTTTTAGGGCTTTCTTGGTGGTCACAAATTGCTTCAGTTTCTGCCGGTCTTGGAAGGTCCTTATCTCTCTATCAATTCTGAATGACAGCCTTGCTGGATAAAGTTTCCTTGGTTGCATGTTCTTCTCAGTTAGAGCTTTGAAAATACCCTGCTCTTCCTGGCCTGCCAGGTCTCTGTAGCCAGGTCTGACATTATTCTGATATTCTTCCCTCTGTACGTAAGGATTTTCTTCCACCTGGCCACTTTTAAGACTCTATCCTTGGATCTAGTATTTGCGAATTGCACTATGATGTGATGTGGTGTAGGTCTGTTCTCATTGACCTTGGGAGGGGTCCTCTCTGCCTCTTGGACACAAATGCTTGTTTCCTTTGCCAGATTAGGGAAGTTTTCAGCTACAATTTGTTCAAATACCTCTTCTAGACCTCTCTCTTTCTCCACCCCCTCGGGGATGCCAATGATTCTGACATTGGAACATTTCATTGAGTCAGTAATCTCCCATAATCTACATTCTTGAGACTGGATATTTTTTGAGCCAAATTTCCATTTTTACTTTTCTTCTACCATCCCATCTTCCAATTTACTAATTCGTTCTTCTGCCTCATTTACCCTGGCCATCAGAGCATCTAGTTTAGACTGCAATTGATTCATAGCATTATTAATTTCTGCCAGATTTGCTCTCATTTCTGCCCTTAGAGAGTCTATATTCTCGTTAATATTTTTTTTCAAGCCTACACATCATCTTGACCATTGTTACTCTGAACTCCATTTCTGACAATTTGGTTATATCCATATCCATCAGTTCTGTGGCAGAGGCCACAGTCTCTGTGTCCTTTCTTTGCTGAGGGTTACTCCTCCTCGTCATTCTGATGAGGAGAGGTTGTGGGGATGCACAGAGACCAAATTATTGACCAGGACCCAAGCAATGTGCACTTGTTTTGTAGGGACCTTAGGGATGTGGGCTTCTTGATTTTTCAGCCTGCCTTCTGAGGGAGGGGCCTGCCACACTGATACTCAGGCAACCCTGTTTGTGTAGCGTTGCCCCGCTCCCTGTGAGGGGGGATGGGGATGGGCACAATGTGAACCGGTATTTCTGGGCTTTTATCCTCTGGCAGCTTTCCCTGGTGGTTTTCTGTGACTCTTCTGAGAGTCAGAGCAGCAGTGGCTGTATCCTAGCCTCTGTCTCAGAACAGAGAGATCACAGTCCGCTCTCCACCGAGCTCTCCTGGCCACTTTAACTCTGTTTCTGTTGGTGCTGCTAAAAACCCTGCAGTGTCCCGGGGTGTGCTCCCCACAGCCGCTCTCCCAGCCCTCGCTTCCAGGGCCAGCACATCTCTGTCCTTTGTGCTTCTAACACCGCCAGCTGCCCCCTTCTCACGCGTGCTCCCATGCTCTCTGTTTCAGTGTGGTTCGCAGGCACTCTGGAGTGCCACTTTTCCGTCTGGTTGTGCGCGCGCTCCTGAGCTCCCAGTATCAGTCTAGTTTGAGTGTGTGCTCCAGAGCTCCAGTTTTCATTTTGAACACACGCACGCTCCCGAGCTCCCGGTATCAGTCTGGTTCCAGTGAGTGCTCCAGAGCTCCGTTTTTCAGTCTGGTTGCATGCGTATTCCCAGGCTCACGGTCTCGGTCTGCTCTCTCGCAGGTGCCGGTCCGCGAGTCCAGCCTGCTCCCCAGTGCAGGTGGGTACTGCTTCCCGGCACCCGAGCACTTCGGCTCCCTCCCCCTTCCGTTTATCTTCCGATATCTGTGCGCAGTTTCACGGCTCCCCACTTCATACCTCAATACTCAGTGCTGGAGATGTTCATTTGTAGAGATCCAGATGTATCTTCCTGCGTCTCAGGCTGATTTCGTGGGAGATCGAGATGGTCTGGTAGATATCCATCTCAATTCAGGGGACCGGCTGAAAAAAGGGTCCCCTACTCCTCTGCCATCTTTTCCCCCACCCCAGGGGATCTAGTTTCTTTTAATAAGAAGATGAAATACACCCGGGATCTCGTTTTCTGTTCTGATTTGTTTCTTGGATGATTTTTTTTCTTATTTTTTTTGTTTTTGTTTTTTTTCTGATTTGTTTTTTTCCTTTTCTTTTGTTGTGGTTGTCATTGTTGTTTTTTTCTCTTTCTTTCTTCTATTCTTTTCTGGACAATATGATGAGATGGAGAAATTCACCCCAGAAGAAAGAACAAGAAGTAGTACTCACTGCCAAGGATTTAATCAATATGGATATAACTAAGATGTCAGAACTAGAATTCAAAAAAATAATTATAAAGATATGAGCTGGGCTTGAGAAAAGCATAGAAGAGAGTAAAGAATCCCTCACCTTAGAAATACAAGAATCTAATTAGGCCAAAATTAAAAATGCTATTACTGAGATGCAGTCCCAAATGGAGGCTCTAACAGCTAGGATAAATGAGGCAGAAGAGAGAGTCAGTGATATAGAAAACAAAATGATGGAGAATAAGGAAGCTGAGAAAAAAGCAAGAAAAACAACTACTGGGATCACAAGGGGAAAGCTGAGAACTTAAAGATTCCATAAAGCAAAATAATATTCAAATAATAGTGGTCCCTGAAGAGGAGGAGGAGAGAGAGGGGTAGAAGGTTTATTTGAACAAATTATAGCTGAGAACTTCCCTACTCTGGGGAAGGAAACAGACATTCAAGTGCAGGAGGCACAGAGAACCCCCCTCAAAATCAACAAACGTAGGTCAACACCTCAACATATGATACTGAAGCTTCCAAATTTCAAAGATAAAGAGAAAACCCTGAAAGCAACAGGGTCTTTAACCTATAAGGGTAGAAGCATAAGGCTGGCAGCAGACCTGTCCACAGAGACCTGGAAGACCAGAAAGGACTGGAATGATATATTCAACACGCTAAAGGGGTAAAATATGCAGCCAAGAATGTGGCTGTCATTTGGAATAGAAGGAGAGATAAAGAGTTTCTAGGACAAAAAACAAACAAACAAACAAACAAAAAACCTGAAGGAATTTGTGAACACTAAACCAGCCCTGTAAGAATTATTAAAGGGGATCCTTTGAGCGAAGAGAGAGCCCCAAAGTAACAAAGACCAGAAAGGAATAGAGATAATCTAGAGAAACAGCGACTTTACAGGTAATACAATGGCACTCACCTTCATATCTTTCAATAATTACTCTGAAGGTAAATGGACTAAATGCTCCAATCAAAAGACATAGTGTCAGGAAGGATAAAAACACAAGACCCATCAATATGCTGCTTACAAAACACTCATTTTAGACCCAAAGACACCTCCAGATTGAAAGTGAGGGGGTGGAGAACCATTTATCATGCCGACGGACATCCAAAGAAAGCTGGATAGCCATCCTTATATCAGACAAACCACATTTTAAACCAAAGATTGTAATAAGAGATGAAGAAGGACACTCTATCATAATAAAGGGGCCTATCCAAACAAGAAGATCTAGCAGTAGTAAATATTTATGCTCCTAACTTGGGAGCAGCTGATTATATAAAACAATTAAACAAAATTAAAGAAACACATCGACAATAATAGAGTAATACTAGGGGACTTTAACACCCCACTCAGCAATGGACAGATCGTCTATGCAAAAGATCAGCAAGGAAACAAGGGCTTTGAATGACACACTGCACCAGACGATATATTCAGAGCATTTCATCCTAAAGCAGCAGAATGCACTTTGTTCTCGAGTACACTCCATGTGCATATTCTCCAGAATAAATCACATACTGGGTCACAAATCAGGCGCCAACCAGTACCAAAAGACTGAGATTAGCCCATGCATATTTTCAAACCACAAAGCTTTAAAACTTGAAGTCAACTACAAGAAAACATTTGGAAGGACCACAAATACATGAAAGTTAAAGAGCATCCTATCAAAGATTGAACAGGTCTGCCAGGAAATTAAAGAAGAATTAAAAAAAAATACATGGAAGCAAATGAAAATGAAAACACGACAGTTCAGAACCCTTGGGATGCAGCAAAGGTGGTCCTAGGTGGGAAGTAAGTTTCTTGAGGCCTTCGTCAAGAGCCAAGAAAAATCTCAAATACACAACGTAACCTTACACCTAAGGGAGCTGGAGAAAGAAGAGCAAATAAAGCCTAAGTCCAGCAGGAGAAGAGATTTAATAAGGATTAAAGCAGAAATCAATGACATAGAAATTAATAAAAAAACAACCCCCGTAGAACAGATCAATGAAACTAGGAGCTGGTTCTTTGAAAGAATTAATAAGATCGATAAACCCCTAGCCAGACTTACCAAAAAGAAAAGAGAAAGGCCCCAAATTAATAAAATCATGAATGAAACAGGAGAGATCACATCCAACACCGAAGAAATACAACTATGAGAGAATATCATGAGTAGTGCTATGCCAACAAATTAGGCAACGTGGATGGAATGGATGCATTCCTAGAAACATATAAACTACCAAAACTGAACCAGGAAGAAATAGAAAAATTGACCAGACCCATAACCAGCAAGGAAATTGAAGCAGTAACCAAAAATCTCTCAAAAAACAAGAGTCCAGAGCCGAATGGCCTCCCAGTGCATTTCTACCAAACATTTAAAGAAGAATTAATACCTATTTCTGAAGCTGGTTCAAAAAATAGAAACAGAAGGAAAACTTCCAAACTCATTCTATAAGGCCAGCATTATCCTAATCCCAAAACCAGACAAAGACCCCACCAAAAAGGAGAATTACAGACCACTGTCCCTGATGAACATGGATGCAAAAATTCTCACCAAGATACTAGCTAATACGATCCAATAGTATATTCAAAGGATTATTCACCAGGACCAAGTGGGATTAATTCCTGGGCTGCAAGTTTGGTTCAACATCCACAAATCAATTACTGTGATACACCACATTAATAAAAAGAAAGGACAAGAACCATATGATCCTCTCAATAGATGCAGAAAATCATTTGACAAACTCAGCATCCATTCTTGATAAAAACTCTCTTCAGTGCAGGGATAGAGGGAACATACCACAATATCATAAAAGCCATATAAGAAAAACCCACAGTGAAATCATCCACAACAGGAAAAAACCGAGAACTTTTCTCCTAAGGTCAGGAACATGACAGGGATGCCCACTGTCACAACTTTTGTTCAAGATAGTACTGGTAGTCCTAGCCTCAGCAATCAGACAACAAAAAGAAATAAAAGGCATCCAAATTGGCAAAGAGGAAGTCAAATTTTTACTCTTGGCTGATGACATGATATTCTATGTAGAAAACCCAAAAAACTCCACCCCAAAATTGCTAGAACTCACACAGCAATTCAGTAAAGTGGCAGAATATAAAATCAATGCCCAAAAATCAGTTGCATTTCTCTATACTAACAATGAGGCAGAAGAAAGAGGAATCAAGGAGTTGATCCCATTTACAATTGCACCAAAAACTATAAGAAACCTAGGAATAAACCTAACCAAGGAGGTAAAGAATCTGTTCTCTGAAAACTATGGAATGCTATGAAAGAAATTGAGGAAGGCACAAAGACATGGAAAAAAATCCATGCTCATGAATTAAAAGAACAAATATTGTTAAAATGTCTATGCTACCCAGAGCAATCTACACTTTCAGTGCAATCACTACCAAAATACCATCAACATTTTCCACAGAGCTGGAACAAACAATCCTAAATTTTGTATGGAACAGAAAAGACCCTGAATATCCAAAGGAATGTTGAAAAAGAAAACCGGGGGCACCCCGGTGGCTCAGTAGTTAAGCGTCTGCCTTCAGCTCAGGGCGTGATCCCAGAGTCCTGGGATCGAGCCCCGCATTGGGTTCCTCCGCTGGGAACCTGCTTCTTCCTCTCCCACTCTCCCTGCTTGTGTTCCCTCTCTTGCTGGTTGTCTCTCTATCTGTCAAATAAATAAATAAAATCTTTAACAAAAAAAAAAGAAAGAAAGAAAAAGAAAACCATATCTGGAGGCATCACAATTCCCGACTTTAAGCTCTATTACAAAGCTGTAATCATCAAGACAATGTGGTACTGGCACAAACACAGACACATTAATAATGGAACAGAATAGAGAACCCAGAAATGGACCCTCAACTGTATGGTCAACTAATCTTCGACAAAGCAGGAAAAAATATCCAATGGAAAAAAGACAGTCTCTTCAACAAATGGTGTTGGGAAAATTGGATAGCGACATGCAGAAGAATGAAACTGGACCACTTTCTTACAACATATACAAAAATAGACTCAAAATGGATGGAAGACCTAAATGTGAGACAGGAATCCATCAAAATCTTACAAGAGAACACAGGCAGCAACCTCTTTGACCTCAGCCACAGCAACTTCTTGCTAGACACATCTTCAAAGGCAAGGGAAACAAAGGCAAAAATGAATTGCAACTTCATCAAGATAAAAAGCTTTTGCAGAGTGGAGGAAACAGTCAACAAAAATAAAAGACGACATATAGAATGGGAGAAGATATTTGCATGTTTTATCAGATAAAGGGCTAGTAACCAAGATTTATAAAGAACTTCTCAAACTCAACACTCAAAAAACAAATAATCCAGTCAAGAAATGGGCAGAAGACATGAACAGATGCTTCTCCAAAGAAGACATACAAATGGCCAACAGACATAAAAAAATGCTCCACATCACTCGGCATCAGGGAAATACAGATCAAAACCACAATGAAATACCATCTCACAGTAGTCAGAATGGCTAAAATTAACAAGTCAGGAAACAACAGATGTTGGTGGGGATGCAGAAAAAGGGGAACACACTTACACTGTTGGCAGGAAAGCAAACTGGTACAGCCACTCTGGAAAATAGTGTGGAGGTTCCTTAAAAAGTTAAAAATAGAGCTACCCTATGATCCAGCAATTGCACTACTAGGTATTTATCCAAAGGATACAAGCATAGCAATTCCAAGGGGCACCTGCACCCCAATGTTTATAGCAGCAATGTCCACAATGGCCAAAATACGGAAGGAGCTGAGATCTTTATCAACAGATGAATGGATAAAGAAGTGATATATATATATATATATATATATATATATATATATATATATATATATATACACACACACACACACACACACACACACACACACACACACACAATGGAATATTACTCAGCCATCAAAAAGAATGAAATCTTGCCATTTGCAAGGACGTGGATAGAACTAGAGGGTGTTATGCTAAAGGAAATTAGTCAGTCAGAGAAAGACCACTACCATGTGATTGCACTCGTATGTGGAATTTAAGAAACAGAACAGATGAACATAGGGGAAGAGAAGGAAAAATAAAATAAGATAAAAACAGAGAAGAAGGCAAACTATAAGAGACTCTTTACGGAACAAACTGAGGGTTGCTGGAGGGGAGGTGGTTGGGGGAATGAGATAACTCGGTGATGGGCATTAAGGAGCACACTTGAAGTAATGAGCACTGGGTGTTGTATACAACTGACGAATCACTGAATTCTACCTCTGAATCCTATTTTTTAAAAACTAGAAATAATCCAGTTGTTCTTCAACAAATGAATTGTTAAACTGTGGTGCCATGTAATACTACTGAGCAATAAAAAGGAGCAAACTATTGATACACTCAACAATCTGGATAAATCTCAAGAGAATTATACTGTGTGGAAAAAAACCCACAACTTTTCCCAAGGTTTATATCCTGTGTGATTCCAAATACATAACATTTTTGAAATGACAAATTAGTGAAAAGAAGGATAGATGAGTAATGTCAGATGAGGAGGGAGCAGGGCTGGAAGGAAGTAGGCGTGGGTATAGTAGTGCAACATGAGGGATTCTTGTGGTTATGGAAATGTCCTGTATTGACAATGACTGCATCGATGTCAATATCCTGGTCGTGATGTGTGCTATTGTTTTACAGGTTGGGAAAACTGGAATTTCTCTCTTGTGTTTGTTACAACTGCTTGTGACTCTACAATTATCTCAAAATAAAATATTTAATAATAAAAAACCCAGATGAATGGTATTAGGGCTTAGAGTCTGTGTGGGTAAAAGAGAATTAATATAAAGGACAATTTTTGGGATAATTGGCAATATTTAAATATTTACTGTATGTGTTGGAAAATTTTATTTTATCAATATTAAATTTCCTGATTTTGACAATTGCCCTCACTTTATATAAGAAAATTTCTTTGATCTTAGGAGATACATTGGATTATTACCAGTGGTGAATCTTGATATGCAATTTCCTCTCAAATTGTTCAGCAAACAAAAGAACGCTGGTTTAAAATATATGCATACAGGGCATGTGTGTATGTGTGTATGTGTGTATGTATACACAAGAGAAAAGTAATAAAGCAACTGTGCCACAATGTTAATAATGAGTAAATAGTAATGGGGTCATTGCAGTATTTTTGTAACTTCTCTGTATGTTTAAATTTATTTTCCAAAAATAAAATATTTAATTAAAAGAAGTCCTCCATTAAGGCAACAAATTGCCAGAGGATAGAAAATAATTTAACAGATGCCAAGTCATAATCTATTTTAGTTCTACCCTGAAATCCATGCCGGGAAATTGAAACTTAAGAGTTCTGTTAGACTGCTTCAATTTATCTCCACTCACTTCTTAAGAGATTGTGTTTACCCAAAGGACTTCTAGGAGAGAGATTTAGTATATACACCTGAAAAGCAAACTTATAATTTATTTTTGGAACCATGCAAAATAAAATGAAGTTTAAAATTTAAAAAAGCGTATCTTGATAAAAATGCAGAGGGAAATAGACAAACGAAAGAGCTGTGGAGGAGAATGAGCAAACAATTCACATGAATCCAGCAGTGTTTGTGGAGAAATGAGCTATGTAAAGAAGTGCTAATATGTACTTTATTAGTCATTGGGTTTTTTTTTTCCTTTTTGTTAAAACACCACTTGCCCTTATTCCATGCAACAAAGCCTGTCCTTTTCCTAGAAGAAAAATTAGCATCAGGTTCTATGAATTGTTCCTCATCTTGTACAAATAACTTTTCTCTAAAAGTAGCTTTCCACAGTGAAGAACTAGATAATCCCATAAAATCAGCCATGCGTCTTCTTCTGTGACCAAATTTTTAGGCAGAATTTTCAAGTGAGGCAGTTAGGTGTGGCTTCTTGTGTTGCACTTCAAATTAAAAAGGAAAAAGAGAAGGAAATCCATCCGTGATTTTCTATGAAACCATGCAAGCTACAGAAAATGCTTCTTAAGGCACAAACGTTCTTTCTTCTTCTCCTTTTTAAGATTTCATGTATTTGTTTGAGAAAGAGAGCGAGCACAAGCAGGGGAGGGGCAGTGGGAGAGGGAGCAGGGAGCAGGTGGCGGGGGCGCCATTCCAGAACCCCAGGATCATGACTCCAGCCAAAGGCAGACGCTTAAGGGACTGAGCCACCCAGGTGGCCCCCAAACTTTCTTTTGAAGCAATTATTACACAGTTTCAATTGAAACTCGTTCTTGCCTTGTTTTGAGAAATGTCAACCAGAGCATTCAAAGAGCACCATCTTCTTAGATCTTCCCATTCTAAGTTCTGAGCAATAAACAGCTTACTTTCTTTCCCCTTTGTGCTCCACTATTCACCACCTATGTCCTCTTCTGCTGGCTCCGCACAACAGCAGCAGAACAAAGGAACAAGGACTTTATATCTGTGCGCCACATTTCATTGAATCTACAAGCCATCGATGTTAACATACACAATTTCAGAAATTGTATTACGCAAGACAAAATGTTATGTATACTATGAAACACCAAAGGACTATAAAACACATCCTTTAAAAAAATTTAAATTCAAGTAGTTTCAGGTGTAATGTTCAATGATTTGTTTCTATAACGCCCAGTACTCATCACATTACATGCCCTTCTCAATGACGCACGATCATAAGACTCCAGATAAGACGACCCCTGCGTTCTGGCAATCGTAGGCAAACGGCAAGTACCCGTAGCACAGCACACATCCGTGAAAGCAAATTTTAAGACTCGCTGGGTCTTCCGGGCTCCCGGGTGGGGGCGGTGCATCGCTCCTCCTCCCCAAGCGGAGGCGCAGGTCTCACGCCGCCTCTGGCTGAGTTTCACTTTCCATTCAGTGGGAAACGAAAGCTGGGCGGCCGCGGGGGCGGGTGGGCGGTGCCTGAGCCAACCCAGGAGGAGCAGCCTGCGACCGCGCGCGGGGCCAGACGACTGAGGACTCTGCCGCAGCTCTGCAGCCCCTGTGCCTTCTCTCCGCCCAGCTCGGCGCTAGCAAGGCTAGAGAAGGTATTTCTGAGTTTCCCTAGCATTGAACTTCGCAGTGGAGGTTTGACGCTTCCGTGGAAATTGAGGCAAGTTTGGTGTTAATATTGGAAGTTTCTTTCCAGGGAAGACATCCAAGGGGGTTTTTGCTCAGATGCCACCTGGGCAATCAAGGAATTTATTTGGATTTTGCAAATTACAATAATAGTCTGTATTCATTACATACATATATTGGGCCAATGAATTTTTCTGCAACTTGACATATTTATTTGGTCTTTCTTGCGTTTTGTGTTTAATTTAAAAAGAAATTCCAAAAGCGTTGCAACCTTGTAAAAAAAAAATTGAAACAATGCAGACAGATAGTAAAGTGGAAACCGAAATTTCTCTTACTCCTCAACTCAGTATCATTTTTTTGTATACTTTACCAGGAATTTTCATCCATACAAGTCATTAAAATTGTTTTGTCATTTGCCTTTTCCCACTTAACAGTATAGATGGACCTCTTTTACTGGCAAGACATATAGCTACGTCAACCTCATTTTAAAAAAATTGGTGCGTAATGTGGCAACTACATCATTTATTTAAACAATTCATAGGCATTTATGTTGTTTTTACTTTTTACCGGTATAGATGATGCAGCAGTTACACATTTATATACACGCTCGTGTGAATATACAAATATATTTGTGAAAAATTCCTAGAAGTGGAATTGCTGGGTCACTGAGCATATATACTGAGAAATTCGAAAGGTTTTGTCAAATTGTGCAAATCAGCGTATTTTAGTCTTAACCCCCCTCCAACCTCCTCGCATTCTTTTCCTGGAAGAAAGCTAAATTCAGATGTTTAAACATAAAACTTCATTCTATGACTCTTGAAAATCTGGGTTCAAAGTGTTTGAAAATTAAAACAGTGGCATTAACTGCATGTTTTATAGCATTGAGGTAGTTATACTTTGAAATTGTTCCAGAAAACAGGCAAATTATTTACATTATATATTATTATTATTATTATTATTATTATTATTATTATTATTATTATTTGACGGGGGACGGGGCACCGGAAGACAGAGAGAGAGAGAATCTTAAGCAGGCTCCATGCTCAGCGCAGAGCCTGACCAGGGGCTCAATCTCAGGACCCTGCAGTCATGACCTGAGCCAAAATCAAGAGTCGGACACTTAAACAGCCGAGCCACCCAGGCACCCCTTAAACAAGGCAAATGTTTTAAAACATTTGAAAACATGTATTTATAGTGTTATGTAGTGGCAGAGTGAGATGGGGGGGTGTTTAAATCTAGATATCTAGACTATTTAACGTGTTCATAGGAACAAAATGGGTAGGAGAGTAACATAGGTATATATAGTTCCATCTTGATTTATGGAGCACTATCAAAGAACTAAAAAAAAAGCTTTCTGTTTTGTTTTTCCTTTTTCACTATTAAAAATATGTTGTGCTTTTGGTACTTTTATTTTTTAAATTTTTTAAATTTTCAATTTTTTTATTATGTTCGATTAGCCAACATATGTTCATATGTTATGTTCAATTAGCCGCCATTAGTTTTTGATGTAGTGTTCAAGGATTCATTAGTTGCATGTAACACCCAGTGCTCATGCCTTTGGCACTTTTACACTATGATGGGCTTGCAAAGGGGAAATACTTAACATGTACACAGCCTCAAAGAAGGTAAGTCCTAATGCCTTCCACATGGGTTGTTTCTTTTAGATAAAGTAGTCCCAAGATTCATTCCTTCTTATTTGGGGTTTCATCTGGTATGTTCTAATCCGTGTACACAGCACATTACCATTACTCAAGAAACATACAACAAATGATTAAAGATGAGGTCTATACGCAAATGAATCATCGAACTTTACATCAGAAACCAGGGATGTACTGTATGGTGACTGACATAATATAATAAAAAAGCATTAAAAAAAAAAGATGAGGTCTAAATTTGTTGTTGCCATGATGGGTTGGATTTGGAAGGCTGTGAGGTGGTTTGTATCATGTTCTAGGCACGTTAATTTTGTTCCTCTTAGGGCATTTAAAGACAGTCAGTTTTCCTTAGGGAGAGTCTAGTTGTGGGTGAAGAGCCCAGTTAGAGACCTAGATGACCCAGGTTTCCTGCATCACATTTTTTGCTGTTTCTTGGAACACCCTGATTGATTCTGTGGCTACAATGATGGTGGACTTAGATCTGCTTCTATCGTTCACATCTCCTATTTATTTTAAGGGTAAAATTTGGGGAAGGTTGGGAGCAAGGTTAGTTTAGTTCTTGAAACCAAAAAGAATTTAAAAAAATAATAGACGATTAGAGCAATTTTAGGTTCACAGCAAATTTGAGTGGGAAGTACAGAGTTCCCATATACCCTATCACTCCCTCCACCCTCATCTCAACCATTATCAACATCTGACACCAAAGTGGTACATTTGCTGCAATTGATGAGCCCACAGTGACACGTCATTATCATCAAAAGTTCATACTTTACAATAGGGTTCACTCTTGGTGTTGTACATTATATGAGTTTTGACAAATGTATAATGATGTGTATCCACCATTATAGTATCATACAGAATAATTTCACTGCCCTAAAAATCCTCTGTTGGAGCCAATTTTTTGAGTCAGGGCTTGAGTTTGAAAATTCAGCTTCCTTGGAATAAAACCATCCTTTTTTCTCTGCTGTGTGCTTATCACCACCTGCTTATGTCAACTCCATGTTCTCTGCCAACTCCGCCTTCCTTCATCCTTCTTAGATCTCTCGGTTTCATTTTCCTTCCTTTTGTAGCCACACCTACCTGTTTCTCCTCTGTGATCAGCTCTGAAGATTTTCCTTTTGGAATCTGGCCTACCAGCCTGCCCAAATGATAATCTCCACTGGGTTTTACTGCTATATTTGGCTAACATAAGTAGTTTTGAGATCTTTTTTTTTTTTAAAGACTTTATTTATTTATTTGCCAGAGAGAGAGAGAGCGAGAGAGCATGAGAGTACAAGTAGGGGGAGCAGCAGACGGAGGGAGAGCTGAGCAGGGAGCCCGAAGCGGGGCTCCATCCCAGGACCCTGGGATCATGACCTGAGCCAAAGGCAGACGCTCAACGAACAGCCACCGAGGCATCCCAATATCGAGGTCTTGACAGAGTACAGAACAATGTCTCTGGAAAACACAGGCTGGTCCTTTTCTACTCTGTTTCATCAGATTTCCCTCAGTGTGGTCTTAAAATCCTATTTCTTGCTCATGGAATTGCCAACTGGCGTCATTTCTCTCTTAGTTTAACCCTTCAGGCTGAGCCTCATAAGACTAGGAGATTGTTTTTATTTATTTAATATATTAAGAGACCTTTATTAAGACTGTTTAAGAGTATTGAAAATAAATAAAAATAAATACTAAGTAAAATAGGTTATTATCTGATTCATTTAACATGATTTATTAATATATGCCACTTACATATTTAGGTGTTTCCCACTTCTGATTTTACCTTTGCTTCACATTTTGTAAAAGAATTAAGAAAAAGAAATTCTAACAGTTCTTCTCATCCCTAATTTGTTAATTTTTTGGATCTTGATGTAGGAACAGTATTGCCAACAAAGGTTCCCTTAAGACATATTATTAAATCTATCCCCTAAATGAATTATTGCTTATTTTAAATTGCATATTAATTAATTGCAAGAAGTTTGGAAATTAAGAAAAATAATTAAAAAAGGGAAAATGATTTGTTATCCCACCAATGAGAGTTACTTTTTAATGACATTTTTGGTATATTTCATCCCAGTCTTTCCTCTCTCTCTCTGTAGTTATATTTATGATTTAAAAATTAGGTTCATACCATATGATTTTTTAATAACTTCTTTTTTATTCAATGAAATGTTATAGTCATTTCCCCATCTTTCTTAGTCTAAAATTATTGTAATGTCACCATAATATTTCATTTTATGAATGTGTTGTAATTAACTTTTATTGTTGCATTTCTGGGATGGTTTTTTTTTGTTTTGTTTTGTTTTATTTTTATTTTTTTTATTATATTATGTTAGTAACCATACAGTACATCCCTGGTTTCTGGTGCAAAAGTTCGATGATTCATTGGTTGTGTATAACACCCAGTGCACCATGCAATACGTGCCCTCCTTACTACCCATCACCAGCCTATCCCATTCCCCCACCCCCCTCCCCTCTGAAGCCCTCAGTTTGTTTCTCAGAGTCCATAGTCTCTCATGCTTCATTCCCCCTTCTGATTACCCCCTTTCTTTATCCCCTTTTTCTCCCACCGATCTTCCTAGTTCTTATGTTCCATAGATGAGAGAAATCATATAATAATTATCTTTCTCTGCTTGACTAATTTCACTTAGCATTATCTCCTCCAGTCCTGTCCATGTTGCAGAAAATGTTGAGAAATCGATCTTTCTGATAGGTGAGTAATATTCCATTGTATATATGGACCACAACTTCTTAATCCAGTCATCTGTTGAAGGGCATCTTGGTTCCTTCCACGATTTAGCTATTGTGGACATTGCTGCTATGAACATTGGGGTGCATATGGCCCTTCTCTTCACTATGTCTGTATCTTTGGGGTAAATACCCAGTAGTGCAATGGCTCAATTTTTAACTTTTTAAGGGACCTCCACACTGTTTTCCAGAGTGGCTGTACCAACTTGCATTCCCACCAACAATGTAGGAGGGATCCCCTTTCTCCACATCCTCTCCAACAATTGTTGTTTCTTGCCTTGTCATTTTTTGCCATTCTAACTGGCGTAAGGTGGTATCTTAGTGTGGTTTTGATTTGAATTTCCCTGATGGCTAATGATTTTGAACATTTCTTCATGTGTCTCTTAGCCATTTGTATGTCTTCATTGGAAAAGTGTCTGTTCATATATTCTGCCCATTTTATGATTTGTTTATTTGTTTCTCATGTATTGAGTTTGAGAAGTTCTTTGTAGATCTTGCATACCAGTCTTTTATCTGTAGCATCATTTGCAAATATATTCTCCCATTCCGTGGGCTGCCTCTTAGTTTTTGGGACTGTTTTCTTGGCTGTGCAGAAGCTTTTTACCTTGATGTTCATTTTATCTTTTGTTTCTCTTGCCTTTGGAGATGTGTCATGAAAAAGGTTGCTTTGGCCAATGTTGTAGAGAGTGCTGCCTATGTTCTCCTCTAGGATTTTGATGGATTCCTGTCTCACATCGAGGTCCTTCATCCATTTGGAGTTTATCTTTGTGTATGGTGTGAGAGAGTGGTCAAGTTTCATTCTTTTGCATGTAGCTGTCCAATTTTCCCAGCACCATTTATTGAAGAGACTGTCTTTTTTCCACCGGATGTTTTTTCCTGCTTTATCAAAGATTAGTTGCCCAAAGAGCCGAGGGTCCATTTCTGGATTCTCTATTCTGTTCCATTGGTTTATGTGTCTGTTTTTGTGCCAGTACCATGCTGTCTTTGTGATCACAGCTTTGTAGTACAGCTCGAAATCTGGCATTGTGATGCCCCCAGCTTTGTTTTTCCTTTTCAACAATTCCTTGGCGATTCGGGACCTTTTCTGGTTCCATACAAATTTAAGGACTATTTGTTCCCGTTCTTTGAAAAATGTCCTCGGTATTTTGATCGGGATAGCATTGAAAGTGTAGATTGCTCTGGGTAGCAGGGACATTGTAACTATGTTAATTCTTCCGATCCATGAGCATGGAATATTTTTCCATCTTCTTGTGTCTTCCTTCAATGTTTCAAGAGTGATTTGTAGTTTCTAGAATATAGGTCCTTTACGTCTCTGGTTAAGTTAATTCCAAGGTAACGTATGGTTTTTGGTGCTATTGTAAATGGGATGGATTCCCTAATTTCTCTTTCTTCAGTCTCATTATTCGTGTAGAGAAATGCCACTGATTTCTGAGCATTGATTTTGTATCCCGCCACATTACTGAATTGCTCTATAACTTCTAATCGTTTGGGGGTGGATTCTTTTGGGTTTTCCATGTAGAGTATCATGTCATCTGCGAAGAGAGACAGTTTGACTTCTTCTTTGCCGATTTGGATGCATTTTATCCCTTTTTGTTGTCTGATTGCTGTTGCAAGGACTTCTATTACTATGTTGAATAATAGTGGCGAGAGTGGGCATCCTTGTCGTGTTCCTGATCTTAAGGGAAAGGCTTCCAGCTTTTCCCCATTGAGAATGATATTTGTTGTAGGCTTTTCATAGATGGTTTTTATGAGATTGAGGAATGTACCCTCTATCCCTACACTCTGAAGGGTTTTAATCAGGAAAGGATACTGTATTTTGTCAAATGCTTTTTCTGCATCTATTGAGAGAATCATATGATTTTTGGCTTTTTCCTTCTGGATAAAATCTAAGACACCCATCGATTTGAGAATGTTGAACCACCCTTGCATCCCAGGGATGAATCCCACTTGGTCATGATGAATAATCCTTTTAATGTACTGTTGGATTCTATTAGCCAGGATCTTGTTGAGAATTTTGGCGTCCATATTCATTAGGGAAATCGGTCTGTAATTCTCCTTTTTGATGGGGTCTTTGCCTGGTTTGGGTATCAAGGTAATATTGGCCTCATGGAGACTAACGAGAATGAAAACACAACGGTCCAAGACCTATGGGATACTGCAAAGGCAGTCCTAAGGGGAAAATACATAGCCATCCAAGCCTCACTCAAAAGAACAGAAAAATCTAAAGTGCAGTTTTTATATTCTCACCTCAAATAGCTGGAACAGCAACAGAAGAACAGGCCTAAACCACGCACGAGAAAGCAGTTGATCAAGATTAGAGCAGAGATCAATGAATTAGAAACCAGGAGCAAAGTAGAGCAGATCAACAGAACTAGAAGCTGGTTCTTTGAAAGAATAAATAAAATAGACAAACCACTGGCAAGACTTATCCAAAAGAATAGAGAAAGGGCCCAAATCAATAAAATTATGAATGAAAAGGGAGAGGTCACAACCAACACCAATGAAATAGGAAGGATTATTGGAAACATTTATCCACAGCTTTATGCCAATAAATTAAGCAATCTGAAAGAGATGGAGGCCTTCCTGGAAACCTATAAAGTACCAAGACTGAAACAGGAAGAAATTGATTTTTTAAACAGACCAATTAATTATGAAGAGATCGAAACAGTGATTAAAAACCTTCCAAAAAACAAAACGCCAGGGCCTGATGTTTCCCCGGGGAATTCTCCCAAACATTCAAAGAAGAAATAATAACTATTCTCCTAAAGGTATTTCAAAAAATAGAAACAGAAGGAAAGGTACCAGACCCAAATATCCTTTTTTTTTTAAATGATTTTTTTATTGTATTATGTTAGTCACCATACAGTACATCCCCGGTTTCCGATATAAAGTTCGATGATTCGTTAGTTGCGTGTAACACCCAGTGCACCATGCAATACGTGCCCTCCTTACTACCCATCACCGGTCTATCCCATTCCCCACCCCCCCCGAGGCACTCAGTTTCTTAAGCAGGATGGTCTTTAGCTTCCAAGTGTTTGAATTCCTCTGAATTTTTTCCTGTGATTGAGTTCCAGTTTCAAAGCATTGAGGTCTGAGAATATGCAGGGAATAATCTCAATATTTTGGTATCGGTTGAGACCTGATTTGTGACCCAGTATGTGGTCTATTCTGGAGAAAGTTCCATGTGCACTCGAGAAGAATGAGTATTCTGTTGTTTTAGGGTGGAATGTTCTGTATGTATCTATGAAGTCCATCTGGTCCAGTGTGTTAATCAAAGCTCTGTTTCTTTGTTGATTTTCTGCTTAGATAACCTGTCTATTGTTGAGAGTGGAACATTGAGGTCTCCTACTATGAAATGTATTATTATTGATACGTTTCTGTATTTTGGTTAACAGTTGGTTTGTGTAGTTGGCTGCTCCCCTGTTGGGGGCCTAGATATTTACAATTGTTAGATCCTCTTGTTGGATAGACCCTTTAAGAATGTTATAGTGTCCTTCTGTATCTCTAACTACAGTCTTTAGCTTAAAATCTAATTTGTCTTCTCTGAGAATTGCTACCCCAGCTTTCTTTTGAGGTCCGTTGGCATGAAAAATTGTTCTCCGTCCCCTCACTTTCAGGCTGGATGTATCTTTAGGTTCAAATGAGTCTCTTGTAGACAGGGTCTACAAGATGGATGGGTCCTGTCTTTGAAACCTATCTGCAACCCTATGCTGTTTCATGGGAGCATTTAGGCCATTCACATTGAGAGGGATTATTGAGAGATATAATCTTAATGTCATCATGTTGCCTGTGAAGTCCTTGTTTCTATCGATTGTCTCTGTAAATTTCTGTTCTATATCACTCTTGGGGGTCTTTCTTCTTTTATAGAACCTCCCTTATTATTTTTTGCAGGGCCAGCTTGGTGGTCATATATTCTTTCAGTTTTTGCCAGTCTTGTAAGGTCCTTTTCTCTTCGTCCATTTTGAATGACAGCCTTGTTGGATAAAGTATCCTTGGCTGCATGTTCTTCTGACTTATTGCCCTGAATGAGTCTTGCCAGCACTTTCTGGCTGGCCATGTTTCTGTTGACAGGTCTGACGTTATTCTGGTGTTCCTCCCTCTGTAGTTAGAAATCTGTTCCCCCTCGCCGCTTTCAAGATGTTTCTCTGGATCTAAGGTTTGCAAATTGTACTATTATATGTCGTGGCATTGGTCTTTTCTCATCAATCTTTTTTTTAATTTTTTTTATTGTATTATGTTAGTCACCATACAGTACATCCCTGGTTTCTGGTGCAAAGTTCGATGATTCATTGGTTGTGTATAACACCCAGTGCACCATGCAATACGTGCCCTCCTTACTACCCATCACCAGCCTATCCCATTCCCCCACCCCCCTCCCCTCTGAAGCCCTCAGTTTGTTTTCTCATCAATCTTGGGAGGGGTCCTTTCTGACTCTTGGACACTAATGCTTGTTTCCTTCCCCAGATTAGGAAAGTTCTCAGCTATGATTTGCTCAAATATATCTTCTAAACCTCTCTCTCTCTCCACCCCTTCAGGAATCCTAATAATTCTGATATTGGAATGTTTCATTGAGTCAATCTCTCAAATCCCTTGGGCTTTAATCTGTTTTTTTCCCATACCTCCTCTGTTTTCTTCTTTTCTATCATCTTATCTTCTAGCTCACTAATTTGTCTTCTGCCTTGTTTACCTTGGCAGTGGGAGCATCCAGTTTAGACTGCACTTCATCATAGCATTTTTTAAAAAGTTTTTAAAGTTTTTATTTACATTTCAGCTAGTTAACATACAGTGTAATATTAGTTACAGGTGTATAATATAGTGATTTAACACGTGCACTCCTGAATCCCCATCACCTACTTCACCTCCCCTCTGGTAATCATCAGTTTGTTCTCTATAATTAAGAATCTATTTCTTCATTTGTCTCTCTCTCTTTTTTCCCTTTGCTGGTTTACTTCTTAAATTCCACGTATGAGGGGTACCTGGATGGCTCAGTTGGTTGAGCATCCAACTCTTGATTTCGGCTCAGCTCATAATTTCAGGGTCATGGGATCAAGACCCGTGTTGGGCTTGGCGCACTGAGCCTGCTGGAGATTCCCTCTTCTTCTCTCTCTGTCCCTCCCCCTGCTCTAACCCTCTCTTTCTCTCTCTCTTTAAAATAAATAAATAATAAATAAATAAATAAATAAATAAAATCTTTTAAAAAAATTCCACATATGAGGAAAATCATATGATATCTGTCCTTCTCTGACTGACTTATTTCACTTGGCATTATACTCTCTAGCTCCATCCATGTTGTTGCAAATGGCAAGATTTCATTCTTTTTGATGGCTGAGTAATATTCCATTGTATGTGAGAATATATAAAAATATATATATTTATATATTCTCAGATTTATATATATTTATATATTATTTATCCATTCATCAGTCAATGGACACTTGGGCTGCTTCCATAATTTTGTTATTGTAAAAAATGCTGCTATATACATAGAGGTGCATGTATCCCTTTGAATTAGTGTTTTTATATTTCTTTTTTTTAAATTTTAATGTTTTTTTATTATATTATGTTAGTCACCATACAGTACATCCCTGGGTTTTGATGTAAAGTTCGATGATTCATTAGTTGCGTATAACACCCAGTGCACCATGCAATACGTGCCCTCCTTACTACCCATCACCAGTCTATCCCATTCCCCCACCCACCTCCCCTCTGAAGCCCTCAGTTTGTTTCTCAGAGTCCATAGTCTCTCATACTTCATAGCATTTTTAATTTTGGCCTGATTAGATCTCATTTCTGCCCTTAGAGATTCTATATTGTCATTAATATTTTTCTCAAGCCTAAATATAGACTTCATAATTGTTCCTCTGAAGTCTTTCTGACATCTTGCTTATATCCATATCCTTTAGGTTTGTGGCAGAGCCCACAGTCTCTAATTCTTTTCTTTGTTGGGGGTTCCTCCTCTTAGTCATTCTGTTGAGGGGTGGTTGAGGGAATGTACAGAGTCCAAAGTATTAACCACAACCCAAGCAAGATGCACCGATTTTATAGGGACCTCAGAGTTGTTGTCCTATTGTTCTTCCAGCCTGTCTTCTGGGGGAGGGGCCAGCCACGCTGTTACTCAGGCAACCCTGTTTGGGCAGAGTTGCCCTGCCCCCTGTGGGGGGGGGATGGGCTCCGTGAAAACCATATTTGGGGGGCTTTTGTTCTCTGGCAGCTTTCCCTGGCGGCTTTCCATGTCTCTTCCAGGATTCAGAGCAGAAATGACCACATCCAAACGTCTGTCTCAGAACAGAGAGATCACAGTCTACTCTTCACTGAGCTGTCCAGGCCACAGTGTCTCCATTTCTACCTGTGTTGCTAAAAACTGCAGTCTCCTGGGTTGTGCACCCCACAGCAGCACTCCCAGCTGTTGCTCCCAGGGCCGGGCACATCTCTGCCCTTTGTGCTTCTAAAACCACCAGCCACCCCCAGTTCATGCATGCCCCTGTAGCGCCAGGTTTCAGTCTGGGGGGCTTCCCTAAAGTCCTTTCCCCTCCGCTGTCTGTGCCCGGTCCCCAGTGCCCTTTGCCCTCCAGTGTTATCTCACCTTCCTGGCACCAGCTTATGGTGGCTCCCTCCCCCTTCTGTTTATCTTCCGATATCTGCCCACAGAGTCACAGCTCCCTGCTTCATACGTTGAGACCAACCACCAGAGACATTCTGTTTGCAGAGATCCAGATATATCTTTTTACATCTCAGGCTGATTTTTGTGGGTGTTCAAAATGGTTTGGTAGATATCCAGCTTGATTCAGTGGACCAGTTGAAATGGGGTCCCCTACTCCTCTGCCATCTTTCTTTCCTCCAATAAGTGCCCTCTTTAATGCCCATCACCCATGTAGCCCATCTCCCCCAAACCTCCCTCCATCAACCCTCAGTTTGTTCTCTACCATTAAGAGTCACTTATGGCTTGTTTCCCTCTCTCCTTTTTTTTTTTCTTTTCCCCCTTCCCATATGTTCATCTATTTTCTTTCTTAAATTCCACATATGATTGAGATCATGTGGTATTTTTCTTGCTCTGACTTATTTCACTCAGCATAATAAACTAGCTCTATCCACATAAGACTTGTCTCTTTGGAATCAGAACTGATCACATGAATGTGCACTCCCTCTCCCCTTATCCTTACCTACCTCTGATGTGTTTTCACAGAATTCCCACCAAAGTTGACTCACGTGAGCTCTTCCTGGAAGTGTGCAGTCCTGAAGACAGGCTTGGCAGACAGTGACCTGGGGATTTTGGAGTGATCGCTAATGAGTCAGGTGTTGGGGTCCCTGAGGAAATTTGCCAGTGCATCCTGGCTGAGTCTCAGCATTTCTCAGCAGAATCCATTGAGAAGAAGGAAGAGAACAACATGAAGCGGAAGAAGGAGCAGCTAAGGGAGCGCATCAGTGCCTGGGACTGTCCTCACGGTCATTAGATCCTCACATTTTTCTCTTTTTGACCACATGGAAATGCTTTGCTCACCCACTGTACTCTGAAGCAGTAGAGCTTTGTGGTTAATGACTCTTGGTTTCTTATGCCTCCATTTCTGCATCTGTAAAATGGGAATAACCATAGTACTGAGCACATAGGGTTGTTGGGAGGGGTAAGTGAGATAATCTCTGGAAAGTGCTTCAGATTAATGCTTGGCACATAGCAGCAGCCAACATTGGTTCCTGCCTATACTGTTATACCTGTGTGCTAGGATGTTTAGAGGCAAAGTGCTTCTGCTGATTCAGGAGCCGAAATCTATGATTACTTGCTGTCTCTGGATTTTTTCCATCTTAATGCCCTATCTCATATATGCAAAAGTCCTTTCCCCAGGAACTCTGATATTAGTGGTATTCCCTCCCTCTTAAATTACTCACCTTGTGGAATCAGCTTAGCCCAAGTTGAGTTGGGAAAGGAGAGTTTGGTTGCTATTACATCAGATAAATGCTTTCTTTTGGTTTTCTCACATCTTCAGAAGTTCCTTTTGGCTTCTGGCCTCTGGAGGTGAGCTTAGATTAGTGAATCTCCCCCAGAGCTTTTTTTTCCCCCCTCCCTGATTTCCTTCAGCCACATGGTGGGGACTGGGCAGAGGCCTTTCCACTGGACCCTGAAATAGACTAGCTAGGAAATGACTTTTATCTCTGAGCTGTATAGATGCCCATTCTGACAACTCTGTAGGGAACAACTTGAGTGGGGGAAACTCATAATGCTCCCAGTTATGCTTTCTGTAATGTTTCTTTCTTTGTCTTTGCTCTTTTAACAATTGCTTGTACAACTCATTTGCCGTTGCTTACTCTTTCTTGTGACAGCTCTCTTTTCCTAATGAACTGTTAAAAGTTTTACTACTATTTTGTTTTTCAGAGTCCCATGCTTTATCTCTCCTCTCCAATTTGTTTGCAAGCTCTTTAGTGAAGTCTTTGTACTAGTGAGAGTATTTTGCAGAATTTCATGTCCTTAGTAGGTTTTAGAAAAACATTTGATTTTTGTTGAGTCCCTTAGCTTGCCCTTGTCCTCAGTATTTTTTTCCCTTCCCTGTATAGGCCCGGTTGGTTTACACAACATTGGACAGACCTGCTGTCTTAACTCCCTGATTCAGGTATTAATTATGAATGTGGGTTTCACCAAGATATTGAAGAGGTAAGACTAACGTGTATATTATTGTACATTTTCATATATTCAATTTTTCACAGCGACCTGTACTTTTAAAAGTCTTCTTTGAACAGTTGCCAGAGAAAAGATATTATTCTGAACAATCTAAACTATATCACCTAAGAAGTTTAAAAAGAAATATGAATGCCTAATGATACTACAGATAAAGGACTGGTGTCCAAGATCTACAAAGAACTTCTCAAACGCAATACACAAGAAACAAATAAACAAATCATAAAATGGGCAGAAGATATGAACAGACACTTTTCCAATGAAGACATACAAATGGCTAAGAGACACATGAAAAAATGTTCAAAATCATTAGCCATGGGGAAATTCAAATCAAAACCACACTAAGATACCATCTTACGCCAGTTAGAATGGCAAAAATTGACAAGGCAAGAAACAACAATTGTTGGAGAGGATGTGGAGAAAGGGGATCCCTCCTACATTGTTGGTGGGAATGCAAATTGGTACAGCCACTCTGGAAACAGTGTGGAGGTCCCTTAAAAAGTGAAAAATTGAGCTACCCTATGATCCAGCCATTGCACTACTGGGTGTTTATCCCAAAGATACAGACGTAGTGAAGAGAAGGGCCATATGCACCCCAATGTTCATAGCAGCATTGTCCACAATAGCTAAATCGTGGAAGGAGCCGAGATGCCCTTCAACAGATGATTGGATTAAGAAGCTGTGGTCCACATATACAATGGAATATTATTCAGCTATCAAAAAGAACGATTTCTCAACATTTGCTGCAACATGGACGGGACTGGAGGAGATAATGCTAAGTGAAATAAGTCAAGCAGAGAAAGACAATTATCATATGGTTTCTCTCATCTATGGAGCATAAGAACCAGGAAGATTGGTAGGAGGAGAAAGGGATAAAGAAAGGGGGGGTAATCAGAAGGGGGAATGAAGCATGAGAGACTATGCACTCTGAGAAATAAACTGCGGGCTTCAGAGGGGAGAGGAGTGGGGGAATGGAATAGGCTGGTGATGGGTGGTGGAGAGGGCATGTATTGCATGGTGCCCTGGGTATTATACGCAACTAATGAATCATCGAACTTTACATCAAAAAAAAAATATGTGAATACCTGTTTCCACCACCAGACATTTGGTTTCAGTTGGTCTAGGGTGGGGCTCAGGTAGTTACTTTTATTTTTTTAATTTATTCTAATTAATTAATTTTTTTGTTTTTAAATATAAAATCCATTTAATTAATGTATAGTGTATTATTAGTTTCAGAGGTAGAATTTAGTGATTCATCAATTGCTTATAACAACCAGTGCTCCCTCCATCAAGTGCCCTCCTTAATGCTGATCACCCAATTACCCCATCTCCCCACCCACCTTCCCTCCAGCAACCCTCAGTTTGTGTCTCCTTCTCTGATTTTGCCTTATTTTTCCTTCCCTTCCCCTATGTTCATCTGTTTTGTTTCTGAAATTCCACATATGGGCACTGGTACTTTCAAAAACTCCCCAGGTGATTTGAAACTGCAGCCAGGATTGACAGCCACTGATTTGGTTAAAACGGTGTCTGGACTATATCAGTATCAGAAATATCAGAGGAGGAATAAATCAACAAGTGGGCCCCTGAATCTCTCCATTGATTTCTTTCAAACAGAACACACACACACACACAAAGTGTATATATATATTTATACATATATATATGTTTATACAGTATATATATATATATATATATATATATATATATATATATATATATATATATACATATATATACTGGTATATACTTTATCACACATTCTTTTTAAAAAATGTTTATTTACTTTTTAATTTAATTAAATTGCTTTTAGTAAGGTTTTTTCTTGCCCCTGGATTATTAAGTTTTTATTTAAATTCCAGTTAGTTAACATACAGTGTAATATTAGTTTCAGGTGTACAATATAGTGATTCAACACTTCCATACATCACCTGGTGCTCATCACAAGTGCACTCCTTAGTCCCCATCACCTATTTCACCCATCCCCCCACCCACCTCCCTCTAATGACCAGCGGTTTGTTCTCTGTAGTAGAGTCTGTTTCTTAGGTGGCCCCTCTCTTTCTTTTTACCCCTATGCTCATTTGTTCTGTTTCTTAAATTCCATAAATGAGTACAATCATATGGTATTTGTCTTTCTCTGACTTATTTTCACTTAGCATAATACTCCCAGCTCCATCCCTGTTGTTGCAAATGGCAAGAATACATTCTTTTTTATGGCCAAGTAATACTATGGACTGTGAGAAACAATCTGAGGGCTTCAGAGGGGAGGGGGATGGGGGAATGGGATAGGCTGGTGATGGGTAGTAAGGAGGGCACGTATTGCATGGTGCACGGGGTGTTATGCACAACTAATGAATCATCGAACTTTACATCAGAAAACAGGGATGTACTGTATGGTGACTAACATAATAAAAAAACATTAAAAAAAAGGAAAAATAAAGAAAAATAGGTATTAGTTCTTCTTTCTTTTTTTAATTTTACTTTATTTTATTTTATTTAAATTCAATTAGCCCAGGTATAGTACATCATTGGTTTTTGATATAATGTTCAATGATTCATCAGTTCAGTATAACACCCAGTGCTCGTCTCATCATGTTCTTCTTTAAATGTTTGGTAGAATTGCCCTGGGAAGCCATCCAGCCCTGGATTCTTGTTTTTTGGGAGATTTTTTTTATTACTGTGTTAATTTCCTTGCTGGTTATGGATCTTTTCAGGTTTTCTGTTTCTTCCTGGTTCAGTTTTGGTAGTTTATATGTTTCTAGGAATGCATCCATTCCATCCACGTTGCCTAATTTGTTGGCATGTTGTTGCTTTTTAAAAATTTCTATGTCATTGATTTCTGTCCTAATCCTTATTAATTCTTTTCTCCTGCTGGACTTAGGCTTTATTTGCTGTTCTTTCTCCAGCTCCCTTAGGTGTAAGGTTAGGTTGTGTATCTGAGATTTTTCTTGGCTCTTGAGGAAGGCCTGTGTTGCTATATACTTCCGTCTTAGGACTGCCTTTGCTGCATCTCAGGGCTTTATTTTTATTTGTTTCCACATATTTTTTAATTCTTTAATTTTTATTTGTTTCCACATATTTTTTTAATTCTTTAATTTCCTGGTTGACCCATTCATTCTTTAGTAGGATGCCCTTTAACCTCCATTCTTGTAGTTGACTTCAAGTTTTAAAGCTTTGTGGTTTGAAAATATGCATGGGCTAATCTCAGTCTTTTGGTACTGGTTGGCGCCTGATTTGTGACCCAGTATGTGATTTATTCTGGAGAATATACACATGGAGTGTACTCGAGAACAAAGTGCATTCTGCTGCTTTAGGATGAAATGCTCTGAATATATCGTCTGGTGCAGTGTGTCATTCAAAGCCCTTGTTTCCTTGCTGATCTTTTGCATAGACGATCTGTCCATTGCTGAGTGGGGTGTTAAAGTCCCCTAGTATTACTCTATTATTGTCGATGTGTTTCTTTAATTTTGTTTAATTGTTTTATATAATCAGCTGCTCCCAAGTTAGGAGCATAAATATTTACTACTGCTAGATCTTCTTGTTTGGATAGGCCCCTTTATTATGATAGAGTGTCCTTCTTCATCTCTTATTACAATCTTTGGTTTAAAATGTGGTTTGTCTGATATAAGGATGGCTATCCAGCTTTCTTTGGATGTCCGTCGGCATGATAAATGGTTCTCCACCCCCTCACTTTCAATCTGGAGGTGTCTTTGGGTCTAAAATGAGTGTTTTGTAAGCAGCATATTGATGGGTCTTGTGTTTTTATCCTTCCTGACACTATGTCTTTTGATTGGAGCATTTAGTCCATTTACCTTCAGAGTAATTATTGAAAGATATGAAGGTGAGTGCCATTGTATTACCTGTAAAGTCGCTGTTTCTCTAGATTATCTCTATTCCTTTCTGGTCTTTGTTACTTTGGGGCTCTCTCTTCGCTCAAAGGATCCCCTTTAATAATTCTTACAGGGCTGGTTTAGTGTTCACAAATTCCTTTAGTTTTTGCTTGTCCTGGAAACTCTTTCAGCTATTTTATCTTCAGATAAATTTTCTTTCCCTTTTTCTCCCTCTTCTTCTCCTGTGACTCCTATAATATGAATGTTATTACACTTAATGGAGTCCCTGAGTTCCCTAAGTCTAGTCTCATGTTGCATAATTCTTTCTCTCTTTTGTTCAGCTTCATTGCTTCCCATTCCTTTGTGTTCTAGGTCATTAATTCATTCCTCTGCTTCTTTCAGCCTGCTGTTCATTGCATCAAGCATGTTTCTAATTGCATTTATTGCACTCTCCGTCTCTGATTATTTTTTTAATATCTTTTATCTCTGCAGTACAGATCTCACTGATGTCTTTCATTCTTTTCTCAAGCCCAGTGAGTAGCCTTATGATCATTTCTTTAAATTTTCCCTCAGGCATGTTACTTGTATCTGTTTCACTTAGATCTCTGGCTGTCGCCTTATCTTGTTCTTTTATTTGGGATAATTTCCTGTGCCTTCCAATTGTGTCTAAGTCTCTGCCTGCATATGTTAGAAAAGTCAGTTGTGTCTCTTCTTCCTCAAAGTAATGGTCTAATGGAGAAAGGTCATATAGTGTCCAGGGCCTGCTGCTTTGGGGATTGTCTCCTGTGTGTGCTGCATGTGCTCTGCTGTTGTGTTTTGGTTGCTCTATCCTTCAGGCCAGTCTTTTGAAGAGGCTCTCTTTGCCTGCTGTGGGCAGTGTTTTGTCTCTGGTGTGAATTTTAACTAGGCAGTGAGTTTTAACTAGGTGTGCCCTGGTCTGCTTGTGAAATGAGACCTATCACCACCTCCTCTGCAACTGAGGTCCTGCAGGACTCTCTGGTTGGGAGGTGTGCTATGGGTGGGGGTTTGTGCTGGTCTTCTGGGGGAGGGGCTCACCACACTGGGACTTAGGCAAGCATGACTGAGAAGCGTTGTTTTACTGGAGCTCAGGGGTATGAGGCTTGGTGTAGGTAAGTTAAGCAGCCAGTATTGGCACTATGCTGCTTCCCACAGATGGCTCTGTGTTCATGCTGAGGGGTGGGGGAGGAAAATGGTGCCACCTGGCTCTTTTATTCTTAAATGGTGTCGCTGTGCATGCTCCCTCTCAGGGATGTGCTCTGAGAGGAGCAAATAATCTCCCCATTGTGTGCCCCAGGCATGCTTTAGATCCCTGTTTCCATGCTCTTTGTCCCCCAGGTTGTTTCCCACCTTCTCTCCAGTAATAGCACAGTGACCTCGAGGTTCCTTCCCAGTCAGGCCCTCTGATCTTGGCTCTGGCCCTCTGATCTCTGGCTATGGTTCCAGCTTTAAGCCCTGGTGATTGCAAAAACTTATGAAATTCTATCCTCCTCCTTTCCTAAGCCAGTGGCTTTGGGGAAATGTTCTCGTCATGTGTTCTCTTATCTCTCTCTCCCCCTTCTCCATGACCATGGCTCCCTCCCCTCTGGATCACCTGCAGTCTGTTTCTTCCCTAAACCATATCTTTGCACTTCCTACATTCTTTGATGTGGCCTCTTTTCTCCCTTTAGTTGTGGTGTTTGTTGTGTCTTCAGGTCAACTTTTGTGTTGGACTGATAGTTATGTAGTTGTGTTCCTGGGACTAGTTGTATTCCTCCTTGGCTTGGGCAATGGGAGATACCTATAATTAAAGAAATAATTTTCAAAATAAACTGACATTCCTTCATGTCCTTTATTTCCAGGACCTAGATCAGTATTTGACTTTTCACTTTGGAGTACTTCAGCCTGGACATTTTGCTGTATGGCCACTTTGCTGTGGACCCAGGACCCTCTTCATCTGCCCTTCATTTAAATATGATTGTTGCGCAGAGTGGGGAGAGGAGTGAGGCAAAAGTTGTCTGATACCCCCCTTGAGAGGATACTCTCTATAGCCAGTTTGCTAATATGGTGCTTCTCAACCTTGTTTATACATTTAAATCATCTGGGAAACTTAAGAATTCTGATAAATGAGCCCCACCATCAGAAATTCTGATTAAAAAATTCTGATTTAGTTAGTCTGCAAAGTGGCCTGGACATGGAGAGTTTTGAAAGTTCCCCCAAGTGATTCCAGCATGCATCTAGCATTGAGAACTGTGGGGATAAGGAGGTTCACAGATGTTCTTATTTGGCAGGATAACAGTACCAAGGGGAACAGAAGAACAGAGAAGAAGTGTCCCCTTCCAGTTGCTCTTGCTACTGGAGAAGATGCAGGACAGCCGGCAGAAAGCAGTGCAACCTATGGAGCTTGCCTACTGTCTCCAGAAGTATAACGTTCCAAGTAAGATAGCCTTCTCAGCTCTGAGAGGGAGGAAGAGGGAGGAGGTTGGGGAAGGGAAAAGAGGGAGGGAAAGTGCCTCAAAGAATGAGTCAGAAGCTGTTCCCTCCCGTTCTTTATTTTGGAAGAGTTTGTGAAAGGATAGATATTAATTCTCTAAATGTTTGGTAGAATTAAGCCAATTCTGGACTTGAGCTTTTCTTTGTGGGAAGTTTCAAAATGACTGATCAAATCATTTTCCTTTTTACAGTTAGGGTCCTTTCTTCAGGTTGAAAAACTAAACTCCCTTTAGCAATTTCTTGTAAGGCAAGTGTAGAAGTGATGAACTCCCTTAACATTTGTCTGGGAAAGTATCTTTCTTTCATTTCTTTTTTTTCATATATATATATATATATATATTTTTTTTTTAATTTATAAAGTAAAGTTTTCTTAGATTGGCAGTTTTTTCTTTTATCACTTTGAATACGTCATTCCACCGTCTCCTGACATCTAAGGTTTGTGCTGAGAAATCCACTGATAGCCTTATGGGGGGTTCCCTTGTAAGTGATAAGCTCCTTTTCTCTTAATGATTTTAAGAGCTCTCCTTGTCATTGATTTTTTTATTAAGTTCAATTAGCCAACATATAGTAAGTTCATCATAAATTTTTGATGTACTGTTCAATGATTCCTTAGTTGCTTGTCATTGATTTTTAAAAGTTTACTCTTGATGTGTCTTGCAGAATATCTATTTGAGTTGAATGTGTTTGGGAACCTAAGAGCTTCATGAACTGTGATGTCTAAATCTCTCCCCAAATTTGGAAAATCCCAGTCACTTATTTCTTTCTTTATTTTTTAAAAATTTTATTTATATTCAATTAATTAACATATAGTGTATTATTAGTTCCATGAGTAGAGTTCAGTGATTCATCAGTTGTATAGAACATCCAGTGCTCATTATATTCGACATTCCCACGCCCACCGTTCCAGCAACCCTCAGTTTGCTTCCTGTAGTTGACTCTCTTATGGTTTGTCTCCCTTACTGATTTCATCTTTCCCCTCCCTTCCTCTATGCTCCTCCATTTTATTTCTTAAATTCCAAATATGAGTGAAATAATAAGATAATTGTCTTTCTCTGATTGACTTATTTTGCTGAGCATAATACTCTCTAGTTCCATTAATGTCCTTGGAATTGGCAAGATTTCAGCTTTTTGATGGCTGAGTAATATTCCATTGTGTGTGTGTGTGTGTGTGTGTGTGTGTGTGTGTGTGTCAATTCATCTGTTGATGAACATGGCCCTTTTCATAGTTTATTTATTGTGGACATTGATGTTATTAAACACTGGGGTGCAGGTGCCCCTTTGGATCACTATGTTTGTATCCTTTGGATAAATACCTAGTAGTGTAATTGCTGGGCTGAAGGGTAGCTCTATTTATAACTTTTTGAGGAACCTCTTTACTGTTTTCCAGAGTGGCAGCTTGTATTCCCACCAGTAGTGTATGAGGGTTCTCCTTTCTCCATATCCTCACCAACATTTGTTGTTTCCTGACTTGTTAATTTTAGCCATTCTGACTGGTATGAGATCGTAGTTTTGATTTGTATTTTCTTGATGCTGAATATATTGAGCATTTTTTCATGTGTCTGTTGGCCATTTGTATGTCTTCTTTGAAGAAAGGTCTGTTCGTGTCTTCTGCCCATTTCTTGACTGGATTACTTGTTCTTGAGTGTTGAGCTTGATAAGTTCTTTATAGATTTTTGGATACTACCCCTTTATCTGATAAAACATTTGCAAATATCTTCTGCCAGTCTGTATGTTGTCTTTTATTTTAGTCAACTGTTCATTTGCTGCTCAAAAGTTATTTATCTTGATGAAGTTCCAGTGGCTCATTTTTGCTTTTGTTTCCCTTGACTTTGGAGACATGTCTAGCAAGAAGGTCTGTGCATAGATTCATTTGTTTGCATGTGGGTATTCAGGATTGCAACACCATTTGGTGAAAAGACTGTCTTTGTTCTATTGTATTGTCTTTGCTACTTTATTAAAGAGCAGTTGACATTGTTTATGTTGGTGTATTCCTGGGATCTCTGTTTCATTCCACTGATCTACTTTTCTGTTCTTTTATAATACCACATTGTTTTGATTACTGACACTTTATAGTAAGTTCAGAATTAGTTCTTTGACTTTGTTTTTTCCCCTCAATATTGTGTTGGCTATTCTGGGTATTTGCCTCTCCAAATAGACTTTAGAATCACTTTGTCAATATCCACAGAATAACTTGCTGGGATCTTGATTGGAATTGCATTGAGTCTATAGATCAAGTCGGGAAGAACTGGAATCTTGACAATATTGAGTCCTCCTATCCATGAGCATGGAATATCTCTCCATTTAAGTAATTCTTCTGATTTCTGTCATTAGAGTTTATAGTTTTTCTCATATAGATCTTGTGCATATTTGGTTAGATTTATACCTAAGTATTTCATTTTCATGGGTTCTAATGTAAACCATATTATGCTTTTAATTCAAAATTTCCCTTAATCAGAAACTAATGATATATGGTAACTACCATATCATCATCATAATAAAAAAACCTAATGATGTACTATATATTGGCTAGTTGAACATAATAATAAAAAAAAAAGAAAAAAATTCCCCTTGTTCATTGCTGATATATAGGAAAGTGACCTTTATATATTTACCTTGTATGCAACTTAGTTCCAGTTGTATCCCATCCTAGTTTCAGGAGTTTTTGTTGATTCTTTTGAATTTTCTACATAGATGATCATGTCACCTGCAAATAAGGACAGTCTTAATTTTCCTTTCCAATCAATTTACCTTTTATTTTATTTTTTAAGGTTTTTTTTATTATATTATGTTAGTCACCATACAGTACATCCCCGGTTTCCAATGTAAAGTTCGATGATTCATTAGTTGTGTATAACACCCAGTGCACCATGCAATACGTGCCCTCCTTACTACCCATCACCAGTCTATCCCATTCCCCCACCCGCCTCCCCTCTGAAGCCCTCAGTTTGTTTCTCAGAGTCCATAGTCTCTCATGCTTCATTCCCCCTTCTGATTACCCCCCCTTTCTTTATCCCTTTATCCGCCTACCGATCATCCTAGATCTTATGTATCATAGATGAGAGAAACCATATAATAATTGTCTTTCTCTGCTTGACTTATTTCACTTAGCATTATCTCCTCCAGTGCCGTCCATGTTGTAGCAAATGTTGAGAACTCGTTCTTTCTGATAGCTGAGTAATATTCCATTGTATATATGGACCACAGCTTCTTAATCCAGTCATCTGTTGAAGGGCATTTTGGTTCCTTCCACGAATTAGCTATTGTGGACAGAGCTGCTATGAACATTGGGGTGCATATGGCCCTTCTCTTTACTACGTCTGTCTCTTTGGGGTAAATACCCAGTATTGCAATGGCTGGGTCATAGGGTAGCTCAATTTTTAACTTTTTAAGGGACCTCCACACTGTTCTCCAGAGTGGCTGCACCAACCTGCATTCCCACCAACAATGTAGGAGGGATCCCCTGTCTCCACATCCTCTCCAGCAATTGTTGTTTCTTGCCTTGTCAATTTTTGCCATTCTAACTGGCGTAAGGTGGTATCTTAGTGTGGTTTTGATTTGAATTTCCCTGATGGCTAATGATTTTGAACATTTTTTCATGTGCCTGTTAGCCATTTGTATGTGATCTTTGGAAAAGTGTCTGTTCATATCTTCTGCCCATTTTATGATTTGTTTATTTGTTTCTCATGTATTGAGTTTGAGAAGTTCTTTGTAGATCTTGGATACCAGTCTTTTATCTGTAGCATCATTTGCAAATATATTCTCCCATTCCGTGGGCTGCCTCTTAGGTTTTTTTTGACTGTTTCCTTGGCTGTGCAGAAGCATTTTATCTTGATGTAGTCCCACATGTTCATTTTATCTTTTGTTTCTCTTGCCTTTGGAGATGTGTCATGAAAAAGGTTGCTTTGGCCGATGTCGTAGAGGTTGTTGCCTATGTTCTCCTCTAGGATTTTGATGGATTCCTGTCTCACATCGATGTCTTTCATCCATTTGGAGTTTATCTTTGTGTATGGTGTGAGAGAGTGGTCAAGTTTCATTCTTTTGCATGTAGCTGTCCAATTTTCCCAGCACCATTTATTGAAGAGACTGTCTTTTTTCCACCGGATGTTTTTTCCTGCTTTATCAAAGATTAGTTGCCCAAAGAGCCGAGGGTCCATTTCTGGATTCTCTATTCTGTTCCATTGGTCTATGTGTCTGTTTTTGTGCCAGTACCATGTTGTCTTTGTGATCACAGCTTTGTAGTACAGCTCGAAATCCGGCATTGTGATGCCCCCAGCTTTGTTTTTCCTTTTCAACAGTTCCTTGGCGATTCGGGACCTTTTCTGGTTCCATACAAATTTAAGGACTATTTGTTCCAGTTCTTTGAAAAATGTCCTTGGTATTTTGATCGGGATAGCATTGAAAGTGTAGATTGCTCTGGGTAGCATGGACATTTTAACTATGTTAATTCTTCCGATCCATGAGCATGGAATATTTTCCCATCTTTTTGTGTCTTCTTCAATGTCTTTCAAGAGTGATTTATAGTATCTAGAATATAGGTCCTTTACGTCTCAGGTTAAGTTAATTCAAAGGTAACGTATGGTTTTTGGTGCTGTTGTAAATGGGATGGATTCCCTAATTTCTCTTTCTTCAGTCTCATTATTCGTGTAGAGAAATGCAACTGATTTCTGAGCATTGATTTTGTATCCCGCGACATTACTGAACTGCTCTATAACTTCTAATCGTTTGGGAGTGTATTCTTTTGGGTTTTTCATATAGAGTATCATGTCATCTGCAAAGAGAGACAGTTTGACTTCTTCTTTGCGGATTTGAATACCTGTTATCCTATTTTGTTGTCTGATTGCTGTTGCAAGGACTTCTAGTACTATGTTGAATAATAGTGGTGAGAGTGGGCATCCTTGTCGTGTTCCTTATCTTAAAGGAAAGGCTTCCAGCTTTTCCCCATTGAGAATGATATTTGTTGTAGACTTTTCATAGATGGCTTTTATGAAATTGAGGAATATACCCTCTATCCCTACACTCTGAAGGGTTTAAATCAGGAAAGGATGCTGTATTTTGTCAAATGCCTTTTGTGCATTAATTGAGAGGATCATATGGTTCCTGAGTCTTTTCTTGTTGATATGATGTATCACACTGATCGATTTGAGAATGTTGAACCATGCTTGCATCCCAGGGATGAATCGCACTTGGTCATGATGGATATACCTTTCAATGTACTGTTGGATTCTATTAGCCAGGATCTTGTTGAGGATTTTGGCGTCCATATTCATTAGGGAAATCGGTCTGTAATTCTCCTTTTTGATGTGGTCTTTGCCTGGTTTGGGGATGAAGGTAATATTGGCCTCATAGAATGAGTTTGGTAGCTTTCCTTCTGTTTCTATTTTTTGAAATAGCTTTAGGAGAATAGGTATGATTTCTTCTTTGAATTTTTGGTAGAATTTCCCAGGAAAACCATCTGGGCCTGGAGTTTTGTTATTTGGAAAGTTGTTTATCACTGACTCAATCTCTTCATAATTGGCCTGTTTAAAAAATCAATTTCTTCCTGTGTCAGTCTTGGTAGCTTATAGGTTTCCAGGAAGGCCTCCATCTCTTCCAGGTTGCTTAATTTATTGGCAGATAGATGTTGATAAAAGTTTCTAATAATCCTTCCAGTTTCATTGGTGATGGTCGTGACCTCTCCTTTTTCATTCATAATTTTATCAATTTGGGTCCTTTCTCTATTCTTTTGGAGAAGTCTTGCCAGCGGTTTGTCAATTTTATTAATTCTCTCAAGAAACAAGCTTCTAGTCCTGTTGATCTGCTCTATTTTACTTCTGATTTCTAATTCCTTGATTTCTGCTCTCATCTTGGTCAACTGCTTCCTCGTGCGTGGATTAGGCCTGTCCTTCTGTTGCTGTTCCAGCTTCATGAGGTGAGAATATAAAAAGTGCATTTTAGATTTTTCTATTCTTTTGAGTGAGACTTGGATGGCTATGTATTTTCCCCTTAGGACTGCCTTTGCAGTATCCCATAGGTTTTGGACCATTGTGTTTTCATTCTCGTTGGTCTCCATAAATTGTTTAAGTTGATTTTTGATTTCCTGGTTTATCGAGTCATTCCTGAGCAGGATGGTTCTTAGTCTCCAAGTGTTTGAGTTTCTTCCGAATCTTTCCTTGTGGTTGAGTTCCAATTTCACAGTGTTGTGGTCTGAGAATATGCAGGGAATAATTTCAGTCTTTTGGTATCGGTTGAGACCTGTGTTGTGTCCCAGAACATGGTCTATTCTTGAGAATGTTCCATAGGCATTAGAATAGAATGAGTATTCTTTGGCTCTGGGGTGTAGTGTTCTATATGTATCTATGAGGTCCAACTCGTCGAGTATGGCATTCAAAGCCTTTGATTCTTTACTTAGTTTTTGCCAGGGTGTTCTGTCTATTTCTGATAGTGGAGTGTTGAGGTCCCCTACTTTTAACGTATTTTTATCTATATGTCTCTTTATTCTGGTTAAGAGTTGGCTTGTGTATCTTGCTGCTCCCCTGTTGGGGGCATATATATTTATAATTGTCATATCCACTTGTTGAATACTTCCTTTAAGAATAATATAATGCCCTTCTGCGTCTCTAACTATAGTCTTTAGTTTAAAATCCAATCTGTCTGATATGAGAATTGCTACCCCAGCTTTCTTTTGAGGTCCATTGGCATGAAAGATGGTATTCAATCCCTTTACTTTCAGTCTGGATGTATCTTTAGGTTCAAAATGAGTCTCTTGTAGATAGCAAATGGATGGGTCATGTCTTTCTATCCAATGTGCAACCCTGTGGTGTTTTATGGGAGCATTTAGGCCATTTACATTGAGACTGATTATTGAGAGATATGATTTTAATGATGCCATGTTGCCTGTAAAGTCTTTGTTTCTATAGGTTGTGACTTTCTGTTCTGTATCACTCTTGGGACCTTTTTACTTTTATAGAACCCCCCTTAATATCTCCTGTAGGGCTGGTTTTGTGGTTTCAAAATTGGTCAACAACTGGCGATTCTGGAAGGTCTTTATTTCTCCATCAATTCTGAATGACAGCCTTGCTGGATAAAGGATCCTTGGCTGCATGTTTTCCTCTGAAAGAGCTTTAAAAATGCCCCCCCAACCGTTTCTCTCATTCCAGATCTGTGTAGATAGGTCTGATGTAATTCTGATACCTTTGCCTTGGTACATGAGGAACTTCTTTGCCCTGGCCGCTTTCAATACTATATCCTTGGATCTAATACTTGTGAAATGCACTATGACGTGACGTGGTAGGTTTGTCGTGGTTGAGCTTGGGAGGGGTCCTCTCTGCCTCTTGGACACGAATGTTTGTTTCCCTCGCTAGATTAGGGAAGTTTTCACCTACAATTTGTTCGAATATCTCTTGTAGACCTCTGTTTTTCTCCACCCCCTCTGGGATGCCGATGATTCTGACATTGGAACGTTTCATTGAGTCAATAATCTCCTGTAACCTACATTCCTGTGAGTGGATTTTTTTGTGTCCAGATTCTATTTTAGCTTTTTCTTCTACTAACCCATCCTCCAATATACTGATACATTCTTTTGCCTCTTTGACCCTGGCCGTCAGAGCCTCTAGTTTTGACTGCATTTGGCTCATAGAATTTTTAATTTCTGCCAAATTTACTCTCATTTTCGCCCTTAGAGATTCTATTTTCTCATTAACATTTTCGTTAATACTTTTTTCAAGTCTACACATCATCTTGACCATTGTTACTCTGAATTCCATTTCTGATAATTTGGTTATATCCATATCCATTTTTTCTGTGGCAGAGGCCACAGACTCATTGTCTTTTCTTTGCTGGGGGAGGGGACTTCTCCTTCTCCTCATTCTGATGAGGAGAGGTTGTGGGGTTTTCCAGAGCCCAAATTATTGACCGGGATCCAGGCCATGCACCCTTGTTTTATAGGGATCTTAGGGATGTGGTCTTCTTGATTTTTCAGCCTGCCTTCTGGGGGAGGGGCCTGCCGCGCCGATACTCAGGCAACCCTTTTTGGGTAGAGTCTCCGTGACCCCTGCGAGGGGGGATGGGGATGGGCACACTGTGAGCCGGTATTTCCAGGCTTTTGTTCTCTGGCGGCTTTCCCTGGCGGTTTGCTGTGCCTCTTCTGAGAGTCAGAGCAGCAGGGGCCGAATCTCAGCCTCTGTCACAGAACAGAGGGATTGTGGACCGTTCTCCACTGATGTTCTGGTCACTTTAACTCTGATTCTGTTGGTGCTGCTCAACCCTGTAGCGTCCCTGGATGTGTGCCCCATAGCCGGCATCACAGCCCTCACTTCCAGGGCCAGCACATCTCTGTCCTTTGTGTTTCTACACCGCCAGCCGCCAGCCGCCCCCCATGTGCTCCGAAGCTCCGGCCCTCAGTCTGGTGGCACATGTACCCGGCTCACGGTCTCAGTCTGCTCTCTCGCGGGTGCTGGTCCGCGAGTTCACCCGCTCCTCCGTGCAAGTGGCTACCGCTTCCTGGCGCCCGAACGCAGCAGCTCCCTCCCCCTTCCGTTTATCTTCTGATATCTGTGCGCGGTTTCACGGCTCCCCACTTCGTACCTCAATACTCAGCACTGGAGATGTTCATTTGTATCTTCCTGCGTCTCAGGCTGATTCTGTGGATGTTCAGGCTGGTCTCGTACCTATCCAACTCGACTCAGGGGACCGGCTGAAACAGGGGTCCCCTACTCGTCTGCCATCTTAACTCCTCCTTCTCAATTTACCTTTCATTTCCTCTCCTTGTCTTACTGCATTAGCTAGGACTTCCAATAGCACATTGAAAAAGAGTGGTGATAAGGGACATTCTTGTCTTTGTCCTGATCTTATCAAACTTAGGAAGTTCCTCTCAGTTACTAGTTGGCTGAGAGTTTTTATCATGAATAAATGTTGGATTTTGTCAGATGCTTTTTGGGCATCTATTAACATAATCATTTGAATTTTGTTTTTAGGGTATTGATATGATGGATTACATTAATTAGTTTTCAGATGTTGAGCTAGTCTTGCATACCTGGGGTTAAATCTCTCTTGGTTGTTGTATATAATTCTTTTTATATTTTGTTGGATTCTATTTGCTAATAATTTCTTGTGGATTTTTGCATCTATGTTCATGAGAGATATTGATCTGTAGTTTTCTTGTAATGTCTTTGTCTGTTTTTTGTATTAGGATAATGGCGATCTTATAGAATGAGTTCCCCTGTTTCTATCTTATGAAGAGTTTTTTGAGAGCTGGTATAATTTCTTCCGTAAATGTTTGGTAAAATTCATCACTGAGCCCATTGGATGCTCTGTGCATTTGTCCTCATTCATTTTTCTTTTCTTTTTTTTTTTTTTTAAAGATTTTATTTATTTATTCGACAGAGATAGAGACAGCCAGCGAGAGAGGGAACACAAGCAGGGGGAGTGGGAGAGGAAGAAGCAGGCTCATAGCGGAGGAGCCTGATGTGGGACTCGATCCCATAACGCCAGGATCACGCCCTGAGTCGAAGGCAGACGCTTAACCGCTGTGCCACCCAGGCGCCCCTCATTTTTCTTTTCATTCCTCAGTCTGTATGATTTCATTGACCTGTTTTCAAGTTTGATAATTCTTTTTTTTCTGCCACCTTAAATCTGTTATTTACCACCTCTTGAAAACTCTTCATTTCTGTTATTGTATTCTTCAGTTCAAGAATTTCTATTTGGATTTTTAAAATAATTTTATTCTTTATTGATATTCTGTATTTGGTGAGACAGTTTTCATACTTTAGTTATTTTGATATGGCTTTATTTAGTTCTTTAAGCAAATTATGATAAGTAATCTAAAGTCTAGTGAGACTAACACCTGGGTCTTCTCAGGAACAATTTCTGTAGATAAGGGTATAAGACTGATAGAGTCTTTGCCTCCATGGAGCTTACAACCTAGAGAAGAGACAGGCCAAAACAAAAATAAAACAAAACAAAATTAAATCCAAAAATGTTAAGTACAAATTGTGGTAACTATCATGAAGGAAATAAAATGGTGTTGAGATAGCTGACGTGAATATTTAATACATTTACAATAACTACCTTTTCTTGCAATGTCTTTGCATGTTAGCAGACATATATTCTTTTGTAAAATAGTCTTCAGTGTGTTTTTTATTTTCTTTGTATTCCTAGGTTTCTTTTGAAGAACAGAAGTTCATTTATATCTGTCTTTAAGGCTTCTTATATAACACATGGAGAATTTACTGCTTAATTCCTGTTTCCTCTTAATCAGCATCATCTAACACTAAGATGGTTCTTTCCTTTCTTGTTCTCCTAGATACTTTTGGGGAAGACCTGGGTCAGATTTGAGTATTGGGAAACTGCTCAATTTCTGGGGAATGAAAAAGAAATTAAATAAAAGTACAGAGAAATGAATGGCCATTAGAATCTAATTAAGGTGTTGGCTTGGCTTGGAAATAGGAGAGAATCCACTATTGAACATTGGTTTTATCTGGCCGGGTCCCCCAGTAGAGGCCAGTAGGCGTGGGTGGCCAGTCAGAGGAAAGGAAACTTCTGTGATGCAGTCGGACTGGATTTTAAGTTTTAAGAGGAGTTGTCAAAAATAAATAACAAGCTTATTTTTCATTTTTAGTGCCTAACTAAAGCAGGGGGGGTGGTGATGGTGAAGGCTACAAGTGAACCAAGTGATGAGTGTTCGTGTACATCTAGGTAACTAAGGCACAAGGGTATGCATGAGAAAAGTCCCTGGTGACCTCGCTGATCAGGCTGTTACTGTTCTCTCTGTCCAGTGTTTGTCCAGCATGATGCTGCTCAACTCTACCTCACAGTCTGGAACCTAATTAAGGACCAAATCACAGATGTGGACTTGGTAAGATCCTAGAACCAGAGAACACAGAAGTTTAAGACGCTGCTCATTTAGCTCATTCAGCAATCTGTAATATAATATAAAAAGGGATTAAAAGACCAATCTGCATAAAATGTTTTATCACAATTCCAGAATATTATTACTGTTACTATTTTGGACCTTTTTTGAAGATCAAAGAGCATCAGTGGCTACCATTTTTGGAGCTTCTGTCTGGTGGCTACAATTTCTGGAAATTGACTTGACCTGTTTTGTTTATGGCTTTGTACCCTTCTTTCGTCTCACCTCCTTTCTCTTACAGGTAGAGAGGCTGCAGGCCCTGTATACAATCCAGGTGATGGAGTCCTTGGTTTGCCTTGAATGTACTGTGGAGAGGAGCAGAAACAGTAGCATGTTGACCCTCCCCCTTCCTCTTTTTGATATGGACTCAAAACCCCTGAAAACACTGGTGAGGGATTTCTTTTGGTGAATTTGCTATTCCCATAAACCCAGTGCTGCCAATGTGCCTTTGCTTCTTTAATCCACCTTTGCCTTTTAAAAAGTTATTTCTATTTCCTTTGAACAGTTCTAAGTTTCTCCTTTGATTTGATGAAAAAAAAAGTTTCCTTTTACTTCCTTTCCTCACACTGCTACCTTAACAAGTGCTCCCTCCTGTTTTTTCCTTCCAGTCAGTAGGTACTTTTGGAGATCCTGCCACATGCACCACACTGGGCCAGATGTTCAGGGGGGACATGGAGAGAACCAGAAGGAAAACTTAAATCCTCATCTGTAGGGTGGTAAATACTAACTCTGCTTTTTCTTTGGTCTCCTGACACAGGAGGATGCCCTTCGATGTTTCTTCCAGCCCAGGGAGTTATCAGGCAAAAGCAAATGCTTCTGTGAGAAATGTGGGAAGAAGACTTGTGGGAAACAGGTACTCACTCTCTGAAACCAGAAGCTTCCCTAGTTTGGGGTTGCCTTTAGCGGGTTTCCTGATAGAGTCTTCATAGAGGCCTTGAGGGTACTGTGTGTTGGTTGAGGGAGGGAATCCGTATCAGGCTAGTATCGGATCTGGGGCTTCTGACTTTCAGAGGCCCATCACTGAGATTTTAAGAGATAAGAGAAGGGACTTCTGGGTGGCTCAGTCAGTTAAGCATTTGCCTTCGCTCAGGTCATGATCCTGGGGTGCTGGGATTGAGTCCCACATCGGGCTCCCTGCCCAGTGGGGAGTCTGCTTCTCCCTTGCCTGCTGCTCACTCTGCTCAGAACTCCCTTTGCCTGCTGCTCCTGCTGCTTGTGCTATTTCTCTCTGACAAAAAATAATCTTTAAAAAAAAGGTAAGAGAAGGTCCAAGAGCAGCAGGAAGTTTTCCATGGGTTAGACCAGCTATCTAGAGTAGACTCTGTAATTCCCCTGGGCTCTGGTTCCTGTGCATAACCCTAGGACTGCTCATGCCTTCTGTGGAGAGCTCAACAGATTCAGCAGATAGGAGCCCTTAATTCTGTATTATATAATTCTGATCCTTTTTGGGGAAGAAGAACACACCATTGGCCCTGGTATTTCTCTAAATCTACCCATTTCAAGTGCCCTAGGACTTATCTCCATAGTAATTTTGCTTTTTCAGGTCTTGAAGCTGACCCATTTGCCCCAGACCTTGACAATCCACCTCTTGCGGTTCTCCATCAGGAATTCTCAGACAGAAAAGATCTGCCACTCACTCTATTTCCCCCAGAGCTTGGACTTAAGTCAGGTCCTTCTGACTGAGGAAGACCTCTGCAATGCCGAGGAACAGGTGAGAAGCTCCTTAATTCCCTTCCATCCTCCATCTCTTCAGACCCCTTGTCTGCTTGATTTTGCCTCTCCTCGCCTAAGGTACTTGAAGTCACCCACTCATCAGATATAGCACTTTTGGTCATCTCATCTGTGTCATTATACTGTCTCATAAATCATGGCCTTTGCTGGCCGTGCTTGCGGCACACAAAGGGAGGAAAACTCACCAGCAGCTGCTTGGTGTGATTCATGATGTGAACATACTCATATGTTCAAGAAACGTTAATTTTTTTAAAAAGTATTTAAATGAGGGAAACCTGTGTGTTCTTAAATAACAATGATGGGTTATTATTACCATACTACTATGACCAACATTTGCTGTTTGTAGTTGCTTTTCTTTTAAGATTCAAAAGGCTTCTGTTGATGGACATCTGGGCTCTTTCCATAGTTTGGCTATTGTAGACATTCCTACTGTAAACATTGGGATGCAGGTGTCAGATGAATGGACAAAGAAGATGTGGTATATATATAATATTATATATATATAATATATGCATATAAATATATATTTTATATATATATACCCAATGCAGTATGACTAAGCCATCAAAAAATTTGGGGGATTGGGATAGGCCGGTGATGGGTATTAAGGAGGGCATGTATTGCACGGTACACTGGGTGTTATACACAATAATGAATCATGGAACTTCACATCAAAAACTTGGGATGTACTGTATGGTGACTAACATAACATAATAAAAAATTATTATAAAAAATTTGAAATCTTGTTATTTGCAACGATATGGATGGAACTAGAGGGTATTATACTAAGTGAAATAAGTCAATCAGAGAAAGAATTATCATATGATTTCACTCATATGTAGAATTTAAGAAACAAAACAGAGGAGCGTAGAGGAAGGGAGGGAAAAATAAAACAAAACATAATCAGAGAAGGAGACAAACCCTAAGAGACTCTTAACCATAGGAAGTAAACCAAGGGTTGCTGGAGGGGATGTGGGTAGGGGGATGAGGTAACTGGGTGATGGGCATTAAAGAGGGCATGTAATGTAATGAGCACTAGGTGTTATATACAACTGATGAATCACTGAACTCTACCTCTGAAACTAATAATATGTTAATTAATTGAATTTAAATAAAAAATATCCAAAATACATTATTTCTAAGTATTGGACTTTATTCATATCACTCACAGCACTGAGGAAGGGAAGGAACCCATAATTCAGCACCTTCCACTTAAATAAGATATATAATACTTATATATACATAGATAAACACAAGATCTTGGGTTCTAAACATAGTACCAACCTAACTTTCCTCTTAAAACAGCTTATGCCTACTTTGAGGTTAGTAACAAAAGAACCAGTTCATTGGGCCAAATTTAATCGTAGTAAAGTTGAATTCAATTATCTGGAGCTAATAGCTCATTGGGAAATTCTGAGAAAAAATCTGACATACATATATCTTTTCTTAGGTTTGAAATGCTACATTTAGTAAATTCTATATTGCTACACATATATATGTCCTTACATAGACTGTTTTTCGTGGTCAGTTTACTATTCATGTTCTAGAACCATGGTATTTTAAAAACGAGGCCTACAACAGACACATGAAAAAATGCTCCACATCACTTGCCATCAGGCAAATACAAATCAAAACCACAATGAGATACCACCTCACACCAGTCAGAATGGCTAAAATTAACAAGTCAGGAAACAACAGATGTTGGTGAGGATGCAGAGAAAGGGGAACACTCTGACACTGCTGGTGGGAATGCAACTGGGTACAGCCACTCTGGAAGACAGTATGGAGGTTCCCCAAAAAGTTAAATATAGAGCTGCCTTATGGCCCAGCAATTGCACTACTAGGTATTTACCCCAAGGACACAATTATAGTGATCCAAAGGGGCACCTGCACCTCAGTGTTTACAGCAGCAATATCCACAACAGCCACACTATGGAAAGAGCCGAGATGTCCACTGACAGATGAATGGGTAAAGATGTGTGAGATATATATATATAAATTTAAGTTAAAAAATTTTCACTATATCAAAAACTACTGATGTTGGCTAACTGAACATAATACAAAAATTTAAATTGAAAAAAAATAAAAAATAAAAATGGAAGCCTAATAATATAATAGCTCCTATAGAACATGGTTTCTTATCTATTTAGTGTATGTACGTTTCATAAGATTTTCATTTTCTGTCGAGTTTTCCTTATTTCAACCCCCTCCCCTCTGAAGCCCTCAGTTGTTTCTTAGAGTCCATAGTCTCTCATGCTTCATTCCCCCTTCTGATTATGCCCCCTTTCTCTTTTTTAATGTTTTTTTATTATATTGTGTTAGTCACCATACAGTACATCCCTGGTTTTTGATGTAAAGTTCGATGATTCATTAGTTGTGTATAACACCCAGTGCACCATGCAACACGTGCCCTCCTTACCACCCATCACCAGCCTATCCCATTCCCCCACCTCCCTCCCCTCTGAAGCCCTCAGTTTGTTTCCCAGAGTCCATAGTCTGAGAAGTTCTTTGTAGATCTTGGATACCAGTCTTTTATCTGTAGTGTCATTTGCAAATATATTCTCCCATACCGTGGGCTGCCTCTTAGTTTTTTTGACTGTTTCCTTGGCTGTGCAGAAGCTTTTTATCTTGATGAAGTCCCACAAGTTCATTTTATCTTTTCTTTCTCTTGCCTTTGGAGATGTGTCATTAAAAAGGTTGCTGTGGCCGATGTCGTAGAGGTTGCTGCCTATGTTCTCCTCTAGGATTTTGATGGATTCCTGTCTCACATCGAGGTCCTGCATATTAGGAGTTCATCTTTGTGTATGGTGTGAGAGAGTGGTCAAGATTCATTCTTTTCCATGTAGCTGTCCAATTTTCTCAGCACCATTTATTGAAGAGACTGTCTTTTTTCCACCGGATGTTTTTTCCTGCTTTATCAAATATTAGTTGCCCAAAGAGCTGAGGGTCCATTTCTGGGCTCTCTATTCTGTTCCATTGGTCTATGTGTCTGTTTTTGTGCCAGTACCATGCTGTCTTTGTGATCACAGCTTTGTAGTACAGCTCGAAATCCGGCATTGTGATGCCCCCAGCTTTGTTTTTCCTTTTCAACAGTTCCTTGGCGATTCGGGGCCTTTTCTGTTTCCATATAAATTTAAGGACTATTTGTTCCCATTCTTTGAAAAATGTCCTCGGTACTTTGATCGGGATAGCATTGAAAGTGTAGATTGCTCTGGGTAGCATGGACATTTTAACTATGTTAATTCTTCTGATCCATGAGCATGGAATATCTTTCCATCTTTTTATGTCTTCCTCAATGTCTTTCAAGAGTGATTTATAGTTTCTAGAATATAGGTCCTTTACGTCTCTGGTTAAGTTAATTCCAAGGTAATGTATGGTTTTTGGTGCTATTGTAAATGGGATGGATTCCCTAATTTCTCTTTCTTTGATCTCGTTATTCGTGTACAGAAATGCAACTGATTTCTGAGCATTGATTTTGTATCCTGCCACATTACTGAATTGCTCTATAACTTCTAATAGTTTGGAGTGGCTTCTTTTGGGTTTTTCGTATAGAGTATCATATCATCTGCGAAGACAGACAGTTTGACTTCTTCTTTGGAGATTTGAATACCTTTGATCCCTTTTTGTCGTCTGATTGCTGTTGCAAGGGCTTCTAGTACTATGTTGAATAATAGTGGCGAGAGTGGGCATCCTTGTCGTGTTCCTGATCTTAAGGGAAAGGCTTCCAGCTTTTCCCCATTGAGAATGATATTCATTGTAGACTTTTCATAGATGGCTTTTATGAGATTGAGAAATGTACCTTCTATTCCTACACTCTGAAGGGTTTTAATCAGGAAAGGATGCTGTATTTTGTCAAATGCTTTTTCAGCATCAATTGAGAGGATCATATGGTTCCTGAGTCTTTTCTTGTTGATATGATGTATCACGCTGATGGATTTGTGAATATTGAACCACACTTGCATCCCAGGTATGAATCCAACTTGATCACAATGGATAATCCTTTTAATGAACTGTTGGATTCTATTAGCAAGTATCTTGTTGAGGATTTTGGCATCCATATTCATTAGGGAAATCGGTCTGTAATTCTCCTTTTTGAGGGGGTCTTTGCCTGGTTGGGGATGAAGGTAATATTGACCTCATAGAATGAGTTTGGTAGCTTTCCTTCTGTTTCTATTTTTTGAAATAGCTTTAGGAGAATAGGTATTATTTCTTCTTTGAATGTTTGGTAGAATTTCCCAGGAAAACCGTCCGGGCCTGGAGTTTTGTTATTTGGAAGGTTGTTTGTCACTGACTCAATTTTCTCATAATTAATTGGCCTGTTTAAGAAATCAGTTTCTTCCTGTTTCAATCTTGGTAGTTTATAGGTTTCCAGGAAGGATTCCATCTCTTCCAGATTGCTTAGTTTATTGGCATATAGCTGTTGATACAAATTTCTAATAATCCTTCCAATTTCAATAGTGTTCGTCGTGACTTCTCCTTTTTCATTCATAATTTTAATAATCTGGGTCCTTTCTCTTTTCTTTTGGATAAGTCTTCCCAGCGGTATGTCAGTTTTATTGATTCTCTCAAAGAACCAGCTTCTAGTCCTGTTGATCTGCTCTACTGTACTTCTGGTTTCTGCTTGATTGATTTCAGCTCTAATTTTAGTCAACTGCTTCCTTGTGCGTGGATTAGGCCTGTCCCTGTGATGCTGTTCCAGCTTCTTGAGGTGAGAATATAAAAACTGCATTTTAGATTTTTCTATTCTTTTGAGTGAGGCTTGGATAGCTATGTATTTCCCCCTTAGGACTGCCTTTGCAGTATCCCATAGGTTTTGGACTGTTGTATTTTCATTCTCATTGGTCTCCATAAATTGTTTAAATTGATTTTTGATTTCCTGGTTTATCGAGTCATTCCTGAGCAGGATGGTTCTTAGTCTCCAAGTGTTTGAGTTTCTTCCAAATTTTTCCTTGTGGTTGAGTTCCAATTTCAGAGCGTTGTGGTCTGAGAATATGCAGGGAATAATTTCAGTCTTTTGGTATCGGTTGAGACCTGTGTTGTGACCCAGAACATGGTCTATTCTTGAGAATGTTCCATGGGCATTAGAATAGAATGAGTATTCTTTGGTTCTGTGGTGTAGTGTTCTATATATATCTATGAGGTCCAATTCGTCGAGTATGGCATTCAAAGCCTTTGATTCTTTACTTAGTTTTTGCCAGGGTGTTCTGTCTATTTCTGATAGTGGAGTGTTGAGGTCCCCCACTATTAATGTATTTTTATTTATATGTCTCTTTATTCTGGTTAAGAGTTGGCTTGTGTATCTTGCTGCTCCCCTGTTGGGGGCATATATATTTATAATTGTCATATCCACTTGTTGAATACTTCCTTTAAGAATAATATAGTGCCCTTCTGCGTCTCTAACTGTAGTCTGTAGTTTATTTTATTTTTATTTATTTTTATTTATTTTATTTTATTTTTTTAATGATTTTTTATTATATTATGTTAGTCACCACACAGTACATCCCCGGTTTCCGATGTAAGGCTCGATGATTCATTAGTTGTGTACACCACCCAGTGCACCATGCAATACGTGCCCTCCCTACTACCTATCACCAGCCTATCCCATTCCCCCACCCCCCTCCCCTCTGAGGCCCTCAGTTTGTTTCTCATAGTCCATAGTCTCTCATGTTTCATTCCCCCTCTGAATAACCCCCCTTTCTTTATCCCTTTCTTCCCCTACCGATCATCCTAGTTCTTATGTTCCATAGAAGAGAGAAATCATATGATAGTTGTCTTTCTCTGCTTGACTTATTTCACTTAGCATTATCTCCTCCAGTGCCGTCCATGTTGTAGCAAATGTTGAGAACTCATTCTTTCTGATAGCTGAGTAATATTCCATTGTATATATGGACCACAACTTCTTAATCCAGTCATCTGTTGAAGGGCATTTCGGCTTCTTCCACGATTTAGCTATGTAGTCTGTAGTTTAAAATCCAATTTATCTGATATGAGAATTGCTACCCCAGCTTTCTTTTGAGGTCCATTGGCGTGAAAGATGGTACTCCATATCCAATCTGCAACCCTGTGGCGTCTTATGGGAGAATTTAAGCCATTAACATTAAGACTGAGTACTGAGAGATATGATTTTAATGATGCCATGTTGCCAGTAAAGTCTTTGTTTGTACTGGCTGTGACTTTCTGTTCTGTATCACTCTTGGGTTCTTTTTACTTATAAAACCCCCCTTAATATCTCCTGTAGGGCTGGTTTCGTGGTTATGAAATTGGTCAATGAAGGCAATTCTGGAAGGTCTTTATTTCTCCATCAATTCTGAATGACAGCCTTGCTGGATAGAGGATCCTTGGCTGCATGTTTTTCTCTGAAAGAGCTTTAAATATGTCCCCCCAACCCTTTCTCTCATTTCAGGTCTGTGTAGACAGGTCTGACGTAATTATGATACCTTTGTCTTGGTACATGAGAAATTTCTTTGCCCTGGCCGCTTTCAACAATGTATCCTTGGATCTAATATTTGTGAATTTCACTATGACGTGACATGGCATAGGTTTGTCGTGGTTGAGCTCTCTGCCTCTTGGACACGAATGTTTGTTTCCCTCGCTAGATTAGGGAAGTTTTCAGCTACAATTTGTTCAAATATCTCTTCTAGACCTGTTTTTCTCCACCCCCTTGGGGATGCCGATGATTCTGACATTGGATCGTTTCATTGAGTCAGTAATCTCCTGCAACCTACATTCCTGAGTGTGGATTTTTTTGAGTCCAGATTCTATTTTAGCTTTCTCTTCTACTAACCCGTCCTCCAATTTGCTGATACGTTCTTCTGCCTCATTGACTGTGGCCCTCACAGCCTCTAGTTTTGACTGCATTTGGCTCATAGAATTTTTAATTTCTGCCAGATTCGCTCTCATTTCTGCACTCAGAGATTCTATATTCTCATTAACATTTTCGTTAGTACTTTTTTCAAGTCTACTCATCATCTTGACCATTGTTACTCTGAACTCCATTTCTGATAATTTGGTTATATCCATATCCATCAGTTCTGTGGCAGAGGCCACAGACTCATTGTCTTTTCTTTGGTGGTGGGGGGGAACTTCTCCTTCTCCTCATTCTGATGAGGAGAGGTTGCGGGGTTGTCCAGAGCCCAAATTATTGACTGGGACCCAGGCCGTGTGCCCTTTTTTTATACAGCAGGCCCTGCTCTGCTGGGAAGCCTGCTTCTTCCTCTCCCACTCGCCCTGCTTGTGTTCCCTCTCTCTCTGGCTGTCTCTCTCTTATTTTCCTTTATCCCACATTTTCTAGTTTGTTTTAATCCAGGAACCTGGCCATAGTCAAATTCCTTCTCCTTGAGCTACCACTCACTTCGCTCCTCAGAATGCACCCCGAGGAGCTCGGACCGCCTGTGCCTCCAAGCTCTCTCTTTCTGGTTCCCCTAAAATAAATTTATTTTTTATTTAATTTTATAATTTTTATTATGTTCAATTAGCTAACATACAGTACATCATTAGTTTTTGATGTAGTATTCACCGATCCTTAGTTGCATATAACATCCGGTGCTCATCACAACATCCATTATCCAGTTACCGCATCACCTACGCCCCTACCTTCTTTAACCCTCAGTTTGGTTCCTGGAGTCCAGAGTGACTCATGGTTCATCTCCCTCTCTGATTTCTTCTCCTTCAGTTTTCCCTCACTTCCCCTGTGGTCCTCTGCACTATTCCTTATGTTCCACGTATAAGTGAAACAACATGATAATTCTCTTTCTCTGCTTGACTTATTTCACTTGGCATAGTCCTCTCCAGTTTCGTCCATGGCAATGCAAATGGTCAGTATTCATCCTTTCTGATGGCCCACATCTTCTTTATGGATTCATTGCATAAAGGGCATCTCAGATCCTTCCACAGTTTGGCTATTGTGGACATTGCTGCTATGAACATTGGGGTGCATGTGTCCCTTCTTTTCACTACATCTGTATCTTTGGGGGTAAATACCCAGCAGTGCGATTGCTGGGACATGGGGTAGCTCTATTTTTATCATCTTCAGGAAACTCCATACTGTTTTCCTGAGTGGCTGTACCAGCTTGCATTCCCACCAGCAGTGGAAGAGGATTCCCCTTTCTCCACATCCTCACCGACATTTGTTGTTTCCTGTCTTGTTAATTTTTGCCATTCTAACTGGTGTAAGGTGGTATCTCATTGTGGTTTTGATTTGTATTTCCCTGATTGCTAGTGATGTTGAACATTTTTTCATGTGTCTGTTAGCCGTTTTATGTCTACTTGGAGAAGTGTATGTTCATTTCTTTTGTCCATTTTTTGACTGGATTGTTTTTGGGGTGTTGAGTTTGAGAAGTTCTTTCTAGATCTTGGATACCAGCCTTTATCTGTAATGTCATTTGCAAATATTTTCTCCCATGTCATGGGTTGCCTCTTAGTTTTGTTGACTGTTTCCTTTGCTGTGCAGAAATTTTCTTATCTTGATGAAGTCCCAGTAGTTCATTTTTGCTTTTGTTTCCCTTGCCTTTAGAGATGTGTCTCAAAAGAAGTTGCTGTGGCCAATGTCGAAGAGGTTATTGCCTATATTCTCCTCTAGGATTTTGATGGATTCCTGTCTCACATTGAGGTCTTTCATCCATTTTGAGTTTATATTTGTGCATGGCATAAGAAAACGATCCAGTTCCATTCTTCTGCATGTGGCTGTCCAGTGTTCCCAGGACCATTTGTTGAAGAGACTGTCTTTTTTCCATTGGGTATTCTTTCCTGCTTTGTCAAAGATTAGTTGAGCATAGAGGGTTGAGGGTCCATTTCTGGGTTCTCTATTCTGTTCTATTGATCTATAGGTCTGTTTTTGTGCCAGTACAATGCTGTCTTGGTGATCACGGCTTTGTAATATAGTTTGAAGTCAGGCATGGTGATGCCCCCAGCTTTGGTTTCCTTTTTCAATATTCCTCTGGCTATTCGGGGTCTTTTCTGGTTCAATACAAATTTTAAGATGATTTCCTCCAATACTGTGAAAAATGTTGATGGTATTCTGATAGGCATTGCATTGAATGTATAGATTGCTCTGGGCAGCACAGACATTTTCACCATGTTTATTCTTCCAACCCATGAGCACGGAATGTTTTTCCATCTCTTTGTGTCTTCTTCAGTTTCCTTCATAAGTCTTCCGTGGTTTCTAGGGTATAGATCCTTTCCCTCTTTGGTTAGGTTTATTCCAAGGTATCTCATGGTTTTTGGTGCCATTGTAAATGGAATTGGTTCCTTAATTTCTCTTTCTTCAGTCACATTGTTAATGTATAGAAGTGCCAATGATTTCTGTGCATTGATTTTGTGTGCTGCCACATTGCTGAAATGCTGTATGAGTTCTACTAATTTGGGTGTGGAGTCTTTTGGGTTTTCCACGTAAAATATCAAGTCATCTGTGAAGAGAGAGAGAGTTTGACTTCTTCTTTGCCCATTTGCATGCTTTTATTTATTTATTTATTTATTTATTTATTTATTTATTTATTTATTGTGGTCTGATTGCTGAGGCTAAGACTTCTAGTACTATGTTGAACAAGTGGTGGCAGTGGGCATCTTTGTTGTGTTCCTGACCTGAAGGGAAAAGGTCTCAGTTTTTTCCCATTGAGAATGATATGTGCAGTGGGCTTTTCATAGATGGCTTTTATGATGTTGAGGTATGTTCCCTCCATCCCTATACTTTGAAGAGTTTTAATAAGTAAAGGATGCTGTAGTTTGTGAAATACTTTTTCTGCATCAACTGAGAGGATCATATGGTTCTTGTCTCTTCTTTCATTAATTTGATCGATCATGTTGATTGATTTGTGAATGTTGAACCACCCTTGCATCCCAGGAATAAACCCCACCTGGTCGCGGTGAATAATCCTTTTAATGTACTGTTGGATCCTATTGGCTAAGATCTTTGTGAGTGTTTTGGCATCCGTCTTCATCAGGAATATTGGTCTGTAATTCTCCTTTTTTTATAATAATTTTTTTATTATGTTAGTCACCATACAGTACATCCCCGGTTTCTGATGTAAGGCTCGATGATTCATCAGTTGCGTATAACACCCAGTGCACCATGCAATACATGCCCTCCTTACTACCCATCACCAGTCTATCCCATTCCCCCACCGCCCTCTCCTCTAAAGCCCTCAGTTTGTTTCTCATAGTCCATAGTCTCCCATGCTTCATTCCCCCTTCTGATTACCCCCCCTTTCTTTATCCCTTTCTTCTCCTACCAATCTTCCTAGTTCTTATGTTCCATAGATGAGAGAAACCATATGATAATTGTCTTTCTCTGCTTGACTTATTTCACTTAGCATTTTCTCCTCCAGTGCCATCCATGTTGCAGCAAATGTTGAGAAATCATTCTTTCTGATAGCTGAGTAATATTCCATTATATATATGGACCACATCTTCTTAATCCAGTCATCTGTTGAAGGGCATCTCAGCTCCTTCCACAATTCAGCTATTGTGGACAATGCTGCTATGAACATTGGGGTGCATATGGCCCTTGTCTTCACTACGTCTGTATCTTTGGGGTAAATACCCAGTAGTGCAATTGCTGGATCACAGGGTAGCTCAATTTTTCACTTTTTAAGGGACCTCCACACTGTTTTCCAGAGTGGCTGTACCAACTTGCATTCCCACCAACAATGTAGGAGGGATCCCCTTTCTCCACATCCTCTCCAACAATTGTTGTTTCTTGCCTTGTCAGTTTTTGCCATTCTAATTCTCCTTTTTGATGGGGTCTTTGGTTTGGGGATCAGGATAACGCTGGCCTCGTTGAACAAGTTTTGACGTTTTCCTTCCATTTTTATTTTTGGAGCAGCATAATAGGTATGATTTCTTCTTTAAATGTTTGGTAGAATTCCCCTGGGAAACCATCTGGCCCTGGACTCTTGTTTTTTGGGAGGTTTTTGATTATTGTTTCAATTTCCTTGCTGGCTATTCGTCTGTTCAGATTGACTGTTTCTTCTTGTTTCAGTCTTGGTAGTTTATAAGTTTCCAGAAATGCATCCATTTCTTCCAGATGCCTAGTTTGTTGGCATATAGCTGCTGGTAATAAGTTCTAATAATTGTCTCTATTTCCTTAGTGTTGGGTGTGATTTCTCCCCTTTTATTCATGATTTTATTACTTTGGGTCCTTTCTCCTTTCTTTTGGATAAGTCTGGCCAGAGGTTTATCAATCTTATTAATTCTTTCATAGAACCAGCTTCTAGTTTCACTGATCTGTTCAACTGTTCTTCTGGTTTCTATTTCATTGATTTCTTCTCTAATCTTTATTATTTCTCTTCTCCTGCTTGGTTTAGGCTTTATTTACTATTCTTTCTCCATATCCTTCAGTGTAAATAACTTGAATTTAAATAAAAACTTGAAACTATAATAAAAATGAAGCTATAATTCTTTTTTAAAAAAGATTTTATTTATTTTCTTGAGAGAGAGAGAGAAAGCACGAGCAGGGGGAGGGGCAGAGGGAGAGCAGGCACAGGGAGCCTGACATGGGGCTTGATCCCAGGACCCCGGGATCATGACCTGAGCCAAAGGCAGACACTTAATCGACTGAGCCACCCAGGCACACCTATTTCTAATTCTTGACTTGACCTTTGTAGTCACACATCTTGTGACTTCCCAGCACCCTCCCTGACTCCCATTTCCTCAGCTTGCTCTGTTCTGCTATGCTGCCAAGCCTTTACAATTTTGGGGTCCATTCGAGTATACCCCTTACCTAGAACTTGTCTGCTAGTCTTATTCATCCTTCAAGATCAATTCAAGCATGTCTTCTCTGGGGAGCTTTTCTCAGATGATTATTCCTTCCCCTTTTGGGGGGCATGGCATTATAATTGTGGCTTAATTAATTGTGAGATTCTTGAGTTCAAGGACTATTTTCTAGCCCCCTTGAAGAACAGTGCCTGGCACAGAGTAGGCACCAAATAAATATGTGATGAAATAATGTTTCTTTATTCTAGACTATGGTTAGAAAAGGAGGGATAATAATTTTGTGCCTTATGTTCTTCCAGCTTGGAAGACAGTACGAGCTCTTTGCTGTGGTTGCCCACGTGGGAGCAGCTGACTTTGGTCATTACTGTGCCTATATCCAGAATTCTGTGGATGGAAAATGGTTCTGCTTCAACGATTCCAATGTTTCTTGGGTGAGAACATTGTCCAAAATTTCCTCTTGTCCTGGATTAGCCACCTCTAATAAATTCTAGAGCCCAGGACTAGATGGGTCCCCAAGGTCAGGACACATTGTGAGCCGGTTCTCTCTGTGTGGGGGGCCTTTAAACAGTCCTTTTCTTTATAAAAAGCTTTTTTAAATTCAAGTACAGTTGACACAATGTTACATTAGTTCCAGGTGTATATAGTGACTCAACAAGTTTATGCATTATGCTGTGCTCACTGCAAGTGTAGCTACCATCTGTCACTGTACAAAGCTATCACAGTATCACTGAATATATTCCTTATGCTGTGCCTTTTTTTTTTTAAGAAAAGAGATAGAGAGAGAGCAAGTGGGGGGTGCATAGGGAAAGAATCCCAAGCACACTCCACATAGAGCCCGTATGTGAGGCTTGAACTCATGACCCTGAGATCATGACCTGAGCTGAAATCAAGAGTCCAATGCTTAACTGACTGAGCAACACAGGTGCCCTATGCTGTGCCTTTTATTCATGTGATTTATTCATTCCATAACTGGAAGCCTGTATCTTCCACTCCCCTTCACCCATTGTGCCCATCCCCCCCTCCCCTCTGGCAACCATTGGTTTGTTTTATTTATAGTTCTGATTCTGCTTAAAGTCCTTTTCTGCATGAAGTCCCCATCTGGTGTATAACCCTGTGAGAGTTCCCTTAGCTCAGTGTCTAGGTTTTTTGGTGTCTTCATGCTCTGTGGGAGATTTATGGGAAGCAAGAAGAGTTAGATATATGTAAGTTAGAACCAAGCACGATCAAGTTTAAAGAGAGGGAGCAGGGTACTAAAAGAGGCTTCATAAACATGGCATCCTATCACCAGATGATCCAGGTCTTGAGAGGTACTGGGGGGGGGGTTGTCTGGTTGAGTGAGGGAGGGTAAATTGAAGCACCCTGTACTCTCCAGGTGCTTAACATATGTCGGCTGGTTGCTTCACTTCATCTATTTATGTACTTCCAGGTATCCTGGGAAGACATCCAGTGTACTTATGGAAATCATAACTACCGCTGGTAAGGGAAGTGTTTGAGTGATGGAAACCCAATGAGTTTACGCAGGGTTCTTATTGCTGTATAAAACTCAAGGATTCAGCTGCCACTTGTATTTGGATAACTCTTCAGTGACTAACTGTTCAGCCTCATCTCTCATTACACGTCTCACCATACCATGCATTTTTCATAATTTAGATGCCAATAATACTAAAGTATAACCAGCTCCCCAAACATCTTAGCCTCCATGGGTTGCACATGCAGTTCCTGGTCTCTTTTTCTCTCTCTTAATTTATTAGTGAGGCAAACTCCCACTTACACTTTAATATCTCTGCTTTTCCTACTCTGTAAAGCCTTCACTGATTGATGCTGGAAGATTTGTAGGGGCCTCTCATATACTTGCCCTGAACTTTAAGCATATGTACTTTATAGCGAGGACCACCCTGTTTGTAATTGTTTGCATATATCATTTTCTTTTATATTAGACCATAAACTATTTGGGATCAGGGAATATTCTTTTATTTTTCTTTGGTACAGTGGCTTGCATTTAGTAAATGGCTATAAATATATTTTTAAAAATCAACAACTACACAGGGGCAGCTAGAGAAAAAAACTGGATGAAGGGTTTTTTTGAAGATTTTTTAAAAAATTTATTTGAGAGAGAGAGCACAAGCATGGGGAGCAGCAGGCAGAGGGAGAAGCAGACTCCTCACTGAGCAGGGAGCCAGATGTGGGGCTTGATCCCAGAACACTGGGATCATGGCCTGAGCTGAAGGCAGACACTTAACTGACTGAGCCACCCAGGTACCCCAGGATGAAGGTTTTTAAATTTATTTTATTTTATTATCTTTTTTTTATTATGTTCAGTTAGCCACTGTATAGTACACCATTAGTTATTTATGTGGTGTTCAGTGATTCATTAGTTGCATATAACACCCAGTGTTATCACAACATGTGCCTCCCTTAATACCCATCACCCAGCTACCCCGTCCCCCCACCCCCCACCCTTCTGAAACTCTCAGATTGTTTCCCAGAGTCCATAGTCTCTCATGGTTCATCTCCCTCTCTGATTTCTCCCCGTTCAGTTTTCCCTCACTTCCCCTATATTCCTCCATGGAATACCATATGTTCCGCATATGACTGAAACCATATGATAATTGTCTTTCTCTGTTTGACTTATTTCACTCAGCATAATCCCCTCCAGGTCCATCCATGTCAATGCAAATGGTGGGTATTCATCCTTTCTGAAGGCTGAGTAATATTCCATTGTATAAATGGATCACATCTTCTTTATCCATTCATCTGTTGAAGGGCACCTCAGCTCCTTCCACAGTCTGGCTATTGTGGACATTGCTGTTATAAACATTGGGGTGCATGTGTCCCTTCTTTTCACTACATCTGTATCTTTGGGGGCAAATACCCAGCAGTGCAATTGCTGGGACATGGGGTAGCTCTATTTTTATCATCTTCAGGAAACTCCATACTGTTTTCCTGAGTGGCTGTACCAGCTTGCATTCCCACCAGCAGTGGAAGAGGATTCCCCTTTCTCCACATCCTCACCGACATTTGTTGTTTCCTGTCTTGTTAATTTTTGCCATTCTAACTGGTGTAAGGTGGTATCTCATTGTGGTTTTGATTTGTATTTCCCTGATGGCTAGTGATATTGAACATTTTTTCATGTGTCTGTTAGCCGTTTCATGTCTTCTTTGGAGAAGTGTATGTTCATTTCTTTTGTCCATTTTTTGACTGGATTGTTTGTTTTGGGGGTGTTGAGTTTGAGAAGTTCTTTCTAGATCTTGGATACCAGCCTTTATCTGTAATGTCGTTTGCAAATATTTTCTCCCATGTCATGGGTTGCCTCTTAGTTTTGTTGACTGTTTCCTTTGCTGTGCAGAAATTTTCTTATCTTGATGAAGTCCCAGTAGTTCATTTTTGCTTTTGTTTCCCTTGCCTTTAGAGATGTGTCTCAAAAGAAGTTGCTGTGGCCAATGTCGAAGAGGTTATTGCCTATATTCTCCTCTAGGATTTTGATGGATTCCTGTCTCACATTGAGGTCTTTCATCCATTTTGAGTTTATATTTGTGCATGGCATAAGAAAACGATCCAGTTCCATTCTTCTGCATGTGGCTGTCCAGTGTTCCCAGGACCATTTGTTGAAGAGACTGTCTTTTTTCCATTGGGTATTCTTTCCTGCTTTGTCAAAGATTAGTTGAGCATAGAGGGTTGAGGGTCCATTTCTGGGTTCTCTATTCTGTTCTATTGATCTATAGGTCTGTTTTTGTGCCAGTACAATGCTGTCTTGGTGATCACGGCTTTGTAATATAGTTTGAAGTCAGGCATGGTGATGCCCCCAGCTTTGGTTTCCTTTTTCAATATTCCTCTGGCTATTCGGGGTCTTTTCTGGTTCAATACAAATTTTAAGATGATTTCCTCCAATACTGTGAAAAATGTTGATGGTATTTTGATAGGGTTTGCATTGAATGGATAGATTTCTCTGGGTAGCATAAACATTTTAACAATATTTGTTCTTCCAATCAATGAGCACAAAATATTTTTCCATCTCTTTGTGTCTTCCTCAATTTCTTTCATGAGTGTTCTATACTTTTCAGAGTACAGATCCTTTACCTCTTTAGTTAGTTCTTCCCGAAGTATCTTAGGGTTTTGGTGAAATTGTAAATGGGATCAGTTCCTTTGTTTCCCCTTTATTCTGCCTGTTAGTGTATAGAAATGCACTTTTGTGCAATGATTTTATATTTTGCCACTTTGCTGAATTCCTATAATCAGTTCTATCAGTTTTTTTGTGAAGTCTTTTGGGTTTTCCACATAGAGTATCATGTCATCTATGAAGAGTGAAAGTTTGACTTCTTTGCCAATTTAGATGCTTTTTATTTGTTTTTGTTGTCTGATTGATTTGAGTATTATGTTGAACGACAGTGGTGAGAGTGTTCTGTCCCTGTCTTGTTCATGACCTTAGGGGGAAAGCTCTCAGTCTTTCCCCATTGAGAACGATTTTCACTGTGTGCTTTTTGTGTCTGGCTTTTATTATATTGAGGTCTGTTCCTTTTTTTTAAATTGTTTTTATTATGTTATGTTAGTCACCATACAGTACATCCCTGGTTCCCGATGTAAAGCTCGATGCTTCATTAGTTGTGTATAACACCCAGTGCACCATGCAATACGTGCCCTCCTTACTACCCATCACCAGTCCATCCCATTCCCCCACCCGCCTCCCCTCTGAAGCCCTCAGTTTGTTTCTCAGAGTCCATAGTCTCTCATGCTTCATTCCCCCTTCTGATTACCCCCCTTTCTTTATCCCTTTCTTCCCCCACCGATCTTCCTAGTTCTTATGTTCCATAGATGAGAGAAATCATACGATAATTGTATTTCTCTGCTTGACTTATTTCACTTAGCATTATCTCCTCCAGTGCCGTCCATGTTCTTTTTATCCCTACCCTATGGAGAGTTTTAATCAAGAAAAGATACAGTATTTTGTCAGATGCATTTTCTGCATCAGTTGAGAGAATCATATGATTCTTGTCCTTTCTTATATTAATGTGGTGTATCACATTGACTGATTTGTAGATATTCCTTGCAGCCCAGGAATAAATCCCACTTGGTCCTGGTAAATGATTCTTTGAATGTACTGTTGGATCCTATTTGCTAGTATCTTGGTGAGAATTTATGCATCCATGTTCATCAGGTCTGTAATTCTCCTTTTTGATGGGGCCTTTTTCTGGTTTGGGGAGCAAGGTAATGTTGGCTCTTATAGTGAGTTTGGAAGTTTTCCTTCCATTTCTATTTTTTTTAAAGTGGAAGAATAGGTAGGATTTCTTCTTTAAATGTTTGATAGAATTCACCTGGGAACACACAGCCATGCACAGCGTCTTCCTCCTGCCTGGGCTCCCAACTATCTCAGCCCCTGCCCTGGCTTCCAGACTTGTCCCAGGAGGTTCCTCTCAAATGAAACTGTGAAATAGTGGTTCACAGGCCAGAGCTAGCCCGCAACGAGTTTTGCCGCTGCTGCTCTTGGGTTGTTGTGTTTTTTATTTTGTTGTTGTTTTAAAACTTTGATGTAGGAAGAAAAAAGATGGGAGAGGAGTAGGGGTCCCCTTTTTCACCTGGTCCCCTGAGTCAAGTTGGATATGTACCAGACCATCCTGAAAACCCATGGAATCAGCCTGAGATGCAAGAAGATACATATGAATCCCTACAAATGAACATCTCCAGAGCTGAGTATTGAGGTACAAAGTGGGGAGCTATGAATCCACGCACAGATATCAGAAGATAAGCGGAAGGGGGAGGGAGCCGATGCACTCAGGCACCAGGAAGCAGTAGCTACTTGCACTAGGGAGTAGGCCAGACTCAAGGACTGGCACCCGTGAGAAAGCAGACTGAGACTGTGAGCCCGGGAATTCACGTGACCAGATGGAAAAAACAGAGCCCTGGAGTGCTCACTGGAACCGAACTAAAACCGGGACCTTGGGAGCGTGCATGCATCCAAACTTAAAACCGGAGCTCCGGAGCACACATTCGAACTAGACTGAAACCGAGAGCTTGGGAGCATGCGCGTGCGACCTGACTGAAAACCAGAGCTCTGGAGGGCTCAGTGGAACTGGACTGATAATGGGAGCTTGGGAGCGTGCGTGTGATCAGACTGAAAACCGGCACTCCAGAGCGCCCGAACCACACTGAAACAGAGAGCTCGGGAGCGTGCGTGGGAACTGGGGGTGGCTGGCAGTGTTAGAAGCACAAAGGACAGAGACATGCCAGCCCTGGAAGTGGGGGGGCACCGGCTGTGGGGCGCACAACCCAGGACACTGCAGGGTTTTTGACAGCACCGACAGAAACAGTAAAAGAGGCCATGAGAGCTCAGTGGAGAGCAGACTGCGATCTTTCTCTTCTGAGACAGAGGCTAGGATATGGCCGCTGCTGTTCTGACTCTCAGAAGAGTCACAGAAAACCGCCAGGGAAAGCCACCAGAGAACAAAAGCCCAGAAATACCAGCTCACATTGTGCCCATCACCATCCCCCCTCACGGGACAGGGCGACTCTACCCAAACAGGGTTGCTTGAATATCAGTGCGGCAGGACCCTCACCCAGAAGGCAGGCTGAAAAATCGAGAAGCCCACATTCCTAAGGTCCCTATAAAACAAGTGCACACTGCCTGGGTCCTGGTCAAGAATTTGGGCTCTGGGCAACCCCACAACCTCTCCTCATCTCATCAGAATGTTGACGAGGAAAAATCCCTCCCAGCAAAGAAAATATAATGAGGCTGTGGCCTCTGCCACAGAACTAATGGATATGGACATAACAAAATTATCAGAAATGGAGTTCAGAGTAACAATGGACAAGATGATGTGTAGACTTGAAAAAAGTATTAACAAAAATATTAACGAGAATATAGAATCTCTAAGGGCAGAAATGGGAGCGAATTTGGCCGAAATTAAAAATGCTGTGAATCAAATGCAGTCAAAACTAGATGCTCTGACGGCCAGGGTAAATGAGGCAGAAGAATGAATTAGTGAATTGGAGGATGGGATGGTAGAAGAGAAAGCTAAAACAGAAACTTGGCTCAAAAAAATCCAATCTCAAGAACGTAGATTACAGGAGATTACTGACTCAATGAAACATTACAATGTCAGAATCATTGGCATCCCCGAGGGGGTGGAGAAAGAGAGAGGTTTAGAAGAGATATTTGAACACATTGTAGCTGAAAAATTCCCTAATCTGGCAAAGGAAACAAGCATTCATGTATAAGAGGCAGAGAGGACGCCTCCCAAGGTCAATGACAACAGACCTACACCACGTCTCGTCATAGTGCAATTCGCAAATATTAGATCCAAGGATACAGTATCAAAATTGGCCAGAGCAAAAAGATTTCTCATGTACAGAGGCAAAAATATCAGAATAATGCCAGACCTGTCTACACAGAACTGGAAAGAGAGGAAGGGTTGGCAGGGTATTTTTAAAACTCTATCCTAGAAAAATATGCAGCCAAGGATTCTTTATCCAGCAAGGCTGTCATTCAGAATTGATGGAGAGATAAGGACCTTCCAAGACTAGCAGAAACTGACCAATTTCGTAACCACAAAACCAGCCCTACAGGAGATATTAAGGGGGGTTCTATAAAAGTAAAAAGGCCCCAAGAGTGATACAGAACAGAAGGTGACAATCACAGAAAGAAAGACTTTACAGGCAACATGGCATCATTAAAATCATATCTCTCAATAATCAGTCTCAATGTGAATGGCCTAAATGCGCCCATAAATGCCACAGGGTTGCAGATTGGATAAAAAGACATGACCCATCCATTTGCTGTCTACAAGAGACTCATTTTGAACCTAAAGATACATCCAGACTGAAAGTAAAGGGATCGAATACCATCTTTCATGCCAATGGACCTCAAAAGAAAGCTGGGGTAGCAATTCTCATATCAGATAGATTGGATTTTAAACTAAAGACTATAGTTAGAGATACAGAAGGGCACTATATTATTCTTAAAGGATGTATCCAACAAGTGGATATGACAATTATAAATATATATGCCCCCAACAGGGGAGCAGCAAGATACACAAGCCAACTCTTAACCAGAATAAAGAGACATATAGATAAAAATATGTTAATAGTAGGGGACCTCAACACTCCACTATCAGCAATAGACAGATCACCTAAGCAGAAAATCAACAAAGAAACGAGATTTGAATGCCATACTAGACCAGATGGACCTCATTGATATATATAGAACACTATACTCCAGAACAAAAGAATACTTATTCTTTTCTAACGAGTATGGAACGTTCTCCAGAATACATCATATGCTGGGTCACAAAACAGGTCTCAACTGATACCAAAAGATTGAAATTATCCCCTGCATATTCTCAACCACAATGCTTTGAAATTAGAACTCAATCACAAGGGAATTTGGAAGAAACTCAAACACTTGGAAAGAAGAACCATCCTGCTCAAGAATGATTGGATAAATCAGGAAATCAAAATCAATTTAAACAATTTATGGAGACCAATGACAATGAAAACACAATGGTCCAAAACCTATGGGATACTACAAAGGCAGTCCTAAGGGGAAAATATATAGCCATCAAAGCCTCACTCAAAAGAATAGAAAAATCTAAAATGCAGTTTTTATATTCTCACCTCAAGAAGCTGGAACAGGAATAGATGAATAGGCCTAATCCACACACAAGAAAGCAGTTGATCAAGATTAGAGCAGAGATCAATGAATTAGAAACCAGGAGCACAGTAGAGCAGATCAACAGAACTAGAAGCTGGTTCCTTGAAAGAATAAATAAACTCGATCAGCCACTGGCAAGACTTATTCAAAAGAATAGAGGGAGGACGCAAATTGACAAAATTATGAATGAAAAGGGAAAGGTTACATCCAACCCCAACGAAATAGGAAGGATCATTAGAAACGTGTATCAACAGCTTTATGCCCAAATTAAACAACCTGGAAGAAATGGATGCCTTCCTGGAAACTTATAAAGTACCAAGACTGAAAAGGAAGAAATTGATTTTTTAAACAGACCGATTAATTGTGAAGAGATTGAAGCAGTGATCAAAAACCGCTCCAAAAACAAGAGTCCAGGGCCTGACGGATTTCCCGGGGAATTCTACCAAACATTCAAAGAAGAAATAATATCTATTCTCCTGAAGCTGTTTCAAAAAATAGAAAGAGAAGGAAAGCTACAAACCTCATTCTATGAGGCCATTATTACCTTGATCCCCACACCAGGCAAAGACCCCATCAAAAAGGAGAATTACAGACCGATATCCCTGATGAATATGGACGACAAAATTCTCAACAAGATCCTAGCTAATAGGATCCAACAGTACATTAAAAGGATTATCCATCATGACCAAGTGGGATTCATCCCTGGGATGCAGTGATGGTTCAGCATTCGCAAATCGATCAGTGTGATAGATCATAGAACAAGAAAAGAGTCAGGAACCATATGAACCTCTCACTTGATGCAGAAAAAGCATTTGACAAAATACAGCATCCTTTCCTGATTAAAACCCTTCAGAGTGTAAGGATAGAGGGTATATTCCTCAATCATAAAAACCATCTATGAAAAGCCTACAACAAATATCATTCTCAATGGGGAAAAGCTGGAAGCCTTTCCCTTAAGATCAGGAACACAACAAGGATGCCCACTCTCACCATTATTATTCAACATAGTACTAGAAGTCCTTGCAACAGCAATCAGACAACAAAAAGGAATAAAAGGTATCCAAATTGGCAAAGAAGTCAAACTGTGTCTCTTCACAGATGACATGATACTCTACACGGAAAACCCAAAGGAATCCACCTCCAAACTACTAGAAGTTATAGAGCAATTCAGCAATGTGGCGGGATACAAAATCAATGCTCAGAAATCAGTTCCATTTCTATACACGAACGAGACTGAAGAAAGAGAAATTAGGGAATCCATCCCATTTACAATAGCACCAAAAATCATACGTAACCTTGGAATTAACTTAACCAGAGACATAAAGGATCTATATTCTAGAAGCTACAAATCACTCTTGAAAGACAGTGAAGAAGACACAAAAAGATGGGAAAGTATTCCATGCTCATGGATCGGAAGAATAAACATAGTTAAAATGTCTATGCTACCCAGAGCAATCTACACTTGTAATGCCATCCTGATCAAAATACCAATGACATTTTTCAAAGAACTGGAACAAATAGCCCTTAAATTTGTGTGGAACCAGAAAGGGCCCCGATTTGCCAAGGAATTGTTGAAAAGGAAAAACAAAGCTGGGGGTATCACGTTGCCGGATTTCAAGCTATACTAAGAAGCTGTGATCACAAAGACAGCATGGTACTGGCACAAAAACAGACACATAGACCAATGGAACAGAATAGAGAACCCGGAAATGGACCCTCGGCTCTTTGGGCAACTAATATTTGATAAAGCAGGAAAAAACATCCGGTGGGAAAAAGTCTCTTCAATAAATGGTGCTGGGAAAATTGGCCACTACATGTAAAAGAATGAAACTTGACCACTCTCTCACACCATACACAAAGATAAACTCCAAATGATGAAAGACCTCAATGTGAGACAGGAATCCATCAAAATCCTAGCAGAGAACATAGGCTGGAACCTCTTTAACATTGGGCACAGCAACTTTTTTCATGACACATCTCCAATGGCAAGAGAAACAAAAGCAAAAATGAACTTGTGGGACTTCATCAAGATAGAAAGCTTCTGCATAGCCAAGGAAACAGTCAAAAAAATTAAGAGGCAGCCCATGGAATGGGAGAAGATATTTGCATATGACGGTACAGATAAAAGCCTGGTATCCAAGATCTACAATATATGCAAGTAATGAATCATGGAACTTTACATCAAAAACTGGGGATGTACTGTATATCGACTAACATAATATAATAAAAAATGTTATTATTTAAAAAAAGAGCTTCTCAAACTTAATACACAGGAAACAAATAAATCAAATATGGGCAGAAGATATGAACAGACACTGTTCCAATGAAGACATACAAATGGCTAAGAGACACATGAAAAAATGTTCAAAATCATTAGCCATCAGGGAAATTCAAATCAAAACCACATTGAGATACCACCTTATGCCTGTTAGAATGGCAAAAATTGACAAGGCAGAAAACAAGAAATGTTGGAGAGGATATGGAGAAAGGAGATCCCTCTCACACTGTTGGTGGGAATGCAAGTTGGTAGAGCCACTTTGGAAAACTGTGTGGAGGTCCCTTGAAAAGTTAAAATTGAGCTACCCTGTGATCCAGCAATTGCCCTACTGGTTATTTACCCCAAAGATAGAGACATAGTGAAGAGAAGGGCCATATGCACCCCAATGTTTATATCAGTATTGTCCACAATAGCTGAGTTGTGAAAGGAGCCAAGATGCCCTTCAAGAGACGATTGGATTAAGAAGCTGTGGTCCATATATACAATGGAATATTACTCAGCTATCAGAAAGAACGATTTCTCAACATTTGTTGCAACATGGATGGCACTGGAGGAGAAAATGCTAAGTGAAATAAGTCAAGCAGAGAAAGACAATTATCATATGGTTTCTCTCATCTATTGAACATAAGAACTAGGAGGATCAGTAGGAGAAGAAAGGGATAAAGAAATGGAGGGTGATCAGAGGGGGGAGTGAAGCATGGGAGACTGTGGACTCTGAGAAACAAACTGAGGGCTTCAGAGGGGAGAGGGTGGGGGAATGGGATAGGCTGGTGATGGGTAGTAAGAAGGGCACGTATTGCATGGTGCACTGGGTGTTATATGCAACTAATGAATCATCCAACTTTACATCAGAAACCAGGGATGTACTGTATGGTGACTAGCATAATATAATAAAAAATTATTAAAAAAGAAACTTTGTTGTATTTGCCAGCCTTTAAAGAAAAAAAAAGAATTCACCTGGAAAGCCATGTCCCTGGGTTCTGTTACTTGGGAGGTTTTTTATTTACTGCATCAATTTCCTTGCTGGTTATGGGTCTAATCAGGTTTTGTATTTCTTCCTGTTTCAGTCTGGATAATTTATGTTTCTAGGAACGCATCCTTTTCTTCCAGATTGCCTAATTTTTTGGCATATAGTTTCTTTATATTCTTATAATTGTTTGTATGTCTTTGGTGTTGGTTGTGATCTTTTCTCTTTCATTCATGATCTTGCTAGTTTGCCTTTATCTTTTTTTTTTTTTTTTTTGATGTCTGTCTATGGGTGTTATTAATTCTTTCAAAGAATCAGCTTCTGATTTCACTGATCTGTTCTGTTTTTTTTAATTTCCTTATCATTGATTTCTGCTCTAATATTTATTAGTTCTCTTTTCCTGCTGGTTTTATGCTGTATTTGCCGTTCTTTCTCTAGCTTCTTTAATTGTGAGCTTAGCTTGTATACGTGAGACTTCTCTTGTTTGTTGAGAAAGGTCTGTATTGCTATGTACTTCCCTCTAGGACTGTATTTGCTGCATACCAAAGATTGTGAGCAGTTGTATTTTAATTTTCATTTGTTTCCATGAATAAAAAAATAAATTTCTTGGTTGACCCATTCATAATCTTTAGTAGAATGCTCTTTTTTTTTTTAAAGATTTTATTTATTCATTCGACAGAGATAGAGACAGCCAGCGAGAGAGGGAACACAAGCAGGGGGAGTGGGAGAGGAAGAAGCAGGCTCATACCAGAGGAGCCTGATGTGGGGCTCGATCCCATAACGCCGGGATCACGCCCTGAGCCGAAGGCAGACGCTTAACCGCTGTGCCACCCAGGCGCCCCTTTAGTAGAATGCTCTTTAACCTCCATGTACTTGTGTTCCTTCCACATTTTCTCGCGATGAAGTTCAAGTTTTAAAGCACGGTGGTCTGAAAATATGCAGGGAATAATCCCAATCTTTTGGTACTGGTTGAAACCTCATTTGTGACCCAGTATGTGATCTCTTCTGGAGAATGTTCCAGAATGTGTATTCTGCTGCTTTAGGATGACATGCTCTCTCTCTATATCTGTGAAGTCCTTCTGGTCCAGTGTGTCATTCAAAGCCCTTGTTTCCTTGTTGATCTTTTTTTTAATAATATTTTTTTATTATGTTAGTCACCATACAGTACATCCCTGGTTTTTGATGTAAAGTTCCATGATTCATTAGTTGCGTATAACACCCAGTGCACCATGCAATACGTGCCCTCCTTACTACCCATCACCAGCCTATCCCATTCCCCCGCCCCCTCCCCCTCTGAAGCCCTCAGTTTGTTTCTCAGAGTCCATAGTCTCTCATGGTTCATTCTCCCTTCTGTTTACCCCCCTTCCTTTATCCCTTTCTTCTCCTACCGGTCTTCCTACTTCTTATGATCCACAAATGAGTGCTTGTTGATCTTCTGCTTACGTCATATGCCCATTGCTGTGAGAGGGGTGTTAAAGTCCCCTATTATTGTATTACTATCCATGTGTTTCTTTAATTTTGTTATTAATTGGCTTATTAATTGGCTGTTCCAATCTAGGGGCATAAATATTTGCAATTGCTAGATCTTTTGGTGGATGGACCCTTTAATTATGATCTTTCTTTATCACTTATTACATTGTTTGGACTAAAATCTATTTTGTCTGATGTAAGGATGGCTACTCCAGCTTTCTTTGGATATCCATTAGCATGATAAATGGTTCTCCACTCCCTCACTTTTAATCTGGATGTGACTTTGGGTCTAAAATATGTCTCTTATAGACAGCATTTCAATGGGTCTTGTGTTTTTATCCTTTGTGATACCCTCTGTCTTTTGATTGAAGCATTTAGTCCATTTACATTCAGAGAAATTATTGAAAGATATGAAGTTAGTGCCATTGTATTACATATAAAGTTGCTGTTTCTCTAGATAATCTTTCCTTTCTGGTCTTTGTTACTTTTGGACTCTCTCTTCACTTGAAGGATCTCCGTTAATATTTCTTGCAGGGCTGGTTTAGTGATCACAATTTTTTTCAATTTCTATTTGTCCTGGAATCTCTTTATCTCTCCTTCCATTCTGAATGACAGCCTTGCTGGATAAAATATTTTTGGCTGCATATTTTTCCCGTTTAGCATGTTGAATATATCATGCCAGTCCATTCTGGCCTGCCAGGTCTGTGGGTAGGTCTGCTGCCAGGCTTATGTTTCTACCCTTGTAGGTTAAGGACCTGTTGTCCCAAGCTGCTTTCAGGATTTTCTGTTTGTCTCTGAAATTTGCAAGCTTCACTATTATATGTTGACCCAGTTTTATTGATTTTTGAGGGGGGTTCTCTGTGCTTCCTGGACTTGAATGCCTGTTTCCTTTCACCGATTAGGGAAGTTTGCCTCTATATTTTGCTCAAATAAACCTTCTGCCCCCTTGCTGTCTCTTCTTCCTCTGGGACCCCAATTACTGTAATATTGTTTTGCTCTGTGGTGTCACTTATCTCTCGAATTCCTCCCTCATGATTCAATAGTTGTTTATCTCTCTTTTTCTCAGCTTTTTTATTCTCTATCATTTTGTCTTCTATATCACTGACTCTCTTCTGCCTCATTTATCCTAGCAGTTAGAGCCTCCATTTTGGATTGCATCTCAATAATGCCTTTTTTGATTTCAGCCTTATTATATTTTAATTCCTTTTTTTCTCCAGAAAGAGATTTTCTGGTGTCTTCTATGATTTTTTCAAGTCCCCTGATATCTTTGCTATCACTGTAGTTCTGTTTTATTATCAAATTCTAGTTCTGTCATCTTACTTATATCCATATTGATTAAGTCCCTGGCAGTGAGTACTGCCTCTTGTTGTCTTTTTTGTTGAGTTCTTCTGCGTTGTCATTATGTCCAGAGAAGAATAGATGAAAGAGAATGGAAAAGATAAAAATAGCAACAATGACCCCAGGAAAATATACACTAAAGAAATCAGAAGAGATCAGAAACCAAAAAAAAAAAAAAAAGAATAAAATCAAACAGGTGAACAGAACAGAAAAATAAACTTGATTCTGGGTGTATTTTGATCTCTTTGTCAGAAGAAACTAGATCCCAAATTTGTAAAGAAAGAAAAACATATATGTGTGTGTGTGTATATATATATATATGAAATTGAAAACAAAGCAATCCAAAAATGATAAATATATATAAGATGTAAATGTAAAAATATAAATTAAAAAATTCCTAAAAAAGAGTTGATAAAATAAATTAGGTGAAAAGGAAAAAATTTAAAACTGAAAGACTAAAGAATGAGAAAAACCCATGAATTCTACATACTGTTTTCTCTTACCGCTGGAATTTTGCAGTTCGTATGATCAGTAAACTTGGTATTAGTCAGATGTTCTTGCTGATATTCTGAGGGAGGGGCCTGTTGCACTGATTCTCATGTGTCTTTGCTTGGGTGATATTGTGCCCCCTTAGCAAGGGAGCTGGGCTCAGTATAAATGGCTCTGGATTGCTCTATGTGGGTTTTGTTCCCTGAAGGCTTCAGCACTGATTTGGCAGAAGAAAATAAAAATTGTGGTGACCCGATCTCCAGCCTTGGAGCTGAAAGCTTGCACCCCCGCCCCACTCCCCAGTATGCCCTCAGGGGAAAGCTATCAATCACTCTTGTCTCCCTGGTTTCTGTCTGCAGTGCTCACTTAGCCTGTGATGAAACATTTTTATCTCATGCATTGCAACACCCTTTTGAATATCCAAACTTTACAGACTCCTGTGGTGCTCACCCACGCCACTCCTCCCAGGGCAGGGAGGGAGGTTGCACCACAGTTCTGCCTTTTTCTTGGGTCCCTGCTTTGAGAGTGGTCCCCCAACCATGCAGCCATTCAGGGATTATGGCAACACCAAGCAGAAAACCCACTCCTGGGCTTGCTGTTTGCAGCCAGGTTCCCCGAGCCAATGCTTGGGAACTCTGACACACTCAGGCACCCTGTTCTTTCTGTGACCTTGGGGTTCCTGAGACCATATCATCCCACCTGGGATTCTGCCCTACTTTCCCACCTGAGCACCTTTCAAGCAGGGACATCCCCCACTGGAACAGACTTCTAAAAGTTCTGATTTTACACTCCGCTGCTTCTATTACTTTCCGTTAGCCAGCTTACGGAGACTCCCTACCCCTGAGGTTTATCTTCCCATACATCGCCTTGGATTCTCTTCTCTGCACCTCCTACCTTGCAAAAAATGGTCACTTTTCTATTTGTAGAATTGCAGCAATTCTTTCCTTAGGTCTTTAGTTGAGTTCTCAGGTGTTCAGAATGATGTGATGAGCACTGGGTGTTATACTGAACTGATGAATCATTGAACACTGTATCAAACACCAATGATGTACTATACCTTGGCTAATTGAATTTAAATAAAAAAAGAATGATTTGATAGCTATCTAGCTGAATTCCAAGGACTGGATGAAATTAGGGTCCTCTACTCCTCTGCCATCTTACCTCTGTGTCTCTGGATGAAGTTAAAGCAGAGAGACTTTGTAAGTTTTTTCAGTTGTTTCTGGATTAGGGGCGACATTGTATACCAGAGGTGATATTTGAAATGATTTCTCTGCAGAAGTAGGCCTGATCACTTGAAAAATAATAAAGTAGGAGAAATTTGTGTTTGAAATCCTCTTGCAATCTTTTACTTTTTATCTTTGTCTTTTATTTCTTCCGAACATCTCTTTTAGATGCCCATTCTTTGTCACTTTCTGGTTGTAAGTGATTCTCCCATTATTTAGATTAGGGTTTGGCAAACTGTTTCTGAAAAAGGCCAGAGAGTAAATATTTTAGGCTTTGTGAGCCATACAGTCTCTGTTGCAACCATTCAACTCTGCTCTTGTAGCACAAAAACAGCCACAGACAATACATGAATGATTGAGTGTGGCTGTGTTCTGTTAAATTTATTTGCAGAAACAGGGTTAGATTTGGCTTGTGGGCTGTAGTTTGTCAACCACTGATACAGATGTCAACTAAGAAAAGCTTAGTGGCTGTTTTCCCAAGTTACCCATATTTTTTCCCTCTGAGGTGATGGATAGATGAAGACTTGATCCAACAACCAAAAATCTTTCTGATGCTTGTCCTATCATGAATTAATAATGTGTCAATTAACTATGAATGTTTCATTTCTGTTATGCTGTTGAATTTTTTTCTTTCTAGGAGAGAAACTGCTTATCTTCTGGTTTACATGAAGATTGAGTCCTAATGGATGTACCCTAAACCTTCAGAGATTGACAATTTCATTTTCCTTTCTATTCCCTGGATCTGCTGACTCCTTCAAGAGATTTTGCAGTGAGAAGCCTCATTTTCAAATTGTGGAGTTAAACTATTTATATTCAGGGGTACTTATCAAAATATTTAACAGTAACTTTGCAGGGGTCTTGATCAGTCAGAATAGATACTTCCACAGGTGGACCCTGGTCATATGGCCGGGGCAAGGACCTGAGTGCTCCCTGCTGTGGAAGACATTAATTATTTAGGTAGGGGAATGTGGGAGTCCAGGTGCTCCTAGGGGAGGAGAAGCCAGGCCAACAATGGTAGTGAGAGGCATTCAAGTGGCAAGGGGCAGTGGTAGGGAAGTATTTCGGTATTTTATAGCTAGTGTGACAGTACTGGTATGTACTGGCAGAATATGATTTTTGTTTATAATTTAAAACATTTTTAGAACCCATATCAGTTCTATAAAAGTCAAGTGTTTTGTCAGTTATTATGTATTGATCACCTACTCTCCATAAGATAGTGTGCTAGGCACCATCATGAATAAAGTTCTTTTTCTCAAAAGGAATTTGCAGTTTAATGGGGGGGGTTAAAAATACATAAAATACTGAGGATTTGTGCTACAGGAATTAAAGGATAGTGAAATTCTTCTATTGTGGGGACATGGGAGAAGCCATAAAGCTGAAAGGGGGGTTAAGATGGAGGATAGTCCATTTACATGGGTAAGCATACACAATGGCATGGCTGAAAAAGAGAAGGCTCAACGTTCAAAGATTATCCACCAACTTGGCTTCCCTCTACCAAGGAAGCAGTGGAGATTGACAAGGCTGGATGGTAGCTGGCGCTCAGAATGTGGAAGGTCTTGAGCTACTAAGAAGTTTGGATCTAATTTCATAGATAATGAGGAACTGTTGAAGGGTTTCAAAAAGGAAAGAAACTTTTAGTGGTGTTTTTGGTAAAATGAATCTGCTGGGGGCTGGCAACATGAATTAGAGACAGAGATGGTAGTGTAAATAGAAAAGTGTTCATAGTCACTAGAGCCATTTTGGAGGAAGAATGGATGTAGACAGTGAGAGAAAAAGGGTCCAGGGGGACTCCAGTACCACCCTGGAAGGTGAGGAGGGTAGGTGTTACTATTCCCATTTTACAAAAGAAGCAATTGAGACATTCATGTGTTTAATGATTTGCTCAAGATTTCATACTTGATAAGTGGCAGGGTCAAAACTTCCAACATAAAATGTGGGTAATTTATTTTTATTGGCAAAAAAATTAGCCATGCAATAATAAATTCTCACTGTAAAATATTCAAACAATATAGAGATATATAGAATTTCTTCCTTAGAGCTAATCATTGTTAAACAGGTGTGAATTAGTTTCCTAGCACTGCCACAATAAATTATCACAACATGGGTGGCCTGAAACAACAAATTTTCTCTCTCACAGTTCAAGGAGGCCAGAAGTTCAAAGTAAGGTGTTGGCAAGATTGGTTCCCTCTGGAGCCTCTGAGGGAGAATCTGTTCCATGCTTCTCCCCTAGTTTCTGGAGGTTGCCAGTAGTCCTTGACCTGTAGCTAATGTCACACTCTGTCTCCATCTTCACATGGCCTTCCCTGTATGTCTTCATATGACCTTTGTATAAGTATACCATTCATTGGATTTAGGTCCCACCCAAATCCACTGTGACCACATTTTTACTTGGCTAATTATATCTGTGAAGACTCTATTTTGAAGTAAGGTCTCATTCTCATGTCTAGAAAGACATGAATTTTTGTGGGATACTATTCAGTGCAGTACAAAGTGTGTATGTCACTAAGCTGTTTTCTGTGCATTTGTATACATGTATTACATATGTAAATTTTACATAATAAATTATTCACTTAATGTCTTAGAGAATCTTCTTGGAAAAGTTGTTGCATTTAATTCCGTAGATAAGTGTACTATATTTTTTAGATTCCCATACTGGTGAATGTTAAGGGCATTTCAGTTTCTTCAGTATTTAAGAAATGCAGAGTGAATGACTGCTTTAGACATATTTTTGTGCATGTATAAATGTTTCTGTAGGTACTGAAAAAGGAAATTAGGTCAAGGGCATGGGTATCTAAAAATAGTACTAGATACTGCTAAATTGATTCCAATTGACACCAATAACTTTTGTCAGGCTGCTGCTTCCTTTTTTTTTTTTTTTTTAAGTAGGCTCCATGCCCAGCAATGGAGCCCACCAAGGAGCTTGAAGTCATGACCCTGAGATCAAGACCTGAGCTGAAATTGAGTCAGAAGATTAACAGACTGAGCCCCATAGGCGCTTGTAGGCATCCCCCTCCAAGTTTTAATTTAAATTCCAGTTAACATACAATGTGATATACAAGTTCCCTCCTTAATGCTTATCACACATTTTAACCCATTCCCCCCACCCACTTCCCCTCCAGCAACCCTTGGTTTTTTCTCTATAGTTAAGAATCTGTTTTCTGATTTGCCTCTCTTTTTCCCCTATGTCCCTCTATTTTTCCCCTTAAATTCCACATATGAGTGAAATAATATAGTATTTGTCTTTCGACTTATTTTACTTAGCATGATACTCTGTAGCTCCCTCCACATCACCGCAAATGGCAAGATTCCATTCTTTTTTATGGCTGGGTAAAATTCTCTTGTTTATATATACCCAAATTTCTTTATCCATTCATCAGTTGATGGGCATTTGGATTCTCTATAATTTGGATACTGTTGATAATCCTGCTATAAACATTGGGGGTACATGTCTCCCCTTTGAATCAGTATTTTTGTATTCTTTGCATAAACACCTAGTAGTGTGATTGCTGGGTTGTAGGGTATTTCTATTCTTAACTTTTCCAGGAACCTCCACACCGTTTTCCAGAGTGGTTACATCAGTTTGTATTCCCATGAACAACCTTTCCCTACATCCTTGCCAACCTATATTGTTTCCTATGTTGTTAATTTTAGCATTCTGACAAGTGTGAAGTGATACCTCATTGTAGTTTTGACTTGTATTTCCCTGATGATGAGAGATGTTAAGCATCTTTTCATGTGTCTGTTAGCATTCTGTATTTCTTCTTTGGAAAAATATGTCTATTCATGTCTTCTGCCCATTTTCAAACTGGATGGTTTTTTGGATGTTGAGTTTTATAACTTCTTTATATATTTTGGATACTACCCTTGAAAATGAGATATCTGACAAAGGGTTAGTAACACCAATTACTTTTCAAGTTTTAACTTTTGTCATTCTGAAAAATCTGGATTAAATTTTATCTTTACAGATTAAGACAGTTCAGCTTCTTTCCATGTTTATTGACCATTCATTTTTCTTCTGTGACTTTCTTGTGATGTCCTTTGTCCTTAATGTGTTTGCATTTTTATTTAAAGATTTTCCATTTTATTGTATTATTTTTTAACTGATAAGCATTTTATTTTCATTTGTGTGTGTGTGTGTGTGTAGAATGCAACTTTCTTTTTTAAAATTATGTCCAATTAGCCAACATATAGTACATCATTAGTTCAACGATGCATATTTTAGAGAGAGGAGAGTGAGAACGAGGGGAGGGGAGGGATAGAGGAAGAGAGAGAGAGACAGTCCTCCAGCAGACTTCCTGATGAACACAGCGCCCAATGTGAGGCTCAATACCAGGACCCTGAGATTATGCCCTGAGCTGAAATCAACTTAACCAACTGAGCCACCGAGGCTCCCCAAGTGTATGTTATTTTTATTTTAACTTTGTTCTTCCTAGATTTATTTAAATTCAAGTTAGTTAACATACAGTGTAGTGTTAGTTTCAGGAGTAGAATTTAGTGACTCATCACTTACATATAACACCCAGTGCTCATCACAACAAGTACCCTCCTAAATGCCCATCACTCAATCACCCCATCCTCCCACCCATCTCCCCTGCAGCAACCCTGTTTGTTCTCTCTAGTTAAGAGTCTCTTATGGTTTGCTTCCCTCTCTGTTTTTATCTTATTTTTTCCTTCCCTTCCCCTATGTTCATCTGTTTTGTTTCTAAATATGAGTGAAATCAAATGGTATTTTTCTATCTTTTACTTTCTTCACTTAGCATAAATACTCTCAGTTCCATCCATGTCATTGCAAATAGAAAGATTTCAATCTTTTTGATGGCTGAGTAATATTCAATTGTGTGTGTGTGTGTGTGTGTGTGTGTGTGTGTGTGTGTATCTCACATCTTCTTTATCCATTCATCTGTAGTGGGACATCTGGGCTTTTACCAGATTTTGACTATTGTGGACATTGCTACTATAAACAGTGGGGTGTGTGCCCCTTCGAATCACTATGTTTGTAACCTTTGGATAAATACCTAGTAGTGCAACTTCTGGGTCATAGGATTGTTCTACTTTTAACTTCTTGAGGAACATCCACACTGTTTTCCAGAGTGGCTGTACCAGTTTGCATTCCCACCAACAGTATACAAGGGTTCCCTTTTCTCTGCATCCTCACCAACATCTGTTGCTTCCTGAGTTGTTAATTTTAGCCATTCTGACAGGTGAGAGGTAGAGTCCCATTGTGGTGTTTCAAATTTTATTTATTTATTTTTAATAATATTTTTTATTATATTATGTTAGTCACCATATAGTACACCCCTAGTTTTTGATGTAAAGTTCCATGATTCATTACTTGCGTATAACACCCAGTGCACCATGCAATACATGCCCTCCTTAATACCCATCAAATTTTATTTATTTTTAAGAATTCTTTCTTTAAATTTGATCTAGTTAACATATACTGTATTATTAGTTACCAGGGTAGAATTTAGTGATTCATCATTTGCATATAACAATAGTGCTCATTACATCAAGTGTCCTACTTAATGCCCATCACCCAATTACTTCTTTCCCCCACCCATCCCCCTCCAGCAATCCTAGTCTGCTTCCTAGAGTTCAGTGTCTCTTATGGTATGCCTCCCTCTCTATTTTCAGTTTATTTTGTTTTTCCTTCCTTCCCCTATGTTTATCTGTTTCTTAAATTCCACATATGAGTCTCTTATCAATGGGTCTTATTTTGGTTTTATCCATTCTGATACCCTGTGTCTTTCCATTGAGCATTATTCCATTTACATTCAGAGTAATTATTGAGTGATATGAAGTCAGTGCCGTTTTATTAACTGTAAAGTTGCTGTTCCTGTAGATTGCCTCTGTTCCTTTCTGGTCTTTGTTACTTTTGGACTCTCTCTTTGTTCAAAGGATCCTCTGAAATATTTCTTGCAGGGCTGGTTTAGTGTTCACAAATTCCTTTAGTTTTTGTTTGTCCTGGAGACTCTCTCTCCTATTCTGAATGACAGCCTTGCTGAATAAACTATTCTTGGCTGCATATTTTTCCCCTTTTGCATGTTGAATATATCATGCCAGTCTTTTCAGGCTTGCTAGGTCTCTGTGGACAGGTCTGCTGCCAGCCTTATGTTTCTACCCTTGTAGGTTAAGGACCTGTTGTCCCAAGCTGCTTTCAGGATTTTCTATTTGTCTCTGAAAATTGCAAGCTTCACTATTATAAGTTGAGGTGTTGACATTTTTATTGATTTTGAGGGGGGTTCTCTGTGCTCCCTGGATCTGAATGCTTGTTTCTTTTCATAGATTAGGGAAGTGCTTGGGTATAGTTTGTTCAAATAAACCTGACCCCTCTTCATCTTCTGGGACCTATTATTTGAATATTATTTTGCTTTATAGAATCACTGAATTCTCACAGTCTCCCTTCCTGACTCAGTTGTTGTCTTTCTTCTTCTCAGCTTCCTTATTTATCATCATTTCCTGTATCAATGGCTCTCTTCTGCTTTGTTATCTGTGCTTTTAGATCCTCCATTTGAGACTGCATGTCAGTAATAGCCTTTTTAATTTTGGCCTAAATAGATTTTAGTTCTTTTATTGCTATAGTAAGGGATTCTCCAGTGCCTTCCATGCTTTCTTCAAGTCAGGCTAGTATCTATATAATCATTCAATTCTAGTTCAGACATCTTAGTTATATCCATGTTCATTAAATCCCTGGCAGTGAGTACTACCTCCTTCCTTCTGGGGTGAATTTCTCTTCCTCATCATTTTGCCCAGGAAAGAATAGAAGAAAGAGAGAAAAAGAGAAAAATAACAACAAAAACAGAAAAAGAACAAACCAGAAGAAAACAAAACAAAATAAGAAAAAAAATCAAAGAAGAAACAAAACAGAAAAAAAAACAAAAAAAACTAGATCCTGGGTTTATTTTTGTCTGCTTGTTAAAGGAAACTAGATCCAAAAATAGGAAAGAAAAGATATATATACAAAAATAAAATACAATGAAAAGAAACAAAAAATTTTAAAAATATGTATGTATAATGCATATATAAAAATAAAAGTTAAAGAATCAAAAAGAAAAAATAAAATTCCTGAAAAAAACTGAAAGACTAAACTACATACAGAAGAATGAAACTGGACCACTTTCTTACACCATACATGAAAATAAACTCAAAATGGGGAAAAGTTAACATGGCAGACTATTAGAGGGATCCTGAACTTACCACATCCTTTGAATACAACTAGATCAACATTCTACTACTTTATATTATTTATTTAATTTTAAGTTCATGTCTTTTATTTTTTTAATTTTTTATTATAATAATATTTTTTTATTATATTATGTTAGTCACCATACAGTACATCCCTGGTTTTTGATGCAAAGTTCCACGATTCATTAGTTGCGTATAACACCCAGTGCACCATGCAATACGCACCCTCCTTACTACCCATCACCAGCCTATCCCATTCCCCCACCCGCCTCCCCTCTGAAGCCCTCAGTTTGTTTCCCAGAGTCCATAGTCTCTCATGCTTCACTCCCCCCTCTGGTCACCCTCCATTTCTTTATCCCTTTCTTCTCCTACCGATCCTCCTAGTTCTTATGTTCCATAGATGAGAGAAACCATATGATAATTGTCTTTCTCTGCTTGACTTATTTCACTTAGCATTATCTCCTCCAGTGCCATCCATGTTGTAGCAAATGTTGAGAACTCGTTCTTTTTGAAGCTGAGTAATATTCCATTGTATATATGGACCACATCTTCTTAATCCAGTCATCTGTTGAAGGGCATTTTGGTTCCTTCCACGATTTAGCTATTGTGGACAAAGCTGCTATGAACATTGGGGTGTGTGTGGCCCTTCTCTTCACTACGTCTGTATCTTTGGGGTAAATACCCAGTAGTGCAATGGCTGGGCCATAGGGTAGCTCAATTTTTAACTTTTTAAGGGACCTCCACACTGTTTTCCAGATATTTTAAACAACTAAGAAGGGGATCAGCGGAGTAAAGAAACAATCTGCAGTTTGAGCAAGAGAATTTGGCAGAAGCGAGGTTCAGAGCCCCGGATTGGGGGATTAGGAAGCTTTGTGGTCAGGAAGAGGAGGAAGCCCAGTTCTCAAAGCAAAGTCAGGAAGAGAGAGAAAGTTGGAAAGAGCCCAATGGGTTGCAACTACAAAATAAGCCACAGGGAGATTCCCCTGGCTCACTCGGAGAGATTGCTCCCCTTCTTGGAGGGCATTTGGAAGAGTGTATTTAGCCTCTCTAAAGACAAAAGGTCAGCTAGAGAGTCATTGAGTGGAACTCAGCAGCGGGTCAGAGGGGTGTGCAGAGGGCAAAAAAACTCACATTTTTGCTGTCTACTACAATAAGCTTAGACCTCTGTGTGTGTGCCAAGCAGCCACTTTTTTGGGGCTTAATTGAATAGAGTGTAGAGACCAGAGGAGATTGCAGATAACCTGGCTGCTATTTTTTTTGCTGGGAGCCACAGTAGGCTTAAACCTTTGTGTGCACACTGAGCAGCTGCTTTTCTGTAGCTAAACTGAGCAGAATGTAGAGACTCAAACAGATTGTGGATAACCTGGCCACTGCTTTTTACTGTCTGCCACAATATATCCAAGCCTCTGTGACAGTTTTGCTGGGACAAATGGGAGTAGGGGACTGAGTCTAGTGCAGATGACTGATAGCATGGCTCCATCTTGTCACTGAGTGTCACAATAAATTCTAGCCTCTGTGTGTGCACTGTGCAACAGCTTTTTGGGGATAGAACAGTACTGGGCACACCTCAAGCCTCCCTAAGCTTCCCTAAGCCCCCCTTCCTGGGGACAGGAGTGGGCATGCACCTAACCAGGCCCTTTAAAACTTGAAGTTTTGAATCCCAGCCACTGGCCAGAGATAAAATACAGGAGATCTGTGGCTCTGAGTGTGCCAATGACCTGGGCACAGACAAGTTAGGGTAGGGAACTGACAAGGGCCTGGGTCACAGGAGATTTCTAGCTTTTTTACGAGGGCCTCTTTAGCAGCAGCTGCCAGGAATTCCACTCCCCAGGGACAAGAGGGTACAACGACTCCATATTCTACCTCCTCCACCTCCTCATCCTCCTCCCGCCCACCAGCACAGTCTGACTCCAGAGAGAAACGCAGCGTTTCCAGTGGAGGCTGGAGTCCCCTACACTAAACCTCACACCCTGACCTAGCAGGAGCATCTTTAGAAGGAAAAAGTCAGTTTGTGAGCCAGCCCAGCAGGTCTCTCCCTCAGAAGACCATACAGGCCCCCGCATCTACCAAGTCTACTGATTAAAGAAAAATCCAAAACATCAGCTTCTGGCTTAAATTCACAAATCAAAGCACACCCACTTAAGGCCCAAACACTCCGGATACAAGCAAGGAGGAACTCTGTAGATTAAAGACAAGTGGGAAAGAGCAGCCTAAACACAATAGCAGAGTATAGCACAAAAATGCTATGTCCTGAAGTTATTGTTGTTGTTGTTGTTGTTGTTGTTGCTGCTCTTATTCTTTTTTTTCTTTCTTCCTTTCTTTTCTGGACACAATGACTAGAAGGAGAAATTCACAGCAAAGAAAGAACTGGAAGTAGTACTCTCTGCCAAGTATATAATTAATATGGATATAAGTAAGATGTTAGAATTCAAAACAATTATAAAGATACTAGCTGGGCTTGAAAAAAGCATAGAAGACACTAGAGAATCCCTTATTGTAGAAATAAAAGAACTAAAATCTAATCAGGCCAAAGTGAAAAATGCTATTACTGAGATGCAGTAAAAAATTGGGAGGCCCTGTCTGCTAGGATTAAAGAGGCAGATGAGAGAGTCAGTTATATAGAAAACAAAATAATGGAAAATAAGGAAGCTGAGAAAAAGAAAAACGACTACTGGATCATGAGGGGAGACTTCAAGAAATCACTGATACCATAAACCCCAATAATATTAGAATAATAAGGTTCCCAGAAGATCAGGAAAGAGAGAGGGATAGAAAGTTTATTTGAACAAATTGTAGCTGTGAACTTCCCTAATCTGGGAAAGGAAACAGGCATTCAAGTACAAGAGACACAGAGAACCCCCCTCAAAATCAATAAAAATAAGTCAACACCCCAACCTATTAGGGAAGTTTGCAAATTTTAGAGACAAACAGAAAATCCTGAGAGCAGCTCAGTGCAACACGTCCTTAACCTACCTATAAGGGTAGAAACATAGGTTGAGGGGGGAGGCAAGATGGTGGCAGAACAGGGGACCTCGTTTTATCTGGTTCCTCATATTTAGATGGGTATTTATCAAACTTCTCAACACACACGAACTCAGCCTTGATGTAAGAAAATATATCGAGAACTCTAAAAGCAGAAAAATAAGTGCTTTTTGCAAGGTAAGAAGTGCTGAATTGTGAATCTCGGGGGGAATATTGGGAGCTAAATGGAGGGGCGAAGGAGCCTCCATTAACTGGCTACCAGAAAGTCATATAACACCAGACTGCAAAATTGGAAAGCTTAGAAATCCACTCCAGTGAGAGACACCCTTTTCTGAAAGGGGAAGAGGGGATGAAAAGGGCAGAATTCTAGGTGTATCTTTGTGGTCTTAGGATCCCAGGAGACACAGAAAGAACAGGGGTATCTAATCCAATAGAGTGCCCAGGCAGTGGAGCAGGGAAATTGGTCAAGGTCAGTGCACCCAGAAGGGACTCTCAGCTCCAGTTGCCATAAACTGCAAGCTGGGCTGGTAGGGAGACAGCACGTGGCCTGAGCACCCTGAAGAGGACTGGAACATTTGGGCCATTTAACATCCCTTGGGAGAGATGAAACGGCTGTGCCCACAACTGCACAAAAGCTCTCAGGGTGGTGGTGGCCCCAGAAAGGACAACGGGATGACACCTAGCTGTGATGTGGGAACAAGGGAGCAGGATGCAGGCACGAGCCCACAGTCGCTCACAGTCACAAAGACACAAAGTGAAGTGTCACTGGCAGGCCACAGGGACTCCCCTCAAGAGAATTGCTATGGGGGTGAATAGCAGGAGTTGCATATTTGGGGAACACAGAAATGGAGGCAATTTGACCAGGTAGGTTTATTGAAGAAGAGGGATGGTGATCTTGTAGCTCTGGGCCAGAGATCCTGGCATGGCCATTTTTGTTCTGACCCTCTGAAGAGCTGTGGAGAGAGACCAGGGACCAAAGGCCAAACAGACAACCAGCTCACCTTGAGCCCATCCCCATGATAAGGGGGCAACTCTGGCAGGCAAAGAAACCTGAGAAGCAAGAGAGCAGGCCCCTCCCCCACAAATCAGACTGGAAGAACATGTGAATGACAAGCTTATATATCCCACAAGACTGTAAAACTCCAGGAAAATAGTATATTGAGCTCCAGGTGTTTCCTCACAACTCATTTTCCTTCAGTCTAAAATTTTACATTTCCTTTTTTAAAAAACCCTTTTCCCTTTGCAAATAGATTTTTATTTTACCTACTTATGTTTTTAAGTCACTTTTAAACCTTTTTTCACATCCACATTTTATAGATTTATGACTCATTCTAGTCCTTTTTTCACTCTATTAAATTTTATATATATATTTTTTTTGTTTTGGTTTGGTTTTTTTTTTTTTTTTTTTTGCATTTTTGGGATGTAGGGTCCTCTAACACAGAGACCTAAATTCAATCAGGTACAAGTAGATCACCCTGCTTTGTCCACCCTGTGAGATTATAGTCTATCTCCCCTCACCCCCTTTTTTACTGTTTTGTTCCATATTGGCTTTGTTTGTATTTAGGTGATGGCTTCCAAACACCAGATTTTTTCTAGGGTGCATTTTCTTGGGTTGTGTTCATATTTTGGACTCTGTTAATTCGTTCACCCATCCTTCCTTAGGCAGAATGACTAGAAGGAGGAAGTCACTATAAAAGAAGGCACCAGAGGCAATGTTTTCTACCACAGAGCTAAGCGATATGGATATAAGAAAGATATCAGAGATAGCATTCAGGATAGTGATTATAAAGTTAATAGCTCACTTGAAAAAACTACATGGCAATACAGAATCCCTGAGGGTGTAAATGAGATCTAATCAAGCCAAACTTAAAAATGCTATGAATGAGATGCAGTCTAAATTGGATGTTCTAACAGCAAGGGTTAATGAAGCAGAAGAGAGAATAAGTGACCTAGAGGAGAGGCTGATGGACAGGAAGGAAATTGAGGAAAAGAGAAAAACAACTAATAGCCCATGAAGAAAGGCTTTGAGAATTTAATGATGCATTGAAAAGAACTAGCGTGGGAATTATTGGGGTGCTTGAGGGGGTGGAGAGAGAGAGAGAGAGAGGGCCAGAAAGTACATTTGAGCAAATCATGGCTGAGAACTTCCCTAATCTGAGGAAGGAAACAAGCATTCACGTCCAAGAGGCAGAGAGGACCCCCCCAATCAATAAAAATAGATCAACACTCCCAACATATGATAGTGAAGCTTGCAAATCTCAGAGCCAAAGAAACTTTCCTGAGAGCAGCTAGGAAAAGGAGGTTCCTTACTTATGGAGTGAGGAACATCAGAATAACCTCAGACCTATCCACAGAAACCTGGCAGGCCAGAAAGAGCTAGAGAGATATAGTGAGGGCACTAAATGAGAAGAACATGCAGCCTAGAATATTTTATCCAGCAGGGTTGTTATTCAGAATGGAAGGAGAGATAAAGAGCTTGCAGGACAGACAGAAACTGAAAGAATATGTGACCACCAAGCCAGTCCTGCAAGAAATACTAAAGGGGGTACTGAAAGAGAAGAGAGACCTTAAGAGTCATATAGACCAGAAAGAAACGGTAACAATCTACAGAAACAGGACTTTACAGGTAATACAATGGCACTGAATTCGTATCTTGTAACTACTGTTACTCTGAATGTAAATGGACTGAATGCTCCAACCAAAAGACTCGGAGTATTATTTTGGATAAAAAGAAAGACCCGTTTTGAACAAAAAGACACCTTCCTATTGAAAGGTGAGGGAAAGCTGCTGCTATGAACATTGGGGTACATGTACCCCTTCTTTTCACTACATCTGTATCTTTGGGGTTAAATACCTAGTAGTGCAATTGCTGGGTAGCTCTATTTTTAACTTTTTGGGGAACCTTCATATTGTTTTTCAGAGTAGGTGTACCAGCTTGCATTCCCACCAACAGTGTAAGAGGGTTCCCCTTCACATTCTTGTCAACATTTGTTGTCTCCTGTCTTGTTAATTTTTGCCTTTCTAACTGGTGTAAGGTGGTACCTGATGAGGTTGGGGAATATAGGTGAGGTTCAGTGGGGTGGAGTCAGAGCCGACGACCAAGAAAGAATTCTTGAGGCATCTTTGGTGCAAAATTGGTGGTTTATTAAAGCACAGGGACAGGACCCGTGGGCAGAAAGAGCTGCTGCCCCAGGTAGTGAGGGGTGGTTGGTTATATACCATGGGGTTGGGGGAGATGAGGAAAAAGGGAGGCTGAGAAAACACTTTCATATGTCAAAGAAGACTCACAGGACACTGGAGGCCCCACGACCATCAAGCCAAGGCTGTCCACACTATCACTGTGTCCTTATCAATGAGCTGCAGTTACTTTCATATGTCAAAGAAGACTCGCAGGATATTGGAGGCCCCGCTATTGTCAAGCCAAGGCTGTTTACACTATCACTGTGTCCCTATCAATGAGCTGCAGGTCCTTTCCTTAGTTTTAGGGCAACCAGGAGTGCAGAGGAATGTTGCATACATGGAGGTGGGGTTGCAGGGTGTCAGCTTTTGCTTTGTCTTCAGCCAGCCGTCTATTCCCTCATCAGTACCACTCACTTTTTAAAAACTATACTTAAAATTTTTAGGGGGAGGAGTTAAGATGGCGGAGGAGTAGGGGTCCCCTTTTTCAGCTGGTTTCCTGAGTCGAGCTGGATAGGTACCAGACCATCCTGAAAACCCACTGAATCAGTCTGAGATGCAGGAAGATACATAAAGATCTCTACAAATGAACATCTCCAGCGTGGAGTTTTGAGGCATGAAACGGGGAGCTGTGAATCCATGCAGAGATATCAGAAGATAAATGGAAGGGGGAGGGAGCCATGCACTCAGGCGCCGGGAAGCAATAGTCACCTGCACTGTGGAGTGGGCCGGACTCACGGACCGACACCCATGAGAGAGCAGACTGAGACCGTGAGCCTGGGAATGTGCAAATGACCAGACTGAAAACCGGAGCTCTGGTGTGCTCACTTGAACTAGACTGAAGCCGAGAGCTTGGGAGTGCTCGTGCGACCTGAATGAAAACCGGAGCTCCGGAGCACTCACTGGAACTGGACTGATACTGGGATTTGGGAGCACACGCGTGCAACCACACTGAAAACAGGCGCTCCGGAATGCGCACAAACCACACTGAAACAGAGAGCTCAGGAGCGCACGCAGGAACCAGGGGCGGCTGGTGTTAGAAACACAAAGGACAGAGACAGGCCAGCCCTGGAAGTGAGGGCTGGGACGCAGGCTTTGGGGTGCACAACCCAGGACGCTGCAGGGTTTTTAGCAGCACCAACAGAAACAGAGTTAAAGAGTGCTAAGTGGAGAGTGGACTGCAATCTCTCTGTTCTGAGACAGAGACTGGGATTCTGCCACTGCTGCTATGACTCTCAGAAGAGCCACAGAAAACCGCCAGGGAAAGCCACCAGAGAACAAAAGCCCGGAAATACCAGATCACATTGTGCCCATCTCCATCCCCCCTCGCAGGGGACAGGGAGACTCTACCCTAACAGAGTTGACTGAATATCAGCGTGGCAGGCCCCTCCCCCAGAAGGCAGTCTAAAAAATCAAGAAGCCCACATCCCTAAGGTCCCTATAAAGCAAGTTCACACTGCCTGGGTCCTGGTCAATAATTTGGGCTCTGGGCAACCCCGCAACCTCTCCTCATCAAAATGACAAGAAGGAGAAATCCCCACCCCCAAGCAAAGAAAAGATAATGAGTCTGTGGCCTCTGCCATAGAACTGATGGATATGGATATAACCAAATTGTCCAAAATGGATTTCAGAGTAACAATGGTTAAGATGATGTGTAGGCTTGAAAAAAAATAACGAAAACATTAATGAGAATATAGATTCTCTAAGGGCAGAAATGAGAGCGAATTTGGGAGAAATAAAAATGCTATAAATCAAATGCAGTCAAAACTAGATGCTCTGATGGCCAGGGTAAATGAAGCAGAAGAACGAATTAGTGAATTGGAGGATGGGATGGTAGAAAAGAAAGTTAAAACAGAAACATGGCTCAAAAAAATCCAAATCTTCTCAATAGTGTATACATTTCTTGAGTTGATGGAAGGATTTTTATAGGCATTTTATGCTATTCTTTCCTTAGTAAATGCTAAATTTCATCATGCAGGGGAAAGAGATTTTTGTTTTTGTTGGTATATGGTTTAATATGTACTTGTACTCCCTGTGTGGTGGCTCCGATTTAATTGGTGTTTAGAATAAAGCTCACTACTGATATGTTTCATTAAAAAAAAAAACCCAATCTCAAGAATGTAGATTACAGGAGATTACTGACTCAATGAAATGTTCCAATGTCAGGATCATCGGACCCCCAAGGGGGTGGAGAAAGAGAGAGGTCTAGAAGAGATATTTGAACAAATTGTAGCTGAGAACTTCCCTAATCTGACAAAGGAAACAGGCATTCGTGTCCAAGAGGCACAGAGGACCCCTCCCAAGTTTAACCACGACAAACCTATGCCAAGTCTCATCATAGTGCAATTCGCAAATATTAGATCCAAGGATACAGTATCGAAAGCGGCCAGGACGAAGAAATTTCTCACGTACCAACGCAAAAATATCAGGATTACGTCAGACCTGTCTACACAGACCTGGAATGAGAGAAAGGGTTGGCACAGCATTTTTAAAGCTCTACCCGAGAAAAACATGCAGCCAAGGATCCTTTATCCAGCAATGCTGTCATTCAGAATTGATGGAGAGACAAGGACCTTCCAAGACAACCAGTCACTGACCAATTTTGTAACCATGAAACCAGCCCTACAGGAGACACTAAGGGGGGTTCTATTAAAGTAAAAAGGCCCCAAGAGTGATACAGAACAGAAAGTCACAATCTATAGAAACAAAGACTTTACAGGCAACATGACATCATTAAAATCATATCTCTCAATAATCACTCTCAATGTGAATGGCTTAAATGCTCCCATAATGACACAGGGTTGCAGATTGGATAAAAAACATGACTAATCCATTTGCTGTCTACAAGAGACTCATTTTGAACCTAAAGATACATCCTGACTGAAAGTAAAGGGATGGAAAACCATTTTTCATGCCAATGGACCTCAAAAGAAAGCTGGGGTAGCAATTCTCATATCAGACAGATTGGATTTTAAACTAAAGACTGTAGTTAGAGATACAAAAGGACACTATATTATTCTTAAAGGATGTATCCAACAAGTGAATATGACAATTATAAATATATATGCCCCCAACAGGGGAGCAGCTAGATACACAAGCCAACTCTTAACCAGAATAAAGAGACATATAGATAAAAATATGTTAATAGTAGGGGACCTCAACACTCCACTATCAGAAATAGAACACCTAAGCAGAAAATCGACAAAGAAACAAGAGCTTTGAATGCCATACTCGACGAGTTGGACCTCATAGATATATATAGAACACTACACCCCAAAACCAAACAATACTCATTCTATTCTAATGCCCATGGAACATTCTCAAGAATAGACCATGTTCTGGGTCACAAAACAGGTCTCAACCGATACCAAAAGACTGAAATTATTCCCTGCATATTCTCAGACCACAACACTCAGAAATTGGAACACAACCACAAGGAAAATTTTAGAAGAAACTCAAACACTTGGAAACTAAGAACCATCCTGCTCAAGAATGATTGGATAAACCAGGAGATTAAAAATCAATTTAAACAATTTATGGAGACCAACAAGAATGAACACACAATGTTCCCAAACCTATGAGACACTGCAAAGACAGTCTTAAGGGGAAAATACATAGCCATCCAAGCCTCACTCAAAAGAATAGAAAAATCTAAAATGCAGTTTTTATATTCTCACCTCAAGAAGCTGGAACAGCAACAGAACAGGCCTAATCCATGCATGAGAAAGCAGTTGATCAAGATTAGAGCAGAGATCAATGAATTAGAAACCAGGAGCAAAGTAGAGCAGATCAACAGAACTAGAAGCTGTTTCTTTTTTTTTTTTTAATGTTTTTTTTATTATATTATGTTAGTCACCATACAGTGCATCCCTAGTTTTTGATGTAAAGCTGTAGAAGCTTGTTCTTTGAAAGAATAAAAAAGATCGAAGAGCCACTGGCAAGACTTATTCAAAGGAATAGAGAAAGGACCCAAATTAATAAAATTATGAATGAAAAGGGAGAGATCACAACCAACACCAACGAAATGGGAAGGATCATTAGAAACTTTTATCAACAGCTTTATGCCAATAAATTAAGCAACCTGAAAGAGATGGATGCCTTCCTGGAAACCTATAAAGTACCAAGACTGAAAAAGGAAGAAATTGATTTTTTAAACATACCGATTAATTATGAAGAGATTGAAGCAGTGATCAAAAACTTCCTGAAAAACAAGAGTCCAGGGCGTGACAGATACCCCAGGCAATTCTACGAAACATTCAAAGAAGAAATAATACCTATTCTCCTGAAGCTGTTTCAAAAAATGGAAACAGGAAAGCTACCAAACTCATTCTATGAGGCCAATATTACCTTGATCCCCAAACCAGGCAAAGACCCCATGAAAAAGGAGAATTACAGACCAATATCCCTGATGAATATGGATGCCAAAATTCTCAACATGATCCTAGATAATAGGATCCAACAGTACATTAAAAGGATTATCCACCATGACCAAGTGGGATTCATCCCTGGGATGCAAGGGTGGTAAAACATTCACAAAACGATCAGTGTGATAAATCATATCAACAAGAAAAGAGTCAAGAACCATATGATCCTCTTAATAGATAGAGAAAAAGCATTTGACAAAATACAGTATCCTTTCCTGATTAAAACCCTTCAGAGTGTAGGGATAGAGGGTACATTCCTCAATTTCATAAAAACCATCTGTGAAAAGCCTACAGCAAATATCATTCTCAATAGGGAAAAGCTGGAAGCCTTTCCCTTAAGATCAGGAACACGACAAGGATGCCCACTCTCGCCACTATTATTCAACATAGTACTAGAAGTCCTTGCAACAGCAATCAGACAACAAAAAGGGATAAAAGGTATCCAAATCGGCAAAGAAGAATTCAAACTGTGTCTCTTCACAGATGACATGATACTCTACACGGAAAACCCAAAAGAATCCACCCCCAAACTACTAGAAGTTATAGAGCAATTCAGTAACATGGCAGGATACAAAAACAATGCACAGAAATCAGTTGCATTTCTTTTTTTTTATGTATTTATAATGATTTTTTATTATATTATGTTAGTCACCATACAGTACATCCCCAGTTTCCGATGTAAGGCTCGATGATTCATTAGTTGTGTATAACACCCAGTGCACCATGCAATACGTGCCCTCCTTACTACCCATCACCGGCCTATCCCATTCCCCCACCCCCCTCCCCTCTGTGGCCCTCAGTTTGTTTCTCATAGTCCATAGTCTCTCATGTTTCATTCCCCCTTCTGATTAACTCCCCTTTCTTTATCCTTTTCTTCCCCTACTGATCATCCTAGTTCTTATGTTCCATAGATGAGAGAAATCATATGATAGTTGTCTTTCTCTGCTTGACTTATTTCACTTAGCATTATCTCCTCCAGTGCCATCCATGTTGTAGCAAATGTTGAGAACTCGTTCTTTCTGATAGCTAATATTCCATTGTATATATGGACCACAACTTCTTAATCCAATCATCTCTTGAAGGCCATCTCGGCTCCTTCCACGATTTAGCTATTGTGGACAGTGCTGCTATGAACATTGGGGTGCATATGGCCCTTCTCTTTACTATGTCTGTATCTTTGGGGTAAACACCCAGTAGTGCAATGGCTGGATCATAGGGTAGCTGAATTTTTAACTTTTTAAGGGACCTCCACACTGTTTTCCAGAGTGGCTGTACCAACTTGCATTCCCACCAACAATGTAGGAGGGATCCCCTTTCTCCACATCCTCTCCAACAATTGTTGTTTCTTGCCTTGTCTATTTTTGCCATTCTAACTGGATCAGTTGCATTTCTATACACGAATAATGAGACTGAAGAAAGAGAAATTAGGGAATCCATCCCATTTACAATAGCACAAAAAATCATACGTTATCTCGAAATTAAGTTAACCAGAGATGTAAAGGATCTATAGTCTAGAAACTACAAATCACTCTTGAATGACATTGACGAAGACAGAAAAAGATGGGAAAATATTCCATGCTCATGGATCAGAAGAATTAACATAGTTAAAATGTCCATGCTACCCAGAGCAATCTACACTTTCAATGCTATCCCAATCAAAATACCAATGACATTTTTCAATGAACTGGAACTAACAGCCCTTAAATTTGTGTGGAACCAGAAAAATCCCCGAATCACCAAGGAATTGTTGAAAATGAAAAACAAAGCTGGAAGCATCACATTGCCGGATTTCAAGTTGTACTACAAAGCTGTGATCACAAAGACAGCATGGTACTGGCACAAAAACAGACACACAGACCAATGGAACAGAATAGAGAGCCCAGAAATGGACCCTCGGCTCTTTGGGCAACCAATATTTGATAAAGCAGGAGAAAACATCCAGTGGAAAAAAGACAGTCTCTTCAATAAATGGTGCTGGGAAAATTGGACAGCTACATGGAAAAGAATGAATCTTGACCACTCTCTAAACCCATACACAAAGATAAACTCTAAATGGATGAAAGACTTTGATGTGAGACAGGAATCCATCAAAATCCTGGAGTAGAGCATAGGCAGCAACCTCTAGGACATCAGCCACAGCAACCTTTTTCATGACACATCTCCAAAGGCAAGAGAAATAAAAGATAAAATGAACTTGTGGGACTTCATCAAGATAAAACCTTCTGCACAGCCAAGGAAACAGTCAAAAAAACTAAGAGGCAGCCCACGGAATGGGAGTATATATTTGCAAATGATACTACAGATAAATGACTGGTATCCAAGATCTACAAAGAACTTCTCAAACTCAATACACGAGAAACAAATAAACAAATCATAAAATGTGCAGAAGATATGAACAGACACGTTTCCAATGAAGACATACAAATGGCTAACAGACACATGACAATATGTTCAAAATCATTAGCCATCAGGGAAATTCCAATCAAAACCACACTGAGATACCACCTTACGCCAGTTAGAATGGCAAAAATTGACAAGGCAAAAAACAACAATTGTTGGAGAGGGTGTGGAGACAGGGGATCCCTCCTACATTGTTGGTGGGAATGTAAGTTGGTACAGCCACTCTGGAAAACAGTGTGGAGGTCCCTTAAAACTTAAAAATTGAGCTACCCTATGGCCCAGCCATTGCACCACTGGGTATTTACCCCACCGATACAGACATAGTGAAGAGAAGGGCCACACACACCCCAATGTTTATAGCAGCTTTGTCCACAATAGCTAAATCATGGAAGGAGCCGAGATGGCCTTCAAGAGATGATTGGATTAAGAAGTTGTGGTCCATATATACAATGGAATATTACTCAGCTATCGGAAAGAACGAGTTCTCAACATTTGCTACAACATGGATGGGACTGGAGGAGATAATGCTAAGGGGAATAAGTCAAGCAGAGAAAGACAATTATCATATGATTTCTCGCATCTATGGAACATAAGAACTAGGAAGATCGGTAGGAGAAGAAAGGGATAAAGAAGGGGGAGTAATCAGAGGGGGGAATGAAGCATGAGAGACTATGGACTCTGGGAAACAACTGAGGGCTTCAGAGGGGAGGTGGGTGGGGGAATGGGATAGACCGGTGATGGGTAGTAAGGAGGGCACGTATTGCATGGTGCACTGGGTGTTATATGCAACTGATGAATCATCAAACTTTATATCAAAAACCAGGGATGTACTGTATGGTGACTAACATAATAGAATAAAAAATATTATTATATTAAAAAGAATAAATAAAAGATGTATAGACCCTCGTATCCATTTTTTGAGTTGTTAGGTTCAATTAGCCAACATATTATTAGTTTTTGATTCTTGAACTAAGAAATCTTACAGGGTCATCAGCTATTGTATGTGGAAGGAAAAGATCCAGCCCTCCCTAGCTACTAAAGAGCACCCCCAAGTCCCCCTTTCTCAGAGGACTGGTTCACTTCAGTATAATGAATTCGGGCAAACAGCAGAGATAGCCCCTCAGAACTTCTGAGATTTAGAGGTTGAAGGTACTTTCACAGGAAGAGCAACAAGCACTGAAATTGGATGTCTTTAAGAGTAACCTGCCTCTGGATGATGGCTGCCTCTGGATGATGGCTGCCTTTCTACACTTTAAAGGAAGGAGGACTATTTCTTGCTTCTTTTGTTGACCTGGTTTTTAAAATTAAATGAAATTTTTTACCCAATATTTGGAACTTGCAGTTTTCTAGCTCAATCTCTGTAATTGAATCAGCACTAAGTGGGGGAAATCATGTAAAGAGATCAAATCCTGCATGTGGAAGGGACAAGGCCAAGGAAAGATAATTTGCAAAGGGTCTAAGAGCAGGCAGGACTTTCCATCCTGTTTCACTCTAGGTGCTCCAGGTTTACCCTTTACCAAGATGGAATCCTCCTGGTATCCTTGTCAATGATTTCTGAATTTTCTTGGTTGTTTTGTATGTGGACACAGTTAGTATGGTGTACTTTTAAGTCCACAGTTGGGCCTGGTTCATTCAACATATATGCTTACCTATGAACTAGGATTTCCAGCATTCCCGCATTTACTTATGCAGTTCCTTTTAAGGCAGAATTCCATTAAGGTCCCAGCTTCTTGGTTAGATACATGATAGCCACTGCTACTTGGCTGGGACCTGATGGATCAGAGATTGGTTCTCTCTTGCCAGGATAATGGTCCATAGGTACATGTTCTGAAGTCCTTGGTCTCAGACATTCACCAGTTTACACACTCAGTCTCAGTTTGCACAGTTACATAACTTCTTATATTGCTGAGCTTGACCCTATAGATCTTGCAGCCCCTGAGAAAGCTCTCCTTTTTTCCACAATCTAGTGTTTTGGTTATGTCATGTGGTGCATGAACCTTTCCTGTCAGGAGCTTTCAAAGATGACGAATGATAGGAGAGGATTCAGGGGGTTCTGTCAGGGAAATACCACCAAACTGATGACCAGAAGAATCAAATGGCAACAAATACATTCCTATCAATAATTAATTTGAGTGTAAATAGACTGCATGCTCTGAATCAAAGACAAAGGGGAAAGAATGGATTTAAAAATGAGACATTAAAACAACAACAACAAAAACCGAGACTCATTTATATGCTGCCTATTAGAGATGCATTTCAGATCTACAAGACACCTACAGATTGAAAGTGGATAAATATGCAAATGGATGCCAAAAGAAAGCAGTAGGAATACTTAGACAAAACAGACTTTAAAACAAGGAGAGTAGTAAGAGACAAAGAAGGACACTATATAATAGTAATGGAGACAAATGCAACAGGAGGATACAATTTTAAATATTTATGCACCCAACATAGGAGCCCCCAAATACATAAAACAGTTAATAACAAACATAAAGGAGCTAACTGACAATAATAGTATGGGATTTTAGCACCCCACTTACATTAATGGAGAGATGATCCAAACTGAAAACCAACAAGGAAAAAATGACTTTGAATGAAGCACTGGTTTTAACAGAGGTATTAAGAATATTCCATCCTATGGGACACCTGGGTGGCTCAGTCATTCAGTGGCTGCCTTCAGCTCAGGGTGTGATCCAAGGGTCCTGGGATCGAGCCCCACATCAGGCTCCTTTTCTGGGAGCCTGCTTCTTCCTTTCCCACCTCCCCTGCTTGTGTTCCCTCTCTCACTGGCTGTGTCTCTCTCTGTCAAATAAATAAATAAAATCTTAAAAAAAAAGAATATTCCATCCTAAAACAGCAGAATACTCATTCTTTTCAAGTGCACATGGAACATTCTCCAGAATAGACCATATATTAGGCCACAAAACAAGTCTCAACAAATTTAAAAGATTGAAATCGTACCATGCATCTTTTCTGACCACAATGCTATGGAACTAGAAATCAACCACAAGAAAAAAACCTGGAAAGAGCACAAACGTGGAGGTTAAAAAACATGCTACTGAACAATCAGTGAGTGAACCAAGAACTCAAAGAGGAAATAAAATATTACGTGGAAACAAAAATGACAAGACAATGGTCCAAAACCTTGGGGATACAGCAAAAGTGATTCTAAGAGGGCAGGTTACAGTAATACAGGCCTACCTTAAAAAAATCATATAAACAACATAACCTTACACAAAAGGATCTAGAAAAAGAAAAAGAAACAAAACCCCAAACCAGCAGGAAAAAGGAATTAGATGTTGAAATAAATGTTATAGACATAAATTTAAAAAAACCACTGGAACAGATCAATGAAACCAAGATCTGATTCTTTGAAAGATCAACAAAATTGATAAACCTCTAGCCAGCCTCATCAAAGAGAGAGAGAGAGAAAGGGAAAGAGAGGGAGAGACACACAGAGAGAAAAGACTCAAAGAAACAGAATCACAAATGAAAAAGGAGAAATAAGACCAACACTGTAAATATATAAATGACTCTTAACAGAAAATTGTGAAAAACTATATGCCAATGAATTGGACACCCTACAAGAAATGGATAAATTCCTAGAAAGATATAACTTACAAAAACTGAAGCAGGAAGAAAGAGAAAAGTTGAACAGATCAATTACCAGCAAGGAAATTGAATTAGCAATAAAAACTCCCAACAAACAAACATCCAAGACCAGATGACTTCACAGGCAAATTCTACCAAACATTTAAAGGAGTGTTAATACCTATTCTTCTCAAACTATTCAAAAAAAAAATTGAAAAGGAAGGAAAACTTCCAAATTCATTCTATGACGCCACCATTACCCTGATACCAATACTGATAAACACATCACACACAAAAAGATAACTACAAGCCAATATCTCTGATGAATACAGATGCCAACATTCTCAACAAAAAATTAGCAAACAGAATCCAGCAAAACATTTTTTAAAAACCATTCACTACGATCATGTGGAATTTCTCAGGATATAAGGGTGGTTCGATATTCATGAATCAATCGACATGAAACATCACATCAATAAGAGAAAGGATTAAAAAAATCTGATCATCTCAATAGACACAAAGCATTTGACAAAGTACACCCACTGATGAAAAACAGTACTCAACTCAGTAGCTGTGAACATGAGAAAGGCCATATATTGAAAACCCACAGCTAATATCATTTTTTATGGGGAAAAACAACCTTTCCCTATAAGGTCAGGAACAAGACAAGGATGTCCATTTTCACTACTTTCATTCAACCATGGTACTGGAAGTCCTAGCCACAGAAATCAAACAACAAAAAGAAAAAAGGCAACCAAATGAGCAAGGAAGTAGTAAAACTTTCACTGTTTGCAGATGACATGATGGTATTCTATATAGAAAAGTCTGAAAGACTCCACCAGAAATGTATTAGAACTGATAAATGAACTCAGTAAAGTATCAGAATACAAAGTCAATGCACAGTCAGTTGCATTTCTATATACTAATAAGTGGTAGAGGATAAATTAAGAAAACAATCACATTATATCTGCACCAAAAATAATAAGATACCAAGGAATAAATCTAACCAAGGTGAGGTCAGATTTGACCCCTCTGAAAACTATAAAACACCAAGGAAAGAAATTGAACTACACACACACACACACACACACACACACACACACCCCAAACTGATATTTCTAAATGTGTGGACTCAGTATCAATTAAAATACTAAAATGTTTACAACGTAGTAAAAAAAAAGAAAAGCAAAAAACAAAACAGACACTGCTAGGAGCTCACCGCAAGTACACACCCCATGATCAGGAACTTAAGAGTTACCACCTGGCATTGTGAATATCATCACTGGTAACACCCTATAAAAACAAGACCCAGATGAATGCCTTGGCAGTTATGTGTCATTCCTCTCCATCCAAAGGCTACAACTTTCCCTCAGACACACTGAAGAACTGGACTCTGCCAGGGAGGCCATTTCAGTACAACCAAGGGACTAAGCATAAATACAGTTTTCTGACAGCCCAGGCACATTCTGACATAGGCCAATCATCCATGGAAATAATTTTCTAAAAGACGGACAAGTAAGGCTATACTGTATGACTAAAGAGAATGGGAAGTGTTAGGGTACAGGACTATCAAGGCCAGGAGGAAGGCAAGTGTTTCTAGTGAGAACCTGTTTGTATATACTAGCTCATTTTATCCCCCAAATAAAATGTTTGGTCTTTTGGGTATTATCCCTGTTTATTTATATGGCAAGGGAAAAACAGGTAGGCAAAGTAGTGTGGCTGATATCACACATGCAGAAATAGATAGTGTTAGTATCCTAACAATTTAAGTCCCAGTGTTCTGTTTCTAAAGCAGAATGACAAAGCTTAGTCGTGGAGATTAAGTTAAAAGAAGTAAGTCTGGAAAATGCACCTAACAAAATATGGCAGTGTTTACAATGAGGTGATAAATAATGGTTACACAATTTCAATGGAACTGGAACCCATGAATTAGATGGGACTTCCCCACCCTGATGGTGGTTACTTGTGGCTCCTGTACAAGCTCTCATCGCCAGACTTTGAATAGATTCTGGACCATCAGGTACCTGATGACTGAGAATGAAGAATCTGAGAAATCTCACAAAGACACATGTACATGTATCCTAGCCTCCTAGCCTTCTGTCTGGGCCTTCTTGGCAGTCTATTCAGCCCTCCAAACACTAGAACTTTACACACCAGCTAACTCACCCTCAAGCAAGCCTAGGCTTTCCTGCTCCCACAACTTTGACCTTTTTTGTCCCCACCTAGAGTGCTTACTGACTTCATACTGGGTCACATCAGGTCTCCATGATACCAAAAGTTTGAGATTATTCCCTGCATATTTTCGGACGACAATGCTTTGAAACTGTAACTCAACCACAAGAAGTACTTGGAAGAAACTTAAACACATGGAAGTTAAAGAGCATCCTGCTAAAGAATGTATGGGTCGACCAGGAAATTAAAGAATTTAAACAATTCATGCAAAGCTAATGAAAATGAAAACACATTGGTCCAAAACCTATGGGATGATGCAAAGGCGGTCCTGAGAGGGAAGTACCTAGATATCCAAGCCTCTCTCAAAAGATTAGAAAAATCCCAAAAGCACAAGCTATCTTACACCTAAAGGACCTGTACAAAGAACAGTTAATAAAGTCTAAACCAAGCAGGAAAAATAATAAAAATTAGAACATAAATCAATGAACTAGAAATTAGAACAGTAGAACTAATGAACAAAACTAGAAGCTGCTTCCTTGAAAGAATTAATAAGATCAATAAACTTCTGGCCAGACATATCCAAGAGAAAAGAGAAAGGCCCCAAATTAATAAAATCATGAATGGAAGGGGAGAGATCATGACCAATACCAAGGAAATAGAGATATGTGTTAGAACTTATTATTGGCAGCTATATGCCAACAAACTAGGCAATCTGGAAGAAATAGAGGCATTCCTGGACATTTATAAACTAGTTCCCAAGCCTGACAAAGATCCCATCAAAGGAGAATTACAGATCAATAACCTTGATGAACATGGATGTAAAAATACCAATATTCCAACCAATAGGATCAAAGCATTATTCACCATGAGGTAGTGGGATTTATTCCTGGGTTGCAGGGTGGTTCAACATTCACAAATTAATCAAAGTGATAGATCACGTTAACAAAACAAGAGACAAGAACAATAGATCCCCTCGGAGGAGAAAAAAGATGGCAGAGAAGTACGGCACCTTTTTTCAGCTGGTCCCCTGAATCGAGCTGGATCTCTACCAGATCATCCTGAACACCCACGAAATCAGCCTGAGATATAGGAAGATACATCTGAATCTCTACAAACGAACATCTCCAGTGCTGAGTATTGAAGTACGAAGCGGGGAGCCATGAATCCACACACAGATATCGGAAGATAAATGGACGGGGGAGGGAGCCACTGTGCTTGGACACCAGGAAGCAGTAGCCACCTGCACTGGGGAGCAGGCCGGATTCTCGGACCAGTACCCGCAAGAAAGAGGACTGAGCCCGGGAACCCGGGAATGTGCGTGCAACCAGACTGAAAACCAGAGCTCTGAAGTGGGTGCGTGACCAGACTGAAAACTGGAGTTCTGGAGTGCTCACTGGAACCAGACTGAAACCGGGAGCTCGGGAGCGCATGCATGACTGACTGAAAACCAAAGCTCTGGAGCTCTCACTGGAACCAGACTGAAACTGGGACCTTGGGAGCACACACTCAAACTAGAATGAAAACGGGTGTTCGGGAGTGTGCGCATGACCATACTGAAAAAAGGAGCTCCGGAGCGCACACGAACCACACTGAAACAGGGAGCTCAGGAACACGCGTGGGAACCGGGGGTGGCTGGCAGTGTTAGAAGCACAAAGGATAGAGACGTGCCACCCCTGGAAGTGAGGGCTGCGAGAGTGGCTGCGGGGCGCACAGCCCTGGATGCTGCGGGGTTTTTAGCAGCACTCACAGAAACAGTGAAAGTGGCCAGGAGAGCTCAGTGTAGAGCTGTCTGTGATCTCTCTGTTCTGAAACAGAAGCTAGGATACGGCCACTGCTGCTCTTACTCTCAGCAGAGTCACAGAAAACCACCAGGGAAAGCCACCAGAGAGCAAAAGCCTGGAAATACCGGTTCACATTGTGCCCATCCCCACCACCCCCTAGGGGATGGGGCAACTCTACACAAAGAGGGTTGTGTCAGTATCAGCGTGGCAGGCCCATCCCCCAGAAGACAGATATAACCTGGAACTGAGGGCTGGGACACCAGGTGTGGGGCGCACATCCCGGGACACTGCAGGTTTAAGCAGCACCAACAGAAACAGAGTTAAAGCGGCCAGAACATCAGTGGAGAATGGTCCGCTATCCCTCTGTTCTGAGACAGAGGCTGAGATTCGGCCACTGCTGCTCTGACTCTCAGAAGAGGCACAGCAAACCTCCAGGGAAAGCCACCAGAGAACAAATTAATCAAAGTGATAGAGCCTGGAAATACAGGCTCACAGCGTGCCCATCCCCATCCCCCTCGCAGGGGACACGGAGACTCTACCCAAACAGGGTTGCCTGAGTATCAGCGCGGCAGGCCCCTCCCCCAGAAGGCAGGCTCAAAAATCAAGACGCCCACATCCCTAAGATCCCTATAAAACAAGGGCGCACGGCCTGGGTCCCAGTCAATAATTTGGACTCTGGACAACCCTGCAACCTCTCCTCATCAGAATGACCAGAAGGAGAAATCCACCCCCAGCAAAGAAAAGACAATGAGTTTGTGGCCTCTGCTACAGAACTAATGGATATGGATATAACCAAATTATCAGAAATGGAGTTCAGAGTAACAATGGTCAAGATGATGTGTAGACTTGAAAAAAGTATTAACGAAAATGTTAATGAGAATATAGAATCTCTAAGGGTGGAAATGAGAGCCAATCTGGCAGAAATTAAAAATTCTATGAGCCAAATGCAGTCGAAACTAAAGGCTCTGATGGCCAGGGTGAATGAAGCAGAATGTATCAGCAAATTGGAGGATGGGTTAGTAGAAGAGAAAGCTAAAATAGAATCTTGGCTCAAAAAAATCTAATCTCAAGAATGTAGGTTACGGTCCAGGGAGAGTTACGATGGCAGAGGAGTAGGGGAATGCTTTTTCAGCCGGTCCCCTGAGTCAAGCTGGATAGGTACCAGACCAGCCTAAACAACCACAGAATTAGCCTGAGACGCAGGAAGATACATCTGGATCTCTACAAATGAACATCTCCAGTGCTGAGTATTGAGGTACGAAGCGGGGAGCCATGAAACCGCGCACAGATATCAGAAGATAAACAGAAGGGGGAGGGAGCTGCCGCGTTCGGGCGCCGGGAAGTGGTAGCCACCTGCATGGGGGAGCGGGTGGACTCACAGATGGCACCCGCGAGAGAGCGGACTGAGACCGGTGAGCCAGGAGCTCACGCCACCAGGCATCTCACGGAACACCGAAATCCCAGTGTGCTCACTGGATCCAGACTGAGACCAGGAGCTCCCGGAGTCTGAGCGGGGCAGCTGGCGGCTGGCGGGCCACCTGCACAGGGGAGCGGGTGGACTCGCGGTGGGCACCCGCGAAACAGCCGACTGAGACCCTGAACCGGGTGCGTGTGCCACCAGGCTTCTCACGGAACTCTGGAATCCCGGTGTGCTCACCAGAAATAGACTGAGACCCGGAGATCTGGGAGCACGTGGGGGCGTCTGGTGGCTGGCGGCTGGCGGCGTTAGAAACATAAAGGACAGAGACGCGCCAGCCCTGGAAGTGAGGGCAGGGATGCCGGGTGTGGGGCGCACATCCCGGGATGCTGCAGGGTTGAGCAGCACCAACAGTAATGGAGTTAAAGTAGCCAGAACATCAGTGGAGAACGGGCCGCAATCCCTCTGTTCTGAGACAGAGGCTGGGATTCGGCCGCTGCTGCTCTGACTCTCAGAAGAGGCACAGCAGACCACCAGGGAAAGCCGCCAGAGAACAAAAGCCTGGAAATACCGGCTCCAGCGTCCCATCCCCATCCCCCCTCGCAGGCGACACGGAGACTCTACCCAAACAGGGTTGCCTGAGTATCGGTGCGGCAGGCCCCTCCCCCAGAACACAGAAGGCAGACTGAAAAATCAAGAAGCCCACAACCTGGGGCGCCTGGGTGGCGCAGTCATTGAGCGCCTGTCTTTGGCTTAGGGTGTGATCCTGGCATTCTGGAAAGGAGTCCCTCATCGGGCTCCTCCGCTGGGAGCCTGCTTCTTCCTCTCCCACTCCCCTGCTTCTGTTCCCGTTCTTCTGGCTGTTCCCCTGCTTCTGACTGTCTCTCTCTCTCAGATAAATAAATAAATAAAATCTTTAAAGAAGAAGCCCACATCCCTAAGATCCCTATAAAACAAGGGGCACGGCCTGGGACCCAGTCAATAATTTGGGCTCTGGACAACCCCGCAACCTCTCCTCATCAGAATGACAAGAAGGAGAAGCCCCCCCCCCAGCAAAGAAAAGACAGTGAGTCTGTGGCCTCTGCCACAGAAATAATGGATATGGATGTAACCAAATCATCAGAAATGGAATTCAGAGTAACAATGGTCAGAATGATGAGTAGAATTGAAAAACGTATTAACAAAAAGGTTACTGAGAATATAGAATCCCTAAGGACAGAAATGAGAGTGAATCTGACAGAAATTAAAAATTCTATGAGCCAAATGCAGGCAAAACTAGAGGCTCTGACGGCCAGGATGACCGAAGCAGAGGAACGTGTTAGTGAATTGGAGGATGGGTTAATAGAGGAAAAAACGAAAATAGAAGCTGGTCTTAAAAAAATCCACGCCCACGAATGTAGGTTACGGGAGATTACTGACTCAATTAAATGATCCAATGTTAGAATCATCAGCATCCCTGAAGGGGTGGAGAAAAACAGAGGTCTAGAAGAGATATTTGAACAAATTGTAGCTGAAAACTTCCCTAATCTAGTGAGGGAAACAAACATTCGTGTCCAAGAGGCAGAGAGGACCCCTCCCAAGCTCAACCACGACAAACCTACGCCACGTCACGTCATAGTGCAATTCGCAAATATTAGATCCAAGGATACAGTATTGAAAGTGGCCAGGGCAAAGAAATTCCTCACGTACCAAGGCAAAGGCATCAGAATTACGTCAGACCGGTCTACACAGACCTGAAAGGAGAGAAAGGGTTGGGGGAGCATTTTTAAAGCTCTTTCAGAGAAAAACATGCAGCCAAGGATCCTTTATCCAGCAAGGCTGTCATTCACAATTGATGGAGAAATAAAGACATTTCAGAATCGCCAGTCATTAACCAATTTCGTAACCACGAAACCAGCCCTACAGGAGATATTAAGGGGGGTTCCAAAAAGGTAAAAAGGCCCCAAGAGTGATACAGAAAAGAAAGTCAAAACCAATACAAACAAAGACTTTACTGGCAACATGGCATCATTAAAATAATATCTCTCAGTACTCAGTCTTAATGTGAATGGCTTTATTGCTCTCATAAAACGACACAGGGTTGCAGATTGGATAAAAAGACATGACCCATCCATTTGCTGTCTACAAGAGACTCATTTTGAACCCAAAGATGCATTCAGACTGAGAGTAAGGGGATGGAGTACCATCTTTCACGCAAATGGACCTCAAAAGAAAGCTGGGGTAGCAATTCTCATATCAGATAAATTGGATTTTAAACTACAGACTATAGTTAGAGACGCAGAAGGGCACTATATTATTCTTAAGGGAAGTATTCAACAAGTGGATATGACAATTATAAATATATATGCCCCCAACAGGGGAGCAGCAAGATACACAAGCAAACTCTTAACCACAATAAAGAGACATATAGATAAAAATATATTAATAGTAGGGGACCTCAACACTCCACTATCAGCAAAGGACAGAACACCCTGGCAAAAACTAAGCAAAGAATCAAAACTTTGAATGCCATACTCGACGAGTTGGACCTCATAGATATATATAGAACACTACACCCCAGAACCAAAGAATACTCATTCTATTCTAATGCCCATGGAACATTCTCAAGAATAGACCATGTTCTGGGACACAACACAGGTCTCAACCGATACCAAAAGACTGAAATTATTCCCTGCATATTCTCAGACCACAACGCTCTGAAATTGGAACACAACCACAAGGAAAAATTTGGAAGAAACTCAAACACTTGGAGACTAAGAACCATCCTGCTCAGGAATGACTCGATAAACCAGGAAATCAAAAATCAATTTAAACAATTTATGGAGACCAACGAGAATGAAAACACAACGGTCCAAAACCTATGGGATACTGCAAAGGCAATCCTATGGGGGGAAATACATAGCCATCCAAGCCTCATTCAAAAGAATAGAAAAATCTAAATGCAGTTTTTATATTCTCACCTCAAGAAGCTGGAACAGCATCACAGGGACAGGCCTAATCCATTCACGAGGAAGCAGCTGACCAAGATTAGAGCAGAAATCAATGAATTAGAAACCAGGAGCAAAGTAGAGCAGATCAACAGAACTAGAAGCTGGTTCTTTGAGAGAATCAATAAAACTGACATACCGCTGGGAAGACTTATCCAAAAGAATAGAGAAAGGACCCAAATTAATAAAAATGTGAATGAAAAGGGCGAGGTCACAACCAACACCAATGAAGTTGGAAGGATAATTAGAAACTTTTACCAATAGGTATATGCCATAAATTAAGCAATCTGGACGAGGTGGATGCCCACCTGGAAACCTATAAACTACCAAGACTGAAACAGAAAGAAATTGATTTTTTAAACAGGCCAATTAATTATGAAGAGATTGAGTCAGTGATAAACAACTTTCCAAATAACAAAACTCCAGGCCCAGACGGTTTTCCTGGGGAATTCTATGAAACATTCAAAGAAGAAATAATACCTATTCTCCTAAAGCTATTTCAAAAAATAGAAACAGAAGGAAAGCTACCAAACTCATTCTATGAGGCCAATATTACCTTGATCCCAAAACCAGGCAAGACCCCATCAAAAAGGAAAATTACAGACCGATTTCCCTAATGAATATGGACACCAAAATCCTCAACAAGATCCTGGCTAATAGAATCCAACAGTACATTAAAAGGATTATCCATCATGATCAAGTGGGATTCACACCTGGGATGCAAGCGTGGTTCAACAGTCGCAAATCGATCAGTGTGATACATCATATCAACAAGAAAAGACTCAGGAATCATATGATCTTCTCAATTGATGCAGAAAAATCTTTTGACAAAATACAGCATCTTTCCTGATTTAAACCCTTCACAGCGTAGGAATAGAGAGTATATCCCTCAATCTCATAAAAACCATCTATGAAAAGCCTACATCAAATATCATTCTCAATGGGGAAAAGCTGGAAGCCTTTCCCTTAAGATCAGGAACACGACAGAATGCCCACTCTCACCACTATTATTCAACATAGTAATAGAAGTCCTTGCAACAGCAATCAGACAACAAAAAGGGATAAAATGCATCCAAATCGGCAAAGAAGAAGTCAAAATATCTCTCTTCGCCAATGACATGATACTCTATATAGAAAACCCAAAAGAATCCACTCCCAAACGATTAGAAGTTATAGAGCAATTCAGTAATGTGGCAGGATACAAAACCAATGCTCAGAAATCAGTTGCATTTCTATACACGAACAATGAGACCAAGGAAAGAGCAATTAGGGAATCCATCCCATTTACAATAGCACCAAAAATCATGTTACCTTGGAATTAACTTAACCAGAGACGTAAAGATCTATATTCTAGTAACTATAAATCACTCTTGAAAGACATTGAGGAAGACACAAAAAGATGGAAAAATATTCCATGCTCATGGATCGGAAGAATTAACATAGTTACAATGTCCCTGCTACCCAGAGCAATCTACACTTTCAATGCTATCCCGATCAAAATACCAATGACATTTTTCAAAGAACTGGAACAAATAGTCCTTAAATTTGTATGGAAACAGAAAAGGTCCCGAATCGCCAAGGAACTGTTGAAAAGGAAAAACAAAGCTGGGGGCAACACAATGCTGGATTTCGAGCTGTACTACAAAGCTGTGATCACAAAGACAGCATGGTACTGGCACAAAAACAGACACATAGACCAATGAAACAGAATAGAGAACCCAGAAATGGACCCTCGGCTCTTTGGGCAACTAATCTTTGATAAAGCAGGAAAAAACATCCGGTGGGAAAAAGACAGTCTCTTCAATAAATGGTGCTGGGAAAATTGGACAGCTACATGCAAAAGAATGAAACTTGACCACTCTCTCACACCATACACAAAGATAAACTCCAAATGGATGAAGGACCTCGATGTGAGACAGGAATCCATCAAAATCCTAGAGGAGAACATAGGCAACACTCTCTACAACATTGGCCAAAGCAACCTTTTTCAGGACACATCTCCAAAGGCAAGAGAAACAAAAGATAAAATGAACATCAAGACAAAAAGCTTCTGCACAGCCAAGGAAACAGTCCCAAAAACTAAGAGGCAGCCCACGGAATGGGAGAATATATTTGCAAATGATGCTACAGATAAAAGACTTGTATCCAAGAAATACAAAGAACTTCTCAAACTCAATACGTGAGAAACAAATAAACAAAGCATGAAATGGGCAGACACTTTTCCAATGAAGATATACAAATGGCTAACAGACACATGAAAAAATGTTCAAAATAATTAGCTATCAAGGAAATTCAAATCAAAACCACACTAAGATACCACCTTAAGCCAGTTAGAATGGCAAAAATTGACAAGGCTAGAAACAACAATTGCTGGAGAGGATGTGGAGAAAGGGGATCCCTCCTACATTGTTGGTGGGAATGCAAGTTGGTACAGCCACTCTGGAAAACAGTGTGGAGGTCCCTTAAAAAGTTAAAAATTGAGCTACCCTATGACCCAGCCATTGCAGTACTAGGTATTTACCCCAAAGAGACAGACGTCATGATGAGAAGGGCCATATGCACCCCAATGTTTGTAGCAGCATTGTCCACAATAGCTTAGTCATGGAAGTAACCGAGATGCCCTTCAACAGATGACTGGATTAAGAAGTTGTGGTCCATATATACAATGGAATATTACTCAGGTATCAGAAAGAATGAGTTCTCAACATTTGCTGCAACGTGGATGGCATTGGAGGAGATAATGCTAAGCGAAATAAGTCAAGCAGAGAAAGACAATTATCATATGATTTCTCTCATCTATGATACATAAAAACTGGGATGATCAGTAGGGGAAGAAAGGGATAAAGAAAGGGGAGTAATCAGAAGGGGGAATGAAGCATCAGAGACTATGGACTTTGAGAAAAAAACTGAGGGCTTCAGAGGGGAGGGGGGTTGGGGAATGGGATAGACTGGTGATGGGTAGTAAGGAGGGCACGTATTGCATGGTGCACTGGGTGTTATATGCAACCAATGAATCATCGAACTTTACATCTGAAACCAGGATGTACTGTATGGTGTCTAACATAATATAATAAAAAAACATTAAAATAAAAAATAAAAAAAAGAATGAGATGCTTAAACAACTGAGCCACCTATGTGCCCCAAGACGCCTTCATTCTTCCTTCACAAAGAGAGAGAAAGCTTCTGACATTGGAGGTTTTCCTGCCTTTCCTTCAGTGCATAGAGGCAGCAGCGATTCCGAGGTACCAGGCTGAAACTCCCAACTGATGATCAAATGTTTGGAACGGCTACTTGGAGCATTCATTCTTCCTTGAAAAAGCTATTTCTGCACGGAACAGATCCTGGAGCATAGTAGGGCATGAACAATCCAACTATTCTTCAGAATGAAAGCATCTCAATCAGCCAGGAGAGTGTGGTAAGCTAGAACCTCATCTCTGTTCTTCCTCAGCTGGCCAAGAACCAAGAGTTCAGGGACAGAAGGGCAAACTTTCCTTTCCAATATTAGACCCTGATTGTTCTAGCTTAGCACAGGTCCAGAGTGGGAAGTCTGTGTGCTGTGTGAGTTAAAACACCGTGGCTCATGACGATGACCCAAGACCTTGTTAGAGAAACAATAAGGACACGGGAATAACTGCAAAGAGTGCCAAAGTTCTACACGTCAAGTGGGAATGGGATACATCTTGCAATAAGATATCTAGCTTTTCTTCCACTTGCTCCAAAAATGAGGCCAGCTCCCTCCAAAAACCTCTACCAGAGCCTACAAACATTCTCTGCTGGGCCTCTCAAGTTCCCTAGTCCTTCTGATGTCTCTGTACTTCTGAAACCAGGTTACCAGATGCATTTTGATCTAACCTAACCCATAGTGACAAGCATTCAGCCACACACTTCAGTTGAAAGCATAAGATATAGTTCTGAGGCCCCCAGGGAGAACCTAGTTTGAAAAAAGAGTAAAGGAATGGAAAGAGATCCACAAAGGGCCATAGTTCTTCAGTTGGGATGAAATGAGATAATGCTGAGCATGAAGTGACTAGCACAATGACCTAACAGGTTGGCAGTTTTGGGAATAAGAATAACCCATGGACTTGGGTTAATGGAAACATCCATTTGCAACCATAGGAAAATTTAGGCAGAGCCTCCATTCTGCCTCCATAAAGAGAAAGAATGCTTCCAGTGTTGGCTCTTTTTCCTGCTTTTCCATCAGTGGTTAAAGATAGCAGTGATTCAGGGGTAAAATGTTCATTCTCCCACCTGATGACCACGTATTTGCAGCAGTATTCCTTGGAAAAGTTCTTTCTGCACTGACCAGCTCTAGGAGAACGCTGCCCATGTGGGAATGGTCTTTTCTTCAAAATGAAGGCATCTCCATGAGCCAGAGGTTGGAGGCAAGCTGGTTACACATCACTGCACTTTGTAACCTGGCAAGAACCAAGTGCTCAGGAACAGGAATGCCATACTTCCTTTAGGAAGATCAGATGCTGACTGCTCTTGCTTAGCACGGACCAGACTTGGAATGGGCCACCCCTCACCGGGCACTGGCTGTGTGACAACACCATGGCCCCTGATGGTGACCAAGATCTCATTAGAAAAATGCCAACAAAATGAGAATATCTGCAATGAGAGTCAAAGTTCTACATTTCATATGGAAGTGAAATAAATCTGGGAATGAGGGGTCTAACTTTGTTTTTCATTACCTTACAAATGAAGGCAGTTCCCCACCCCAAAACCTCCGGCCATGCCTACACACAAATATTCACTGTTGAGCAACTTCAATTGCCTAATCCTGCCAAATTCAAAATAGTCCAGAAGGCATGATAAGAGGGCCCCTGTGGCCCAGTCTGCCCACATTCTCAAGGATTTAGCCAGATTCCAAGTTGAATGCAGAGGGTATTGCTCTGAGACATTGGATCTGGATGGCCCCTAGGGAGAACCAAGTTTGAGAAAACATCAAACAGATGGAAATGAAATACTCGAGAAACCAAAGTCCTTCATTAGGAATGAGAATGAGATAATACTAAAAATGAGGTGACTAGCACAATTTCCTAGCAATCTGACTAAGAAATAGGGATAGGCTTGGGCAAAGAGAAAACTCTATTGACCAAACCTGGAAGCCCTTTTAGAAAAATTCTGCATTATTCTTCTGGAAAGAGAAAAAAAGCTTCTGGCCTTTGTGTTTCCCCTGCCCTTCCAATCAGGAGATCCAGGCAGCATTTGTTCATTTGTATCATGTAGCTGCTCAGGCTAAGTCTCAAAGTTTGGAATCAGGCCTTGGGGTAGTTTTTGAAAGGGCTCATTCTGCACAGGACAGGTCCTGGAGCACACCATGCATGTGCAGACCATCTTCTCTTCAGAATGAAAATATCTTGGGAAGCCAGGGCTGGGAGGCAACGTTGCTACTCATCACTGGGCTTACTCCAGCTGGCCAGGAAGCAAGTGCTCTGGGTCATGAAGTCTATCTTTTTAGGAGTTATCAGACACTGCTTGTTCTTCCTTAGCCTAGGAACAGTTTATTTTTATTTATTTTTATTTTTTTTAATAATGATTTTTTTATTTTATTATGTTAGTCACCATACAGTACATCCCCGGTTTCCGATGTAAGGCTCGATGATTCATTAGTTGTGTATAACACCCAGTGCACCATGCAATACGTGCCCTCCTTACTTCCCATCACCGGCCTTTCCCATTCCCCCACCCCCCTCCCCTCTGAGGCCCTCAGTTTGTTTCTCATAGAGCCTAGGAACAGTTTAGAAAAAGTCTATCAATCGCTGCGTGCTGTCGGCAGTAGTTATAGTCCCAAGGCCCCTGAATATGAATGAAGACCAAGTTAGAAATACAGAAAGAGAATGGGAATGGCAACCAGGAGGGCCAATTCCTATGTTTCACTTTTTAAATTAAAATTCAATTAGCTAACATATACTTCATCATTATTTTTTAAATTTTTATTTATTTATTTATTTTTGATGTAAAGTTTGATGATTCATTAGTTGCGTATAACATCCAGTGCACCATGCAATACGTGCCCTCCTTAGTACCCATCACCAGTCTATCCCATTCCCCCCCATCCCTCAGTTTGTTTCTCAGAGTCCATAGTCTCTGATGCTTCATTCCCCCTTCTGATTACCCCCCCTTTCTTTATCCCTTTCTTCTCCTACCGATCTTCCTAGTTCTTATGTTCCATAGATGAGAGAAATCATATGATAATTGTCTTTCTCTGCTTGACTTATTTCACTTAGCATTACCTCCTCCAATGCCATCCATGTTGCAGCAAATGTTGAGATATCGTTCTTTTTGATAGCTGAGTAATATTCCATTGTATATATGCACCACATCTTCTTAATCCAGTCATCTGTTGAAGGGCATCTCGGCTCCTTCCACGATTTAGCTATTGTGGACATTGCTGCTATGAGCATTGGGGTACATATGGCCCTTCCTTTCACTACGTCTGTATGTTTAGGGTAAATACCCAGTACTGCAATGGCTGGGTCATAGGGTAGCTCAATTTTTAACTTTTTAAAGGACCTCCACACTGTCTTCCAGAGTGGCTGTACCAACTTGCATTCCCACCAACAATATAGGATGGATCCCCTTTCTCCACATCCTCCCCAACAATTGTTGTTTCCTACCTTGTCAATTTTTGCCATTCTAACTGACGTAAGGTGGTATCTCCATGTGGTTTTGATTTGAATTTCCCTGATAGCTAATGATTTTGAACATTTTTTCATGTGTCTGTTAGCCATTTGTACGTCCTCATTGGAAAAGTGTCTGTTCATATCTTCTGCCCATTTTTTGATTTGTTTATTTGTTTCTCATGTATTGAGTTTGAGAAGTTCTTTGTACATCTTGGATACCAGTCTTTTATCTGTAGCATCATTTGCAAATATCTTCTCTTATTCCGTGGGCTGCCTCTTAGTTTTTGGGACTGTTTCCTTGGCTGTGCAGAAGCTTTCTATCTTGATGAAGTCCCACAAGTTCATTTTATCTTTTGTTTTTCTTGCCTTTGGAGATGTGTCATGAAAAAGGTTGCTTTGGCCTATGTCATAGAGGTTGCTGCCTATGTTCTCCTCTAGGATTTTGATGGATTCCTGTCTCACATCGAGGTCTTTCATATATTTGGAGTTTATCTTTGTGTATGGTGTGAGAGAGTGGTCAAGTTTCATTCTTTTGCATGTAGCTGTCCAATTTTCTCAGCACCATTTATTGAAGAGACTGTCTTTTTTCCACTGGATGTTTTTTCCTGCTTTATCAAAGATTAGTTTCCCAAAGAGGCAAGGGTCCATTTCTGGGTTTTCTATTCTGTTCCATTGGTCTATATGTCTGTTTTTGTGCCAGTACCATGCTGTCTTTGGGATCACAGCTTTGTAGTACAGCTTGAAATCCGGCATTGTGATGCCCCCAGCTTTGTTTTTCTTTTTCAGCAATTCCTTGGCGATTCGGGGCCTTTTCTGGTTCCTCACAAATTTAAGGACTGTTTGTTCCACTCTTTGAAAAATGTCATTGGTGTTTTGACCAGGATAGCGTTGAAAGTGTATATTGCTCTGGGTAGCATGGACATTTTAACTATGTTAATTCTTCTGATCCATGAGCATGGAATATTTTCCCATCTTTTTGTGTCTTCTTCAATGTCATTCAAGAGTGATTTGTAGTTTCTAGAGTATAGATCCTTTACATCTCTGGTTAAGTTAATTCCAAGGTAACGTATGATTTTTGGTGCTATTGTAAATGGGATGGATTCCCTAATTACTCTTTTCTTGGTCTCATTGTTCGTGTATAGAAATGCAACTGATTTCTGAGCATTGATTTTGTATCCCGCCACATTATTTAATTGCTCTATAACTTCTAATCATTTGGGAGTGGATTCTTTGGGTTTTCCATATAGAGTATCATGTCATCTACGAAGAGAGACAGTTTGACTTCTTCTTTGCCGATTTGGATACCTTATCCCTTTTTGTTGTCTGATTGCTGTTGCAAGGACTTCTAGTACTATGTTGAATAATAATGTCGAGAGTGGGCATCCTTGTTGTGTTCCTGATCTTAAGGGAAAGGCTTCCAGCTTTTCCCCATTGAGAATGATATTTGCTCTAGTCTTTTCATAGATGGTTTTTATGAGATTGAGGAATGTACCCTCTATCCCTACACTCTGAAGGGTTTTAATCAGGAAAGGATGCTGTATTTTATCAAATGCTTTCTCTGCATCTATTGAGAGAATCATGATTTTTGACTTTTTTTCTTGTTGATAAAATCTATTACACTGATCGATTTGCGAATGTTGAACCACACTTGCATTCCAGGGATGAATCCCACTTGGTCATGATGGATAATCCCTTTAATGTACCGTTGGATTCTATTAGCAATGATCTGGTTGAGGTGTAAGATGCTTTTATATAGAGTGTTCTCTCCTACCGTAAAGTAGGTGACACTTTCTTTATGCCTTCGTAGACACTTTTGAAAAACCTGCCATCTTCCTAACAGAAGAAGTGACTTGAAAGATGGTGTCCATTCGGTGTCCTGACTGAGAATTGTGGATATTGCCCTTTCCTTAAGGTTCAACACATGTATTGGAAAACACGTGCATATTCATGGGTCACGATGTTAATTTGATGTTTACTTCTATAAAACAGACTTGCTTCTCACAACTACTTAGATAGAACCTCTCCTTATGCTTTCATTCACACTTCTGCAAGTACTTCCATCTGCATTACAGAACATGTGAGTTGGAAGAACTTTTCCAAAGGGTGTTCTTACTTGAGCATACAACACGTTCCTTAGGTTTTCATACACACTTTTGGAAAATACATCCATCTTCATGAAGGTAGATGTGATTTGGAAGGTTGTCTCTAGATGGTGCTCTTTCTTAGTGTTAAGCGTAGGGCACTTCTCTTACTGTTCAACACAGATATTTGAAAAAGCTTCTCTCTTCATGCATCAGGATGTTTGAAGTTGCATTCTCTATACAGAGGCTTGGTGCTCAAATTGAGTAAACAGCATTTCTTTACACGTTCCCTCACCCTTGAGCCAATACTTCCAGCATTATGAGAGAAGATGTGCGTTTCAGATGGTTTTCTACGGAGTTTTTTCATAAAGTTAAGTGTACGAGAAACACACTTCTGAGAATGCTTCCAACTTCATGAAAGAAGACGTGCCTTGAAGGATGAATTCGGTACGGACCTTTCTTGAAGCTAAGTCTCTGCCACTTTCCTTAAGCTTTCAACACAACGTTGCAAACGTTTCTGTCTTCATGACAGAAGTTGTGGGTTGTTAGATGCTATCTATCCAGTGTTGTCACCTACTATTAAGTTTATGGCCGTTCCCTTAAGGTTCAACACACAGGGAAGAAAACCCTGGTTGATTCATTCATCAGGAGGTGGGTTTGATATTGTATTTTATATACATGGACTTGGTTCTCGAATTAAGTAGACGACACTTCCTTTACGCGCTCGCACACACTCTTGCCAAGGCTTCCATCTTCACGACAGAAGTTGCGAGTTGAGACATGGTGTCTATACAGTGTTCTTCTATAGAGTTAAGCCAAGTGCTTTCTGTTTATGTTTTCATACACACTTTTACACATGCTTCCATTTTCATGACAGAAGACTGTGAGATGCAAGATGCTTTCTCTACGTGTTCTTTCTTAGACTTCAGGATATGGCACTTTCCTTATGTTTTCTTAGACACCTGTGCAAGCGGTTTCATCTTCACAACCGAAGACGTGAGTTGAAAGATGGCTTTGCTACAATGTTCTTTGTTAAAGATTGGTTCACGGCCCTTTCCTTATGCTTTCTTTCCCACTCTGAAACATGCTTCCATTATCATGACAGACGATGGGTGTTGGAAGACCCTTTCCATACCCTCTTCTTACTGAGAGTTATGTCTATGGCAGTTTCCTTAAGGTTCAACACACGTATTGGGAAACCCCGGTCTCTTCACTGATCAATGTTGCTGTCTCACTGAATAAACTTGGTTCTCTGAATTGATGCATGGCACTTTCTTTTAGTTTTCACACAACCTTTTCGAACGGCTTTCCTCCTCATGACAGATGTGAGTTGAGAGATGCTTTCTGCATAGTGTTCTTATGTAGTTAAAGGAAGGGCATTATCTTGATGCTTGCAGACACCGTTTTGCACAATGCTCCCACTTCATGACACCAGATGTGAGGTGCAGGATGCTTTTATATAGAGTGTTCTCTCCTAGCGTAAAGTAGGTGACACTTTCCTTATGCATTTGTAGACACTTTTGAGAAACTTGCCATCTTCCTAACAGAAGATGTGACTTGGAAGATGGTGTCTATTCGGTGTTCTGACTGAGATTTGTGTATATTGCCCTTTCCTTAAGGTTCAACACATGTATTGGAAAACGCGTGTATATTCGTGGGTCACGATGTGAGTTCAATGTTGCCTTCTATCAACACAGACTTTGTTCTCACAACTACTTAGATAGAACCTCTCCTTATGCTTTCACTCACACTTCTGCAAGTACTTCCATCTGCATTACAGAACATGTGAGTTGGAAGATCTTTTCCAAAGGGTGTTCTTACTTGAGCATACAACACGTTCCTTAGGTTTTCATACACACTTTTGGAAAATACATCCATCTTCATAAAGGTAGATGTGATTTGGAAAGTTGTCTCTAGATGGTGCTCTTTCTTAGTGTTAAGCGTATGGCTCTTCTCTTACTGTTCAACACAGATATTTGAAAAAGCTTCTCTCCTCATGCATCAGGGTGTTTGAAGTTGCATTCTCTCTACAGAGGCTTGATGCTCAGAGTTGAGTAAACGGTATTTCTTGACACGTCCCTCACCCTTGAGTCAATGCTTCCAGCTTCATGAGAGAAGATGTGAGTTTCAGATGGTTTTCTATGGAGTTCTTTCATAAAGTTAAGTGTATGATAATTTCCTTATGCTGAGAAACACACTTCTGAGAATGCTTCCAACTTCATGAAAGAAGATGTGCCTTGAAGGATGGATTTGGTATGGTCCTTTCTTGAAGCGAAGTCTCTGCCACTTTCCTTATGCTTTCAGCACAATGTTGCAAACGTTTCTGTCTTCATGAGAGAAGTTGTGGGTTGTAAGATGCTCTCTACCCAGTGTTGTCACATACTATTATGTTTATGGCACTTTCCTTAAGGTTCAACACACAGGGAAGAAAACCCTGGTTGATTCATTCATCAGGAGGTGGGTTCTATATTGTATTCTATCTACACAGCCTTGGTTCTCAGAATTAAGTAGACCTAACTTTCTTTACGCACTCACACACACTCTTGCCAAGGCTTCCGTCTTCATGACATAAGTTGTGAGTTGAGACATGGTGTCTATACAGTGTGCTTCTATAGAGTGAAGCAACGTGCTTTATGCTTCTGTTTTCTTGCACACTTTTGCACATGCTTCCATTTTCATGACACCCCAAGTCATTGTTGGGCTCTCTGCTCAGTGGGGAACATGCTTCTCCCTGTCCTCCCTGCTCATGCTCTCTCTCTCACTATCTGTCTGTCGGTCTCTCAAATAAATAAATAAATAAATAAATAAATAAATAAATAAATAAAATCTTTAAAAAAAAGATACCTACAACTTACAGAAATTTGATAAAAATGTTCTTTTATAAACAAATTCAAATACTTATCTTTTCTCCATACCTGTAACCCTCCAGGATTCTTTTAGGGCAATTATAAAATATTTTTATTTCTTTTATGGCAATTGTAAATTATTTGCCTAAGTTCAGTGGGAATCTGTGTTCCTTTTAACAAGATACCATTGGAAAGTTTGGTTCTATTACCAAAGTTTTGACTGGAATGGCTTTTTTTTTTTCAGATTTTATTTTTTGAGTAATCTCTACATATCCCCAACGTGGGGCTCGAACTCATCACCCCGAGATCAAGAGTCATGCTCTCGGGCGCCTAGGTGGCTCAGTTGTTAAGCGTCTGCCTTCAGCTCTGGTCATGATCCCAGGGTCCTGGCATGGAGTCCCGCATCGGGGCTCCCTGCTCAGCGGGAAGCCTGCATCTCCCTTTCCTACTCCCCCCGCTTGTGTTCCCCCTCTCTGCTGTCTCTCTCTCTCTCTCTCTCTCTCTCTGTCAAATAAATAAAACCTTAAAAAAAATGAAGGGAAAAAAAAGAGAGAGAGTCGTGCTCTTTACCGACTGAGCCAACCAGGTGCCCCTGGAAAGTCATCTTTCAGAGACACAAGCATAGACTCAGATATGATAAGACAGCTTTAAGAAAGTCAGATCGACTTTATGGAGCCAATAAAGCCCCTTGGAAATGTTGGTCTGATACCTTACTTACAGTGGTCTCCTCAGTCTTACCAGGTGAGTAAAGAATGCCACCTCCTGACAGATGCAGGAACTTCAGGAAATTTGGAGGACTTCAAGATGAGAGCAATTGACCCCAATCTACAGGTCTTGCAGACAAATCTGATGGGAAATACTTGGCTTGGCTCTTGGCTTTAAAAAGGCAGTTAAAGGTTCAATGTAAAATTTCTTATAAAAAGCTACATCAAAACAGATTTAAAAGAAGAAGGAAGGAAGGAAGGAAGGAAGGAAGGAAGGAAGGAAGGAAGGAAGGAAGGAGAGAGAAAGAAAGAAAAAGAAAGAAAGAAAAAGAAAAGAAAAGGAAGAAAGAAAGAAAGAAAGAAAGAAGAAAGAAAGAAAGAAAGAAAGAAAGAAAGAAAGAAAGAAAGAAAGAAAGAAAGAAAGAAAGAAAGAAAGAAAGAAAGAAAAGACCTTATATATGATATGGTCAATTGCTATTTTTGCTGTGCTTATGTAGATTATTAGGCCACGATTGTTAAAAACCGGACTTGTTTTACAAACAAATTAATCTTCATTTGGCTATCTTTGACAGGAATGAAGGTGACTTTAGGGAGAAAGATTGTATTTCAATAACACACTTTGTAGGTGTTAGGTGCTAGTTCTGATGAATTATCTTTGAACATATGTTGTTTGCCTATAAACCTGGACTGGATCCTGAATCCTTAGGGTTTCCTTGAGTCTCTGACTATGACTCTTCCAACTAAGGTTTCCAACATTCTCCCATTCTCTTACCTTACAATCATTAAGAACTGAAACTGCCCTTTTTCCTGAAGTCTGGCAAGTGAAAGCTGGACAACTTGAAATAAATTTCAGGGAAATGGCAACGATAGTTCGTACATAGACAATCTTTGTGCCTGTTGCTTTACGGGCCACTCAAAATGAGACATTTGAACTACACACCAGACAAATTCGTCAGATTGCCCCTGCCTACCCTCACTCTATCTGAAGATGCTTCAAGCCTGATATTCTAGAGACCTTCTCCCCTGCAGTACTCTGGACTTAGACACTGGGTTTATCCCTTGTTCCAACCATTAAACCAGTGTTTTCCTTTTGTTTCCATAGAAATGCCTCTTATGAACTACCGTATTGCTAGCTGAATGAGGCAGAGTCTGTGATAGTTAATTCCACTTGCAGCACCTCTATTAACTCCTCTTTGGAAATAAGAACCCATATAAATAGGAGCACCTGGCTGGCTCAGTCAGTAGAACATGCGACTCTTGATCTCGGGGTTGTGACTTCGAGCCCCACGTTGGGTGTAGAGATTACTTAATAAAGATATGTAAAGGGAAAAAAAAAAGAACCCATGTAGGTAAAACCAAACACTAAGCTACTTGGCTACAAGAAGCCCTTAACCACCACGACCTTTGCCCACCCCCACCCTTGCCATGGGGGGAGGGGCTCAGACTAATTTACTGATCTGTACTCTCTGAGGCCCACCGGATCAGATCACTTTGAGACAGAATGAGACAGTTGGGTTATACTATGCTGTTACTATTCCATAGAGTATACTTGGGGATAAAATCAATGAAGTCATGTAGTACCAAACTATGTAGAAAAATACCCAAGTTCTCAGATAAGGAACTATCTCTGAGACCCCCTCCATTAACACAAGGGACCAAAAGTTGCGACCTGCACTGTATCAGACCCTTCCATTCCAAAGCCTCTACTGCACCCTACTTCAGCTTGAGGCAGTGACAGAAGGCAGGCCTCTGTCCATGTTTCATAGAAATGGAATGAAGGACTGACACCCAGATGAGGTGAACTCTTCGGACATCCTCTTTTCCTTTCTCTTTCCCCTTACCCTCCTCCCTCCCTCCCTCCCTTTCTTCCCAGAAGTTTGCAAGCTGCAGCCTAAGGGTTGGGGGAAATTGGGGAAAGCCATTCAGTGGAGAGAAGCCCCAGGCTCTGACCTTAACAGAAAGCTTTCTGCATTTGAATGATACAATTGAATGAGGCCCATTAGAATGGATCATCCTGACCCTCCCTTCAGCGGCTCCCTGATCCCCCCCCCCCAACTGAAGTCTTCCAGGCGAATTGGGAACAGGCCACCAAGCATTCAGGCCAGGAGAACCGGCAGTACCCCCCCCCCCCAGCCCCCAGCGACCTTCGATGGCTCCTGCGCCACAACCCTTGGGCCCACGCTCCCCAAGCCCCCACCTCAGCCCGCCACTCCACTCTCCCCACAGCCAGAGGATCCGGCCTGCCTGGCTCCTGGGGCCTAACCCTAACCCTAGGTCTGCCGCCAAGGGGCATCTCCCCGGGGGCCTGGCTCCACAGCTCCCAGGATTGGGGACCCCTGAGCTCCAGCGCCAGAGTCAGCCTGCCACCGCGATGTCACCTGGGCCCCTTGGGGCGCCACCAAGCATTCAAGATGGGAGAACCAGCAGGGCTCCCCCGAGCGACCTTCAACTGCCCCCCACGCCCCAACCCTAAGGCCCACGCTCCCCCTCCCCAGCGCCCTCACCTCGGCCCGCCCCCCCCTCGCTGCAGGGCCGGCAGATCGGGTTTGCCGGCCTCCTGGGGGGCTAACCCTAACCCTGTGTTGGCCACGGAGGGGTCCCTCACCAGAGGCCTGGTGCCGCAGCTCCCGGGATTGGGGAACCCTGAGCTCCAGTGCCAGAGTCAGCCTGCCACCTCGCAGCCACCCGGGCACCTTGGGCACCTCCGGAGCATTCAGGGCAGGAGGACCAGCAGGGTCCCGCGAGCCCCCGGCGACTTTTTTTTTCCTTTGTCATTTTTTTTATTTTAATGTTTTTTTATTATATTATGCTAGTCACCATACAGTACATCCCTCGTTTCTGATGCAAAGTTCAATGATTCATTAGTTGCTTATAACACCCAGTGCACCATGCAATACATGCCCTCCTTACTACCCATCAGTAGTCTATCCCATTCCCCAGCCCCCTCCCCTCTGAAGCCCTCAGTTTGTTTCTGAGTCCATAGTCTCTCATGTTTCATTCCCCCTTCTGATTACCCTCCCTTTCTTTATCCCTTTCTTCTCCTACCGATCTTCCTAGTTCTTATGTTCCATAGATGAGAGAAATCATATGATAATTGTCTTTCTCTGCTTGACTTATTTCACTTAGCATTATCTCCTCCAGTGCCGTCCATGTTGCAGCAAATGTTGAGAACTCGTTCTTTCTGATAGCTGAGTAACATTCCATTGTATATATGGACCACAACTGCTTAATCCAGTCACCTGTTGAAGGGCATCTCCGTTCCTTCCACGATTAAGCTATTGTGGACATTGCTGCTATGAACATAGGGGTGCATATGGCTCTTCTCTTCACGACGTCTGTATCTTTGGGGTAAATACCCAGTAGTGCAATGGCTGGGTCATAGGGTAGCTCAATTTTTAACTTTTTTTTTTTTAATTATTTATTTATTTATTCTACAGAGATAGAGACAGCCAGCGAGAGAGGGAACACAAGCGGGGGAGTGAGAGAGGAAGAAGCAGGCTCCTACCGGAGGAGCCTGATGTGGGGCTCCATCCCATAGCGCCGGGATCACGCCCTGAGCCGAAGGCAGACACTTAACCGCCATGCCACCCAGGCGCCCCTCAATTTTTAACTTTTTAAGGGACCTCCACTCTGTTTTTCCAGAGTGTCTGTACCAACTTGCATTCCCACCAACAATGTAGGAGGGATCCCCTTTCTCCACATCCTCTCCAGCAATTGTTGTTTCTTGCCTTGTCTATTTTTGCCATTCTAACTGCCGTAGGTGGTATCTTAGTGTGGTTTTGATTTGAATTTCCCTGATGGCTAACGATTTTGAACATTTTTTCATGTGTCTCTTAGCCATTTGTTTGTCTTCACTGGAAAAGTGTTTGTTCATATCTTCTGCCCATTTTTTGATTTGTTTATTTGTTTCTCGCGTATTGAGTTTGAGAAGTTCTTTGTACATCTTGGATACCAGTCTTTTATCTGTAGCATCATTTGCAAATATATTCTCCCATTCCGTGGGCTGCCTCTTAGTTTTTTTGACTCTTTCCTTGGCTGTGCAGAAGCTTTTTATCTTGATGAAGTCCCACAAGTTCATTTTATCTTTTATTTCTCTTGCCTTTGAAAATGTGTCATGAAAAAGGTTGCTTTGGCCGATGTCATAGAGGTTACTGCCTATGTTCTCCTCTAGGATTTTGATGGATTCCTGTCTCACATCGATGTCTTTCATCCATTTGGAGTTTATCTTTGTGTATGGTGTGAGAGAGTGGTCAGGTTTCATTCTTTTGCATGTAGCTGTCCAATTTTCCCAGCACCATTTATTGAAGAGACTATCTTTTTTCAACCGGATGTTTTTTCCTGCTTTATCAAAGATTAGTTGCCCAGAGAGCCAAGGGTCCATTTCTGGGTTTTCTATTCTGTTCCATTGGTCTATATGTTTGTTTTTGTGCCAGTACCAGGCTGTCTTTGTGATCACAGCTTTATAGTACAGCTTGAAATCCAGCATTGTGATGCCCCCAGCTTTGTTTTTCCTTTTCAACAGTTCCTTGGCGATTCGGGGCCTTTTCTGTTTCCATACAAATTTAAGGACTATTTGTTCCAGTTCTTTGAAAGATGTCCTCGGTATTTTGATCGGAATAGCATTGAAATTGTAGATTGTTTTGGGTAGCATGGACATTTTAACTATGTTAATTCTTCCGTTCCATGAGCATGGAATATATTTCCATCTTTTTGTGTCTTCTTTGATGTCTTTCAAGAGTGATTTATAGTTTCTAGAATATAGGTCCTTTACGTCTCTGGTTAAGTTAATTCCAAGGTAACGTATGATTTTTGGTGCTATTGTAAATGAGATGGATTCCCTAATTTCCCTTTCTTCAGTCTCATTGTTCGTGTATAGAAATGCAACTGATTTCTGAGCATTGATTTTGTATCCCGCCACATTACTGAATTGCTCTATAACTTCTAATCGTTTGGGAGTGGCTTCTTTTGGGTTTTCCATATAGAGTATCATGTCATCTGCGAAGGGAGATATTTTGACTTCTTCTTTGCCGATTTGGATGCCTTTTATCCCTTTTTGTTGTGTGATTGCTGTTGCAAGGACTTCTATTACTATGTTGAACAATAGTGGCGAGAGTGGGTATCCTTGTGTTCCTGATCTTAAGGGAAAGGCTTCCAGCTTTTCCCCATTGAGAATGATATTTGCAGTAGGCTTTTCATAGATGGTTTTTATGAGATTGAGGAATGTACCCTCTATCCCTACACTCTGAAGGGTTTAAATCAGGAAAGGATGCTGTATTTTCTCAAATGCTTTTTCGGCATCGATTGAGAGGATCATATGGTTCCTGAGTCTTGTTGATATGATGTATCACGCTGATCGATTTGCGAATGTTGAACCACGCTTGCATCCCAGGGATGAATCCCGCTTGGTCCTGATGGATAATCCTTTTAATGTACTGTTGGATTCTATTAGCCAGGATCTTGTTGAGGATTTTGGCAGCCATATTTATTAAGGAAATCGGTCTGTAATTCTCCTTTTTGATGGGGTCTTTGCCTGGTTTTGGGATCAAGGTAATATTAGCCTCATAGAATGAATTTGGTAGCTTTCCGTCTGTTTCTATTTTTTGAAATAGGTTTAGGAGAATAGGTATGATTTCTTCTTTGAATGTTTGGTAGAATTCCCCAGGAAAACTGTCCGGGCCTGGAGTTTTGTGTTTTGGAATGTTGTTTATCACTGACTCAATCTCTTCATAATTAATTGGCCTGTTTAAGAAATCAATTTCTTCCTGTTTCAGTCTTGGTAGTTTATAGGTTTCCAGGAAGACCTCCATCTCATCCAGAATGCTTAATTCATTGACATAAAGCTGTTGATAAAAGTTTCCAATAATCCTTCCAATTTCATTACTGTTGGTTGTGACCTCTCCTTTTTCATTCATATTTTTATTAATTTGGGTCCTTTCTCTATTCTTTTGGAGAAGTCTTGCCAGTGGTCTGTCAATTTTATTGATTCTCTCAAAGAACCAGCTTCTAGTTCTTTGATCTGCTCTACTTTGCTCCTGGTTTCTAATTCATTGATTTCTGCTCTAATCTTGGTCAGCTGCTTCCTCATGCGCGGATTAGGCCTGTCCCTGTGTTGCTGTTCCAGCTTCTTGAGGTGAGAATATAAAAACTGCATTTTAGATTTTTCTATTCTTTTGAGTGAGGCTTGAATGGCTATGTATTTCCCCCTTAGGACTGTCTTTGCAGTATCCCATAGGTTTTGGACCGTTGTGTTTTCATTCTCATTGGTCTCCATAAATTGTTTAAACTGATTTTTGATTTCCTGGTTTATCGAATCATTCCTGAGCAGGATGGTTCTTAGTCTCCAAGTGCTTGAGTTTCTTCCAAATTTTTCCTTGTGGTTGAGTTCCAATTTCAGAGCGTTGTGGTCTCAGAATATACAGGGAATAATTTCAGTCTTTTGGTATCGGTTGAGACCTGTTTTGTGACCCAGAACATAGTCTATTCTTGAGAATGTTCCATGGGCATTAGAATAGAATGAGTATTCTTTGGTTCTGGGGTGTAGTGTTCTATATATATCTATGAGGTCCAACTCATCAAGTATGGCATTCAAAGCTCTTGTTTCTTTGCTGGTTTCTTGCTTAGGTGATCTGTCTATTGCTGATATTGGAGTGTTGAGGTCCCCTACTATTAGCGTATTTTTATCTCTATGTCTCTTTATTGTGGTTAAGAGTTGGCTTGTGTATCTTGCTGCTCCCCTGTTGGGAGCATATATATTCATAATTGTCATATCCATTTGTTGGATGCATCCTTTAAAAATTATATAGTGCCCTTCTGTGTCTCTAACTATAGTCTTTAGTTTAAAATCCAATCTGTCTGCTATGAGAATTGCTACCCCAGCTTTCTTTTGAGGCCATTGGCGTTAAAGATGGTATTCGATCCCTTTACTTTCAGTCTGAATGTATCTTTAGGTTCAAAATGAGTCTCTTGTAGACAGCAAATGGATGGTCATGCCTTTTTATCCAATCTGCAACCCTGTGGCATTTTGTGGGAGCATTTAGGCCATTTACATTGAGACCGATTATTGAGAATTATGGTTTTAATGATGCCATGTTGCCAGTAAAGTCTTTGTTTGTATTGGCTGTGACTTTCTGTTCTGTATCACTCTTGGGGCCTTTTTACTTTTATAGAACCCCCCCTTAATATCTCCTGTAGGGCTGGTTTCGTGGTTACGAAAATGGTCAATGACTGGCGATTCTGGAAGGTCTTTATCTCTCCATCAATTGTGAATGACAGCCTTGCTGGATAAAGGATCCTTGGCTGCATGTTTTTCTCTGAAAGAGCTTTAAAAATGCCCCCCCCCAACCCTTTCTCTCCTTCCAGGTCTGTGTAGACAGGTCTGACGTAATTCTGATGCCTTTGCCTTGGTACGTGAGAAATTTCTTTGCCCTGGCCGCTTTCAATACTGTATCCTTGGATCTAATATTTGCGAAATGCACTATGACGTGACGTGGCGTAGGTTTGTCGTGGTTGAGCTTGGGAGGGGTCCTCTCTGCCTCTTGGACATGAATGTTTATTTCCCTTGCTAGATTAGGGAACTTTTCAGCTACAATTTGTTCAAATATCTCTTCTAAACCTCTGTTTTTCTCCACCCCCTCTGGGATGCTGATGATTCTGACATTGGAACGTTTCATTGAGTCAGTAATCTCCCACAACCTACATTCCTGAGCGTGGATTTTTTTGAGTCCAGATTCTATTCTAGCTTTCTCTTCTACTAACCCATCCTCCAATTTGCTGATACGTTCTTCTGCCTCGGTGACCCTGGCCGTCAGAGCCTCTAGTTTTGCCTGCATTTAGCTCATAGAATTTTTAATTTCTGCCAGATTCGCTCTCATTTCTGCCCTTAGAGATTCTATATTCTCATTAACATTTTCGTTAATACTTTTTCCAAGGTTACACATCATCTTGACCATTGTTACTCTGAACTCCATTTCTGATAATTTGGTTATATCCATATCCATTAGTTTTGTGGCAGAGGCCACAGACTCATTGTCTTTTCTTTGCTGGGGGGGATTTCTCCTTCTCCTCATTCTAATGAGGAGAGGTTGCTGGGTTGTCCAGAGCCCAAATTATTGACCGGGACCCAGGCCGTGTGCCCTTGTTTTATAGGGATCTTAGGGATGTGGGCGTCTTGATTTTTGAGCCTGTCTTCTGGGGGAGGGGCCTGCTGCGCTGATACTCAGGCAACCCTGTTCGGGTAGAGTCTCCGTGTCCCCTGCCAGGGGGGATGGGGGTGGGCACAGTGTAAGCCTGTATTTCCAGGCTTTTGTTCTCTGGCGGCTTTCCCTGGTGGTTTGCTGTGCCTCTTCTGAGAGTCAGAGCAGCAGTGGCTGAATCTCAGCCTCTGTCTCAGAACAGAGGGATCATGGACCATTCTCCACTGATGTTCTGGCCACTTTAACTCTGATTCTGTTGGTGCTGCTCAACCCTGCAGCGTCCCGTGATGTGCGCCCCACACCCAGCGTCGCAGCCCTCACTTCCAGGGCCGGTGCATCTCTGTCCCTTGTGTTTCTAACACTGCCAGTTGTCAGCCGCCCCCAGATGCTCCCAGAGCTCCCGGTCTCAGTCTGGTTCCAGTGAGCGCACCAGAGTTCCGGTTTTCAGTCTGGTCGTGCCATTTTGCTGGCTTTAAAATGGGCAACAGTCATGGGACTCCATCAGTGAAAGCAACCAAGGGCACATGTGGGTGCATTTCTTCAGCCAACATCAGCTGAGACCCCACTGTGGGCCACGCTCCATATTAGATGCTGGGAATAATTTGGCTCTATCCTCGAGGTTCCCAGTGCAGACGACACATGACAAGCCGCCCATAGAATGGCTCTGTCTTATTCATCCCTGTATCCCTCATGCTTCACACAGCACCCAGTGCATAGTAGGAGCTCAATAAATAGCAATTTCCTTGGAGAGTGGGACAGTGTGGCAGTCAAGTCTCTGGCATTTGGAATCTGGAAATTTGGGTTTGAATTACAGCCTGTCCAGTTATGTGCTGTGCAGCTCTGGGCAGGTCACTTCATCTCTCTGAGACCCAGTTTCCTTGTGGGTAGGATGGGAGCTTAGATCACAGGGCCTGTGGGGGGTTAAGGAGCTGATTTGTGAAAAGAGCCTGGCCCGTGCTCAGTGCTCAGATTACACCTACTGGAGTTAATGTGGTCACTGTAATGTCAGTGAGCTCTGGCAAACAATCCAGTCTCCATTCACTTTCTGGAAAGTGAGAAGGGCTGACAGACCGCCTCTGTGTCATCCACACTAGGAACCACAAAATCAAAACTGGTGATTGACCTTCCTTCCCTTCATCTCTCCTTCTTCCCTTCCTCTCCCCTGCCGTGCTCTCCCATTTCAACTCCTCTCTCTGCTTGCTGCCCCCTCCTCCCGGAGAGAGCTACATTCAGGTAGGAATCCAGGGAGGAGGGTTCCGGGAGCAGTCTGGCTCACTGGCTGCTTTGCAGACTGAGGTGGGAGATCGGGGTTGTGAAATCAGAGAGAAGTAAATATGTGTGATGTTTGTCTTGTTTTCTTCATATATCAATGACAAAATAGTAGGAGACATTATGTGGATGGGTTTCAGGTGTGCTCTGCTATTTAAGATGATCTTTCCCCAAGACCTGCTCTTTTCTGCTCTGCGTCTGCCAAGCAGCAAACCTGGCTCATGTGTGAATCTCGTGTGTTCGGAACTGAGCAGGGGAGTTACCAGGTCGGGTGTGGTATTACCCCTGCCAGAGGCGGTCTGGTGGGACACAGTCTGTCCCGCACACTTGAGCTGGAGACAGAGTGCTTCCCTGCGAGCCAGGTGCAGGGGGCACCGGGGACCCTCTCCCTCTGCACCTTTGGGTCTTGGACCGGCACCTGCAGGGGCCGCCCTCAGGTCTGCCCTGGGGGAAAGGGCACTGCCAGGGAGGGTGGCACAGAGAATGTTCCCTGTGGGGCTCCTGCACTGCTCCCGGGTCCTGCTGCAGAAGTGAGGTGGGAGGCACGCCCTGGAGCACATCTCTCTCCTCCTCTCCTCGCCCACATCCCCGGTCCTGGGATCAGAATAAAACCTGCACTTGGCTCCATGGGAGAGAGGCCCGGGTGCAGCGGCCCGGAGACCCTCCCTGGCTGGTGGGAATTCTAGAGGCCTGTGTGAAGGCTGCTGGCTTGGCTGCACACAATGGCTCTCATGGTCCCACTGGGCTCCTGGGACCAGCCAGGCCCAGGACAGAGGCTCTGAGCACCAGAGCCAGAGTCCCTGCTCCTGTCAAACCCGCTGCTCCAGCCACACATTGATGGGCCCGCTCCCCACATTGTGGTCATGGCCCACCCTGGGTCCTCCCCTCAGGCCTGCCCGGGGCCTCCCCAGTCCTTCCAGGGCTTGGCTCTGGGGGCAAACGCTGGCAGGCACGGGTGTTGGTGGGGCCGCACCTGCTGTAGAGCCCCTGTCACCCCCCTGACAGAGGAGAGGAATTTGGACAAGTTAGTTTCCTTTCTTGCCTCTGTGGAGATGTGTGGAGGGCCTGGGCCACCTTGCAGCAGCGTTTCTCAGGCTCTGGAGATGACTCGTGTACATGAGAACCAAACGAAGCACTCAGATGGGAAGGAAATTACATGCAGTGCGACTTCAGAATATGTTAAGCAGTTAGGATTAAAATTGCATACATTTCACTTTCCACTTTTGTAAAAAAATAAAACAAATACAACTTGTATTATAGTTGAAAAAGCAGTGTCTTCTGTCCCCTCTTCTTGCGGGAATACATAAAGGCATAAGAGTAATGATGCTAACATGAAGTGTACTGATTAGTTTTTCTTGAAAGTCACAGGCAGGGTTTGATGACGAATGAAGAAGAAGAAGGAATGTGAGCAAGGAAAAGAGGACAGTTTCACGTCTCTGTCCATTGTGCAGGTGCCGGTGTCAGGATGGGTCGTACTGCAGGTGGGGTGGGGGCAGGGTCCCCACTCTCAGCCTCTGTCATCAGACTCCCTCTCCTCACAGGCCCAGAGGGAGGGACTTGGCCTTTCTCACCTGGAGTTACGTACATTAACTTCCCCAGTGGGAGCTTTGCATAGAGAGGAGCTTCCCTGCCTTCTCCTGGGACCGTGGTGAAGCTTCCTTGCCCACAGGATAGTTTCTGGACTGGAAGGTTGGGTTGGACTCTGTTTCAGCAGCTCACTTAGCAGGGCCCAATTCCTTCCTCTTGTCCCTGGACGTGTGTCCCAGAACCCAGGACTCCAGATCCCTGATCTTGGACACCAGCTCCCCCAACTGACCCTGTGTCTTGATCTCATTCTTCTGAGTGAACACAGACCAGAAGGGACACGACAAACCTTTCCCATGCGGCTCCTTTGGCCATGAATTGATGCACTAGTGGCCGCGGATATAAGCACAGTTCAGGTACATAGCTTTTTCTAGATAACCTAGGCAGATGAGACATTTGCTTCGTTCTTTCAGCCAGACCCACTCTCGGGAATAAGAAGTATACTGGAGTTTCCTAATGACCCAAATGACCATGAGGGCTTGAGGTTTTATCCTCTTTGCTTACATAGACCTGTCATGTACCTAGTATTTCTCATCCCTCTACAAGGATATGGCCTACAGCATAATACAAATATGAATATAAATATAAATAAATGACTCTTGGCCCAGAACTTCTGATATCTGAGATGCTATTTAGAATAAATGGTGCAATTGGTCATTCAGCTTTGACCTGAGCTGGTGAAATGAACCAGATCTGGGGTGTCCGATATCGTAGCCACCAACTACCCGTGGCCTTCGAGCACCTGGAATTCAGCTCACCTGAATTGAGATGTGCTCTGAGTGTAAATGCACCCTGGATGCTGAAACCAGAATAAGAAAGAGAACTTAAATTATTTTATTGAGATTTTTAAAACACTGTCTCATTGACCTAAATGCATGTTGGAATGATACCATTTTTCCAATTACAATTCTTTTGACTTTTCTCCTTTTACTGTGTGTAATGTGGCTACTAGAAAAGTTATGATTGACGCAGGTGGGTCACATTAGACGTCTGCCAGACGCTACCAGACTCGGCTCAGAGAGCCTCCAGCTTGGGGAGCTGGTCCCACCTGGCCGCCCCTCAGACCCGGAGCAGCAGCTGAGGGGTGGAAGCAGTCAATGGGGAGCTCAGTTCAGCATCTCGTGGGACAGTCCAAGCTATGATCTGGTTAAGGAAAAGGAAGACTTGGTCATCTCTCCAGCGTGGGTATTGAAAATCTAGTCCTGCCCACAGCTCCGGGAGCAGAGAGCCCAAGTGCCCCCAGTGTCTCTAGGTGCACACGCTGTGCTTGGAATTCAGTTGGGCTCAGAAACACTCTCTGTATTAGTAAAATACTTCATTCCCCAGACTTTGCTCTCTCATATTTGCCTTTTGTAGAACCCTGAGAAGTTAAAAACAAAATTGCACAAGATTGGGTGTGTCCTCTGTGAGATTCTTCTCGGGTCTCCCACTCCCTCCAAAGGTGACTCAGTTCTGGAACAAGAATGATCCACAAGGGGCACTTTCTGTGAAAGTGTTCTCTTCCCACCTACCATACCAGCATTCACCTCTTGAATCTGATTCATTTTAATTTAATTCGAGGAGAAAAGTGATTTGCTGATGACAGAAAGCTTGTGCCACAAATGGTTTTATTCAGCATTGACCAAAATTTCAAAGGGAGCTACACGTTCAGAAAATTTGAATTTGAGTATTTCCAAATCTCAAGAATTGCCTGTGGCCAATAAGTATAATTTTTTTCTTGTCTTCTGGACAAAATCAGTCATGTATTTAATTTAATCAACATTACTCCATATACATTACTCCATATATATACTTGTAAAAATTCATGCTTCATCATTAATCCACACCATGGAAGGTAAAATTCCAATTTCAACTCGACTTATATTTTCTTAAGATTAAAGCCTTCAGCTTTACTAATTAATAGTCACCTGTCGCTAATATCAGTACAAATTCTCTTTCACTTTAGCTCAGCTATTTAGAACATGCAGGTCCAGACTGATGGACACACAACCTATTTGCCAAGGAATCATGGGGAACCAAGCAAGGGGGATGGCATTTGGCTCTGCTTCGTTCCCATCCTCCGAGATGGATTCTTCACGTTGATTTTATTGCCACTCCGTGACTAAAAAAAGAAATCTCTTATTGCTACCATGTTTTATTGCACAGTGAAATATAAAAATACAGGTGTATCAAAACCCTGAAGCCAAATATATGTGAGATTCAAAATATGGGAAGGTCATAACAACAGTTCATAAATTATACATATTTTAAATATCCTTTTTGGCGAACCCTCAGAGAAATTTGAGGGGTTTTTGTTGTTGTGCCTCACTTATTTTGTGTTTTTCTCTTCAAATAGAGAAAGCCCTGGTGGATTTTCAGGCTTGAGTGACACCTGAACTTTTGGTGAGTCCAGTGGTCGCAAACACAGCCGGCCGCTAGGTGGTGCTGCATCTGAAACTATGCCAGCTCTTCCCTCTTCCCTGTCCCCACCGAGGCTTACCCCTCCTCCATTCTACTATCTGAAATGCCCAGCAGAGGGCAAGGACCCATCTGAATCCACAACTGCTCAGTTTAGTAAACATTTCTGTCTCTTGATAATGAGGGGTATCTTCACCACCCGCTCCTCACAAGACTACTAAAAATTAGAGCAGTTTAAACTCATAGGTAAATGTTCAGCCTGCCTTCTTTCTGGAAACCTTTATCCTTTTTATAGGGAGGAGAGCGGCAGACGAAGAGGGAGAGAGAGAATCTTTTTTTATTTTGTTTTATTTTAAAGATTTTATTTATTTATTTGACCCAGAAAGAGACAGCCAGAGAGAGAGGGAACACAAGCAGGGGGAGTGGGAGAGGAAGAAGCAGGCTCCCAGTGGAGAAGCCTGATGGGGGGCTCGATCCCAGACCTCTGGGATCACACCCTGAGCCAAAGGCAGACACTTAATGACTGCACCACCCTGAGATCATGACCAGAGTCAAAATCGAGAGTCAGACATTGAAGTGACTAAGCTACCCAGGCGCCCCATTAAACCTTAATGACATGGCAAAACTCGACTAAATCCAGTCTCCCCTCTTATTCCTACCTGTAGGAATCTTTCCTTTGTCCCAAGACAAATCATTTCTTTATGTTGCTCTCCCAGGACAACTTATAAATGCTGCTGCTTCTTCTTTCTCCCTTCTCTCTTTTTAAAAAGATTTTATTTATTTATTTTAGAGTGAGAGCACTCACAAGCAGAGAGAGGAGCGGGGGGGGGGGGGAGAACATACTCCTTCCTGAGTGTGGAACTGACACAAGGCTGGATCCCAGGACCCTGAGATCATGACCTGAGCTGAAACCAAGAATCCAATGCCCATCCGACTGAAGCACCCAGGTACCCAACTTATAAACATTTCTTTTTTTTTTTAAGGAGTTTGTAAATATTTTATTTTAAGATTTTATTTATTTATTTGAGAGAGAGAGAGAGAGAGAACGAGCAGTGGGGAAGGGCAGAGAGAGAGAAGCAGACTCCCTGTAAATATTTGAGGCTTTGTAGGCCATAGGTCTCTGTTGCAGCAGCTCAACTCTGCTGTAGTCATGAATCAGTATGTAGAAGAGAGTGTGGTTTTGTCCAATAACATTTTATTTACAAAAATAGCTGATGGTGGTTTTATAGTAGATTGCCAATAGTTAAAAGTATTTCTTTCTTTTCTCTTTTAGTTGCAAGAAACACAAGATCGACACGCAGAGGCTGTAAGATGTATTGAGAAGTGAAAAGATCACATTCAAAAGTACAATTTAAAGCAGCACAGAAAATAGCTTGAGTATTTATAAAGCAGATAAGCAGTGCAGTATGAGAAATATATCAGTGATGACAATAAATACATCATTGTTAAGCTAGATAAAAATTTCAGCTTTGTGCTATATTGAAATGTATGATTTTTGCATATTATCTTTAAATTTTGCACATTAACTACAAAACCAGAAAACGGCACAATTGCCAAATCTTCTACTTTTTAAATTTTTAAGAATTTATGTAAGATCTTCAGATGTCTGTTTAGAAATTATATGGTACTTTTAAAATTTGTGTGTGAGAATAATTTTAAAATACACATTTTAGGCTTGAAGTTGAAAATGCCGAGTTAAAAGTTAGAGTCAAAAAGCAAGCGGGCAGAATTGAAGAGCTTCAGGAAAACCTGTTAAGTACAAGTTCGGTAAGTCAGTCTCTTAATTTCTGTCCTGCCGAAAAGGAATTTTTATTTCTCTAGTAGTAGTGTATAAGAATATTTTGGATAATGAACATTGGGGTGCATATGGCCCTTCTCTTCACTACGTCTGTATCTTTGGGGTAAACACCCAGTAGTGCAATGGCTGGATCATAGGGTAGCTCAATTTTTAACTTTTTAAGGGACCTCCACACTGTCTTCCAGAGTGGCTGTACCAACTTGCATTCCCACCAACAATGTAGGAGGGATCCCCTTTCTCCACATCCTCTCCAACACTTGTTGTTTCTTGCCTTGTCTATTTTTGCCATTCTAACTGGCCTAAGGTGGTATCTCAGTGTGGTTTTTGATTTGAATTTCCTTGATGGCTAATGATTTTGAACATTTTTTCATGTGTCTGTTAGCCATTTGTATGTCCTCATTGGAAAAGTGTCTGTTCATATCTTCTGCCCATTTTTTGATTTATTTGTTTCTCGTGTATTGAGTTTGAGAATTTCTTTGTAGATCTTGGATATCAGTCCTTTATCTGTAGTGTCATTGGCAAATATATTCTCCCATTCCGTGGGCTACCTCTTAGTTTTTCTGACTGTTTCCTTGGCTGTGCAGAAATTTTTAATCTTGATGAAGTCCCATAAATTCATTTTATCTTTTGTTTCTCTTGCCTTTCGGGATGTGTCATGAAAAAGGTTGCTTTGGCTGATGTCGTAGAGGTTGCTGCCTATGTTCTCCTCTAGAATTTTGATGGATTCCTGTCTCACATTGAGGTCTTTCATCCATTTGGAGTTTATTTTTGTGTATGGTGTGAGAGAGTGGTCAAGTTTCATTCTTTTGCATGTAGCTGTCCAATTTTCCCAGCACCATTTATTGAAGAGACTGTCTTTTTCCCACCGGATGTTTTTTCCTGCTTTATCAAATATTAGTTGCCCAAAGAGCCGAGGGTCCATTTCTGGGTTCTCTATTCTGTTCCATTGGTCTATGTGTCTGTTTTTGTGCCAGTACCATGCTGTCTTTGTGATCACAGCTTTGTAGTAGAGCTCGAAATCTGGCATTGTGATGCCCCCAGCTTTGTTTTTCCTTTTCAACAGTTCCTTGGAGATTCGGGGTCTTTTCTGGTTCCATACAAATTTAAGGACTATTTGTTCCAGTTCTTTGAAAAATGTCCTCGGTATTTTGATCGGGATAGCATTGAAAGTGTAGATTGCTCTGGGTAGCATGGACATTTTAACTATGTTAATTCTTCCGATTCATGAGCATGGAATATTTTTCCATCTTTTTATGTCTTCCTCAATGTCTTTTAAGACTGATTTGTAGTTTCTAGAATATAGGTTCTTTACGTCTCTGGTTAAGTTAATTCCAAGGTAACGTATGGTTTTTGGTGCTATTGTAAATGGGATGGATTCCCTAATTTCTCTTTCTTCGGTCTCGTTATTCATGTATAGAAATGCAACTGATTTCTGAGCATTGATTTTGTATCCCACCACGTTACTGAATTGCTCTATAACTTCTAATAGTTTGGGAGTGGCTTCTTTTGGGTTTTCCATATAAAGTATCATGTCATCTGCGAAGAGAGACATTTTGACTTCTTTGCCGATTTGAATACCTTTGATCCCTTTTTGTCGTCTGATTGCTGTTGCAAGGACTTCTAGTACTATGTTGAATAATAGTGGCGAGAGTGGGCATCCTTGTCGAGTTCCTGATCTTAAGGGAAAGGCTTCCAGCTTTTCCCCATTGAGAATAATATTTGCAGTAGGCTTTTCATAAATGGCTTTTATGAGATTGAGAAATGTACCTTCTATTCCTACACTCTGAAGGGTTTTAATCAGGAAAGGATGCTGTATTTTCTCAAATGCTTTTTCGGCATCGATTGAAAGGATCATATGGTTCCTGAGTCTTTTCTTGTTGATATGATGTATTACGCTGATTGATTTGCAAATATTGAACCACGCTTGCATCCCAGGTATGAATCCCACTATATCGTGATGGATAATCCTTTTAATGAACTGTTGGATTCTATTAGCAAGTATCTTGTTGAGGATTTTGGCGTCCATATTCATTAGGGAAATCAGTCCGTAATTCTCCTTTTTGAGGGGGTCTTTGCCTGGTTTGGGGATGAAGGTAATATTGGCCTCATAGAATGAGTTTGGTAGCTTTCCTTCTGTTTCTATTTTTTGAAATAGCTTTAGGAGAATAGGTATTATTTCTTCTTTGAATGTTTGGTAGAATTTCCCAGGAAAACCGTCCAGGCCTGGAGTTTTGTTATTTGGAAGGTTGTTTGTCACTGACTCAATTTCCTCATAATTAATTGGCCTGTTTAAGAAATCAATTTCTTCCTGTTTCAATCTTGGTAGTTTATAGGTTTCCAGGAAGGATTCCATCTCTTCCAGATTGCTTAGTTTATTGGCATATAGCTGTTGATAAAAATTTATAATAATCCTTCCAATTTCAATGGTGTTCGTCGTGACCTCTCCTTTTTCATTCATAATTTTAATAATCTGGGTCCTTTCTCTTTTGTTTTGGATAAGTGTTGCCAGTGGTCTGTCAATTTTATTGATTCTCTCCAAGAACCAGCTTCTAGTCCTGTTGATCTGCTCTACTGTACTTCTGGTTTCTGCTTGATTGATTTCAGCTTTAATTTTGGTCAACCGCTTCCTCGTGCGTGGATTAGGCCTGTCCCTCTGTTGCTGTTCCAGCTTCTTGAGGTGAGAATATAAAAACTGCATTTTAGATTTTTCTATTCTTTTGAGTGAGGCTTGGATGGCTATGTATTTCCCCCTTAGGACCGCCTTTGCAGTATCCCATAGGTTTTGGACTGTTGTATTTTCATTCTCATTGGTCTCCATAAATTGTTTAAATTGATTTTTGATTTCCTGGTTTATCGTGTCATTCCTGAGCAGGATGGTTCTTAGTCTCCAAGTGTTTGAGTTTCTTCCAAATTTTTCCTTGTGGTTGAGTTCCAATTTCAGAGCGTTGTGGTCTGAGAATATGCAGGGGATAATTTCAGTCTTTTGGTATCGGCTGAGACCTGTTTTGTGTCCCAGAACATGGTCTATTCTTGAAAATGTTCCATGGGCATTAGAATAGAATGAGTATTCTTTGATTCTGGGGTGTAGTGTTCTATATATATCTAAGAGGTCCAACTCGTCGAGTATGGCATTCAAAGCCTTTGATTCTTTGCTTAGTTTTTGCCAGGGTGTTCTGTCTATTTCTGAGAGTGGAGTGTTGAGGTCCCCTACTATTAATGTGTTTTTATTTATATGTCTCTTTATTCTGGTTAAGAGTTGGCTTGTGTATCTTGCTGCTCCCCTGTTGGGGACATATATATTTATAATTGTCATATCCACTTGTTGAATACTTCCCTTAAGAATAATATAGTGCCCTTCTGCGTCTCTAACTATAGTCTGTAGTTTAAAATCCAATTTATCTGATATGAGAATTGCTACCCCAGCTTTCTTTTGAGGTCCATTTGCATGAAAGATGGTACTCCATCCCCTTACTCTCAGTCTGAATGCATCTTTGGGTTCGAAATGAGTCTCTTGTAGACAGCAAATGGATGGGTCATGTCTTTTTATCCAATCTGCAACCCTGTGGCATTTTATGAGAGCAATAAAGCCATTCACATTAAGACTGAGTACTGAGAGATATTATTTTAATGATGCCATGTTGCCAGTAAAGTCTTTGTTTGTATTGGCTGTGATTTTCTGTTCTGTATCACTCTTGGGGCCTTTATACCTTTATAGAACCCCCCGTAATATCTCCTGTAGGGCTGGTTTCATGGTTACAAAATTGGTTAGTGACTGGCAATTCTGAAATGTCTTTATTTCTCCATCAATTGTGAATGACAGCCTTGCTGGATAAAGGATCCTTGGCTTCATGTTTTTCTCTGAAAGAGCTTTAAATATGCTCCCCCAACCCTTTCTCTCCTTCCAGGTCTGTGTAGACAGGTCTGACGTAATTCTGATGCCTTTGCCTTGGTACGTGAGAAATTTCTTTGCCCTGGCCGCTTTCAATACTGTATCCTTGGATCTAATATTTGCAAATTGCAGTATGACGTGACGTGGCATAGGTTTGTTGTGGTTGAGCTTGGGAGGGGTCCTCTCTGCCTCTTGGACACGAATGTTTGTTTCCCTCGCTAGATTAGGGAAGTTTTCAGCTACAATTTGTTCAAATATCTCTTCTAGACTTCTGTTTTTCTCCACCCCCTCGGTGATGCCAATGATTCTGACATTGGGTCGTTTCATTGAGTCAGTAATCTCCCGTAACCTACATTCGTGGGCTTGGATTTTTTTAAGAGCAGCTTCTATTTTGGTTTTCTCCTCTATTAGCCATCCTCCAATTCACTAACCCGCTCCTCTGCTTCTGTGACCCTGGCCGTCAGAGCCTCTAGTTTTGCCTGCATTTGGCTCATAGAATTTTTAATTTCTGTCAGATTCGCTCTCATTTCTGTCCTTAGGGATTCTATATTCTCAGTAACCTTTTCGTTAATACTTTTTCAATTCTACTCATCATTTTGACCATTGTTACTCTGAATTCCATTTCTGATACTTTGGTTACATCCATATCCATTATTTCTGTGGCAAAGGCCACAGACTCACTGTCTTTTCTTTGCTGGGGGGGGGCTTCTCCTTCTTGTCATTCTGATGAGGAGAGGTTGCGGGGTTGTCCAGAGCCCAAATTATTGACTGGGTCCCAGGCCGTGCCCCTTGTTTTATAGGGATCTTAGGGATGTGGGCTTCTTCTTTAAAAAAATTATTTATTTATTTATTTATTTATTTATTTATTTATTTATTTATGTGGCAGCCAACCAGCGAGAGAGGGAACAGAAGCAGGGGAGTGGGAGAGGAAGAAGCAGGCTCCCAGCGGAGGAGCCCGATGAGGGACTCCTTTCCGGAACGCCAGGATCACGCCCTAAGCTGAAGACAGGCGCTCCATGACTGTGCCACCCAGGGGCCCGGGTTGTGGGCTTCTTGATTTTTCAGCCTGCCTTCTGTGTTCTGGGGGAGGGGCCTGCCGCGCCGATGCTCAGCCAACCCTGTTTGGGTAGAGTCTCCGTGTCCCCTGCGAGGGGGGATGGGGATGGGCACTCTCTGAGCCGGTATTTCCAGGCTTTTGTTCTCTGGCGACTTTCCCTGGCGGTTTGCTGTGCCTCTTCTGAGAGTCAGAGCAGCAGCGGCCAAATTTCAGCCTCTGTCACAGAACAGAGGGATTGCGGCCCGTTCTTTACTAATGTTCTGGCCACTTTAACTCTGTTACTGTTGGTGCTGCTCAACCCTGCAGCGTCCCGGGATGTGCACCCCACACCCGGTGTCCCTGCCCTCACTTCCAGGGCCGGCACGTGTCTGTCCTTTGTGTTTCTAACGCCGCCAGCCGCCAGCTGCCCCGCGCGTGCTCCGGAAGCTCCCGGTCTCAGTCTGGATCCAGTGAGCGCACCGGGATTCCGGTGTTCCGCGAGATACCTGGTGGCACGTGCACCCAGCTCACGGTCTCAGTCTGCTGTTTTGCGGTTGCCGTCAGCGAGCCCTGCCCGCTCTCCCGTGCAAGTGGCTACCGCTTCCCGGCGCCCAAATGCGGCGGCTCCCTCCCCCTTCCGTTTATCTTCCGATATCTGTGCACGGTTTCATGGCTCCCCGCTTCGTACCTCAATACTCAGCGCTGGAGATGTTCATTTGTAGAGATTCAGATGCATCTTCCTGCGTCTCAGGCTGGTTCCGTCCCAACTTAAAAACATTTGTAATAGAATCGGTTACTATTCTTTTCTTTTTGAATGGGTGTGGTCTTAATTCTTTTTGAATGAGACAAATTTAATAGCTGGGTCTGTGGTCTTGATTTTGGATATCAACTACAAGGAGTATCCAGCAAAAAATAGACAACAAATAGTTATTACTGGATTGATGTAGAATTTAATTTTATAACTTGAAATCAACTTGATTTCCCTTATATTATCTCTTGATTTTCATGCTCCCTACACTTTCCTGCTTATCTAGGAGTAATGTAAAACAATATAACATAATTGAAGGGAGAAAACTTGATTGGACATTATGCAAAGAATAAACCAAAGGCCATTTACCTAAGTTGTGGTATGATGTCAAGAAGGGAAATATGAAGATGTTATGAAAATTATTTGTAATTTCCCATTTCAGAAGTAAAGTCTACAATTCTCATTATTCTTGGACATTTTCAAATGTATCCAAACTTTGGTGAGCAAAAGAAAGAAAATATGAAACTCATGAGTTGCAATATTTAGAAATGGTGGTTGGATTTGACTGTGAGGCACACAGCCTTCTAACAGGCTATACATGCTGTGGGGTCACACTTTGGTCAGCCACCCGCAGATTCAAAACTCATACACTTTATTAGCCTTAACAAGGGGTGAAAAATTGTGTGAAATGGCTGATCAGTAATAATTGTTCTGTGAATATGAATTTTAGTTTGGATAAAAGAGATGATATGATTTACTGCAACTTTAGATGTCTTATTTCTATTATGCTCTCTTGCAAAATTTTCAAAAAGGAAAGGCTGTTGTCCAATTTTGGGTGGTCTGGGGCCCGTTCCAGTTTGTCTAACAATGCTTGAAAATACATATTTGCAATCATGGAGAAAAACAGTTGGGGAGAAATGACTGGGTCCAGAGAGTGAGCTTTGAGAGAACACTTCCCAAAACACTTTCGCTACTTTGAAAAAATTGAAATATAAGAATAGGTGTATTCTTTTTTACATCAGTGGGGTCTGTGACTAATTCCATAGAGATAGATATTGGCCGTTTAATATTAGGTTAAAAGAGATCAGGAGGAATCCCCATTTTTCATTCTTTTTTTTTTAAATGATTTATTTGTATATTTTAGAGAGAGAGAGACAGCGTGAGTTGGAGGAGCAGAGGGAGAGGGAGAATCTCAAGCAGACTCCATGTTGAATGCAGAGCCCAATGTGGGGCTCCCCTAGGAGCCCCCATTTTTCTTAAAGGGAGTTAGCAGACATGGCTTAAGACAGGGCTTCTCAACCTTGGCTCTGTTGACATTTGGGGAAAGGGAACTCTTGTGGGAGCTGCAGGGAGCCTGGTAGCATGTGGAGCAGCATCCCCAGCCTCTACCCACCAAATGCCAGTAGCACCCACCCCACAGTTGGGAACCTTCAATGTACCCAGACATTGCCTAGTGTTCCCTGGGGGCCAAAGCACTCCCTGCTTGGAGACCACTGGAAGCCAATATAATGTGTCCAGAGAACTGGGAAGATATACCCTCTGGGTATAATATTCTATTATGTACCCCTTAATGGAGTAAAAATAATCTCAGACCGAAGAGGCATTGACGGGATGTGAATACAGGGAGAGTGAGAACGCCAGTGGAAGCCTTATCACTGTGTAAATGCCTGGAGGCCAGGATTCAAGGCGAGTAGAGAGGAGCCCTACATTAATTTATTTTCATTCATTAAAATGATTGATAATCATTCATTCCATTCATGGGTTTCTCACATTCTACAGAGGGCGGCTAAGGAGAGAGCAAGATGAAGAGTTTAGACGAGGTTGATTAAACCGTTACTGAGCCACTACCACCCATGCCTGGCAACATGTACGTAATTTTGTCCCACATTGACTCTGGGTTTGAGAATCCCAGGCACAAATGTGAGTCTCAGTACTCAGTCTGAAGAAGTGGATTATTTCAGGATGTTCATAAATCAAAGTGCAGTATAGCCTGAGATAGCCTGAACAGCACTGGCCAATAGGATTCCGTGATGTAAACGATCTCTGTCTGCCCTGTCCAATATGGTAGCACCAGCTCGGAGTGGCTCTTGAGCCCTTGAAATGTGGCCACCTTTCTTGTGTCACATGTGGAAATGTGAACATTTGGGGGATAGTGAATTAAAAATACATTGTTTAGCGTGCCTGGGTGGCTCAGTTGGTTAAAAGACCATCTCTTGATCTCAGCTCAGGTCTTGATGGTTGTGTGTTCAAACTCTGCCTTGGGCTCCACACTGGGCAGGAGCCTCCTTAAAAAACAAAACCAAACCCAAAACATCATTTACATTTACTTCACCATTTTCATTGCTCTTGTTTCCAGTGTGCTTATTAGAAAACATGAAACCATGTCTGTGTCTTGCATTAGATTTTTATCTGAGAGCCCTGATCTAGAAGGTGGAAAATTCTGCCCTGTCACAACACCTTAAACTCAACCCTGCTCTGGGTTAGTGTCTGGGCCAGGCAGGACCTGTAGGCAGAGCCGGGGATCCGCCTAAGTTCGGATCCTTCTTCCGTCTCAGCTCAAAGCCCAGTGCGGATTCTAGACTTGGTTTCCAATTGTCATTTCAGATCTCTCTCTGTTTGGACCATGTGCCCTTGGTTTTGTGTGTTCATTCCTTAGCACTAGAAAGGACATTTAGTTAGGACCCATTAGGTATTTCCACTTTAAGGATGAAAGGATTTCAGGAAACAATAGCATTTAAATCACAGATGATCCTGCCATTCAGCTGTCCAGGTGATCTCCCTCTGGGAAGCCACCATGAAGTAGTTTGAAGAGGCAAGCCAATGTCCTGTCTGCCTAGCCTTTCTGGAGAAGTGCTTTGTGGAAAATTTAAAAGTAAATAAATAAATAGATAAATAAATAAATTTCTGGTTCCTGGCACAGGACTCCTAAAATCCTTGCAGTTTCCTGAGGGATAGGAGAGCCTTTTGTTAGTCATAAAATCTCCAACAGATCTCTCCAGAGTTTAGGCTAAAGAGCTGACATAGGGCGGGGCCTAGAAATGGCATCACAGTGGGGCTGGTCACCAGAAGGATCAAACTGGGAGTCAAGGATTGGAAATTTCAGCCCCAGCCACTGGCCATCTGTGAGGGGAGGGGGCTGAAGACTGGGTTATAAAAAGTCTTGAACAAGAAGTTGGTGAACACATTAATATTCTGGAAAAGTGATTTTCCCCCAGAGAGGGCGTGGAAGCTCTCCACCACTCCCCACCCCCTTTAGACCTTCCTTGCTATACGCATCTCTTCCATTGGACGTTTCCTGAGTTGTATTCTTTATAATAAACTGGTCGATGTAAGTAAAGTGCTTTCCTGACTTCTGAGTCGATCTTTTTTTCCCCTTCATTCACATAACTTTTATTACAGTGTGTTTATAATTGTTTTTTCCTTTTTTTAAATTTAAATTCAATTAGGCAGCATATAGTACATCATTAGTTTCAGATGTAGTGTTCAATAATATATCATTTGCGTATACCCCCCAGTGCTCATCGCATCACGCGCCCCCCTTAATGCCCATCACCCAATTACCTCATCCCCCCACCCACCTCACCTCCAGCAACCCTCAGTTTGTTTCATATACTTAAATGTCTCTCATGGTTTTTCTCCCTCTCTGATGACCTCCAGTTCAGTTTTCCCTCCCTTCCCCTATGATCCTCTGCACTGTTTCTTACAGTCTACCTATGAGTGAAACCGTATACTTGTCTTTCTCTGACTGCTGTGTTTCACTCAGTATAATACACTCCAGTTCCGTCCAGGTCGATGTAAGTGGTAAGAATTCATCCTTTCGAATGGCTGAGTCATATTCCTTTGTACACATGGAGCCCATCTTCTTTATCCATCCACTTGTGGATGTGAGTCATTCTAGTGAAATTATCAACCCTAAGGAGGGGGTCTGAGGGAATACCTGACCTTGTGGTTGGGCAGAAGTGTGGGTAGCTTGAACACCCCATTTGTGACTGGCCTCTGCAGTGGGGACAGACTTGTGGGACTGAGCCCTGAAATCCGGGGAGTATGAATTGAATTGTTGGAGAACTTGTTGAGTTGGTTGTGGTTGGTGTCAGGAAATAGAGCACACGGTGTACTTGAAACATGAACACATCTCCTCCCTCCACTGCACCAATTGACTGCATAAAGCGCCCCCATGGGGGTCCTCTGTGCTCTGTGGTCTCTTGGAAGAATGGAGTCAGGTTCGACTGGCAGTAGGGGAAGTTGGTTTCCAGGATCAAAGATCTGGAGCCTAGCTGAGAGTTATTCCCTAGGTGAAGCCATGGATGCAAAATGACCCCGCTGCCCCCTTCCTCACTAAGGACTCAGAGATTGTGATATCACAGTTGGTTCCCCACGAAAGGTGGGAATTATCTGACTTTGGGCATTTTATGGGCCTGTGTCCCTCAGTCCCAAGTGCAGAGTAGAGTGACCTGGTAGGTCTCTGATAAAGACCGACGGTTGAGTCCTGCTCTGGACACAAGTGAGCCGCCCGACAGAGTCCATTATCAGGACAGATAGGTGTCTTGTGAGACATCTATTCTTTGGAGGAGGGATCGCCTCATACACTCTTCCTTTCCCGTTGCTTCCCCACCTCCTTTGGGGTCTTGATTGGTGCCCTTGTGGAAGGTCTCCCTGCCATGCCAAACCTCAGGTGGAATCTACTCCTTATGGAAAGCACCTGCCTGGACTCTTGATTTCCCTCGCAAGACATGTAACACAGTCTCATCCTTTTTCTTGGCTTTGTGGGGGAAAAATGATACTACTAATGTGTGTCTTAACCTTTTGATACGGAAAAGGATGTGGCTACCCTAGAGTGCAAAAAAAAGCAAAGGCTTCAAAAATCATACTGCTCCCTATGTCTGGTCTTGCTTATTTCCCTCCTTACAACATTTTTACTGATTCACTGCTTAATGATCGTGAGACAAAGTCTCTCTTATAGGCATCATTAATTGAGTCCTGAGTTCGATGTTCAGGACAGATTTCTGTGGGAAGGTTATTGACTGTGGAAAGAGCAGAGATAAGCCACTGAAATGCAAAAGGAATATGTGGGCCTCTTCTATGTCCAGACTCTGCATTCTGACCAGTGGCTGAATTTGTTTTTTCTCTCCAATGGGTATGACCTCAGATGTAGATACACCCAATGACAACCTCATGATTTCTGCTACCCTGAGGAGTGTCCAAAGTGGGCATTCGGTTCAGATAGAATCTGAAAGAGGTGCTGAGAGGTTCAGCTACACGACTGGCATCATGGACTCCCCTTGATTGCCCTCTGGCCACCCTACCGGGAAGTAGATCCAGGGAACATGCAAAGAATAGATGTGGGCATTTGCAAGGAATCTGTTCACTAACACAGGAAGTTCCAACTGCCTGAAAAACTTGGATTCTGGATTGTGGATTTGAGAAATAGAAAGCCCTCGTTTATTTATTGGCACTGGGCCTAGGGCTGCTCTTTTTCATGGACCCCAAGTTCTACCTAGTGGGGATCATCCTGGATGTGGATATTTGAAACCTTTCATTTTCTAACGTCAGCATTGTGTCCTGGATGACTTCCTAACCTTGTGACCAGGTTTACCAAAGTAGTACTTTACCAAAGTAAAGGGGTTGTTTTATGCCATTATTTTCTGGGGCTTGATCTCACGAATCTGAGATCATGACCTGAGCCAAAATTCAGAGTCCAAGGATTCACCAGGTTCCCCGACTACATACACTTTTTTTTTAAACCATGTATTGTAGTTGCTTGGTTAAGTCCATGGCACTTGGTTTTGTTCTAAAAGGTTTCCTTCTTTATGTCTATTTGGAGCTGGTTCCTTCCCTTTCCTTTGCTACTTTTCATGAACAGATCAAAATCCTGTGTCTATTGAGTGCCCATCCATGAGCCAGAACACACACTGAACCCTGCATTTTGGGGAGTATTTAAAGTACTTCATTTAGAAAAGTACTAGTTGTATGTATTGCCCTCAACCCGTTCACTATTACAGAAATGCAGTGGTGAAAATACAGTCATATTTCCCCCCTCATTATTCAGGGAAGAGTCTGCTTTACATACACATACTGACCAAGAAATTCACAAAGGTTGAGAGGTAACTAAGTACGTTCTCTCAGCTATACACAGAGAAAAATCAGGTAGTATGCATAGACGGTGAGAGAATGACATAATTTCATTAGTATATGCTTAGAGAAATATGATTTGAAGAATGGAATTTCTGTGACCACTGATCTTCATTTCATCTGGGACCCATTTTAAACTTTGTTCTAGAAATGTCTGGTGACTCCGGAGGATAGAATGGGTGGGGATGGTGTTTTAAATCAAGAGTGGGACCTCTATTTATTCTCAATCTGTTTTTTTTTTCTTCCCCTCTTCACCCTGAAGTTTGGCTAGTGACTCTATTTGGGGGTTGGCAGGTCATCCCCCCTCATGTCGTTTATTTAAAAAAAAAGAGTGAGAATGTGTGAGACTGGGGTTCAACTTTCGAAACAAAGTGTTTACTCTCCCATGTCCCCCTTGTCTGTGAAGACAGGTCCCTGTTGACACCAGAAGTTGGCCGCTGTGCAGCTGCATTGACTCTGAAAGGTCTATGATGACACCGTCGCCATGGTGACTTGAGCCACACCTCTGCTGTCCTTTCCAGCTGGGACTCTTTGAGCTGTCCCATTCCTGCGGATTGGTGTTTGCTCTGCTGCTCCAACTCAGAATGGGAAATTGCTCTGGTTCCTACTGTGGTTCCTGCTGTGGTTCCTGCTGTGATGGTATGTTCATAATGATCTTCTGAATGCTGTTTGCTATGACTCAGTTCACTCTTTCTCAAACCATTTTTCTCATCATTGAAAATTTCCTCTCTCCCAATTTCATCTACATATATTTTATAGTTTTGTTCTATCCCTTGATTTCTACTGTTGGTGGTTCTACTGAGCTAGCAGCCTTGGTTTTTGTCCTCCATGGAGAACAATGGACTACTTCCTATGATATCCTGCACCCCTCACTTGTCACCCCTAGGTTCTCAAGGGGGGAAAATACGGCAGTGTCTATGTTCGTTTAAGTTTGTTTTGTTTTTTTTTTTAGATTTTATTTCTTTATTCGACAGAGATAGAGACAGCCAGTGAGAGAGGGAACACAAGCAGGGGGAGTGGGAGAGGAAGAAGCAGGCTCATAGTGGAGGAGCCTGATGTGGGGCTCGATCCCATAACGCCGGGATCATGCCCTGAGCCGAAGGCAGACGCTTAACTGCTGTGCCACCCAGGCGCCCCTTGTTTAAGTTTTTTAAGCATCCTAAATTCTATATTCACATTATGCATTTCTGAAATTTAGAGTGAACCCAGAAAGGTTGATATGGAGGACATTTATCATTGTTTTCTCAGTGTCTTACAATGTTTGCCCTGTACCATTCATCCCCAAAGGGGTATGGATTTCAGGATTTTGGGGACATGTGGGTTCGTTCCTAGCAATAGTTGCCCCGAAGAGATCCTCAGAATATGAGAGTCTACGTTTCAATTTATGACCCCCAAACACACATTTCCATTTCTAAGAACTTTGGGTGTTATCCAAAATGACATTTTCTAGAGATTTCAATGGTATGCTACCACCCATCCCATTCAGCTCCCCAGACGTAAGTATGGTGACAATACCATGACCTTTTTTTCTTGGTGATGCAATGAATAGCCAGCCTTTAATGTACGGTGAAAGATGGGTAACTGGTTAATGGATCGAGTTAATGAGTGATCGATAACCAAGTACACAGATTATTAGTGATGCACAAAGAAAAATAGGTGATGTAGACACAAGAACAGAGACACACACATTATATATATAAGTATATATGTATATATAGATCATTACATATATTTGCACATAGGATTGTAGCTTGAAAACAGAACGTGTCTACATTAAAGTGGTTTTGATGTAATGTGTTTCTTAGTTCTCCTGAGCTTTTATCCAGATCTCTTCCCAAAAGCTAAGCTATGTTTTTTTTTTTTTTCCTATGAGTTGACAAGGGCCTCAGGAACTCCTAGTTTGTTTGGAGGCACTTCTATTTGTGTGAGGAATAAATAATGCAAGATGGCATTGTTTCACATGTTTGAAAACACAAGACTTTGTAACAGTGACCCTCCCTTCCTTTACACTGGGATTCATCTCATTTGATCTGCTGACCTTAAGACAGGCAACTGGAACATTCTAGAGAACAGTCATGGATGTTTGTGGACAAGGGCCCCAGAGAGTGGATTCAGGGAGACAGCAATAGGTTTGCTCGTTTGCTTTTTGTTGTTGTTGTTGTTTGCCCCTGATTCTGTCCAAAAGAAATCATGTTGGGGTAAAATGCTTGTATTTAGGCAAAGCAGGTGTGTGTCACAGAGCAATGGTCTGGGAACTCAGACTCCCAGATTTGAATCCAGCTCTGGAACTTGTGAAATTGTGAGATCTCAAACAAGATCTAGACCCTCTAATTCACCTTTCTGACCACGTGACAGGTGTTCATTCATTCAATGCTCATCACACACTTATGTGATGATTTGTTTCCTCTCCCTATTCCTCAGGTGGAGGAACGGAGGCAGAGATGAATGTGACCAGGTTCATGAACTCCTCTAAGTAAAGGAGCCAGGAGGTGAACCCAGGCCTGCAGTCCAGTGCTCGTGCTCTAACTACTGAACCGAACTGCACTTATGACTCAGCCATGGGATCAGTAGTTACTGTGCAAAGAAGCTTTAGCATCTGCGTGGATGTCAGGAATTCCCTGAGCCAAGGGGAATCCAAACACTGTTTGTCATTATGAGGTCAGCTCGGTGGTCATATAGCCCAGGGAAGCTCTTGAGCCATAGAAGTCCAGATCTTGCCATAGTCATTCATCTGAAAAGGACGTAGAAAGCCTGGTCCGTTTGAAGCCATGATTGTGTTCAGTTCAAAGATTCTGAGGGTTTGGAGGCACCGTTTAGGACAAGCCAGTCAAACTCTGTTTGAACGCTGGGCTACTCCTCAGCACCTGACCTCAATCTGGTCAGAATGGAGGAGACCCTTTCATGGTATTTGATGGCATTGTCAGTATGAGTAAGCCCTAGTCATGCCGAAATCCTATGAGCTTAGGGACACTCCTGGGACAAGGAAAAATAAGATTTAAAGAACCAGTTCATGATTAACCTTCTGTCCAGAGCTGGTCAGTGCCTGGCCAATCAGTGTCATGGCATGGTCACTCTTCAGGGCATGGCACAAATAGAATAAGAATAGGGAGCATGCTGGGCGGTGCCTGGCTGGCTCCGCCAGTGGAGCATTTGACTCTTGATCTCAGGGTGGTGAGTTCAATCCCCATGGTGGGCATGGAGCCTATTTTAAAAACAGAGAGAAAAGAATTGGGGACATAGTGTTGTAGATTTGATAACGTTCTCCCCATGAGCCCTAAAAAAATGCTTGAATGCCATGAACTACACACTTTAGGGACAGTGACCAACAAGAACTCAAACACTCATAACAGCCTGCTGTCCATCATCCTTGTTTGGATGCGCTTGTCCAGCTGGGCCAGGGAGTGTCCATGCTCCAGTGGGGGCCTTTGCTCCTTCCGGAGCTCTCCCATTGTTGGCTAGTAAGTGCAAGCATGGAGAGAGGCCATGCTTCATGACTATATACACATAGCCTTGCAAAGCAAGACTAGAAGTCAAACAGCATCAAATGAATAACGGTGCTTGGTTTTCAATGATAGAACTTCATTATTGACAAATTGTCAACAATTGATGAGCTTCCTCACAAAGGATGTGAGATGAAATGCAACAGAAAGTCGTGCTTAGATCTGAATCTAAGTCTCTCAATAAAAGGTTGCTTATTATCACGTGCAAAATAGTATACAGTAGATGATAGATTTAAATGCAAAAGCAGGTCTGGGTGATCCTTACGGAGAGTCGTGACAGGGGAGCTTCTCCAGGGTGTGGGTAGGGAAGGGTCCCTCTCTATGTGTCCTTTGTATATTCCCTGATTTTTTAAAAAAAAGATTTTATTTGAGAGAGAATGAGAGAGCAGAAGCGGTGAGTAAGGGGGATGTGGAGGGGGAGGGAGAAGAGGGACAAGCAGGCACCAAGCTGAGTGCAGAAACAGAGGCCTGGCTCGATCCCAGGACCCTGAGATCATGACCTGAGCCAGGTCAGACACGTGACCTACTGAACCACACAGGCGCCCCTGAGGGGTCCCTCTCAAAGGAGGTGGGGCTTGGTCCCCTGCCACTGCAGGGTCTAGAGAAGGATGGGGAGTCTATAAAGACTGGATCTGGGGGAGGAAGGAAGGAACAGGGAAGGTGCCCATTCAGAGCCAGTGCAGTCCCGGTTCACTCTTAGCCAGGCCTTAGCCCAGGCAGTTTGGAAACTTACTTAGATCAATACCAGTGAGATACTAGAGGTCATAGGCTTAATTTATTAAACCAGCAAAGCACTAGCCCAGGTGGCCATTTTCCCAGTTAATTCACAGGAACTGCTCAGCCAGGGTTGGTCAGTTGAAGGGAAGCTAATTCTTGGTAGAGCTGTCATGTGACAATTAGTTTGGAAAGTCCTGGGTTCTGAATCAGCTTGGGAGCCCCGCAGACCACTGGTCCCTGAGGGTGCTCAACTGGTCCCGGGGAAGGCTCCACGTCAGACAGCTAGTAGGGTGAATGCTGTGGGAGGATGGCCACAGTTGGGCTTCCCCTGGCCCTTCAGAGGGGCTTGTCAAGGGGCATCTGCACTGTGTTCTGGGTCAGGGGTTGAAACCTACATGTGCGAAGGTGAGCTAGGATTTGGACTTTGCTGTTGGCGCAGGCACCTCCCCCAGGGCATCCACTGTCTCCCACAGACAACTTGGGGCTGGAGGATATGAGAAAGAGACGAGGGAGCCCTGGTTCAGGGCTGCAGGGCTTGATCTCAGGTGTCTGGGCAGGTGTCAGGTGTTCTGGTACCTCTCTCCCCAAGGAACCAACTCCATTCCTGTCCCGGCTCCCCCGCCCAACATTAAGTAGTCTCTATAGCTTGGCTTTGGTAAATAGTGCTGCCGAACATGGGCAGATATTTCTCTGAAATCTAGACTTGAATTCAAATGGATTTCTTATCCAAGAGTGGGATTGCTGGGTGTAATGGTAGTTCTTTTGTGAATTTTTTTGATGAAGTCCCATATTGTGTTTTCATAGTCACTGCATCAGTTTACATTCTCTGTGGGGTATTTGAAGGCTATATGAACCCTAAGACCTTCCTAAAGCCCTCTCTGACTCAGGTGGCTTTGCTAGGCAAACGATGAACCATGGGATCAAAAGTTTGAACTCTGATTAACTTATTACCCCTTTTTCTATGGTCTTCTGGTAGCAAGATGTCAACAGCTCTTTCTGTTGTCATGCATTTCCCACGGTCTCTGAGAAAACAAAAAACAAAAGTGAAAAACAAATCCATATTTTCTCTAGGTCTCCGGAAGCTGGCCAGGAGAATAAAGCCGAAGGTTTACCCCACTTCTGACCTTGTTGAAGGTACCGTGGAAATTCATTCATTAAGTTGATTCAAGAATAATTATTCTAGGGGCACCTGGGTGGTGTCCAACTCTTGATTTTGGCCCAGGTCATGATGTCAGGGTCATGCGGCTGAGCCCCGTGTTGGGCTCCATGCTGGGTATGGAGCCTGCTTCAGATTCTCTCTCCCTTTCCCTATGCCCCTCCCCTGCTCACACTCTCTGTCTCTAAAAGAAAAAAGAAGAAGAAGAATCATTACACTAGTTTTCAGTGTCCCATACTTAAGACAAAAATGCCAAGCCATATTATTTTTGTTTCACGTGTGAAAATTTTAATTTAGCTGGTCACTCATTAGTTTATAACCACAGGAGTCAAATGGCATTTGCAACTCAAGTCTGTTCACATTTCACGGTAGGTATAGTGAAGCTAACGAATGGACATTAGTCTGTTGTTAAATATTAGGAAAAATAGATCTTGTATTATTTTTAATGAATAGACGTTATTACTTTGAATAGGTTTAGATTAAGATAATAATTGAGCAGATAATATAAAAAGTTTCCCTATCACCCTTATCCCTTGGCGCACAATTTCCACAATCCTTAAAAGCTTCATCAGTGTGGAATACATGTCACGAATCACAAACCAGTGTAGCGATATTAATACTCATTGAAGGCCAGCATCACTAGGAAGGTCTGCTCTGTGTTGTGCAGGAGTATGGGTTTTGACAAATGCGTAAAGTCGTGTATCCACCATGTACAGAGTAACTTCACTGCCTTGAAAATCCTGTGTTTAACCTATTCATGCCTTTGCCCTTTCTCTAGAAATCTTAACAACCGTTGACCTTTTGTCATCTCTATAGCTTTCCTTTCTCCAGAATGTCATCTAGTTGGAACTGTAAAGCATGTTGCTTTTCCAGACTGACTTCTTTCACTTTTATCTATACAGTTCACATTCGTCGATGTCTTTTTGTGACTTGATAGCTCAATTATTTTTTTTAATCTCCTTTTTATTATTGTTTGAGAGAGAGAGTGAAAGTGTGTGGGGAGGGGCAGAGGAAGAGGGAGAGAGAATCTTCAGCAGCCTCCACGCTCAGAAGGGAACCCATCTGACATGGGGCTGGATATCATGCCCCTGAGATCATGACCTGAGCCAAAATCAAGAGTTGGATGCTTAACTAAGTGAGCCAGCTATGTGCTCCGGTAGCTCAGCTATGTTTATTACCAAATCATATTGCATTGTAAGGGTGTATTGCCGGTTGTTTCTCCGTTCACCTAGTGTAGGACAGCTTAGTTGCCTCTAGATTTGGTGTTTATAAATCAAGCAGATAGAAGCACTCCTGGGCCAGTTTTCATGTGGACACATTTTTCAACTCAACTGGGCAAATACCTAGGAGTGAGATGGCTGGATGACACAGCAAGACTGTGTTTTGCTTTGTAAGATTTGATAGGATTCACCAGTCAAACCATCTGGGGCCGGCTCTTCCTTTCTGGGAAATGTATTAACTATCAGTTAAATGTCTTTGATACATGCCTGTTCAGATCATCTATTTCCTTTCAGTGGGTTTTGGTAGTTTTGTGACTTTGAAGGAATTGGCCTCTTTCCTTTCAGGAATCCTAGAATTTTCCCATGTATTCCTTTAGAATCCTTTCAACGTGACGTCTCCTCTTTCATCTGATGTTAATGTGTGTCTTCCCTCTTTCTTCATGGTTAGTCAGGCTAGAGCTTTGTCCATTTTACTGATATTTACAAAGAACCAGCTTTTGTCTTGGTTTGGTTGATTTTGTCTGAGAGTTTTTTGTGTTCCATTTCATTGGTATCTGCAATTATATTATTTTTTTCTCTTACTTGCTTTATATGACATGACTCTTTTTTTGCCTTGTTTTCTAAGGAGGAAGCCTATTCACTTTGAATCTTTCTTACTTTCCAACATGATGACATTCAGTAGTATAAATTCTCCCAAGCACTGCCTTTGCATACATTTTTGTCAATGTATATTTTCATTTCGTTTAGTTCAAAATCTTTTCAAGCTTCTCTTGAAACTTCCTCTTTGACCATTTTTTTAAATCTCCAGCTATTTGGGGATTTCCCAAGATTTCTTGCTGTGGTTGAGCTCTGGTTTAATTTCATAGAGGTCTGAGAGCAGCTGTTGTATTGCTTCTACTCTTTGAGATGTGTTGGGGTGTGTTGTATGGCCCAGCATGTGGTCTCTTGCTGAATGTTCCAGGTGAGCTGGAGAAACAGTATATTTTGCTAGAGAGTCTGTGCTCCAGGAAACCTGGATTCCCTGTGTTCCCTTTCCTGTCTCCTCAGGGCCATGGTTTGTCCTGTGTCCTCCCCTCTCCATGGATCTGAGAGTGGTTGATTTTTTCAGTGTCTCAGGCTTTTTCTTGTTCATAGGGTGGACAGTGATTGCCATGATCCTTGCATGTGGAGCCCTCTACTTTTGTCTTCATGTGCCTTCAATCTCCCTTCTCCTGAAATGTGTCTTGACTTCAAGATATTTGGGCACACGCTGCTTCCATTCATATAACCAGGTCTCCAAAAACAGCCAAGAAGCCTGTGTCTAGATGTCAGCTTACGTAGCAAAACACACGTTTTCTTTGACGTTCCACCTTTTACATTGGCTGTTATCCTAAGTTAGAGGTTTACAGAAATATCAGCCATATGCTTTCACTCAACGTGTTACCCTCGCAGAGGTATGGACTAGTGAAAATAGAGAATATACGTGTTTTTACATATATCCATTGAGTATCCAGCCTTTCACACACAATGACAGACCAAGAAACCCATTGACAGAGATGGATAGATACGCATGTACATAGGGAGTTAGTAACATAGAAAAAAGGAAAGGTAACGTTTTGAGATGAAGAGACATATGAATTTCTGTATGTGGACAATTGCATCCTTGTGCACATGGAGCTCCAGCTTTAGAAAAGCACGAGCCTCTATTCATGTGGTTGTGAGGTAATGCACAGGTCAGGTCCCCTGAGTCTGCATCCAGCATGCTGTGCAAAGGTGAAGCTCTGGTCTTTCGCATGACTGGGCAACAGGTCTTAGCTCGAGGTGCTCACATGTAGGAGGAGGAAATCACACAAGATGATAAAGTTTCACACGTTGTAGAACACGAGTATGTTAGGTACATAAGCTCTCTCTCCCACCAGTAAACTGGTGTTCGTCATGTTGGACTAGATAGCTGTCAGGTCAGGCAACTAATTCATTCTGGAAGCATCATGCACATTATTTTGGGAAATGGCCACTTAGTGTGTCCTCAGGCAGTCAGCAAAAGCATTTCTGAGACCTTTATGTGACTCCTTAAGCACCGGGTCTGGCTTAACATAAAGGAGTCCTTTTTAGGCAAAGCAGGTGTGTGTCGTGGGGAAAGCACTGGCCTGGGAGCTTGGACAGCAGAGTTTGACTGCAGCTCTGAGTTTTGTGGAGTTATGGCATCTCAGACGAGACATTTCACCTCCAAGGAACCTTCCTGAGCATTTCCATGGCATGCTTTACTTACACTAACCATTCAACCCTCACCACCAATGCAGTACTTTGCTTGCTAAGGGCACTCTTCAGATGGAGAAACTGAGGCACAGAGCTGAATGCGCCCAAGCACACAAGCTCTTAAGTGGAAATGCCAAAATGTGCACCCAGATGGCTAGGCCCATGCTGCTACTCTGAGATACTGAACTGCACTTCCCACACTGACAAGCATAGCTCTGAGCCATGGGTTCAACAGAAACCATGCAGGATCTTTCCAAGGCCTGTGTATATATCTGAACTGCATGAGTCTACAGAGATCCCAAGTACTGTTTACTATTATGAGGTGGCCTCAGTGGTCACATGGAGGGCAGACTTAGGCATAGCCCTTAGTGTGAAAAGCACACAGAAGGTCCAAACTCTCTGTCCAGCTCACAGATTTTGAGACTGGGAGGCACAACATTGAAAAACCTGGTAAATCTCTCTCAGTGTTGGGTCACTTCTCAGCGGCTGGCCCCAAACGGGAATCAAGAGATAGTTTAGTGCTCTTTGATTGCATGATCCCCCTGAGCCCCAGAAAGCCTCCAGTGCTGGCAATGACACACCCAAGCAACAAGGACAAATAAGAACTCCAAGTAACATTTGGTTACTAACCCAGGGTCCACTCTTTTTCCTGCACCTCTCTTACAGAGATGGGGTAGAGGACGTCAGGAGGAACCCAAGCTTCCCACTGTAAAGGACCATCCCATTAGTGGATGACTACTGCTAGCACGGAGAGCCACCCGACTGAGTGAACACATACATGAGACACACACTGGACAGAAAAATACCATAAGATTAATGATGTTATTTTTATTTATTTCATATTTTTAAATTTTTGGACTATCTTCTGTCTTTAGGGTGTCTTTATTTTTCATCATTATTTTTTGAATGGAAGTAGTTGAGTTGACATACCATATTCCGTTCGTTTCAGGTGTACCTTTGCCTTCAATGGCAAAGCCAGGACTCTGTTTCTCCCTTCTTTGCTGCTTCTGTTCTCTGCATCTCCTTCCATGAAGAAGGGGGCTCACCAATAGCCAACTGCAGGCTTTCCTTTTTTAATGTAAATTCAAATTAGGTAACATATACTGTATTAGTAGTTTCAGGGGTAGAACCTAGTGGTTCATCTGTTGCGGTAACAGCCAATTGTCATTCCATCAAGTGCCCTCCTTAAGGCCCATCACCCAATTACCCCATCCCCCCACTTCAGCAGCCTCAGTGTGTTCTCTAGATATATGGGAATATTACTCAACTGTTGAAGGACTCAAATCTTGTCATTGGCAAGTGCATGCTGTTAAACCAACCACATCCCTCACCAACCCCCCCTTCAGCAGCCCTCAGTTTGTAATATAGATACACTGTAAATTACTCAACCATCAGAAGGAATCAAATCTTGCCATTGGCAACTGCATGCTGTTTAACCAACCACATCCATCTCCACTGTTCTGTCCTTCAAGTCAAGCAGAGCTCTCTGAGTCATTCATGAGATAGAGCACCGTGGCGGGAAGGTACTCTGTGTCCTCTAGTCTGTCTCCCATTCGGATGGCCAGTTGGAGGAGCTTTGTCCTGGCAGAACAAATAAAGAGACTTCGCTACGGGCAGAGGGAGGGGTGGGGCTCCCTCATGACACCACAGTGTGCAACCAGGTGACCTCTTTGTAGACTAACTGACTCACATCGACCAGGTTGCCTTAAGCTAGAAAGTCAAAGGTCTGTTTCTCCTTCGTTTTCTCATCCTCTTGTTTGCTTTTCCTCACCCACCAAGGAGAATGGCCCAGCAGCAGCTCAGCCCATGCTTCTTAACCAGTCACTCCCATACAGTCTTGTCCCATGTCCATATCAACAGTGATCACAGAGTAATTCCTGAGTAGGACCAACAATGGACTGACACTTACTCTGTGTCCTTTCAGAGTCTACCAAGGAGGACCTTGGCAAGAAAGCACCATGGCCCAACACATCGAGGGTAAGCTTGGCTGTCTTTGCCTGAGAAAGAAATGTTTCTTACTTGAGTTTCATCTTTTTGAAGTGAGTTCAGCTATGACAACATGACAGTGTAGTTTTTAGATGTGAGGTACCATTTTCTTGGGGTGTTGGGAGGGGAGGTTGTAAACTGTGTGGTAGGGGACCTTTTACTCAGAAGCAGTTTTTCCTCCCTGAATTAAGAGTTTTGTAATTGTGCTTCAGGGAATTTGAAAGATCCATCCCCCAGGAAAAGCTCATGCCTTTTCCATGGGTGCACACTGTGCTTCCTTTCCGGGCCTTTGTTTTCCTGCTGTTTCTCATTTGGTTTTCAATAGTCACCAAGAGAACCGGTGATGACACAGTATGCATATGACCTGACTCTCAGGGTGTGTTCTTTTCTGTAAATGCAGGTGGCCCCAGAACCATGTGGAGGTGGTACGTATTCTGGAATCAGTCCCTTGCAGAGGAAAAACTCTAGATGGTAAGGCAGGTTGGGGGGATGTCCTCACTGTCCTCAGTCTGGAGAGCCATCTGATTCCAGGTTCCTGGTAGGACTGAGGCTTGGGAGTGTGGGGAAAAGCAGACTCCAGGTGAGAAACTATGTGCATGTGTCTCCAGTCCTAGGAAACAAATGCATTACCCCTGGGTGGTGTGGGTATGTGTGCATGAGGCTTGCGGGTTAGGTGTCTTGTGTAGTGTGATTGTGAGTGTGTGTGTGTGTGTGAGAGAGAGAGAGCAAGAGAAAGAGAGACAAAGACAGAGACAGAGAGAGAGAAGACAGAAACATAGAGAGAGAGACAGAGAGAGAGAGAGAGAGAGAGAGAGAGAAAGGTGTTTCTCCAGGAGATATGTCAGACAGATACTGCATGATGTCACCCTTCTCCAAAGCCATGTTATCACACTGCGCACTTTAGAGCCTTACTGCGGTGGGTGGCCCAGCAGGGGCTCTTCAGTCCATGCTTAGAAACCAGCTGGCTCCATACACCCCAGCCTCGTGTCCATATCCAGCAACATTCCATGAATATTCTTGAGCAACAAGAGGAATGTGCTGACGGGTACTCTGTGTCCTAGATGCCTTGGAGGAAGACATGGATCCCATCAAAGGAGACAGCGCCGGAGGCACACCTCTCGCCATGGTGAGCTAGAAGTTCTTTGTCCGAGGAACAGATGTTGCTTTCTTGGTTTCTTTCCAATCAAATTCAGATGAAATTCAGACAGTATACTCTGTGTTGGCGAGTTGAACATAATACTAAAACAAAAATCATTTTCTTAATGTCAACTGCTTGTATATGGAAATGAAAATATTTTTATATACAGATTTTATGTAAAAAGCTATATATACTTTTGAGATTCTACATATGTAATTTCCCTGGTGGGGAGAGCGTTGAGTGGTTGTCTCTGCCAACCGTTAGCTGATTCGAGAGGACATTTAGCATTGGCGACACCAAACGTGGTTCTTTTGTTTTTTTTTTTATAATGATTTTTTATTATATTATGTTAGTCACCATACAGTATATCCCCAGTTTTCGATGTAAGGCTCGATGATTCATTAGTTGTGTATAACACCCAGTGAACCATGCAGTGTGTGCCCTCCTTACTACCCATCACCGGCCTATCCCATTCCCCCACCCCCCTCCCCTCTGTAGCCCTCAGTTTGTTTCTCATAGTCCATAGTCTCTCATGTTTCATTCCCCCTTCTGATTACCCCCCTTTCTTTATCCCTTTCTTCCCCTACTGATCATTCTAGTTCTTATGTTCCATAGATGAGAGAAATCATATGATAGTTGTCTTTCTCTGCTTGACTTATTTCACTTAGCATTATCTCCTCCAGTGCCATCCATGTTGTAGCAAATGTTGAGAACTCGTTCTTTCTGATTGCTGAGGAATATGCCATTGTATATGTGGACCACAACTTCTTAATCCAGTCATCTGTTGAAGGGCATCTCGGCTCCTTCCATGATTTAGCTATTGTGGACATTGCTGCTATGAACATTGGGGTGCATATGGCCCTTCTCTTCACTACATCTGTATCTTTGGGGTAAACACCCAGTAGTGCAATGGCTGGATCATAGGGTAGCTCAATTTTTAACTTTCTAAGGGACCTCCACACTGTTTTCCAGAGTGGCTGTACCAACTTGCATTCCCACCAACAATGTAGGAGGGATCCCCTTTCTCCACATCCTCTCCAACATTTGTTGTTTCTTGCCTTGTCTATTTTTGCCATTCTAACTGGCGTAAGGTGGTATCTCAGTGTGGTTTTGATTTGAATTTCCTTGATGGCTAATGATTTTGAACATTTTTTCATGTGTCTGTTAGCCATTTGTATGTCTTCATTGGAAAAGTGTCTGTTCATATCTTCTGCCCATTTTTTGATTTGTTTATTTGTTTCTCGTGTATTGAGTTTGAGAAGTTCTTTGTAGATCTTGGATACCAGTCCTTTTTCTGTAGTGTCATTTGCAAATATCTTCTCCCATTCCGTGGGCTGCCTCTTAGTTTTTCTGACTGTTTCCTTGGCTGTGCAGAAACTTTTAATCTTGATGAAGTCCCATAAATTCATTTTATCTTTTGTTTCTCTTGCCTTTGGGGATGTATCATGAAAAAGGTTGCTTTGGCCGATGTCGTAGAGGTTGCTGCCTATGTTCTCCTCTAGAATTTTGATGGATTCCTGTCTCACATCGAGGTCTTTCATCCATTTGGAGTTTATTTTTGTGTATGGTGTGAGAGAGTGGTCAAGTTTCATTCTTTTGCATGTAGCTGTCCAATTTTCCCAGCACCATTTATTGAAGAGACTGTCTTTTTCCCACTGGATGTTTTTTCCTGCTTTATCAAATATTAGTTGCCCAAAGAGCTGAGGGTCCATTTCTGGGTTCTCTATTCTGTTCCATTGGTCTATGTGTCTGTTTTTGTGCCAGTACCATGCTGTCTTTGTGATCACAGCTTTGTAGTACAGCTCGAAATCCGGCATTGTGATGCCCCCAGCTTTGTTTTTCCTTTTCAACAGTTCCTTGGCGATTTGGGACCTTTTCTGGTTCCATACAAATTTAAGGACTATTTGTTCCGGTTCTTTGAAAAACGTTCTCGGTATTTTGATTGGGATATCATTGAAAGTGTATATTGCTCTGGGTAGCATGGACATTTTAACTATGTTAATTCTTCCAATCCATGAGCATGGAATATCTTTCCATCTTTTTATGTCTTCCTCAATGTCTTTTAAGAGTGATTTATAGTTTCTAGAATAAAGGTCCTTTACATCTCTGGTTAAGTTAATTCCAAGGTAACGTATGGTTTTTGGTGCTATTGTAAATGGGATGGATTCCCTAATTTCTCTTTCTTCGGTCTCGTTATTCGTGTACAGAAATGCAACTGATTTCTGAGCATTGATTTTGTATCCCGCCACGTTACTGAATTGCTCTATAACTTCTAATAGTTTGGGAGTGGCTTCTTTTGGGTTTTCCATATAAAGTGTCATGTCATCTGCGAAGAGAGACATTTTGACTTCTTCTTTGCCGATTTGAATACCTTTGATCCCTTTTTGTCGTCTGATTGCTGTTGCAAGGACTTCTAGTACTATGTTGAATAATAGTGGCGAGAGTGGGCATTCTTGTCGTGTTCCTGATCTTAAGGGAAAGGCTTCCAGCTTTTCCCCATTGAGAATAATATTTGCAGTAGGCTTTTCATAAATGGCTTTTATGAGATTGAGAAATGTACCTTCTATTCCTACACTCTGAAGGGTTTTAATCAGGAAAGGATGCTGTATTTTGTCAAATGCTTTTTCGGCATCGATTGGGAGGATCATATGGTTCCTGAGTCTTTTCTTGTTGATATGATGTATCACGCTGATTGATTTGCAAATATTGAACCACGCTTGCATCCCAGGTATGAATCCCACTTGATTGTGGTAGATAATCCTTTTAATGAACTGTTGGATTCTATTAGCAAGTATCTTGTTGAGGATTTTGGCAGTCATATTTATTAAGGAAATCGGTCTGTAATTCTCCTTTTTGAGGGGGTCTTTGCCTGGTTTGGGGATCAAGGTAATATTGGCCTCATAGAATGAGTTTGGTAGCTTTCTTTCTGTTTCTATTTTTTGAAATAGCTTTAGGAGAATAGGTATTATTTCTTCTTTGAATGTTTGGTAGAATACCCCAGGAAAACCATCCGGGCCTGGAGTTTTGTTATTTGGAAGGTTGTTTGTCACTGACTCAATTTCTTCATAATTAATTGGCCTGTTTAAGAAATCAATTTCTTCCTGTTTCAATCTTGGTAGTTTATAGGTTTCCAGGAAGGATTCCATCTCTTCCAGATTGCTTAGTTTATTGGCATATAGCTGTTGATAAAAATTTCTAATAATCCTTCCAATTTCAATGGTGTTTGTCGTGACCTCTCCTTTTTCATTCATAATTTTAATAATCTGGGTCCTTTCTCTTTTCTTTTGGATAAGTCTTGCCAGTGGTTTGTCAATTTTATTGATTCTCTCCAAGAACCAGCTTCTAGTCCTGTTGATCTGCTCTACTGTACTTCTGGTTTCTGCTTGATTGATTTCAGCTTTAATTTTGGTCAACTGCTTCCTCGTGCGTGGATTAGGCCTGTCCCTCTGTTGCTGTTCCAGCTTCTTGAGGTGAAAATATAAAAACTGCATTTTAGATTTTTCTATTCTTTTGAGTGAGGCTTGGATGGCTATGTATTTCCCCCTTAGGACCGCCTTTGCAGTATCCCATAGGTTTTGGACTGTTGTATTTTCATTCTCATTAGTCTCCATAAATTGTTTAAATTGATTTTTGATTTCCTGGTTTATCGAGTCATTCCTGAGCAGGATGGTTCTTAGTCTCCAAGTGTTTGAGTTTCTTCCAAATTTTTCCTTGTGGTTGAGTTCTAATTTCAGAGCGTTGTGGTCTGAGAATATGCAGGGGATAATTTCAATCTTTTGGTATCGGCTGAGACCTGTTTTGTGTCCCAGAACATGGTCTATTCTTGAGAATGTTCCATGGGCATTAGAATAGAATGAGTATTCTTTGGTTCTGGGGTGTGGTGTTCTATATATATCTAAGAGGTCCAACTCGTCGAGTATGGCATTCAAAGCCTTTGATTCTTTGCTTAGTTTTTGCCAGGGTGTTCTGTCTATTTCTGAGAGTGGAGTGTTGAGGTCCCCTACTATTAATGTATTTTTATTTATATGTCTCTTTATTCTGGTTAAGAGTTGCTTCTGTATCTTGCTGCTCCCCTGTTGGGGGCATATATATTTATAATTGTCATATCCACTTGTTGAATACTTCCTTTAAGAATAATATAGTGCCCTTCTGCGTCTCTAACTATAGTCTGTAGTTTAAAATCCAGTTTATCTGATATGAGAATTGCTACCCCAGCTTTCTTTTGAGGTCCATTTGCGTGAAAGATGGTGCTCCATCCCCTTACTCTCAGTCTGAATGCATCTTTGGGTTCGAAATGAGTCTCTTGTAGACAGCAAATGGATGGGTCATTTCTTTTTAGCCAATCTGCAACCCTGTGGCGTTTAAAGCAAGAATTTAAACCATTAATGTTAAGACTGAGTACTGAGAGATATGCTTTTAATTCTGCCATGTTGTCAGTAAAGTCTTTGTTTGTATTGGCTGTGACTTTCTGTTTTGTATCACTCTTGGGGCCTTTTTACTTTTATAGAACCCCCCGTAATACCTCTTGTAGGGCTGGTTTCATGGTTACGAAATTGGTTAGTGACTGTCGATTCTGAAATGTCTTTATTTCTCCATCAATTCTGAATGACAGCCTTGCTGGATAAAGGATCTTTGGCTACATGTTTTTCTCTGAAAGAGCTTTAAAAATGCTCCCCCAACCCTTTCTCTCATTCCAGGTCTGTGTAGACAGGTCTGACGTAATTCTGATGCCTTTGCCTTGGTACGTGAGAAATTTCTTTGCCCTGGCCACTTTCAATACTGTATCCTTGGATCTAATATTTGCAAAATGCACTATGATGTGACATGGTGTAGGTCTGTCATGGTTGAGCTTGGGAGGGGTCCTCTCTGCCTCTTGGACACGAATTTTTGTTTCCCTTGCTAGATTAGGGAAGTTTTCAGCTGCAATTTGTTCAAATATCTCTTCTAGACCTCTGTTTTTCTCCACCCCCTCGGGGATGCCGATGATTCTAACATTGGATCATTTCGTTGAGTCAGTAATCTCCCGTAGCCAACATTCGTGGGCGTGGATTTTTTTAAGACCATCTTCTATTTTTATTTTTTCCTCTATTAACCCATCCTCCAATTCACTAACCCTTTCCTCTGCTTCCGTGACCCTGGCTGTCAAAGCCTCTAGTTTTGCCTGCATTTGGCTCATAGAATTTTTAATTTCTGTCAGATTCGCTCTCATTTCTGCCCTTAGGGATTCTATATTCTCAGTAACATTTTCCTTAATGCTTTTTTCAAGTCTACTCATTATCTTGACCATTGTTACTCTGAATTCCATTTCTGATAATTTGGTTACATCCATATCCGTTACTTCTGTGGCAGAGGCCACTGACTCACTGTCTTTTCTTTGCTGGTGGGGGGGGGCTTCTCCTTCTTGTCATTCTGATGAGGGGAGGTTGCGGGGTTGTCCAGAGCCCAAAATTATTGACTGGGTCCCAGGCCGTGCCCCTTGTTTTATAGGGATCTTAGAGATGTGGGCTTCTTCTTTAAAGATTTTATTTATTTACTTATCTGAGAGAGGGAGACAGACAGCAAGAACGGAACAGAAGCAGGGGAGTGAGAGAGGAAGAAGCAGGCTCCCAGCGGAGGAGCCCGATGAGGGACTCCTTTCCGGAACGCTGGGATCACGCCCTAAGCCGGAGACAGGCGCTCAATGACTGCGCCACCCAGGCGCCTCGGGTTGTGGGCTTCTTGATTTTTCAGCCTGCCTTCTGTGTTCTGGGGGAGGGGCCTGCCGCACCGATACTCAGGCAACCCTGTTTGGTTAGAGTCTCCATGTCCCCTGCAAGGGGGGATGGGGATGGGCACTCTCTGAGCCGGTATTTCCAGGCTTTTGTTCCCTGGCGGCTTTCTCTGGCGGTCTGCTGTGCCTCTTCTGAGAGTCAGAGCAGCAGAGGCTGCATTGTCACAGAACAGAGGGATTGCAGCCCGTTCTCCACTGATGTTCTGGCCACTTTAACTCTGTTACTGTTGGTGCTGCTCAACCCTGCAGCGTCCCGGGATGTGCGCACCAACCCGGTGTCCCTGCCCTCACTTCCAGGGCCGGCGCGTCTCTGTCCTTTGTGTTTCTAATGCCACCAGCCACCGGCCGCCCCGCACGCTCCCGGGTTCCCCGGTCTCAGTCTATGCCCGGTGAGCACACTGCGATTCCGGAGTTTCGGGAGAAGCTTGGTGGCGCGCGCACCCGGTTCAGGGTCTCAGTCTGCTGTTTTGAGGTGCCGACCGCGAGTCCGCCCGCTCCCCCGTGCAGGTGGCCCGCCAGCCGCCAGCCGTCCCGCGCGCGCTCCGGGAGCTCCCGCTCTCAGTCTGGATCCCGTGAGCACACCGGGATTCCGGTGTTCCGGGAGATGCTTGGTGGCGCACGTTCACGGCTCACCAGTCTCAGTCCGCTCTCTCGCGGGTGCCCTCTGTGAGTCCGCCCGCTCCCCCGTGCAGGTGGCTGCCGCTTCCCGGCGCCCAAACGCGGCGGCTCCCTCCCCCTTCCGTTTATCTTCCGATATCTGTGCACGGTTTACAGCTCCCCTCTTCGTACCTCAATACTCAGCGCTGGAGATGTTCATTTGTAGAGATCCAGATGCATCATCCTGCGTCTCAGGCTGATTCCGTGGTTATTAGGCTGGTCTGGTACCTATCCAGCTCAACTCAGGGGACCGGCTGAAAAAGGGGTCCCCTACTCCTCTGCCATCTTAACCCCCTGACTTCTTTCTACTTTTAAAGACAGCAGGTACCCATGGATATTTGGATGCATTCACTAATTGACCCACCATGAAAAATGAGTCAGGTCCCTGATCTTGGCTAAAGAGAAGCTTTCTCCTTCCTTCTTGCAGGCAGAGGTTTGTTGCATGCCCTACATTCCAGCATTTCCCAGGGCAGATATCTACAAAAGAACTCTGCCAGCCTAATGGCAATATTCTTTGTGGATGCCTAAACTCGATATTATTGTTGTTGATTATTATTATTGTTGCTGTTATTTCTTATGTCATCTATAACAATTTTGAATTCTGTAACTCTGTGATTGTTGAATAGGTGTCTTTCCAACTAGCATGAAAGTTATATGAGAGCAGGGGAGTGAGAGGCATCTACTATTTTTTCTTTAAATAAATGAAGACAGTTCCCTTTGGGACATCCTGAGTTTGGATTGTTCCACCTAAAAATAAAACAATCAGATATTTTGCCAGCAAAAATGCATTCATTTGGGATTAACAGAGATTACAATTCAGGACCTGCAAGCTATGGCAAAACCATAGCCAAGTTCAACAAACAAAGGAGAGGGACTTATTTTATGGCAAAGAAGGAGGAAGTTGGGAGAGGTTGTTTTGAAGGAAAGTCCATTGCAGAAAAGCAAGAATTGGGGGTGATGACAGTTTCTCATTGTCTGGGTTGCAGGGGTAGTCCATTTCTTATAGGACATGCAATGTACATCTTTTCCTGCTGGGGCCTGTAATTGATGATTCTTTCCTGTTGAGGATTCTTCTGTTGGGTCTGTAATTGACAATCCTTCCTTAACTGACACTGAGTGCTGTGATTGTCCCTTCCAGCTTCCCCCGAGTTCGCTTTGACAAGGCTTCTCTTTATTTTCACAGGCTATGACAATAGAGAGTTGAAAGAATGCTTTTCCATCTCTTTGCATCACATATCCATTGTGAGGTAAACAGTGTTAATCCCACTATAAATTAAGCCTTAAAAATGAGGTGTAGCATTAAGCCAAACACTTAACTAAGCTCTGTTTGCTCATTTCTTAAGCAACCCTTCACGGCATGTGTTATGTTATTGTTCTAAGCTCTGGGACAGAACAACGAGCCAACGAGCAAGAACGAAATCGCTGCCTTGGGGCACCTTACATTCTAGGGAGGATAGCAGGTACTCAGGAAATACCAAGTGTACATTAAATGTATAAGGTAAACAGGGATGAGTTAAGAGGGAGGGGGGATGAAAGAGGGAACAAGAGTAAGGAGAGTGTATTTATGTTGAGTGAGTGGGAGGGCACATATTGCATGGTGCACTGGGTATTATACGCAAACAATGAATCATGGAACATTATATCCAAAACTAAGGATGTACTGTATGGTGACTAACATAACACAATAAAAAATTTTTAAAAAGATTCAAAATGAAGTAAGTTTTGCTAAGAGAGCCACCCCAACTAGAGTGGAAAAGAGGACACAGAAGTAATGCATCTGCACATCTCCAGTTTCAGTTTCCGAACACCACGAACTGTGGACTCCTGGCACTTGTAACTGCTCAGCTACAACCGGACCACCTCCTCCAACACAGCCTTCTACTTTGGACTGAACTAGAGACAATGTAACAACTGTTAGCGGCCAGCCCTCACCACAGTTCTTTCAAAACAAGTGCCTGTGTTTTTCCTTCATAGACCTGCTCTCCCTGCTGAAAATAAGGGGCACACCGGATTTCTCGCCAATCCTTGTCTCCCAGATGACCGTCTCTACTTCTCCAAATTGAGGTTTCAGGTGTTTTCCAGCATCTACTCTTGATGGACACGAATGATGTGCAAATGCAGAGCCCACCTGAGGCTATTGACAAATCATCAGGTTATGGCAAATACCAGAGGAAACATGAAAATGACAAAGTACACTTCAAGTTAAATTGAGGTTCCTGAAATTGAGTTGTTTCCATTTACATCTTTTTGGAGGGGCACCTGGGTGGCTCAGTTGTTAAGCGTCTGCCTTCAGGTCAGGGCGTGATCCCGGAGTCCTGGGATCGAGCCCCACGTGGGGCTCCTCCACTGGGAGCCTGCTCCTTCCTCTCCCACTCTCCTGCTTGTGTTCCCTGTCTCACTGGCTGTCTCTCTCTCTGTCAAATAAATAAATAAAATCTAAAAGAAATAAAAATAAAAAAAATAAATCTTTGTGGAAACTTTGGTTCACAAGAATCAGCTCTGGGTGTTATAAATATAATTTATACTTTGACATCACTTCAGAAATCCATTCATTGTGATCCATCACAGCCTATAAGGTACTCTAAATACCTATACTTACATTCACACCACCACCAACAACAAAAATCCTCTCACAGGCATAAACTAAGAATAGTTGTTATCCCACATTTGCCAAAGTGACAGCGATTACTTGATGATATTATCTAAAAATTAACTTCTTAAAAGTATCCATTTAATGACATATTTCATAAAGTTTTACAAAACTGTGCCAGAAAAATGATCTGTTTAGGTATCAATTGGATAAAATGGCATGATTGCATTACCTCTAGAACCAAAAGGATGGCTTCTTCATGTGTAAATTTATGCTGTTATTCATGGATTCTTTAATCCTATTATGTTATCTAAGCCATAAAATACTTTAAAGAAAATCATTTCTATCTTTCTTGCCTAGAACTGCTTATTATCTCTAGCTTTCTGCCCACGGGGTTCTGAATTTTCATTTTGCAAGGGACCACACAGAGCATGTTGCTGGTCCGGCAGATGGTTACAATTTATGTGGCCCCCTGCATGACAGCTCTAGGGAGTGGATGGACAAGGGGTGAAACCAGCAGAGAGGTTTGGGGTCCAAACACTCAGAGTGCATAGACTGACCTCATCAGCCAGAGGGTCCTGCCCAGCTGGGACCTGCCTCATCTTATGAGTCCATGCAGGACACCCACTGCAAGAGTAGCCTGGCCCCATGACCTGCACACACACCACGGGAGGCCCCATCCAGTGGTGGGGAGGACCTGCTGTCCACACAGAACTATCCACATTACACAACGGAAATTCAAGATGGAGGGCAGGAGAGAGGGAGGTCAATGCACTAAGGACCTTTATAATCTGAAACACAGGAGAAATCCAGTGTTTCCAAGAATGTTTTTCTATCCCCTGCAGAAAGGAAACTTGGAATCCAAAGTAATGAAATTTATTGGAAAATGAGGAAGATATGTTTGCATACTTAGCTTGTGGCTCAGGCAGTCCTCCCCTGAGACATTAGTGTCACTCTTGGCTTCAACGGGCTCCTTGGAAGGAAAACAGGGACATCCTGGGGATCTTATTTATTTGAGAGAGCAAAAGAGAACAAGACAGAAGTGCACGAGTGCAGTGAGGGGCAGAGGGAGATGCAGACTCCCCACTGAGTGGGGAGCTTGATGCTGGGTTTGATCCCTGGAGTCCAGAAGCCTGACTTGAGCTGAAGGCAGATGCTTAACCCACTAAGCCACCCAGGAAACCCAGGAAAGACTTTTTTAAACAGTGTTTTACTAATAAAAGTTTTATAGAATAGCAGATGTAAAAAGAAAATTTAAGTCTCCTATGTGTCCCTGCCAGGGGTATCCTTTTTTTTTTTTTTCTTAGTTAGTTAGTTAACATACAGTACAGTATTGGTTTCTGGAGTAGAATTCGGTCATTCATCACTTACATACAACACTTAGTGCTGATCTGTGTCCTCCTTCATACCCATCATCCATCTACCCAACCCCGACCCACTTTCCTCTATCAATGCACACTGTGCAGAGCTGCCTTGGGCTCTGAAGGTTCTAGCATGAGCCATCGCCACGGCAACCTGATGGTGATGCACACCTTCCCTTCCATTTCAACCGTCACTCTGTGAGCCCAGCCCTTGCAGTTTGGTTAACAGGTGTGAAGCTCCCCAGGATGGGAAATTTGAACTGTTTTTCTACAGGTATGTTCGTGTCAATTTTCTGAATTCCTTCTCTCAAGTTGGCTGCCTCACTTTTAGAGAAATTTGTTTCTTTTTTAAATTTTTCTTTTTCATTTCCACACTCCAATTTGTCCACAGTTTCAGATGAAAATTCTAGGTTTTCCATATTAGTTAATTTTGATTTTTCAATGAAACTGGCTTCCTTAAATAGCTTCTAAATTCAGAAAAGTGGACTGTTTCTGAATGTCAATTTTGTCCATACTCATACAGAGAACACACGAAGGGAATACACCACACTGCTCTCAGTGGATCAGGAGGATCTTGATGCCATCCCAGCAACCCGTGATAGGGAAAGGAATTCCAGGGCAACTCTTCTCAATGTAGATGATAAAATCTGAAAGCAAGTGTGAGCAGTCCAAATCCAGAGCTTTACAGAAGGAGAAAAAAAACCAGGGACATTTGAAGGCCCCCTGTGCCCCAACACTGGGGGCCACGCTCCCCCTCCCCCACGTACTCACCTCAGCCCGTCGCTCTGCTCCCTGCACAGCTGGCGGATCGGGCCTGTCAGGCTCCTGAGGCCTAACCCTAACCCTAGGTCAGTCGACTAGGGGTCCCTCCCCAGGGGCCTGGAGCCACAGCGCCGGGGATAGGGGACCACTGACCCCAGCGCTGGACTCAGCCTGCCCACCTGCAGCCAACCGGTCCCCTCGGGGCGCCGCCGAGCATTCAGGACTCAGCGTTCAGACGAACATTCAGGAGAACCGTCAGGGCCCACGAGCCCCCAGCGACTTCGACGGCCCCCAGCGTCACAACACTTGGGACCACGCTACCACTACCCCGCGTCATCCCCTCCACCCACCGCTCCAATCGCCGCACAGCCAGAGGATCGGGCCTGCTGGGCTCCTGGGGCCTAACCCTAACCCTAGATTGGCCGCCAAGGGGAGCCTCCCCAGGGGCCTGGAGTGCAGTGCCAGGGATTGGGGACCCCTGAGCCCAAGTGTGGGACTCAGCCTGCCACTTCGCAGCCCCCCTGGGGCCCTCGGGGTGCTGCCCAGCATTCAGGGCGGGAGAATGGGCAGGGACCCCCGAGCCCCTGGCAAAATTCGACGGCCCCCCGAGCCACAACCCTTGGGCCCATGCTCCTCCTCCCCCACACTTTCACCTTGGCAAGCTGCCTTGCTCACCACTCAGATGGAAGATCGGGCTTGTTGGGATCCTGGGGCCTAACCCTAAACTTTGGTCGGAGACTGAGGGGCTCTTTCCTAGGGGCCTGGTGCAGCACCGCATAGGACTGGGGAATCCCGAGCCCCAGCGGCACTCAGCCTACTACCAGAAGGTCACCCAAGTCCCTAGGGGCGACGCCGAGCATTCAGGGCCGGAGAATCAAAAGAGGCCCTAAGACCCCTGCCGCTTTTGAAGACCCCTATGCCACAACGCTTGGGCTCACGCTCCCCCTGCCCCTTGCCCTCACCTTGGCCCACTGCCCCACTCGCCCCTCAGCTGGCATATCGGGCCTGCCAGCCTTCTGGGGGCTAACCCCAACCCTAGGTCAGCTGCCAAGGGGCCCACTCCCAAGGGGCCTTAGCGCCACAGTGCCTACGATTGGGGACCCCCGAGCCACAACGCCTGACTCAGGCTGCCACCGTGCCACCACCCGGGCTCCTCGGGGCAATGTAGAGCATTCAGGGCGGGAGAAGAGGCAGGTCCCCTGAGCCCACAGCAACCTTCGAAGGCCGCCCGGGGCCACACCTCTTGGGTCCACGCTCTCCCTACCCCGAGCACTCACCACGACCCCCTACACTGCTCACCAAACAGCCAGCCGATGGGGCCTGCTGGCCTCCTTGGGGCTAACCCTAACCATAGGTCAGCCCCAGAGGAGCCCCTCCCAAAAGACCTGGCGCCGCAACGTTGGGAATTGGAGACCCCCGAGCCCCAGCTCCGGACACACCCTGTGGCCCGACCGCCACCCCTGCCGCTAGGGGCACCACCAGTCATTCAGGGCGGGAGAACGGGCAGGGCCCTCCCAGACCGGCCACATTCGAAGGCACAACGCACCAAAACGCTTGGGCCTATGCTCCCGCTCGCCAGCGCCCTCACCTCGGCCCGCCCCCTGCTCCCCGCACAGCCGGCGGATCGGGCCTGCCGGCCTCATGCGGGCTAACCCTAACCCTAGGTCGGCCCCGGATAGGCCCATCCCAAGAGGTCTGGCACCGCAACACCGGGGATTGGTGACCACCGAGCCCCAGGCCCGGACTCACCCTGCCGCCCCGCCACCAACTGCGCCGGTAGGGGCAGCGCCAGTCATTCATGGTGGGAGACCAGGCAGGGCCCTCCGAGCCCCCGGCGACCTTCTTAGGCCCTCCGCGCCAAAACGCTTGGGCCCATGCTCCCGCTCGCCAGCACCCTCACCTCGGCCCGAACCTCCACTCCCTGCACAGCCGGTGGATCGGGCCTGCCGGCCACCTGGGTACTAACTCTAACCCTAGGTCGGCCCCCGGGGGGCCCCTCCCAAGGGGCCTGGGGCCTCAACGCCGGGGATTGGGACCCCTGAGCCCCAGCGCCGGACTCACCCTGTCGCCCCGCATCCCTCCGGGCTGGTAGGGGTGCCGCTGGTCATTCAGGACTGGAGAACGGGCAGGGCCCTTTGATCCCCAGGCGACCTTTGAAGGCCCCCCAAGCCAAAACGCTTGGGCCCACGCTCCCGCTCACCAGCGCCCTCACCTTGGCCCACCCCTCCGCTCGTTGCACATCCGGTGGATTGGGCCTGCAGGCTTCCAGGGGGCTAACCCTAACCCTAGGTCGGCCCCCAAGGGGCCCCTCCCAAGGGGCCTGGCGCCGCAACACCGGGGATTGGGGCCCCAAGCCCCAACGCCAGACTCACCCTGCCGCCCCGCCGCCACCCGGGCCACTAGGGGCGTAGCCAGTCATTCAGGGCGGGAGACCGGGCAGGGCACTCCGAGCCCCCAGCGACCTTCGTAGGGCCCCTGGGTCAAAACGCTTGGGTCCACGCTCCTTCTTGCCAGCACCCTCACCTCGGTTCGTCACTCCGCTCGCCGCACAGCCGGCGGATCGGGCCTGGCCGCCTCCTGGGGGCTAACGTTAACCCTAGGTCGGCCCCCAAGTGGCCCATCCCAAGGGGCATGGCACCGCAACTCTGAGGATTGGGGACCCCTGATCCCCAGCGCCTGACTCACCCTGCCACCCCGCCGCCACCTGGGCCGCTAGGGGCACCGCTGATCATTCAGGGCGGGAGAAAGGTCAGGGCGCTCCGAGCCCCAGCCACATTCGAAGGCCCCCCGCACCAAAACGCTTGGGCCCACGCTCCGGCTCGCCAGCACCCTGACCTCAGCCCGCCCCTCCATTCGCTGAACAGCCAGCCGATAGCGACTGCCGGCATTCTGTGGGCTAACCCTAACCCTGGGTCAGCCCCCGAGGGGCCCCTCCCAAGGGACCTGGCGCTGCAACCTTGGGGATTTTTGACCCCCGAGCCCCAGTGCCGGACTCACCTTGCCACCCCCGCAGCCACCTGGGCCATAGGGGCGCCGCCGTTCATTTAGAGTGGGGGAAAGTGCTGGTCCCTCCGAACCCCCGGGGACTTTCGAAGGCCCCCCATGCCAAAACGCTTGGGTCCACGCTCCCGCTCGTCAGCGTCCTCACCTCGGTCTGGTCCTCCGCTTACCGCACTGCCGGCAGATAGGGCCTGAGGGCTTCCTGGGTGCTAACCCTAACTTTAGGTCGGCCCCCGATGGTCCCCTCCCAAGGGGCCTGGCTTCTCAAAGTTGGGATAGGGGACCCCTGAGCCCCAGTGCTGGACTCACCCTGCCACCCCTCCGCCACCAGGGCCGCGAGGGGTGCCGCTGATTGTTCAGAGCGGGAGAACGGGCAGGACCCTCCGAACCCCCAGCGACCTTCGAAGGCCCCTTGCGCCAAAACGCTTGGGCCCACGCTCCCTCTCGCCAGGGCCCTCACCTCGACCCGCCCCTCCGCTCGCCGCACAGCCGGCCGATCGGGCCTGCCGGCCTGATGGTGGGTAACCCTAAAAGTAGGACGGCCCCTGAGGGGCCCTTTCCAACGGGCCTAGCGCCGCAACGCCGGGGATTGTGGACACACTAGCCCCAGCGCCGGACTCACCCTGCCGCCCTGCCGCTGCTGCCCGGGCCGCTAGGGGCGCAGCCGGTCATTCAAGGAGGGAACACTGGCAGGGACCTCCGAGAGCCCGATGACCTTTGAAGGCCCTTTGCGCCAAAACTCTTCGGCCTACGTTCCCGCTCGACAGCACCCTTACCTCGGCCCGCACCAAAATGCAACCCCTCCCAAGGGGCCAGTTCTCTAGCCCTGAATGACCGGCGGCGACCCTAGTGGCCCGGGTGGCTGCGGGGCAGCAGGGTGAGTTGGCGCTGGGGCTCGGGTGTCCCAAACCCCTGGCGTTGTGGTGCCAGTTCCCTTGGGAGGGGGCCCTCGAGGGCCGACCTAGGGTTAGGGTTAGCCCCCAGGAGGCCGGCAGTCCTGATGCGCCAGCTGTGCAGTGAGAGGAGGGGCGGGCCGAGGTGAGGGCGCTGGGGAGCGGGAGCGTGGGCCCAAGCATTTTGGTGCAGGGGCGTTCGAAGGTCTCTGGGAGCTTGGATGTCCCTGCCTGTTCTCCAGCACTGAATGACCGGCGGCGTCCCTATCAGCCCGGGTGGCAGCGGGGCAGCAGTGTGAGTCAGGTACTGGGGCTCGGGGGTCCCCAACCCCTGTCGTTGCGGTGCCACTGCCTTTGGGAGGGGCCACTCTGGGCCGACCTAGGGTTAGGGTTTGCCCCAAGGAGGCCAGCAGGCCCGATCTGCCAGCTGTGCAGCAAGTGGAGGGGTGGGCAGAAGTGAGGGCACTGGCGAGCGGGAGCGTGGGCCCAAGTGTTTTGGCAAGGGGTGCCTTCGAAGGTCACAGGTGGCTCAGAGCGCCCTGCCGGTTCTTTCGCCCTGAATTACCGGTGGCGCCCATAGCGGCCCGGGTTGCGGTGGGGTGGCAGAGTGAGTCTGGCGCTGAAGCTCTGGGGTCCACAATCCCCGACGTTGCGGCGCCAGGCCCGTTGGAAGGGGGCCCTAGGGGGCCGAACTAGGGTTAGGGTTAGCCAACAGGAGGCTGGCAGGCCCTATCTGCCAGCTGTGCAGTGAGCGGAAGGTCAGGCCAAGGTGAGGGCACTGGCGAGCGGGAGCGTGGGCCCAAGCATTTTCGCGCGGGGGGCTTTCGATGGTCGCCGGGGCTTCGGAGGTCCCTACCCATTCTACCGCCCTGAATGACCGGCGGCGTCCCTAGCCGCCTGGGTGTTGGCAGGGTGGCAGGGTGAGTCTTGCGCTGGGGCTCGGATGTCCCCAATCCCTGGCGTTGGGGCGCCAGGCCCCGTGAGAGGGGCAACTCGGGGGCCGACCTAGGGTTAGGGTTAGCCCCCAGGTGGCTGGCAGGCCCGATTTGCCGGCTGTGCGGCGAGTGGAGGGTCAGGCCGAGGTGAGGCCGCTGGCGAGCGGGAGCATGGGCCCAAGCGTTTTGGCGCGGGCGGCCTTTGAAGGTCGCCAGGGGCTCGGAGGGCCCTACCCGTTCTCCCCGCCCTGAATGACCGGCAGCGCCCCTAGCAGCCTGGGTGGCAGTGGGGCGGTAGGGTGAGTCCGGTGCTGAGACTCGGGAGTCTCCAATCCCCGACGTTGCGGCGCCAGGCCCCTTGGGAGGGGACAATCGGGGGCCATCTAGGGTTAGGGTTAGCCCCCAGGTTGCCAGCAGGCCTGATCCACTAGCTGTGCGGTGCGCGGAGTGGCGGGCTGAGGTGGGCTGCTGGTGAGCGGGAGCGTGGGCCCAAGCATTTTGGCACGGGGAGCCTTCGAAATTCGCTGGGGGCTTGTAGGGCCTTGCCCGTTCTCCCACACTGAATGTCCGGCGGCACCCCAAGCAGCCTGGGTGGCTGCAGGCACCAGGGTGAATCCTGTGCTGGGGCTCGTATGTCCCCAACCCCGGCGTTGCGGTGCCAGGCCCCTTGGGAGAGGCCCCTCGGGGGCCGACCTAGGGTTCGTGTTTCCCGCCAGGAAGCCGGCAGGCCCAATCCAAAGGCTGTGCGAAGAACGGAGGGGCGGGCTGAGGTGAGGGCGCTGGAGAGCAGGAGCATGGGCCCAATCGTTTTGGCGCGGGGGGCCTTGATTGGTTGCCAGGCCTCGGAGGGCCCTTTCCGTTCTCCGTCCTGAATGACCGGAGGCGCCCCAGTGGCCCGGGTGGTGGCGGGATGGCAGGGTGAGTCCGGCGCTGGGGCTCGGGGGTCCCCAATCCCTGGCTTTGCCTCGCCATGCCCCTTGGGAGGGGCCCCTCAGGGGCTGACATAGGGTTAGGGTTAGCACCCAGGAGGCCGGCAGGCCCGATCCACCGGCTGTGCAGTGAGCGGAGGGGCAGGCTGAGGGCAGGGCGCTGAGGAGAGGGAGAATGGGCCCTAGCTTTTTGGCGCAGGGGGCATTCGATGGTCGCTGGGGGCTCAGACGGCCCTGCCCATTCTCCCGCCCTGAATGACCGGCGGCGCCCCTACCGTCCCGGGTGGCAGTGGGGGGGCACGGTAAGTCCAGCGCTTGGGCTCGGGGGTCCCCAATCCCCGGCGTTGTGGCGCTAGGCCCCTTGGAAGGGGGCCTTTGGGGTCGACCTAGCGTTTGGGTTACCCCCAGGAGGCCGGCAGGCCCGAACCGCCGGATGTGCAGCGATCAGAGGGGCCAGCCGAGGTGAGGGCGCTGGAGAGCAGGAGCGTGGGCCTAAGCGTTTTAGCGCGGGTGGGGCCTTCGAAGTTTGCCGGGGGCTCGCAGGGTCCTGCCTGTTCTCCCGTCCTGAATGACCGGCGGCGCCAGTACCATACCGGGTGGCCGTGAGGTGGCACGGTGACTCCGGCACTTGGACTTGGGGGTCCCCAATCCCCGGCGTGGCTGCGCCACGCCCCTTGGGAGGGGCCCTTTGGGGGCCGACGTAGGGTTAGGGTTAGCCCCCAGGAGGCCGGGAGGCCCGATCCGCTGGCTGTGCGGCGAGTGGAGCAGCAGTCCGAGGTGAGGGCACTGGCGAGCTTGAGCGTGGGCCCAAACGTTTTGGTGCGGAGGGCCTTCGAATGTCTCCGGGGACTCGGAGGGCCCTGCCCGTTCTTCTGCCCTAAATGACCGGCGGTGCCCCTAGCAGCCCGGGTGGCGGTGGGGTAGCAGGGTGAGTCCAGCCCTGGGGCTCAGGGGTCCCCAATCCCTGGTGTTGCGGCGGCAGCCCCTTTTAAGGTGCCCCTCGGTGGCCGACTTGGGTTAGGTTTAGTCCCAAGGAGGCCAGGAGGCCCAATCCACCGGCTCTGCGGCAAGCAGAGGGGCGGGTTGAGGTGAGGGCGCTGGCGAGCGGGAGCGTGGGCTGAGGCTTTTTCGCGCAAAGGCCTTGAAGGTCGCTGTGGACTCAGAGATCCTTGCCCTTTTTCCCGCCCTGAATGACCGGCGGAGCCTTTAGCAGCCCCGGGTGGTGGCAGGGCGGCAGGGTAAGTCTGGAGCTGGGGCTTGGGGGACCCCAATCCCCAGCATTGCGGCGCCAAGCGCCTTGGGAGGGGCCCCTCAGGGGCGGACCTAGGGTTAGGGTTAGCCCCTAGGAGGCCAGCAGGCTCTATCCACCGGCTGTGCGGTGAGCGGCAGGGTGGGCGGAGGTGATGGTGCTGGCGAGCGTGAGCGTGGACCGCAGCGTTTTGGGGCGGGTGGCCTTAGAATTTCAATGGGGGCTCGGAGGACTCTGCTCCTTCTCCCGCCTGAATGAATGGCGGCGCCCCTAGCGGCCCAGGTGGCGGTGGGGGGGCAGGTTGAGTCCGGTGCTGGGGCTCGGGGGTCCCCAATTCCCGGCGTTGCGGCAGCAGCCCCTTGGGAAGGGCCCCTCGGGGGCCGAACTTGGGTTACCGTTAGCCCCCAGAAGCATGGAAGGCCCGACTCCCCAACTCTGCGTTGAGTGGAGGGGCGGGCCGAGGTGAGAGCGCTGGGGAGCAGGAGCGTGAGTCCAAGCTCTTTGGCGCTGGTGGACTTCAAAGGTCGCAGGGAACTTGGATGGCTCTTCCCGTTCTCCTGCCCTGAAAGAACGGTGGCGCCCCTAGTGGCCCTGGTGGTGCCGGGGGGGGGGGATGGGTGAGTCCGGCGCTGGGGATTGGGCGTCCCTAATCCCCAGCGTTTTGGCGCCAAGCCCCTTGGAAAGGGCCCCTCGGGGGCAACCTACGGTTAGGGTTAGACCCCAGGATGCCTGCAGGCCTGATCTGCCGGCTGTGCGGCGAGTGGAGGGGTGGGCCGGGGTGAGGGCCCCGGCAAGCGGGAGCGTGGGCCCAAGAGCTTTCGCGCTGGTGGCCTTCGAAAGTCGCCGGGGGCTCGGAGGTCCCTGCCCGTTCTCCCACCCTGAATGACCGTCGGCGCCCCTAACGGCCCAGGTGGCGGTGGGGAAGCATGGTGAGTACGATGCTGGGGCTCGTGGGTCCCCAATCCCCAGCATTGAGGTGACAGGCCCCTTGGGAAGGGCCCATTGTGTTAGACCTTGGGTTCGGGTTATCCCTAGGAGGCCGGCAGGCCCGATCATCGGACTGCGCGGTGAGCGGAGGGGCGGGCCGAGGTGAGGGCGCTGCCGAGCGGGAGCGTGGGCCCAAGTGTTTTGGCGTGGGTGGCTCTCAAAGGTCGCCGGCGGCTTGGAGGGTCCTTCACGTTCTCCCATACTGAAAGACCTGCGGCGCCCCTAGCGGCCTGGGTGGAGGCGGGGTGGCAGGGTGAGTCCGGCGCTGGGGTTGCAGGTACCCAATCCCCATTCTTGCGGCGCCTGGCCCCATGGGAGGGGCCCCTCCAGGAAAGACCTAGGGGTAGGTTTCGCCCCCAGGAGGTCAGGAGGCCCCATCCACCGGGTATGTGGAGAGCAGAGGGGCAGGCGAAGGTGAGGGCGCTGGGAAGCGTTAGCATGGGCACAAGCGTTTTGGCGGGCGGGCCTTCGAAGTTTGCCGGGGGCTCGGAGGGCCCTGCACCTTCTCCTGCCCTGAAAGACCGGCAGCGCCCCTAGAGGCCTGGATGGAGGCGGGGTAGCAGGGTGAGTCTGGTGCTAGGGCTTGGGGGACCCCAATCCCCGGTGTTGCGGCGCCAGGGGCCTTGGGATGGGCCCCTCGGGGGCCGACCTAGGGTTAGGGTTAGCCCCCAGGAGGCCGGCTAGCTCGATCCGCTGGGTGTGGGGTGAGCGGAGGAACGGCCCGAGTTGAGGAGGCTGGCGAGCGGGAGCGTGGACCAAAGCGTTTTGGCGTGGAGGGCCTTCGATGGTCACCGGGGGCTGGGAAGGCCCTTCCCTTTCTCCTGCCTGAAAGACCGGCGGCACCGCTACCCGCCAGGTGGTGGCAGGGCAGCAGGGTGAGTTTGGCGCTGGGGCTCAGGGGTCCCCAATCCCCGGCGTTGCGGCGCCAGGCTCCTTGGGAAGGGCCCCTCGGGGGCCAAACTAGGGTTAGGGTTAGCCCCCAGGAGGCCAGCAGGCCCGATCCGCCGGCTGTGCGTGGAGCGGAGGGGTGGGCCGAGGTGAGGGCGCTGGCGAGTGGGAGCATGGGCCCAAGCGTTTTGGCGAGGGGCACCTTCGAATGTCGCTGGGGGCTGGGAGGGCCCTGCCCGTTCTCCCACCCTGAACGACCGGATTTGCCCCGAGGGGCCCGTGTGGCGGCGGGACACAAGGGTGAGTCCAGCGCTGGGGCTCGGGGGTCCCCAATCGCTGGTGTTGCAGCACCAGGCCTCTTGGGAGGGGCCCCTCGGACAATGACCTAGTGTTAGGGTTAGCCCCCATGAGGCCGGCAGGCCCGATCGGCCGGCTGTGCAGCAAGCGGAGGGGCGGGCCGAGGTGTGGGCGCTGGAGAGCGGGAGAGTGGGCCCAAGCGTTTTGTCGCGGGGGGCCTTTGAAAGCCGCCGGGGCTCGGAGGCCCCTGCATGTTCTCCTGTCCTGAATGACCAGCAGCGCCCCTATCGCCCCGGATGGTGGGGGGCAGCAGGATGAGTCCGGCGCTGAGGCTCGGTGGTCCCCAATCGCGGGTGTTGCAGCACCAGGCCTCTTGGGAGGGGCCCCTCGGACCCAGACCTAGTATTAGGGTTAGCCCCCAGGAGGCCGGCAAGCAAGATCGGCAGAGGGTGCGGCGAGCATAGGGGCAGGCCAAGGTGAGGGCTCTGGCAAGTGGGAGCATGGGCCCAAGCGAATTGGAGCGGAGCGCATTTGAAGGTCGTAGGGGGCCCGGAGGGTTTGCACATAAAGAAAATACCCAAACAACACTGCCCAGGAATGGTCTGAGCCCTAACATCATCACTGTGCTTTTGGTAGCATGAGTTAAACCTGAGGAACACAGAACTGCATTACATTTGGGAAAAAAGGAGTTCCAACGAGAAATGTATTCTTGATGTGGAAACCCTATCATAAGTGCTTGTGGCAAGGTAAAGAAAATGCCATACACTTATCTGTAAGAAACAACAGTGCCCAGGAACTGTCTGATCCCTAACATCATCACTGTGCTTTTGGGACGTGAGTTAAACCTGAGGCAAACAGCACTGAGACACATATGGCAAAAACCGGGTTCCAACGAAACAATTTTTCTTAATGTGCAAACCCTATCACAAGTGGTTGTGGCAAGTAAAGAAAATGCCACACATTTATCTGTCAGAAACAACAGTGCCCAGGAACAGTCTGAGCCCTAAAATCATCATTGTGCTTTTGGTAGCATGAGTGAAACCCGAGGAACACAGCATTGAGACACATTTGACAAAAAACCGCTTTCAATGAAAAATATTTTCTGTATGTGCAAACCCTATCAAAAGTGGTTGTAGCAAGTAAAGAAAATGCTACACACTTATCTGTCAGAAACAACAGTGCCCAGGAACGGTCTGAGCCCTAAAATCATCACTGTGCTTTTGGTAGCATGAGTGAAACCCGAGGAACACAGCACTGAAACACAATTGGAAAAAACCGACTTCCAACGAAAAAATTTTTCTTAACGTGCAAACATTATCACAAGTGGTTGTGGCAAGGTAAAGAAAAGGCCATACACTCATCTGTAAGAAACAACAGTGCCCAGGAACAGTCTGAGCCCTTACGTCATCACGGCGGTTTTGTTGGCATGAGTTAAACCAGAGGAACACAGCACTGAGACACTTTTGGCAAAAACGGGTTCCAACGAAAAATATTTCTTGATGTATAAACCCTATCCTAAGTGGTTGTAGCAAGGTAAAGAAAATGCCATACACTCATCTGTAAGAAACAACAGTACCCAGGAACGGTCTGTGCCCTAACATCATCAATGGGCTTTTGGCAGCATGAGTTAAACCCGAGGAACACAGCATTGAGACACATTTGACGAAAACGCACTTTCAACGAAAAATATTTTCTTTATGTGCAAACCCTATGAAAGGTGGTTGTAGCAAGGTAAAGAAAATGCCACACACTTATCTGTAAGAAACAACAGTGACCAGGAATGTTCTAAGCCCTAAATCATCACTGTGCTTTTGGTAGCATCAGTGAAAACAGAGGAACACAGCACTGAGACACTTTTGGCAAAAACGGGTTCCAACGAAATATATTTTCTTGATGTGGAAACCCTATCATAAGTGGTTGTGGCAAAGTAAAGAAAAGGCCATACACTTATCTGTAAGAAACAAGAGAGCCAAGAAACGGTCTGAGCCGTAACATCATCATTGTGCTTTTGGTAGCATGAGTTAAACCCGAGGAACACAGCATTGAGACACATTTGACCAAAATCTGCTTCCAAAGAAAAATATTTTCTTTACGTGCAAACCCTATCAAAAGTGGTTGTAGCAAGGTAAAGAAAATGCCATACACTTATCTGTAAGAACCAACAGTGCCCAGACATAGTCTGAGCCCTTACATCAACACAGCGGTTTTGGTAGCATGAGTGAAACCCGAGGAATACAGCACTGAGACACATTTGACAAAAATCAGCTTCCAATGCAAAAAATTTTTCCTAAGGGGCAAACCCTATCACAAGTGGTTGTGGCAAGGCAAACTAAATGCCATACACTTATCTGTAATAAACAACAGTGCCCAGGAAGGGTCTAAGCCCTGACATCATGACTGGGCTTTTGGCAGCATGAGTGAAACCCGATGAACACAGCACTGAGACACATTTGGCAAAAACCGGCTTCCAACGAAAATATTTTCTTCACGTGCAAACTCTATCATAGTGGTTGTGGTAAGGTAAAGAAAATGCCACACACTTATCTGTAAGAAACAACAGTGCCCAGAACAGTCTGAGCCCTTACATCATCATGGCGGTTTTGGTAGCATGAGTTAAACCCGAGGACTCAGCACTGAGACATTTTTGGCAAAAAGGGGTTCCAACGAAAAATATTTTCTTGATGTGGAAAACCTATCAAAAGTGGTTGTAGCAAGGTAAACAAAATGCCACACACTTATCTGTAAGAAACAACATTACCCAGGAATGGTCTAACCCCTAACATCATCAGTGTGCTTTTGGTAGCATGAGTGAAATCCGAGGAACACAGCACTGAGACCCATTTACAAAAACCGGCTTCCAACGAAAAAATCTTTCTTCACGTGCAAACATGCTCACAAGTACCTGTGGCAAGGTCAGGTAAGTGCCATACACTGATCTGTAAGAGACCACAGGGCCCGGGAATCGTCTGAGCCCTTACATCATCCCGGCGGTTTTGCTAGCAGGAGTTCAACTCCAACGAACACAGCCCGGAGACCCATGGGGCAAAAACAGCTTCCGATGAAAAATATGCTCTTTCTGTGGAAAACCTATCCCAAGTGGGGGTAGCCAGGTAAACAAAATGTCACACACCCAGGTGTAAGAAACAACATTGCCCAGGCATGGTCTAAGCCCCTCACCTCGTCCCTGTGCTTTGGGGAGCCAGAGGGACACCCGAGGCCCACGGGCCTGAGACCCGTTTGGCCAAAAGCCGGCTTCCCACGGAAACAGTTTTCCTGAGGTGCAGACCCTCTCACAAGTGGTTGTGGCAAGGGAAAGCAAATGCCCTCCACTTCTCTGAAAGAAACCACAGTGCCCAGCCATGTTCTAAGCCCTCCCATCCTCCCTGGGCTTCTGGCAGCAGGAGTGAAAAGAGAGGAGCACAGCACTGGAACCCCTTTGATAAAAACCGGCTTCCCACGGGAAAGTCTTTCTCCACGTGCAGACATGCTCCCAGGTGCCTGTGGCAAGGAGAAGGAAATGCCATACACTGACCTGTAAGAGACCACAGGGCCCAGGCACAGTCTGAGCCCTTCCCTCATCCCGGCGGTTTTCCTAGCAGGAGTTCAACCCCAACGAACACAGCCCGGAGACCCCTGGGGCGAAAACGGCTTCCGAAGAACAATAGGTGCTTGCTGAGGAAAACCTATCCCAAGTGGGGGTAGCCAGGTAAACAAAATGCCACACACCCAGGTGTAAGAAAAAACATTGCCCAGGCATGGTCTAAGCCCCTCACCTCGTCCCTGTGCTTTTGGGAGCCCGAGGGACACCCGAGGCCCATGGGCCTGAGACACGTTTGGCAAAAAGCCGGCTTCCCACGGAAACAATTTTCCTAAGGTGCAGACCCCCCACAAGTGGTTGTGGCAAGGTAAAGCAAATGCCATCCACGTCTCTGGAAGAAACCACAGTGCCCAGCCATGTTCTAAGCCGTCCCATCCTCCCTGGGCTTCTGGCAGCAGGAGTGAAAAGAGAGGAGCAGAGCACTGGGACCCGTTTGACAAAAACCGGCTTCCCACGAAAAAGTCTTTCTCCACGTGCAGACATGCTCCCAAGTGCCTGTGGCAAGGTGAAGGAAATGCTATACACTGACCTGTAAGAGACCACAGGGCCCAGGCACAGTCTGAGCCCTTCCCTCATCCTGGCGGTTTTGCTAGCAGGAATTCAACCCCAACGAACCCAGCCCGGAGACCCCTGGGGCAAAAACGGCTTCCGACGAGCAATATGCTCCTGCTGTGGAAAACCTAACCCAAGTGGGGTTAGCCAGGTAAACAAAATGCCACACACCCAGGTGTAAGAAACAACATTGCCAGGCATGGTCTAAGCCCGTCACCTCGTCCTTGTGCTTTTGGGAGCCGGAGGGACACCTGAGGCCCACGGCCTTGAGACCCGTTTGGCAAAAAGCCGGCTTCCCACAGAAACAGTTTTCCTGAGGTGCAGACCCTCTCCCAAGTGGTTGTGACAAGGTAAAGCAAATGCCATCCACGTCTCTGGAAGTAACCACAGTGCCCAGCCATGTTCTAAGCCCTCCCATCCTCACTGGGCTTCTGGCAGCAGGAGTGAAAAGAGAGGAGCACAGCACTGGGACCCGTTTGACAAAAACCGGGTTCCCACGGAAAGTCTTTCTTCACGTGCAGACATGCTCCCAAGTGCTGATGACATAGTCCTGAGACATATTTGGCAAAAACGGGTTCCAATGAAAAATATTTCTTGATGTGCAAACTCTATCTTAAGTTGTTGTGGCAAGGTAAAGGATGTGCCATACGCTTATTTGTAAGAAATAACAGTGCCCATGGACGGTCTGAGCCCTAAGATCATCACTGTTCTTTTGGTATCATGAGTTAAAACCGAGGCAAACAGCTGAGAAAATTTGGCAAAAACCGCCTTTCAATGAAATATATTTTCTCTTTTGCAAACTGTATCATAATTGTGCCAATGTAAAGAAAATGCCATATGCTTATCTGTAAGAAACAGAAGTGTCCAGGATCTGTCTGAGCCCTCACATCATCATTGTGATTTTGGTAGCATTAGTTAATCCCAAGCAACACGGTAGTGAGACACATTTGACAAAAAACCGCTTCCAAGGAAAAATATTTTCTTCATGTTGAAACCCTATCATATGTGGTTGTGGCAATGTAAAGAAAATGCCACACCCTTGTGTGTAAGAAACAACATTACCCAGGAACAGTCTAAGCCCTAACATCATCACTGTGCTTTTGGTAGCATGAGTGAAACCCGAGGAATACAGCACTTAGACACATTTGGGAAAAACCGGCTTCCAATGAAAACTATTTTCTTAACGTGGAAACCCTATCACAAGGAGTTGTGGAAGGTAAAGTAAAAAAGCGGAGTTCCAACGAGAAATATTTTCTTCACGTAGAAACCCGTTCCTGGGCACTGTTGTTTCTTACAGATAAGTGTGTGGCATTTATTTATCTGGCCACAACCACTTACGTTAGGGTTTGAAAGGGAAGAAAATATTATTCAATGGAACGCAATTTTTGCCAAACGTGTCTTAGTGCTGTTTGCCTCCGCTTTAACTCCCGCTCCCAAAAGCACAGTGCTGATATTAGGGCTCAGACTGTTCCAGGGCACTGTTGTTTCTTACAGATAAGCGTATGACATTTTCTTTACCTTGCTGAAAGCAGTTATGATAGGGTTTGCACATGAAGAAAATATTTTTCGTTGGACGCGGGTTTTTGTCAAATGTGTCTCAATGCTGTGTTCCTCAGGTTCGGGTTAGGGGTTCGGGGTTAGGGTTCAGGTTCGGTTTAGGGTTCGGGTTGGGTTTCGGGTTCGGGTTCGGGTTAGGGGTTTGGGTTCTGGTTCGGGTTCGGGTTCGGGTAGGGTTCTGGTTCTGGTTCGGGTAGGGTTCGGTTTCGGATTCGGTTTTGGGGTCGGGTTCGGTATCGGTTTCGCTTTCGGTTATGGATTCGGGTTCGGGTTCAGGTTCGGGTTAGGGGTTAGGGTTCGGGTTCGGGTTCGGTATTGGTTTCGCTTTCGGGTATGGATTCGGGTCGGGTTCAGGTTAGGGTTCGGGTTCGGGTTCGGGTTCGGATTCGGGTTCGGGTTAGGGTTCGGTTTCGGTTTCGGGTTCGGGTTCGGGTTAGGGTTCGGGTTCGGGTTAGGGTTAGGGTTAGGGTTCGGGTTAGGGTTCGGGTTAGGGTTAGGGTTAGGGTTAGGTTTCGGGTTAGGGTTAGGGTTCGGGTTAGGGTTCCGGTTAGGGTATGGTTCCTCTTAGGGTTGGGGTTAGGGTTGGGGTTAGGGTTAGGTTCGGGTTAGGGTTCGCGTTCGGTTAGGGTTAGGGTTAGGGTTCGGGTTAGGGTTCGGGTTAGGGTTAGGGTTCGGGTTAGGTTTCGGGTTAGGGTTAGGGTTCTGGTTAGGGTTCCGGTTAGGGTATGGTTCCTCTTAGGGTTGGGGTTAGGGTTGGGGTTAGGGTTAGGTTCGGGTTAGCGTTCGCATTCGGTTAGGGTTCAGTTTCGGGTTCGGCTTTGGGTTAAGGTTTGGATTTGGGTGCGGGTTAGGGTTAGGGTTAGGGTTCAGTTTCAGGTTCAGGTTCGGGTTAGGGTAGGTGAGGTTTCAGGTTACGGTTAGGGTTAGGGTTAGGGTTAGATTTAGGGTTCGGGTTAGGGTTCCAGTTAGGGTTAGGGTTCCTCTTAGGGTTGAGGTTAGGGTTGGGGTTAGGGTTAGGGTTCGGCTTCGGGTTAGGCTTAGGGTTAGGGTTAGGGTTGCGGTTAGGGTTAGGGTTACGGGTTAGGGTTCGTGTTAGCGTTCCGGTTCGGGTTCGGGTTCGGGTTCGGGTTAGGGTTCGGGTTCGGGTTTGGGTTAGGGTTAGGGTTAGGGTTCGGGTTAGGGTTAGGGTTCGGTTAGGGTTAGGGTTCGGTTTCGGGTTCGGAGTAGGGTTAGGGTTAGGGTAAATATTTGGGTTAGGGTTCATGTTAGGGTTAGGGTTAGGGTTAGGGTTAGGGTTCGGGTTCGGGTTAGGGTTAGGGTTAGGGTTAGGGTTCGGGTTAGGGTTAGGGTTAGGGTTTGGGTTCGGGTTAGGGTTCGGGTTAGGGTTAGGGTTCGGGTTAGGGTTAGGGTTAGGGTTAGAGTTAGGGTTTGCGTTAGGGATCGGTTTAGGGTTAGGGTTAGGGTTAGGTTTTGGTTTCGGTTTCGGGTTATGGTTAGGGTTAGGGTTAGGGTTCGGGTTCGGGTTAGGGTTCGGTTTAGGGTTAGGGTTAGGGTTAGTGTTCAGGTTCGGGTTCGGGTTAGGGTTAGGGTTAGGGTTAGGGTTCGGGTTAGTGTTAGGGTTAGGGTTAGGGTTAAGGTTAGGGTTCGGGTTCGCGGTAGGTTTCGGATTAGGGTTACGGTTAGGGTTAGGGTTCGGGTTGGGTTAGGGTTAGGGTTAGGGTTCGGGTTCGGGTTCGGGTTAGGGTTAGGGTTAGGGTTCGGGTTAGGGTTAAGGTTAGGGTTAGGGTTAGGGTTAGGGTTCGGTTTCGGGTTCGGGTTAGGGTTCGGGTTAGGGTTAGGGTTAGGGTCGGGTTAGGGTTAGGGTTTGGGTTCGGGTTAGGGTTCAGGGTAGGGTTAGGTTTCAGGTTCGGGTTCGGAGTAGGGTTAGAGTTAGGGTAAAGGTTTGGGTTAGGGTTCATTTTAGGGTTAGGGTTAGGGTTCCAATTAGGGTTAGGGTTAGTGTTAGGGTTAGTATTTAGGGTTAGGGTTAGAGTTAGAGTTAGGGTTAGGTATAGGGTTAGGATTAGGGTTAGGGTTAGGGTTAGGGATAGGGTTAGGGTTAGGTTCGGGTTAGGTTTAGGGGTCGGGTTAGGGTTACGGTTAGGGTTAGGGTTCCGGGTGTGTTAGGGTTAGGGTTAGGGTTCGCGTTCGCTTTCGGGTTCGGGTTCGGGTTAGGGTTAGGGTTAGGGTTCGGGTTAGGCTTTCGGTTAGGGTATGGTTCCTCTTAGGGTTCAGGTTAGGGTTGGGGTTAGGGTTAGGTTTGGGTTAGCGTTTGGGTTCGGGTTAGGGTTAGGTTCGGGTTAGGTTTAAGGTTAGGGTTAGGGTTACGTTTAGGGTTACGGTTAGGGTTAGTGTTAGGGTTAGGTATAGGGTTAGGATTAGGGTTAGGGTTAGGGTTAGGGATAGGGTTAAGTTTAGGTTCGGGTTAGGGTTAGAGTTCGGGTTCGGGTTCCGCTTAGGGTTAGGGTTCCGGTTGGGTTAGGGTTTGGGTTAGGGTTAGGGTTCGCGTTCGGTTTCGGGTTCGGGTTCGGGTTAGGGTTAGGGTTAGGGTTAGGCTTAGTCTTAGGGTTTGGGTTAGGGTTCGGATGCGGGTTAGGGTTCGGGTTAGAGTTAGTATTTGGTTTCGGGTTAGGGTTAGGTTTCGTGTTCAGGTTAGGTTTAGGGTTAGGGTTAGGGTTAGGGTTCGGGTTAGGCTTCCGGTTAATGTATGGTTCCTTTAGGGTTCGGGTTAGGGTTGGGGTTAGGGTTAGGTTCGGGTTAGGGTTCGGGTTTGGGTTAGGGTTAGGTTCAGGTTAGTGTTAGAGTTCGGGTTCGGGTTTGGGTTAGGGTTCGGGTGAGGTTTAGGGCTAGGGTCAGGAATAGGTTTCGGGATATGGTTAGGGTTCAGGTTCGGGTTCGGTTTCGGGTTCAGGTTCGGGTTAGGGTTAGGGTTCGGTTTCGGGTTCGGGTTCGGGTTAGGGTTTGGATTTGGGTGCGGGTTAGGGTTAGGGTTAGGGGTCAGTTTCAGGTTCAGGTTCGGGTTAGGGTAGGGTGAGGTTTCAGGTTACGGTCAGGGTTAGGGTTAGGGTTAGATTTAGGGTTCGGGTTAGGGTTCCAGTTAGGGTTAGGGTTCCTCTTAGGGTTGGGGTTAGGGTTGGGGTTAGGGTTAGCGTTCGGCTTCGGGTTAGGCTTAGGGTTAGATTTGGGTTGCGGTTATGGTTAGGGTTATGGGTTAGGGTTCGTGTTAGCGTTCCGGTTCGGGTTCGGGTTCGGGTTCGGGTTCGGGTTCGGGTTAGGGTTAGGGTTCGGGTTAGGGTTAGGTTTCGGGTTAGGGTTCGGGTTCGGGTTCAGTTTCGGTTTAGGGTAGGGTTCGGTTTCGTGTTCGGGTTAGGGTTAGGGTTAGGGTTCGGGTACGCGTTAGGGTTCGGATTAGGGTTCGGGTTTGGGTTAGGGTTCGGTTTAGGGTTAGGGTTAGGGTTCGGGTTCGGGTTAGGGTTAGGGTTAGGGTTCGGTTTAGGGTTAGGGTTAGGGTTCGGGTTCGGGTTAGGGTTCAGGTTAGGGTTCGGGTTAGGGTTCGGGTTCGTGTTAGGCTTCGGTTTAGGGTTAGGGTTCGGTTTAGGGTTCGGGTCCGGGTCGTGTTAGGGTTAGGGTTAGGGTTAGAGTTAGGGTTCGGGTTAGGGTTCGGTTTAGGGTTAGGGTTAGGGTTAGGTTTCGGGTTCGGTTTCGGGTTAGGGTTAGGGTTAGGTTTAGGGTTGGGTTTTGGTTAGGGTTCGGATTAGGGTTAGGTTTGGGGTTCGAGTTCGGGTTAGGGTTAGGGTTTCGGTTAGGGTTCCTCTTAGGGTTCGGTTTAGGGTTAGGGTTAGGGTTACGGTTGGGTTAGGGTTAGGGTTTGGATTCGGGATTGGGTTAGGGTTAGGGTTAGGGTTAGGGTTAGGGTTAGGTTTCAGGTTAGGGTTCGGGTTCGGGTTATGTTTGGGTTAGGGTTCGCGTTAGGGTTAAGGTTAGGGTTCGGGTTCGGATTAGGGTTCGGTTTAGGGTTAGGGTTAGGGTTCGGGTTCGGGTTAGGGTTAGGGTTCGGGTTCGGGTTAGGGTTAGGGTTAGGGTTAGGGTTAGAGTTCGGGTTAGGTTTAGGGTTAGGGTTAGGGTTCGGGTTAGTGTTAGGGTTAGGGTTAAAGTTAGTGTTCAGGTTCGGGTTAGGTTTAGGGTTAGGGTTAGGGTTAAGTTTCGGGTTAGGTTTAAGGTTAGGGTTAGGGTTCGGGTTCAGGTTAGGGTTAGGGTTAGGGTTCGGGTTCGGATTCGGGTTTGGGTTAGGGTTAGGGTTAGGGTTAGGGTTCGGGTTCGGATTCGGGTTTGGGTTAGGGTTAGGGTTAGGGTTAGTGTTCGGGTTCGGGTTTGGGTTATGGTTTGGGTTAGGGTTCCTCTTAGGGTTCGGTTTAGGGTTAGGCTTAGGTTTAGGTGTGGGTAAGGGTAAGGGTTTGGATTCGGGTTCGGGTTAGGTGTAGGCTTAGGGTTAGGGTTCGGGTTAGGGTTATGCTTAGGGTTCGGTTTAGGGTTCGGTTTAGGGTTAGGGTTCGGGTTAGGGTTAGGGTTAGGGTTCGGGTTAGGGTTCGGGTCCGGTTTAGGGTTCGGGTTCGTGTTTGGGTTAGGTTTAGGGTTAGGGTTAGGGTTCGGGTTAGTGTTAGTGTTAGGGTTAGGGTTAGGGTTAGGGTTCGGGTTCGTGGTAGGGTTCGGATTAGGGTTACGGTTAGGGTTAGGGTTCGGGTTGGGTTAGGGTTAGGGTTAGGGTTAGGGTTCGGGTTCGGGTTAGGGTTAGGGTTCGGGTTAGGGTTAAGGTTAGGTTTAGGGTTAGGGTTAGGGTTCGGTTTCGGGTTCGTGTTAGGGTTCGGGTTAGGGTTAGGGTTAGGGTTCGGGTTAGGGTTAGGGTTAGGGTTAGGGATAGGGTTCGGGTTCGTGTTCCCGGTAGGGTTCGGATTAGTGTTACGGTTAGGGTTAGGGTTCAGGTTGGGTTAGGGATAGCGTTTGGGTTGGGGTTCGGTTTCGGGTTCGGGTTAGGGTTAGGGTTAGGGTTAGGCTTCGTGTTCGGGTTAGGGTTAGGGTTAGGGTTAGGGTTTGTGTACGGGTTAGGGTTAGGGTTCGGGTTAGGGTTCGGGTTAGGGTTAGGGTTAGGTTTCGGGTTCGGATTAGGGTTAGGGTTAGGGTTAGGTTTAGGGTTAGTTTAGGGTTAGGGTTAGGGTGAGGGTTCGGGTTCGTGTTAGGTTACGGTTAGGGTTAGGGTTAGGGTTAGGGTTAGGGTTAGGGTTCGGGTTAGGGTTCGGTTTAGGGTTAGGGTTAGGGTTAGTGTTCAGGTTCGGGTTCGGGTTAGGGTTAGGGTTAGGGTTAGGGTTCGGGTTAGTGTTAGGGTTAGGGTTAGGGTTAAGGTTAGGGTTCGGGTTCGCGGTAGGTTTCGGATTAGGGTTACGGTTAGGGTTAGGGTTCGGGTTGGGTTAGGGTTAGGGTTAGGGTTCGGGTTCGGGTTCGGGTTAGGGTTAGGGTTAGGGTTCGGGTTAGGGTTAAGGTTAGGTTTAGGGTTAGGGTTAGGGTTCGGTTTCGGGTTCGGGTTAGGGTTCGGGTTAGGGTTAGGGTTAGGGTCGGGTTAGGGTTAGGGTTTGGGTTCGGGTTAGGGTTCAGGGTAGGGTTAGGTTTCAGGTTCGGGTTCGGAGTAGAGTTAGAGTTAGGGTAAAGGTTTGGGTTAGGGTTCATTTTAGGGTTAGGGTTAGGGTTCCAATTAGGGTTAGGGTTAGTGTTAGGGTTAGTATTTAGGGTTAGGGTTAGAGTTAGAGTTAGGGTTAGGTATAGGGTTAGGATTAGGGTTAGGGTTAGGGTTAGGGATAGGGTTAGGGTTAGGTTCGGGTTAGGTTTAGGGGTCGGGTTAGGGTTACGGTTAGGGTTAGGGTTCCGGGTGTGTTAGGGTTAGGGTTAGGGTTCGCGTTCGCTTTCGAGTTCGGGTTCGGGTTAGGGTTAGGGTTAGGGTTCGGGTTAGGCTTTCGGTTAGGGTATGGTTCCTCTTAGGGTTCAGGTTAGGGTTGGGGTTAGGGTTAGGTTTGGGTTAGCGTTTGGGTTCGGGTTAGGGTTAGGTTCGGGTTAGGTTTAAGGTTAGGGTTAGGGTTACGTTTAGGGTTACGGTTAGGGTTAGTGTTAGGGTTAGGTATAGGGTTAGGATTAGGGTTAGGGTTAGGGTTAGGGATAGGATTAAGTTTAGGTTCGGGTTAGGGTTAGAGTTCGGGTTCGGGTTCCGCTTAGGGTTAGGGTTCCGGTTGGGTTAGGGTTTGGGTTAGGGTTAGGGTTCGCGTTCGGTTTCGGGTTCGGGTTCGGGTTCGGGTTAGGGTTAGGGTTAGGCTTAGTCTTAGGGTTTGGGTTAGGGTTCGGATGTGGGTTAGGGTTCGGGTTAGAGTTAGTATTTGGTTTCGGGTTAGGGTTAGGTTTCGTGTTCAGGTTAGGTTTAGGGTTAGGGTTAGGGTTAGGGTTCGGGTTAGGCTTCCGGTTAATGTATGGTTCCTTTAGGGTTCGGGTTAGGGTTGGGGTTAGGGTTAGGTTCGGGTTAGGGTTCGGGTTTGGGTTAGGGTTAGGTTCAGGTTAGTGTTAGAGTTCGGGTTCGGGTTTGGGTTAGGGTTCGGGTGAGGTTTAGGGCTAGGGTCAGGAATAGGTTTCGGGATATGGTTAGGGTTCAGGTTCGGGTTCGGTTTCGGGTTCAGGTTCGGGTTAGGGTTAGGGTTCGGTTTCGGGTTCGGGTTCGGGTTAGGGTTTGGATTTGGGTGCGGGTTAGGGTTAGGGTTAGGGGTCAGTTTCAGGTTCAGGTTCGGGTTAGGGTAGGGTGAGGTTTCAGGTTACGGTCAGGATTAGGGTTAGGGTTAGATTTAGGGTTCGGGTTAGGGTTCCAGTTAGGGTTAGGGTTCCTCTTAGGGTTGGGGTTAGGGTTGGGGTTAGGGTTAGCGTTCGGCTTCGGGTTAGGCTTAGGGTTAGATTTGGGTTGCGGTTATGGTTAGGGTTATGGGTTAGGGTTCGTGTTAGCGTTCCGGTTCGGGTTCGGGTTCGGGTTCGGGTTAGGGTTAGGGTTCGGGTTAGGGTTAGGTTTCGGGTTAGGGTTCGGGTTCGGGTTCAGTTTCGGTTTAGGGTAGGGTTCGGTTTCGTGTTCGGGTTAGGGTTAGGGTTAGGGTTCGGGTACGCGTTAGGGTTCGGATTAGGGTTCGGGTTAGGGTTCGGGTTTGGGTTAGGGTTCGGTTTAGGGTTAGGGTTAGGGTTCGGGTTCGGGTTAGGGTTAGGGTTAGGGTTCGGTTTAGGGTTAGGGTTCGGGTTCGGGTTCGGGTTCAGGTTAGGGTTCGGGTTAGGGTTCGGGTTCGTGTTAGGCTTCGGTTTAGGGTTAGGGTTCGGTTTAGGGTTCGGGTCCGGGTCGTGTTAGGGTTAGGGTTAGGGTTAGAGTTAGGGTTCGGGTTAGGGTTCGGTTTAGGGTTAGGGTTAGGGTTAGGTTTCGGGTTCGGTTTCGGGTTAGGGTTAGGGTTAGGTTTAGGGTTGGGTTTTGGTTAGGGTTCGGATTAGGGTTAGGTTTGGGGTTCGAGTTCGGGTTAGGGTTAGGGTTTCGGTTAGGGTTCCTCTTAGGGTTCGGTTTAGGGTTAGGGTTAGGGTTACGGTTGGGTTAGGGTTAGGGTTTGGATTCGGGATTGGGTTAGGGTTAGGGTTAGGGTTAGGGTTAGGTTTCGGGTTAGGGTTCGGGTTCGGGTTATGTTTGGGTTAGGGTTCGCGTTAGGGTTAAGGTTAGGGTTCGGGTTCGGATTAGGGTTCGGTTTAGGGTTAGGGTTAGGGTTCGGGTTCGGGTTAGGGTTAGGGTTCGGGTTCGGGTTAGGGTTAGGGTTAGGGTTAGGGTTAGAGTTCGGGTTAGGTTTAGGGTTAGGGTTAGGGTTCGGGTTAGTGTTAGGGTTAGGGTTAAAGTTAGTGTTCAGGTTCGGGTTAGGTTTAGGGTTAGGGTTAGCGTTAAGTTTCGGGTTAGGTTTAAGGTTAGGGTTAGGGTTCGGGTTCAGGTTAGGGTTAGGGTTAGGGTTCGGGTTCGGATTCGGGTTTGGGTTAGGGTTAGGGTTAGGGTTAGTGTTCGGGTTCGGGTTAGGGTTATGGTTTGGGTTAGGGTTCCTCTTAGGGTTCGGTTTAGGGTTAGGCTTAGGTTTAGGTGTGGGTAAGGGTAAGGGTTTGGATTCGGGTTCGGGTTAGGTGTAGGCTTAGGGTTAGGGTTCGGGTTAGGGTTATGCTTAGGGTTCGGTTTAGGGTTCGGTTTAGGGTTAGGGTTCGGGTTAGGGTTAGGGTTAGGGTTCGGGTTAGGGTTCGGGTCCGGTTTAGGGTTCGGGTTCGTGTTTGGGTTAGGTTTAGGGTTAGGGTTAGGGTTCGGGTTAGTGTTAGGGTTAGGGTTAGGGTTAGGGTTAGGGTTCGGGTTCGTGGTAGGGTTCGGATTAGGGTTACGGTTAGGGTTAGGGTTTGGGTTGGGTTAGGGTTAGGGTTAGGGTTAGGGTTCGGGTTCGGGTTAGGGTTAGGGTTCGGGTTAGGGTTAAGGTTAGGTTTAGGGTTAGGGTTAGGGTTCGGTTTCGGGTTCGTGTTAGGGTTCGGGTTAGGGTTAGGGTTTGGGTTCGGGTTAGGGTTAGGGTTAGGGTTAGGGATAGGGTTCGGGTTTGTGTTCCCGGTAGGGTTCGGATTAGTGTTACGGTTAGGGTTAGGGTTCAGGTTGGGTTAGGGATAGCGTTTGGGTTGGGGTTCGGTTTCGGGTTCGGGTTAGGGTTAGGGTTAGGGTTAGGGTTTGTGTACGGGTTAGGGTTAGGGTTCGGGTTAGGGTTCGGGTTAGGGTTAGGGTTAGGTTTCGGGTTCGGATTAGGGTTAGGGTTAGGGTTAGGTTTAGGGTTAGGTTAGGGTTAGGGTTAGGGTGAGGGTTCGGGTTCGTGTTAGGTTACGGTTCGGGTTAGGATTAGGGTTAGGGTTCGGTTTCCGGTTCACGTTAGGGATCAGGTTAGGGTTCGGTTTAGGGTTCATGTTCGGGTTAGGGTTCGGTTTAGGGTTAGGGTTAGGGTTAGGGTCGGGTTCGTGTATGGGTTAGGGTTAGGGTTCGGGTTAGGGTTAGGGTTAGGGTTCGGGTTCGGGTTAGGGTTAGGGTTAGGGTTAGGGTCAGGGTTCGGGTTAGGTTTACGTTTCGGGTTAGGGTTAGGGTTAGGGTTTGGGTTAGGTTTCGTTTTAGGGTTAGGGTTAGGGTTAGGGTTAGGTTTCGTGTTAGGGTTAGGGTTAGGATTAGTGTTACGTTAGGGTTAGGGTTAGGGTGAGGGTTAGGGTTAGAGTTCGGGTTAGGTTTAGGGTTAGGGTTAGGGTTCGGGTTAGTGTTAGGGTTAGGGTTAAAGTTAGTGTTCAGGTTCGGGTTAGGTTTAGGGTTAGGGTTAGGGTTAAGTTTCGGTTTAGGGTTAAGGTTAGGGTTAGGGTTCGGGTTCGGGTTAGGGTTAGGGTTAGGGTTCGGGTTCAGGTTAGGGTTCGGTTTAGGTTTAGGGTTAGGGTTAGTGTTCGGGTTCGGGTTCGGGTTAGGGTTAGGGTTACGGTTAGGATTAGGGTTAGGGTTAGGGTTAAGTTTCTGGTTAGGATTAAGGTTAGGGTTAGGGTTCGGGTTCGGGTTAGGGTTAGGGTTAGGGTTCGGGTTCAGTTTAGGGTTCGGTTTAGGGTTAGGGTTAGGGTTAGTGTTCGGGTTCGGGTTCGGCTTAGGGTTAGGGTTAGGGTTCGGGTTCAGGTTAGGGTTAGGGTTTGGGTTAGGGTTCCTCTTAGGGTTCGGTTTAGGGTTAGGGTTAGGTTTAGGTTTGGGTAAGGGTAAGGGTTTGGATTCGGGTTCGGGTTAGGTGTAGGCTTAGGGTTAGGGTTCAGGTTAGGGTTATGCTTAGGGTTCGGTTTAGGGTTCGGTTTAGGGTTAGGGTTCGGGTTAGGGTTAGGGTTAGGGTTAGGGTTCGGGTTAGGGTTCGGGTCCGGGTTAGGGTTCGGGTTCGGGTTTGGGTTAGGTTTAGGGTTAGGGTTAGGGTTCGGGTTAGTGTTAGGGTTAGGGTTAGGGTTAGGATTCGGGTTCGCGGTAGGGTTCGGATTAGGGTTACGGTTAGGTTTAGGGTTCGGGTTGGGTTAGGGTTAGGGTTAGGGTTCGGGTTAGGGTTAAGGTTAGGGTTAGGGTTAGGGTTAGGGTTCGGTTTCGGGTTCGTGTTCGGGTTAGGGTTCAGTTCAGGGTTAGGGTTAGGGTTAGGGTTCGGGTTCGTGTACGGGTTAGGGTTAGGTTTCGGGTTAGGGTTAGGGTTAGGGTTCGGGTTAGGGTTAGGGTTAGGGTTAGGGTTAGGGTTCGTGTTCGCGGTAGGGTTTGGATTAGGGTTACGGTTAGGGTTAGGGTTCGGGTTGGGTTAGGGTTAGGGTTTGGGTTAGGGTTCGGTTTCGGGTTCGGGTTAGTGTTAGGGTTAGGGTTAGGCTTCGTGTTCGGGTTAGGGTTAGGGTTAGGGTTAGGGTTAGGGTTAGGGTTTGTGTACGGGTTAGGGTTAGTTTCGGGTTAGGGTTCGGGTTAGGGTTAGGGTTAGGTTTCGGGTTCGGATTAGGGTTAGGGTTAGGGTTAGGTTTAGGGTTAGGTTAGGGTTAGGGTTCGGGTTAGGGTTAGGGTGAGGGTGAGGGTTTGGGTTCGTGTTAGGTTACGGTTCGGGTTAGGGTTCGGGTTAGGGTTAGGGTTCGGGTTCGGGTTAGGGTTAGGGTTAGGGTTAGGGTCAGGGTTCTGGTTAGGTTTAAGTTTCGGGTTAGGGTTAGGGTTAGGGTTTGGGTTAGGTTTCGTTTTAGGGTTAGGGTTAGGGTTAGGGTTAGGGTTAGGTATAGGATTAGGTTAGGGTTAGGGTTAGGGTTAGGGTGAGGGTTCGGGTTCGTGTTAGGTTTAGGGTTAGTGTTCAGGTTAGGGTTCGGGGTAGGGTTAGGTTTCGGGTTCGGGTTCGGAGTAGGGTTAGGGTTAGGGTAAAGGTTTGGGTTAGGGTTCATGGTAGGGTTAGGGTTAGGGTTCGGATTAGGGTTAGAGTTATGGTTACGTTTAGTATTTAGGGTTAGGGTTAGAGTTAGAGTTAGGGTTAGGTATACGGTTAGGATTAGGGTTAGGGGTAGGGTTAGGGATAGGGTTAGGGTTAGGGTCAGGGTTCGGATTAGGTTTAGGGTTCGGGTTAGGGTTCCGGTTAGGGTTAGGGTTCCGTTTGTGTTAGGGTTAGTGTTAGGGTTCGCGTTCGGTTTCGGGTTCGGGTTCGGGTTAGGGTTAGGGTTAGGTTTCGGGTTAGGCTTCCAGTTAGTGTATGGTTCCTCTTAAGGTTCGGGTTAGGGTTGGGGTTAGGGTTAGGTTTGGGTTAGGGTTCGGGTTCGGGTTAGGGTTAGGTTCGGGTTAGGTTTAGGGTTAGGGTTAGGGTTACGGTTAGGGTTAGGGTCAGGGTTAGTGTTAGGGTTAGGTATAGGGTTAGGATTAGGGTTAGGGTTAGGGTTAGGGATAGGGTTAGGGTTAGGTTCGGGTTAGGTTTAGGGTTCGGGTTAGGGTTCCGGTTAGGGTTAGGGTTCCGGTTGGGTTAGGGTTAGGGTTAGGGTTAGGGTTCGTGTTCGGTTTCGGGTTCGGGTTCGGGTTCGGGTTAGGGTTAGGGTTAGGCTTAGGGTTTGGGTTAGGGTTCGGATGTGGGTTAGGGTTCGGGTTAGAGTTAGTATTTGGTTTCGGGTTAGGGTTAGGTTTCGTGTTCAGGTTAGGTTTAGGGTTAGGGTTAGGGTTAGGGTTCGGGTTAGGCTTCCGGTTAATGTATGGTTCCTTTAGGGTTCGGGTTAGGGTTGGGGTTAGGGTTAGGTTCGGGTTAGGGTTCGGGTTTGGGTTAGGGTTAGGTTCAGGTTAGTGTTAGAGTTCGGGTTCGGGTTTGGGTTAGGGTTCGGGTGAGGTTTAGGGCTAGGGTCAGGAATAGGTTTCGGGATATGGTTAGGGTTCAGGTTCGGGTTCGGTTTCGGGTTCAGGTTCGGGTTAGGGTTAGGGTTCGGTTTCGGGTTCGGGTTCGGGTTAGGGTTTGGATTTGGGTGCGGGTTAGGGTTAGGGTTAGGGGTCAGTTTCAGGTTCAGGTTCGGGTTAGGGTAGGGTGAGGTTTCAGGTTACGGTCAGGATTAGGGTTAGGGTTAGATTTAGGGTTCGGGTTAGGGTTCCAGTTAGGGTTAGGGTTCCTCTTAGGGTTGGGGTTAGGGTTGGGGTTAGGGTTAGCGTTCGGCTTCGGGTTAGGCTTAGGGTTAGATTTGGGTTGCGGTTATGGTTAGGGTTATGGGTTAGGGTTCGTGTTAGCGTTCCGGTTCGGGTTCGGGTTCGGGTTCGGGTTCGGGTTCGGGTTAGGGTTCGGGTTAGGGTTAGGTTTCGGGTTAGGGTTCGGGTTCGGGTTCAGTTTCGGTTTAGGGTAGGGTTCGGTTTCGTGTTCGGGTTAGGGTTAGGGTTAGGGTTCGGGTACGCGTTAGGGTTCGGATTAGGGTTCGGGTTAGGGTTCGGGTTTGGGTTAGGGTTCGGTTTAGGGTTAGGGTTAGGGTTCGGGTTCGGGTTAGGGTTAGGGTTAGGGTTCGGTTTAGGGTTAGGGTTCGGGTTCGGGTTCGGGTTCAGGTTAGGGTTCGGGTTAGGGTTCGGGTTCGTGTTAGGCTTCGGTTTAGGGTTAGGGTTCGGTTTAGGGTTCGGGTCCGGGTCGTGTTAGGGTTAGGGTTAGGGTTAGAGTTAGGGTTCGGGTTAGGGTTCGGTTTAGGGTTAGGGTTAGGGTTAGGTTTCGGGTTCGGTTTCGGGTTAGGGTTAGGGTTAGGTTTAGGGTTGGGTTTTGGTTAGGGTTCGGATTAGGGTTAGGTTTGGGGTTCGAGTTCGGGTTAGGGTTAGGGTTTCGGTTAGGGTTCCTCTTAGGGTTCGGTTTAGGGTTAGGGTTAGGGTTACGGTTGGGTTAGGGTTAGGGTTTGGATTCGGGATTGGGTTAGGGTTAGGGTTAGGGTTAGGGTTAGGTTTCGGGTTAGGGTTCGGGTTCGGGTTATGTTTGGGTTAGGGTTCGCGTTAGGGTTAAGGTTAGGGTTCGGGTTCGGATTAGGGTTCGGTTTAGGGTTAGGGTTAGGGTTCGGGTTCGGGTTAGGGTTAGGGTTCGGGTTCGGGTTAGGGTTAGGGTTAGGGTTAGGGTTAGAGTTCGGGTTAGGTTTAGGGTTAGGGTTAGGGTTCGGGTTAGTGTTAGGGTTAGGGTTAAAGTTAGTGTTCAGGTTCGGGTTAGGTTTAGGGTTAGGGTTAGGTTTCGTTTTAGGGTTAGGGTTAGGGTTAGGGTTAGGGTTAGGTATAGGATTAGGTTAGGGTTAGGGTTAGGGTTAGGGTGAGGGTTCGGGTTCGTGTTAGGTTTAGGGTTAGTGTTCAGGTTAGGGTTCGGGGTAGGGTTAGGTTTCGGGTTCGGGTTCGGAGTAGGGTTAGGGTTAGGGTAAAGGTTTGGGTTAGGGTTCATGGTAGGGTTAGGGTTAGGGTTCGGATTAGGGTTAGAGTTATGGTTACGTTTAGTATTTAGGGTTAGGGTTAGAGTTAGAGTTAGGGTTAGGTATACGGTTAGGATTAGGGTTAGGGGTAGGGTTAGGGATAGGGTTAGGGTTAGGGTCAGGGTTCGGATTAGGTTTAGGGTTCGGGTTAGGGTTCCGGTTAGGGTTAGGGTTCCGTTTGTGTTAGGGTTAGTGTTAGGGTTCGCGTTCGGTTTCGGGTTCGGGTTCGGGTTAGGGTTAGGGTTAGGTTTCGGGTTAGGCTTCCAGTTAGTGTATGGTTCCTCTTAAGGTTCGGGTTAGGGTTGGGGTTAGGGTTAGGTTTGGGTTAGGGTTCGGGTTCGGGTTAGGGTTAGGTTCGGGTTAGGTTTAGGGTTAGGGTTAGGGTTACGGTTAGGGTTAGGGTCAGGGTTAGTGTTAGGGTTAGGTATAGGGTTAGGATTAGGGTTAGGGTTAGGGTTAGGGATAGGGTTAGGGTTAGGTTCGGGTTAGGTTTAGGGTTCGGGTTAGGGTTCCGGTTAGGGTTAGGGTTCCGGTTGGGTTAGGGTTAGGGTTAGGGTTAGGGTTCGTGTTCGGTTTCGGGTTCGGGTTCGGGTTCGGGTTAGGGTTAGGGTTAGGCTTAGGGTTTGGGTTAGGGTTCGGATGTGGGTTAGGGTTCGGGTTAGAGTTAGTATTTGGTTTCGGGTTAGGGTTAGGTTTCGTGTTCAGGTTAGGTTTAGGGTTAGGGTTAGGGTTAGGGTTCGGGTTAGGCTTCCGGTTAATGTATGGTTCCTTTAGGGTTCGGGTTAGGGTTGGGGTTAGGGTTAGGTTCGGGTTAGGGTTCGGGTTTGGGTTAGGGTTAGGTTCAGGTTAGTGTTAGAGTTCGGGTTCGGGTTTGGGTTAGGGTTCGGGTGAGGTTTAGGGCTAGGGTCAGGAATAGGTTTCGGGATATGGTTAGGGTTCAGGTTCGGGTTCGGTTTCGGGTTCAGGTTCGGGTTAGGGTTAGGGTTCGGTTTCGGGTTCGGGTTCGGGTTAGGGTTTGGATTTGGGTGCGGGTTAGGGTTAGGGTTAGGGGTCAGTTTCAGGTTCAGGTTCGGGTTAGGGTAGGGTGAGGTTTCAGGTTACGGTCAGGATTAGGGTTAGGGTTAGATTTAGGGTTCGGGTTAGGGTTCCAGTTAGGGTTAGGGTTCCTCTTAGGGTTGGGGTTAGGGTTGGGGTTAGGGTTAGCGTTCGGCTTCGGGTTAGGCTTAGGGTTAGATTTGGGTTGCGGTTATGGTTAGGGTTATGGGTTAGGGTTCGTGTTAGCGTTCCGGTTCGGGTTCGGGTTCGGGTTCGGGTTCGGGTTCGGGTTAGGGTTCGGGTTAGGGTTAGGTTTCGGGTTAGGGTTCGGGTTCGGGTTCAGTTTCGGTTTAGGGTAGGGTTCGGTTTCGTGTTCGGGTTAGGGTTAGGGTTAGGGTTCGGGTACGCGTTAGGGTTCGGATTAGGGTTCGGGTTAGGGTTCGGGTTTGGGTTAGGGTTCGGTTTAGGGTTAGGGTTAGGGTTCGGGTTCGGGTTAGGGTTAGGGTTAGGGTTCGGTTTAGGGTTAGGGTTCGGGTTCGGGTTCGGGTTCAGGTTAGGGTTCGGGTTAGGGTTCGGGTTCGTGTTAGGCTTCGGTTTAGGGTTAGGGTTCGGTTTAGGGTTCGGGTCCGGGTCGTGTTAGGGTTAGGGTTAGGGTTAGAGTTAGGGTTCGGGTTAGGGTTCGGTTTAGGGTTAGGGTTAGGGTTAGGTTTCGGGTTCGGTTTCGGGTTAGGGTTAGGGTTAGGTTTAGGGTTGGGTTTTGGTTAGGGTTCGGATTAGGGTTAGGTTTGGGGTTCGAGTTCGGGTTAGGGTTAGGGTTTCGGTTAGGGTTCCTCTTAGGGTTCGGTTTAGGGTTAGGGTTAGGGTTACGGTTGGGTTAGGGTTAGGGTTTGGATTCGGGATTGGGTTAGGGTTAGGGTTAGGGTTAGGGTTAGGTTTCGGGTTAGGGTTCGGGTTCGGGTTATGTTTGGGTTAGGGTTCGCGTTAGGGTTAAGGTTAGGGTTCGGGTTCGGATTAGGGTTCGGTTTAGGGTTAGGGTTAGGGTTCGGGTTCGGGTTAGGGTTAGGGTTCGGGTTCGGGTTAGGGTTAGGGTTAGGGTTAGGGTTAGAGTTCGGGTTAGGTTTAGGGTTAGGGTTAGGGTTCGGGTTAGTGTTAGGGTTAGGGTTAAAGTTAGTGTTCAGGTTCGGGTTAGGTTTAGGGTTAGGGTTAGGTTTCGTTTTAGGGTTAGGGTTAGGGTTAGGGTTAGGGTTAGGTATAGGATTAGGTTAGGGTTAGGGTTAGGGTTAGGGTGAGGGTTCGGGTTCGTGTTAGGTTTAGGGTTAGTGTTCAGGTTAGGGTTCGGGGTAGGGTTAGGTTTCGGGTTCGGGTTCGGAGTAGGGTTAGGGTTAGGGTAAAGGTTTGGGTTAGGGTTCATGGTAGGGTTAGGGTTAGGGTTCGGATTAGGGTTAGAGTTATGGTTACGTTTAGTATTTAGGGTTAGGGTTAGAGTTAGAGTTAGGGTTAGGTATACGGTTAGGATTAGGGTTAGGGGTAGGGTTAGGGATAGGGTTAGGGTTAGGGTCAGGGTTCGGATTAGGTTTAGGGTTCGGGTTAGGGTTCCGGTTAGGGTTAGGGTTCCGTTTGTGTTAGGGTTAGTGTTAGGGTTCGCGTTCGGTTTCGGGTTCGGGTTCGGGTTAGGGTTAGGGTTAGGTTTCGGGTTAGGCTTCCAGTTAGTGTATGGTTCCTCTTAAGGTTCGGGTTAGGGTTGGGGTTAGGGTTAGGTTTGGGTTAGGGTTCGGGTTCGGGTTAGGGTTAGGTTCGGGTTAGGTTTAGGGTTAGGGTTAGGGTTACGGTTAGGGTTAGGGTCAGGGTTAGTGTTAGGGTTAGGTATAGGGTTAGGATTAGGGTTAGGGTTAGGGTTAGGGATAGGGTTAGGGTTAGGTTCGGGTTAGGTTTAGGGTTCGGGTTAGGGTTCCGGTTAGGGTTAGGGTTCCGGTTGGGTTAGGGTTAGGGTTAGGGTTAGGGTTCGTGTTCGGTTTCGGGTTCGGGTTCGGGTTCGGGTTAGGGTTAGGGTTAGGCTTAGGGTTTGGGTTAGGGTTCGGATGTGGGTTAGGGTTCGGGTTAGAGTTAGTATTTGGTTTCGGGTTAGGGTTAGGTTTCGTGTTCAGGTTAGGTTTAGGGTTAGGGTTAGGGTTAGGGTTCGGGTTAGGCTTCCGGTTAATGTATGGTTCCTTTAGGGTTCGGGTTAGGGTTGGGGTTAGGGTTAGGTTCGGGTTAGGGTTCGGGTTTGGGTTAGGGTTAGGTTCAGGTTAGTGTTAGAGTTCGGGTTCGGGTTTGGGTTAGGGTTCGGGTGAGGTTTAGGGCTAGGGTCAGGAATAGGTTTCGGGATATGGTTAGGGTTCAGGTTCGGGTTCGGTTTCGGGTTCAGGTTCGGGTTAGGGTTAGGGTTCGGTTTCGGGTTCGGGTTCGGGTTAGGGTTTGGATTTGGGTGCGGGTTAGGGTTAGGGTTAGGGGTCAGTTTCAGGTTCAGGTTCGGGTTAGGGTAGGGTGAGGTTTCAGGTTACGGTCAGGATTAGGGTTAGGGTTAGATTTAGGGTTCGGGTTAGGGTTCCAGTTAGGGTTAGGGTTCCTCTTAGGGTTGGGGTTAGGGTTGGGGTTAGGGTTAGCGTTCGGCTTCGGGTTAGGCTTAGGGTTAGATTTGGGTTGCGGTTATGGTTAGGGTTATGGGTTAGGGTTCGTGTTAGCGTTCCGGTTCGGGTTCGGGTTCGGGTTCGGGTTCGGGTTCGGGTTAGGGTTCGGGTTAGGGTTAGGTTTCGGGTTAGGGTTCGGGTTCGGGTTCAGTTTCGGTTTAGGGTAGGGTTCGGTTTCGTGTTCGGGTTAGGGTTAGGGTTAGGGTTCGGGTACGCGTTAGGGTTCGGATTAGGGTTCGGGTTAGGGTTCGGGTTTGGGTTAGGGTTCGGTTTAGGGTTAGGGTTAGGGTTCGGGTTCGGGTTAGGGTTAGGGTTAGGGTTCGGTTTAGGGTTAGGGTTCGGGTTCGGGTTCGGGTTCAGGTTAGGGTTCGGGTTAGGGTTCGGGTTCGTGTTAGGCTTCGGTTTAGGGTTAGGGTTCGGTTTAGGGTTCGGGTCCGGGTCGTGTTAGGGTTAGGGTTAGGGTTAGAGTTAGGGTTCGGGTTAGGGTTCGGTTTAGGGTTAGGGTTAGGGTTAGGTTTCGGGTTCGGTTTCGGGTTAGGGTTAGGGTTAGGTTTAGGGTTGGGTTTTGGTTAGGGTTCGGATTAGGGTTAGGTTTGGGGTTCGAGTTCGGGTTAGGGTTAGGGTTTCGGTTAGGGTTCCTCTTAGGGTTCGGTTTAGGGTTAGGGTTAGGGTTACGGTTGGGTTAGGGTTAGGGTTTGGATTCGGGATTGGGTTAGGGTTAGGGTTAGGGTTAGGGTTAGGTTTCGGGTTAGGGTTCGGGTTCGGGTTATGTTTGGGTTAGGGTTCGCGTTAGGGTTAAGGTTAGGGTTCGGGTTCGGATTAGGGTTCGGTTTAGGGTTAGGGTTAGGGTTCGGGTTCGGGTTAGGGTTAGGGTTCGGGTTCGGGTTAGGGTTAGGGTTAGGGTTAGGGTTAGAGTTCGGGTTAGGTTTAGGGTTAGGGTTAGGGTTCGGGTTAGTGTTAGGGTTAGGGTTAAAGTTAGTGTTCAGGTTCGGGTTAGGTTTAGGGTTAGGGTTAGCGTTAAGTTTCGGGTTAGGTTTAAGGTTAGGGTTAGGGTTCGGGTTCAGGTTAGGGTTAGGGTTAGGGTTCGGGTTCGGATTCGGGTTTGGGTTAGGGTTAGGGTTAGGGTTAGTGTTCGGGTTCGGGTTAGGGTTATGGTTTGGGTTAGGGTTCCTCTTAGGGTTCGGTTTAGGGTTAGGCTTAGGTTTAGGTGTGGGTAAGGGTAAGGGTTTGGATTCGGGTTCGGGTTAGGTGTAGGCTTAGGGTTAGGGTTCGGGTTAGGGTTATGCTTAGGGTTCGGTTTAGGGTTCGGTTTAGGGTTAGGGTTCGGGTTAGGGTTAGGGTTAGGGTTCGGGTTAGGGTTCGGGTCCGGTTTAGGGTTCGGGTTCGTGTTTGGGTTAGGTTTAGGGTTAGGGTTAGGGTTTGGGTTAGTGTTAGGGTTAGGGTTAGGGTTAGGGTTAGGGTTCGGGTTCGTGGTAGGGTTCGGATTAGGGTTACGGTTAGGGTTAGGGTTTGGGTTGGGTTAGGGTTAGGGTTAGGGTTAGGGTTCGGGTTCGGGTTAGGGTTAGGGTTCGGGTTAGGGTTAAGGTTAGGTTTAGGGTTAGGGTTAGGGTTCGGTTTCGGGTTCGTGTTAGGGTTCGGGTTAGGGTTAGGGTTTGGGTTCGGGTTAGGGTTAGGGTTAGGGTTAGGGATAGGGTTCGGGTTTGTGTTCCCGGTAGGGTTCGGATTAGTGTTACGGTTAGGGTTAGGGTTCAGGTTGGGTTAGGGATAGCGTTTGGGTTGGGGTTCGGTTTCGGGTTCGGGTTAGGGTTAGGGTTAGGGTTAGGGTTTGTGTACGGGTTAGGGTTAGGGTTCGGGTTAGGGTTCGGGTTAGGGTTAGGGTTAGGTTTCGGGTTCGGATTAGGGTTAGGGTTAGGGTTAGGTTTAGGGTTAGGTTAGGGTTAGGGTTAGGGTGAGGGTTCGGGTTCGTGTTAGGTTACGGTTCGGGTTAGGATTAGGGTTAGGGTTCGGTTTCCGGTTCACGTTAGGGATCAGGTTAGGGTTCGGTTTAGGGTTCATGTTCGGGTTAGGGTTCGGTTTAGGGTTAGGGTTAGGGTTAGGGTCGGGTTCGTGTATGGGTTAGGGTTAGGGTTCGGGTTAGGGTTAGGGTTAGGGTTCGGGTTCGGGTTAGGGTTAGGGTTAGGGTTAGGGTCAGGGTTCGGGTTAGGTTTACGTTTCGGGTTAGGGTTAGGGTTAGGGTTTGGGTTAGGTTTCGTTTTAGGGTTAGGGTTAGGGTTAGGGTTAGGTTTCGTGTTAGGGTTAGGGTTAGGATTAGTGTTACGTTAGGGTTAGGGTTAGGGTGAGGGTTAGGGTTAGAGTTCGGGTTAGGTTTAGGGTTAGGGTTAGGGTTCGGGTTAGTGTTAGGGTTAGGGTTAAAGTTAGTGTTCAGGTTCGGGTTAGGTTTAGGGTTAGGGTTAGGGTTAAGTTTCGGTTTAGGGTTAAGGTTAGGGTTAGGGTTCGGGTTCGGGTTAGGGTTAGGGTTAGGGTTCGGGTTCAGGTTAGGGTTCGGTTTAGGTTTAGGGTTAGGGTTAGTGTTCGGGTTCGGGTTCGGGTTAGGGTTAGGGTTATGGTTAGGATTAGGGTTAGGGTTAGGGTTAAGTTTCTGGTTAGGATTAAGGTTAGGGTTAGGGTTCGGGTTCGGGTTAGGGTTAGGGTTAGGGTTCGGGTTCAGTTTAGGGTTCGGTTTAGGGTTAGGGTTAGGGTTAGTGTTCGGGTTCGGGTTCGGCTTAGGGTTAGGGTTAGGGTTCGGGTTCAGGTTAGGGTTAGGGTTTGGGTTAGGGTTCCTCTTAGGGTTCGGTTTAGGGTTAGGGTTAGGTTTAGGTTTGGGTAAGGGTAAGGGTTTGGATTCGGGTTCGGGTTAGGTGTAGGCTTAGGGTTAGGGTTCAGGTTAGGGTTATGCTTAGGGTTCGGTTTAGGGTTCGGTTTAGGGTTAGGGTTCGGGTTAGGGTTAGGGTTAGGGTTAGGGTTCGGGTTAGGGTTCGGGTCCGGGTTAGGGTTCGGGTTCGGGTTTGGGTTAGGTTTAGGGTTAGGGTTAGGGTTCGGGTTAGTGTTAGGGTTAGGGTTAGGGTTAGGATTCGGGTTCGCGGTAGGGTTCGGATTAGGGTTACGGTTAGGTTTAGGGTTCGGGTTGGGTTAGGGTTAGGGTTAGGGTTCGGGTTAGGGTTAAGGTTAGGGTTAGGGTTAGGGTTAGGGTTAGGGTTCGGTTTCGGGTTCGTGTTCGGGTTAGGGTTCAGTTCAGGGTTAGGGTTAGGGTTAGGGTTCGGGTTCGTGTACGGGTTAGGGTTAGGTTTCGGGTTAGGGTTAGGGTTAGGGTTCGGGTTAGGGTTAGGGTTAGGGTTAGGGTTAGGGTTCGTGTTCACGGTAGGGTTTGGATTAGGGTTACGGTTAGGGTTAGGGTTCGGGTTGGGTTAGGGTTAGGGTTTGGGTTAGGGTTCGGTTTCGGGTTCGGGTTAGTGTTAGGGTTAGGGTTAGGCTTCGTGTTCGGGTTAGGGTTAGGGTTAGGGTTAGGGTTAGGGTTAGGGTTTGTGTACGGGTTAGGGTTAGTTTCGGGTTAGGGTTCGGGTTAGGGTTAGGGTTAGGTTTCGGGTTCGGATTAGGGTTAGGGTTAGGGTTAGGTTTAGGGTTAGGTTAGGGTTAGGGTTCGGGTTAGGGTTAGGGTGAGGGTGAGGGTTTGGGTTCGTGTTAGGTTACGGTTCGGGTTAGGGTTCGGGTTAGGGTTAGGGTTCGGGTTCGGGTTAGGGTTAGGGTTAGGGTTAGGGTCAGGGTTCTGGTTAGGTTTAAGTTTCGGGTTAGGGTTAGGGTTAGGGTTTGGGTTAGGTTTCGTTTTAGGGTTAGGGTTAGGGTTAGGGTTAGGGTTAGGTATAGGATTAGGTTAGGGTTAGGGTTAGGGTTAGGGTGAGGGTTCGGGTTCGTGTTAGGTTTAGGGTTAGTGTTCAGGTTAGGGTTCGGGGTAGGGTTAGGTTTCGGGTTCGGGTTCGGAGTAGGGTTAGGGTTAGGGTAAAGGTTTGTGTTAGGGTTCATGGTAGGGTTAGGGTTAGGGTTCGGATTAGGGTTAGAGTTATGGTTACGTTTAGTATTTAGGGTTAGGGTTAGAGTTAGAGTTAGGGTTAGGTATACGGTTAGGATTAGGGTTAGGGGTAGGGTTAGGGATAGGGTTAGGGTTAGGGTCAGGGTTCGGATTAGGTTTAGGGTTCGGGTTAGGGTTCCGGTTAGGGTTAGGGTTCCGTTTGTGTTAGGGTTAGTGTTAGGGTTCGCGTTCGGTTTCGGGTTCGGGTTCGGGTTAGGGTTAGGGTTAGGTTTCGGGTTAGGCTTCCAGTTAGTGTATGGTTCCTCTTAAGGTTCGGGTTAGGGTTGGGGTTAGGGTTAGGTTTGGGTTAGGGTTCGGGTTCGGGTTAGGGTTAGGTTCGGGTTAGGTTTAGGGTTAGGGTTAGGGTTACGGTTAGGGTTAGGGTCAGGGTTAGTGTTAGGGTTAGGTATAGGGTTAGGATTAGGGTTAGGGTTAGGGTTAGGGATAGGGTTAGGGTTAGGTTCGGGTTAGGTTTAGGGTTCGGGTTAGGGTTCCGGTTAGGGTTAGGGTTCCGGTTGGGTTAGGGTTAGGGTTAGGGTTAGGGTTCGTGTTCGGTTTCGGGTTCGGGTTCGGGTTAGGGTTAGGGTTAGGGTTAGGCTTAGGGTTTGGGTTAGGTTCGGATGCGGGTAGGGTTCGGGTTAGAGTTAGTATTTGGTTTCGGGTTAGGGTTAGGGTTCGTGTTCAGGTAGGTTTAGGGTTAGGGTTAGGGTTAGGGTTCGGTTTAGGCTTCCCGTTAATGTATGGTTCCTCTTAGGCTTAGGGTTAGGGTTAGGGTTAGGGTTAGGGTTAGGGTTCTGGTTCGGTTTAGGGTTGGGGTTAGGGTTAGGTTCGGCTTAGGGTTCGGTTTTGGGTTAGGGTTAGGTTCAGGTTAGGGTTAGGGTTCGGGTTCAGGTTTGGGTTAGGGTTCGGGTGAGGTTTAGGGCTAGGGTCAGGAATAGGTTTCGGGATATGGTTAGGGTTCAGGTTCGGGTTCGGTTTCGGGTTCAGGTTCGGGTTAGGGTTAGGGTCGGTTTCGGGTTCGGGCTCGGGTTAGGGTTAGGGTTCGGGTTAGGGTTAGGGTTAGGGTTCGAGTTCGGGTTAGGTTTAGGGTTTCGGTTAGGGTTAGGCTTAGGGTTCAGTTTCAGGTTCAGGTTCGGGTTAGGGTAGGGTGAGGTTTCAGGTTACGGTTATGGTTAGGGTTAGATTTAGGGTTCGGGTTAGGGTTCCAGTTAGGGTTAGGGTTCCTTTTAGGGTTGGGGTTAGGGTTGGGGTTTGTTTTAGGGTTCGGCTTCGGGTTAGGCTTAGGGTTAGGGTTAGGGTTCGGTTAGGGTTAGGGTTCGGTTTCGGGTTCGGAGTAGGGTTAGGGTTAGGGTAAAAGTTTGGGTTAGGGTTCATGTTAGGGTTAGGGTTAGGGTTCGGATTAGGGTTACGGTTAGGGTTAGGGTTTAGGGTTAGGTTTAGGGTTAGGCTTAGGGTTAGGGTTAGGTTTCCGGTTAGGGATAGGGTTCGGGTTAGGTTCGGGTTAGGTTTAGGGTTCGGATTAGGGTTACGGTTAGGGTTAGGCTTCGGGTTGGGTTAGAGTTAGGGTTAGGGTTAGGGTTTAGGGTTAGGTTTAGGGTTAGGGTAAGGGTTAGGGTTAGGTTTCCGGTTAGGGTTCGGGTTAGGGTTAGGTTTAGGGTTCGAGTTCGGGTTAGGTTTAGGGTTTCGGTTAGGGTTCCTCTTAGGGTTCGGTTTAGGGTTAGGGTTAGGGTTATGTTTGGGTTAGGGTTAGGGTTTGGATTCGGGATCTGGTTAGGGTTCGGGTTAGTGTTCGGGTTTGGGTTAGGGTTAGGGTTAGCGTTCGGGTTTGGGTTAGGGTTAGGGTTCGGGTTCGGGTTAGGGTTAGGGTTAGGGTTAGGGTTCGGGTTCGGGTTCGTGTTAGGGTTCGGGTTCGGGTTAGGGTTCGGTTTAGGGTTAGGGTTCGGTTTAGGGTTCGGGTTCCGGGTCGGGTTAGGGTTAGGGTTAGGGTTAGATTTAGGGTTCGGGTTCGGGTTAGGGTTTGCGTTAGGGTTAGGGTTATGGTTCAGGTTCGGGTTAGGGTTCGGTTTAGGGTTAGGGTTAGGGTTAGGTTTCGGTTTCGGGTTAGGGTTAGAGTTAGGTTTAGGGTTGGGTTTGGGTTAGGGTTCGGATTAGGGTTATGGTTAGGGTTCGAGTTCGGGTTAGGGTTAGGGTTTCGGTTAGGGTTCCTCTTAGGGTTCGGTTAGGGTTAGGGTTAGGGTTCGGTTTGGTTTAGGGTTAGGGTTTGGATTCGGGATCGGGTTAGGGTTAGGGTTAGGGTTAGGGTTCGGGTTAGGGTTAGGGTTAGGGTTTGGTTTCGTGTTAGGATTAGGGTTAGGGTTAGTGTTAGGTTTGGGTTCGGGTTCGGGTTAGGGTTAGGTTTAGGGTTAGGGTTCAGGTTAGGGTGAGGGTTCGGGTTCGGGTTAGGGTTAGGGTTAGTGTTAGGTTTAGTTTAGGGTTAGGGTTAGGGTTAGGGTTAGGGTGAGGGTTCGGGTTCGTTTAGGTTTAGGGTTAGTGTTCGGGTTAGGGTTAGGGTTAGAGTTCGGGTTAGGGTTAGGGTTTGGGTCCGGGTTAGGGTTCGGGGTAGGGTTAGGTTTCGGGTTCGGGTTCGGAGTAGGGTTAGGGTTAGGGTAAAGGTTTGGGTTAGGGTTCATGTTAGGGTTAGGGTTAGGTTTCGGATTAGGGTTAGGGTTAGGTTTAGGTTTAGGGTTAGGATTAGAGTTAGGGTTAGGTTTAGGGTTAGGGTTAGGTATAGGGTTAGGGTTAGGGTCAGGGTTAGGGATAGGGTTAGGGTTAGGGTTAGGGTTAGGGTTCGGGTTCGGGTTCGGGTTAGGGTTCAGTTTAGGGTTAGGGTTCGGTTTAGGGTTCGGGTTCGGGTTAGGGTTCGGTTAGGGTTAGGGTTAGGGTTAGGGTTAGGGTTAGGGTTAGATTTAGGGTTCGGGTTCGGGTTAGGGTTTGCGTTAGGGTTAGGGTTAGGGTTAGGGTTCAGGTTCGGGTTAGGGTTCGGTTTCTGGTTAGGGTTAGGGTTAGGTTTCGGTTTCGGGTTAGGGTTAGAGTTAGGTTTAGGGTTGGGTTTGGGTTAGGGTTCGGATTAGGGTTATGGTTAGTGTTCGAGTTCGGGTTAGGGTTAGGGTTTCGGTTAGGGTTCCTCTTAGGGTTCGGTTAGGGTTAGGGTTAGGGTTCGGTTTGGGTTAGGGTTAGGGTTTGGATTCGGGATCGGGTTAGGGTTAGGGTTAGGGTTAGGGTTCGGGTTAGGGTTAGGGTTAGGGTTTGGTTTCGTGTTAGGATTAGGGTTAAGGTTAGTGTTAGGTTTGGGTTCGGGTTCGGGTTAGGGTTAGGTTTAGGGTTAGGGTTAGGGTTAGGGTTAGGGTTAGGGTTAGAGTTAGGGTTAGGTTTAGGGTTAGGGTTAGGGTTAGGGTTAGGGTTAGGGTCAGGGTCAGGGTTAGGGTTAGGGTTAGGGTTAGGGTTAGGGTTCGGGTTCGGGTTAGGGTTCAGTTTAGGGTTAGGGTTCGGTTTAGGGTTCGGGTTCGGGTTAGGGTTCGGTTTAGGGTTAGGGTTCGGTTTAGGGTTCGGGTTCCGGGTCGGGTTAGGGTTAGGGTTAGGGTTAGATTTAGGGTTCGGGTTCGGGTTAGGGTTTGCGTTAGGGTTAGGGTTAGGGTTCAAGTTCGGGTTAGGGTTCGGTTTAGGGTTAGGGTTAGGGTTAGGTTTCGGTTTCGGGTTAGGGTTAGAGTTAGGGTTAGAGTTCAGTTCAGGGTTAGGGTTAGGGTTAGGGTTCGGGTTCGTGTACGGGTTAGGGTTAGGTTTCGGGTTAGGGTTAGGGTTAGGGTTCGGGTTAGGGTTAGGGTTCGGGTTAGGGTTAGGGTTCGTGTTCGCGGTAGGGTTCGGATTAGGGTTACTGTTAGGGTTAGGGTTCGGGTTGGGTTAGGGTTAGGGTTTGGGTTAGGGTTCGGATTCGGGTTCAGGTTAGGGTTAGGGTTAGGGTTAGGCTTCGTGTTCGGGTTATGGTTAGGGTTAGGGTTAGGGTTAGGGTTAGGGTTAGGGTTTGTGTACGGGTTAGGGTTAGTTTCGGGTTAGGGTTCGGGTTAGGGTTAGGGTTAGGTTTCGGGTTCGGATTAGGGTTAGTGTTAGGGTTAGGTTTAGGGTTAGGTTAGGGTTAGGGTTAGGGTTAGGGTTAGGGTTAGGGTTAGGTTGAGGGTTTGGTTTCGTGTTAGGTTACGGTTCGGGTTAGGGTTAGTGTTAGGGTTCGGTTTCGGGTTCGCATTAGGGTTCAGGTTAGGGTTCGGTTTAGGGTTCTTGTTCGGGTTAGAGTTCGGTTTAGGGTTAGGGTTAGGGTTAGGGTCGGGTTCGTGTATGGGTTCGGGTTAGGGTTCGGGTTCGGGTTAGGGTTAGGGTTAGGGTTCGGGTTCGGGTTAGGGTTAGGGTTAGGGTTAGGGTCAGGGTTCTGGTTAGGTTTAAGTTTTGGGTTAGGGTTAGGGTTAGGGTTTGGGTTAGGTTTCGTTTTAGGGTTAGGGTTAGGGTTAGGGTTAGGTTTCGTGTTAGGGTTAGGGTTAGGGTTAGTGTTAGGTTAGGGTTAGGGTTAGGGTTAGGGTTAGGGTTAGGGTTAGGTATAGCGTTAGGATTAGGGTTAGGGTTAGGGTTAGGTTAGCGTTCGGGTTAGGGTTAGGGTTAGGGTTACGGTTAGGGTTCGGGTTAGTGTTAGGGTTAGGTATAGGATTAGGTTAGGGTTAGGGTTAGGGTTAGGGTGAGGGTTCGGGTTCGTGTTAGGTTTAGGGTTAGTGTTCAGGTTAGGGTTCGGGGTAGGGTTAGGTTTCGGGTTCGGGTTCGGAGTAGGGTTAGGGTTAGGGTAAAGGTTTGGGTTAGGGTTCATGGTAGGGTTAGGGTTAGGGTTCGGATTAGGGTTAGGGTTATGGTTAGGTTTAGTATTTAGGGTTAGGGTTAGAGTTAGAGTTAGTGTTAGGTATAGGGTTAGGATTAGGGTTAAGGGTAGGGTTAGGGATAGGGTTAGGGTTAGGGTCAGGGTTCGGGTTAGGTTTAGGGTTCGGGTTAGGGTTCCGGTTAGGGTTAGGGTTCCGGTTGTGTTAGGGTTAGTGTTAGGGTTCGCGTTCGGTTTCGGGTTCGGGTTCGGGTTAGGGTTAGGGTTAGGTTTCGGGTTAGGCTTCCAGTTAGTGTATGGTTCCTCTTAAGGTTCGGGATAGGGTTGGGGTTAGGGTTAGGTTTGGGTTAGGGTTCGGGTTCGGGTTAGGGTTAGGTTCGGGTTAGGTTTAGGGTTAGGGTTAGGGTTACGGTTAGGGTTAGGGTCAGGGTTAGTGTTAGGGTTAGGTATAGGGTTAGGATTAGGGTTAGGGTTAGGGTTAGGGATAGGGTTAGGGTTAGGTTCGGGTTAGGTTTAGGGTTCGGGTTAGGGTTCCGGTTAGGGTTAGGGTTCCGGTTGGGTTAGGGTTAGGGTTAGGGTTAGGGTTCGTGTTCGGTTTCGGGTTCGGGTTCGGGTTAGGGTTAGGGTTAGGGTTAGGGTTAGGCTGAGGGTTTGGGTTAGGGTTCGGATGCGGGTAGGGTTCGGGTTAGAGTTAGTATTTGGTTTCGGGTTAGGGTTAGGGTTCGTGTTCAGGTAGGTTTAGGGTTAGGGTTAGGGTTAGGGTTCGGTTTAGGCTTCCCGTTAATGTATGGTTCCTCTTAGGCTTAGGGTTAGGGTTAGGGTTAGGGTTAGGGTTCTGGTTCGGTTTAGGGTTGGGGTTAGGGTTAGGTTCGGCTTAGGGTTCGGTTTTGGGTTAGGGTTAGGTTCAGGTTAGGGTTAGGGTTCGGGTTCAGGTTTGGGTTAGGGTTCGGGTGAGGTTTAGGGCTAGGGTCAGGAATAGGTTTCGGGATATGGTTAGGGTTCAGGTTCGGGTTCGGTTTCGGGTTCAGGTTCGGGTTAGTGTTAGGGTCGGTTTCGGGTTCGGGCTCGGGTTAGGGTTAGGGTTCGGGTTAGGGTTAGGGTTAGGGTTCGAGTTCGGGTTAGGTTTAGGGTTTCGGTTAGGGTTAGGCTTAGGGTTCAGTTTCAGGTTCAGGTTCGGGTTAGGGTAGGGTGAGGTTTCAGGTTACAGTTATGGTTAGGGTTAGATTTAGGGTTCGGGTTAGGGTTCCAGTTAGGGTTAGGGTTCCTTTTAGGGTTGGGGTTAGGGTTGGGGTTAGGTTTAGGGTTCGGCTTCGGGTTAGGCTTAGGGTTAGGGTTAGGGTTCGGTTAGGGTTAGGGTTCGGTTTCGGGTTCGGAGTAGGGTTAGGGTTAGGGTAAAAGTTTGGGTTAGGGTTCATGTTAGGGTTAGGGTTAGGGTTCGGATTAGGGTTACGGTTAGGGTTAGGGTTTAGGGTTAGGTTTAGGGTTAGGCTTAGGTTTAGGGTTAGGTTTCCGGTTAGGGATAGGGTTCGGGTTAGGTTCGGGTTAGGTTTAGGGTTCGGATTAGGGTTACGGTTAGGGTTAGGGTTCGGGTTGGGTTAGAGTTAGGGTTAGGGTTAGGGTTTAGGGTTAGGTTTAGGGTTAGGGTAAGGGTTAGGGTTAGGTTTCCGGTTAGGGTTCGGGTTAGGGTTAGGGTTAGGGTTCGAGTTTGGGTTAGGTTTAGGGTTTCGGTTAGGGTTCCTCTTAGGGTTCGGTTTAGGGTTAGGGTTAGGGTTATGTTTGGGTTAGGGTTAGGGTTTGGATTCGGGATCTGGTTAGGGTTCGGGTTAGTGTTCGGGTTTGGGTTAGGGTTAGGGTTAGCGTTCGGGTTCGGGTTAGGGTTAGGGTTCGGGTTCGGGTTAGGGTTAGGGTTAGGGTTAGGGTTCGGGTTCGGGTTAGGGTTAGGGTTAGCGTTAGGGTTAGGGTTCGGGTTAGGGTTCGGTTTAGGGTTAGGGTTAGGGTTAGGTTCGGGTTCGGTTTCGGGTTAGGGTTAGGTTTAGGGTTGGGTTTTGGTTAGGGTTCGGATTAGGGTTAGGTTTGGGGTTCGAGTTCGGGTTAGGGTTAGGGTTTCGGTTAGGGTTCCTCTTAGGGTTCGGTTTAGGGTTAGGGTTAGGGTTACGGTTGGGTTAGGGTTAGGGTTTGGATTCGTGATTGGGTTAGGGTTAGGGTTAGGGTTAGGGTTAGGTTAGGGTTAGGGTTAGGGTTAGGGTTAGGGTTAGGGTTAGGGTTAGTGTTCGGGTTCGGGTTAGGGTTAGGGTTAGGGTTCAGGTTCGGGTTAGGGTTATGGTTTGGGTTAGGGTTCGGGTTCGGGTTTGGGTTAGGGTTAGGGTTCGGGTTCAGGTTAGGGTTCGGTTTAGGTTTAGGGTTAGGGTTAGTGTTCGGGTTCGGGTTCGGTTAGGGTTAGGGTTAGGTTTAGGATTAGGGTTAGGGTTAGGGTTAAGTTTCTGGTTAGGAATAAGGTTAGGGTTAGGGTTCGGGTTCGGGTTAGGGTTAGGGTTAGGGTTCGGGTTCAGTTTAGGGTTCGGTTTAGGGTTAGGGTTAGGGTTAGTGTTCGGGTTCAGGTTCGGGTTAGGGTTAGGGTTAGGGTTCGGGTTCGGGTTAGGGTTAGGGTTTGGGTTAGGGTTCCTCTTAGGTTTCGATTTAGGGTTAGGGTTAGGTTTAGGTTTGGGTAAGGGTAAGGGTTTGGATTCGGGTTCGGGTTAGGTGTAGGCTTAGGGTTAGGGTTCAGGTTAGGGTTATGCTTAGGGTTCGGTTTAGGGTTCGGTTTAGGGTTAGGGTTCTGGTTAGGGTTAGGGTTAGGGTTAGGGTTCGGGTTAGGGTTCGGGTCCGGGTTAGGGTTCGGGTTGGGTTAGGGTTAGGGTTAGGGTTAGGGTTCGGGTTCGGGTTAGGGTTAGGGTTAGGGTTCGGGTTAGGGTTAAGGTTAGGGTTAGGGTTAGGGTTAGGGTTCGGTTTCGGGTTCGTGTTAGGGTTCGGGTTCGGGTTAGGGTTAGGGTTAGGGTTCGGTTTCGGTTTCGGGTTAGGGTTCGGGTTAGTGTTAGGGTTAGGGTTCGGTTTCGGGTTCGGGTTAGGGTTAGGGTTAGGGTTCGGTTTCGGGTTCAGGTTAGGGTTCGGGTTAGGGTTAGGGTTAGGGTTCGTGTTCGGGTTAGGGTTCAGTTCAGGGTTAGGGTTAGGGTTAGGGTTCGGGTTCGTGTACGGGTTAGGGTTAGGTTTCGGGTTAGGGTTAGGGTTAGGGTTCGGGTTAGGTTTAGGGTTAGGGTTAGGGTTAGGGTTAGGGTTCGCGGTAGGGTTCGGATTAGGGTTACGGTTAGGGTTAGGGTTCGGGTTGGGTTAGGGTTAGGGTTTGGGTTAGGGTTCGGTTTCGGGTTCGGGTTAGTGTTAGGGTTAGGGTTAGGCTTCGTGTTCGGGTTAGGGTTAGGGTTAGGGTTAGGGTTAGGGTTAGGGTTTGTGTACGGGTTAGGGTTAGGTTCGGGTTAGGGTTCGGGTTAGGGTTAGGGTTAGGTTTCGGGTTCGGATTAGGGTTAGGGTTAGGGTTAGGTTTAGGTTTAGGTTAGGGTTAGGGTTAGGGTTAGGGTTAGGGTGAGGGTGAGGGTTTGGGTTCGTGTTAGGTTACGGTTCGGGTTAGGGTTAGGGTTAGGGTTCGGTTTCGGGTTCGCGTTAGGGTTCAGGTTAGGGTTCGGTTTAGGGTTCTTGTTCGGGTTAGAGTTCGGTTTAGGGTTAGGGTTAGGGTTAGGGTCGGGTTCGTGTATGGTTTCGGGTTAGGGTTCGGGTTAGGGTTAGGGTTAGGGTTCGGGTTCGGGTTAGGGTTAGGGTTAGGGTTAGGGTCAGGGTTCTGGTTAGGTTTAAGTTTCGGGTTAGGGTTAGGGTTAGGGTTAGGGTTAGGGTTAGGGTTAAGGTTAGGTATAGCGTTAGGATTAGGGTTAGGGTTAGGGTTAGGGTTAGGGTTAGGGTTAGGGTTAGGGTTAAGGTTAGGTATAGCGTTAGGATTAGGGTTAGGGTTAGGGTTAGGTTAGGGTTCGGGTTAGGGTTAGGGTTAGGGTTAGGGTTAGGTTTCGTGTTAGGGTTAGGGTTAGGGTTAGTGTTAGGTTAGGGTTAGGGTTAGGGTTAGGGTTAGGGTTAAGGTTAGGTATAGCGTTAGGATTAGGGTTAGGGTTAGGGTTAGGTTAGGGTTCGGGTTAGGGTTAGGGTTAGGGTTACGGTTAGGGTTAGGGTTAGGGTTAGTGTTAGGGTTAGGTATAGGATTATTTTAGGGTTAGGGTTAGGGTTAGGGTGAGGGTTCGGGTTCATGTTAGGTTTAGGGTTAGTGTTCGGGTTAGGGTTCGGGGTAGGGTTAGGTTTCGGGTTTGGGTTCGGAGTAGGGTTAGGGTTAGGGTTACGGTTAGGGTTAGGGTTAGGGTTAGTGTTAGGGTTAGGTATAGGATTATTTTAGGGTTAGGGTTAGGGTTAGGGTGAGGGTTCGGGTTCATGTTAGGTTTAGGGTTAGTGTTCGGGTTAGGGTTCGGGGTAGGGTTAGGTTTCGGGTTCGGGTTCGGAGTAGGGTTAGGGTTAGGGTAAAGGTTTGGGTTAGGGTTCATGGTAGGGTTAGGGTTAGGGTTCGGATTAGGGTTAGGGTTATGGTTAGGTTTATTATTTAGGGTTAGGGTTAGAGTTAGAGTTAGGGTTAGGTATAGGGTTAGGATTAGGGTAAGGGTTAGGGTTAGGGTTAGGGGTTGGGTTAGGGTTAGGTTCGGGTTAGGTTTAGGGTTCGGGTTAGGGTTCCGGTTAGGGTTAGGGTTCCGGTTGGGTTAGGGTTAGGGTTAGGGTTAGGGTTCGTGTTCGGTTTCGGGTTCGGGTTCGGGTTAGGGTTAGGGTTAGGGTTAGGGTTAGGGTTAGGCTGAGGGTTTGGGTTAGGGTTCGGATGCGGGTAGGGTTCGGGTTAGAGTTAGTATTTGGTTTCGGGTTAGGGTTAGGGTTCGTGTTCAGGTAGGTTTAGGGTTAGGGTTAGGGTTAGGGTTCGGTTTAGGCTTCCCGTTAATGTATGGTTCCTCTTAGGCTTAGGGTTAGGGTTAGGGTTCTGGTTCGGTTTAGGGTTGGGGTTAGGGTTAGGTTCGGCTTAGGGTTCGGTTTTGGGTTAGGGTTAGGTTCAGGTTAGGGTTAGGGTTCGGGTTCAGGTTTGGGTTAGGGTTCGGGTGAGGTTTAGGGCTAGGGTCAGGAATAGGTTTCGGGATATGGTTAGGGTTCAGGTTCGGGTTCGGTTTCGGGTTCAGGTTCGGGTTAGTGTTAGGGTCGGTTTCGGGTTCGGGCTCGGGTTAGGGTTAGGGTTCGGGTTAGGGTTAGGGTTATGGTTCGAGTTCGGGTTAGGTTTAGGGTTTCGGTTAGGGTTAGGCTTAGGGTTCAGTTTCAGGTTCAGGTTCGGGTTAGGGTAGGGTGAGGTTTCAGGTTACGGTTATGGTTAGGGTTAGATTTAGGGTTCGGGTTAGGGTTCCAGTTAGGGTTAGGGTTCCTTTTAGGGTTGGGGTTAGGGTTGGGGTTAGGTTTAGGGTTCGGCTTCGGGTTAGGCTTAGGGTTAGGGTTAGGGTTCGGTTAGGGTTAGGGTTCGGTTTCGGGTTCGGAGTAGGGTTAGGGTTAGGGTAAAAGTTTGGGTTAGGGTTCATGTTAGGGTTAGGGTTAGGGTTCGCATTAGGGTTACGGTTAGGGTTAGGGTTTAGGGTTAGGTTTAGGGTTAGGCTTAGGTTTAGGGTTAGGTTTCCGGTTAGGGATAGGGTTCGGGTTAGGTTCGGGTTAGGTTTAGGGTTCGGATTAGGGTTACGGTTAGGGTTAGGCTTCGGGTTGGGTTAGAGTTAGGGTTAGGGTTAGGGTTTAGGGTTAGGTTTAGGGTTAGGGTAAGGGTTAGGGTTAGGTTTCCGGTTAGGGTTCGGGTTAGGGTTAGGGTTAGGGTTCGAGTTCGGGTTAGGTTTAGGGTTTCGGTTAGGGTTCCTCTTAGGGTTCGGTTTAGGGTTAGGGTTAGGGTTATGTTTGGGTTAGGGTTAGGGTTTGGATTCGGGATCTGGTTAGGGTTCGGGTTAGTGTTCGGGTTTGGGTTAGGGTTAGGGTTAGCGTTCGGGTTCGGGTTAGGGTTAGGGTTCGGGTTCGGGTTAGGGTTAGAGTTAGGGTTAGGGTTAGGGTTAGGGTTAGGGTTAGGGTTCGGGTTAGGGTTCGGTTTAGGGTTAGGGTTAGGGTTAGGTTCGGGTTCGGTTTCGGGTTAGGGTTAGGTTTAGGGTTGGGTTTTGGTTAGGGTTCGGATTAGGGTTAGGTTTGGGGTTCGAGTTCGGGTTAGGGTTAGGGTTTCGGTTAGGGTTCCTCTTAGGGTTCGGTTTAGGGTTAGGGTTAGGGTTACGGTTGGGTTAGGGTTAGGGTTTGGATTCGGGATTGGGTTAGGGTTAGGGTTAGGGTTAGGGTTAGGTTTCGGGTTAGGGTTCGGGTTCGGGTTATGTTTGGGTTATGGTTCGCGTTAGGGTTAAGGTTAGGGTTCGGGTTCGGATTAGGGTTCGGTTTAGGGTTAGGGTTAGGGTTCGGGTTCGGGTTAGGGTTAGGGTTCGGGTTCGGGTTAGGGTTAGGGTTAGGGTTAGGGTTAGAGTTCGGGTTAGGTTTAGGGTTAGGGTTAGGGTTCGGGTTAGTGTTAGGGTTAGGGTTAAAGTTAGTGTTCAGGTTCGGGTTAGGTTTAGGGTTAGGGTTAGGGTTAAGTTTCGGGTTAGGTTTAAGGTTAGGGTTAGGGTTCGGGTTCAGGTTAGGGTTAGGGTTAGGGTTCGGGTTCGGATTCGGGTTAGGGTTAGGGTTAGGGTTAGGGTTAGTGTTCGGGTTCGGGTTCGGGTTAGGGTTAGGGTTAGGGTTCAGGTTCGGGTTAGGGTTATGGTTTGGGTTAGGGTTCGGTTTCGGGTTTGGGTTAGGGTTAGGGTTCGGGTTCAGGTTAGGGTTCGGTTTAGGTTTAGGGTTAGGGTTAGTGTTCGGGTTCGGGTTCGGTTAGGGTTAGGGTTAGGGTTAGGATTAGGGTTAGGGTTAGGGTTAAGTTTCTGGTTAGGAATAAGGTTAGGGTTAGGGTTCGGGTTCGGGTTAGGGTTAGGGTTAGGGTTCGGGTTCAGTTTAGGGTTCGGTTTAGGGTTAGGGTTAGGGTTAGTGTTCGGGTTTGGGTTCGGGTTAGGGTTAGGGTTAGGGTTCGGGTTCGGGTTAGGGTTAGGGTTTGGGTTAGGTTTCCTCTTAGGTTTCGGTTTAGGGTTAGGGTTAGGTTTAGGTTTGGGTAAGGGTAAGGGTTTGGATTCGGGTTCGGGTTAGGTGTAGGCTTAGGGTTAGGGTTCAAGTTAGGGTTATGCTTAGGGTTCGGTTTAGGGTTCGGTTTAGGGTTAGGGTTCGGGTTAGGGTTAGGGTTAGGGTTAGGGTTCGGGTTAGGGTTCGGGTCCGGGTTAGGGTTCGGGTTCGGGTTTGGGTTAGGTTTAGGGTTAGGGTTAGGGTTCGGGTTAGTGTTAGGGTTAGGGTTAGGGTTAGGGTTAGGGTTCGGGTTCGCGGTAGGGTTCGGATTAGGGTTACGGTTAGGTTTAGGGTTCGGGTTGGGTTAGGGTTAGGGTTAGGGTTAGGGTTCGGGTTCGGGTTAGGGTTAGGGTTAGGGTTCGGGTTAGGGTTAAGGTTCGGGTTAGGGTTAGGGTTAGGGTTCGGTTTCGGGTTCGTGTTAGGGTTCGGGTTCGGGTTAGGGTTAGGGTTAGGGTTCGGTTTCGGGTTCGGGTTAGGGTTCGGGTTAGTGTTAGGGTTAGGGTTCGGTTTCGGGTTCGGGTTAGGGTTAGGGTTAGGGTTCGGTTTCGGGTTCAGGTTAGGGTTCGGGTTAGGGTTAGGGTTAGGGTTCGTGTTCGGGTTAGGGTTCAGTTCAGGGTTAGGGTTAGGGTTAGGGTTCGGGTTCGTGTACGGGTTAGGGTTAGGTTTCGGGTTAGGGTTAGGGTTAGGGTTCGGGTTAGGGTTAGGGTTAGGGTTAGGGTTAGGGTTCGTGTTCGCGGTAGGGTTCGGATTAGGGTTACGGTTAGGGTTAGGGTTCGGGTTGGGTTAGGGTTAGGGTTTGGGTTAGGGTTCGGTTTCGGGTTCGGGTTAGGGTTAGGGTTAGGGTTAGGCTTCGTGTTCGGGTTAGGGTTAGGGTTAGGGTTACGGTTTGTGTACGGGTTAGGGTTAGTTTCGGGTTAGGGTTCGGGTTAGGGTTAGGGTTAGGGTTAGGCTTCGTGTTCGGGTTAGGGTTAGGGTTAGGGTTAGGGTTTGTGTACGGGTTAGGGTTAGTTTCGGGTTAGGGTTCGGGTTAGGGTTAGGGTTAGGTTTCGGGTTCGGATTAGGGTTAGTGTTAGGGTTAGGTTTAGGGTTAGGTTAGGGTTAGGGTTAGGGTTAGGGTTAGGGTTAGGGTTAGGGTTAGGTTGAGGGTTTGGTTTCGTGTTAGGTTACGGTTCGGGTTAGGGTTAGTGTTAGGGTTCGGTTTCGGGTTCGCATTAGGGTTCAGGTTAGGGTTCGGTTTAGGGTTCTTGTTCGGGTTAGAGTTCGGTTTAGGGTTAGGGTTAGGGTTAGGGTCGGGTTCGTGTATGGGTTCGGGTTAGGGTTCGGGTTCGGGTTAGGGTTAGGGTTAGGGTTCGGGTTCGGGTTAGGGTTAGGGTTAGGGTTAGGGTCAGGGTTCTGGTTAGGTTTAAGTTTTGGGTTAGGGTTAGGGTTAGGGTTTGGGTTAGGTTTCGTTTTAGGGTTAGGGTTAGGGTTAGGGTTAGGTTTCGTGTTAGGGTTAGGGTTAGGGTTAGTGTTAGGTTAGGGTTAGGGTTAGGGTTAGGGTTAGGGTTAGGGTTAGGTATAGCGTTAGGATTAGGGTTAGGGTTAGGGTTAGGTTAGCGTTCGGGTTAGGGTTAGGGTTAGGGTTACGGTTAGGGTTCGGGTTAGTGTTAGGGTTAGGTATAGGATTAGGTTAGGGTTAGGGTTAGGGTTAGGGTGAGGGTTCGGGTTCGTGTTAGGTTTAGGGTTAGTGTTCAGGTTAGGGTTCGGGGTAGGGTTAGGTTTCGGGTTCGGGTTCGGAGTAGGGTTAGGGTTAGGGTAAAGGTTTGGGTTAGGGTTCATGGTAGGGTTAGGGTTAGGGTTCGGATTAGGGTTAGGGTTATGGTTAGGTTTAGTATTTAGGGTTAGGGTTAGAGTTAGAGTTAGTGTTAGGTATAGGGTTAGGATTAGGGTTAAGGGTAGGGTTAGGGATAGGGTTAGGGTTAGGGTCAGGGTTCGGGTTAGGTTTAGGGTTCGGGTTAGGGTTCCGGTTAGGGTTAGGGTTCCGGTTGTGTTAGGGTTAGTGTTAGGGTTCGCGTTCGGTTTCGGGTTCGGGTTCGGGTTAGGGTTAGGGTTAGGTTTCGGGTTAGGCTTCCAGTTAGTGTATGGTTCCTCTTAAGGTTCGGGATAGGGTTGGGGTTAGGGTTAGGTTTGGGTTAGGGTTCGGGTTCGGGTTAGGGTTAGGTTCGGGTTAGGTTTAGGGTTAGGGTTAGGGTTACGGTTAGGGTTAGGGTCAGGGTTAGTGTTAGGGTTAGGTATAGGGTTAGGATTAGGGTTAGGGTTAGGGTTAGGGATAGGGTTAGGGTTAGGTTCGGGTTAGGTTTAGGGTTCGGGTTAGGGTTCCGGTTAGGGTTAGGGTTCCGGTTGGGTTAGGGTTAGGGTTAGGGTTAGGGTTCGTGTTCGGTTTCGGGTTCGGGTTCGGGTTAGGGTTAGGGTTAGGGTTAGGGTTAGGCTGAGGGTTTGGGTTAGGGTTCGGATGCGGGTAGGGTTCGGGTTAGAGTTAGTATTTGGTTTCGGGTTAGGGTTAGGGTTCGTGTTCAGGTAGGTTTAGGGTTAGGGTTAGGGTTAGGGTTCGGTTTAGGCTTCCCGTTAATGTATGGTTCCTCTTAGGCTTAGGGTTAGGGTTAGGGTTAGGGTTAGGGTTCTGGTTCGGTTTAGGGTTGGGGTTAGGGTTAGGTTCGGCTTAGGGTTCGGTTTTGGGTTAGGGTTAGGTTCAGGTTAGGGTTAGGGTTCGGGTTCAGGTTTGGGTTAGGGTTCGGGTGAGGTTTAGGGCTAGGGTCAGGAATAGGTTTCGGGATATGGTTAGGGTTCAGGTTCGGGTTCGGTTTCGGGTTCAGGTTCGGGTTAGTGTTAGGGTCGGTTTCGGGTTCGGGCTCGGGTTAGGGTTAGGGTTCGGGTTAGGGTTAGGGTTAGGGTTCGAGTTCGGGTTAGGTTTAGGGTTTCGGTTAGGGTTAGGCTTAGGGTTCAGTTTCAGGTTCAGGTTCGGGTTAGGGTAGGGTGAGGTTTCAGGTTACAGTTATGGTTAGGGTTAGATTTAGGGTTCGGGTTAGGGTTCCAGTTAGGGTTAGGGTTCCTTTTAGGGTTGGGGTTAGGGTTGGGGTTAGGTTTAGGGTTCGGCTTCGGGTTAGGCTTAGGGTTAGGGTTAGGGTTCGGTTAGGGTTAGGGTTCGGTTTCGGGTTCGGAGTAGGGTTAGGGTTAGGGTAAAAGTTTGGGTTAGGGTTCATGTTAGGGTTAGGGTTAGGGTTCGGATTAGGGTTACGGTTAGGGTTAGGGTTTAGGGTTAGGTTTAGGGTTAGGCTTAGGTTTAGGGTTAGGTTTCCGGTTAGGGATAGGGTTCGGGTTAGGTTCGGGTTAGGTTTAGGGTTCGGATTAGGGTTACGGTTAGGGTTAGGGTTCGGGTTGGGTTAGAGTTAGGGTTAGGGTTAGGGTTTAGGGTTAGGTTTAGGGTTAGGGTAAGGGTTAGGGTTAGGTTTCCGGTTAGGGTTCGGGTTAGGGTTAGGGTTAGGGTTCGAGTTTGGGTTAGGTTTAGGGTTTCGGTTAGGGTTCCTCTTAGGGTTCGGTTTAGGGTTAGGGTTAGGGTTATGTTTGGGTTAGGGTTAGGGTTTGGATTCGGGATCTGGTTAGGGTTCGGGTTAGTGTTCGGGTTTGGGTTAGGGTTAGGGTTAGCGTTCGGGTTCGGGTTAGGGTTAGGGTTCGGGTTCGGGTTAGGGTTAGGGTTAGGGTTAGGGTTCGGGTTCGGGTTAGGGTTAGGGTTAGCGTTAGGGTTAGGGTTCGGGTTAGGGTTCGGTTTAGGGTTAGGGTTAGGGTTAGGTTCGGGTTCGGTTTCGGGTTAGGGTTAGGTTTAGGGTTGGGTTTTGGTTAGGGTTCGGATTAGGGTTAGGTTTGGGGTTCGAGTTCGGGTTAGGGTTAGGGTTTCGGTTAGGGTTCCTCTTAGGGTTCGGTTTAGGGTTAGGGTTAGGGTTACGGTTGGGTTAGGGTTAGGGTTTGGATTCGTGATTGGGTTAGGGTTAGGGTTAGGGTTAGGGTTAGGTTAGGGTTAGGGTTAGGGTTAGGGTTAGGGTTAGGGTTAGTGTTCGGGTTCGGGTTAGGGTTAGGGTTAGGGTTCAGGTTCGGGTTAGGGTTATGGTTTGGGTTAGGGTTCGGGTTCGGGTTTGGGTTAGGGTTAGGGTTCGGGTTCAGGTTAGGGTTCGGTTTAGGTTTAGGGTTAGGGTTAGTGTTCGGGTTCGGGTTCGGTTAGGGTTAGGGTTAGGTTTAGGATTAGGGTTAGGGTTAGGGTTAAGTTTCTGGTTAGGAATAAGGTTAGGGTTAGGGTTCGGGTTCGGGTTAGGGTTAGGGTTAGGGTTCGGGTTCAGTTTAGGGTTCGGTTTAGGGTTAGGGTTAGGGTTAGTGTTCGGGTTCAGGTTCGGGTTAGGGTTAGGGTTAGGGTTCGGGTTCGGGTTAGGGTTAGGGTTTGGGTTAGGGTTCCTCTTAGGTTTCGATTTAGGGTTAGGGTTAGGTTTAGGTTTGGGTAAGGGTAAGGGTTTGGATTCGGGTTCGGGTTAGGTGTAGGCTTAGGGTTAGGGTTCAGGTTAGGGTTATGCTTAGGGTTCGGTTTAGGGTTCGGTTTAGGGTTAGGGTTCTGGTTAGGGTTAGGGTTAGGGTTAGGGTTCGGGTTAGGGTTCGGGTCCGGGTTAGGGTTCGGGTTGGGTTAGGGTTAGGGTTAGGGTTAGGGTTCGGGTTCGGGTTAGGGTTAGGGTTAGGGTTCGGGTTAGGGTTAAGGTTAGGGTTAGGGTTAGGGTTAGGGTTCGGTTTCGGGTTCGTGTTAGGGTTCGGGTTCGGGTTAGGGTTAGGGTTAGGGTTCGGTTTCGGTTTCGGGTTAGGGTTCGGGTTAGTGTTAGGGTTAGGGTTCGGTTTCGGGTTCGGGTTAGGGTTAGGGTTAGGGTTCGGTTTCGGGTTCAGGTTAGGGTTCGGGTTAGGGTTAGGGTTAGGGTTCGTGTTCGGGTTAGGGTTCAGTTCAGGGTTAGGGTTAGGGTTAGGGTTCGGGTTCGTGTACGGGTTAGGGTTAGGTTTCGGGTTAGGGTTAGGGTTAGGGTTCGGGTTAGGTTTAGGGTTAGGGTTAGGGTTAGGGTTAGGGTTCGCGGTAGGGTTCGGATTAGGGTTACGGTTAGGGTTAGGGTTCGGGTTGGGTTAGGGTTAGGGTTTGGGTTAGGGTTCGGTTTCGGGTTCGGGTTAGTGTTAGGGTTAGGGTTAGGCTTCGTGTTCGGGTTAGGGTTAGGGTTAGGGTTAGGGTTAGGGTTAGGGTTTGTGTACGGGTTAGGGTTAGGTTCGGGTTAGGGTTCGGGTTAGGGTTAGGGTTAGGTTTCGGGTTCGGATTAGGGTTAGGGTTAGGGTTAGGTTTAGGTTTAGGTTAGGGTTAGGGTTAGGGTTAGGGTTAGGGTGAGGGTGAGGGTTTGGGTTCGTGTTAGGTTACGGTTCGGGTTAGGGTTAGGGTTAGGGTTCGGTTTCGGGTTCGCGTTAGGGTTCAGGTTAGGGTTCGGTTTAGGGTTCTTGTTCGGGTTAGAGTTCGGTTTAGGGTTAGGGTTAGGGTTAGGGTCGGGTTCGTGTATGGTTTCGGGTTAGGGTTCGGGTTAGGGTTAGGGTTAGGGTTCGGGTTCGGGTTAGGGTTAGGGTTAGGGTTAGGGTCAGGGTTCTGGTTAGGTTTAAGTTTCGGGTTAGGGTTAGGGTTAGGGTTAGGGTTAGGGTTAGGGTTAAGGTTAGGTATAGCGTTAGGATTAGGGTTAGGGTTAGGGTTAGGGTTAGGGTTAGGGTTAGGGTTAGGGTTAAGGTTAGGTATAGCGTTAGGATTAGGGTTAGGGTTAGGGTTAGGTTAGGGTTCGGGTTAGGGTTAGGGTTAGGGTTAGGGTTAGGTTTCGTGTTAGGGTTAGGGTTAGGGTTAGTGTTAGGTTAGGGTTAGGGTTAGGGTTAGGGTTAGGGTTAAGGTTAGGTATAGCGTTAGGATTAGGGTTAGGGTTAGGGTTAGGTTAGGGTTCGGGTTAGGGTTAGGGTTAGGGTTACGGTTAGGGTTAGGGTTAGGGTTAGTGTTAGGGTTAGGTATAGGATTATTTTAGGGTTAGGGTTAGGGTTAGGGTGAGGGTTCGGGTTCATGTTAGGTTTAGGGTTAGTGTTCGGGTTAGGGTTCGGGGTAGGGTTAGGTTTCGGGTTTGGGTTCGGAGTAGGGTTAGGGTTAGGGTTACGGTTAGGGTTAGGGTTAGGGTTAGTGTTAGGGTTAGGTATAGGATTATTTTAGGGTTAGGGTTAGGGTTAGGGTGAGGGTTCGGGTTCATGTTAGGTTTAGGGTTAGTGTTCGGGTTAGGGTTCGGGGTAGGGTTAGGTTTCGGGTTCGGGTTCGGAGTAGGGTTAGGGTTAGGGTAAAGGTTTGGGTTAGGGTTCATGGTAGGGTTAGGGTTAGGGTTCGGATTAGGGTTAGGGTTATGGTTAGGTTTATTATTTAGGGTTAGGGTTAGAGTTAGAGTTAGGGTTAGGTATAGGGTTAGGATTAGGGTAAGGGTTAGGGTTAGGGTTAGGGGTTGGGTTAGGGTTAGGTTCGGGTTAGGTTTAGGGTTCGGGTTAGGGTTCCGGTTAGGGTTAGGGTTCCGGTTGGGTTAGGGTTAGGGTTAGGGTTAGGGTTCGTGTTCGGTTTCGGGTTCGGGTTCGGGTTAGGGTTAGGGTTAGGGTTAGGGTTAGGCTGAGGGTTTGGGTTAGGGTTCGGATGCGGGTAGGGTTCGGGTTAGAGTTAGTATTTGGTTTCGGGTTAGGGTTAGGGTTCGTGTTCAGGTAGGTTTAGGGTTAGGGTTAGGGTTAGGGTTCGGTTTAGGCTTCCCGTTAATGTATGGTTCCTCTTAGGCTTAGGGTTAGGGTTAGGGTTCTGGTTCGGTTTAGGGTTGGGGTTAGGGTTAGGTTCGGCTTAGGGTTCGGTTTTGGGTTAGGGTTAGGTTCAGGTTAGGGTTAGGGTTCGGGTTCAGGTTTGGGTTAGGGTTCGGGTGAGGTTTAGGGCTAGGGTCAGGAATAGGTTTCGGGATATGGTTAGGGTTCAGGTTCGGGTTCGGTTTCGGGTTCAGGTTCGGGTTAGTGTTAGGGTCGGTTTCGGGTTCGGGCTCGGGTTAGGGTTAGGGTTCGGGTTAGGGTTAGGGTTATGGTTCGAGTTCGGGTTAGGTTTAGGGTTTCGGTTAGGGTTAGGCTTAGGGTTCAGTTTCAGGTTCAGGTTCGGGTTAGGGTAGGGTGAGGTTTCAGGTTACGGTTATGGTTAGGGTTAGATTTAGGGTTCGGGTTAGGGTTCCAGTTAGGGTTAGGGTTCCTTTTAGGGTTGGGGTTAGGGTTGGGGTTAGGTTTAGGGTTCGGCTTCGGGTTAGGCTTAGGGTTAGGGTTAGGGTTCGGTTAGGGTTAGGGTTCGGTTTCGGGTTCGGAGTAGGGTTAGGGTTAGGGTAAAAGTTTGGGTTAGGGTTCATGTTAGGGTTAGGGTTAGGGTTCGCATTAGGGTTACGGTTAGGGTTAGGGTTTAGGGTTAGGTTTAGGGTTAGGCTTAGGTTTAGGGTTAGGTTTCCGGTTAGGGATAGGGTTCGGGTTAGGTTCGGGTTAGGTTTAGGGTTCGGATTAGGGTTACGGTTAGGGTTAGGCTTCGGGTTGGGTTAGAGTTAGGGTTAGGGTTAGGGTTTAGGGTTAGGTTTAGGGTTAGGGTAAGGGTTAGGGTTAGGTTTCCGGTTAGGGTTCGGGTTAGGGTTAGGGTTAGGGTTCGAGTTCGGGTTAGGTTTAGGGTTTCGGTTAGGGTTCCTCTTAGGGTTCGGTTTAGGGTTAGGGTTAGGGTTATGTTTGGGTTAGGGTTAGGGTTTGGATTCGGGATCTGGTTAGGGTTCGGGTTAGTGTTCGGGTTTGGGTTAGGGTTAGGGTTAGCGTTCGGGTTCGGGTTAGGGTTAGGGTTCGGGTTCGGGTTAGGGTTAGAGTTAGGGTTAGGGTTAGGGTTAGGGTTAGGGTTAGGGTTCGGGTTAGGGTTCGGTTTAGGGTTAGGGTTAGGGTTAGGTTCGGGTTCGGTTTCGGGTTAGGGTTAGGTTTAGGGTTGGGTTTTGGTTAGGGTTCGGATTAGGGTTAGGTTTGGGGTTCGAGTTCGGGTTAGGGTTAGGGTTTCGGTTAGGGTTCCTCTTAGGGTTCGGTTTAGGGTTAGGGTTAGGGTTACGGTTGGGTTAGGGTTAGGGTTTGGATTCGGGATTGGGTTAGGGTTAGGGTTAGGGTTAGGGTTAGGTTTCGGGTTAGGGTTCGGGTTCGGGTTATGTTTGGGTTATGGTTCGCGTTAGGGTTAAGGTTAGGGTTCGGGTTCGGATTAGGGTTCGGTTTAGGGTTAGGGTTAGGGTTCGGGTTCGGGTTAGGGTTAGGGTTCGGGTTCGGGTTAGGGTTAGGGTTAGGGTTAGGGTTAGAGTTCGGGTTAGGTTTAGGGTTAGGGTTAGGGTTCGGGTTAGTGTTAGGGTTAGGGTTAAAGTTAGTGTTCAGGTTCGGGTTAGGTTTAGGGTTAGGGTTAGGGTTAAGTTTCGGGTTAGGTTTAAGGTTAGGGTTAGGGTTCGGGTTCAGGTTAGGGTTAGGGTTAGGGTTCGGGTTCGGATTCGGGTTAGGGTTAGGGTTAGGGTTAGGGTTAGTGTTCGGGTTCGGGTTCGGGTTAGGGTTAGGGTTAGGGTTCAGGTTCGGGTTAGGGTTATGGTTTGGGTTAGGGTTCGGTTTCGGGTTTGGGTTAGGGTTAGGGTTCGGGTTCAGGTTAGGGTTCGGTTTAGGTTTAGGGTTAGGGTTAGTGTTCGGGTTCGGGTTCGGTTAGGGTTAGGGTTAGGGTTAGGATTAGGGTTAGGGTTAGGGTTAAGTTTCTGGTTAGGAATAAGGTTAGGGTTAGGGTTCGGGTTCGGGTTAGGGTTAGGGTTAGGGTTCGGGTTCAGTTTAGGGTTCGGTTTAGGGTTAGGGTTAGGGTTAGTGTTCGGGTTTGGGTTCGGGTTAGGGTTAGGGTTAGGGTTCGGGTTCGGGTTAGGGTTAGGGTTTGGGTTAGGTTTCCTCTTAGGTTTCGGTTTAGGGTTAGGGTTAGGTTTAGGTTTGGGTAAGGGTAAGGGTTTGGATTCGGGTTCGGGTTAGGTGTAGGCTTAGGGTTAGGGTTCAAGTTAGGGTTATGCTTAGGGTTCGGTTTAGGGTTCGGTTTAGGGTTAGGGTTCGGGTTAGGGTTAGGGTTAGGGTTAGGGTTCGGGTTAGGGTTCGGGTCCGGGTTAGGGTTCGGGTTCGGGTTTGGGTTAGGTTTAGGGTTAGGGTTAGGGTTCGGGTTAGTGTTAGGGTTAGGGTTAGGGTTAGGGTTAGGGTTCGGGTTCGCGGTAGGGTTCGGATTAGGGTTACGGTTAGGTTTAGGGTTCGGGTTGGGTTAGGGTTAGGGTTAGGGTTAGGGTTCGGGTTCGGGTTAGGGTTAGGGTTAGGGTTCGGGTTAGGGTTAAGGTTCGGGTTAGGGTTAGGGTTAGGGTTCGGTTTCGGGTTCGTGTTAGGGTTCGGGTTCGGGTTAGGGTTAGGGTTAGGGTTCGGTTTCGGGTTCGGGTTAGGGTTCGGGTTAGTGTTAGGGTTAGGGTTCGGTTTCGGGTTCGGGTTAGGGTTAGGGTTAGGGTTCGGTTTCGGGTTCAGGTTAGGGTTCGGGTTAGGGTTAGGGTTAGGGTTCGTGTTCGGGTTAGGGTTCAGTTCAGGGTTAGGGTTAGGGTTAGGGTTCGGGTTCGTGTACGGGTTAGGGTTAGGTTTCGGGTTAGGGTTAGGGTTAGGGTTCGGGTTAGGGTTAGGGTTAGGGTTAGGGTTAGGGTTCGTGTTCGCGGTAGGGTTCGGATTAGGGTTACGGTTAGGGTTAGGGTTCGGGTTGGGTTAGGGTTAGGGTTTGGGTTAGGGTTCGGTTTCGGGTTCGGGTTAGGGTTAGGGTTAGGGTTAGGCTTCGTGTTCGGGTTAGGGTTAGGGTTAGGGTTACGGTTTGTGTACGGGTTAGGGTTAGTTTCGGGTTAGGGTTCGGGTTAGGGTTAGGGTTAGGGTTAGGCTTCGTGTTCGGGTTAGGGTTAGGGTTAGGGTTAGGGTTTGTGTACGGGTTAGGGTTAGTTTCGGGTTAGGGTTCGGGTTAGGGTTAGGGTTAGGTTTCGGGTTCGGATTAGGGTTAGTGTTAGGGTTAGGTTTAGGGTTAGGTTAGGGTTAGGGTTAGGGTTAGGGTTAGGGTTAGGGTTAGGTTGAGGGTTTGGTTTCGTGTTAGGTTACGGTTCGGGTTAGGGTTAGTGTTAGGGTTCGGTTTCGGGTTCGCATTAGGGTTCAGGTTAGGGTTCGGTTTAGGGTTCTTGTTCGGGTTAGAGTTCGGTTTAGGGTTAGGGTTAGGGTTAGGGTCGGGTTCGTGTATGGGTTCGGGTTAGGGTTCGGGTTCGGGTTAGGGTTAGGGTTAGGGTTCGGGTTCGGGTTAGGGTTAGGGTTAGGGTTAGGGTCAGGGTTCTGGTTAGGTTTAAGTTTTGGGTTAGGGTTAGGGTTAGGGTTTGGGTTAGGTTTCGTTTTAGGGTTAGGGTTAGGGTTAGGGTTAGGTTTCGTGTTAGGGTTAGGGTTAGGGTTAGTGTTAGGTTAGGGTTAGGGTTAGGGTTAGGGTTAGGGTTAGGGTTAGGTATAGCGTTAGGATTAGGGTTAGGGTTAGGGTTAGGTTAGCGTTCGGGTTAGGGTTAGGGTTAGGGTTACGGTTAGGGTTCGGGTTAGTGTTAGGGTTAGGTATAGGATTAGGTTAGGGTTAGGGTTAGGGTTAGGGTGAGGGTTCGGGTTCGTGTTAGGTTTAGGGTTAGTGTTCAGGTTAGGGTTCGGGGTAGGGTTAGGTTTCGGGTTCGGGTTCGGAGTAGGGTTAGGGTTAGGGTAAAGGTTTGGGTTAGGGTTCATGGTAGGGTTAGGGTTAGGGTTCGGATTAGGGTTAGGGTTATGGTTAGGTTTAGTATTTAGGGTTAGGGTTAGAGTTAGAGTTAGTGTTAGGTATAGGGTTAGGATTAGGGTTAGGGGTAGGGTTAGGGATAGGGTTAGGGTTAGGGTCAGGGTTCGGGTTAGGTTTAGGGTTCGGGTTAGGGTTCCGGTTAGGGTTAGGGTTCCGGTTGTGTTAGGGTTAGTGTTAGGGTTCGCGTTCGGTTTCGGGTTCGGGTTCGGGTTAGGGTTAGGGTTAGGTTTCGGGTTAGGCTTCCAGTTAGTGTATGGTTCCTCTTAAGGTTCGGGATAGGGTTGGGGTTAGGGTTAGGTTTGGGTTAGGGTTCGGGTTCGGGTTAGGGTTAGGTTCGGGTTAGGTTTAGGGTTAGGGTTAGGGTTACGGTTAGGGTTAGGGTCAGGGTTAGTGTTAGGGTTAGGTATAGGGTTAGGATTAGGGTTAGGGTTAGGGTTAGGGATAGGGTTAGGGTTAGGTTCGGGTTAGGTTTAGGGTTCGGGTTAGGGTTCCGGTTAGGGTTAGGGTTCCGGTTGGGTTAGGGTTAGGGTTAGGGTTAGGGTTCGTGTTCGGTTTCGGGTTCGGGTTCGGGTTAGGGTTAGGGTTAGGGTTAGGCTGAGGGTTTGGGTTAGGGTTCGGATGCGGGTAGGGTTCGGGTTAGAGTTAGTATTTGGTTTCGGGTTAGGGTTAGGGTTCGTGTTCAGGTAGGTTTAGGGTTAGGGTTAGGGTTAGGGTTCGGTTTAGGCTTCCCGTTAATGTATGGTTCCTCTTAGGCTTAGGGTTAGGGTTAGGGTTAGGGTTAGGGTTCTGGTTCGGTTTAGGGTTGGGGTTAGGGTTAGGTTCGGCTTAGGGTTCGGTTTTGGGTTAGGGTTAGGTTCAGGTTAGGGTTAGGGTTCGGGTTCAGGTTTGGGTTAGGGTTCGGGTGAGGTTTAGGGCTAGGGTCAGGAATAGGTTTCGGGATATGGTTAGGGTTCAGGTTCGGGTTCGGTTTCGGGTTCAGGTTCGGGTTAGTGTTAGGGTCGGTTTCGGGTTGGGGCTCGGGTTAGGGTTAGGGTTCGGGTTAGGGTTAGGGTTAGGGTTCGAGTTCGGGTTAGGTTTAGGGTTTCGGTTAGGGTTAGGCTTAGGGTTCAGTTTCAGGTTCAGGTTCGGGTTAGGGTAGGGTGAGGTTTCAGGTTACAGTTATGGTTAGGGTTAGATTTAGGGTTCGGGTTAGGGTTCCAGTTAGGGTTAGGGTTCCTTTTAGGGTTGGGGTTAGGGTTGGGGTTAGGTTTAGGGTTCGGCTTCGGGTTAGGCTTAGGGTTAGGGTTAGGGTTCGGTTAGGGTTAGGGTTCGGTTTCGGGTTCGGAGTAGGGTTAGGGTTAGGGTAAAAGTTTGGGTTAGGGTTCATGTTAGGGTTAGGGTTAGGGTTCGGATTAGGGTTACGGTTAGGGTTAGGGTTTAGGGTTAGGTTTAGGGTTAGGCTTAGGTTTAGGGTTAGGTTTCCGGTTAGGGATAGGGTTCGGGTTAGGTTCGGGTTAGGTTTAGGGTTCGGATTAGGGTTACGGTTAGGGTTAGGGTTCGGGTTGGGTTAGAGTTAGGGTTAGGGTTAGGGTTTAGGGTTAGGTTTAGGGTTAGGGTAAGGGTTAGGGTTAGGTTTCCGGTTAGGGTTCGGGTTAGGGTTAGGGTTAGGGTTCGAGTTTGGGTTAGGTTTAGGGTTTCGGTTAGGGTTCCTCTTAGGGTTCGGTTTAGGGTTAGGGTTAGGGTTATGTTTGGGTTAGGGTTAGGGTTTGGATTCGGGATCTGGTTAGGGTTCGGGTTAGTGTTCGGGTTTGGGTTAGGGTTAGGGTTAGCGTTCGGGTTCGGGTTAGGGTTAGGGTTCGGGTTCGGGTTAGGGTTAGGGTTAGGGTTAGGGTTCGGGTTCGGGTTAGGGTTAGGGTTAGCGTTAGGGTTAGGGTTCGGGTTAGGGTTCGGTTTAGGGTTAGGGTTAGGGTTAGGTTCGGGTTCGGTTTCGGGTTAGGGTTAGGTTTAGGGTTGGGTTTTGGTTAGGGTTCGGATTAGGGTTAGGTTTGGGGTTCGAGTTCGGGTTAGGGTTAGGGTTTCGGTTAGGGTTCCTCTTAGGGTTCGGTTTAGGGTTAGGGTTAGGGTTACGGTTGGGTTAGGGTTAGGGTTTGGATTCGTGATTGGGTTAGGGTTAGGGTTAGGGTTAGGGTTAGGTTAGGGTTAGGGTTAGGGTTAGGGTTAGGGTTAGGGTTAGTGTTCGGGTTCGGGTTCGGGTTAGGGTTAGGGTTAGGGTTCAGGTTCGGGTTAGGGTTATGGTTTGGGTTAGGGTTCGGGTTCGGGTTTGGGTTAGGGTTAGGGTTCGGGTTCAGGTTAGGGTTCGGTTTAGGTTTAGGGTTAGGGTTAGTGTTCGGGTTCGGGTTCGGTTAGGGTTAGGGTTAGGTTTAGGATTAGGGTTAGGGTTAGGGTTAAGTTTCTGGTTAGGAATAAGGTTAGGGTTAGGGTTCGGGTTCGGGTTAGGGTTAGGGTTAGGGTTCGGGTTCAGTTTAGGGTTCGGTTTAGGGTTAGGGTTAGGGTTAGTGTTCGGGTTCAGGTTCGGGTTAGGGTTAGGGTTAGGGTTCGGGTTCGGGTTAGGGTTAGGGTTTGGGTTAGGGTTCCTCTTAGGTTTCGATTTAGGGTTAGGGTTAGGTTTAGGTTTGGGTAAGGGTAAGGGTTTGGATTCGGGTTCGGGTTAGGTGTAGGCTTAGGGTTAGGGTTCAGGTTAGGGTTATGCTTAGGGTTCGGTTTAGGGTTCGGTTTAGGGTTAGGGTTCTGGTTAGGGTTAGGGTTAGGGTTAGGGTTCGGGTTAGGGTTCGGGTCCGGGTTAGGGTTCGGGTTGGGTTAGGGTTAGGGTTAGGGTTAGGGTTCGGGTTCGGGTTAGGGTTAGGGTTAGGGTTCGGGTTAGGGTTAAGGTTAGGGTTAGGGTTAGGGTTAGGGTTCGGTTTCGGGTTCGTGTTAGGGTTCGGGTTCGGGTTAGGGTTAGGGTTAGGGTTCGGTTTCGGTTTCGGGTTAGGGTTCGGGTTAGTGTTAGGGTTAGGGTTCGGTTTCGGGTTCGGGTTAGGGTTAGGGTTAGGGTTCGGTTTCGGGTTCAGGTTAGGGTTCGGGTTAGGGTTAGGGTTAGGGTTCGTGTTCGGGTTAGGGTTCAGTTCAGGGTTAGGGTTAGGGTTAGGGTTCGGGTTCGTGTACGGGTTAGGGTTAGGTTTCGGGTTAGGGTTAGGGTTAGGGTTCGGGTTAGGTTTAGGGTTAGGGTTAGGGTTAGGGTTAGGGTTCGCGGTAGGGTTCGGATTAGGGTTACGGTTAGGGTTAGGGTTCGGGTTGGGTTAGGGTTAGGGTTTGGGTTAGGGTTCGGTTTCGGGTTCGGGTTAGTGTTAGGGTTAGGGTTAGGCTTCGTGTTCGGGTTAGGGTTAGGGTTAGGGTTAGGGTTAGGGTTAGGGTTTGTGTACGGGTTAGGGTTAGGTTCGGGTTAGGGTTCGGGTTAGGGTTAGGGTTAGGTTTCGGGTTCGGATTAGGGTTAGGGTTAGGGTTAGGTTTAGGTTTAGGTTAGGGTTAGGGTTAGGGTTAGGGTTAGGGTGAGGGTGAGGGTTTGGGTTCGTGTTAGGTTACGGTTCGGGTTAGGGTTAGGGTTAGGGTTCGGTTTCGGGTTCGCGTTAGGGTTCAGGTTAGGGTTCGGTTTAGGGTTCTTGTTCGGGTTAGAGTTCGGTTTAGGGTTAGGGTTAGGGTTAGGGTCGGGTTCGTGTATGGTTTCGGGTTAGGGTTCGGGTTAGGGTTAGGGTTAGGGTTCGGGTTCGGGTTAGGGTTAGGGTTAGGGTTAGGGTCAGGGTTCTGGTTAGGTTTAAGTTTCGGGTTAGGGTTAGGGTTAGGGTTAGGGTTAGGGTTAAGGTTAGGTATAGCGTTAGGATTAGGGTTAGGGTTAGGGTTAGGGTTAGGGTTAGGGTTAGGGTTAGGGTTAAGGTTAGGTATAGCGTTAGGATTAGGGTTAGGGTTAGGGTTAGGTTAGCGTTCGGGTTAGGGTTAGGGTTAGGGTTAGGGTTAGGTTTCGTGTTAGGGTTAGGGTTAGGGTTAGTGTTAGGTTAGGGTTAGGGTTAGGGTTAGGGTTAGGGTTAAGGTTAGGTATAGCGTTAGGATTAGGGTTAGGGTTAGGGTTAGGTTAGGGTTCGGGTTAGGGTTAGGGTTAGGGTTACGGTTAGGGTTAGGGTTAGGGTTAGTGTTAGGGTTAGGTATAGGATTATTTTAGGGTTAGGGTTAGGGTTAGGGTGAGGGTTCGGGTTCATGTTAGGTTTAGGGTTAGTGTTCGGGTTAGGGTTCGGGGTAGGGTTAGGTTTCGGGTTTGGGTTCGGAGTAGGGTTAGGGTTAGGGTTACGGTTAGGGTTAGGGTTAGGGTTAGTGTTAGGGTTAGGTATAGGATTATTTTAGGGTTAGGGTTAGGGTTAGGGTGAGGGTTCGGGTTCATGTTAGGTTTAGGGTTAGTGTTCGGGTTAGGGTTCGGGGTAGGGTTAGGTTTCGGGTTCGGGTTCGGAGTAGGGTTAGGGTTAGGGTAAAGGTTTGGGTTAGGGTTCATGGTAGGGTTAGGGTTAGGGTTCGGATTAGGGTTAGGGTTATGGTTAGGTTTATTATTTAGGGTTAGGGTTAGAGTTAGAGTTAGGGTTAGGTATAGGGTTAGGATTAGGGTAAGGGTTAGGGTTAGGGTTAGGGGTTGGGTTAGGGTTAGGTTCGGGTTAGGTTTAGGGTTCGGGTTAGGGTTCCGGTTAGGGTTAGGGTTCCGGTTGGGTTAGGGTTAGGGTTAGGGTTAGGGTTCGTGTTCGGTTTCGGGTTCGGGTTCGGGTTAGGGTTAGGGTTAGGGTTAGGGTTAGGCTGAGGGTTTGGGTTAGGGTTCGGATGCGGGTAGGGTTCGGGTTAGAGTTAGTATTTGGTTTCGGGTTAGGGTTAGGGTTCGTGTTCAGGTAGGTTTAGGGTTAGGGTTAGGGTTAGGGTTCGGTTTAGGCTTCCCGTTAATGTATGGTTCCTCTTAGGCTTAGGGTTAGGGTTAGGGTTCTGGTTCGGTTTAGGGTTGGGGTTAGGGTTAGGTTCGGCTTAGGGTTCGGTTTTGGGTTAGGGTTAGGTTCAGGTTAGGGTTAGGGTTCGGGTTCAGGTTTGGGTTAGGGTTCGGGTGAGGTTTAGGGCTAGGGTCAGGAATAGGTTTCGGGATATGGTTAGGGTTCAGGTTCGGGTTCGGTTTCGGGTTCAGGTTCGGGTTAGTGTTAGGGTCGGTTTCGGGTTCGGGCTCGGGTTAGGGTTAGGGTTCGGGTTAGGGTTAGGGTTATGGTTCGAGTTCGGGTTAGGTTTAGGGTTTCGGTTAGGGTTAGGCTTAGGGTTCAGTTTCAGGTTCAGGTTCGGGTTAGGGTAGGGTGAGGTTTCAGGTTACGGTTATGGTTAGGGTTAGATTTAGGGTTCGGGTTAGGGTTCCAGTTAGGGTTAGGGTTCCTTTTAGGGTTGGGGTTAGGGTTGGGGTTAGGTTTAGGGTTCGGCTTCGGGTTAGGCTTAGGGTTAGGGTTAGGGTTCGGTTAGGGTTAGGGTTCGGTTTCGGGTTCGGAGTAGGGTTAGGGTTAGGGTAAAAGTTTGGGTTAGGGTTCATGTTAGGGTTAGGGTTAGGGTTCGCATTAGGGTTACGGTTAGGGTTAGGGTTTAGGGTTAGGTTTAGGGTTAGGCTTAGGTTTAGGGTTAGGTTTCCGGTTAGGGATAGGGTTCGGGTTAGGTTCGGGTTAGGTTTAGGGTTCGGATTAGGGTTACGGTTAGGGTTAGGCTTCGGGTTGGGTTAGAGTTAGGGTTAGGGTTAGGGTTTAGGGTTAGGTTTAGGGTTAGGGTAAGGGTTAGGGTTAGGTTTCCGGTTAGGGTTCGGGTTAGGGTTAGGGTTAGGGTTCGAGTTCGGGTTAGGTTTAGGGTTTCGGTTAGGGTTCCTCTTAGGGTTCGGTTTAGGGTTAGGGTTAGGGTTATGTTTGGGTTAGGGTTAGGGTTTGGATTCGGGATCTGGTTAGGGTTCGGGTTAGTGTTCGGGTTTGGGTTAGGGTTAGGGTTAGCGTTCGGGTTCGGGTTAGGGTTAGGGTTCGGGTTCGGGTTAGGGTTAGAGTTAGGGTTAGGGTTAGGGTTAGGGTTAGGGTTAGGGTTCGGGTTAGGGTTCGGTTTAGGGTTAGGGTTAGGGTTAGGTTCGGGTTCGGTTTCGGGTTAGGGTTAGGTTTAGGGTTGGGTTTTGGTTAGGGTTCGGATTAGGGTTAGGTTTGGGGTTCGAGTTCGGGTTAGGGTTAGGGTTTCGGTTAGGGTTCCTCTTAGGGTTCGGTTTAGGGTTAGGGTTAGGGTTACGGTTGGGTTAGGGTTAGGGTTTGGATTCGGGATTGGGTTAGGGTTAGGGTTAGGGTTAGGGTTAGGTTTCGGGTTAGGGTTCGGGTTCGGGTTATGTTTGGGTTATGGTTCGCGTTAGGGTTAAGGTTAGGGTTCGGGTTCGGATTAGGGTTCGGTTTAGGGTTAGGGTTAGGGTTCGGGTTCGGGTTAGGGTTAGGGTTCGGGTTCGGGTTAGGGTTAGGGTTAGGGTTAGGGTTAGAGTTCGGGTTAGGTTTAGGGTTAGGGTTAGGGTTCGGGTTAGTGTTAGGGTTAGGGTTAAAGTTAGTGTTCAGGTTCGGGTTAGGTTTAGGGTTAGGGTTAGGGTTAAGTTTCGGGTTAGGTTTAAGGTTAGGGTTAGGGTTCGGGTTCAGGTTAGGGTTAGGGTTAGGGTTCGGGTTCGGATTCGGGTTAGGGTTAGGGTTAGGGTTAGGGTTAGTGTTCGGGTTCGGGTTCGGGTTAGGGTTAGGGTTAGGGTTCAGGTTCGGGTTAGGGTTATGGTTTGGGTTAGGGTTCGGTTTCGGGTTTGGGTTAGGGTTAGGGTTCGGGTTCAGGTTAGGGTTCGGTTTAGGTTTAGGGTTAGGGTTAGTGTTCGGGTTCGGGTTCGGTTAGGGTTAGGGTTAGGGTTAGGATTAGGGTTAGGGTTAGGGTTAAGTTTCTGGTTAGGAATAAGGTTAGGGTTAGGGTTCGGGTTCGGGTTAGGGTTAGGGTTAGGGTTCGGGTTCAGTTTAGGGTTCGGTTTAGGGTTAGGGTTAGGGTTAGTGTTCGGGTTTGGGTTCGGGTTAGGGTTAGGGTTAGGGTTCGGGTTCGGGTTAGGGTTAGGGTTTGGGTTAGGTTTCCTCTTAGGTTTCGGTTTAGGGTTAGGGTTAGGTTTAGGTTTGGGTAAGGGTAAGGGTTTGGATTCGGGTTCGGGTTAGGTGTAGGCTTAGGGTTAGGGTTCAAGTTAGGGTTATGCTTAGGGTTCGGTTTAGGGTTCGGTTTAGGGTTAGGGTTCGGGTTAGGGTTAGGGTTAGGGTTAGGGTTCGGGTTAGGGTTCGGGTCCGGGTTAGGGTTCGGGTTCGGGTTTGGGTTAGGTTTAGGGTTAGGGTTAGGGTTCGGGTTAGTGTTAGGGTTAGGGTTAGGGTTAGGGTTAGGGTTCGGGTTCGCGGTAGGGTTCGGATTAGGGTTACGGTTAGGTTTAGGGTTCGGGTTGGGTTAGGGTTAGGGTTAGGGTTAGGGTTCGGGTTCGGGTTAGGGTTAGGGTTAGGGTTCGGGTTAGGGTTAAGGTTCGGGTTAGGGTTAGGGTTAGGGTTCGGTTTCGGGTTCGTGTTAGGGTTCGGGTTCGGGTTAGGGTTAGGGTTAGGGTTCGGTTTCGGGTTCGGGTTAGGGTTCGGGTTAGTGTTAGGGTTAGGGTTCGGTTTCGGGTTCGGGTTAGGGTTAGGGTTAGGGTTCGGTTTCGGGTTCAGGTTAGGGTTCGGGTTAGGGTTAGGGTTAGGGTTCGTGTTCGGGTTAGGGTTCAGTTCAGGGTTAGGGTTAGGGTTAGGGTTCGGGTTCGTGTACGGGTTAGGGTTAGGTTTCGGGTTAGGGTTAGGGTTAGGGTTCGGGTTAGGGTTAGGGTTAGGGTTAGGGTTAGGGTTCGTGTGCGCGTAGGGTTCGGATTAGGGTTACGGTTAGGGTTAGGGTTCGGGTTGGGTTAGGGTTAGGGTTTGGGTTAGGGTTCGGTTTCGGGTTCGGGTTAGGGTTAGGGTTAGGGTTAGGCTTCGTGTTCGGGTTAGGGTTAGGGTTAGGGTTAGGGTTAGGGTTAGGGTTTGTGTACGGGTTAGGGTTAGGTTCGGGTTAGGGTTCGGGTTAGGGTTAGGGTTAGGTTTCGGGTTCGGATTAGGGTTAGGGTTAGGGTTAGGTTTAGGGTTAGGTTAGGGTTAGGGTTAGGGTTAGGGTTAGGGTTAGGGTGAGGGTGAGGGTTTGGGTTCGTGTTAGGTTACGGTTCGGGTTCGGGTTAGGGTTAGGGTTCGGTTTCGGGTTCGCGTTAGGGTTCAGGTTAGGGTTCTTGTTCGGGTTAGAGTTCGGTTTAGGGTTAGGGTTAGGGTTAGGGTCGGGTTCGTGTATGGGTTCGGGTTAGGGTTCGGGTTAGGGTTAGGGTTAGGGTTCGGGTTCGGGTTAGGGTTAGGGTTAGGGTTAGGGTCAGGGTTCTGGTTAGGTTTAAGTTTCGGGTTAGGGTTAGGGTTAGGGTTAGGGTTAGGGTTAAGGTTAGGTATAGCGTTAGGATTAGGGTTAGGGTTAGGGTTAGGTTAGGGTTCGGGTTAGGGTTAGGGTTAGGGTTAGGGTTAGGTTTCGTGTTAGGGTTAGGGTTAGGGTTAGTGTTAGGTTAGGGTTAGGGTTAGGGTTAGGGTTAGGGTTAAGGTTAGGTATAGCGTTAGGATTAGGGTTAGAGTTAGGGTTAGGTTAGGGTTCGGGTTAGGGTTAGGGTTAGGGTTACGGTTAGGGTTAGGGTTAGGGTTAGTGTTAGGGTTAGGTATAGGATTATTTTAGGGTTAGGGTTAGGGTTAGGGTGAGGGTTCGGGTTCGTGTTAGGTTTAGGGTTAGTGTTCGGGTTAGGGTTCGGGGTAGGGTTAGGTTTCGGGTTCGGGTTCGGAGTAGGGTTAGGGTTAGGGTAAAGGTTTGGGTTAGGGTTCATGGTAGGGTTAGGGTTAGGGTTCGGATTAGGGTTAGGGTTATGGTTAGGTTTAGTATTTAGGGTTAGGGTTAGAGTTAGAGTTAGGGTTAGGTATAGGGTTAGGATTAGGGTTAGGGGTGGGTTAGGGATAGGGTTAGGTTTAGGGTCAGGGTTCGGGTTAGGTTCAGGGTTCGGGTTAGGGTTCTGGTTAGGGTTAGGGTTCCGGTTGTGTTAGGGTTAGTGTTAGGGTTCGCGTTCGGTTTCGGGTTCGGGTTCGGGTTAGGGTTAGGGTTAGGTTTCGGGTTAGGCTTCCAGTTAGTGTATGGTTCCTCTTACGGTTCGGGTTAGGGTTGGGGTTAGGGTTAGGTTTGGGTTAGGGTTCGGGTTCAGGTTAGGGTTAGGTTCGGGTTAGGTTTAGGGTTAGGGTTAGAGTTACGGTTAGGGTTAGGGTCAGGGTTAGTGTTAGGGTTAGGTATAGGGTTAGGATTAGGGTTAGGGTTAGGGTTAGGGATAGGGTTAGGGTTAGGTTCGGGTTAGGTTTAGGGTTCGGGTTAGGGTTCCGGTTAGGGTTAGGGTTCCGGTTGGGTTAGGGTTAGGGTTAGGGTTAGGGTTCGTGTTCAGTTTCGGGTTCGGGTTCGGGTTAGGGTTAGGGTTAGGTTTAAGGTTAGGCTTAGGGTTTGGGTTAGGGTTCGGATGCGGGTAGAGTTCGGGTTAGAGTTAGTATTTGGTTTCGGGTTAGGGTTAGGGTTCGTGTTCAGGTAGGTTTAGGGTTAGGGTTAGGGTTAGGGTTCGGTTTAGGCTTCCCGTTAATGTATGGTTCCTCTTAGGCTTAGGGTTAGGGTTAGGGTTAGGGTTAGGGTTAGGGTTCTGGTTCGGTTTAGGGTTGGGGTTAGGGTTAGGTTCGGCTTAGGGTTCGGTTTTGGGTTAGGGTTAGGGTTAGGGTTAGGGTTAGGGTTCGGTTAGGGTTAGGGTTCGGTTTCGGGTTCGGAGTAGGGTTAGGGTTAGGGTAAAAGTTTGGGTTAGGGTTCATGTTAGGGTTAGGGTTAGGGTTCGGTTTAGGGTTCGGGTTCCGGGTCGGGTTAGGGTTAGGGTTAGGGTTAGATTTAGGGTTCGGGTTCGGGTTAGGGTTTGCGTTAGGGTTAGGGTTAGGGTTCAGGTTCGGGTTAGGATTCGGTTTAGGGTTAGGGTTAGGTTTCGGTTTCGGGTTAGGGTTAGAGTTAGGGTTAGGGTTGGGTTTGGGTTAGGGTTCGGATTAGGGTTATGGTTAGTGTTCGAGTTCGGGTTAGGGTTAGGGTTTCGGTTAGGGTTCCTCTTAGGGTTCGGTTAGGGTTAGGGTTAGGGTTAGGTTTGGGTTAGGGTTAGGGTTTGGATTCGGGATCGGGTTAGGGTTAGGGTTAGGGTTAGGGTTCGGGTTAGGTTTGGGTTAGGGTTAGGGTTTGGATTCGGGATCGGGTTAGGGTTAGGGTTAGGGTTAGGGTTCGGGTTAGGGTTAGGGTTAGGGTTTGGTTTCGTGTTAGGATTAGGGTTAGGGTTAGTGTTAGGTTTGGGTTCGGGTTCGGGTTAGGGTTAGGTTTAGGGTTAGGGTTCAGGTTAGGGTTCGGGATCGGGTTCGGGTTAGGGTTAGGGTTAGTGTTAGGTTTAGTTTAGGGTTAGGGTTAGGGTTAGGGTTAGGGTGAGGGTTCGGGTTCGTTTAGGTTTAGGGTTAGTGTTCGGGTTAGGGTTAGGGTTCGGGTTAGGGTTAGGGTTTGGGTCCGGGTTAGGGTTCGGGGTAGGGTTAGGTTTCGGGTTCGGGTTCGGAGTAGGGTTAGGGTTAGGGTAAAGGTTTGGGTTAGGGTTCATGTTAGGGTTAGGGTTAGGTTTCGGATTAGGGTTAGGGTTAGGTTAGGTTTAGGGTTAGGGATTAGAGTTAGGGTTAGGTTTAGGGTTAGTGTTAGGTATAGGGTTAGGGTTAGGGTCAGGGTTAGGGATAGGGTTAGGGTTAGGTTCGGGTTAGGTTTAGGGTTCAGGTTAGGGTTAGGGTTAGGGTTAGGGTTCCGGTTCGGTTAGGGTTAGGGTTAGGGTTCGCGTTCAGGTTCGGGTTCGGGTTGGGGATAGGGTTAGGGTTAGGGTTAGGCTTAGGGTTTGGGTTAGGGTTCGGGTTAGGGTTCGGGTTAGAGTTAGGATTTGGTTCGGGTTAGGGTTAGAGTTCGTGTTCAGGTTAGGGTTAGGGTTAGGGTTAGGATTAGGGTTCGGGTTAGGCTTCCGGTTAGGGTATGGTTAGGGTTAGGGTTAGGGTTAGGGTTAGGGTTCAGTTTAGGGATAGGGTTAGGGTTAGGGTCGGGTTAGGGTTAGGGTTCGGGTTAGGGTTATGGTTAGGGTTAGGGTTAGGTTTAGGATTAGGGTTAGGTTTCAGGTCAGGGTTAGGGTTCGGGTTAGGGTTAGAGTTCGGGTTCGGGTTAGGGATCCGGTTCGGGTCCGGGTTAGGTTAGGCTTAGGGTTAGGGTTACTGTTCGGGCTCGGGTTTGGGTTAGGGTTAGGGTTTAGTGTAGGGTTAGGGTTACGGTTTATGGTTCGTGTTAGGGTTAGGTTTAGTGTTAGGGTTCAGGTTAGGGATAGGGTTAGTGTAAGGGTCGGGTTAGGGTCGTGTTATATTAGGGTTAGCGTTCGGATTAGGGTTAGGGTTAGGGTTAGGGTTAGGGTTAGGTTCTGGGTAGGTTTAGGGTTCGGGTTAGGGTTACGGTTAGGGTTAGGGTTCCTGTTCGGTTATGGTTAGGGTTAGCGTTAGGGTTCGCATTCGGTTTTGGGTTCGGGTTCGGGTTAGGGTTAGGGTTAGGATTAGGGTTAGGGTTAGGGTTTGGGTTAGGGTTTGGGTGCGGGTTAGGGTTCGGTTTAGAGTTAGTATTTGGTTTCGGGTTAGGGTTAGGGTTCGTGTTCAGGTTAGGGTTAGGGTTAGGGTTAGGGTTAGAATTCGGGTTAGGCTTCCGGTTAATGTATGTTTCCTCTTAGGGTTCGGGTTAGGGTTGGGGTTAGTGTTAGGTTCTGTTTAGGGTTCGGGTTCGGGTTTGGGTTAGGTTCGGGTTAGGGTTAGGGTTCAGGTTCGGGTTAGGGTTCCGGTTAGGGTTAGGGTTCCTCTTAGGGTTGGGGTTAGGGTTGGGGTTAGGGGTAGGGTTCGGCTTCGGGTTAGGCTTAGGGTTAGGGTTAGGGTTACGGTTAGGGTTAGGGTTACGGGTTAGGGTTCATGTTAGGGTTAGGGTTAGTGTTAGGGTTCAGGTTAGGGATAGGGTTAGGGTAAGCGTCGGGTTAGGGTTCGGGTTATGGTTGGGGTTAGGGTTCGGATTAGGGTTTGGGTTTGGGTTCGGATTAGGGTTCGGGTTAGGGTTCGGGGTAGGTTTAGGGTTCAGGTTCAGGTTCGGAGTACGGTTAGGGTTAGGGTAAAGTTTTGGGTTAGGGTTCGTGTTAGGGTTAGGGTTAGGTTTAGGGTTAGTGTTAGGGTTAGGTTTCGGGTTAGGGCTCGGGTTTGGGTTCGGGTTAGGGTTAGTGTTAGGGTTAGGGTTCGGGTTAGGGTTAGGGTGAGGTTTACGTTTTGGGTTCGGGTTAGATTTAGGGTTAAGGTTAGGGTTCAGGTTAGGGTTAGGGTTAGGGTTAGTGTTCCTCTTAGGGTTCGGTTTAGGGTTAGGGTTAGGTTTGGGTTAGGGATAGGGTTTGGATTCGTGTTTGGGTTAGGGTTAGGGTTAGGGTTAGGATTAGGGTTAGGGCTCGGGTTAGGGTTAGGGTTAGGGTTAGGTTTAGGGTCAGGGTTCTGGTTAGGGTTAGGGTTAGGGTTAGGGTTATGTTAGGGTTAGGGTTAGGGTTAGGGTTTGCGTTCGGTTTAGGGTTAGTGTTAGGGTTGGGGTTAGTGTATGGTTCCTCTTAGGGTTGCGGTTAGGTTTGGGGTTAGGGTTGGGGTTAGGGTTCGGGTTCGGGTTCGGGTTCGGGTTCGGGTTAGGGTTAGGGTTACGGTTAGGGTTAGGGTTAGGGTTAGGTTTAGGGTTAGTGTTCCTCTTAGGGTTCGGTTTAGGGTTAGGGTTAGGTTTGGGTTAGGGATAGGGTTTGGATTTGGTTTCGGGTTAGGGTTAGGGTTAGGGTTAGGGTTAGGGCTCGGGTTAGGGTTAGGGTTAGGTTTAGGGTCAGGGTTCTGATTAGGGTTAGGGTTAGGGTTAGGGTTAGGTCGTGTTCGGGTTAGGTTTAGGGTTAAGGTTCACGTTACGGTTAGAGTTCGTGTTAGGGTTAGGGTTAGGGGTTAGGGTAAGGGTTAGGGTTCAGGTTAGGGCCAGGGTAATGGTCAGGATCAGGGTCAGGGTCTGGGTCAGGGTATAGGGTTTGGGTTCCAGATAGGGTACGGGTCGTGTACGAGACCACAGTGCCCAGGCACCGTCTGAGCCCTTCCCTCATCCCGGCGGTTTTGCTAGCAGGAGTTTAACCTGAACGAACCCAGCCCGGAGACCCCCTAGGGCAAAAACAGATGCCGACGAGCAATATGCTCTTGCTGTGGAAAACCTATCCCAAGTGGGGGTAGCCAGGTAAACAAAATGCCACACACCCAGGTGTAAGAGACAACATTGCCCAGGCATGGTCTAAGCCCCTCACCTCGTCACTGTGCTTTTGGGAGCCTGAGGGACACCCGAGGCCCATGGCCCTGAGACCCGTTTGGCAAACAGCCAGCTTCCAACAGAAACAGTTTTCCTGAGGTGCAGACCCAGCTACGGTTTGCGTTAGCCCCAGGAGGCCGTCAGGCCCAATCCCCTGGCTGTGTGGCGGGCGGTGGGGCGGGCCGAGGGGACTGAGCTGGCGATCGGGACCATGGGCCCACAGGTTTTGGGGTGGGGGACTTTGAAGATCCTCAGGGGCTAGGAGGGCCCTGCCCCTTCTCCTGCCCCGTATGACCGGTGGGCCCCCTAGAGGCCCAGGTGGCGTGGGGCTGCAGGGTGAGTATGGTGCTGCGTCTTGGGTCCCCAACCTCCTCTGCTGTGGCGCCAGGCACCTTTGGTGGGGCCCTTCAGGAGCCCACTTAGAGTTAGTGTTAGCCCCCGGGAGGCCGGCAAGCCCGACCTGCTGGATGTGCGGCGAGCAGAGGGGCAGCCCAAGATGAGGGCGCTGAGGACTGGGAGCGTGGGCCCAAGCGTTTTGCCGCTGGGGGCCTTCAAAAGTCGTCAGGGGCTTGGAGTGCCCTGCATGTTCTCCTGCTCTGAATGACCTGCAGCGCCAATAAAGGCCTGTGTGGCGGTGGGGCAAATGGTGAGTCCAGCGCTGGGGCTCGGGGGTCCCAATCCCCCTGGCGTTGCGGTGCCAGGCTCCTTGGGAGGGGCCCCTTGGGGCAGAACAAGGGTTAGGATTAGCCCCCAGGAGGCCGGCAGGAAGGATCCACCGGCGGTGTGGGTTGCGGGGGGGGGGGGTGCGGTGGGGGGGGTGGGCGGCCGGAGGGGAGGGCGCTGGAGAGCAGAGCATGGCCCCAAGTGTTTTGGCGCAGGGGGCCTTCGAAGCTCCCCGGGGGCTCGGAGGGCCCTACCCTTTCACCCCCGCCGAATGACCGGCGGCGCCCCTAGTGGCCCGGGGGGCGGGGGGCTGCAGGGTGAGTCCAGCGCTGGGGTTAGGAGGTTCCCAATCCCTGGCGTTGGGGCGCCAAGCACCTTGGGATGGGCCCCTCGGGGACCCACCTAGGGTTTGGGTTAGCCCCCAGGAGGCCTTCAGGCCCAATCCCCTGGCTGTGTGGCTCGTGGTGGGGCGGACCGAGGGGAGGGAGCTGGCGAGCGGGACCGTGGGCCCACAGGTTTTGGCGTGGGGCCTTCTAAGGAGGTCGGGGGCTCGGAGGGCCCTGCCCCTTCTCCCGCCTGAATGACCGGCGGCGCCCCTAGCAGCCCGGGTGCCAGGGGGCTGCAGGGTGAGTCTGGCCCTGGGGCTAGGACATCCAGGATCCCAGACATGGCCGCACAAGACCCTTTGGGAGGGGCCCCTCCGGGACCGCCCTAAGGTTAAGGTTACCCCCAGGTGGCCGGCAGGTCCAATCCGCCTGCTGTCTTTCGAGCGGAGGGGGCAGTTGAGGTGAGGGCGCTGACTAGTGGGAACGTGGGCCCAAGAGCTTTGGGGCGGGGGGCCATCGAAGGTCGGCGGGGACTCAGAGGGCCCTGCCCTTTCTCCAGCCCTGAATGAGCGGCAGCGCCCCTAGTGGCCCAGGTGGTGGAGGGGCAGCAGTGTTAGTCTTGCCCTGGGGCTCGGGGGTCCCCAATGCCCGGAGTTGCGGTGCCAGGACCCTTGGGAGGGGCCCCTCGGGGGCCCACCTAGGGTTAGGATTAGCCCCCAGGACGCCGGCAGGCAGGATCCACCGGCGGTGTGGCGAGCCGGGGGGCGGGCCGAGGGGAGGGCGCTGGAGAGCGGGAGCGTGGGCCCAAGTGTTTTGGCGCAGGGGGCCTTTGAAGCTTGCCAGGGGCTCGGAGGGCCCTACCTATTCTCCCGCCCTGAATGACCGGCGGCACCTGAAGCGGCCCAGGTGGCGGGGGGCTGCAGGGTGAGTCCAGCGCTGGGGTTTGGAGGTTCCCAATCCCTGGTGTTGGGGGCCAAGATCCTTGGGATGGGCCCCTCGGGGACCCACCTAGGGTGTGCGTTAGCCCCCAGGAGGCCGTCAGGCCCAATCCCCTGGCAGTGTGGCGCCCGGTGGGGCGGGCTGAGGGGTCGGAGCTGGCGAGCGGGACCGTGGACCCACAGGTTTTGGCGTGGGGGCCTTCGAAGATCCTCAGGGGCTAGGAGGGCCCTGCCCCTTCCCCTGCCTGAATGACCGGCGGTGCCCCTAGCGGCCCCGGTGGCGGGGGCTGCAGGGTGTGTCCGGCCCTGGGGCTAGGACGTCCAGGATCTCCGGTGTGGCTGTGCAAGGCCCCTTGGGACGAGCCCCTCGGGGACCAACCTAGGGCTAGTGTTAGCCCCCAGGAGTCCGGCAGGTCCGATCTGCCTGCTGTGTTTCGAGCGGAGGGGCAGGTTGAGGTGAGGGCGCTGACTAGTGGCAACGTGGGCCCAAGCGCTTTGGGGCAGGGGGCCATCAAATGTCGAAGGGGGCTTGGAGGGTCCTGCCCCTTCTCCCTCCTGAATGACCGGCGGCGCCCTTAGAGGCCCAGGTAGCGGGGGCTGCGGGTAAAGTCTGGCGCTCGGTCTCGGGTCCCCAATCCCTGGCGTTGGGGCGCCAGGCCCCTTGGGTGGGGCCCGTCAGGAGCCCACCTAGAGTTCGGGTTAGCCCCCAGGAGTCCCGCAAGCCTGATCTGCTGGATGTGCGGCGAGCGGAGGGGCAGGCCGAGCTGAGGGCGCTGAAGAGTGGGAGCGTGGGCCCAAGCGTTTTGGCGCGGGGGGGCCTTCGAAAGTCGTCAGGGGCTCGGAGTGCTCTGCACGTTCTCCCGCTGTGAATGACCGGTGGCGCCAATAACGGCCTGGGTGGCGGTGGGGCGGAGGGTGAGTCCAGCGCTGGGGCTCGGGTTTCCCAATATCGGGCGTTGCAGTGCCAGGCCCCTTGGGAGTGGCCCCTCGGGTACCGAACAAGGGTTAGGATTAGCCCCCAGGAGGCCGGCAGGCAGGATCCAGGGGCGGTGTGGTGAGCGTGGGGGGGGGGGCTGGAGGGGAGGGCGCTGGAGAGCGGAGCGTGGGCCCAAGTGTTTTGGCGCAGGGGGCCTTCGAAGCTCCCCGGGAATTCGGAGGGCCTTACCCGTTCTCCCCCCCTTAATGACCGGCGGCGCTCCTAGTGGCGCTGGTGGCGTGGGGCTGCAGGGTGAGTCCAGCGCTGGGGTTTGGAGGTTCCCAATCCCCGGCGTTGGGGCGCCAAACCCCTTGGGATGGTCCCCTCGGGGACCCACCTAGGGTTTGCGTGAGCCCCCAGGAGGCCGTCAGGCCCAATCCCCTGGCTGTGTGGCACGCGGAAGGGCGGGCCGAGGGGACGAAGCTGGCGAGCGGGACCATGGGCCCACAGGTTTTGGCGTGGGGGCCTTCGAAGATCCTCAGGGGCTAGGAGGGCCCTGCCCGTTCTCCCGCCTGAATGACCGGCGGCGCCCCTAGCGGCCCCAGTGGCCGGGGCTGCAGGTTGTGTCCGGCCCTGGGGCTAGGACGTCCAGGATCCCGGGCGTGGCTGTGCAAGGCCCCTTGGGAGGGGACCCTCGGGGACTGACCTAGGGTTAGGGTTAGCCCCCAGTAGGCCGGCAGGTCCGATTCGCCTGCTGTGTTTGGAGCGGAGGGGCAGGTTGAGGTGAGGGCGCTGACTAGAGGGAACGTGGGCCCAAGCGCTTTGGGGCGGGGGGGCCATCGAAGGTCGGCGGGTGCTCGGAGGGCCCTGCCCCTTCTCCCACCTGAATGACCGGCGGCGCCCCTAGTGCCCAGGTGGTGGAGGGGCAGCAGTGTTAGTCTGGCCCTGGGGCTCGGGGGTCCCCAATCCCCAGTGTTGCAGCCCCAGGCCCCTTGTCTGGGGCCTCTCAGGGACTACCTAGGGTCAGGGTTAGCAAGCAGGATGCTGGCAGGCCCGAAATGCCCGCTGTGAGTGAGTTGAGGGGCGGGCCGAATGAGGGGCCGGCAAGCAGGAGCCTGGGCCCAAACATTTGGCGGGGGGGCCTTCGAAGGTAGCCGGGAGCTCAGAGGGCCCTGCCCGTTCTCCCGCCCCACATGACCGGTGGGCCCCCTAGAGGCCCAGGTGGCGGGGCCTGCAGGGTGAGTCCAGCGCTGGGTCTCGGGTCCCCAACCTCCGCCACTGCGGCTCCAGGCCCCTTGGGTGGGGCCCCTCAGGAGCTCACCTAGAGTTAGTGTTAGCCCCCGGGAGGCCGGCAAGCCCGACCTGCTGGATGTGCGGCGAGCAGAGGGGTAGGCCGAGCTGAGGGCGCTGAGGAGTGGGAGCAAGGGCCCAACCGTTTTGGCACAGGGGCCTTCGAAGTTCATCAGGATCTAGGAGGGCCCTGCTCCTTCTCCCGCTTGAATGAACAGCGGCACCTCTAGCGGCCGGAGTGGAGGGGGCCTGCAGGGTGATTCCACCGCTGGGGTTCAGTGGTTCCCAATCCCCGGCATTGGGTCGCCAAGCCCCTTGGGAGGGTCCCATCGGGGACCAACCTAGGGTTCACGTTAGCCCCCATGCGGCCAGCAGGTGCAATCCGCCTGCTGTGTTTCGAGCGGAGGGGCGGGTTGAGGTGAGGGCGCTGACTAGTGGCAACGTGGGCCCAAGCCCTTTGGGGCGGGGGGGCCATCGAAGGTTGGCGGGGGCTCAGAGGGCCCTGCCCTTTCTCCAGCCCTGAACGAGCGGAAGCGCCCCTAGTGGCCCAGGTGGTGGAGGGGCAACAGTGTTAGTCCGGTCCTGGGGCACTGGGGTCCCCAATCCCCAGCGTTGCATCCCAGGGCCCCTTGTCAGGGGCCTCTTGGGGACTGACCTAGGGTTAGGGTTAGCAAGCAGGATGCTGAAAGGCCCGAAATGCCTGCTGTGTGGCGAGTGAGGGGCAGGCGGAGTGAGGGCGCTGGCGAGCAGGAACCTGGGCCCAAACATTTTGGCGCCTGGGGCCTTCCAAGGTCGATGGGGGCTCAGAGGGCCCTGCCCGTTCTGCCGCCCTGATGACAGGCGGCACCAATAACGGCCCGGGTGGTGGTGGGGCGGAGGGTGAGTCCAGCGCTGGGTCTCAGGTCCCCAATCCCAGGCGTTGGGGCGCCAGGCCCCTTGCGAGGGGCCCCTAAGGAGCCCACCTAGAGTTAGGGTTAGCCCCCAGGAGGCCTGCAAGCCCGATCTGCTGGATGTGCAGCAAGCGGAGGGGCAGGCCAAGCTGAGGGCGTTGAGGAGTGGTAGCGGGGGCACAAGAGTTTGGCGCGGGGGCCTTCGAAATGCGCCAGGGGCTCGGTGTGCCCTGCACATTCTCCCGCCCTGAATGAGCAGCGGCGCCAATAAAGGCCCGGGTGGCGGTGGGGCGGAGGGTGAGTCCAGCGCTGGGGCGGGGGTCCCCAATCCCTGGCATTGCGGTGCCAGGCCCCTTGGGAGGAGCCCCTTGGTGGCCGACCTAGGGTTAGGATTAGCCCGGAGGAGGCCGGCAGGCAGGATCCACCGGCGGTGTGGCGAGCCGGGGGGCGGGCCGAGGGGAGGGCGCTGGTGAGTGGGAGCGTGTGCACAAGTGTTTTGGCGCAGGCGGCCTTCGAAACTCGCCGGGGGCTCGGAGGGCCCTACCCGTTTTCGAGCCTGAATGACTGGTGGCGCCCCTAGCGGCCCGGGTGGCGGGGGGCTGCAGGGTGAGTCCAGCGCTGGGGTTCGGAGGTTCCCAATCCCCAGCGTTGGGGCGCCAAGCCCCTTGGGATGGGCCCTTCGGGGACCGACCTAGGGTTAGGATTACCCTCCAGGAGGCCGGCAGGTCCGATCCGGCTGCTGTGTTTCGAGCAGGGGGGCGGGTTGAGGTGAGGGCGCTGACTAGTGGGAACGTGGGCCCAAGCGCTTTGGGGCAGGGGTCCATCGAATGTCGAAGGGGGCTTGGAAGGCCCTGCCCCTTCTCCAGCCCTGAATGAGAGACAGCGCCCCTAGTGGCCCAGGTGGTGGACGGCAGTAGTGTTAGTTTTGCCCTGGGGTTCGGGGGTCCCCAATATCCAGCGTTGCAGCCCCAGGCCCCTTGTCAGGGGACTCTCGGGGACTGACCTTGGGTTAGGGTTGGCAAGCAGGATGCCGGCAGGCCCGAAATGCCTGCTCTGCGGCGAATGGAGTGGCCGGCTGAGTGAAGGCGCTGGCAAGCAGAAGCCTGGGCCCAAACATTTTGGCGTGGGGGGCCTTCGAAGGTCGCTGGGGTCTCAGAGGGCCCTGTCCGTTCTCCCCCCCTGAATCACCGGCGGCGGCTGAAGCGGCCCGGGTGGCAGGGGGCTGCAGGGTGAGTCCAGCGCTGGGGTTTGCAGGTTCCCAATCCCCGGCGTTGGGGCGCCAAGCCCCTTGGGATGGGCCCCTCGGGGACCCACCTAGGGATTACGTTAGCCCCCAGGAGCCTGTCAGGCCCAATCCTCTGGCTGTGTGACACGCGGTGGGGAGGGCCGAGGGGACAGAGCTGGCGAGCAGGACCGTGGGCCCACAGGTTTTTCCGTGGGGGCCTTCGAAGATCCTCAGGGGCTAGTAGAGCCCTGCCCCTTCTCCCACCTGAATGACCGGCGGCACCCCTAGCGGCCCTGGTGGCGGGGGGTGCAGGGTGTGTCCGGCCCTGGGGCTAGGACGTCCAGGATCCCGGAGCGTGGCTGCGCAAGGCCCCTTGGGAGGGGCCCCTCGGGGACCCACCTAGGATTAGGGTTAGCCCCCAGGAGGCCGGCAGGTCTGATCCACCTGCTGTGTTTCGAGCGGAGGGGCAGGTTGAGGTGAGGGTGCTGACTAGTGGGAATGTGGGCCCAAGCGCTTTGGGGCGGGGGGCCATCGAGGGCAGCGGGGGCTCAGAGGTCCCTGCCCCTTCTCCCGCCCTGAATGAGCGGCAGCGCCCCTAGTGCCCAGGTGGTGGAGGGGCAACAGTGTTAGTCTGTCCCTGGGGCTCGGGGGTCCCCAATCCCCAGTGTTGCAGCCCCAGGCCCTTTGAAAGGGGCCTCTCGGGGACTGACCTAGGGTCAGGGTTAGCAAGCAGGATGCCGGCAGGCCCGAAATGCCCGCTGTGAAGCGAGTGGAGGGGCGGGCAGAATGAGGGTGCTGGCGAGTGGGAGCTTGGGCTCAAACATTTGGGGGGTGCCTTCGAAGGTAGCCGGGAGCTCAGAGGGCCCTTTCCGTTCTCCCACCCTGTATGACCGGTGGGCCCCCTAGAGGCCCAGCTGGCGGGGGGCTGCAGGGTGCGTCCGGCGCTGGGTCTCGGGTCCCCAATCTCCGGCGCTGAGGCGCCGGGCCCCTTGGGAGGGGCCCCTCAGGAGCCCACCTAGAGTTAGTGTTAGCCCCCGGGAGGCCGGCAAGCCCTATCTGCTGGAGGTGCGGCGAGCAGAGGGGCAGGCCGAGCTGAGGGCGCTGAGGAGTGGGAGCGTGGGCCCAAGCGTTTTGGCGCAGGGGGCCTTCGAAAGTCGTCAGTTGCTCAGAGTGCCCTGCACGTTCTCCCGCTCTGAATGACCGGCGGCGCCAATAACGGCCTGGGTGGCGGTGGGGCGGAGGGTGAGTCCAGCGCTGGGGCTCGGGGATCCCAATCCCCAGCGTTGCAGTTCCAGGCCCCTTGGGAGGGGCCCCTTGGGGGCCAAACTAGGGTTAGGATTAGCCCCCAGGAGGCCGGCAGGCAGGATCCACCAGAGCTGTGGCGGGCAGGGGTCGGGCCGAGGGGAGGGCGCTGGAGAGCGGGAGCGTGGGCCCAAGTGTTTTGGCGCAGGGGGCCTTCGAAGCTCGCCGGGGGCTTGGAGGGCCCTACCTGTTCTCCTGCCCTGAATGACCGGTGGCGCCTGAAGCGGCCCGGGTGGCGGGGGGCTGCAGGGTGAGTCCAGCGCTGGGGTTTGGAGGTTCCCAAACCCCGGCGTTGGGGCGCCAAGCCCCTTGGGATGGGCCCCTCGGAGACCCACCTAGGGTGTGCGTTAGCCCCCAGGAGGCCGTCAGGCCCAATCCACTGGCTGTGTGGCACGCAGTGGGGCGGGCCAAGGAGACGGAGCTGGCGAGCGGGACCGTGGTCCCACAAGTTTTGGCGTGGGGGCTTTCGAAGATCCTCAGGGGCTAGGAGGGCCCTGCCCGTTCTCCCGCCTGAATGACCGGCGGCGGCCCTAGCGGCCCTGGTGGCGGGGGCTGCAGGGTGTGTCTGGCCCTGGGACTAGGACGTCCAGGATGCCAGGCCTGGCTGCGCAAGGCCCCTTGGGAGGGCCCCCTCGGGGACCGACCTAGGGTTAGGGTTAGCCCCCAGGAGGCCGGCAGGTCCGATCCAGCTACTGTGTTTCGAGCGGAGGGGCGGGTTTAGGTGAGGGCGCTGACTAGTGGGAATGTGGGCCCAAGCGCTTTGGGGCAGGGGGCCATCAAATGTCGAATGGGGCTTGGAGGGCCCTGCCCTTTCTCCCGCCGGGAATGAGCGGTAGCGCCCCTAGTGGCCCAGGTGGTGGAGGGGCAACAGTGTTAGTCCGGCCCTGGGGTACTGGGGTCCCCATCCTCAGCGTTGCATCTCCGGGCCCCTTGTCAGGGGCCTCTCGGGGACTGACCTAGGGTTAGGGTTAGCAAGCAGGATGCCGAAAGGCCCGAAATGCCTGCTGTGCGGCGAGTGGAGGGGCTGGCGGAGTGAGGGCGCTGGCGAGCAGGAGCCTGGGCCCAAACATTTTGGCGCCTGGGGCCTTCCAAGCTCGCTGGTGGCTCAGGGGGCCCTGCCCGTTCTCCCGCCCTGATGACAGGCGGCGCCAATAATGGCCCAGGTGGCGGTGGGGCGGAGGGTGAGTCCAGCGCTGGGTCTCGGGTCCCCAATCCCAGGCGTTGGGGTGCCAGGCCCCTTGCGAGGGGCCCCTAAGGAGCCCACCTAGAGTTAGGGTTAGCCCCCAGGAGGCCTGCAAGCCCGATCTGCTGGATGTGCAGCGAGCAGAGGGGCAGGCCGAGCTGAGGGCGTTGAGGAGTGGGAGCGGGGGCACAAGAGTTTGGCGCGGGGGCCTTCGAAATGCGCCAGGGGCTCGGTGTGCCCTGCACATTCTCCCGCCCTGAATGAGCAGCGGCGCCAATAAAGGCCCGGGTGGCGGTGGGGCGGAGGGTGAGTCCAGCGCTGGGGCGGGGGTCCCCAATCCCTGGCATTGCGGTGCCAGGCCCCTTGGGAGGAGCCCCTTGGTGGCCGACCTAGGGTTAGGATTAGCCCCGAGGAGGCCGGCAGGCAGGATCCATGGGCGGTGTGGCGGGGCAGGGGCGGGCCGAGGGGAGGGCGCTGGTGAGTGGGAGCGTCCGCCCAAGTGTTTTGGTGCAGGCAGCCTTCGAAGCTCGCCAGGGGCTCGGAGGGCCCTACCCGTTCTCCAGCCTGAATGACTGGCGGCGCCCCTAGCGGCCCGGGTGGTGGGGGGCTGCAGGGTGAGTCCAGTGCTGGGGTTCGGAGGTTCCCAATCCCCAGCGTTGGGGCGCCAAGCCCCTTGGGATGGGCCCTTCGGGGACCGACCTAGGGTTAGGATTAGCCTCCAGGAGTACGGCAGGTCCGATCCGCCTGCTGTGTTTCGAGCGGAGGGGCGGGTTGAGGTGAGGGCGCTGACTAGTGGGAACTTGGGCCCAGGCGCTTTGGGCAGCGGGTCCATCAATGGTCGGGTGGCTGGGAGGGCCCTGTAAGTTCTACTGCCCTGAATGAGAGACAGCGCCCCTAGTGGCCCAGGTGGTGGAGGGACAGCAGTGTTAGTTTTGCCCTGGGGTCGGGGATCCCCAATCCCCAGCGTTGCATCCCCGGGCCGCTTCTCAGGGGCCTCTCGGGGACTGACCTAGGGTTAGGGTTAGCAAGCAGGATGCTGGCAGGCCCGAAATGCCGGCTGTGCGGTGAGTGGAGGGGCGGGCGGAGTGAGGGCGCTGGCGAGCAGAAGCCTGGGCCCAAACATTTTGGCGCAGGGGGTTTTCGAAGGTCGCTGGGGGCTCAGAGGGCCCTGCCCGTTCTCCCCCCTGAATAACCAGCAGGCCCGCTAGCGGCCCAGGGGCTGGGGGGCTGCAAGGTGAATCCGGCGCTGGGTCTCGGGTCCCCAGTCCCTGGCGTTGTGGCGCCAAGCACCTTGGGATGGGCCCCTCGGGGACCCCCCTAGGGTATGGGTTAGCCCCCAGGAGGCCATCAGGCCCAATCCCCTGGCTGTGTAGCGCACGTTGCGGTGGGCCAGGGGAGGGAGCTGGCGAGCGGTACCGTGGGCACACAGGTTTTGGCGCGGGGGGGCCTTCGAAGGTCGTTAGGGGCTTGTAGGGCCCTCCCCCTTCTACCGCCTGAATGACCGGCGGCGCTCCTAGCGGCCCGGGTGGCGGTTGCCAGCAGGGTGAGCCCGGCCCTGGGGCTAGGACGTCCAGGATCCCGGCATGGCGGCGCAAAGCCCCTTGGGAGGGGCCCCTCGGGAACAGACCTAGGGTTAGGGTTAGCCCCCAGTAGGCGGGCAGGTCCTATCCGGCTGCTGTGTTTCGAGCAGAGGGGCGGGTTGAGGTGATGGCGCTGACTAGTGGGAACGTGGGCCCAAGAGCTGTGGGGCAGGGGTCCATCGAATGTCGAAGGGGGCTTGGAAGGCCCTGCCCCTTCTCCAGCCCTGAATGAGAGACAGCGCCCCTAGTGGCCCAGGTGGTGGACGGCAGTAGTGTTAGTTTGGCCCGGGGTTCCGGGGTCCCCAATCGCCAGCGTTGCAGCCCCAGGCCCCTTGTCAGGGGACTTTCGGGGACTGACCTAGGGTTAGGGTTAGCAAGCAGAATGCCGGCAAGCCCGAAATGCCGGCTGTGTGGCGAGTGGAGGGGCCGGCGGAGTGAGGGCGCTGGCAAGCAGAAGCCTGGGCCCAAACATTTTGGCGCGGGGGGCCTTCGAAGGTCGCTGGGGGCTCAGAGGGCCCTGCCCGTTCCCCCCCCCCCGAATGACCGGCGGCGGATGAAGCATCCCGGGTGGCGGGGGGCTGCAGGGTGAGTCCAGCGCTGGGGTTTGGAGGTTCCCAATTCCCGACGTTGGGGCGCCAAGCCCCTTGGGATGGGCCCCTCGGGGACTCACCTAGGGTTTGCGTTAGCCCCCAGGAGGCCGTCAGGCCCAATCCCCTGGCTGTGTGACACGCAGTGGGGCGGGCCGATGAGACAGAGCTGGCGAGCGGGACCGTGGACCCACACGTTTTGGCGTGGGGGCCCTCGAAGGTCCTCAGGGGCTAGGAGGGCCCTGCCCCTTCTCCCGCCTGAATGACCGGCTGCGCCCCTAGCGACCGGAGTGGCGGGGGGCTGCAGGCTGATTCCACCGCTGGGGTTCAGTGGTTCCCAGTCCCTGGCGTTGGGTCGCCAAGCCCCTTGGGAGGGGCCCCTCGGGGACCCACCTAAGGTTCAGCTTAGCCCCCAGGAGGCCGGCAGGTCCAATCCGCCTGCTGTGTTTCGAGCGGAGGGGCGGGTTGAGGTGAGGTCGCTGACTAGTGGGAACGTGGGCCCAAGCGCTTTGGGGCAGGGGGCCGTCGAGGGCAGCGGGGGCTCAGAGGTCCCTGCCCCTTCTGCCGCCCTGAATGAGCGGCAGCGCCCCTAGTTCCCAGGTGGTGGAGGGGCAGCAGTGTTAGTCTGTCCCTGGGGCTCGGGGGTCCCCAATCCCCAGTGTTGCAGCCCCAGGCCCTTTGAAAGGGGCCTCTCGGGGACTGACGTAGGGTCAGGGTTACCAAGCAGGATGCTGGCAGGCCCGAAATGCCCGCTGTGAAGCGAGTGGAGGGGCGGGCAGAATGAGGGCGCTGGCGAGCGGGAGCCTGGGCTCAAACATTTGGCGGGGGGTCCTTCGAAGGTAGCCGGGAGCTCGGAGGGCCCTGTCCGTTCTCCCGCCCTGTATCACCGGTGGGCCCCCTAGAGGCCCAGGTGGCGGGGGGCTGCAGGGTGAGTCCGGCGCTGGGTCTCGGGTCCCCAATCTCCGGCGCTGAGGCGCCGGGCCCCTTGGGTGGGGCCCCTCAGGAGCCCACCTAGACTTAGTGTTAGCCCCCGTGAGGCCGGCAAGCCCGACCTGCTGGATGTGCGGCGAGCAGAGGGGTAGGCCGAGTTGAGGGCGCTGAGGAGTGGGAGCGTGGGCCCAACCGTTTTGGCGCGGGGGCCTTCGAAGGTCATCAGGGGCTAGGAGGGCCCTGCTCCTTCTCCCGCCTGAATGACCGGCGGCGCCCCTAGCGGCCAGAGTGTCGGGGGGCTGCAGGGTGATTCCACCGCTGGGGTTCAGTGGTTCCCAATCCCCGGCGTTGGGTCGCCAAGCCCCTTGGGAGGGGCCCCTCGGGTACCCACCTAGGGTTCAGCTTAGCCCCCAGGAGGCCGGCAGGTGCAATCCACCTGCTGTGTTTCGAGCGGAGGGGCGGGTTGAGGTGAGGGCGCTGACAAGTGGGAACGTGGGCCCAAGCGCTTTGGGGCGGGGGGGCCATCGAAGGTCGGCGGGGGCTCGGAGGGCCCTGCCCCTTCTCCCGCCTGAATGACCGGCGGCGCCCCTAGCGGCCCAGGTGGCGGGGGGCTGTGGGTAAAGTCCGGCGCTCTGTCTCGGGTCCCCAATCCCCGTCATTTGGTCGCCAGGCCCTTTGGGAGGGGCCCCTCAGGAGCCCACCTAGAGTTAGGGTTAGCCCCCAGGAGGCCGGCAAGCCCTATCTGCTGGATGTGCGGCGAGCGGAGGGGCAGGCCGAGCTGAGGGCGCTGAGGAGTGGGAGCGTGGGCCCAAGCGTTTTGGCGCGGGGGGCCTTTGAATGTCGTCAGGGGCTCGGAGTGCCCTGCACGTTCTCCCGCTCTGAATGATCGGCGGCGCCAATAACGGCCTGGGTGGCGGTGGGGCGGAGGGTGAGTCCAGCGCTGGGGCTCGGGGGTCCCAATCCCCAGTGTTGCAGTGCCAGGCCCCTTGGGAGGGGCCCCTTGGGGGCCAAACTAGGGTTAGGATTAGCCCCCAGGAGGCCGGCAGGCAGTATCCACCGGCGCTGTGGCGAGCAGGGGGGCGGGCCGAGGGGAGTTCGCTGGAGAGCGGGAGCGTGGGCCCAAGTGTTTTGGCAGAGGGGGCCTTCGAAGCTCGCCGGGGGCTCGGAGGGCCCTACCTGTTCTCCCGCCCTGAATAACCGGCGGCACCTGAAGCGGCCCGGGTGGGTGGCAGGTGGCTGCAGGGTGAGTCCAGCGCTGGGCTTTGGAGGTTCCCAATTCCCGGCGTTGGGGCGCCAAGCCCCTTTGGATGGTCCCCTCGGGGACCCACCTAGGGTGTGCGTTAGCCCCCAGGAGCCCGTCAGGCCCAATCCCCTGGCTGTGTGGCGCAAGGTGGGGTGGGCCGAGGGGACGGAGCTGGCGAGCAGGACCATGGGCCCACAGGTTTTGGCGTGGGGGCCTTCGAAGATCCTCAGGGGCTAGGAGGGCCCTGCCCCTTCTCCCACCTGAATGACCGGCGGCGCCCCTAGCGGCCCCGGTGGCCAGGGCTGCAGGGTGTGTCTGGCCCTGGGGCTAGGACGTCCAGGATCCCGGGGCGTGGCTGCGCAAGGCCCCTTGGGAGGGGCCCCTCGAGGACCGACCTAGGGTTAGGGTTAGCCCCCAGGAGGCCGGCAGGTCCGATCCGCCTGCTGTGTTTCGAGCGGAGGGGCAGGTTGAGGTGAGGGCGCTGACTAGTGGGAACGTGGGCCCAAGCGCTTTGGGGCGGGGGCCCGTCGAGGGCAGCGGGGGCTCAGAGGTCCCTGCCCCTTCTGCCGCCCTGAATGAGCGGCAGCGCCCCTAGTTCCCAGGTCTTGGAGGGGCAGCAGTGTTAGTCTGTCCCTGGGGCTTGGGGGTCCCCAATCCCCAGTGTTGCAGCCCCAGGCCCTTTGAAAGGGGCCTCTTGGGGACTGACCTAGGGTCAGGGTTAGCAAGCAGGATGCCGGCAGGCCCGAAATGCCCGCTGTGAAGCGAGTGGAGGGGCGGGCAGAATGAGGGCGCTGGCGAGCGGGAGCCTGGGCTCAAACATTTGGCGGGGGGTCCTTCGAAGGTAGCCGGGAGCTCAGAGGGCCCTGCCTGTTCTCCCGCCCTGTATCACCGGTGGGCCCCCTAGAGGCCCAGGTGGCGGGGGGCTGCAGGGTGAGTCCGGCGCTGGGTCTCGGGTCCCCAATCTCCGGCGCTGAGGCGCCGGGCCCCTTGGGTGGGGCCCCTCAGGAGCCCACCTAGACTTAGTGTTAGCCCCCGTGAGGCCGGCAAGCCCGACCTGCTGGATGTGCGGCGAGCAGAGGGGTAGGCCGAGCTGAGGGCACTGAGGAGTGGGAGCGTGGGCCCAACCGTTTTGGCGCGGGGGCCTTCGAAGGTCATCAGGGGCTAGGAGGGCCCTGCTCCTTCTCCCGCCTGAATGACCGGCTGCGCCCCTAGCGGCCAGAGTGGCGGGGGGCTGCAGGCTGATTCCACCGCTGGGGTTCAGTGGTTCCCAATCCCCGGCGTTGGGTCGCCAAGCCCCTTGGGAGGGGCCCCTCGGGTACCCACCTAGGGTTCAGCTTAGCCCCCAGGAGGCCGGCAGGTGCAATCCACCTGCTGTGTTTCGAGCGGAGGGAGGGGCGGGTTGAGGTGAGGGCGCTGACAAGTGGGAACGTGGGCCCAAGCGCTTTGGGGCGGGGGGGCCTTCGAAGGTCATCAGGGGCTCGGAGGGCCCTGCCCCTTCTCCCGCCTGAATGACCGGCGGCGCCCCTAGCGACCCAGGTGGCGGGGGGCTGCGGGTACAGCCTGGCGCTCCGTCTCGGGTCCCTAATCCCTGGAGTTTGGGCGCCAGGCCCTTTGGGAGGTGCCCCTCAGGAGCCCACCTAGAGTTAGGGTTAGCCCCCAGGAGGCCGGCAAGCCCTATCTGCTGGATGTGCGGCGAGCGGAGGGGCAGGCCGAGCTGAGGGCGCTGAGGAGTGGGAGCGTGGGCCCAAGCGTTTTGGTGCTGGGGGCCTTCGAATGTCGTCAGGGGCTCGGAGGGCCCTACCCGTTCGACCCTGAATGACTGGCGGCGCCCCTAGCGGCCCGGGTGGCGGGGGGGCTGCAGGGTGAGTCCAGTGCTGGGGTTCGGAGGTTCCCAATCCCCAGTGTTGGGGCGCCAAGCCCCTTGGGATGGGCCCTTCGGGGACCGACCTAGGGTTAGGATTAGCCTCCAGGAGTACGGCAGGTCCGATCCGCCTGCTGTGTTTCGAGCGGAGGGGCGGGTTGAGGTGAGGGCGCTGACTAGTGGGAACGTGGGCCCAAGCGCTTTGGGGAGCGGGTGCATCGGCGGTCGGGGGGGCTGGGAGGGCCCTGTGAGTTCTCCTGCCCCGAATGAGCGGCAGCGCCCCTAGTGGCCCAGGTGGTGGAGGGGCAGCAGTGTTAGTTTGGCCCTGGGGCTCGGGGGTCCCCAATCCCCAGCGTTGCATCCCCGGGCCCCTTGTCAGGGGCCTCTAGGGGACTGACCTAGGGTTAGGGTTAGCAAGCAGGATGCCGGCAGGCCCGAAATGCCGGCTGTGCGGCGAGTGGAGGGGCGGGCGGAGTGAGGGCGCTGGCGAGCAGAAGCCTGGGCCCAAACATTTTGGCGAAGGGGGCCTTCGAAGGTCGCTGGGGGCTCAGAGGGCCCTGCCCGTTCTCCCCCCCTGAATAACCGGCGGGCCCCCTAACGGCCCAGGGGGTGGGGGGCTGCAGGGTGAATCCGGCGCTGGGTCTCGGGTCCCCAGTCCCTGGCGTTGGGATGCCAAGCACCTTGAGATGGGCCCCTCGGGGACCCACCTACGGTTTGGGTTAGCCCCCAGGAGGCCAACAGGCCCAATTCCCTGGCTGTGTAGCGCGCCTTGCGGCGGGCCAGGGGAGGGAGCTGGAGAGCGGGACCGTGGGCCCACAAGTTTTGGCGCGGGGCGGGGCCTTCGAAGGTCATCAGGGGCTTGTAGGGCCCTGCCCCTTTTACCGCCTGAATGACCGGCAGCGCCAATAACGGCCCGGGTGGCGGTGGGGCGGAGGGTGAATCCAGCGCTGGGTCTCGGGTCCCCAATCCCAGGCGTTGGGGTGCCAGGCCCCTTGCGAGGGGCCCCTAAGGAGCCTACCTAGAGTTAGGGTTAGCCCCCAGGAGGCCGGCAAGCCCTATCTGCTGGATGTGCGGCGAGCGGAGGGGCAGGCCGAGCTGAGGGCGCTGAGGAGTTGGAGCGTGGGCCCAAGCATTTTGGTGCGGGGGGCCTTCGAATGTCGTCAGGGGCTCGGAGTGCCCTGCACGTTCTCCCGCTCTGAATGACCGGCGGCGCCAATAACGGCCTGGGTGGCGGTGGGGCGGAGGGTGAGTCCAGCGCTGGGGCTCGGGGGTCCCAATCCCCGGGGTTGCGGTGCCAGGCCCCTTGGGAGGGGCCCCTTGGGGGCCGAACTAGGGTTAGGATTAGCCCCCAGGAGGCCGGCAGGCAGGATCCACCAGCGCTGTGGTGAGCAGGGGGGCGGGCCGAGGGGAGGGCGCTGGAGAGCGGGAGCGTGGGCCCAAGTGTTTTGGCGCAGGGGGCCTTCGAAGCTCGCCGGAGGCTCGGAGGGCCCTACCTGTTCTCCTGCCCTGAATGACCGGCGGCGCCCCTAGCGGCCCAGGTGGCGGGTGGCTGCAGGGTGAGTCCAGCGCTGGGCTTTGGAGGTTCCCAATCCCCGGCGTTGGGGCGCCAAGCCCCTTGGGATGGGCCCCTTGGGAACCCACCTAGGGTTTGCGTTAGCCCCCAGGAGGCCGTCAGGCCCAATCCCCTGGCTGTGTGGTGCGTGGTGGGGCGGGCCGAGGGGACGGAGCTGGCGAGCGGGACCGCGGGCCCACAGGTTTTGGCGCGGGGGCCTTCGAAGGAGGTCGGGGGCTCAGAGGGCCCTGCCCCTTCTCCTGCCTGAATGACCGGCGGCGCCCCTAGCAGCCCGGGTGCCAGGGGGCTGCAGGGTGAGTCCGGCCCTGGGGCTACGACGTCCAGGATCCCCGGCATGGCGGCCCAAGACCCCATGGGGCTGCGGGTAAAGTCCGGCGCTCCGTCTCGGTTCCCCAATCCCCGGCGTTTGGGCGCCAGACCCCTTGGGAGGGTTAGCCCCAGGAGGACGGCAGGCCGGATCCGCTGGGTGTGCCGCAAGCAGAGGGGCGGGCCGACATGAAGGTGCTGGCGAGCAAGCTTGGGCCCAAGCGTTTTTGCGCGGGGGGCCTTCAAAGTTTGCTGTGGGCTCAGAGGGCCCTGCCCGTTCTCCCGCCCTGAATGACCGGCCGCACCCCTAGCGGCCCAAGTGGCGGTGGGGCAGCAGGGTGAGTCTGGCGCTGGGGCTCGGGGGTCCCCAATCCCCGGTGTTGCGGCGCCAGGCCCCTTGAATAGGCCCCTCGAGGGCCTACCTAGGGTTAGGGTTAGCCCCCAGGAGGCCAGCATGCCTGCTTTTCCAGCTGCGCGGCGAGCGGAGGAGCGGGCAGAGGTGAGGGCGCTGGCGAGCGGGAGCGTGGGCCCAAGCGTTTTGGGGCGAGGGGCCTTCGAAGGTCGAAGGGGGCTCGGAGGGCCCTGCCCCTTCTCCCGCCCTGAATGACCGGTGGCGCCCCTAGCGGCCCAGGTGGTGGCGGGGTGGCAGTGTGAGTGCGGCAATGGGGCTCGGGGGTCCCCAATCCCTGGCGTTACGGCGCCAGACCCCTTGAGAGGGGCCCCTTGGTGGCCGATCTAGGGTTACGGTTAGCGCTCCATTCTAGTCGGCAGACAGTGACCCTAGGTATGATGAGAGGGAGGGGGTAACAGGGCATTTCATCTGATCGCCCCCCCACCCCTCTGGCCTCCTCTAGCTACGGATGCGTCCTCTCTTCCTGGGACGAGATCGGCGGAGCCCGCGAGCAGCGGGGCATGTGAGTGAGCTTTGGCTAATGCAGAGGGCCCTTCCTTCTTCGAGAGGGCAGTGAGGGGACTGTGTTCTGGGGGCTGCTGGACCCTCATCCCACACATCTGCAATTCCTGTGAGAGGGTCCAGGTCTGAGGGCTGCTTCTGCAGAAGAGGAAAGGGGTCCTGAGGAGCCCTGGGTGGGCTGTGGGCACTGTGGGAGAGCAGAGGGGGCTGGAGGGCAGCCTCAGCCCCTAACAGAGTCATTCCCCATCCCCGCCGCCTCCCAGCCCTGTCTCTACCCCAATCCTGGGACCCAGAACAAAGGGCATGGCTTCCACACATCTGGTGGAACGTCGACACTGGGTGCTCAGCAGGTACTCAGGAGACCCAGGGAGAGCTCGGGGACTGGACGTCCCCCACCCAGTGGGAGATTAGCGTCCACGGAAGGACACCCTCTCCTGGCACCTACTGAACGAGGCAGCACGTAGGCATGGGAGGGGAAGTGGGAGGTATCGGGAGGGTCCTGGGAAGGCCAGGGATGGGACAGAGTCCCTTTGTTCCCTCCTTGGTTGGACAGTCACAGAGCACTAGTGTGCCCTGAGGGCAAACACCATGGCAGACACGCCACCCCTCCCTGCCCACATGCAGTGGAAGTCACGCGGCAAGTGGGCAGGGAGACTGAGCAGGGCGTCCAGCTTCCGCTTGGAGGACAAAAATGGTCACACCAGGGGTCAAGGGCTCCCACTCACAGAGGCTTTGGGTCAGCCCAAAGGTGGACATGGAGTAGGAATGGGCTCTGACAGTCGGGAGCCGGGGACCCAGGGGCCCAGGTTCCCACAGGGGTTCCCTGGGGCATCCGTGTGGGAGGTGCCCTGTCCTCTGACTCCTCTGCCCACCTGTCTGTCCCCAGGGCCATCTCCTCCATCCTGGGCACCTGGCTGGGCCACTACCCTGAAGATTTCTTCCAGCCCCCAGAATTTCCCTGCCTAAAGACACTACTGGCATACGTAGGGCTCAACGTGCCAGGCTCAGACCTGGAGCAACGTGCCTGGCTCCTCCTCTCTCGGCTGCGACACCTCGAGCCCGCTGAGCCGGAGGCTGGGGGTGAGGAGGACTGGGGGTGACTGATGGAGGGCTGTGGAGGGGAGAGAGTGGGCCACACAGAGCAAGCCTCCACAGACTGCAGTGTGGCTGGGAGCAAGGAGTGGTCTCAGATCACTGTCCCCATGGGCTACAGTTTGGGGAGACCACCCAGGGACAGATTCTTAGACTCAAACAATATTGAGTGGTGGGCAAAGTTGCCTTCATTTGGAAGGGACATGGAAAGACAATCATGATGACCATACTTTCTCTTCTTGGAGCGACAGCAGCAGCCCCAGAGCGAGATCCAGAACCGCGCCGAAAGCTAGTCCCAGCTCCCACTGTGGTGCCTGCTGCAGCTTCAGAGCCTGAGCTGGAAAATCCCAACACTGTTGCTGGAGCTCAGCAACTCAAAAGAGCAGGGACGTCACCTGCCATGTCGGGCCCAGTGCAGCTGGTGGTCAGAGCTCTGATCCACCGTGAGGACGTGCAAGAGTCACCTGCGCCTTTGGAAAGCCAGGAGACTCAGCAGGCCCCAGCACCAGCCATGGAGGTCCCTGAAGAACCCGTGATGACACCTCCCATTTCAGAGCCACGGCAGGATATACTCACAGCTCTGACTCCCTGTCGGGAGCTTGAAGACCCCCCTGCACCTTGTGCAGCCTCGGTGCCCGCGCACACTGCAGCACTAGCTATGGAGGTCCCTGAAGGGCCCCTGATGCCACCTGCCCTGTCAGAGCCAACGGAGGTTACACTCACAGCCCTGATGAACGGTCATGCGCTGCAAGAGCCACTGGCATCTATGGCAGCCTGGGCGCCCGCGCACGCTGCAGCACTAGCTATGGAGGTCCCTGAAGGGCCCCTGATGCCCCTTGCCCTGTCAGAGCCAGCAGAGGATATACACAGAGCTCTCACTCCCTGTCAGCAGCTTCAAGAGCCACCTGCACCTTTGGCAGCCCCGGAGTCCAAGCAGGCTACAGCACCAATTATCGGGGTTGCCGGAGGGTGCTGGCAACCATTTCTCTCAGTGGAGCAACTGGCCTCGGCCCCGGAGCAGCAGTTCCTGCTCGCTGAATCCCCAAAGGATGGCTTTCCCTCCCCTGTCATTCCAGTGTTTCTAATTTTTGCGTTGTTCATGCACCTATTTCATAGCTTAATATATTCTGGTCTATAAATAAAGATAAATTGAGTTTTCATGGAATTTTACTCTGATCCTTTTAAATTGTACATCCAGGTGTCATTCGATACAGAGTGTTTCACAACCTTGTCCTTCTACAATATTTCCCTCCAGGAGACTCCCGTGCCACTCGTCAGATACTGCTCATTCTCTCAGCACAGTCCCTGCAGCCACAGCTCCCCTCTCTGCCTCTGTGAGTTACTTCTTCTGGGTTTTCATGTGTGTAGGATCAGACAGTGTGGCCTTTTTCTATCTAGCTACGTAACCTATGAGTGATTCATTTATTTTTTTCAGGTTTCTTTCTCTTAACAAACAAACAAACACACAAAAACAGAAACAAAAAAACCCCACCATTTTACTACAAAGGAATATTCCTGATACAATACTGCGCAGGTGAAGCCCCAAAATGAAATGTTTTCATGATCTGGGATAGGCTTCCCTTTTGTAAGTGTGACCCAAGAGCCAGAAATACCTGGGTCCATGAGACACCTGCAAAATCTTTCATTTTCCAGGATAGGCCAGGTTTCAATGATTCTAATGTGCATATTATAAAAATATTGAGACTGCATATTAAATCTTCCTCTTTATTACAAACATATCAGGTAATTAAAAGGTTCTCTAAGGTTTTAGCCAGATTACGTTTTGTTAGTAAAATAGTGATGTAAATATGAAGAAAGGAAGACACATTCCTTCTACCTTCTACCATGATAGCCCATAACGCATGGCGTCCCTCTTCCAGTCCTTTCTCTCGGAGTGTATGGGTGAGTGTGTGCGGGGGAGGGGGTTTGCCTGTGTGTGGGACAGGGTGGGGCAGGGAGGGTTTCACAGCTGGGCTCTTGTTCGGCCTGAGGTCCCCACAGTGGACAGGCACTGCTACTCCTCTCCTGTCCCCTTCTGCATTTTCAGGGGCTACACATCATTTACTCAGCAGCACCACCTGCCGAACAATTGAGACCTCTCCAATTCTTTGAGTCTCATCCTTAAAGTGAAGGGTACAATGTGCCGTAAATCTCTTTGGCTTTAGGACTGTTTCCTAAAAGCACAATTTCTGGAACACACTTTAGTCCCATTGTTGCAGTATTGGCTGCAGGGTCCTCTATCTATACTCTCTTTCTTTCCGTGGAGCCTTGCTCGGGAAAGGAGGGTCCCCGGAGACTAGAGAGGAACCCTGAAATCATGAGGAAGACAAGCCAGCAGTGAGGCCATCAGGCTACCTGGGCGGGACCCGTGAAGCAGGGAAGAGCCTGTCCATACCGCCCTCATGGATCCTCCCTCCACAAGCATCCCTGCCCCACCACACACACACACACACACACACACACACACACACACCCCGCCCTGGAACACCCCTCATCCAGACCCCGTCCCAGGACACACCCCAGCCACTCCAGCCCCTCCTGCTCTAGAACTCAGCTTCTAAGTAGAGCAACCAGGTCCTGCTTCCAGGCCAGCAGAGGGGCGTCGGCTGGGCCACACTTGTCTGCTTGCTCCGGGTCCATCCTTTTTGGGCCCTCTCCTCCCAGGAAGGAACCAACCTCTCATGGCAGCTCAGGTCAGTGAGTCACAGACATGACCTGAATGTGTTCATCCATATGTCCACTAGGTGGCAACAGCAAGAACTGCTTGAACCTCTGTGAACAGGAGGGACCTTTACTGAGGAGGGAAGAGAAGGCTAGCAGAGGACAAAGCCGGAACTGACACCCCACACCCACCCCCCACCATGGGGTGTACGTGACATTCCTCAGGCACTCCTGGCTGCCCTAAAGGACAAAGAAAGAGTTAACCTATAGACACCACAATCCTGCAAGACTTAAGTCTCCCTCAGTTTCCCAATGTCTTAGCAGTTTACAAGAACCAAGCATTTCTATCAATAACTTAGCTTCCTGAAGGGAAAGCAGATACAACGAAATGTCCTTATAATCTGCAGCCTCCAGGAAGTTCCCAACCGTCTTAAAGTTCATGCCTTGCTAGAGGGCAAAACCACCTTCCCTAGACAATGGCAGGGCCTCTGTACCTTGTGAGTCTTCTTTAACATATGCAAGTATTATCTCAACCTCCCTTTTTCCTTACCTTCCCCCAACCCCATAGTCTATCATCAGCCAGCCTTCACAAGCCAGGGCAGCAGCTCTTTCTGCCACCTGTCCTGTCATAAACCACCAATTTTGCACCAAAGACGTCTCGAGAATTCCTTCCTGGTCGTCGGCTGCGGATTCCACCCCACTGAACCTCACCTATATTCCACAACCTCCTCATTTCCAAAGCACACTGGGTGCTCATGGAAGCTGCAGGATGGACAGAGCCTCAACCGGCGGCTTTGGCACTGGGCATAGCCCCTCCACACCACTCAGGCTCCTCCAGCAGTGACCCCCTGCCCCTGCCAGCCCCAATTCTTAATAACCCTCCAGTTCAGTTGTTGTGACAGCAGTGCCTACGCTTCCTGCTGCAGACACAAGTGAGGAGAAGGGAGAGATCCCTCTCCTTGCACGAAGTCACTTGACGGGGAGTCCACTTGATCAGAAGCTCTCCATCTGGGAGCCCTGCAAAGGACAGGAATGCTGTGACCCTCCGCCTTCCCCAAGGAGCTTTGGTGTGGGGAGCACCGCAGAAGTCTACAGAACTTGGCGCACAACAGCATCACACCTCCACGCCTACAGATGCGGGTGGCCGTTTTTATTCTCACCCTCTCAAGAGGTGAGGAAAGCCCTCTGGGCACACAAGGCACACAGAACAACCAGCTGACCCTGAGCCCCACCGGGCCCCCTGACGGGGGCAGTGCATCCCCGTCTAGGCAAAACCACCTGAGAATCAGCGCACTGGGCCCCTGCCCCCCGAAAACGAGGTGAAAGAACAAGTGAACAGCAAGCTTACAGACCAAAGAGGACGGCCAAACTCCAGCGCTAGGGGAAAATAGCACCTAGAGCTCGAGGCTTTTTCTCATGATTCATTTCTCTCTCCATTCAAAATTTTCCATTTCGTTTTTTTTTCTTTTTTCCCTTTCCAACTACCTTTTTTAATTTTAGCAACACTTCAATTTTCAATCTTTTCTTAACTTTCATTTTTTACATTGACATTTTATACATATATTCTTCATTTTTGGATTCCTGTTGCTACATTCAATTTGATTTCTGTATAATATGAGTTTGGCTTTCTTTACAATTTTGGGATTTAGTGACTTCCAACACACAGACCAAAAGATACTCGGGACCATGTGGCTCACCCTGTTTTGTCCACCCCGTGAGATCCTAATCTCTCTCTCCCCCATCCATTCTTCTCTGGGAAAAGTGACTAGAGGGAGGGATTCACAGCAAAAAAAAAAAAAAAAAAAAAGAGCCAGAGGTAACACTCTCTGCCACTGATCTAATGCATAGGGTTTTAAATAAGAAGTCACAGCTGGAACTCAGGATGACAATTACAAAGTTGCTAGCTGGGCTTGAAAAAAGTATAAATGACACGAGAGACTCTCATAGTGCAGAAATGAAATCGAATCAGGCCCAAATTCCAAAGGCTCTAACTGAGATGCAGTCTACATTGGATGTGCAAGCTCTAACGGCTAGGGTCAATGAGGAGAAGACAGAGTCAGTGACACCAAAGACAAGCTGATGGAAAGGAAGGAAGCTGAGGAAAAGAGAGAAAGCCAACGAATGGACCATGGGTGGAGGAGTCGAAAAATCAGTGATGCCACAAAAGGAAACAATATTGGAATTACTTCTGGCCCCGAGGGAGAAGACACAGAGGGACAGAAGATCTATCTGTGTAGATCATAGCTGAGAACTTCCCTAATCTGGGAGGGAAACAGGCATTCAAGTCCAAGAGGTAGAGAGGACTCTTCCCCAAATCCATAAGAATAGAGGAATACCCTAACATATACTAGTGACGTTTGCAATTTCAGACAGAAAGAGAAAATCCTGAAAGCAGTTTGAGACAAGAGGATCTTCACCAACAGGGGTAAGCACGTTAGACTAGCCACATACCTATCCACAGAGTCCTGGCACACCAGAAAGGGCTGGTGTGATTGAGTCATGGTACTAAGTGAGAAAAACATGGAGCCAAGAACGCTTTACCCAGCAAGGAGTCATTCCGAATAGGAGCAGAGATAAAGAGCTTCCAGGACAGAAAGAAACTCAAAGGATTTGGCCGCTAAACCACCCTGCAAGAATAGGAAGGGGGATCCTGTAATTGAAGACAGACTCCAAGAGGAACACAGACCAGAAAGAAACAGAGACCATCTACAGAATTAGGGACGTGACAGGTAATGCAATGGACTCATCTCCATCTGCTTTTTAGATTTTTTCTTTATCATTGGTCTTAAGCAATTTTATTGGGATGTAGGTTGATAAGGAGGTTTTTTTTCATGATCCTTATGTTTGGGGTTTTTGTTGCCTGGATTCCTGAATTCTTAAAAATATGGGTGTAGAGGGTTCATACAATTCAGATAACAATCAGAATTACTTCTTCAAACAGTTTTTTTCTGTACCTCAGCCAATTTCGTATCTACCAGGCCACTTGAAATTGCTACAAAGCTCACACATACTCTAGTGTTTGTGTGCAGGGCGTGGTTTGCACCCTTCCTTTTCTCTGCTTTATTCTGGACAACTGCTATGATCATACATTCAAGTTCTCTCTCTCTGTCTCTCGCTCTCTTTTTGCTATTTAGTGTCTAACGGGAAAGAAAGCCCATCTACTACATTTTTCATCTTAGACGTGCCACTGTTCAGCTCCAGAAGTTGGGTTTTCCTTGTTTTCATATTTCCTATATCTCTGTTTCACTTCATCCTTTGTGTACATTCTTACGTATATAAAACGTCTTTCTAACAGTTGTTTGAATGTCCATGTGCAATACTTCCATCGTCTTTTTCATTTCTGGGTAGGTTTCTATTGTTTAATCTTTCTCCTCAGTACGAGGTGAACTCTTCTCCTTCTTTGCATCCTGGTAATCTTTTGTTGGAAGACAGGTATTGTGAATTTTAACTGTTAGATATTAACTATGGCTTATATTTCTACACATACTCTTGAGGATTGTTCTGATGGTGAGGTAGGTTCCTGGAAGACGATTTTATCCTTCCAGACTAGCTTTCCAAAGGTTTGTTAGGTGGTATCACAGTAGTCTTCAATGTATTTTGCTATTGTTCTGTTGGTATTCTGAGCTCTCTTTGCAATGTTCCACGAATTACGAGGTTTTCCACTCTGCCTGCTGCTGGTAGCACAGACTTTTCCTGATTGTGTGTGAAGGCTAGTGACATTTTCCTCTCTGCTTCCCCTGGGCTATGATTTTCCCCACACCACATAGGTTCCTCACACACGTGCCCTACTGAGGAATTCCATGAAAACTCAAAAGTGATCCTAGATGGCTTTCTGAGGTCCTCTTTCTCTGTGCAGCTCTCCTCAGTATTCTGTACTGTAAACCACAGCTATATTGACTTCTCCAAACTTCCATCTTTCTGTCTCCAACTCATGGAAATGGCTGAGCTTCACCTGTATTCTTCATCCCTGACCCGTAGACTAGAAATGAAATCTCTTTAGGCAGTAAGTTAGGGAAATACAGAGTCCCCCATGTTTGTCTTCCCTCTTGCACTAGTCACTTCCCTGCATTGCCTGGAAATATATCAACAGTGCTCTTTTGCCAAGGTGCCTGGGTGGCTCAGTTGCTTAAGCCTCCTACTCGTGATCTGGACTCAGGTCACGAACTCAGGGTCTTGGGATCAAGACCAGCATTGGGCATCACACTCAGCACAGAGTCGGCTTGAGATTCTGTCTCCCCTCTCCCTCTATCCTCCCCACCCCCCACATTCTGTCTCTCAAACCAACATAGAAAATCTTTCAAATGAAATAAAATCAGTTACATAACAGGCAGCCTCTGCAACGAGGGGAAGACCCCAGCAGGGTCCGTGCCTTGCCCAGAATCACAGACTGGTAAGAAGGCAGAACCAGGCCTGAACCCAGCTCTCCGAGTGTCCTCAACGTTGGGGCCCTGGCTGAACCTAGCTACTCACTGGGAGCTCGGGAAGAGGTTGTGTTTTGGAACTGGCTGTAGACCTGGAGGTTGTATGGGGGTGAGAAGAAACATCGACATCCCAGGCAGGAGGCTTCCCAGCACGTACCTGTCTGAGGAGGAGCCCAGGCCAGGGCAACCCACTGACGGCACCCCTGCCCGCATGACACCCAGAGGAAAGGAGGGATGGCTCGTGACACACAACTGGCAGCGTCTAGGGGTAAGGGTGGGCTCAGCCCCTCTACGCCAAGGTTCCAATGCCTTCTGCAGGATTGGCCTTGGAAATCAGAAAGCCTAAGACCTGGGAAAGCTATTTCCCATAAACCCTAGGTGGGACTGTCATCTTCTGGGCCTGCACAATAGGAGTATTGGGGCACACACATGTGCACAGTTACACACACAACACAATAGGGACTGTGGGTGGGATCGGAAGAGCTACAGACTCAGAGAAGGTGAGAAAGGAAGAAAATGTGGTGGCAGTTATTCCCTACATACGACACCACTCCCCCAATTTCTTAGATGGTATCCCACCTATGCCTGTGGACTTCTGCAAGAAGTACATGCTGGAATAATCCCTATCGCACAGGCAAGACACAGACCATCCCTGACAGGCACAATGGCTTCTCTGGGATCCAAAACAGGGAAGATGGAGACTTGCGTCAGAGCCCGGGGTGTTTCTAAGCTGGGGCCCTGGCTGCACCCAGACCTTCCGTGGGGCTTGTGGAGAGGGGTGTGTTGGTGTCACTGGGTACGCATGTGGCATGGCATGCAGAAAGGGGATGAGCAGTCGGCAGCCCAGAGCACTGTTTGTGTAGGTGCTAGTCCAGGTGTGGACTCAGGGAGGGGATCCCAGGAAGTGAAGTCACTTCCCTGATAACTGACCCCAACAGAACTTGGAACCCCGGTCACCAGGCAACCACATCATAGTGCAGTCCCGTATCAGGCTCACTTGGCTGGAGACAGTCGATAGTGAAAGATGTTCTCTTGCTGCGTGCCCATTGTCCGGGGCTTTGGCTTCCAGAAACCCCAGGGTGAGGGACTTTTCACATGCTGCAGACACTGGCTCAACCCGCGCCCCCGACGCCGCAGGGCCTTTGCCAGGAGGGGCCAGAAGGTAATACCGAGCGACCTAGGCCAGGCCAGGCCACCTCTCCGAGCCATCCCTGGGCAGCCCCATTCCCCCAGTTTCAGGGAAAGAGGGGTATGTGGGGGAGGTCCCACCCTGGGCTGGAGGAGGTTGCAGGGCAGTGGATACCCTGGGGATGCCTTCATGTTCACACCGATGCCATGGTGGGCAGGGTGGAAAGAGGATTCCTGAGGTGCCTCTCACCAGGGCCAGAGTGAATCCAAGGCCCTCGAGCTGGGTCACTTTTCTCTCCATGGTGGAGCTGCGTGCATCCTGGCCTGTGGTGTGTCTGCAAGGGTGTCCCCTGGGTCTGAGGATCAGCAAAGGCAGCCAGACAGACCTCTGAGGCCTCCCACCTGGCTGCCAGGCACTGTCTTTACAGAGCTCCACATGGGAGACAGGGCAGGAGCTGAACGATGGGATCCCCTGCCCCACCTCCTTGAAGGACAGGAAGGAGTTCCCTACTGCCAACAAAATCCAGCGCTGTCTCAGGGTGAGCGCAGGTGCCACAGGGACCCAGCACCCAGGGCACCGATGTGGCACAAAGGGACCCAGATCCCAGAAACCAGCCTCTGGGCTCCTCGGGGCTCCCTCCTAGACTCCTGCTCCCATGTGAACCTGGATCCCCATCTCCTCCCCAAAACTGCCCTCAGGGCCCTGCCAACGGCCTTGGCCCGATGCACAGTCCCTATCCACATATCTGTATGAATATCAGAAAAGCGACCTTAAACCACCTCTCATCCATTGCTCGAAATCCTGGTGAGCTGGGAGACTTTTCCCCAAAGGGGCATGGGGCTTATGGTACTATGCCTATTGCTCTGCCCTTTGGTTGTGAAGGAACACATCCCTGGGGCCCCTCCAGGGTCTGGAGCAGGCGCCTCCTTGTGCTGCACAACATTCCAGAAGGCCCATCAGTTACCGCAGCCATTGAGCCCTTCACAGATGCAGGACGTTCATGTGATTCCCTTCTGTTGCCAACTCACAGCGCTGCAAAGTAATAATAGTAATATGAATAATAAAACCACATATTTTAATTTGAAACAGTACTTTTTCATGAATTAATTTCTATTGAAATTATATGATTTCATAGATACTCAACATTATTATACTAAGATTCAAATACTGGTCTAGCTCTGTATTTTTGTTTGTTTTGGGCATTTCTACCCTGGGAAAATAAGGAAACAGGTTTATAATTGGCTCCAAATTCACAGATTATAAGAAATATAAATTTATCTGTTAAGTTATTTTTTTAGTAAAAGATTTCAAGTGAAAGAATGTTGTCATCTAAAAATGGTAAGATTTATCACTTTTATTACTTACATATTAACCAAATTAAGTCACATCTGCTTTTTAAATAGAAGTAAGTGATCTAAATATTAATATATCCTTGTTTAATCAACGTTTGACATCAGATTAAAAATTATGAATGTGAAAGATGACAATTTTTAATGATGCCTTCTCAAAATTTTTTAAGAACATGAAATATAAAGAGAATTGAGTGCTGGAAATATTCTTGAACAGAATAGAGAAATACTGAATGAAAAAAAAATCCCCCTTCATGATAAAAATCCTCAAACAAACTAAGTTTAGTGGAAATATATTTCAACATAATAAAGGCTATACATGAAAACCCCACTGCTAATATCATACTCAATGGTGAAAAATGGTGAGAGCTTTCCCCCTAGTTCAGGAACAAGATGAGAATGTCCACTCTCACCATTTTTATTCATTCTAGTATTGGAAGTCTTAGCCACAACAATCAGACAAGAAATAAAAAAACTTCCAGATTGGTAAGGAAGAAGTAAAACTTTCACTATTTGTAGATGGCATGATATTATGTATAGAAAACCTAAGATGCTACCAAAATACTACTAATACTGATAAACAGATTCAGAAAGGTTGCAGGATACAAAAAAAAAAAAAAGTACAGAAATCTGTGGCATTTTTCTATACTGATAATGAAGTAGCAGAAAGAGAAATTAAGACAAAAATCCCATTTACACGTGCACCAAAAATAATAAAATACCTAGGAATAAATGTAAACAAAGTGAAAGACCTGACTGAAAATCATACAATTTTGATGAAAAAAGTCACAGACAACACAAATGGAAAGATACTCCATTCTCATGGACTGGAAGAATAAATATTGTTAAAATGTCCATACTACCCAAAGCAATCTACATATTTAATGCAATCCCCATCAAAATAGCAACAGTATTTCTCACTAGAACAAATAATCCTAAAATTTGTATGGAACCACAAAAGATCCAGAATAACTAAAGAGATCTTGAAAAAGAATGACAACCTAGAGGCATCACAATCCCAGATTTCAAGATCTACTACAAAGTTGTAGTAATCAAAACAGTATGGTACTGATACAAAAAAAGACATATAGATTAATAGAACAGAATAGACGGCCCAGAAATAAACCCTTGAGGAGCTGAGTTTTCAAAAGGGATGTTCTCCACTTCTCCCAGGACATTCAAATACCCCCTAGACCTCGCTCGTCTAATTAGAGATTTTTCTTTTTTTTTTTTTTTAAGATTTTATTTATTTATTCGACAGAGATAGAGACAGCCAGCGAGAGAGGGAACACAAGCAGGGGGAATGGGAGAGGAAGAAGCAGGCCCATAGTGGAGGAGCCTGATGTGGGGCTCGATCCCGGAACGCCGGGATCACGCCCTGAGCCGAAGGCAGACACCTAACCGCTGTGCCACCCAGGCGCCCCTAATTAGAGATTTTTCTTTAGGCTCTCAGGACATTGTAATTCTTAGAGAAATTCTTCTCAGAGTCTGGAAGGTAATGTTTTTGCTCATTGTACTTCTTTAATTTAGCTAGATGCCCTTGTATTTGGAAGATATTCTTATAACATCTCCAAGATTATTTTTTAATAGATTTTCTTGTCTGTTTCTTTAAATTACTTTTGCTTACATAAGGGATATCAGAGAAGATATAAATATTTTATTCTTCCAGGAGACTCCGTGTGTGTGTGTGTGTGTGTGTGTGTGTGTGTGTGTGTGTGTGTATTTAGGCCATATATTTAGTTCATTAAGATTTGTACAGATTTCTAGAAGAAAAATAATCACATGATCACATGATTTAGGATTACTTATAATCATAAATAGATTTTTAAATTGGAGAGGAAAACGGATAGCTAGTAAAGCATGAAACCCTGATAGGAAACATACATACTGTGTGCTGGTTAATTGGTTATAGTCACTTCATGTATTATTATGACAGCTTCTGCCTGTGAACTTAGAAGATGCTGAGCTTCTCATGTTTACTTGTATTTCAGAAAAATCAATCAGGTCAGCCTTGAGAGGTCACAATGACCAATACAGCTGATACACTGAGAGTTCACTAAATATTTTCTGAGACTTCGGTATCATTGTTGCAAGTATTCAGACAATTTTCTGGATCATATGCCCGTGACAGAGGGTTCCCTTACATTCACAATTCTGGAAGAAAACTCTTCATATTGCCATCCCAGAAATCCAGAAATCCTGCCAGGGAGTGAACACTTACTGTAAAATAATCTGTGCCACATTGCTCCTCTTTTTATACAGCACCATGACCCACTAAGGAATAAGAAAAATCCCTGAGCTGTCTCTGTATGTTTTTAGCATTATGATTTCATACACATTTAACGGAATTAATTTAAAAAAGACAACCCTAGTTCTAAGATTAAAAAATCTTCATAAAATAGTCAAATGGAGCCAATGTGCTAAATATTTTTTTTCTGAGGGACCTTAAATTTCCAAGTCTTATACTTTAAATATGGGCTTAATTTGAGAACAGTCATTTTAAAGTTGGCCTAACTCATATGTCCAAACTCAATTTAAAAATTCACAATTCCTGAGGAGTTAAGATGGCGGAGGAGTAGGGGACCCCTTTTTCACAGGTCCCCTGAGTCGAGCTGGATAGGTACCAGACCAGCCTAAATAACCACGGAATCAGCCTGAGATGCAGGAAGATACATCTGGATCTCTACAAATGAACATCTCCAGCACTGAGTATTGAGGTACCAAGAGGGGTGCCGTAAAACCGCGCAGATATCGGAAGATAAACGGAAGGGGGAGGGAGCCGACGCATTTGGGTGCCGGGAAGCAGCAGCCACCTGCATGGGGGAGCGGGCAGACTCAGAGACCGCAACCGCAAGAGAGCAGACTGAGACTGGTGAGCCGTGAACGCGCGCCACAAGGCATCTCCTGGAACACCGGAATCCCGGTGTGATCACGGGATCCAGACTGAGACCGGGAGCTCCCGGAGCGCGCGCAGTGCGGCTGGCGGCTGGCGGGCCACCTGCACGGGGGAGCGGGCGGACTCGCGGCCGGCACCCGCGAAACAGCAGACTGAGACCCTGAACCGGGTGCGCGCGTCACCAGGCTTCTCACGGAACTCCGGAATCGCGGTGTGCTCACCGGGCATAGACTGAGACCAAGAGACCCGGGAGAGCGCGGGGCGGCGGTGGCTGGCGGCATTAGAAACACAAAGGACAGAAACGTGCCTGCCCTGGAAGTGAGGGCAGGGACGCCGGGTTGGTGCGCACATCCCGGGTCGCTGCAGGGTTGAGCAGCACCAACAGTAACAGAGTTAAAGTGGCCAGAACATCAGTGGAGAACGGGCCGCAATCCCTCTGTTCTGTGACAATGCAGCCTCTGCTGCTCTGACTCTCAGAAGAGGCATAGCCGACCGCCAGGGAAAGCCGCCAGAGAACAAAAGCCTGGAAATACCGGCTCACAGCATGCCCATCCCCATCCCCCCTCGCGGGGGACACGGAGACTCTAACCAAACAGGGTTGCCTGAGTATCGGTGCGGCAGGCCCCTCCCCCAGAACACAGAAGGCAGGCTGAAAAATCAAGAAGCCCACAACCCGGGCGCCTGGGTGGCGCAGTCATTGAGTGCCTGTCTCCGGCTTAGGGCGTGATCCCAGCGTTCCGGAAAGGAGTCCCTCATCGGGCTCCTCCGCTGGGAGCCTGCTTCTTCCTCTCCCACTCCCCTGCTTCTGTTCCCGTTCTTGCTGACTGTCTACCTCCCTCTCTCAGATAAATAAATAAATAAAATCTTTAAAGAAGAAGCCCACATCTCTAAGATCCCTATAAAACAAGGGGCACGGCCTGGGACCCAGTCAATAATTTGGGCTCTGGACAACCCCGCAACCTCTCCTCATCAGAATGACAAGAAGAAGAAACCCCCCCCCCCAGCAAAGAAAAGACAGTGAGTCTGTGGCCTCTGCCACAGAAATAATGGATATGGATGTAACCAAATTATCAGAAATGGAATTCAGAGTAACGATGGTCAAATTGATGAGCAGAATTGAAAAAAGTATTAACGAAAAGGTTTCTGAGAATATAGAATCCCTAAAGTCAGAAATGAGAGCGAATTTGACAAATTAAAAATTCTATGAGCCAAATGCAGGCAAAACTAGAGGCTCTGAGGGCCAGGGTCACAGAAGCAGAGGAACGGGTTAGTGAATTGGAGGATGGGTTAATAGAGGAAAAAATGAAAATAGAAGATGCTTTTAAAAAAATCTAAGCCCACGATTGTTGGCTACGGGAGATTACTGACTCAAGGAAACGATCCAATGTTAGAATCATCGGCATCCCCGAGGGGGTGGAGAAAAACAGAGGTCTAGAAGAGATATTTGAACAAATTGTAGCTGAAAACTTCCCTAATCTAGCAAGGGAAACTAACATTCGTGTCCAAGAGGCATAGAGGACCCCTCCGAAGCTCAACCACGACAAACCTACGCCACGTCACGTCATAGTGCATTTCGCAAATATTAGATCCAAGGATACAGTATTGAAAGCGGCCAAGGCAAAGAAATTTCTCACGTACCAAGGCAAAGGCATCAAAATTACGTCAGACCTGTCTACACAGACCTGGAATGAGAGAAAGGGTTGGGGGAGCATTTTTAAAGCTCTTTCAGAGAAAAACATGCAGCCAAGGATCCTTTATCCAGCAAGGCTGTCATTCAGAATTGATGGAGAAATAAAGACATTTCAGAATCGACAGTCACTAACCAATTTCGTAACCACAAAACCAGTCCTACAGGAGATATTACGGGGGGTTCTATAAAAGTAAAAAGGCCCCAAGACTAATACAGAACAGAAAGTCACAGCCAATACAAACAAAGACTTTACTGGCAACATGGCATCATTAAAAGCATATCTCTCAGTACTCAGTCTTAATATTAATGGCTTAAATTCTCCCTTACAACACCACAGGGTTGCAGATTGGATAAAAAGAAATGACCCATCCATTTGCTGTCTACAAGAGACTCATTTCGAACCCAAAGATGCATTCAGACTGAGAGTAAGGGGATGGAGTACCATCTTTCACGCAAATGGACCTCAAAAGAAAGCTGGGGTAGCAATTCTCATATCAGATAAATTGGATTTTAAACTACAGACTATAGTTAGAGACGCAGAAGGGCACTATATTATTCTTAAAGGAAGTATTCAACAAGTGGATATGACAATTATAAATATATATGCCCCCAACAGGGGAACAGCAAGATACACAAGCCAACTCTTAACCAGAATAAAGAGACATATAAATAAAATACATTAATAGTAGGGGACCTCAACACTCCACTCTCAGAAATAGACAGAACACCCTGGCAAAAACTAAGCAAAGAATCAAAGGCTTTGAATGCCATACTCGACGAGTTGGACCTCATAGATATATATAGAACACTACACCCCAGAACCAAAGAATACTCATTCTATTCTAATGCCCATGGAACATTCTCAAGAATAGACCATGTTCTGGGACACAAAACAGGTCTCAGCCGATACCAAAAGATTGAAATTATCCCCTGCATATTCTCAGACCACAACGCTCTGAAATTGGAACTCAACCACAAGGAAAAATTTGGAAGAAACTCAAACACTTGGAGACTAAGAACCATCCTGCTCAGGAATGACTCGATAAACCAGGAAATCAAAAATCAATTTAAACAATTTATGGAGACCAATGAGAATGAAAATACAACAGTCCAAAACCTATGGGATACTGCAAAGGCAGTCCTAATGGGGAAATACATAGCCATCCAAGCCTCACTCAAAAGAATAGAAAAATCTAAAATGCAGTTTTTATATTCTCACCTCAAGAAGCTGGAACAGCAACATAGGGACAGGCCTAATCCACACACGAGGAAGCAGTTGCCCAAACTTAGAGCTGAAATCAATCAAGCAGAAACCAGAAGTACAGTAGAGCAGATCAACAGGACTAGAAGCTGGTTCTTTGAGAGAATCAATAAAATTGACAGACCACTGGCAAGATTTATCCAAAAGAAAAGAGAAAGGACCCAGATTATTAAAATTATGAATGAAAAAGGAGAGGTCACGACGAACACCATTGAAATTGGAAGGATTATTAGAAATTTTTATCAACAGCTATATGCCAATAAACTAAGCAATCTGGAAGAGATGGAATCCTTCCTGGAAACCTATAAACTACCAAGATTGAAACAGGAAGAAATTGATTTCTTAAACAGGCCAATTAATTATGAAGAAATTGAGTCAGTGATAAACAACCTTCCAAATAACAGAACTCCAGGCCCGGACGGTTTTCCTGGGGAATTCTACCAAACATTCAAAGAAGAAATAATACCTATTCTCCTAAAGCTATTTCAAAAAATAGAAACAGAAGGAAAGCTACCAAACTCATTCTATGCGGCCAATATTACCTTGATCCCCAAACCAGGCAAAGACCCCCTCAAAAAGGAGAATTACAGACCGATTTCCCTAATGAATATGGACGCCAAAATCCTCAACAAGATACTTGCTAATATAATCCAACAGTTCATTAAAAGGATTATCCATCACGATCAAGTGGGATTCATACCTGGGATGCAAGCGTGGTTCAATATTTGCAAATCAATCAGCGTGATACATCATATCAACAAGAAAAGACTCAGGAACCATATGATCCTCTCAATCGATGCCGAAAAAGCATTTGACAAAATACAGCATCCTTTCCTGATTAAAACCCTTCAGAGTGTAGGAATAGAAGGTACATTTCTCAATCTCATAAAAGCCATCTATGAAAAGCCTACTGCAAATATTATTCTCAATGGGGAAAAGCTGGAAGCCTTTCCCTTAAGATCAGGAACACGACAAGGATGCCCACTCTCGCCACTATTATTCAACATAGTACTAGAAGTCCTTGCAACAGCAATCAGACGACAAAAAGGGATCAAAGGTATTCAAATCGGCAAAGAAGAAGTCAAAATGTCTCTCTTCGCAGATGACATGATACTCTATATGGAAAACCCAAAAGAAGCCACTCCCAAACTATTAGAAGTTATAGAGCAATTCAGTAACGTGGCAGGATACAAAATCAATGCTCAGAAATCAGTTGCATTTCTGTACACGAATAGCGAGACCGAAGAAAGAGAAATTAGGGAATCCATCCCATTTACAATAGCACCAAAAACCATACGTTACCTTGGAATTAACTTAACCAGAGACGTAAAGGACCTATATTCTAGAAACTATAAATCCCTCTTGAAAGACATTGAGGAAGACATAAAAAGATGGAAAGATATTCCATGCTCATGGATCGGAAGAATTAACATAGTTAAAATGTCCATGCTACCCAGAACAATCTACACTTTCAATGCTAGCCCGATCAAAATACCGAGGACATTTTTCAAAGAACTGGAACAAATAGTCCTTAAATTTGTATGGAACCGGAAAAGGCCCTGAACCTCCAAGGAACTGTTGAAAAGGAAAAACAAAGCTGGGGGCATCACAATGCCGGATTTCGAGCTGTACTACAAAGCTGTGATCACAAAGACAGCATGGTACTGGCACAAAAACAGACACATAGACCAATGGAACAGAATAGAGAGCCCAGAAATGGACCCTCAGCTCTTTGGGCAACTGATATTTGATAAAGCAGGAAAAAACATCCGGTGGGAAAAAGACAGTCTCTTCAATAAATGGTGCTGGGAAAATTGGACAGCTACATGCAAAAGAATGAAACTTGACCACTCTCTCACACCATACACAAAAATAAACTCCAAATGGATGAAAGACCTCGATGTGAGACAGGAATCCATCAAAATTCTAGAGGAGAACATAGGCAGCAACCTCTACGACATCGGCCAAAGCAACCTTTTTCATGACACATCCCCAAAGGCAAGAGAAACAAAAGATAAAATGAATTTATGGGACTTCATCAAGATTAAAAGTTTCTGCACAGCCAAGGAAACAGTCAGAAAAACTAAGAGGCAGCCCACGGAATGGGAGAAGATATTTGCAAATGACACTACAGATAAAGGACTGGTATCCAAGATCTACAAAGAACTTCTCAAACTCAATACACGAGAAACAAATAAACAAATCAAAAAATGGGCAGAAGATATGAACAGACACTTTTCCAATGAAGACATACAAATGGCTAACAGACACATGGAAAAATATTCAAAATCATTAGCCATCAAGGAAATTCAAATCAAAAGCACACTGAGATACCACCTTACGCCAGTTAGAATGGCAAAAATAGACAAGGCAAGAAACAACAAATGTTGGAGAGGATGTGGAGAAAGGGGATCCCTCCTACATTGTTGGTGGGAATGCAAGTTGGTACAGCCACCCTGGTAAACAGTGTGGAGGTCCCTTAGAAAGTTAAAAATTGAGCTACCCTATGATCCAGCCATTGCACTACTGGGTGTTTACCCCAAAGATACAGACGTAGTGAAGAGAAGGGCCATATGCACCCCAATGTTCATAGCAGCAATGTCCACAATAGCTAAATCGTGGAAGGAGCCGAGATGCCCTTCAACAGATGACTGGATTAAGAAGTTGTGGTCCATATATACAATGGAATATTACTCAGCTATCAGAAAGAACGAGTTCTCAACATTTGCTACAACATGGACGGCACTGGAGGAGATAATGCTAAGCAAAATAAGTCAAGCAGAGAAAGACAAGTATCATATGATTTCTCTCATCTATGGAACATAAGCACTGGGATGATCAGTAGGGGAAGAAAGGGATAAAGAAAGGGGGGGTAATCAGAAGGGGGAATGAAACATGAGAGACTATGGACTATGAGAAACAAACTGAGGGCCACAGAGGGGAGGGGGGTGGGGGAATGGGATAGGCCCGTGATGGGTAGTAAGGAGGGCACGCATTGCATGGTGCACTGGGTGTTATACACAACTAATGAATCATCGAGCCTTACATCGGAAACCGGGGATGTACTGTATGGTGACTAACATAATATAATAAAAAATCATTATAAAAAAGAAAAATAATAATAATAAAAAAAATTTAAAAAGGTAGTAAGGAGGGCACGTATTGCATGGTGCACTGGGTGTTATATGCAACTAATGAATCATCGAACTTTACATCAGAAACCAGGGATGTACTGTACGGTGACTAACATAATATAATAAAAAACATTAAAAAAAATAAAAAAATAAAAATTCACAATTCCTTATCAGTCACCTTTAGGACAATTTCTCATACTCTCTTCTCTCTAAATATATCCATATTTTAACTTAATGTAAAGAAATTTCAACTTACAATTGCTATAACATCTTTAATTTCCAATGTTTTCCTTTTGGATATAATCTATATAAAGGAATGAATTTTTTATCTCTGGCTTAAATCGCAAAAACCCACAAAGCTTTTGACGGAACTTTTTGGCATTCAAGACCATTTCTAGTGCTGTGCAACGCAGTCAGTGCTTTCTGGGGAGCAACTACTTAAAATTCATATGGACATATTAGATGTAATATGTATATTTGGAATGACCATTGAAATATTTCTCTATTTAATTAGAGTAGTCTATGCTAACTCACAGGGTGGACACTGTCAGCTATTTTCAATCTACCAATTATTTCTTTGGGGGACATGGTAAAATCTCTGCTTCAGTAAATGTTTTCACTTTCTTCATGCACTAGTTTTCCCTTCTTCTTCTTCTAGCTCTGTCTCAGTGGGAAGAGAGAGCAAGAAATGCTAGCTATCATAATGCAAGCACAGCAGAAGGGGACACAAAATTTTCCCTTGCAACAAAGCAAGCTTTGATACTCAATTCCAATATTTGCTGAATGGTTATAAATGCACCCATTATCTTTTTTTCTGGTGTCCTATAGAGTATGTGCCCTCAGTCAGGAAATGAAGGCATTACTGACTTTCTGTTCATGGTGCTAGGAATACAGGATTGCACTCTGTGGACAACCACTTATGTCTGCCCCCCTCAGCTCCTAGGAATCTGCAGATTTACCCCTTTCTTGATGCACTCAGTACTTCTACAGAGTCCTGGACAGGATCTTAGATGAAACTCAGACCAGCACACTATCTCTCTTCCCCTCTCCTCTGCCACATCTTGAGTCAAGATGAAGTGGTGATCACTGGTGAGGACTTCAAAAGCAAATCAAAGAACAAGGGCTATGATCAGAAAGAACGATTACCCAACATTTGCAGCAACATGGACGGAACTGGAGGAGATAATGCTAAGTGCAATAAGTCAAGCAGAGAAAGACAATTATCATATGGTTTCACTCATTTGTAGAACATAAGGAATAGCAGGGAGATCGGTAGGAGAAGGAAGGGAAGAATGAAGGGGGGTTAAACAGAGGGGGAATGAACCACGAGAGACTATGAACTCTGGGAAACAAACTGAGGGCTTTAGAGGGGAGGGGGGTGGGGCATTGGGCTAGGCCGGTGATGGGTATTAAGGAGGGCACATATTGCATGGAGCACCGGGTGTTATACACAAACAATGAATCATGGAACAGTACATCAAAAACTAAGGATGTACTGTATGGTGATTAACATAATAAATTTAAAAAATATATTAAAAATTAAAAAAATTAAAAATAACCCCCCCCAAAAAAAACAAAAGCAAAAATAAACAAACAAAAAGAACAATGGCTATGGGCTCTAGGGACAGATGTCAGCAAGTTACAGCCAAGGATTAAATGTGACCAGTGGACATCCTCCAGAGTAGGTACTGACTATGCACAAATATTCATGACCTCCCAAAAATTCATATGTTGAAGTCTTAATCCACAATACGATGATTTTTGGAGATGGGGACTTTGGGCGATAACTAGGTTTGGATGAGGGTCTAGGAGTGGTACCTCCATGATAGGATTGGTATAAGAGATTTTCATCTCTTAAGAGATGAAAAGACCTCAGTTCCTTTCCCTCTCACTCTACCATGTGAAGATTCAGCAAGAAGGCACTGTCTGTAAACCAGGAAGGATGTCCTCCCCAGACATCAAATCTGCTCACACCTTGATCTCAGATTTCCCAGCTTCTAGTTTGCTGTATAAGCCACCCAGTCTCCAGTACCTTGTTAAAGCAGCTCAAAGAGAACATCCAGGACTCTGGACTAATCCAAGGAGCCACCTACCTCCTGACATAGACGTCGAGTGGATCCATCCTATGTATCTTTGGCCCTCAAAAAATTCCTCAAAGCACAGTAGTGAGACAAGAGCATTCCAACATCTCTTCTTAAAAAAAAAAAATCCTTTCTAATATTCTCTCCAACATTTTTAAAAGAATAGAGGCAGGTAGTCTTCTAAAGTTCATGAAAATTATGACAAGGTCTGCTTCAGTGAACTCATATCCTCTTTTGCAATGTGGGCATGACTGACCGTTACTAGCTTGAGGCCTCAGCCAAAACTGAGAAAAGGGATACTCATGTTAACATACACTACAACTAAGGTATCCGCAGAAAACACAGTTGTTACTCTCTAGCATGGCCATGCTCTGCTTATGAGACCACCTTTCAGCAGGTGGCTAGATTTAGAATTGCCAGTTAATAGAGTTTCTTTCAGTCTGAATTGTCTCCCTTCACTTTAAATATTGAACATTTTAAAAATACAACTCCCTATTAGATTTTAAATGATTACTGTGGAATAACTGACGTTTTTGTTGTTTTTGCTTTCTTAGGTAAAATATTTAATAGTTTGCTTTTTTTCCTCACTTCCCTTTTCTGCCCTAGGAGGGTATCTGTGTCCATGAGGCAAACTCTATGTCCGTGGCAGGAAGCTAGTGCGTCCTGGTATACACCCAGCATCTTTGCCGGGGGGGGGGGTGGGGAGGGAGGGTGTTTACTCTTGAGTTACTACATTGGTATCATTTAATCCTTTGCTGTGATGTACAGGCATCTGCCCCAGGAGCTCACGGCCATACGTTCTTTTTTTTCCACATACATTTTAAGTTATTGCCAGTAGCATCTCTTCATCTTGACCCCAGGCCTTTGCTGGTTCAACCATGTGCTCATCAGGTCTGTATCCTTCAGGAGGACATCTGCGATTTTTTGAAACATTTAATATTTACCATCTTAACCATTTTTAAATGTGCGATTCAGTAGTGTTAAGTTTATTCACAGTGTTGTGAGGCAGATCGCCAGAACTTTTTCATCTTGTAAAACCAAACCAAACCAAATGAAAAACAAAACCAAAAACAAACCAAACAAAAATGCTCTATACTCCTTAGATAGCAACAGTTTCCCCTTTCCTCCCTGACCCCTAGCCTCTGGTAACTACCATTCTACCTTCTGTTTCTAGAACTGGACTACTTCAGATACCCTGGATCAGCGGATCGTCCAGTAACTGTGTCGTTGTGAACAGCCTGTTTCACTCAGCATAATGCCTTCAAGGTGCATCCATGTTGTGCATGTAATAGGCTTTCTTTTTTGGGGCTGAACAATATTCTGGTGTTATGTATACACTGCATTTTTAAAATCCATTTATCTTCTGATAGACATTTAGGTTGATTCCACCTCTTGTTTATTGTGACTAGTGCTGCAATGAATGTGGGCATGCAAATCTCTCTTCAAGATCCTGTTTTCACTTTTTGTTTTATTTCTTGGATGAATACCCAGAAGTGGCATTGCTGGATCATACTGTGTTTCTATTTTTTAATTTTCTTGAGGAACCTACGTTGTTTTCATATGCATTATTTTACATTCCCATTAACAGTACACAGAGATTCTAATTCGTCTGCAGCCGTGCTGACACTTGTAATTCCCGGGGGTTTTGTTTTTTCCTTTTTTTTTTTTTTAATAGTAGCCATTTTATTGGGTGTGAGGTGATATCTCAGTGTGGTTTTGATTTGAATTTCTCTGATGATTAATGATGTTGAGCATTTTTTATATGCTCATTGGTCAAGTGTAAGAATTTTTTCATTGTACGACAGATACCATTGCATTGGCAAAATTCCACACTGTGTGTAATTTCCTCTAAAACCAAACCAAAACAAACTGAAATCTAACTCCAAGTTGTCAGAATTACTGGTTTACATCCCAGTTCTTTATAAATCTCTGGAATTAATTGTGTCCAAGTTTTCTTTTCCTTCAAGTTGACCACTCTCCTCACATTGGTAGCCTCTTTCTTCACTTTGTTAGAGGCTAATGTTTCAACTGAGATATGAAATTATGTCACAGGCTTTCCTTTGGAGTTGAATTCCTTAATTCACAAATAGAAATACGAGCGGGCACCCAAGAGGTGAGAGGAAAGAATTCTATTTCTAGAGCACTAGAATGTGGAATCTGTTAATATATGAATTGGGACAACAAACATCCTGTCAATCTCAGTTGTTGTAATATTTAAAAAAGGACTAATCAAAGTTCTACAATAACAAATAAGAATAACAAATAGCAAATATATCACAAGTTTCTTTAAATCGCTGGTAAAATATGTGGAGTGCCTTCAAAATCTTGTAAAAATCCCACGGTGTTTCATAATTTACAAAGAACCTTCACATGCAGATTGCTCGTATGATTTTTACAATAATGTTTTCAGGTAGGCAGAATGAGAAATTATATTTACAAAGTACCTATGCATATATCAATAGTGGTAACTGATATCCCCATTTTACATTTAAAATTATGACTTTTCCTAGATCTCAGAGTTTGTAAGTGAGCCCATATCATCATATAAGTGTTTTGCTTTCTTGTCTGGTGTGCCTCACTATTTCCTCGGTCTTTCTATACATTTTTTTAGTTCTTATCATTTGTTATTCAAGTAGAAAGGTACTGCTGGGGTCACAGGGAATATAAAACTTAGTTTCATCTCACTGAAATATATATATTTTTAAATCTGCTTTAAAATAATCAGCATTATCTGAATTATTTTTGTCTTTTTTCATTTTCCAGTTACCAACTTTTTATTAAGCAATAGGTCTGTGGTAGGCAGAATAATGGCCCCAAGGATGCCCACATCTTAATCCCTGGGATGTATGAATACGATACTCTATATGGCAGAAGGAACTTTCAGAGATAATTAAAGTTATGGACCTTGAGATAGGAAGATTATCTTGGATTATTTGGGTGAGCCCAATGTAACCACATGGGCTCTTAAATGTATAAGGAGGCAGAAGACAGAGTCAGAGGGAAATGTGGCCATTTGAGAATGGCCAGAAAGATACAACATTGGTGGCTTTTAAGATGGAAAAAGAGGGCCAGGAGCCAAGGAATGTTGGTGGCCTCTAGAAACTGGAAAATGCAAGGAAATACTCAACCCTATAGTCTCCAGAACGGAATACAGCCAAACTAACATGATGATTTTAACCCAGTGAGATCCTTGCTGACTTCTAACTTATAGAACTCTAAGATAATAAATTTTTGTTGATTTGAGCCACCAAGTTTGTGGTGATTTGTTATGGTAGCAATAGAAAACTGATAGAAGGACCACTCATGTAAATTTAATTATATACAGGAATACATAATACATACGGGAATAATTATCTATTTCTCTTTTGCAGTCAAATCTTACTTCTAACTTCTCAGCACATCTTTTTGGTTTTTTTAGGGCTGCTGTACCAATTCCCATAAACTCATTTTTCCCACCTGTTACCTCTCTCAGGAATCTGGAAAGAATTGTATGTGCTTTGAGACACATACCCTAAATGCACAACCCATAAAGTACTAAATACTTTTTAAAGCTGTCTAGATGAAATATTTTACAAGTAATATGAGCTATATGAAATGCTCTCTGGAAAACACTCTAGCGAGTGGGCACCACCAGGTTAGAAGACGCTCTGGTAATCAAAACTGCTAAATGTTTACCCACGAATAAAGGAAAATATCCTCTTGGGGATTCTAGACTTGTTACCACGGATGTTGTTTGCTAACACTGATTGTTTTCCTACCTGCTTATAGAAACTCCGTGCTGTCACCCATCTGTTCTCTCATCAAAGCAGCTTTGTGGTGGCAGTTATTTTAGACATTTTTTTTTTATGATTTCAGATGTCTCTGCATTGAACTATACATTCTACTTGAGAACATGATGATCAGAGCTTTAATGCAGGTAGAAACACACAGCTCCTACTTTTCTCCATTTAGTAATAGGAGAGAAAGTTATAATATCTGAATTATTTAAAAATTGTTAGAAACCTTGATTTCCCCTTTGGGATACTCATCACATCAACGGTTTCTTATTTAAAAATGTTATTCTTCATTATTAATTCCTCAATTTTATAGGTGACCTTTTAATTGCTACTTCCAACTGGCTGACACGATGTCTAGTACACAGTAGTCAGTGAATGTTGCTTGTAAATGTTTTAATGACATGCCTCTTATCACTGTCACTTATTTTTGTTTTAAAACTTAGAAAACATTCTTTTACCCTATACTGCTAAATAGTTAATCCTCGTCCTTGAAGACTATCTCCATTCTTCCACACATCACTGCCAATTGTTCCTCTGGCCTGAGAGAGATTACCATTCTTCCCTTCGTTCTTGGCTCAATCCCAACTCCTCCAAGCTGGATATTACATCCTGCTTCCTTCAGAAACTTGACTCGTTCATTATATTCTTTCTTCCAAATCTTCTATCTTTCCTTCATTGCTAGATTATCCTACTCAATAAAGAAAGAAGATAATTTTTTAATTATAAAAATTTTGTCTTTCAACTTTTTACCTTACCAATTACAAACAAGCTGAAGAATAACCTGTAATGCCTCGCTTCCTCATTTTTCATTTAATCCAACTTCCAGTCACTTACAGGAAGTCCCCTTTCCAAGGTCACTCATATAATGTCCATCTATTCCAAAGAACATGTGGCAGTTTACATGCTACTCATTACATTTGATACTGTTTGTCACTCTTCTGAATACTCTCATCTTGTTTGACCTCCCAGATCCTTCTTTATGTTCCCTTTCCTTTGCCCATACTTGCAAAGTTTGATGTCCGGAATTTCTCCTCTGCTTATTCTATGCAATTCATCTAAATGGTTTCATCTGTTGCCATGGTTTCAACTACTGCTAACATGTTCATTACTCCCAACTGTCTTTCCATAGCCTCAGAGATTGAGCTGCTTTTTAGGGAATTGCCATCCGGTATCCCAGAGGCACTTCCATCTCAATAGATACAAACGGGATACCTTGTCCTTAGGTTATGATGCTGGCTCCTTCTTGTATATTTTCTAAATCAATAAATGATACCATCTCCTGTTCTGTTGTTGTAGGCAGAGTTGTGGTTGATTAATCTTTTCTTACTCCTCCATGTAAAAAGCACCAGCTCTCATTCACCATCCCCCCTACCTACATCATAAATATCTTTCTAATAAATCATTCTGTCTTTTCTACCTGTCGTTAACCATATGGTGTCCTACCTACTCTGGGGCACTGAGTAGGACAGGACTAGCTGGAGAGCACATACATGTCATTCAGAAGATAATGCGTATGGGGCAAAGCCAAAGCCAGGAACCATGTGCAGCTAGGTCTGGGGAGAGATGCAGCAGCTGCGCATGAGCTAACAGAGAGAGATGGAGCAGGCGGGGTGTGAGGGCAGGGCAAAGCACACTTACTTACAGGTCCAGAAAGCCCACATGCGCTGCTTTCGTGAAGTGCACAGCATGGCTATCATATATATCGAGGGAGTGTGGACACTTAGATATTTTTCACCCTCCACCTAGCTCCTGGATATCTGATGATGTTTACAACTTTTCTTCCTGCCTTCCTAATTGGTCTTAGCCTTTTGATACTCTCACTGTTCTCTGAATGACATTTCAAATACATTTCACTCAGTGCTGGTTTTACAATCAGACTTTTTTTTTTATAATGATTTTTTATTATATTATGTTAGTCACCATACAGTACATCCCCGGTTTTCGATGTAAGGCTCGATGATTCATTAGTTGTGTATACCCAGTGCACCATGCAATATGTGCCCTCCTTACTACCCATCACCGGCCTATCCCATTCCCCCACCCCCCTCCGCTCTGTAGCCCTCAGTTTGTTTCTCATAGTCCATAGTCCCTCATGTTTCATTCCCCCTTCTGATTACCCCCCTTTCTTTATCCCTTTCTTCCCCTACTGATCATTCTAGTTCTTATGTTCCATAGATGAGAGAAATCATATGATACTTGTCTTTCTCTGCTTGACTTATTTTGCTTAGCATTATCTCCTCCAGTGCCGTCCATGTTGTAGCAAATGTTGAGAACTCGTTCTTTCTGATTGCTGAGTAATATTCCATTGTATATATGGACCACAACTTCTTAATCCAGTCATCTGTTGAAGGGCATCTCGGCTCCTTCCATGATTTAGCTATTGTGGACACTGCTGCTATGAACATTGGGGTGCATATGGCCCTTCTCTTCACTACATCTGTATCTTTGGGGTAAACACCCAGTAGTGCAATGGCTGGATCATAGGGTAGCTCAATTTTCAACTTTTTAAGGGACCTCCACACTGTTTTCCAGAGTGGCTGTACCAACTTGCATTCCCACCAACAATGTAGGAGGGATCCCCTTTCTCCACATCCTCTCCAACATTTGTTGTTTCTTGCCTTGTCTATTTTTGCCATTCTAACTGGCGTAAGGTGGTATCTCAGTGTGCTTTTGATTTGAATTTCCTTGATGGCTAATGATTTTGAATATTTTTCCATGTGTCTGTTAGCCATTTGTATGTCTTCATTGGAAAAGTGTCTGTTCATATCTTCTGCCCATTTTTTGATTTGTTTATTTGTTTCTCGTGTATTGAGTTTGAGAAGTTCTTTGTAGGTCTTGGATACCAGTCCTTTATCTGTAGTGTCATTTGCAAATATCTTCTCCCATTCCGTGGGCTGCCTCTTAGTTTTTCTGACTGTTTCCTTGGCTGTGCAGAAACTTTTAATCTTGATGAAGTCCCATAAATTCATTTTATCTTTTGTTTCTCTTGCCTTTGGGGATGTGTCATGAAAAAGTTTGCTTTGGCCGATGTCGTAGAGGTTGCTGCCTATGTTCTCCTCTAGGATTTTGATGGATTCCTGTCTCACATCGAGGTCTTTCATCCATTTGGAGTTTATTTTTGTGTATTGTGTGAGATAGTGGTCAAGTTTCATTCTTTTGCATGTAACTGTCCAATTTTCCCAGCACCATTTATTGAAGAGACTGTCTTTTTCCCACCGGATGTTTTTTCCTGCTTTATCAAATATTAGTTGCCCAAAGAGCTGAGGGTCCATTTCTGGGCTCTCTATTCTGTTCCATTGGTCTATGTGTCTGTTTTTGTGCAGGTACCATGCTGTCTTTGTGATCACAGCTTTGTAGTACAGCTCGAAATCCGGCATTGTGATGCCCCCAGCTTTGTTTTTCCTTTTCAACAGTTCCTTGGAGATTTGGGGTCTTTTCTGGTTCCATACAAATTTAAGGACTCTTTGTTCCAGTTCTTTGAAAAATGTCATCGGTATTTTGATCGGGATAGCATTGAAAGTGTAGATTGCTCTGGGTAGCATGGACATTTTAACTTTTTAAATGCCTTCAAAGGCTCTCTAATTAGGTAGAGTTTAAGTCTTAAATCTTTGCAAGTCTTGCAAGGGGGTCTAAGATTGGCCCTTGACTTCATTTCCAACATGCTTTTCTCAAATCATTTTTGGAACTACCCTGAGCAACATTAAACACCTTTCAGTGCCTCTGCTGTACTGTATTTTCTCTACGTTTTTGTAATTTCCACCCTTTCTCTCTGCAATGCTGTTATCATCCTACGAACCTTGCTGGGATCAACTCTTCTAAAAGAAAGCCATACCCCATTCTCCCCGGGTCCCACCCCAACTGGGTTAGGTTCATTCTTCTGAGTTCTCATTCCTCATTCTATAATCTAATCTATTCTCTAGCCATATTGTACATTACTTGAGGACAAAGATTATATTCTGCTACCTATTTATCATCTATTATTATTTGTATTTCTATTGCCTTGCACAGTGTGTAATGCACAAAAGGCACTCAATATATTTTGGTAAATGGTAATTAAATATCCTTAAAATTTTTCTATTTAGTTAGGTCTTCAGGGAATAGCAAGTTAAGTTTTTGGAAGGCAGGGATGGGTCTTCATTGCATTTTTCCTTCTTATAGAACTTAACAGGACTTCATGCGTAAAAATTACCAAATAAATAAAAATATTAAATGTAATGCTAGAATATGACAGCTATTAGAGTATAGGCTTCAGTGGCAGAAATCTGAGTTCAAATCCTTTTCTTCAATCTTTGGAAGATGAATCAGAGCCACAAATCCTCCATAGAATAATCTCTATCTCTTTCTTCCATATAGGCTTCATTTTTCTTCTTTACTTCTACTTAGCTAAATGCTTTTTTCTGTTTCACTGCTTTTTGTTTTTGCTTTTGTTTTCATCACTTGTCTCCCCTTTCTCTCTCTTCCTCTGAGTACATGTGCAGATTCACATGTGCACCATGTGTGTTTGGGAGTACGTTAAGTGTGGGTGGTTTGCCAACCACAAGACCCTGTGAGTGTAACAGAAAAGCTATAAGCCAAAACTAAGAGTGAATACAAATGCAGACCAACAATGCAAACATAAATAAAACCATGCAAAGCATAAGAGCTGCACAGAGACACTAAGATTGTTATAATTTAACTTTTTCTTCTTTTAACCTTTGCACATTCTTATTGTCCTATTTTATTCTTTGCAGTTTCCTCTGATCCCCCCCTCTGCTTTTTCACCAAGGAGGAGGAAAAAAGGAAAATGTGAAGAGCAACTTTCTTTAAAGAGGAAATACACTAAAGCCTTTTAACCTTAGAGGGAAATTCATTATTTAAATTGGGAACTACATGGACTCCCAATACCCTGTCTGCTCTTCAGCCAGTCACCTTATCGGTGAGACCACTATGATTACCCCTGCTCATTTACAGAGAGCGGCTACCATGGTCCTCATTCTGGGAAAGTCCTGTGAGGAAGCCAACCTCTACAGTAGCCAAGGAAACCTCTACCAGTTGCATATACTGTAGATTTTAATCACCTGGTAGTAAATGTGACCAACTGGCCAGGAAACACCAAGTGCTTGAGAAAAACCAGTGGTATTAAAGAAAGAATCAATATTTTAAAAAATGGCACAGCACATAATCACCTAGGCTATTATTTCCTACCCTGAGTTGAAACTGAATAGTTTGATCTAAAAGCAGATTTCACATTCTAGGGAAAAATAACCACAACAGTTCAGTCAATCCCTTTTCTCTTAGGACTCCTCTGATGATTCTGATTATCAACTTAATTCCAACCAAGCCCCCAGACAAGGTGCCAGCTTCCTGGGGCACTTAATTGCATTCATAAGAGTTTATGAGCAAGGGGAATTTTCAGCCTAATGCCAAGTAATTGACAACTAAATTTTTTTCCTGGTTTCAACCCAAATATTTATTCTTAACATGGCAAAAGTTTAGGATCTGTAGTATTTCCATAGCTTCCAATTATCTCCATTGCTGCAGGACACGGACCATATATAAGTCTCATGTGGTAATCACTAACATTTATCTTTGTTATTGTCACCTGGTATCTTCCTCAATGTCAAAAGAGTCTTAGAAAATGAAGCTCTGCAGTTTTACTGGCCCAACAACAGAGGTCTTACTGAAGAAACCCTATCTCTGTATGACAGAGAATGGGCAGCAGAAACATCTCTGACAGCTGTTGCATGATGGGGTACGATAAAGGTCATTTCCTGCAAATGTTAGGGGTTTTTAAGAATCCCACAGGCACTGGAGAAATAATTGGACTCAAGCAATCAATCATACTTGAAGCATGTGAAGTATATTTAAGGACCAAAGGTCAGGATTTAATGCCCAAACTCATCCAATTGTCTGGAAATAAAAAAAAAAAAGATTTAACTTCACAGAAGGTTATATGGAGGAATTTAATTGAAGTTAAATATAAATTAATTAAATATAGATTTTTTTCTTTCTTTGAAAATCTTTGTTGATAAGGACTAATATGATAAATTAGAACCAAAGTGATCTCCCTGAAACTTTATTATTCAAGTAATTAATAAAAGCATACTGAAGTTTTTAACTGATTTTTCTTAAGAAGTGTTACTTTTGTCATAAACTAAAAGTAATTTAATATATTGGTTTTAATTGACATTAATAATTTTAAGAATGAAATTTAAGAATATAACTATGGTTTAACATCCTAAGATGTTTAGCTGGAAATTTAATTTTAAATCACCTGGTTCTCTTCTAGATTCATATGTTATTAAATGCGGTTTTGCTTAAGCTATGATAGTGTTAGGAAAATAATGAAATTTAAAAACTGTAATCCTGTTCAAGACCTTAAATCTTTTTATTGAGTGTGACAGACTTCTAATTGTCCCTAAATACCCAATTCCCTCCTCTTTCTTTTAAATGCAACTTTTTATTTTGAAATATGTTGGCTTCCTGAAGTTTCAAAATAGTAATGATCATTCTGATATATATTTTTTTAAAGATTTTATTTATTTATGTGACAGAGAGACAGCCAGCGAGAGAGGGAACACAGCAGGGGGAGTGGGAGAGGAAGAAGCAGGCTCACAGCGGAAGAGCCTGATGTGGGACTCGATCCCAGATCGCCAGGATCACGCCCTGAGCCGAAGGCAGACGCTTTAACGACTGTGCCACCCAGGCGCCCCTATTCTGGTATATTTTAAAGCAGCTTCACCCAATGATCATATCTTCCATAACCACAGTACATGGTCAAAAGCAGGAATCTCACATTGGTACAATACTCTTTTTTTTAATTTTTCTTTTCAGAGAGAGTGCACATGCACGAGTTGGGGGAGGGGCAGAGAGAGAGAGGGAGAGAGAGAGAATCTCAAGCAGGCTCCACCCCCAGAGTGGAGCCCAATGCGGGGCTTGATCTTATGACGCTGAGATCACGACCTCAGCCTAAATCAAGAGCGAGACACTTAACCAACTGAGCCACCCGGGTGCCCCAACATTGGCACAATACCCTTAACTTGCAAATATACTTTATATAGATTTTAAATGCACTCTTCTTTTGCTCTCTTTTATGTGTATAGTTCTTTGAAATTTTATACCAAGTGTAAATTTGTTGAAGCATCACCACATGGTACATATTACCATTAGGGTACAGAAGGGCTCCATCGGCACAAAGACACTCCCTTATGTTACCCATTAACAGTTCTGTCCTCCTCCCCAACCCTAACCTCCGGCAGCAACTGACTACTTATCACTATGATTTTGCCATTTCAAGAATGTTATAGAAACAGAATCATATCATATCCAATTTTTTCAGATTGGCTTTTGCACTCAGCATAAATCCTTGACATCCTTCTAAATCATTTTTTGTATCATTAGTTTGTTTCTTTGTATTTGTTGTATCACACTTTATTCACCAGTTGAATTTTGGGTGCTTTCCAGCTTTTGGCTACTATAAAGTGACTGTGAACATACTTTAGTTCGCTAGGATAGAAACCCAGGAGGGGAGTTAAGATGGCGGAGGAGTAGGAGACACCGTTTTCAGCCGGTCCCCCGAGTCAAGCTGGATAGGTACCAGACCAGCCTAAACAACCACGGAACCAGCCTGAGACGCAGGAAGATGCATCTGGATCTCTACAAATGAACATCTCCAGCGCTGAGTATTGAGGTACGAAGCGGGGAGCCATGAAACTGTGCACAGATATCGGAAGATAAACGGAAGGGGAGGGAGCCGCCGCGTTCGGGTGCCGGGAAGCGGTAGCCACTTACACGGGAGAGCGGGCGGGGCTCACGGTCGGCACCCGCAAAACAGCAGACTGAGACCGTGAGCCGGGTGCGCGCGCCACCAGGCATCTCCCGGAACACCGGAATCGCGGTGCACTCACTGGATCCAGACTGAGACCGGGAGATCTGGGAGCGCGCGCGCGGGGCGGCTGGCGGCATTAGAAACACAAAGGACAGAGACGCGCTGGCCCTGGAAGTGAGGGCTGGGACGCCGGGCGTGGGGCGCACATCCCGGGAAGCTGCAGGGTTGAGCAGCACCAACAGAAACAGAGTTAAAGTGGCCAGAACATTAGTGGAGAATGGGCCACAATCCTTCTGTTCTGAGACAGAGGCTGAAATTTGGCCGCTGCTGCTCTGACTCTCAGAAGAGGCACAGCAAACCGCCAGGGAAAGCCGCCAGAGAACAAAAGCCTGGAAATACCGGCTCAGGGAGTGCCCATCTCCATCCCCCCTCGCAGGGGACACGGAAACTCTACCCAAACAGGGTTGCCTGAGTATCGGCGCGGCAGGCCCCTCCCCCAGAAGGCAGGCTGAAAAATCAAGAAGCCCACAACCCGGGCGCCTGGGTGGCCCAGTCATTGAGCGCCTGTCTTCAGCTTAGGGCGTGATCTCGGCGTTCCGGAAAGGAGTCCCTCATCGGGCTCCTCCGCTGGGAGCCTGCTTCTTCCTCTCCCACTCCCCTGCTTCTGTTTCCTCTCTCGCTGGTTGGCTGCCACATAAATAAATAAATAAAATCTTTAAAGAAGAAGCCCACATCCCTAAGATCCCTATAAAACAAGGGGCACAGATTGGGACCCAGTCAATAATTTGGGCTCTGGAAACCCCGCAACCTCTCTTCATCAGAATGACAAGAAGGAAAAGCCCCCCCCCCCCAGCAAAGAAAAGACAGTGAGACTGTGGCCTCTGCCACAGAAATAATGGATATGGATGTAACCAAATTATCAGAAATGGAATTCAGAGTAACGATGGTCAAAATGATGAGTAGAATTGAAAAAAGTATAAACGAAAAGGTTACTGAGAATATAGAATCCCTAAGGACAGAAATGAGAGCGAATCTGACAGAAATTAAAAATTCTATGAGCCAAATGCAGGCAAAACTAGAGGCTCTGACGGCCAAGGTCGCAGAAGCAGAGGAAAGTGTTAGTGAATTGGAGGATGGGTTAATAGAGGAAAAAATGAAAATAGAAGATGGTCTTAAAAAAATCCACGCCCACGAATGTAGGTTACGGGAGATTACTGACTCAATGAAACGATCCAATGTTAGAATCATCGGCATCCCCGAGGGGGTGGAGAAAAACAGAGGTCTAGAAGAGATATTTGAACAAATTGTAGCTGAAAACTTCCCTAATCTAGCAAGGGAAACAAACATTCGTGTCCAAGAGGCAGAGAGGACCCCTCCCAAGCTCAACCACGACAAACCTACGCCACGTCACGTCATAGTGCATTTCGCAAATATTAGATGCAAGGATACAGTATTGAAAGCAGCCAGGGCAAAGAAATTTCTCACGTACCAAGGCAAAGGCATCAGAATTACGTCAGACCTGTCTACACAGACCTGGAATGAGAGAAAGGGTTGGGGGAGCATATTTAAAGCTCTTTCAGAGAAAAACATGCAGCCAAGGATCCTTTATCCAGCAAGGCTGTCATTCAGAATTGATGGAGAAATAAAGACATTTCAGAATCGCCAGTCACTAACCAATTTTGTAACTACGAAACCAGCCCTAAAGGAGATATTACGGGGGGTTCTATAAAAGTAAAAAGGCCCCAAGAGTGATACAGAAAATCACAGCCAATACAAACAAAGACTTTACTGGCAACATGGCAACATTAAAATCATATCTCTCAGTAATCAGTCTTAATGTAAATGGTTTGAACCATCCCATTTTACGCCACAGGGTTTCAGATTGGATAAAAAGAAATGACCCATCCATTTGCTGTCTACAAGAGACTCATTTCAAACCCAAAGATGCATTCAGACTGAGAGTAAGGGGATGGAGTACCATCTTTCACGCAAATGGACCTCAAAAGAAAGCTGGGGTAGCAATTCTCATATCAGATAAATTGGATTTTAAACTACAGACTATAGTTAGAGACGCAGAAGGGCACTATATTATTCTTAAGGGAAGTATTCAACAAGTGGATATGACAATTATAAATATATATGCCCCCAACAGGGGAGCAGCAAGATACAGAAGCAACTCTTAACCAGAATAAAGAGACATATAAATAAAAATACATTAATAGTAGGGGACCTCAACACTCCACTCTCAGAAATAGACAGAACACCCTGGCAAAAACTAAGCAAAGAATCAAAGGCTTTGAATGCCATACTCGACAAGTTGGACCTCATAGATATATAGAGAACACTACACCCCAGAACCAAAGAATACTCATTCTATTCTAATGCCCATGGAACATTCTCAAGAATAGACCATGTTCTGGGACACAAAACAGGTCTCAACCGATACCAAAAGACTGAAATTATCCCTTGCATATTCTCAGACCACAACGCTCTGAAATTGGAACTCAACCACAAGGAAAAATTTGGAAGAAACTCAAACACTTGGAGACTAAGAGCCATACTGCTCAGGAATGACTCGATAAACCAGGAAATCAAAAATCAAATTAAACAATTTATGGAGACCAATGAGAATGAAAATACAACAGTCCAAAACCTATGGGATACTGCAAAGGCAGTCCTAAGGGGGAAATACATAGCCATCCAAGCCTCACTCAAAAGAATAGAAAAATCTAAAATGCAGTTTTTATATTCTCACCTCAAGAAGCTGGAACAGCAACAGAAGGACAGGCCTAATCCATGCACGAGGAAGCAGTTGACCAAAATTAGAGCTGAAATCAATCAAGCAGAAACCAGAAGTACAGTAGAGCAGATCAACAGGACTAGAAGCTGGTTCTTTGAGAGAATCAATAAAATTGACAGACCACTGGCAAGACTTATCCAAAAGAAAAGAGAAAGGACCCAGATTATTAAAATTATGAATGAAAAAGGAGAGGTCACGACAAACACCATTGAAATTGGAAGGATTATTAGAAATTTTTATCAACAGCTATATGCCAATAAACTAAGCAATCTGGAAGAGATGGAATCCTTCCTGGAAACCTATAAACTACCAAGATTGAAACCGGAAGAAACTGATTCCTTAAACAGGCCAATTAATGATGAAGAAATTGAGTCAGTGATAAACAACCTTCCAAATAACAGAACTCCAGGCCCGGACGGTTTTCCTGGGGAATTCTACCAAACATTCAAAGAAGAAATAATACCTATTCTCCTAAAGCTATTTCAAAAAATAGAAACAGAAGGAAAGCTACCAAACTCATTCTATGCGGCCAATATTACCTTGATCCCCAAACCAGGCAAAGACCCCCTCAAAAAGGAGAATTACAGACCGATTTCCCTAATGAATATGAACGCCAAAATCCTCAACAAGATACTTGCTAATAGAATCCAACAGTACATTAAAAGGATTATCCATCACGATCAAGTGGGATTCATACCTGGGATGCAAGCGTGGTTCAATATTCACAAATCAATCAGCGTGATACATCATATCAACAAGAAAAGACTCAGGAACCATATGATCCTCTCAATCGATGCCGAAAAAGCATTTGACAAAATACAGCATCCTTTCCTGATTAAAACCCTTCAGAGTGTAGGAATAGAAGGTACATTTCTCAATCTCATAAAAGCCATCTATGAAAAGCCTACTGCAAATATTATTCTCAATGGAGAAAAGCTGGAAGCCTTTCCCTTAAGATCAGGAACACGACAAGGATGCCCACTCTCGCCACTATTATTCAACATAGTACTAGAAGTCCTTGCAACAGCAATCAGATGACAAAAAGGGATCAAAGGTATTCAAATTGGCAAAGAAGAAGTCAAAATGTCTCTCTTTGCAGATGACATGATACTCTATATGGAAAACCCAAAAGAAGCCACTCTCAAATTATTAGAAGTTATAGAGCAATTCAGTAACGTGGCAGGATACAAAATAAATGCTCAGAAATCAGTTGCATTTCTATACACGAATAACGAGACTGAAGAAAGAGAAATTAGGGAATCCATCCCATTTACAATAGCACCAAAAACCATACGTTACCTTGGAATTAACTTAACCAGAGACGTAAAGGACCTATATTCTAGAAACTATAAATCCCTCTTGAAAGACATTGAGGAAGACATAAAAAGATGGAAAGATATTCCATGCTCATGGATCGGAAGAATTAACATAGTTAAAATGTCCATGCTACCCAGAACAATCTACACTTTCAATGCTATCCCGATCAAAATACCAAGGACATTTTTCAAAGAACTGGAACAAACAGTCCTTAAATTTGTATGGAAACAGAAAAGGCCCTGAATCTTCAAGGAACTGTTGAAAAGGAAAAACAAAGCTGGGGGCATCACAATGCCGGATTTCGAGCTGTACTACAAAGCTGTGATCACAAAGACAGCATGGTACCTGCACAAAAACAGACACATAGACCAATGGAACAGAATAGAGAGCCCAGAAATGGACCCTCAGCTCTTTGGGCAACTAATATTTGATAAAGCAGGAAAAAACATCCGGTGGGAAAAAGACAGTCTCTTCAATAAATGGTGCTGGGAAAATTGGACAGCTACATGCAAAAGAATGAAACGTGACCACTATCTCACACCATACACAAAAATAAACTCCAAATGGATGAAAGACCTCAATGTGAGACAGGAATCTATCAAAATTCTAGAGGAGAACATAGGCAACAACCTCTACGACATCGGCCAAAGCAAACTTTTTCATGACACATCCCCAAAGGCAAGAGAAACAAAAGATAAAATGAATTTATGGGACTTCATCAAGATTAAAAGTTTCTGCACAGCCAAGGAAACAGTCAGAAAAACTAAGAGGCAGCCCACGGAATGGGAGAAGATATTTGCAAATGACACTACAGATAAAGGACTGGTATCCAAGATCTACGAAGAACTTCTCAAACTCAATACACGAGAAACAAATAAACAAATCAAAAAATGGGCAGAAGATATGAACAGACACTTTTCCAATGAAGACATACAAATGGCTAACAGACACATGAAAAAATGTTCAAAATCATTAGCCATCAAGGAAATTCAAATCAAAAGTACACTGAGATACCACCTTACGCCAGTTAGAATGGCAAAAATAGACAAGGCAAGAAACAACAATTGTTGGAGAGGATGTGGAGAAAGGGGATCCCTCCTACATTGTTGGTGGGAATGCAAGTTGGTACAGCCACTCTGGAAAACAGTGTGGAGGTCCCTTAAAAAGTTAAAAATTGAGCTACCCTATGATCCAGCCATTGCACTACTGGGTATTTACCCCAAAGATACAGACGTAGTGAAGAGAAGGGCCATATGCACCCCAATGTTCATAGCAGCAATGTCTACAATAGCTAAATTGTGGAAGGAGCCGAGATGCCCTTCAACAGATGACTGGATTAAGAAGTTGTGGTCCATATATACAATGGAATATTACTCAGCTATCAGAAAGAACGAGTTCTCAACATTTGCTACAACATGGACAGCACTGGAGGAGATAATGCTAAGTGAAATAAGTCAAGCAGAGAAAGACAACTATCATATGATTTCTCTCATCTATGGAACATAAGAACTAGGATGATCAGTAGGGGAATAAAGGGATAAAGAAAGGGGGGGGTAATCAGAAGGGGGAATGAGGGGCGCCTGGGTGGCACAGCGGTTAAGCGTCTGCCTTTGGCTCAGGGCGTGATCCCGGCATTGTGGGATCGAGCCCCACATCAGGCTCCTCCGCTATGAGCCTGCTTCTTCCTCTCCCACTTCCCCTGCTTGTGTTCCCTCTCTCGCTGGCTGTCTCTATCTCTGTCGAATAAATAAATAAAATCTTTAAAAAAAAAAAAAAAGAAGGGGGAATGAAACATAAGAGACTATGGACTATGAGAAACAAACTGAGGACTTCAGAGCGGAGGGGGGTGGGGGAATGGGATAGACCGGTGATGGGTAGTAAGGAGGGCACGTATTGCATGGTGCACTGGGTGTTATACACAACTAATGAATCATCGAGCCTTACATCGGAAACCGGGGATGTACTGTATGGTGACTAACATAATATAATAAAAAATCATTAAAAAAACAAAGAAACTAAGGATATACTGTATGGTGACTAACATAATAAAAATTATTATTAAAAAATTATATAAGAAAAAAAAAAAAAAAAGAAACCCAGGAGGGCTGGGCTGTATCGTGGTTGTTAACATTAAGAAACAGCTGAGCTGCTTTCCAGAATGGCTATGACAGTTTACGTTTTCATCAACAATGTTTGAGAAATCCAGTTGCCCTCTAACCTTGTCAACACTTGATACTGTATTTTTTAATTTTTTTGCCGTTTTAATAGGTATGCAATGGTATCTTACTGTAGCTTTAGTTTGCATTTCCCTAATGACTAATGATGGTGAACATCTTTTCTCTCGTGTGTATTTGCCATCTCTATACCCTTTTGGGAGAAATATCTGTTAAAATGATTTGCCTATTTTCTGATTTTTTTTTTAATTGCTGAGATTAGAGAATTCTTTATATATTCTGGATAAAAATTGTTTCTCAGATATGTGATTTGATAATATGTGTCAATGACAAACTTGATACTCTAAATAGACCTTGATCCTCTTAATAGGGATCACACAACAGAGCAAAAGTTTTTAAGTTTGATGGTCTATATTATTTTATTTCTTTTATGGATTGTACCTTTGGTGTCATGTCTAAGAGCTCCTTGTCTAACCTAAGCAAAGGAAAAATTTTTCCTGTGATTTCTTCTAGAAGTTTTATAGCGTTTTTTAAAATGTCTCATTTAGATCTATGATCCATTTTGAGTTAATTTTTATATAAGATGTTAAGTTTAGGTTTGGTTCTAGAGAGTTCTGTTTGGATATTGATGGGAGAAGGACAAATTTCAGAAGGAAGAATACTGATGAGTGAAAAATGATGTCAGTGTGTACTGAACAAAGTTTCAAGATAGTGACAGAGGAATAAGGAAATTGGACAGTAGTCAAAATCAAACACACTAGAATACAGAAAGAAGAGTGAAGAGAATGACAGAGTTCTGAAAGAAAATGAAAAATTTAAGAGTAGGTTCAAAATATCAAAAAGCTTTCTAGTTCTTAGACTTGCCCACAGTTGGACTAGGCTATCTTGGTTGAGAGTTTATAAAGATGTTCTTATATATATTATCGATAATACTTGAATAATAGCATTCTGGCTATAAAACCTCTTACTTGCTCAAAAGAGTCATCCCGATGGTGAAATTTTAAATCTGTTAAGGAAGTTTATTATAACTTGAAAACAGCATAATAATTTAAGGTGTATTTCTATGCTTCTGAAATTCTTTTGTATGGCTTTTTGTTCAAGTGAGTATAACTCAAAAGCTAAAGAAGGACAACATTTTTCTGATATTCCGAAGATACTTAGTAGCATCAGAAAGGCAAAGGATAGCTTACAAAATAACAACAACTCTTAAAATTGGGCTAAAAGGCAATCTTAAACAATGAAATTTAACAGAGAGGCCATGAAGAACTCACATTTAAGAGGAAGATAAAGCACCACGTAAAACTTGGAATTTGTTAAAATAACAACAAATAGAAAAATGAAGTAAATATTTCATTTCAATTTTAAGATTTCCCAAGACCCATTAGCAACATGGCAAGTGTAAATTGAGAACTGGTTTTTATGGGAAAAATGATAATAATTTCTACTTTCACTATCTTTTCCCTAAGTAGATTTACAATGATGTGTGTATTTCCATGAAGAGTTGCTTAATCCAATAAGCTTTCCATTGACATCCCATGTCAGATAGGAACACCACTGTATCACTTACTGATTTCACCAGTATTAGCTTTTTCCTAGAAACTAAAACCAGATGTTACTGAAATTTACACACATGTACATGCACACAGAGTCTATTAAAAATCAATTATTCATCTTTCTGCCTATAATTTTCAGAAGGAAGAAAAGAAAGATGTGCTCAAAGACAAACTATTATTTATCAGAAAAAGCATAAAGATAACTCTCAACCTGAATATTTCCAGTAAGTGTCTTGCTGAAAATTACTGAGGTGATTCTACAAAAATATCTTAGTTTTTAGAGCACATAGAAAGCCATTTCCACAAATTTGATTTTTTTTAGTTTTATCAAGATAATTGGCATACAGAACCGTATAAATTACATAATGACTTGACCCACATATATTACAAAATGATTAGCACATAAAGCTTAGTTAACATCAGCTCACATAGATACACAAAGGAAAGAAAGAATCTAGTCTTTTAGCAGCTTTCAAATATACCGTACAGCAGTATTAGCTATAGTCATCATGTTGTATATGTTACATTCCTAGTATTTATTTATCTTATAGCTGGAAGTTTGTTTCTTTTCATTAACTTCCTCCAATTCTCCTCATTCCAACCCCCCCATCCCCACCTCTGGTAACAGCAAATCTGATCTTTCTCTGTTTTGTTTTTGTTTTTGTTGTTGTTGTTGTTGTTGTTTTGCTGTTGTTTTAGATTCCACGAGTAAATGACATCATATAGTATTTGTCTTTCTCTGACTTATTTCACTTGGCATAATGCTCTGAATATTCACCTATGTTGCCACAAATGGCAGGATTTTCTTCTTTATGGCTGAATATTCCGTGTGTGTGTGTGTGTGTGTGTGTGTACATTTTCCAGATTTTGCTCATCCATTCACCTCTGATGGACATTCCATTATTTCCATGTCTTGGCTGTTACAAACAATGCTGCAATGAACATGAGGCAGATATCGCTTCTACAGTGACGTCATTTCCTTCAGATGTATACCAACAACTGGGATTTCTGGATCACATGGTAGTTCTAGTTTTGATTTTCTGAGGACATCCATACTGTGTTCCAGTGCCTGCACCAGTTTACATTCCCACTAACAGTGCACAGAGGTTGCCTTCCTTCCACATCTTCACCAGCCTTTGTTACTCGTCTTTCTGATGATGGCCATTCTAACAAGTATGAGGAGAAGATAGTTCACTGTGGGTTTGATTTGCTTTTCCCTCATGAGGAGTGATGTTGAGCACCTTTGCATGTGTCTATGGCCATCTGAATGTCTTCTTTGGAAAAAAAGTCTATGTAGGTCTTTGGCCCTTTTTTAATTGGAGGATTTTTGTTATTATTGAATTGTATGAGTTCTTTATATACTTTGGATATAATTTGTAAATATTTCCCCCATTCTGCAGACTGCCTTTTCATTTGGTTGATCATTTCTTTTGCTGTATGGAAACTTTTCTTTTCTATTTATTTTTAAATATTTATTTTAGAGAAAGAGAGAGCATGACCCCGAGTGTGGGAGGGGGTGGAGGGAGAGAGAGAGTCCTCAAGCAGACTCCCCACTGAGCATGGAGCAGATCCCAAGACCCTGAGGTCATGACCCAAGCCGAAACTAAGAGCTGGCCGCTTAACCAACTGAGCCACCCAGGCACCCCAGTGTGGAAGCTTTTTAATTTGATGTAGTCCCACTTCCTTATTTTTTATTTTGTTGCTTATGCTTTTGCTACCATATCCAAAAAAAATCATTGCCAAGATCCATGTCCAGGAGCTTTTTTCCTGTTTTCTTCTAGCAGTTTTATGGTTTCAGATCTTACATTTAAGTCTTTGATACATTTTGAGTTAGTTTGTGTGAGTGGTGTCCACAACTTTTTAATGTTCGTAATAAATTTGAACATACAACATATCATCCAAATTTATTAGACAGCTTGAAGTATAGTAGTCAAATATCTAGCATAGATTAGTTGAAATGGGTAGCTCTCTTAAGACTTTAAAATTTGTCCTGCTCATAGATCTGAACTCCTAAATGTGTAAAATGAAGCATTAATTAATGTTAGCAACACTTTTCAAAATACTATTTAAGTTCCAGAACAACCACAATGCTCAGAAATGGTCCCTTTCCAGGTTATTTCATGCTCTCTGTAAGATTTCTGGATTGGGTATGAGTTATGTCAAGTATGAGTTAATATTGATATTATTTCTGTCTTTTTCACAAACCAAGAGCACACTTTTAAAGTTGTCAATAGTATGAAAAAAAATAAGCAAATTTTGGAATAGGTGACTTCCCTACATTAACTCAAGTTGACTTTGTTCTTCTGAATGATGACAAATACTATCTTGGAGTAGAATAACATGGAAATTCTGTAAACATGTTTAGTTGAAAGTATCCCAAAGATACACGATAATTCAATGGAAGATATAAAAGTAGATCTCAGAAACAGATTTTAGGTTCACTTCTATTTAATTATCTTAATTTTTCTAGTATAATTAAGATTCTGCCTTGACTATGTAAGTGGCTTATGAAAGAGTTATAAAAGTAATATGTAGGGACATTTGAAATATTTTCTTTTTGCTCACTTTGAAAAGATTTCCAGTTTGCTTCTAAATGCATATCAAATTTGAAAGGCCAAGTGATTTAAGGCAGGTATATCATTACTTTCCTCTATGGTTTGTTCAAGCAGGTAAAAAGTATGCAAGAATCTGAATGTTCCTTGCAACAGTAGCTTCAATTTTCATCAGCCAAGACCCAATTTGTGTCAGAGGGTAAAACTTGCCTGATTAGATCTGTTCAAAAAGCCATTAAACAACTTTCAATGTTCTTGCTCTCTCACATTTAGGACACTAAACTTTTACAGAGACAGGCTATTTGAAGCCTTCCTAATTATTTCCATTATTATCCAAGAAGGATTACTGATGTCCAGCCTCCATTGGAATTCTCAAAAGTTCTCAGTGCAAATTATATGGCAATCTAAAATGCCTTTCTCTGGCTTTATGGCCTGATTATTATTTAGAGTCTCTCCAGCAGTGAACTTGAAGATCATGCAAATGTGCTCTTTGGGAAAGTCACTGTATAGCTGAATAATTTGTTTTGTAGGAAGCCAGCTCAAGTTTATCATCAACCACGAAAATTCTTTATCAATGCTTTTCTATAAAGTAGGCCTATTATTATACCAGTTCCACTTTAACTCTGACAGAAAGCTGATCGGGAATGCTATTATTAAGTCATAAATGCCTATTTTAAAATATGTTGCCTCATATTATTACACTGTATCATTTCATTAATTCGTGTAATATTTCCTTTGGTTTTTAGTATCTTCTATGTCATAATCAAAACTAAAATAACTCTAAAAATGTAAAGTCTATAGCATAGATTTAAAGTCAAGAGTCCGTATGCGTCTACAACTTAATATGTATAAATACATACAAATTTAACTAGACAGAAGTGACCATGTTCACTCACTACATGCAATATTTACAATGCTGAATAACAACTGTATTTGCCAAGATATTCACAGTTCATAATATTGTGAGATAAAATGTAGCTATAAACATTAATCAATGGCATGTTTATTAAACCTATATTTCTTAGATCATAAGATATACTGATGAACAAATTTCACTGTGTAATAACAAGGAGCCTAGAGCCAAGTGGGAACAAAAATACCCAAGTAATTTTAATTTGTGAGATAAACTATCAGTATAGGGATTTATTCAGGATACCACTGGCACACCTTACACCCATTCAGGAAAGTTGTTAACAAGCGATATTCAAATAGGACCTAATTAGGCATGAGGTCCTAGAATAGAGAGAGTGTGCCAGTCAGGAGAAGACATGTCTACATGGACAGTAGGAATATGTTACAACAGAGGTTTAAAGTCATATTAAATCAGACTTAAAATGGAGTTTGGTCTTCATCTTGATGTTGAGATAGATCACTGAAGGAGAGTGATATAATCACATTTCAGTTTGGAAAGATCATCCTGGCTCAAGTATAACGAATGTTTTAGAGGGAATAATGGAATTAGACCAGTTCAGATAAGAAATGATACTGTCTTACCCTGTGGTAGCGATGGAAAAGAAAGAAAAAAAAAAAACACAAAATAAACTTACTTCTCAACTTATTCTGTTATGACTATTGTTTTGTAATAGACTTTACAGATGTTACTTTTAAAATATTCTGTTAGTCTGAGGAGCCATTTATTTATAGATCTCCTTGTATTATTTGTAACAATATTGTATTTATTTTTTTAAAGGTTTTTTATTTTTATTTATTTGACAGAGAGAGAGACAGCCAGCGAGAGAGGGAACACAAGCAGGGGGAGTAGGAGAGGAAGAAGCAGGCTCCCAGCGGAGGAGCCTGATGTGGGGCTTGATCCCAGGACCCCAGGATCATGCCCTGAGCCGAAGGCAGGTGCTCAACGACTGAGCCACCCAGGTGCCCCTGTATTTATCTCTTAAGCACAGATTCTCTACACATCATCTCAAGTTCCCAGATTGTTTTATTAAAACATTTATCTTCAATCATCCAAATGTGACTAAACACTATCTGAAAAGTCCCATAGTATTCCATACCTGTGAACACATTTACATTTTTGTGCTGAAAGATACATGAAAACAAAGGCTTAGATATTTGATCTTACTGATTTGAAGAAATGATAACATGAAAAGAGACGTAAACGGAGGCTAAGAAAATGTAAAGTGTGTATTGTGGAAACGGACATGTTATCTGAAAAGTGAATTGTCTGAGGGAAATATAGATCTAAGAGGCATGCATGAAAAATGCAAAAGGAGAGAGACGTGATTGCATACAAATCTAAACTATTTTAACTAGTGCCTACTCATAAAAACACCATCATTTGAATCATATTATGGATTTATGATCTTCCAAAACTGAAATGTGATACCGCTCTCCTTCAGTGGTATGTCTCAGCATCACGACGAAGGCTGTATATGTAGATACACACACATACACATTTATATACATACACAGATATATGTAAACTTATGATCTCATCGCTGTAACACTATGTATATGATGAGACTGTTATTCTAGAAAGCAATAGAACACAGACATTTTAGTCAATTAGAAAAGAGAAAATGAGGTTCAGATACCAATTTCCGGGTTTCAGGCAAGACACATAACCTCTTTGGGCATCAATGTCCTTATCTGTAAAATGACAAAACATACCCTACTATGTATCTCTTGTGTAAATGTATAAAAAGGAGATGGTAGTTTTGAAAGTGGTTTTGGAAAACATGTGCAAGGGGTTCGGTAATGATTCACTGTAGGGAGTGACATTTCTGAAGGAGTCAGAAAGATAGGGGTAACAAAATTCATTCAAACTTAATAGGAAAAGTAGTATTTACTAACTGGCAGGCTTTTAAGATTACGGAAAGAACCAATTTTACATGAATACTATATCTATTCCTCTGAAAATGCTACAAAAATATAGGAATCCATAATGTTAGATATTTTCAAGTTTTGTAGTCAAAATAACTTCCTTAATATATCTTACACATTTCTCATACACATATGCTTCACACATGCTCCCTATTTTTCAGACAAGGTCAATGTTTTCACTACAATTCATTTACATTGTTATTAGAACTATTTTCTAGGTCTGTTGATAAAATTTGGCCTCACACATTGATAACACATTTTTCTAATTACACTGTAATTTTCACTAGTAATTCTAGCTTTTTTGAATATACAAATCATTTCAACTTATTATATCATTGCTTTAACACTTCATACACATCTTGAGACATTTAGGCCACAAAAGATTATATTTAATATTAAAAGGATCAAATGTAAATAATTCTCAATTACTTATCCAAAGTGAAAACTTGAATAACGTGTATAGTCTAAATGTGCAAATAATCAGAAGATACAGATTTTTTACCCTCCTGCTACCGAATGTTTCCCTGAGTTGCTGTCAGAGACAATGTTTACAGTGTTGTGCTTTAATTCCTACTCTTTTGTCAAGACACCAATTGAAAGCAGAATGCTAAGAACTCAGTGAGAACTAAGAGTGATAAATGAAGTGCCAGCATAATTTGGAAATTGGAAAATGTGCCCTTGAAAACATATTAGTTCGCTCAGTTTGTAACGTGTAACAGCAGCATTGGTTTTCTCTCTTCACTGCTAGGTCAAGACACTGATGGAAGTAGGAGTCGGCCGAGCCAGAAACAGATCTTCAGCTGGGGTCCAGTAAAGAGTGTGGGAAGGCTTCCCCGAGGCTGGCAAATATCTCGCCCCAGTGGCTAACACCCCTTGCTCTGTCATTCTGCCTGAGATTTCACCCAAAATGACATTCGCTTATGTGGTTAAGCTCAAGTATTTCCAGGAAGCTTAAGCAAGCTACGGTAGCCATTCCAACTTCCAGAAAGTCTCCCTCTTTGCTGTGATTGACCAAAAAAAAAAAAAAAAAAAAAAAAAAAAAAGAGGTAATTTTTGGTGGAAAGCAGAAATGAATTTGGAGCACTGGGATATTTTTCAGAGAAGAGAGGCCTGGTAAATTTTAGTAGCCAACAGGAAACATGAAACATAGAAGTCAGGGGAGAATGAAAAAGGTGATACCAGGACATAAATAAACACAGAAATGGGAAGAGGAATAAAATAAATAAATAAATAAATAAATAAATAAATAAATAAATAAATAAATAAATAAATAATAACAACAACAATAAGAACAATTATAATAACAACTCTCATGTCTTAAACTTTGCCCAGAGCAGTCCCAAAATATTCTATGTGGAGAAAGTGTAGGAACATGTCCAATGTGTAACTAAGATCAGTGCTCCCCTTGTGCGATGCCATGATCTTGCCTGGCTCATGGCCTAAACAACTGGGTGAATCCTGAAATCTGCTCCACTCAGGAGAAAAGCTGGAGTGGCACATCGAATGTGCACATCTTCACAGCCTGGAACCTCAGGGTGGTTCCAGAACACTTTTCTCCTTTGCTTCCACGTTGGTCCAGTTATGTAGTTCTATCAATACAGATAACAGAATGTACTCAGAGAATCAGATGAGCATGGACTCTCCACCAGGAAGGTAAGTCAACGTAACACAAAAACAGATATGGCTGTCAGAGTGGAACACGTGTCTTTTCCTAGCTGGGTATTTTGTCTCTCACAACACAACCTTGCAGACTATCAAGGATATAACAATTTTTGAAAGGGTCATGTTAGGAAAAGAAAATTATACACAGATGCAGCATTTTCCAATCTCTGTGCCATAGATAAGGTAGCTCTGAGAGTAACCAGGAAGGGGCTCGAATAGCGTGAGCCACTGGATCACTGTCACACACACTATAAGAAGCATGTCCTTTTACAGTAGGCTGTCTTACAAAAATGTCCATTTTCCGGGAATGGCATAGTACCAACAAAAGATGTTTTTGTTCTCCATTCCCACACTGTTTAAGAAAAGGCGAAAAAACATGGGTTACTTAAATTATAGCACATCCATAGCACACCATGGAATACAAACAAGGACGAAAATATCCTTGAGGGGGCTTAACTAAAATATGTGTGCCAACAATGCTGCCATGCCTGTACAATAAGCACATAAAAATACCAAAACTAATTTATTAAATTAAAACACACAGAACTGTACACAGTACAGAACTTTTGCCAAAGTTCAAGGGTAACACACGTGAAGAGTTAACACCTTCCAGAGAGTCTTTCAGTAAATTCTGAAAATTCCTATCCTCAAGTCCCCTGCCTTTGAGAGTGCTTACTTCTAACTTCTGCCTTAGAATCTCCAGCCACCATTAGCACAATCTCCTCCTTACTAGCGAGGTTAGACCTTCCCTGACACAAATCCCTCTTGTCTTTAGGATGTAACACTAGGTCTGCATTATCAGTCTAGAAGGACCCTCTGGTGGCAGTTGTGGTGCGGGCTCCTAGTGGGTCATTTTGTGGTTATCTCTGGTCCTTCGCGTACCTCCAAATAATATTAGCCGTGAGGCGATGGGTTTGACACTGCTAATTTCACAGAAGCATCTAAGGCATGAAAGGCTTCTCTTTGAGTATAAGGGTAAGTTACAGACCTTTATCTTTTATTTATTGGTAATGGTTGAATCAGATGTACATGCATATATATTTACACACACACACACACACACACACACACACACACACACACTTCTCTATGTCCCAAAGATTAACGCTGAGCCTTATCTTATCCTGAAGTCTCCAAACTGCTTACTGAAATCAGGCAGATGAGATGAGAAGAGATGAGAAGGGGAGGGGAGGGGAAAGAGAGGACAGGAGAGAGTGGAAAGGGAGAGAAGAGAAAGAGGAGAGGAGAGGAGAGAAAGAACACCACAAATCTCAGTGGAACAGGCCATGCGTAAGAAGCAAGCTATGTGGTGAGAATGAAGAAGTGAGCACTAAAATTCCATCAAGAAACGACTCTTCAGCTCCACTGCCTGCTGCCACATGGGAACGAGGACCAGGTTTCCAGAGCTTCCAGTTCTTACACAGAAGCCAGGAATCCTCATGTACAATTTCTTATATGTTGACTTAAAATAGTTAAGTCTTGTGCAGACCAAACAAAAAATTTCCGTGAGAAGGATTTAGTCAATGAGCAGTGAGCGTGACCCTCAGTCTAAACAAATAAGAAGATAGGGAAACATCTGCCTAACTGCTTGATCACTGGCCGTTATTTCTCAACACCCGAGTTAGTACTTCTGGATTCTAGAGCATTGTTTCTTCCCCTTCTTCAATCAGACACTTTCAAATCATGCTGCCTCCCCTACACACACACCCCAACACACAAAGTGAGACTAAGAAAGGAGTCTACTGCTGAGCCAGGAACATATCTCTAAAAGTTACCCTATCCCAGTTACAAAGAACCCTGGAGGAAACTTCCTCCACCTGACCTGTTTGGACTTTTTATCTTATCCAAGACCCATTTCCCTGCCAGGCTCACTGGGGAAGTAGAAGGAGGATTCCTCTATTAAGTGTGTACTAAAACTATTGTCTCCTCCCTCGATCTACTCTTTCGATATGAGTTCAAGCTCTCATCACTTCTCATCCGGCCCACTTGTCAATTTACATGAAGTTCATCGCCGCCCTCTAATCCAAACTTCCCACTGTTGACAATATCCTTGCTTATGCCTTAGACACCATCAAAGACACACCAAAGTCACTCTGCATTGCCTTGGACTTTCTTATGGTTACCAACTGTGACCACAGGCTCTCATGTACGTTCTGTCCTCCTATTATACTCATCCCCAGACTTAAATCCCCCTTAACACTGATCCTTGAAATTGGTGTTTCAATCAAAATCCATTCAACCACAGTCAGGATTATTTAAATTGAAAATAATGTAATAATGACAATTTAGTGAAACATGTTAGAATCAGAGACTTGATGAAAGACAGAAGGTAAGATTTTTAAAATGAGAGATTACTCAACATTCTTCAAGCCACATTTCTTTATTTTTTATTCTCATTCACATAGGATTGATGTTATACCTAAGATAGTTGTAAAGATTAGAACTTAGAAGGAGGAATATATGCATGTATTCTTTTAGGAGTTATCTTCTGAAACCTTAGACTATCACCAATATTGAAGATAAAGAAATGTTTTGACAGGCTCTTGGATTTCTCATGTTATATTTCTATCAAGAATTATGCTTAACTTGTATGCTCATGCTACAAGTTAACTGCCTTTTCAACATTCTTTACAGTCTTCTGCATGACAAAAGATACCATAAAGGAAATCAAAGACAAGCAAATTAATAAGGAAATGACAAAACAGTAAATAAGGTTAAATGGATAAAGATACAAATAGCAAATTCACAGAAAAACCTATACAATGGGACACAAAATTATGAAAAAATCCTTATGAAAACATGTGCAGTCCCATTAATAATCAGGATTGTACCATAAAACAGCAATGGGATTTTTTAAAAAAATCAACTAAGTATTATTTATTGTTGGATAATTTTAAGTGTAAGTGAGAGTATAAAGAAATGGACATTCCTAAACTGGGGATGAAAATGCAAATTGGTATACAACCTGTTTGGAAGGAAAATTAATTAGGGAAATTAAATATGCACATACTTTGTGATGCAAGATTCCATTTGCCAGCATGTACACCAGAGAAAAGTGTGTTACATCTTCAAATAGGCAGACACTGAGTGCTCTGCATGGCTGTCTGTAGGAGGATAGTGCATTTAGAAAAAAATGGGGCAGAAACAGATAGGGAGTGATAATTTCAAAAATCCAGATACAAACTATGGGTGATTTGCTGCCATTTATGTCACCAATATTTAGTGGAAGAACAAAGACTTAGGGTCACCTTAGAAACCATGAAATGTATGTAAATATCAATCTTAAAGCTTTGGGAATATTTATCGATCTTTATAATTTATAGGTAATGGGCACTGGATGCTTGATCATCTGATAATGTTAGTTCATCAGATTCTCAAACAGTTCATGACTCAGAAGATGAACAACGTTTTTAGAGTTAATAAAAAAGGATTACTGAATCTATTATATATATTTTGATTTTAGGATTTAAAATGCTTTTTGTACTTCTCACAGTCAACACCGAGGTCTATGATACAAAATACATTGATAATAATATTTACAATATAGGATTGTTATAGGGGTTTCTTGAGGTAATGTATGTAAGTACCCTTAGGATATGCGAACCGCAAGGCTGGTCTGTGGGAGGGACTCATTATGTTGGTCAGTCATGCTAGTATTCCACTGACTCAGCATCTCTCTCTAAAATAACGGTATTTATGAATTCAAGACATACCTTTCATGAATAGCAAGAACTTGCTCTATGAAAAAATAAACATAACAATTTTGTTTCTGTTGAACACCAAGCCAACTCTTTCCTTTCAAACCATGTTTACAAGGGAAATACTCATAAAGCTGAGATGGCTGGTGGTTCTAGGGATCACCTAGAAAATGGATTGTCAGAGATTGATTAGACACTGACTGGAGACACCAAGTAAGACAACAGTAACAAAGTAAGCAAGCTATCTGTGATTCAGAAACTGATAATCAAAAGTGCAGTGATCAGCTACTATTACAGCAACCAAGTGATTTCCTCCAGTTCGGGCTCTATTTCTGATATAGCGTCATATGTTATCAATGAAAAAAATAATAACTAAATCTCCCTTCTCCTAATTTCCAGTTCCCTTCAAGGGAAACAATAATTTTATCGCCCCATTGCTAAAATGAAGTTGCATTAAATACATCTGCTCTCTAAACTTTCTGATGTGGTACTGTAAAAGTAGTTAGGTTTCCACTGTAAGACTGAATGAAATCAGTGGCCGTAATTAGGACCCAACTTACGTCATAACAGTACCTGAAGGGGGGAGGGGAGTATTTATCTCAGTGTTCCTGCTTTTCCATTCTTGGAAGCCGGTTTGGATGGATCCCAATGCCCTATAAGTCCTCCTGCGTTTGACTATTATCGGTCTCCTCCCCAGGAATCATTCTGCCCAAACCAAAACTCCACTCAATAGATAAATGCTACCAATCACGGAAAGGGAAAATTGAAAACTTGTAAGTATTCCCCAATATTAATGTGCCTGAACAATCATATTTAATTGGTTCTCAGGTCTATTATTTGTTCTGTCTACCCAAAGAAAGTTCTATTGTAGTTATTTCAATGATAAACTTGCTTCTTCTCAAAAAGTTTTATTATTCTGAGAAATTGCTTGAAAATAGCAGAAGTTGTAGTAGGGTAGTGAAGGCCTGATAATACATTCTAAAGGTTTTTTTAATAGTGTAATTTATGTTAAAACTTGTCCTAATACATTGCAAGATCACTTAGATATTTTATTTTAAATACTGTATGTAGCTTTCTCACAGCTCTAGTGCCATTTCCAGTAAAATGAGATTTTCATGAAAGACATTAAAAATCATGTTGCACTTAAATGGTGATATTGTTTCAATCTTTCATCAGGCGAGGTCATTTTCGTTCAGAAATTTGACATTCATCTAGAACATTCTGTATCTAAGAAAAATGAAATGCCTACAGTTGCTTCAATTTCCAGACTTAACTACTTTTACATAAGAGTCGAGTTCCTCTTCAGCCCACTAAGGTACTCACACATCTTCCTTTATTCTTTAAGGCCAAACTGTCCTGAAACAGCTCCCCTGGAAATCTGACATAGTTACAGAAAAGAGCCATAAAATGTCTTATTAAGGGATTTAACCTCGCAATCATTAACATGTAGATATGTATTTCACTTGGGTATAGAAATTAACCTACTATGCTTTATTTATTTTAAAATTTTATACATTGATACCCCTTGTACATTAATACCCCTAATCTGGGATTCAGGGGAGCTAATAAACACACATTTCCTCCTGTTCCTTTTCTTCCTCCTCCTCACTCATTAGTTTTCTTCTCTAAGAATACACATTAAGAAGTTAAATGCTAAAAACTGAAATTCAACAGGAGACTTTTGCATGTTTGCAAAGACCTCTGATGTTTCTAGTTAAACACATACCTTATCTCCTTACTCTCACCTAATTTCTTTTTTTTTTAATTTTTTTATTATATGTTAGTCACCATACATCATTAGTTTTTGATGTAGTGTTCCATGATTCATTGTTTGCGTGTAACGCCCAGTGCTCCATGCAATACGTGGCCTCCTTAATACTATGCTTTTTTTAATACAAAAGGAGGCAGTCTGGAGAGATTTGAAGAAAACACAAAGGCACAATTAAATTATTAACAGTTCTTGATAGATACAGAAAGAGAAGCAGGTACAGTTAAACTTTCATCTGATACAGGCTGGGATGAGGATATCTGTGCCTAGAGGCAAAAGTAAGGAAATAGGAAAATGTACCGATTTTGCTGATGATGTATCCTAAATACATGCTTTATTTTGGTTTCCTTCTGAAAAAATTTACTTTTCCTATAATTTACACTTGTATTCCTTGTTTGATTACAAAACAATTTTACATATGTTATGTCTTTGGACTTTTACAGTATTGTATGTTAGAGCAAGTTTTGGCTATTTAACAATGAGGAAATGGAACTTAAGTGACCTCCCATAGGTATATATGTAACAAGTTGAAGAGCAGGGTCATATACCCTATGTCTTGTGTTTCACTAAGTTTTTTAGGCATCATGTTATTGTCTTAGGGGAAAAAAAACCCTGCTTTATGAGCCTATAAAGAACATTTTGACACCCTTTGATTTATAAGATTTGTTAGTTGGGCATGCATCAGATTTTCTTTAGTGCACAACAAAATAAATTTAGAAGAGTAAGAATAATTCAAATTCCTAAAGACAACATTGAGTAAATATTTTTAAAAATCAAAATACTATCAAAGTTAACACACGCACGCACCCACACACATACGCACACAGCACAAATTTCAAGATACACAGCACAAGAATTTAAAGTCTATCTCCCTTCTGTCTCTTGCTGCCAGAAGTATCCCAGCCAAACAATTATATCTCCCAAGCGAAGATATTGAAGCATGATTTCTTTTTGCTTCCCTGCCCTTTATTTTTAACACAATGATTCTGTCCTACAAATTAGTTTCAACTTTTATCACTTAGCTCCATGGACAAGTGTGCTTGCACGCACACACACACACCTGGGGACGCACACACTCTTTGTTCCGTATCAGCACAGGATCTTCCTTATTTTAATGGCTATAGAAATGTGTTATAATTTATTTGACCAGTTGGACATTTAAGTTATTTCCAAATAAATCTTGCACAGATGTCATTTAGATAGCATGTATGTCACTGGATAAATTCCTAGAAGGGGAATTATTAAGCAAAATGAATTATACATTTCAATTTTGAGAAATATTGCCAAACTGCCTGTTGTATTGTATTAATCTCTATTTCCACCAGCAACACATGAGAATGCATGCTTTCCTGACACCCCATTGACACATTGTGTCAGTAATTTTTTTTTTTTAACTATAGGAATAGGATAGGTATGTTACATAGCTGAGTTTCAATTTGTATAAGTGAGGATGAGATTTTTCCCCACATGCATGTCATCTTCCCAATCCTTCATTGGACATTGGTCTTTTCCCAACTGATTCACATGGATGCTGGACATGTTAAGAATATGAATTCCTTAACTGTTAAAGGAATTATAATTTTTTCCAGTTTTATCTTTTGTTTGTAGAAGTTTATATGCAGTTTTACTTTAATGTAATTAAACACAGCTATTTATATATTTTTGAGCTTTTTGTCATTTTAAAAAAGCTTTCTCCAATCCAACACCATAGCATTTGAGTTGAGCTTTGCCTTGATAAGTTAACTAGTGGTATGTTTTATATAAAATGTATCATGCAGATGAAGGAATTATCCTATTGGAAAAAAATATCTCTTATTTAAATTTTGGAGTTTGAGATAGTCAACATTTTGCTTTTTGCATGGTTAATATTCAAATGCACAGGCATTGGAAAACAGGCCTAATTGTTTCTAAAGCTATTTCTGGTTCTAAATGATAAAACCACATCTTTGACACAAACAAAGATACTTTGTTCTCATTTCCAGTAGAAACTGACAGCCTCCAAGTCATCTAGTAGTTACCCTAAAGGATCCAACTATAATTAAGATGTAGGAGATGTAGTTTACATCCCTTTGACCAGAATTAGAATTGTATTTGTCAAAATATTTTTCTTATGTTTATTCTAGCTGAAACTAGAAGCTACTTCTCATGAAGTAGATGGTGTAAAAGCATTTGTGGTTTTGTATCTTTACTGAGATTTTACAGTTTTCTGGTGATATTTCTATCTGTGGACTCAAAGCCTCATAATTAATCATATATGTTGAAAACGCCTTTGTTCTTCATGACATGAAACTGTATTTTTTGAGTGACTTAAATGGGAGTATCTACACATAAACCTATATGCTCTTTTTATATTGATATATACATTTAGTCCAAAAAGTATACAAGTATACTGTTGGATAACAGTAATATTTTGAAGGGATATTCTATAGATTCATGGCTTTGTTCTTTTGTGAGAAAAGATTTTCCCTTTTTAAAAAAGAAAACTATACTCACATTTCTCAGTAAGGCAATTCTGTGTAGTTAAATCAGAGAAAGAACGTTTTGTAAGGTTTAGAGAACTCTTTCAGGAGAGACTACAACATAGACTTGCAGTTAGTATACGTGAGTTAGTATAAGTGAAGTAATTATTTAAAGTCCAAGGACTTCATGTGAATCTCCAGAGCAAGTCAAAGCATACCAAGAATTCTCAACATAAAAGAGAGGAGTTGGGTTTGTACATGAATAAGATAATCAGATTTTAAAATTCCAATGTAGTTATCTAAACAGTCCGCCCGTACCAATTGTAAATTGTATTCACTTACTTAAAATGTGTAATTCTACCCAAAAGTTCATTTGTCCCTACAATTTACTTAAATGATGTACTTTTAACCAAGATTTCAATTTCATTGATGTCCCTATAATAACGTGGAAAGTAAAATGGAAAATTCGAACATTTATCCCACATGGAGCAATATGGAAGACTCTAAATAAGAGACTTCAAATAAATACCTTTTTATACAATGAATTGCTTTGAATGAACCAAATTTCCAGTGTTAGTGACATATAAATGGAGATGAAGGAAAATCTTGTCTTTTACTTCTATTTTTATTATTACATACAGAGATAAGATTTTAAACAACAGAAGGAATAAAATCAAATATTTCAGAAAAATAGAAAGTTTTGAGGAGTAATTGTATATGGCATTGTTTATCCATGAGTATGATTTGGTAGCTCTTTCAACCCAGGTGGGAAAAGCAGGAGAGCAGCCCTGTGGGTGGGAGTGTGGGGTAGAGTGGGTGGGTGATTGGCACCTACAACTCCCAGACATATCCTGTGCAGGATTTAATACTGTAAGTGTGATGGAACTTCACTTTAACATTCCATAGCAGAGTGTAGCTTTGACATAAAGTGACTCTACCTTCGATCCACAGCAAGATGGTTAATTGCAAGTACAGAAGAACCCTATTAGGCAGTACTTCCTTAGACGATGACTACGGAGTAGTTTACCTGCCTCTTGACCACAACTTTTGTAAGCGAAAGGCCGCCTAACTCCCTAAAGTTGGCTAGTATCCATTGCTTGCTTCTAAGCCAGTGCATTTCTTCTGCTCAATTTCCCAATTAAATCTGATCTTTCTTTGGGATCAAGTAAGTGAGCTGTAAGTAATAAATAAAAATACTAGCTAGAGAACAGGTGGATAGGTAGTGAAGGTAAGAGTTTGCCTGGAAGGAAGAGAAAGAAAATACAAACATATTAAGAGTCTCTAAAAAGTTAATACACATTGAATGTGAATGTAACTACTCATTTTTTTTAAAACTGTGACTCTATCTAAAATAAAAGAGATGCTTTTCTGTGTGACTTTGGGATAATTATCTTTTATTTAAAAAAAAATCAAAATCTGTCCATGCGTTCCCAAGAACATGTACTTTGGCAATTAAATGCAGCAGTAGGGCTATCAGAATGGGAAGTATTTTAGCAATTATTAGTTCATAAAATAAACTTGATTTCTTTTTGAGTCAAGTTCTTATGTTTTAAGTGGGATATGCATGGAGCACTTTACTGTGGTTTACAAAAAAACTATTTCATATGGGAATCTGATCTCCATCAAAGCATTAAATCCTAGTCAATCACTAAAACCACTAGATCTCAATCACGACATCACCTTTTAGGTTCACAGTTCTTCCTCCTATGTTGGAGGTTCTCAGAATAACAAAGTTTTTCAACTAGATCCAGGAGAACTATGGAGGTCCTCATGTCAGACAGGTAGGTAGCAGAATTTCAAAAATCACATTTGGACAGTCAGGTGCCTTTCTCAGTTTGCTACATAAATTTGCCACAGCCTAACAAGTCTACCATTTTATGTTGCAACCATGTAAGTTATATACTATTTTCCAAACTGACCTTTTAAGAGTAAAAGGGACACCGATAATAAGGATACCAGGAAAACAAACATAATCTGGGCCTATTTCAGGCTAACTGGAACTTAATGGCCACCTTACCAGGGAAGTGTTAGGGTCCTTTGCCTGCTTCTATTTCGAGAATGCAAATATTGACTTTGATATTTATATTGATTAAAGCAGGAAAAACATTACATCTCAATTTCTTTTGATGAAATGTGGATACACCATTTAGAATGATGGCTCACCCTTTCACATCCTATGATCTACCAATCTCGTTACCACTTTTTAAAGCTGGTTCGAACAGAGAAAACCCAAAACACCACTTGTTTTAATATTGTAAATAAAAGACTTGAAACAGGGTAACAGGATCTCTGAAAAGCCAGGCCTTAAAAGGCATAAAATTGCAAGTCATTGTAATGTTGATCTTTATCCCCAAGATGATTTTGATGATAAGGTTTGTTATCATTCCTTGGATGAGTGCTGTATGCCAGGTGTTTTGCTATGTGCTTTTCATATATTAACTTTCCTCGCCTATCCAACATCACTCTCAATCTGTCCAGATTTGCTTTATTCTAAGAAGAAAAATCAGTCATAGATAAGTTTGATTGATTTGTTTAAAGAAGCCCAGCTAGTCACCCAATGGAAGCTTCTGTGTTCAAACTGGGATACAATTCCAATCCCCATGCTCTTCTTGAATAAGCTACAATACCTTTATGTCATCTTTCTTAGGAATTTTAGGATTCCTCCTGACATAGTACTGTGGTCAGCCTTGTTCCCACTGCTGACTTTTACATTAAGGAATTAGTGGAGACATTTGAGGCCATCAGGAAACAGAACATGATGTACATTTGCCGATGTGTAAAGAAGGAAAATGTCCACATTACTAGCAAAATAATAAAAGCCACGTGTACCTAATCCACAGCAAATAATATTGACCGGAGATAATAAACCATGGGAACTGACATGGGATTGGAAGATAAGAAATTCTTAGTAACTGCTTTGTCAACGCCAAATTCCCCATGAACTCCTCTTTGCAGCCCAGTAATAAGGGGCTCCTCTACCCTGCCACCTACCAGGCAGTCACATGAGGAGAGATGGGAGGTCTACCCAGTACACGTTCCATAGCAGGCACCAGAACGCCTACGTGCTGGTAAATATCTGTTAATTGCAAGAAGGACCTAGAATTAACTAAATCAGGGCATTAGTCAAATGGATAGGAGTATTTCCCATCTGCAAGGCCTCTTTTTTCATTAAGTTAGTATTAATATATGACTATTATTTCCATCTCTCAAATCAGAAAACCAGGCACAGCAACGTTACTAATTAGATCACACCCTTTCTAAGTGATATAATCAATTAAAAGATCTGGGTATTTTAATTTGAATAAGATTGTAGGCTTAAGTACTATGCCCCACTCTGCTTTTACTAAATTCTACAAATAAAAATTTAATGTGCAATACTGAAGAAAAATCATTAAAGTACAAATATGTTCGATTTTTAAAATGAAGTGCTTCTATTATTTCAATCCACATTATTATAAAGCTATATTTAAAAAAAAATTATCTTCAAAATGTTAACAAGGTTGCCCAAGGTCTACTCCTTAAATGATCTGAGCTAATCATCCTGCTTGGCCACTCCCTGACATCTCGATTTCAAGAAATAAAAGTTCTAGATGAAAACACATATTGAAAACATGTGCTGAAGTGGTGATTGGAAATCAGGCATATTTCACTTCATCAGCTACACGAAGTATCAGGGATTATGTGATGTTTCTACATACACCTTGTCCTGATAGAAATAAAGTTGCATTTTTACCTATATTGTGATTTTACGAAAGGATCACTATTTGTCTTCCTCTCTACTCTCAGCTTCATTCTAGCAACTGATACTAATTACAGGAAGGTTGAATCGCCATCACGTGTGATTAACTTCAATGGCGTCCCTTTCTCCTCCACTTCAGACATCCTCTCCTTTCATGGAGTTCTTCTCAAGGCCACTTAGGACATCGGTGACACCTACAGAGAATACTAAAACCAAACTCATTATGAAAAGTAGTAGGGAGAGCCACTGTAGACAGGAGGAGGCATCTGGGGAAACCCAACAATAACAACAAAGGTAGAGCTGGAGCAAATGAAGATTGCAGCTGTGTCCCTACATCCCTTAGCACTATGGGAAAGATGAAGTAGGAAATGCTTTAAAAAAAAATTACACCGAATTTTAAAAAATTGTTTAACACTGTTTAATCCTGTTTAAAGCATACAAGAGAGTATCATTAAAAACTTCTCGAGAAACAGCTGTGTTTTGATGCTTTGCTACTTAGAAATGTAACAATGGAAGATGTAGGTTTGGAAGGGTTTAGATTTCATGTGAGCATTCAGGGTAAAGAGAGCGGAGCACTGGGATAAGGCACAAAGAGAAGCTGGAGAGAGAGACAGCAAGAAGATGGCGGACTTGGTATGACATGCCAACCTTAGTGGGCTCAGCTACCACCCTGAAGGGCAGCTTCTGAGTCAGACGACAGGAGAAGAATGAGACACAGCTCAGTCCCTACAGATTCAGTGAGGACTTGGTCTCAGTTCTGAGATTCAGAGGTAAAACCGGTACTGCTGTGCTCTCTGTGGGTGGGTTCTGGCACTTGGCTAACAGCAGAAGAACTACTGCATAGGGGAGAGAGACAAGACTTGCCCCAGGGCTGTATATAGCCAAGGTGTACTTGAAAGTAAATCTGTCTTCATAACCCAGTAAGAAAAAACAAACTTCATTCATAGTGGGCAAGTTAAAACTAGACTTATATCTTTTTATTTTCACATCTTGCTTTCTTTTATTTTTAAAAGACTATTTGAGAGACAGAGAAAGAGTGAGCAGGAGGGGCAATGGGAGAGGGGGAGAAGCAGACTCCCCACCGAGCATGCAGCCTGATGTGGGGGCTCGATCCCAGGACTCAGAGATTGTGCCTGGAGCCAGTCAGATGCTTAACCAACTGCGGGGTGAGGCGCCCCTCACATTTTGCTTTAACGTCATTTTGTCTTGTAATGGAAATGTATATATGTTTTATCCATATTTGCCTTTATATTTAATAAACAGCTATTTTTATATAGGTAAAACACTTTGAATTTTAGTAAACTATGACCATATAAAGGACGCTTTCTCAGAGCACTGCTTTTGTCCGTCAAGCAGCTACGTCATTTAGTGGAAACTAAGCCAAACTGTAGCCATAAGCACAAGCATGGTACTCCAATATATATGCTCTTTGAATGCATATTAATCACATATTACACTCTCAAATGGCTACTTGGACCAAGCAAGTAATACATGAATGAAACGAGCCAAGATAAGAAAAATCATAATTGTTGGGGCGCCTGGGTGGCACAGCGGTTAAGCATCTGCCTTCGGCTCAGGGCATGATCCTGGCGTTATGGGATCGAGCCCCACATCAGGCTCCTCTGCTATGAGCCTGCTTCTTCCTCTCCCACTCCCCCTGCTTGTGTTCCCTCTCTCGCTGGCTGTCTCTATCTCTGTCAAATAAAATAAAATCTTAAAAAAAAAAAAGAAAAATCATAATTGTTGAAATCTATGGTAAACTGATGTGTACTTGCCATGGCTAAAAGGACTCGACTCCAGAAGATTTCTTCCCTGTAGAAAGTGAACTCCATGTTGGCAAATCCCACAATTTTCAAAAGCCAGGTTACATGAAATTTCCCGATTTTTAAAAGTTATTCAATTAAAAAATACTACAGAGGTAAAAACAAAACAATACCACTCACAACAGTCATTGCAATAGAAATACATCTGCTGAATGAATTTGGCTTACAGGCTGCCAGTTTATGACTTCTGATCAAATTTTTGAAATTATCTTTGGGAGGGTGGGGAGGGGAAGACTCAATTTGAAAGGAGCCACATGTAGTTTTGCAAGAGAATTTGTAGACGTCAAGTATGCACTCAGAACATTGCCCAAGGGAAAACGAAAACTAAAATAAGACACATTAAGGTTAATACTCAAAGGAAGGAAAAGTCACTCCTTTGCTATCATGCAGACGTACATTCACACATGATTGCTGGCTGTAAGACCAAATCAGTCTGTGAGACTAAACCAGAAAAAGTAAAAAGAATATAAACAAGCAAAAATAAAAGAAATATAAAAATCTTTCAATTTCTCATAGACAAGGACTAGAAATCCAATGTCAATAAAAACAAACAAACAACCCCACCAAACAACTTCCCTAGGTATTACCTGGCAAACATGGGCATTAATCACAGTTTCACACTAAACTGCAGATTTTATAGCAGTATTTGCTGCAATAAAACTTGCTTAGTCTTAGCGCTAGTTGTAATTTATGTTTTGTTTAGATGAATTCATGAGTTCTCTGTACCTAAATTTAATTAAGGAATGAAAATAAATAGTTTAGCTTATGTGCTTGCTTTGAAAAATAGATATAAATAAAAGGTAATAGTACATGGGTGATGGACACTGGGGAGGGTATGTGTTGTAATGAGCACTGGGTATTATATAAGACTGATGAATCACAGACTGTATCCCTGAAACAAATAATACATTACATATTAATTGAATTTAAATTAAAAATGTTTTAATAAAAAAATAAAATGTAATAGTACATTTAAAACCACATTTTTCATGGTAAGTATGTCCTATCTACTGGTGAGTTGATTACCAGAAAACATAGCAGGTGCCAATGGGGAATGTAAATATAGTTATTGACCTACTGTGTCAGTGACAAGAGATTAGTCTCTTTTTCCAGGAGGTTGTAATTAGCCTTGCAGAAAATATTCATTCCATACCAAATTAGACTACACATTGTATTTCTGTCACTGAATGTTTTCCTTGATGGTTGTCTGAGTAAAACAAATTGGATGTAGGTTGAAGGTATATCATTCAGGCACCTTCTTTCAAAAGTAATTAGGGTCTTACTCACTTGAAACCAGATAACTACATTTAATGTAATCTTAAAAGGGCCCCTAAGGATTGTTTTCCATTGGTAAATGAATGAGAAGTGGAACAAATTGACTTTCATGATCACTAAAGTTTAGAAGAACTAGGAAAAGAAAATAATGCTGAATCGAAAATTTAGTCTCATAAGACTAATAAAGGTAAAATACTTTTTTTCATTTATTCTCATGTAACCCCCAAGGGATTTTTGTCCAGTGAAAGTGGCACATGGAAGGATGTTCCACAAAGACTCATTCAGTGATCAGCTCAGCATGGTTCCACACTAGACCTCCAACCAAATGAGAGCTAGACACTCATCCCCTTGGCTTCAATTCATTTAGGAAAAAAAGTGTATCTTTGGATAGCTCACTGTACTCCATGCTAGCACACCAGGATGATAAGACTTCATTCCTGACTCAGAATATAGGTGGAGACCCATCACTGTCTGACCTAAACCAGGCCACCTGTAATTAGAAAATAAATTCACTACCAGACCAAGAACTAGGTTAGTAGATACACAAAGATTTTAGAAGTAACATCATAAAATTAGAACAGAGGAGATCTTGAAGGGAAAAAAAGGGTTTGGTAATTATTAATGGGCAGAAATGCTAATGATTTTAAAAATTCAGCAATTTTCAGAAGAAATCTTTCCCCAATTTCAAGTATTTCTAGAAAATGAATCTAGATGCAGTTTTGAATAGGTTTGTATACCAGAAAACATAATTATATTTGATTTTTCTTATTTTTCTATGTCCAGTGTAAGAAAAAAATTGTACTAAATCACTGCAGGTACTGTCTAAGTCATATTCAACAATATATTTTAGTCTTCGAATGTACCCTACTAAAAGAAATACAATTTGTGAATCAAATAAAAGCTATTTTAAATTTCACTCTGCCAATTTCTAAAATGTATTCAGAAATTTATATGAAAATTATTTCAATGACCACCGTGCTTAAATCTCTTATTTTAAAATATACATTTTCTTATTAAATCTATTTATTTGAATTTTAATTAACATTTGAATATGTTAATTTGCAAAGATACTTAAATATGCCAATGCTCCTATTTCCTTCCTCTGGGTGGGTATTTGAAACACATTTCTGTAAATTTAAAGGACCCTTTAAACTTTGAAAACATAGCTATTATTTTGTACTTTCAAAACTTGGTGTTGCCTATGACCCTTTTTAACTGAATGTCTTCTAAGCAGTAAGCCTGCCACACTTCACCCATGTAATGGACACCCTGTGGATAAAATCATGATGCTTCATCTTCCTGACAGCATTCTCTTCTCTCCTGAGGGAACTTCTAATGGGATGACTCCAGTGTCTTGAATGTTTCTTTCAATTTCCTTCATATGATACACAGCCTATTCTTATTATGCTGTTTTTTTTTTTTTTTGTAAAAATTCTCATCTAGAATTTGGCCTACTGTAGTGTATTGCTTATAGGACTCTCTTTTCAGCAACTTTGAACAGATTATTGAGGTTTAATTGACATACAATTAACCACACATGTTGAAGGATACAATTTGATAAGTTCTGAGTATGTAAATAAACATATATTGGTCAAATTCTAAAAAGATATGTTGAAATATTTGTTTCTTCAGGATGTGAACTTATTTGGAAATAGGGTAACTGCAGATGTAATTAGTTAATATGAGGTCGTATTGGAATTCCAATATGACTAGTGTTTTTTTTTTTTTTTTTATGTTAGTCACCATACAGTACACCATTAGTTTTTGATGTACTGTTCCATGATTCATTGTGTATAACACCCGGTGCTCCATGCAATACCTGCCCTCCTTAATACCCATGACCGGGCTAACCCATCCCCCACCCCCCTCCCTTCTGAAACCCTCAGATTGTTTCCCGGAATTCATAGTCTCTCATGATTCGTCTCCCCTCTGATGCCCCCCCCTTCATTTTCCCCTTCCTTTAAGAAGTGGGAACTTTGGAAAAAGACACAGATGCAGGGAAGATGGCCATATGAAGATGGAGGCAGAGACTGCAGGGATATTGCCCCAAAGCCAGAAACACCCAGGACTATTACAGACTGGAAGAAGCAAGGAAGGATCCTCCCGTAGAGACCTCAGAGGAAGCATGACCCTGGAACACATTGAGTTTGAACTCCTAGTCTCCAGAACTGACGTCATAAAATTCTGTTACTTCAAGCCAACCAGTTTGTGGTAATTTATTATAGTTGCCCTAGGAAACTAATAAAATTTGCAATCAGGAAACTGACAACAAAAATAGCAAACAAATGCATCACCTCAAAGAGTTACATGATCCCCTTGCCATTGACATTTCCCTAACACTCACCCCATCCCCATGAAACCACTGAACATTTTTCTGTCATCCTAGATTGCATTTTCTACAATTTTACATATATTTTACATAAATTTATAAGAATTCTAGAATTATATGAAATATAGACATATGGCATGCACTGGATTCTTTCAGCATAATTATTCTGAGACTCATTCATGGTGTTGTTCATTCACGTGCACATTCACTTGTTGCTCCTTTGTGTTAACAAACAGTATTCCATTACATGACTTTACCACCATCAGTTCATTCACTCACCTGCTGACATACATTTAGATGGTTTACAAAATCCTGGCTATCCGAAATACACCAGCTATATACATCATCCGAGTGTACAAATATCTGTATGGAGTTACACTTTCACTTCCCTTGGGTAGAGAGACCCCTAACTGTGGAATCACTGGGTCACAAAGCAGGTAAATGTTTACATTGTAAAGCAACTACCAAACTGTCTTCCCAAATGTATGAGAATTCCAGTTCCTCCACACCCTTGTCAACACTCGGTATGTGTAATAATTGTTCTTGGTTATTTTCTGTATATTATGACGTTCTGACCTCTCTTGGGAGCCTTCAGACCCGGGAAGAGACTGCCCTTCCCAGAGCTAGAGGATATCTGAAGATAATGACAACCTTCCCACAAGCACGTTTTCACGTACACACCAAGCAGTGCACTGTCCGTGCCCCAACTATGTCTTACCCAGCTCTCCCTCCCACGTCCGTACGGTCATGTCCCCTTGCTGGGGAGCACACGTGCCAGGACCGCAGCGGTGCCGGAAACCGTGGAGAGTACCGAACCCCGTGGACATGACGCCCTTTCCTATGCCTAAGCCCCTCTGACAAAGGTTAATGCCTACAGGAGGCACTGGAAGAGACACAGCAGTACCCAGTAATAAAATAGCATCATTATAGCAATATACGTTCACAAAAGCTCATGAACGAATGTGGTCCCCCTCTCCCCAAATCCCTTATTACAACGCACTCACCCTTGTCTCTGTGACGTGCTACGAAACATCCACAGCAGGACAGGAAGTGGGACGAACGAGACGGGCGCGCCATGTGAAGCAGCTTCGGCAACCGGCTATTTACGCTCCGACCGGAAGGAGGCGGAGCCACAGCTGCTCCCTGATGCAGGTGCAAGTGCGGAGCTGAAGATGCGGAGTCCGGTGCTTTCTCTGCCCTGAATGGGTTTCAGGCAACTAGAGACCACCTCTGTGGCCCCAGATGCACCAGAGTAATTCGAACCAGCTGAGCCTAAAGTGTTGACTCCTTCTTGCCTTGTCTTTCCTGGGGGAATTCCAAGGCGGCTCTGGCACAACTGCCTTCCTGGTTGGATTTACACTCTATTATTAAAGAAAGTCTTTCATATTGATTTGTTTTTTCAAAAGTCTTCCCTAATTCATCTGTCTGTTCTGCCTCATCATTCCTTTTTGATAGGCATCGAGCATTCTCGCATCTGCAAGGATGAAAATACGGTAGCTATTTATGAGACCGCCATGAAATTGGAAAGGTTGAAAATCAGTTTTTGATACAGATTTCCATAAATAATTTTATTATTATATTCCTAATCTCTAACTGCTGAATGCTAGATGAATCTCTTACTTTGTTTTCTTGAAACAGAACATAATTTAAACTATTTTCGGGTTTTTTTGGTTTTGGGGGTTTTTTTGTTTTTGTTTTTTGTTTTTTTTTTTGTAGCTGGTCTGTGATGTCTTTTAGCTTGAACGAAGTTTTGTTTAGAGAAAACATTTCTTCCTTTATCTGTACAGTCACACAGATTATAGTTTTAAGGGTGGCGGAGGGGCATAGGAAGAAGGAGACCGAGAATCTCAAGCGGACTCCATGCTGAGCACAGACCTGTCACAGAGCTTTATCTCACAAGCTTCAGGTCATGACCTGAGCCCAGATTAAGAGTAGGACGCTTAACTGACCGAGCCACACAGATGCCCCTCTTAGTAGATCTTATTAGGAGTGTATCAAATCTATTAGTCTATAATTTATAGAGAAATCAACTTTTGGCTGTTTAATACTTTTATTGACTATTTAGTGTTCCATAGATTTTAAATTTTAATTTCTGCTCTTTATGTTTTTCTTCCATTTTCTTAGAATTGATATTATCTAACTCCTTTAGAATAATCATTTTTAGCCTTTCTTTTTTTGTATATATACATTTAATGTAATACCTTCTGTCTAAACAATTTTGCCTGCCTCTGCAGGCAATACTAGATTTTTAAAAAATTGTAATTCAGTTCAAAATATTGTCTGTGGATTATTTAGTAATATATAGCTTTACTGTATAACGCTTGATCTGTGGATTATTTAGTAATATATAGCTTTATTTTCAAATATAAGGACATATTCTAGTCATCTTTTATGACTGAATTCCAGTTTAACTACATTGTGATCAAAGGACTTTCTGAATTATCTAGTACTTTAACATTTGTTGAGATTTTCTTTTTACTCCGGTCTATATAAAATTTTTTTACAATACTCTTTGATAAATGTTCATGTGAATGTCAAGAGAATCTGTGCTTTCATCTATTTTGTTCTGCAGCACTTCATATATATCAATTAGGTAAATATCTTAATAACTTCTATAGATCTTCTATGTGCTTATTGAATTTTTTTCCTGCTTGGACTTAGTTATGAGAAATGTGTGTTAAAATCTTCTTCATTGTGGATTTTTGCACTCCACCTTTTACTTTTGCCACTTTGTTCTGTATATATTTGGAACTTAAATTGTTGGATGCACACAATTTTAGAATTATTAAATCTTCTTGGTAGATTGACCTTTTTCATTATGAAATGTTTTTCTTCTATTTATTTTTTTGCTCTCTCTTTATTTCTAGTGATACTTCTTGCCTTAAAATATTCCCTATTTGACATTGGCATAACTACATAAGACTTCTTTTGGATACTGCTGAAATAACATGTTTTTCCATTCTTTAGTTTTTTTAGCACTTTTACTCTTTTCTGTATTTATTTCTAGGAGTATTTTCCTTCTTCTTGAAGACTTCCTTTTAGTATCTATCTACTACTAGTGAATTCTCTTCACTATAATTTTGTGGACATGTCTTTATTTCACCTTTACTTTGAAGGATATTCTCAGTGGGCATAGAATTACATATTTTAAATTATTTTGTTTAAAATGATAATTGCCATTTTTAAAAAAAATTTATATTAAGAATTCCACTGTCAGTCTTATTTTTAGTCTTTTGGGTTGCAGTTAAGAAATACACCCTTCCTATAACACTAACTTGACTACTAAGATAAGGAAAAACTGAAAAGCGGGAAAAGTTCATAGTGAGGAAAAAAAACAACTATAAGGGGAAGAAACACCATAGAAAATAATTTATTAGACAATTAAGTGACACTTACTTTTGACCAAAGTTTGTAGACTGGCTGGAATTTGATTATTAGCGGTCAGATGAAAACAAGTAATGCTCCACTCTTTGTCAGAATACCTTCCAGAATGTCCTTTAGTAGAACCTGGATGTTACATGAAACTAATTGCCACAAATGAGGTTACAGTTTTAATAAAATCCAGCATGGATGTAAATTTTGACTCGTACTCCAAACCTAAAATGAAAGTAGAACTATGTTAATAACAGTCATATTTGATGAAAATAATTAATTCACTTATTCATTGATCAATATCATATACCAATGAGGTGACAAAAGTTAATTTTCTTTCATTATAATTCACTTGATATATTTTGTTAAAGATATTTATAATATCAGTCAATAAAAATAAATACTGACTTTCAGTGAAGACACGATGCAGACATGGGTATTACATGAGAACATAAACCCTATGAGACTGTGAACTTTGTGTATCTTGTTCTCTGTGGTATCTCTTGCACTGAGATTAAGGTTTATTTCATAGTGCTCAAAAATATGTGTTGAGGGTGCAGGAATGCATTACACAGGTGATGGGGATTAAGACATGCCCTGGGGATAAGCACCAGGTGTTGTATGTAAGTGTTGACTCACTAAATTGTACACCTGAAACTAATATTACACTGTATGTTAACTGGAATTTCAATAAAAATTTACAAAATATATATGTGTTGAACAAATGGATCAGTTTTTCTCTAAAAGTTGACTTAAAAACATCTTAAGGGTGATGATAATAAGCAGTATAATCTAGTTGGAGAGGCATCTAACAGAAGTCTGTAAACATCAATCTCTTATTCACTCTAAACACATAGTCCAGATAGTATTTACAAATGAGGCAAATCTTGAATGTCCCCTGAGATTGGCTCCATCACTATTTTTAGGGGATACTGAAGTTACCACGTAGTGTGATCTGAGATGTCTTCAAGCCTAGTTTGCTCTAAAAATTATTAACACCTTTCAATGGTATAAACCACCTCTTGAAACTTTGAACTCTTCATCGTTTGCAGCACTTCTGGCGAGGCTACCAAGCTCTGTATATATTCAGTATGTTTTGATGGTAACAATAGTTTGAAAAGAAAAATATGGAAAATAACTACATATATTTGGGTGAGAAAGATAACTCCAAGTTTAGACATATGAGACAGGCCTACGTTTCTCACCAATAGCATTTCATGATTGTCTACAGTTCCTGCCTGGCTTGAAGATCTTTAATGTAAAATACTTATTTGGTTAGATAGTGGTGAGGCTCTTGCCTCCAGACTTATTTAGCAACTACCATAACTTTTACTCTCTTAGCATATTATTAGATTCTATGAGTGGTATAAAAAGTGCATAACACAGTCTGTTTTTATGACCATCACAATTTTGTTTTCTGCAAGGAAAAAATAGAGATATCTGCATTTGCTTGAACATGTATTAGAAATTCTGAAACCTCATATTACAAGTCTGAAACTTCATAGTGGGATTATATATTTGAGGTCTAAATCTTGACTTACCTTTCCTAAAGATATCCATGGTTGGCAAAGCTGGGAAGTTGTGTTATGTAAAACCTTCCTGGTCTACTACTTCTGGGTTAAATTGAGAGTGTTATCACCCATCCTTGGAAAGAGAAAAGTTTCCTTCCCCCCCCCCCTGGAAAAACCGGATTACTTTAACCTTTACAAATGTAAAATAATGCCACCTAAAGGAGCTCCACTGATACAAAACAGAATTAGCATGCAGAATCTACTTTCATGTGAAAAACAGAGCAAAGAAACTATAGTCTGCGTCTTTCACCACTACTTCCCTGGAATAATGGAAAGATCACAGCCTTTTGAATGAGATAAATCTGGATTTGAGTCATGTTTGTGAATTAGCACAGGTTTCTTAGTTTCTCACCTACAAAATGGCCTTAATAATGTCGCCACAGAGCATTCTTGTGAAGATTAAATAAGAGAATGCATGTGAAAGCTCTCAGCAATTAGATTTTCAGTAAAAATGAAGTCTAGTCTTCTGTTGTTCTTATAGTTGTTTCCACAGAGTTTAACAGAAATTGTCTTTCATTTCATACATTAGCTTTGTCTTTCTATTGGGTTAACATATAATTGAGGAAATGGCCAAGAGTTACGTGGAAAAAAATCACTAATCATCAGGGAAATGCAAATCAAAACCACAATGAGATATTACTTCACATCTGTTAGAATGGCTGTCATCAAAAAGAAAAGAGGTAACAAGTGTTGGTGAGGATGTGGAGGAAAGGGAAGCCCCCCATACACTGTTGGCAGGAATGTAAATCGGTTCAAACACTATGGGAAACAGTTTAGAGTTTCCTCAAAAAACTAGAAATAGAACTACCATATGATCCAGCAATTCCACTTCTGGCATGCAGCCAAAGGAAATGAAATCTCTATCTTAAAGAGATATTTGCACTCCTGTGTTCATAGCATCCTTATTTACAATAACCAAGATATAGAAACAGCCTAGAGCAATGAGAGATGAATGGATAGAAAAATAGCAAATATACATATGTATTTATATATTCCATATATATTCCATATAAATAGATGAATGGATAGAAAAATAGCAAATATACATATATATGGAATATATATATATACATATATATACACATATATATGGAATATATATATATTCCATATAAATTGATCAATGTGGAATATTATGCAAACATAAAAAGGAAAGAAATCTGGCCATGTATGACAACCTATATGGACTTTGAGGACATTATGCTAAGTAAAATAAATCAGACAGGGAAAAACAAATACTCATATGTGTAATCTGAAAAAGCCAAATTCAGAATCAGAGAATAGAATGGTGGTTGCCACAGGATGGGAAATGGGCAGAGTTGGTCAAGGAGTACAGACTTCTAGTTATAAGATTAATAAATTCTGGGCATCTAATGATGATTACAGTTAGCAATACTGTGTTATACACTTCAAAGTTGCTAAGAGAGTAGATCTTAAGTGTTCTCACCACAAAAACAAAATGGTAATTATGTGAGATAATGGAGGTGTTAACTAACTTTATTATAGTAGTCATTTCACAAAATATGTGTTCAAATAATCACCTTGTACATCTTAACCTTATACAATGTTATATGTCAATTATATCTCAATACAGTTGGAAAAAATACAATAATAAGGTCTTAGTCTTCTCCTTAGTACCAGTTTTCAGTCAGTTATAACACTGTGGTCTGGAAATACTACTTACCAGTTTGAGAAATAGACTGGTTCTCTCATTGTTTCATTTATGCCTATCTGCCTATCTGCCTATCTATCTATCATCTATCTATCTAGCCATCCATCCCAGATCTTCTATACCTGATATGGATACAAGTGAACTTCAATATTTCTGTATTTATTGTTAAATTTGGTATTTTATTCCTTAAATACTTGAACAAAATTATAGTAAGTGCTATATAAATAGTAGATGCCATTATTATAGCTCACTCAGTAAATACTTCATTTTACAATAATTCATTCAAAAAATTATAGGAGAAAAGATATAAATTTCTTCTGAAAACATGGTTAAAATCAAAATTCAAGTTCTAAGCTGATAAAATTCTTAGTAGTAACAATAAAGCTGACAATACTTACTCAACCAGAAAAGTAGTTGACTTATCCCAATCTTACTCAAAGATTTCTGTTAGGTGACTTTAAATATCTCTTCTCACATACAAAAATGTGTACCTCATTTAATTGAGATAAAGATGCTTTCAATTTCCATTTATAAAATAATGGCCCTAAAGACTTTAAAACAAATAGTTAACACCAGTATGATTTATGGTGGGGATTTCAACAAAACTCCATCACAGATAAAGGTCAAAGCGATAAACTTATATTCCTAATGACAGAGAGTTCCAGAAACAGAGGTAAATCGAAGGTCTGTATACATAATCATGGAATGATAATGTACTAGAGAACACCTGCATTATAACTCTGGCAGAAACCCTGCATCCTAAATGGCTAAGCAGGGAGCAGAGAATGAAAAGATGTTGATCACAACATAATTACCAACACTCCCTTCACTGCCCCCCCCCCCCACCAAAAAAAGGAGTAATCCAGATTTATCAGGCAGTCATGGACATTTTTTTTAAAGGAAGTTTTTTTTGTTTTTTGTTTTTAATTTATTTATATTGCATTTTCTTTTAATTTCTGGAAGGATGAATGCACTTACAATAAGTTTTAACAAACGTATATGATATTTGTAATTCTGTCTTCTTTGTGTAGACCACTCATTATACACATTGGCATTGCCCAGGTGTGTCTTCTTCCCTTGACTACTTGTTTTTCCCATTCTGTGGATTTAACTATCACTTTAGCCATATGTGTGTGTGTGTGTGTGTGTGTGTGTGTGTGTGTGTGTGTGTGTCTATACATACAGATATAGAATATATCAGAATCCAGTGTCTCTGTAAGGTATCATTCACAATGTTGGATATAATCCCATATTATTAGCTATACAAAGAAACCTTAAAATGTAACTAATACTCAGAATAAAAGGCAATCAATGAACAACTCTATAAATATACTAAAAACCACTAAATTATAGACTTTAAATGATAAATTCTATCATATGAGTAATTTCTCAAACTATTTCAGCAATAACAAGCAATCACTGGGGTTTCTGAGATGATCCATATGTAATTAGCAGACAAGATTTTAAAAGCATTTATAATAACTAGGCTCAGTATGTAAATTAAAATACACACATAATGATTAAACACATAAATCTTAGCAGATAAACTGAAATGTTCATTGAAGAACCAAATGGAAATTCTAGAAAAAAGTATAGATACATAGATCTTATGTATATGTGTACTCCATGTACTTATATCTACATTTATAACTATCTATAGTAAAGTTTTCAACCATAATCATTCTCTACTTGAGACTTCTGTAATAGATACAAGGGTCCAATGGCCATCTTCACTGTGTCTCATATGCACCTTGAAGTCAACACATTTAAAACTGAGCTTAACATCTTGTCTAAAACTCCACCTTCTGTATACCTCCACAGAAACAACAGATTCCACCCATCCCATCCAATATGGAAACTGAGATTTACCTTTGAACTCACATTTTTCTTCTCCACTCACATCTAAACAATCACCCAGTGAACACAGATTTTACTTTCTTAGTTTCCCTTTCCTTTCTTCTGCATCACTACTAGATCTATCATGGGTAATTGGGGGGAAAATCTCCTTTGTTCTCTTCTGCCTCTGGTCTTATTTCTTTAAATCCATTCTCTAAACAAAGCATAGTTACAAACTGAAATATAACTAGGGGCGCCTGGGTGGCGCAGTCGTTAAGCGTCTGTCTTCGGCTCAGGGCGTGATCCCGGAGTTATGGGATCGAGCCCCACGTCAGGCTCCTCCGCTATGAGCCTGCTTCTTCCTCTCCCACTCCCCCTGCTTGTGTTCCCTCTCTCGCTGGCTGTCACTATCTCTGTCGAATAAATAAATAAAATATTGAAAAAAAAAGAAAAGAAATATAACTATACTACGGTTATGATCAGGTATTTTCAATGACTCTACATATCCTTTGAATTAACTCCAATCTTCCTATATTATGTGCAAAAGAGAAGATACTTCCACATCCCCTTCTTCAACTGGAAGAAAAAGATGGGAAAGGGAAATTTTAACTTTAAATCAACTAGGAATCTTGACTATTTTATGGGACTGGGCATTTTAATAATTGACTGAAGGAACTGACTGGAAAAATCATGAGGGAAACCCCATCTGAGTTTCAGCTGGAGAAAAGAGAAATGATTAGCCTCATCAAATGAATATAAAGAATAATAAGAGGAGGATCAGGGTCATGTATACTTTCATTCCAAGGAGGATGGATTTGATACACTAGTTATATGTGCAATTTTTTATACTCGATACAAGCTCTGTACTTCATGTTCATTTAAAAAAAGAGAAAGAAAAGCTTTATCCTTAGTTTAGAATGCCCTATCTCCTCCTTCTGCCTTACTTGAATAATTACTCTTCATTCTTTAAAACACAACTGGTGATTTTACTTAGCAATTCCTGATTATTCAAATCTTAGTTTGTATTCTGCATCCTTGTTCCCATCATACCCCTTGATCTACACATGCCATCATCCTTACAGTATTGGATTTTGACCATGTGTTTTGGTTCTGACTATTCCATGAATTCTTTAAAGCCAGAGAATATGGCCCATTCATCTTTGTGTTTTCAAAACTGCAAACTGGACCTGAAATATCAGGTTATCGATAAATAAATGAAATGATGTTGCAGAGAAGGAGAGACAAATGGAACTATCAACAACAATAGAGAAGTAAGTATGATTATTTTTGAGAGGGGATGAAGAACTCCATCTGGGGAAGTTCATACTGGAATGGCAAAAGGTCGTTTTTAAAAATAGAGCTTCCTACAGACCTAATAAGCACCAGTTGAAGTTAAAACAGCACAAAAAGCTAGTTAGCACAATATCATTGGGATGCTTTGAAATTTCACTCTCTTTAGATACAGGAATCTGAACTGGAAATTCTGGGAGTTACAAAAAATAGAAGGTATGGTCCCTTCACTCCTTAACATCTCTGTAACCATGCACCACCTTTGGGGAATAATCATCTTCTGAGAAGATCCATCTGATGACTGAGATACAGAGAATACAAGTGATTCTCTCAATTGCTTAATAACGAAACTAAGACAAAACAAAAAACCTATCTTCTCTAAGGAAAATAACCCAATGCTTTGTGTGAGAGAAAATAGAACTAAGGAATGATTTAGCTATAGAAAACACAAGTATGATGATTATTTCAGTTCCTCTCAGAAGAAAGGAATGTCTTATGATACCACATACAGAAAACCCAAAAGACTACCAAAAATCTATTGGACTAATAAAGGAATTCAGTAAGATCACAGGATATAAAAATAAATATACAAAAATCCATTACATTTCTATACACAATAAAGCAGCAGAAAGAGAGATTGAGAAAATAATCCCATTTACAATTGCACCAAAAATAATAAAATATCTAGAACTAGGGACCCCTGGGTGGCTCAGTCAGTTAAGCGTCTGTCTTTGGCTCAGGTCATGATCCCAGGGTCCTGGGATGGAGGCCCACATCGGGCTTCTTGCTCAGTGAGGAGCCTGCTTCTCCCTCTACTTCTGCTCCTCCCCCTTGTTTGTGCTCTCTCTCTGGCAAATAAATAAGTAAATCTTTAAAAAATATATCTAGGAATAAACTTAACCAAAGTGATGAAAGTCTATACTCTGAAAACTAGAAAACATTGATAAAAGATATCAAAGACAACACAAACGGAAAGATATTCCATGTTCATGAATTGGAAGGACAAATATTGTTTAAATGTCCATACTACCCAAAGAAATCTACACATTAAATGCAAACCCTATAAAAATACCAACAGCATTTTTTACAGAAGTAGAACAAACCAACCTAAAATTTGTATGGAACCACAAAAGACCCTGAATAGCCAAAGCAATCATGAAAAAGAAAAACAAAGAGGAAGTATCACAATCCCAGATTTCAAGTTATACTACAAAATTGTAGTAGTCAAAACAGTATGGTATCAGCATAAAAATAAACACATAGATCAATGGAACAGAATAGAGAGCCCAGAAATAAACCTGTAATTATATGGTCAATTAATCTTTGACAAAGGAGGCAAGAATATGCAAAGGGTAAAAGAGAGTCTCTTCAACAAATGATGTTGGGAAATCTCTATGCAAAAGAATGAAACTGGACCACTTTTTTACTTGGTACACAAAAATAAACTCAAAATGGGTTAAAGACCTAAATGTGAAACCTGAAACATAAAAATTCTAGAAGAAAGCACAAGCAGTGATTTCTCTAACACTGGCCATAGCAACATTTTCTAGATATTTCTCCTAAGGCAAGGGAAATAAAAGCAAAAATAAACTATTGGAACTACATCAAAATGAAATGCAAAGGAAATGACCAACAAAACTAAAAGACAATCTAATGACTGGGAGAAGGTATTTACAAATGACATAATCAACAAAGGGCTAGTATCCAAAATATATAAAGAACTGATACAACTCAACACCAAAAAAACAAATAATCCAATTAAAAATGGGCAGAAGACATGGGAGGTTACTCAAAAAATTAAAAATAGAACTACCATATGATGCAGTAATACAAAACCACCAATTCAGCTAGATATATGTACCCCTATGTTTATTGCAGCATTATTTACAATAGCCAAATATCCTAAAGTGTCCAACACTAGATGAATAGATAAAGAAGTGGGATATATATACAATGGAATATTACTCAGCCATAGAAAAGAATGAAATCTTGCCATTTGCAACATGAATGGATCTAGAGAGTATAATGCTAAGTGCAATAAGTCAGACAGAGAAAGACAAATACCATATGATTTCACCCATATGTGGAATTTAAGAAACAAAACAAAGGAAAAAAGTAACTAACCAAAAACAGACTCTTAACTACAGGGAACAAACTGATGGTTATCAGAAGGGAGTTGGGTGGGGGGATGGGTGAAATAGGTGACAAGGATTAAGAGTACATTTATCACAATGAGCACTGAGTAATGTATGGAATTGTTGAATCACTATATTGTACACCTGAAACTAATATAACACTGTATGTTAACTATATTGAATTAAAATAGAATAAAATAAAAAGTCACTTTCATATTAAAAGAAAGGGGATTTCTTAACATGGGTTTTAACTATTTTTTTTACTTTATTTTTATTTTTTTAAAAGATTTTATTTATTTGAGAGAGAGTGAGAGAGAGAGAAAGAGAGAACATGAGCAGCGGGAGTGGGAGAGGGTGAAGCAGACTCCCTGATGAGCAGAGAGACTGATGCAGGGCTCGATCCTGGGACTCCAGGATCATGACCTGAGCTTAAAGCAGATGCTTAACCAACTGAGCCACCCAGGTGCCCCTTAACTATTTCTTTTGAAAAAACTCTACAAAAAAAACCCTATTACCTTTTCACCTAATATAAAAAAGTGAAAAATTACCATATAAATAAAATTAGGTGCATATGTTTCTATTTTCTTTTGAAAATATATCCCAGGGTAGAAAATGTTGCTTTAATAATGTTATGACTATCTATCATCTATCTATCTATCATCTTTGTGTATGTATGCACACACATTATATATCAAGGATTATCCCTTTTTTAAAAATTTTCTTATGCTACCCTTTAGTTACTTATTTTGAACATTAAGATACTAAATTTTTAAGAACTTCTTTTAATGAAAAGTTTCAAGTTTATTAATTTAGTTTTTCTAATAAAAATGAAGAAAACAAGGCATTTTACAGAACTGACTATAATCACTGTTATATAGCCAATGGAAGGGAAAGGGGATAAAAAAAATATCTTATGGAGTTAACAATGGTTAATTAGTATTTCATGTTAAAGTAAAGGCATTCAATTTAAAATAATATTAAATGGCTCAAGTGGCATAAAAATGCTCCCAAGTTTGAGTAACAAAATCTAACAGATTGATTAGAGTTGGTTTGGGTCTTCAGAGTTCAACTCTAGAGGCCTTGTCTCTGCCACCTTACTTTTACAATGACATTTTCAGTGCACAGTGATTACTCATTGGGTTTTCCTTTCTCTCTGAATGGTTTATGGCAACAGGAGTCATCGGCCATGAAATTGCAGGAGGTCTCCGAATAAATACTATCATTGACTGAAGGGAAACAGCTGCACACATTTGTAAAGATTTCTATAACACTTAATGTAAAACAAGGCATCACACTGGACCTGGCGAGGTGGTTCTCCTCTTTCTTCTTCCCCTCCTCCTCCTTCTTCTAATGGAAATATCCTGATTTAGGCAGGCAAAGGCTGGATATGTTTTCTTAAGTGAAAAGCAATGGAGACATCCTGGAACTGCTGCAAAGATTAAGCCCCATTCATATAAACACCCATTTCCTATTCCTTAAAGTAAAAAAAAAAAAAAAAAAAGCTATAAATTAACTTACTGAAGAAAACCACAGGCAAGTATATGCATATACATATATGCACATATATCTGCATATTTAATTTACCTATTGGAAATCTTTTCCCCATTTAAATACAAACAAGTCCCTTAATGAGTCTTCATCTGTCCCTTCATTTGTTCATTTGTCATGAGTCCCCAGAAATGAAAGACTCCATTTTATGAATGAAGATAAAATGTTCCTTGAATAGTGAATCTTTCTTAATAAAAGGAGAATTCAGGTTAAAGCAAGGGGGATAATCAGTACTTGAGGGCCTTGGGTTATTTTTTCTAAAGTTTTAATTCATTTATATCTTCACTAAAAAGAAAAATGTAAATTAATCTCTGGGTTACCATTTAGCACACAAGTGAGTTCTAAGATATTATCTGAGGGAATTAAGACAGCCGAAATTATCCTGATATAAGAGAAAATCAATAGTATTCAGTAATGTGTAATTGCATTTTATTTTAGTGAATGTTAGAATAACGACATATACGTGTTAAACCACAAGCATCTTATGGGCTTTAAAATATGTGGTTACGGGATTTTCCAGCTGCCACATATCCTGCCAGATGCTTCGGGTTTTTGGTCTATTCCACAGATTTGGAATGAAGAAACTTGCTCTGCAGAAGTGCCAGGGCCTGCATTCAGATGCTTTCCTCCAGCCATGGAGCTGCCTGCAGTTCCCGCCCTCAGGATCTCTGCCCATCAACAACTTTGCCTCGAGTTTCAATGTGCTGATCATAATAACAAAGACGAGGAGAGCTACTTTCAGTCACATGAATTTAGAGCTGAAGAGCTCTAATTTTTTTTTTTTTTGGCGTGATTATTCAGATGAAATTGTATAACACGGTAATGAAACTTACAAGGTTAAAAATTAAAGGCCAAAATAACATTTAAATAGGATGTGAAACACACAGCATAATCATAAAGCGGTAGACTAGTTTCCAAAAGTCACTACAGAACACTAATCTCATAAACTTATAATGAGTACTATGTATATAAAGATATGTGTGCATAATAAAAGCTTAGATATCTTTGACGCAAACATTTGTAATATAAATAACCTTCTCAGCAAACATGTGCACAGGGATATTTTGAAACTCACAACACTTGTCAAGGGGAAATTAATTTCCACTTGAAATAAGGTAATGTGAATGTCAAAAATGCCCTTTGGAAGTTTAATCACAAAACAAAAGATCATGCCTAAGGAGTAAATTTACATACAAAAAAATGATCTATCACATGGCCTAAATGTTGCTTTATTGCAACCCAGTTTAGTAAGTAATCTAGCTGTGTGATCTTGGGTGAGTCAGTTTCAGTGTGCGCATATAAATAACTGACTTGTGAGGGTACAGTGAGGCATGTATTCAACAATCTAAAAAATAACAAAGCAAGTCCATGATACCTTATTTTAAAAATTGTAAGATATCTTTATATCCATACATCTATATGTATAGACAGGAGTTATTTACATAACTAATGATGGCTATACTTTCCTATTTCCGTCTTAATCACAAGTATACATGTACTTATAAAAAATTTAATTTTTAGATTTGATAATAGTTTATAATATTACAAAATATTCTTCATATCAAAGGAAGAAAAGTCCTATAGGATCATCTCTTCCAAGAGTAATAACAAGAGGCAGATTTGTTCAAAATTTTAAAATGACTGTTGAAAAATGTTGAAAAGCTATCAGAGAATTTTTTTTAATGATTTTTTATTATATTATGTTAGTCACCATACAGTACATCCCCGGTTTCCGATGTAAGGCTCAATGATTCATTAGTTGTGTATAACACTCAGTGCACCATGCAATACGTGCCCTCCTTATTACCCATCACCGGTCTATCCCATTCCCCCACGCCCCCTCCCCTCTGAGGCCCTCAGTTTCTTTCTCGTAGTCCATAGTCTCTCATGTTTCATTCCCCCTTCTGGTTACCCCCCCTTTCTTTATCCCTTTCTTCTCCTACCGATCTTCCTTTTTATGTTCCATAGATGAGAGAAATCATATGATAGAGTCTTTCTCTGCTTGACTTATTTCACTTAGCATTATCTCCTCCAGTGCCATCCATGTTGTAGCAAATGTTGAGAACTCGTTCTTTCTGATAGCTGTGTAATATTCCATTGTATATATGGACCACAACCTCTTAATCCAGTCGTCTGTTGAAGGGCATCTCGGCTCCTTCCACATTTAGCTATTGTGGACATTGCTGCTATGAACATTGGGGTGCATATGGCCCTTCTCTTCACCACGTCTGTATCTTTGGGGTAAACACCCAGTAGTGCAATGGCTGGATCATAGGGAAGCTCAATTTTTAACATTTTAAGGGACCTCCACACTGTTTTCCAGAGTGGCTGTACCAACTTGCATTCCCACCAACAGTGTGGGAGGGATCCCCTTTCTCCACATCCTCTCCAACAATTGTTGTTTCTTGCCTTGTCTATTTTTGCCATTCTAACTGGCGTAAGGTGGTATCTCAGTGAGTTTTGATTTGAATTTCCTTGATGGCTAATGATTTTGAACATTTTTTCATGTGTCTGTTAGCCATTTGTATGTCTTCATTGAAAAAGTGTCTGTTCATATCTTCTGCCCATTTTTTGATTTATTTGTTTCTCGTGTATTGAGTTTGAGAAGTTCTTTGTAGATCTTGGATACCAGTCCTTTATCTGTAGTGTCATTTGCAAATATCTTCTCCCATTCCATGGGCTGCCTCTTAGTTTTTCTGACTGTTTCCTTGGCTGTGCAGAAACTTTTAATCTTTTTTTTTTTTTAAGATTTTATTTATTTATTCGACAGAGATAGAGACAGCCAGCGAGAGAGGGAACACAAGCAGGGGGAGTGGGAGAGGAAGAAGCAGGCTCATAGCAGAGGAGCCTGATGTGGGGCTCGATCCCATAATGCCAGGATCACGCCGTGAGCTGAAGTCAGACGCTTAACCGCTGTGCCACCCAGGCGCCCCAGAAACTTTTAATCTTGATGAAGTCCCATGAATTCATTTTATCTTTTGTTTCTCTTGCCTTTGGGGATGTATCATGAAAAAGGTTGCTTTGGCCGATGTTGTAGAGGTTGCTGCCTATGTTCTCCTCTAGAATTTTGATGGATTCCTGTCTCACATCGAGGTCTTTCATCCATTTGGAGTTTATTTTTGTGTATGGTGTGAGAGAGTGGTCAAGTTTCATTCTTTTGCATGTAGCTGTCCAATTTTCCCAGCACCATTTATTGAAGAGACTGTCTTTTTCCCACCGGATGTTTTTTCCTGCTTTATCAAATATTAGTTGCCCAAAGAGCCGAGGGTCTATTTCTGGGCTCTCTATTCTGTTCCATTGGTCTATGTGTCTGTTTTTGTGCCAGTACCATGCTATCTTTGTGATCACAGCTTTGTAGTACAGCTCGAAATCCGGCATTGTGATGCCCCCAGCTTTGTTTTTCCTTTTCAACAGTTCCTTGGAGATTCGGGGTCTTTTCTGGTTCCATACAAATTTAAGGATTATTTGTTCCAGTTCTTTGAAAAATGTCATCGGTATTTTGATTGGGATAGCATTGAAAGAGTAGATTGCTCTGGGTAGCATGGACATTTTAACTATGTTAATTCTTCCGATCCATGAGCATGGAATATCTTTCCATCTTTTTATGTCTTCCTCAATGTCTTTCAAGAGGGATTTATAGTTTCTAGAATATAGGTCCTTTACGTCTCTGGTTAAGTTAATTCCAAGGTAACGTATGGTTTTTGGTGCTATTGTAAATGGGATGGATTCCCTAATTTCTCTTTCTTCGGTCTCGCTATTCGTGTACAGAAATGCAACTGATTTCTGAGCATTGATTTTGTATCCCGCCACGTTTCTGAATTACTCTATAACTTCTAATGGTTTGGGACCGGCTTCTTTGGGGTTTCCCACATAGAGTAACATGTCATCTGTGAAGAGAGACATTTTGACTTCTTCTTTGCCAATTTGAATACCTTTGATCCCTTTTTGTCATCTGATTGCTGTTGCAAGGACTTCTAGTACTATGTTGAATAATAGTGGCGAGAGTGGGCATCCTTGTCGAGTTCCTGATCTTAAAGGGAAGGCTTTCAGCTTTTCCCCATTGAGAATAATATTTGCAGTAGGCTTTTCATAGATGGCTTTTATGAGATTGAGAAATGTACCCTCTATTCCTACACTCTGAAGGGTTTTAATCAGGAAAGGATGCTGTATTTTGTCAAATGCTTTTTCGGCATCGATTGAGAGGATCATATGGTTCCTGAGTCTTTTCTTGTTGATATGATGTATCACGCTGATGGATTTGCGAATATTGAACCACGCTTGCATCCCAGGTATGAATCCCACTTGATCGGGATGGATAATCCTTTTAATGAACTGTTGGATTCTATTAGCAAGTATCTTGTTGAGGATTTTGGCGTCCATATTCATTAGGGAAATCGGTCTGTAATTCTCCTTTTTGAGGGGGTCTTTGCCTGGTTTGGGGATCAAGGTAATATTGGCCTCATAGAATGAGTTTGGTAGCTCTCCTTCTGTTTCTATTTTTTGAAATAGCTTTAGGAGAATAGGTATTATTTCTTCTTTGAAAATTTGGTAGAATTCCCCAGGAAAACCGTCCGGGCCTGGAGTTCTGTTATTTGGAAGGTTGTTTATCACTGACTCAATTTCTTCATCATTAATTGGCCTGTTTAAGAAATCAATTTCTTCGTGTTTCAATCTTGGTAGTTTATAGGTTTCCAGGAAGGATTCCATCTCTTCCGGATTGCTTAGTTTATTGGCATATAGCTGTTGATAAAAATTTCTAATAATCCTTCCAATTTCAATGGTGTTCATCGTGACCTCTCCTTTTTCATTCATAATTTTAATAATCTGGGTCCTTTCTCTTTTCTTTTGGATAAGTCTTGCCAGTGGTCTGTCAATTTTATTGATTCTCTCAAAGAACCAGCTTCTAGTCCTGTTGATCTGCTCTACTGTACTTCTGGTTTCTGCTTGATTGATTTCAGCTCTAATTTTGGTCAACTGCCTCCTCGTGCGTGGATTAGGCCTGTCCCTCTGTTGCTGTTCCAGCTTCTTGAGGTGAGAATATAAAAACTGCATTTTAGATTTTTCTGTTCTTTTGAGTGAGGCTTGGATGGCTATGTATTTCCCCATTAGGACTGCCTTTGCAGTATCCCATAGGTTTTGGACTGTTGTATTTTCATTCTCATTGGTCTCCATAAATTGTTTGATTTTTGATTTCCTGGTTTATCGAGTCATTCCTGAGCAGGATGGTTCTTAGTCTCCAAGTGTTTGAGTTTCTCCCAAATTTTTCCTTGTGGTTGAGTTCCAATTTCAGAGCGTTGTGGTCTGAGAATATGCACGGGATAATTTCAATCTTTTGGTATCGGTTGAGGCCTGTTTTGTGTCCCAGAACATGGTCTATTCTTGAGAATGTTCCATGGGCATTAGAATAGAATGAGTATTCTTTGATTCTGGGGTGTAGTGTTCTCTATATATCTATGAGGTCCAACTCGTCGAGTATGGCATTCAAAGCCTTTGATTCTTTGCTTAGTTTTTGCCAGGGTGTTCTGTCTATTTCTGAGAGTGGAGTGTTGAGGTCCCCTACTATTAATGTATTTTTATTTATATGTCTCTTTATTCTGGTTAAGAGTTGCTTCTGTATCTTGCTGCTCCCCTGTTGGGGGCATATATATTTATAATTGTCATATCCACTTGTTGAATACTTCCCTTAAGAATAATATAGTGCCCTTCTGCGTCTCTAACTATAGTCTGTAGTTTAAAATCCAATTTATCTGATATGAGAATTGCTACCCCAGCTTTCTTTTGAGGTCCATTTGCGTGAAAGATGGTACTCCATCCCCTTACTCTCAGTCTGAATGCATCTTTGGGTTCGAAATGAGTCTCTTGTAGACAGCAAATGGATGGGTCATTTCTTTTTATCCAATCTGCAACCCTGTGGTGTTGTAAGGGAGAATTTAAGCCATTAACATTAAGACTGAGTACTGAGAGATATGATTTTAATGATGCCATGTTGCCAGTAAAGTCTTTGTTTGTATTGGCTGTGACTTTCTGTTCTGTATTACTCTTGGGGCCTTTTTACTTTTATAGAACCCCCCATAATATCTCCTGTGGGGCTGGTTTCATGGTTACAAAATTGGTTAGTGACTGTCGATTCTGAACTCTCTTTATTTCTCCATCAATTCTGAATGACAGCCTTGCTGGATAAAGGATCCTTGGCTGCATGTTTTTCTCTGAAAGAGTTTAAATATGCTCCCCCAACCCTTTCTCTCATTCCAGGTCTGTGTAGACAGGTCTGAGGTAATTTTGATGCCTTTGCCTTGGTACGTGAGAAATTTCTTTGCCCTGGCCGCTTTCAATACTGTATCCTTGGATCTAATATTTGCGAAATGCACTATGACCTGACGTGGCGTAGGTTTGTCGTGGTTGAGCTTGGGAGGGGTCCTCTCTGCCTCTTGGACACAAATGTTTGTTTCCCTCGCTAGATTAGGGAAGTTTTCAGCTACAATTTGTTCAAATATCTCTTCTAGACCTCTGTTTTTCTCCACCCCCTCGGGGATGCCGATGATTCTAACATTGGATCGTTTCATTGAGTCAGTAATCTCCCATAACCTACATTCGTGGGCTTAGATTTTTTTAAGAGAAGCTTCTATTTTGTTTTTTTCCTCTATTAACCCATCCTCCAATTCACTAACCCTTTCCTCTGCTTTGGTGACCCTGGCCGTCAGAGCCTCTAGTTTTGCCTGCATTTGGCTCATGGAATTTTTAATTTCTGCCAGATTTGCTCTCATTTCTGTCCTTAGGGATTCTATATTCTCAGTAACCTTTTTGTTAATAGTTTTTTCAATTCTACTCATCATTTTGACCATCGTTACTCTGAATTCCATTTCTGATACTTTGGTTACATCCATATCCATTATTTCTGTGGCAGAGGCCACAGACTCACTGTCTTTTCATTGCTGGGGGGGGGCTTTTCCTTCTTGTCATTCTGATGAGGAGAGGTTGCGGGGTTGTCCAGAGCCCAAATTATTGACTGGGTCCCAGGCCGTGCCCCTTGTTTTATAGGGATCTTAGGGATGTGGGCTTCTTCTTTAAAGATTTTATTTATTTATTTATGTGGCAGCCAACCAGCAAGAGAGGGAACAGAAGCAGGGGAGTGGGAGAGGAAGAAGCAGGCTCCCAGCAGAGGAGCCCGATGAGGGACTCCTTTCCGGAACACTGCGATCACGCCCTAAGCCAAAGACAGGCGCTGAATGATTGCACCACCCAGGCGCCCGGGTTGTGGGCTTCTTGATTTTTCAGCCTGCCTTCTGTGGTCTGGGGGAGGGGCCTGCCGCGCCGAGACTCAGGCAACCCTGTTTGGGTAGCGTCTCCGTGTCCTCTGCGAGGGGGGATGGGGATGGGCACTTTCTGAGCCGGTATTTCCAGGCATTTTTTCTCTGGCGGCTTTCCCTGGTGGTTTGCTATGCCTCTTCTGAGAGTCAGAGCAGCCGGCCGAATTTCAGCCTCTGTCACAGAACAGAGGGATTGCGGCCCGTTCTCTACTAATGTTCTGGCCACTTTAACTCTGTTACTGTTGGTGCTGCTCAACCCTGCAGTGTCCTGGGATGTGCGCCCCACACCCGGCGTCCCAGCCCTCACTTCCAGGGCCGGCGTGTCTCTGTCCTTTGTGTTTCTAATGCCGCAAGCCGCCAGCCGCCCCACGCGCGCTCTGGAAGCTCCTGGTCTCAGTCTGGTTCCAGCGAGCGCACGGGGATTCCGGTGTTCCGTGAGATGCCTGGTGGCGCGCGCACCTGGCTCACGGTCTCAGTCTGCTGTTTTGCGGGTGCCGACCGCCCGGCGCCCGAATACGGCGGCTCCCTACCCCTTCCGTTTATCTTCCGATATCTGTGCATGGTTTCATGGCTCCCCGCTTCGTACCTCAATACTCAGCGCCGGAGATGTTCATTTGTAGAGATCCAGATGCATGTTCCTGCGTCTCAGGCTGGTTCCGTGGTTGTTTAGGCTGGTCTAGTACCTATCCAGCTCGACTCGGGCACCGGCTGAAAAAGGTGTCTCCTACTCCTTCGCCATCTTTGACCTCTCAGAACTTCTAAAACCTGAGTTTGGATGAGCTGTTCCCTTTTGTGTGCTCGGTCTTGCTAGGTATAAATTAGAACTGCAACTTTTGTTCTGCAATTCCTCAGAGTGGATGAGAATATAGGTTCAGATTTTTAATAAATCCTAGAAGCCTTCTTGGAGGTTCATTTCCTTCCAACTTAATGGTCCTTTGTTATTCGGTGTCTTTTCTTTTCCAATTTTCAAGCTATGCCCAGACTCGTCTGCTCTGGGATCTGGCACATCCGTGTGACCAAAACTAATCATCATCCCATTGATTAGTGGAGGTAGGCATGTGACCCAGGTGTTCCCAATGCCACGGGAGGTTTGCTGAGGAAGCAGGATGCTGACTCCGGATTCCTGGGATTGAATGCTGGTATTCTTCCATTAAATGGAAATAGTAATGCTGTTATCAGTGAGAGTTTCCAGTGAGGTCATCTGGGTCAGATATGCAGAGCACCAATCAGGAAGGGGTCAAAGAACATTTCCAGTTTCCTTACAGGTCCCAGAAAGAGAAGGCCTCTTTTAAGTTTTTGATGGTTTCTTTTGCCGTGTGGAAGATTTCAGTTTGATGTTGTTCCACTTGTTTATTTTTGCTTTTGTTGCCTTTGCATTTGGTGTCCGATCTGAAGACTCTTTGCCAAAACCAATGTCGAGAGACTTAGTACCTGTGTCTTCTTGGAGGTTTATGGATTCGGGTCTTATGTTCAAATCATTCATCCATTAAAAATTTTGTGTGTGGTGTAAGAAAGTGACCCAGTTATATTCTTCTGCATTTAGTGTCCAGTTTGCCTGTTACCGCTCACTGAAGAGACAGTCCTTCCCTCATGGCATATCTTCTGCTGCTGTGTCGTAAGTTAGGGTCATCTACGTGTGGGTAAGTTTCTGAGCTTTCTGTTCTGTTCCACTGACCTGGTGTCTGTGTTTCTGCCAGTACCATCCTGTTTAGATGACAACAGCTTTGTAATCTAGCTTGAAATCCAGGAGTGTGTTGACTGCACCTTTCTTTCTCCAGGTTGCTTTGGGTATTTGGGGTCTTTTGTGATTCCATACAAGTTTGAGGACTGTTTTCTATTTCCTCGAATAATGCCACTGGAATTCAGATGGGGATTTCATCACATCTGTCGATTGCTTTGGGTACGATGGACATGTTCACATAATTAACTCTTCCAGTTAAGGAGCATGGCGTATGCTTCCATTTGTTTGTGTTGCCTTCCAAATCTTTGACCCATACATTCTGCCCCCCCTCGACACACATGTTTTTCATTTCTTTTCTGCCATGTGTTGAGTGTACTATGTCTTTCTCATTGTTGGTTACTTTTATTCCTAGATTTTTTTTTTGATGCAATTGTAAATGGCATTGCTTTTTTAATTTCTCTTTGCGAAAGTGTGTCATCAGTATACAGAAATGCAAGAAGTTGGGTCATCTGGGTGGCTCCATAGGTGAAGCGTCTGCCTTCTGCTCAGGTCAGAGTTCTGGGATCGAGCCCCGTGTTGGGCTCCCCGCTTAGCGAGGGTCTGCTTCTCCGTCTTTCTGACACTCCCCCGGCTCGTGCTTTTTCTCTTCCTGTCAAATAAATAAATAAAATCTGAAAAAAAATAAAGACAACAGGTCTCTGTATATTGACTTTATATCCTGCAGCTTTCTTGAATTTGTTTATTCTAACAGTTTTTTTTTTTTTTTTTTTTTTTTTGTGGAATCTTTTGGGATTTCATGTCATTTGCAAATAGTGACCGTTTTCCTGTATGGATTTCATATCTTTCTCTTTTTTTAAAATGATGTTAGTCACCCTACAGTACTTCATTTGTTTTTGATGTAGTGTTCCAGGATTCATTGTTTGCATATAACACCTAGTGCTCATTATGACACGTGCCCTCCTTAATACCCATCACCAGGATAACCCATTCCCCTACCCCTCCCTTTCTGCAACCTTCAGTTTGTTTCCCAGTGTCAATAGTCTCTCATGGTTCATCTCCCCCTCTCATTCCCCACCTTCACTTTTCCCTTCCTTCTCCTAATGTCCTCCATGCTATTCCTTCCATTCCACATAGGAGTGAAACCATATGATAATTGTCTTTCTCTGCTTGACTTAATTTCACTTAGCATAATCCCCTCCTGGTCCATCCACGTTGGTGCAAATGGTGGGTATTCATCCTTTCTGATGACTGAGTCATATTCCATTGTATAGATGAACCACATCTTCTTTGTCCATTCATCTGCTGAAGGACATCTTGGCTCCTTCCACAGTTTGGCTATTAGGGACATTGCTGCTATGAACATTGGGATACAGGTGCCCCTTCTTTTCATTACTCTGTGTCTATGGGGTGAATACCCAGTAGTGCAATTGGTGGGTCGTAGGATAGCTCTGTGTTCAACGTCTTGAGGAATCTCCATATTGTTTCCAAAAGTGGCTGTACCAGCTTGAATTCTCACGAGTAGTGTTAGAGGGCTCCCCTTTCTCCACATCCTCTCTGACTTTTTTTTATTTCCTGTCTTGTTAATTTCTTCTCAAGATTTTATTTATTTATTCCACAGAGATAGAGACAGCCAGCGAGAGAGGGAACACAAGCAGGGGGAGTGGGAGAGGAAGAAGCAGGCTCATAGCGGAGGAGCCTGATGTGGGGCTCCATCCCATAATGCCGGGATCACGCCCTGAGCCGAAGGCAGACGCTTAACCGCTGTGCCACCCAGGTGCCCCCGGCCTTGTTAATTTTAACCATTCTAACTGGTGTAAGGTGGTATCTCATTGTAGTTTTGATTTGTGTTTGCCTGATGGCAAGTGATGTGGAGCATTTTTTCATGTGTCTGTTGGCCATTTGTATGTCTTCTCTGGACAGGTATCTCTTTGTGTCTTCTGCCCATTTTTTGGGTGTCGAGTTTGAGGAGTTCTTTATAGATCTTGGATACCAGCCCTTTATCTGTAATATCATTTGCAGATATCTTCTTCGATTCCATAGGTTGCCTTTTTGTTTTGTTGATCGTTTGCTTTGCCGTGCAGAAACTTTTTATCTTGATGAAGTGCCAATAGTTCATTTTTGCTTTTATTTCCTTTGCCTTTAGAGACGTGGCTTGCAAGAAGTTGTTGTGTCCAAGGTTGAAGAGTTCTTTTGATTTTGATATGAGACAGGAATCCATTATCTTTCTTTCCTGATTGCATTCGAGTCCTCTGTCTTTCTTGGTGAGTCTAGCTAAGTTTGTCAGTTTTGTTTATCTTTCCAAAAAAGGCAGCTCTCATTTTCATTGTGTGTGTGTGTGTGTGTGTGTTTTTTTTTTTTTTGTCTTTTTAGTCTCTGTTGGATTTATTTATGCATTCCTTTTTGTTATTTCCTTATTTCTACTAATTTGGGGCTTTGTTTGCTGTTTTTTTTTTCTACTTCTTTACCACAGAAATCAGGTTGTTTATTGGAGAGCATTCTCATGGATTGATGAAGACTTGAATTTCTATGAACGTCCCCCCCGTAGAGCTACTTTTGCTGCATCCCATAAGTTTTTGTAGGTTGTCTTTTTCATCAGTGTCAAGGTACTTCTAAATTTTTTTTGATTTCTTCTTTGACTGTTGGTTGTTCAGTAGCATGTTGTTAAATCTCCACATATTTTTTTAAGATTATTTAAGTATCTGGCAGAGAGTGAGACAGCGAGAGAGGGAACGCAAGCAGGGGGGTGGGAGAGGGAGAAGCGGGCTTCCCACTGAGCAAGGAGCCTGATTCGGGGCTAGATCCCAGGCTCCTGGGATCACGACCTGAGCTGAAGGCAGATCCTTAATGACTGAGCCACCCAGGCCCCCCAATCTCCCCCTGTTTTTGACTGTCCCATTTTTTTCTTGAGACTGATTTCTAGTTTCATATCATTGTGGTTGGACAAGATTTGTAGCAGAAGGTGAAGAGAGCATTCAGATGAAAGGTTTGTTTCCTGGAGGGTTTTCTGAGGGCAGACCATGAGTTCCGTGGGGACGGAGGAAGGTTTTGTGAGACGGGGGGTGGGGTTAACCCTTGCTAGAATTACTGACTACTACCATGCAGGCTGTGTGCTACCGTTCACACCGTAGTCCTGATGGGCTTGTACTTCATTAGAAATATTTTCTAGGAGGTGTAGGCATAGGCTTCTCTAAAAGAAAGGTGCCATGTGGGTTCATGGCATGACCCCAGGTCAGCAACCAGGATGTATGGTATTGTGGGGGATCAGAACCAGGCTTTCTGTGGGAAGTGACGGAAATAGGGTATGGTGAGCTCCATGACCTCATAGGTGAGGTCCCGAGTGACCCACTGGGTGTTGGGTTCCGTGGATCTGTTTCATCAGGTGCTGTGGAATTCAGGGACACCCTCCTGTCTGTGGATTTGTGTGGAGACAGGTAGACATCAGTGTCTGGCCAGGCACGAGGGTCGCACTGGACCACCACCAGAGGTGCAGCATGCGGGGGAGCCACTGCTTGGTTTCCACGAAAGCTGACCAGGGTCTGTGACCATGATTCCTAGCAGCTGCAAGGGGAGAGGAGGCCGGGGGTGGTGCACACTTCCTAGACTTGTGGTCAGGACTAGTCTGGAGCCCACTGAAGTCAGCCACACCTGGCACAGAAGGCCCCCAGTCAGTGTAGCTGTGGGCACTGCTCCCATGGCACTTTTGGGCCGGCTCCATGCTGCCACCTCCTGCTTTTCATCATCATCTTCAAGGTCGTGTGCCTCTGCTCTTGCCCCATGGCCTCCGGGGTATTGTCCGTCCTCCATCTGGCCCTCGTCCCTGGTGCCCTGTGCAGTCCGATGCCAGGGTAGCCTTCTCGAGACAAACATCTGGCCGTGATGGAACACTTCCATGGATCTCGTGTGATGCGAGGATGATGTCCTGCCCTGGAAGGGGGCTGCAGGTCCCCAATCAGGAGAGCCATGTCTCCCTTTTCAGCATGGCCTGCCCTCCCCTCAGTCTTCTTCAGGGAAGCTCTCCCCACTTCCTGAGATGACAGCTCTGAACTTAAAAGTGAATGTTATTTTACATATCTCTATGCCTTAGTTCATCCATGGCATGTCTTTCAACGCCGTTAGTGGGTTTTTGTTTTTTTTTTTTAGCAGTTCCGAAGGGCTGTCTGCTCAAGGAGGGGATGACCTGGGTGGGGCAGCTTTCCCTCTCATCTCCCTCAGCCTGTCTCTGAGCCCTGGGGCCAGCTGTCCCACTGAGGATTGAGGGACCCGAGCCAGCCCATCCTGAGCCCAGGCTGTGTGTCAGCTGTGTAGACTGATGCGTGTCGGAGCGGTGGGCAGCTGGCATAGGCCAGGGGCAGGCAGTGTCTCCCCATTCCTTCCCTCCCTCCCTCCCAGAGGTAGCTCAGAGCAGCCTTCAACCCCTGCATCTCCAGATCCCTTGACCTATGCCTCCTGTGTTCAGCTGGTGACCTTGGAGTTTCACATGGATTCTACCTCCCATACCCTCTCCTGTAGCAGTTCCTGGATCAGGGGAGGGGTCGGACCCTTGTCTGATTTTGGTCTTCTTCCTGTCCCGCACCAAGCCCACTCACCTTTGCATCTTCCATGTATGTGCTTGGAAGCAAGTCCATCCACAGGGAACCTATTAGCCAAATGGATCCAGGTAATGAACATTGAAGTAGAGATCCAGGATCCATAATAAACCTGCTCTGAAACCTGTCCCAAAGTCTGTGACTCTCTCACACTGAAACAGAAACAATAATAGCTTTCTGGACTGTGAAGTGACATGTGTCTCTACTTCCAATCTTGAAGGCATAGGTGCTGAGCCTGGACAGAAAAGGACCATGGCTCCCGTGGGCTGGGATCCACAGTAAGAACTCAGTGAAATCTGAATTCGAGGCATAGAATGAATAATTATTGTAGAGTGAATCCTCCCAAGTAGGGCTTATGCACATTGCAGAGGAAAAGCTTTTTCAAAGAGGTTTCTGAAAGAAAAATCTTTTTAAAAAATTTATTTTAATTCCAGTAGAGCTAACATACAGTGTTACATTCGTTTCAGGTGTACAAGAGAGTGATTCAGTAATTCTATATATTACTCAGTGGTCATCCAGAAAAGTGTCCTCTTAATCCGCTTCATCTATTTCACTCATCCCTCTATCCACCTCCTCTCTGGTAAGCATCCATTTGTTCTCTATTGTTAAGAGTTTGTATTTTGGTGTGTCTCCTTTTTCTCTTTTATTTATTTAGTTTTGTTTAAGTTCCCTATAAGAGTGACATCATATGGGATTTGTCTTTCTCTGACTGACTGATTTCAGTTAGGATAATACTCTCGAGCTCCATCCATGTGGCTGCAAATGGCAAGGTTTCATTCAAGCCTAGTAATACTCCATTGTGTGTGTGTGTGTGTGTGTGTGTGTGTGTGTGAATACACACATCTATCATCTCATTTGTCAATTTTTCTACAGACACTTGGGTTGCTTCCATATTGTGATATTGTAAATAATGGTGCAAGAAACATAGGGGTGCACGTATCCTTTTAAGTTGCTGTTTTCATAGTCTTTGGGCAAATACCAGTATTGTGATTGTTGGATTGTAGGGTAGTTCTATATTTAATTTTTTGAGGAACCTTCATACTGTTTTCCACGGTGGCCACCACAGTTTGCATTCCCACCCACAGTTCGCGAGGATTCCCCTTTATCCACATCCTCCCAACGCCTGCTCTTTCTTGTGCTTTTGATGTTAGCCATTCTGACAGGTGTGAGGTAATACCTCATTGTCCTTTGGATTTACATTTTCCTGATGATGGGTGATGGTGAACATCTTTTCACGGGACTGTTGGCCATTTGTATTTCTTCTTTGGAGAAATGTCTCTTCATGTCTTCTGCCTATTTTTTAACTGAATTATTTGTTTTTTGGGGGTCGAGTAGTATCAGTTCTATGTTTTGGACACTATCCTTTTATTGCATATGATCTTTGCAAACATCTTCTCCCTTTGAGTAGGTTGTCTTATTATTTTTACGTTTTCATTGTTCTTCTGCCATGTGGAAACTTTTTATTTTGCTCTATTCCCAATAGTTAATTTTTGCTTTCATTTCCTTTGCCTCAGGAGACAGTCTAGAAAAACGTTGGTATGGTCCATGTCAAGAAGTTACTGTCTTCCCTCCTGTAGAATTTTTGTGGATTTAGGTCTCATATTGAGGTCTTGAAACTGTTTTGTGTTTGTCTGTATTGTGTAAGAAAGCAGTCTAATTTCATTCTTTTGTGCGTAGCTGTCTAGTTTTCCCAACACCATTTGTTGTAGAGACTGTCCTTTTCCCTTTTGATATCATTGCTTGCCTTGTGGAAGATTCATGGACCACATAATTGTGGGTTTCTGTCTGAACTTGTATCCTGTTCCTTTGGTCGCTGTGTCTATTTTTGTGCCGTACTCTCTTGTTAGGATGACTGCAGCTTTGTAGTATAACCTGAAATCTGAAATTGTGAGTCCTCCAGCTTTGTTTTTCTTTTCCACATTGCACTGGCTGTTCAGTATCTTTAGTGGTTCCATACAAATGTTTAGGATTGTTTATTCGAGGTCTTTTATTCTTTAATTTAAATTCAATTAGCCAACTTACAGTACATCATTAGTTTCAGATGTAGTCTTCAATAAATTACCAGTCGTGTGGAACACCCAGTGCTCATTGTATCGTGTGACCTCCTTAATGCCACTCACCCAGTTACCCCCCCCCCAACTTCTCCTCCAGCAATCATCAGTTTGTTGCGATAGTTAAGAGTCTATCATGGGTTTTCTCCCTCTGATGACTTCCCTTTCTATTTTCCCTCCCTATGGTCTTCTTCCCTGTTTCTGATATTCCACATAGGAGTGAAAGCATATGATCATTGTCTTTCTTTCATTGGCTTATTCCACTCAGCATAATACCCTCCAGCTCCACCCAGGTCGGTGTGATGGTAAGTATTCATCCTTTCTGATGGCTGAGTAATATTCCATTATATATATGATCCACATCTTCTTTATCCATTCATCTGTCCATGGTCATCTGCACTCTTTCCACAGCTTGTCTATTATGGATATTGCTGCTATGAACACTGGGGTGCATGTGTCCCGTCTTCACTACCTCTGTCTCTAGGGGTAAATCCCCAGTAGTGCAATTGCTGGGACATAGGGTAGCTTTATTTATAACGTCTTGAGGAAACTCCGTACCATTTTCCAGAGTGGCTGTACCGGACTGCATTCGCACAGGGGTGTAAGAGGGTTCCCGTTTCTCCACATCCTCTCCAACATGTATAGTTTCATGTCTTCTTATTTTTAGATATTCGGCCTCGTGTGATATGGCATCTATAGGGGTTAAGATTTGCATTTCCCTGAAGCCAAGTGATATGAAGCATTTATGCATGTATCTTTTGGTCACCAGTACATCGTCATCAGTGAAATGACTTCCCATTTTAATCCATCTCAAGACCTAAAGCTGGGTAAGGCACTGAAGCTGGATGATGCCATCGGTTGGAATTGTGGAGAATTTCAAAAGACCTCCATGGAGAGCAAGTTTAAAGGTCAGTGTGAAGCTACTAATTGGATCCGGGGAGATCTCTGAAAGTGGGGGTTCCCTGGGATGGGCTGAGGAGGGCCCTCCGATTTTCCTGCTATGAATCCTTTCTGCAGCCCCAAACGGACAGTTTCCTGCAGTGGGGCAGGCTGAGTCCTCTAGTCGTGCAGAGGTGAGCCCAATGCCTGGTACCTTGGAGGCAGGCAAACGGGGAGGGGACCCTCAGCAGAAGACCCAGGGTTAGGTTAGGCCTCAAGAGACAGCAGGTGCGAACTGCCCAGTGCTCAGAGAACTCCCAGGCCGACTGAGATGAGGGCACAAGGGCGGGTGAGTGTGAGCCTTGGGGTTTGATCCGGAAGGGCTCACAAAGGTCGGGGTTCACCAGCAGGGGCTCTGAGGGGGTGTCCCAGTTCTCTTGCCCTGAATGCTCTATTGTGCCCCAAAACGGTACAGTTTCCTGTGGGCTGCAGGCTGAGTCCTACGGTGGGGCTTGGGTGTCCCCAATCCCCCGGAGTTGGGCGCCAGGATCCTGGGGAGGGGCCCCTCTGTGGCCAAACTAGGGTAAGGGTTAGGGTCCAGGGGCCCGGCAGGGCCAATCTAGCAAGCTGTGCGGCGAGCTCTGTGGAGGGCTGAGATGAGGCCATGGGGGAGGGTGAGCATGGGCCTCAGGGTTGGGGCACGGGGGTTGCCAAAGGTGGGGACGGGCTCCGGGGGCCTCCCCACGTTCTCGTGCCCTGTATGCTCTGTAGCGCCCCAAGGGGCACGGTTTCCTGTGGACTGGCAAGCTGAGTCCTGAGGCGGGGCACAGGTATCCCAATTCCCCGGGGCTGCGGTGTAAGGCTCCTGGGGAGGCTGCCAAACCCGCGGCTGACCTAGGGTTAGGGTTAGGCCCCAGGAGCCCCGCAGGCCCGATCTGCTGGCTGTATGGTGAGCTACACAGGCTGAGGTGAGGGTGTGGGGAGGGTGAGCGTGGGCCTCAGGGTTGGGGTGCGGGAGGCTGCCAAAGTTCGCTGGGGGCTCAGGGGGGCCCTCCTGGTTCTCCCGCCCTGAATGCTCTATGGCCTCCCAAGGGGCACGGTTTCCTGCAGGGTGGCAGACTGAGTCCTGCGGTGGGGCTCAGGTGTCCCGAATCCCCGCGGCTGCGGCTCCAGGCTCCTGGGGAGGGGCCCCTCCACAGATGAACTAGGGTTAGGGTTGGGGCCCAGGAACCCCGCAGGCCAGATCTGCCCGCTATGTGGCGAGCTCTGCCACGGGTTGAGGTGAGGGTACGGGGTGGGGTGAGCATGGGCATCAAGGCTGGGGCTTAGGGATCGCTGAAGTTCTCCGGGGGCTCTGGGGGCCCTCCCGGTTCTCCCACCCTGAATGCTCTACAGCCTCCCAAGAGGCACGGTTTCCTGTGGGGTCGCAGGCTTTGTCCTGCAGTGGGGCTCAGGTGTCCCCAGTCCCCGGGGCTGCGGCCCCGGGCCCCGGGGGAGGAGCCCTCCCTAGCTGACCTAGGGTCAGCACTAGGCCCCAGGAACCGGGCAGGACTGATCTGCCGGCTCTGCGACGAGCTTGGTGGCAGGCTGAAGGGAAGGCGCGGGGCGGGATGAGCGTGGGCCTCAGAGTTGGGGTGTAGGGGGCCGCCGAGGATCGCTGGGGGCTCAGGGGGGCCCTACTAGTTCTCCTGCACGGGATGCTCTGCGGTGCCCCAAGGGGCATGGTTTCCTGAGGGGTGGCAGGCTGAGTCCCGTGGTGGGGCTCAGGTGTACCCAATCCCCGGGGTTAGGGTACGGATTAGGGTACGGGTTAGGGTTAGTGTACGGGTTACGGTTAGTGTTCGGGTGAGGGTAGGGGTTAGGGTTAGGGTAAGGTGAGGTTACGGGTTAGGGTTGGCTTTAGGGGTTACAGGTTAGGGGTTATGGGTTACGGTACGGATTAGGGTTTAGGGTACGGGTTAGGGTTTAAGGTTTGGGTTTAGTGTACGGGTTAGGGTACGGGTTAGGGTATGGGTTAGGGTTAGGGTACAGGTTAGGGTACGCGTTAGGGTACAGTTTAGGGACGGGTTAGGGTACGGTTTAGGGTGCAGGTTAGGGTTAGGATATGGGTTAAGGTTAGGGTATGGGTTAGGGTTACGGTAGGGGTTAGGTTACGGTTTAGGATTAGGGTTAGGGTACGGGTTAGGGTTAGGGTATGGATTAGGGTATGGGTTAGGGTTAGGGTATGGGTTATCGTTAGGGTTACGTTTTGTGTTAGGGATAGGGTACGGGTTTGGGTTTGGGTGTGGTTTAGGGTATGGGTTAGGATACGGGTTAGGTTTAGGTTAGGGTTAGGGTTAGGGTACGGTTTAGGGAACGGGTTAGGTTTAGGGTACGGTTTAGGGTTAGGGTATGGGTTAGGGTACAGGTTAAGTTACTAGTTAGGGTTAGGGTTCGGATTAGGGTATGGGTTAGGGTCCGGGTTAGGGATAGGGTACAGGTTAGGGTAAGTGTTAAGGTACGGGATAGGCTGCGGGTTAGTGTTAAGGCAGGGTACTGGTTAGGGTTAGGGTTTAGGGTTAGGGTTAGTATACGGGTAGTGTTAGGCTACAGGTTAGTGTACGGGTTAGGGTTAGGGTACGGGTTAGGTTCAGGGTTTAGGGTTAGGGTACGAGTTAGGGGACGGTTTAGGGATAGTGTTAGGGTATGGGTTTGGGTTAGGGTTAGGGTACGGATTAGGGTACGTGTTAGGGTTAGGGTACAGGATAGGGTATGTGTTAGGGTTAGAATACGGGTTAGGGTACAGGTTAGGGTACGGTTTAGGGTTAGGGTAAGGTTTAGGGTACGGGTTAGGGTTAGGGTACGGGTTATGGGTAGGTTTAGGGGAAGGTGTAGGGTTGAGGGTAGGGTTAGGTTTAGGGGTTAGGGTTAAGGTTAGGGTTTAGGGTTTAGGTTTAGAGTTAGGGTTAGGGTTAGACCCCAGGAGGCCAGCAGGCCTGATCTGCCAGCTCTGCGGTGAGTGGTGGGAAGGGCTGAGGTGAGGGCGCTGTCGATGGGAGCGTGGGTCTCAGCGTTTTGGCGTGGGGGGCCTTCGAAGGTCGTCGGTGGCTCGGAGGGCCCTGCCCGTTCTCCCACCCTGAATGAATGGCGGTACCCCTAGCGGCTCGGGTACCAGCGGGGCAGCAGGGTGAGTTCGGTGCTGAGGCTCGGGGGTCCCCAATCCCCAGCGTTCAGCGCCAGTCTCCTTGAGAGGGGCCCCTCGGGGGCCGAACTAGGGTTAGGGATTGCCCCCAGGAGGCTGACAGGCCCGATCCGCCAGCTGTGCAGTGAGCGGAGGGGCGGACCGAGGTGAGGGCGCTGGCGAGTGGGAGCATGGGCCAAAGCATTTTGACTCAGGGGCATTCAGAGTTTGCCAGGGTCTCGGAGGGCCCTGCCTGTTCCTCCGCCCTGAATGACTGGTGGCGCCCCTAGCGGCCCAGGTGGCAGCAGGGCGGCAGGGTGAGTCTGGTGCTGGGGCGCGGGGGTCGCCAATCCCCGGCTTTGTGGTGCAGGCCCTTTGGGAGGGGCCCCTCGGGGGCTGACCTAGGGTTAGGGTTAGCCCCCAGAAGGCCGGCAGGCCCTATCTGCCCACTGTGCGTCGAGCGGAGGGGCGGGCCCTGGTGAGGGCGCTGGTGAGCGGGAGCCTGGGCCCAAGCGTTTTGGCGCGGGGGCCCTTTGAAGGACGCTGGGGGCTCGGATCGCCCTGCACGGTCCTCCACCCTGAATGACCAGTGGCGCCACTGGCGGCCCGGGTGGTTGCGGGGCGGCAGGGTAAGTCCGGCACTGGGGCTCGGGGGTCACAAATCCCCAGCGTTGTGGCGCCAGGCCCCTTGGAAGGGGCCACTTGGGGGCCGACCTAGGGTTAGGGTTAGCCCCCAGAAGGCCGGCAGGCCCGATCCGCTGCTGTGCGGCGAGCGGATGGGCGGGCCGAGGTGAGGGCGCTGGCGAGCGGGAGCGTGGGCCCCAGCGTTTTGGCACAGGCTGCTATCGAAAGTCGCCGAGGGCTCAGAGGGCCCTGCCCATTCTCCCGCCCTGATCGATCAGCGGCACCCTAGGGGCCCGGGTGTCGGCGGGGCATAAGAGTGAGTGCAGCGTTGCGACTCGGTGGTCCCCAATCCCCGGCGTTGCGGCGCCAGGCCCCTTGGGAGGGGCCCCTCGTGGGCCGATCTAGGGTTAGGGTTAGCCCCCAGGAGGCCGGCAGGCCCGATCCGCTGCTGTGCGGGGAGCGGATGGGCGGGCCGAGGTGAGGGCGCTGGCGAGCTAAAGCGTGGGCCCTGGCGTTTTGGCACAATGGGCCTTTGAAGATTACCGGGGCCTCGGAGGGCCCTGCCTGTTCTCCCGCCCTGAATGAAAGGCAGCACCCCTAGCGGCCTGAGTGGCGGCGGGGCTGCAGGGTGAGTCCGACGCTGGGGCTCGGTCGTCCCCAATCCCCAGCGTTGTGGCGCCAGGTCCCTTGGGAGGGACGCCTCGGGGGCCGACCTAGGGTTAGGGTTAGCCCCCAGGAGGTCGGCAGGCCTGATCTGCCGGCTGTGCAGCAAGCGGAGGGGCGGGCCAAGGTGAGGGCGCTGGCGAGAGGGAGTGTGGGCCCAAGCGTTTTGAAGTGGGAGGCCTTCAAACGTCGCTGGGGGCTCGAAGGGCCCTGTCCCTCCTCCCGCCCTGAATGACTGGAGGCGCCCCTAGCGGCCTGAGTGGCAGCGGGGCAGCAGGGTGAATCTGGCGCTGAGGCTCAGGGGTCCCCAATGCCAGGCGTTGTGGCTCCAGGCCCCTTGGGAGGGGCCCTTCCAGGGCTGACCTAAGGTAAAAGTTAGCCCCTGGAGGCTGGCAGGCACGATCTGCCGTCTGTGGCGAGCGGAGGCGAGGTCGAAGATCAGGGAGCTGATGAGCGGGAGAGTGGGCCCCAGCGTTTTGGCGCTGGGGGCCTTCGAAGGTCACCGGGGCAGGGAGGGCCCTGCCTGTTCTCCCACCCTGAATGATCGGTGGTGCCCTAGCGGCCCGGTGTTGGCGGGGTGGAAGGGTGAGTCCAGCGTTGCGACTCGGGGGTCCCCAATCCCTGGCGTTCCGCGGCAGTCCCTTTGGGAGGGGCCCCTCGGGGGCCAACCTAGGGTTAGAGTTAGCCCCCAGGAGGCCGGCAGGCTCAATCCACCGGCTCTGCGGCGAATGGAGGGGTGAGCCAAGATGAGGTCGCTGGCGAGTGGGAGCGTGGGCCCCAACATTTTGGCTTGGGGGGCCTTCGAAGGTCACAGGGCCTCGGAGGGCCCTGCCCGTTCTCCCGCCATGAAGGACCGGCGACGCCCCTAGCGCCCCGGGTGGCAGCGGGGTGGCAGGGTCAGTCCAGTGCTGGGGCTCGGGGGTCCCCAATCCCCAGCGTTGCAGCGCCAGGCCCTTTGGGAGGGACCCCTCGGGGACTGTCCTAAGGTTAGGTTAGCCCCCAGGAGGCCGGCAGACCCGATCCGCCGGCTGTGCGGTGAGCGGAGGGATGGACCGTGGTAGGGCGCAGTCGAATGGTAGCGTGGTATCCAGCATTTTGGCGTGGGGGGCCTTCGTATTTCACCAGGGGCTCGGAGGGCCCTACGGGTTATCCCGCCCTGAATGACCGGCGGCGCCCCTAGCGGCCTGCGTGGCGGCGGGGCGGCAGGGTGAGCCCGGCGCTGCGGCTTGCAGGTCCCCAATCCATGGCGTTGCGGCACCAGGCCTCTTGGGAGAGGCCACTCTGGGGCCCACCTAGGGTTAGGGTTATCCCCGAGGAGCCTGGCAGGCTGGATCCGCCAGCTGTGCAGCTAGAGTAGGGGGGCAGGCCGAGGTGAGGGCGCTGGAGAGCAGGAGCGTGGGCCTCAGCGTTTTGGTGCGGGGGACCTACGAACGTCGCCGGGGGCTCGGAGGGCCCTGCCCGTTCCCCCACCCTAAATGACCGGCGGCGCCCCAAGTGGCCTGGGTGGTGGCGGAGCGGCAGGTTGAGTACATTGCTGGGGCTCAGGGGTCCCCATCCCAGGCCTTGCGGGGCCACGCCCCTTGGGAGTGGACCCTCAGGGACTGACCTAGGGTATGTGTTAGCACCCAGGAAGCCAGCAGGCCCGATCTGCCCCTGTGCAGCGAGCGGAGGGGTGGGCTGAGGTGAGAGCGCTGGCGAGCGGGAGCGTAGTACCCAGCGTTTTGGCACGGGGGGCCTTGGAAGGTCTCCAGGGCCTAGTTGGGCCTTACCCGTTCTCCTGCCCTGAATGACCAGCGGCGCCCCTAGGGGCCCAGGTGGCGGTGGGGCGGCATGGTGAGTCCGGCGCTGTGGATCCGGAATCCCCAATTCCAGGCGTTGCAGCGCCAGGCCCCTAGGATGGGCCCCTCGGGGGGAAAACCTAGGGTTAGGGTTACCCTCCAGGAGGCGGCAGGCTCAATCCGCCGCCTGTGCGGCGAGTGGAGGGGTGGGCCGAGGTCAGGTCGCTGGAGAGCAGGAGCGTGGGCCCCAGCGTTTTGGCTCTGGGGGCCTTCGAAGGTCACTGGGGGCTCGGAGGGCCCTGCCCGTTCTCCTGACCTGAATGACTGACGGCGCCCCTAGCGGCCCGGGTGGCAGCGGGGCAGCAGGGTGAGTCCGGCGTTATGGTTCGGGGATCCCCAATCCCCAGCGTTGCGGCGCCAGGCCCCTTGGAGGGAACCCTCTGGGGCCGACCTAGGGTTAGAGTTAGCCCCCAGGAGGCCGGAAGTCCCGATCCGCCGGCTGTGCGGTGAGCGGAGAGGCGGGCCGAGTTGAGGGCGCTGTCGAGCGTGAGCATCGGCCCCAGCGTTTTGGCGCGGATGGCATTCGAAAGACGCCGGAGTCTTGAGGGCCCTGCCGGATCTCCCACCGTGAATGACCGGCGACGCCCCAGCAGGCCCGGTGTCGGCTTGGCGGCAGGGTGAGTCCGGCGCTGCAGCTCAGGGGTCCCCAATCCCCTGCGTTTGGCGCCAAGCCACTTGGGAAGGGCCCCTTGGGGGCCGACCTAGGGTCAGGCTTAGCCCCCAGGAGGCCGGCAGGCCCGATCCCTCTGCTGTTCCACGAGCGGAGGGGCAAGCCGATGTGAGGGCGCTGGCGAGGGAAGCGTAGGCCCAAGCGTTTGGCGGGGGGGCCTTAGAAGGTCGCCGGGCCTTGGAGGGCCCTGCCAGTTCTCCCGCCATGAATTATCAGCAGCTCCCCTAGCGGCCCGGGTGACGGCGGGGCGGCAGGATGAGTCCGGCGCTGGGGCTCGGGGGTCCCCAATCCCCAGCGTTGCAGCGCCAGGCCCCTTGGGAGGGGCCCCTCAGGGGCCGACCTAGGGTAAAGGTTAGCCCCTGGAGGCCGGCAGGCACGATCCGCCGTCTGGGGCGAGCGGAGGCGCGGTCGAAGATCAGGGCTCTGGCGAGCGGGAGAGTGGGCCCCAGCTTTTTGGCGCTGGGGGCCTTCGAAGGTTACCGGGGCAGGGAGGGCCCTGCCTGTTCTCCCGCCCTGAATGATCGGCGGTGCCCTAGTGGCCCGGGTGTCGGCGGGGCGCCAGGGTGAGTCCAGCATTGCGACTCGGGGGTCCCCAATCCCCGGCGTTCGGTGGCAGTCTCTTTGGGAGGGGCCCCTCGGGGGCCGACCTAGGGTTAGGGTTAGCCCCCAGGAGGCCGGCAGCCCCGATTTGCCAGCTGTGCAGCGAGCGGAGGGCGGGCCGAAGTGAGGGCGCAGGTTAGCAGGAGCATGGGCCCCATCGTTTTGGCGCGGGGGTCCTCTGAAAGTCGCTGGGGGCTCCTAGGGCCCTGCCCGTTCTCCCGCCCTGAATGACCAGCAGTGCCCCTAGCGGCCCGGGTGGCGGCAGTGCGGCAGGGTGAGTCCGGCGCTGTGGCTCAGAGGTCCACAATCCTCAGCATTCCCGCGCCAGACCCCTTGGGAGTGGCCCCTCTTGGGCCAATCTTGGGTTAGGGTTAGCTCCTAGGAGGCCGGCAGGCCCGATACGCCGGCTAGATGGCGAGCGGAGGGATGGGCTGAAGTAAAGGCGCTGGTGAGCGGGAGCATGGGCCCCCGCGATTTGGCGCGGGGGGCCTTCAAAGTTAACTGGGGGCTCAGAGGGCCCTGCCCCTTCTCCCGCCCTGAATGACCGGCGGCACACCTAGCGGCCCGGGTGGTGGCACGGCGGCAGGGTTAGTCCGGTGTGAGGCTCGAGGGTCCCCAATCCCCAGCGTTGCAGCGCCAGGCTCCTTGGGATGGGTCCCTCTGGGGCTGGCCTAGGGTTAGGGTTAGCCTCCAGGAGGCCAGCAGGCCCGATCCGCGGCTGTGCGGCTCCCAGAGTGTTGGGCTGAGGTGAGGGCGCTGGCGAGCCTGAGCAATAGCCCAAGCTTGTTTGTGCGGGTGCCTTTGAAGGTCGGGGGCGGCTCGGAGGGCCCTGCCCTTTCTCCCGCCCTGAATGACCGGCGGCGCCCCTAGTGGCTTGGGTGGCGGAGGGGCAGCAGGGTGAGTCCCGCGCTGGGGCTCTGGGGTCCCCAATCCCTGGCATTGTGGTGCCAGGCCCCTTGGGAGGGGCCTCTCGGGGGCCAACCTAGGGTCAGGGTTAGCCCCCAGGAGGCTGGCAGGCCCGAACCGCCGGCTGTGCGCCAAGTGGAGCACAGGCCCAGGTGAACGCGCTGGCAAACCGGAGCGTGGGCCCCAGCGTTTTGGTGCCGGGGGCCTTTGAAAGTCGCCGTGGGCATGGTGAGCCTTGCCCGTTCTCCCGCCCTGAATGAACGGCGGTACCCCTAGGGGCTCGTGTGCCAGCGGTGCGGCAGGGTGAGTCCGGTGCTGTGGCTCGGGGGTCCCCAATCCCTGGCGTTGTGGCAGCAGGCCCCTTTGGAGGGGCCCCTCTGGGGCCGACCTAGGGTTAGAGTTAGCCCCCAGGAGGCTGGCAGGCCCGATCCGCCAGCTGTGCGGAGAGCGCAGAGCGGAGGGGCGGGCCGAGGTGAGGGTGCTGGCAAGCTCCAGCGTGGGCCCCAGTGTTTTGGCGCAGATGGCCTTCAAAATTCACCAGAGACTTGAGGGCTCTGCCCGTTCTCCCACCCTGAATGACCAGCGACGCACCAGCGGGCCCGATGTCGGTGGGGAGGCAGGGTGAGTCCGGCACTCACGTAGACGTGAGTTGAAAGATGGCTTTGATACAATTTTTTTTTAAGTTTTTTTTAATATTATGTTAGTCACCATACAGTACATCCCGGGTTTCCAATGTAAAGTTCGATGATTCATTAGTTGCGTATGACACCCAAGGCACCATGCAATATGTGCCCTCCTTACTACCCATCACCAGTCTATCCCAATCCCCCACCGCAATCCTCTCTGAAGCCCTCAGTTCGTTTCTCAGAGTCCATGGTCTCTCATGCTTCATTCCCCCTTCTGATTACCCCCCTTTCTTTATCCCTTTCTTCCCCTACCGATCTTCCGAGGTCTTATGTTCCATAGATGAGAGAAATCATATGATAATTGTCTTTCTCTGCTTGACTTATTTCACTTAGCATTATCTCCTCCAGTGCCGTCCATGTTGCAGCAAATGTTGAGAACTCGTTCTTTCTGTTACCTGAGTAATATGCCATTGTATATATGGACCACAACTTCTTACTCCAGTCATCTCTTGAAGGGCATGTCGGTTCCTTCCACGATTTAGCTATTGTGGACATTGCTGCTATGAACATTGGGGTGCATATGGCCCTTCTCTTCACCGCGTCTGTATCTTTGAGGTAAATACCCAGTAGTGCAATGGCTGGATCATAGGGTAGCTCACTTTTTAACTTTATAAGGGACCTCCACACTGTTTTCCAGAGTGGCTATACCAACTTGCATTCCCACCAACAGAGTGGGAAGGATCCCCTTTCTCCACATCCTCTCCAACAATTGTTGTTTCTTGCCTTGTCAATTTTTGCCATTCTAACTGGCATAAGGTATTATCTCAGTGTGGTTTTGATTTGAATTTCCCTGATGGCTAATGATTTTGAACATTTTTTCATGTGTCTGTTAGCCATTTGTACATCTTCATTGGAAAAGTGTCTGTTCACATCTTCTGCCCATATTATAATTTGCTTATTTTTTTCTTGTGTATTGAGTTTGAGGAGTTCTTTGTAGATCTTGAATACCAGTCTTTTATCTATAGTGTCATTTACAAATAAATTCTCCCATTCCGTGGGCTGGTGCTTAGTTTTTTTTTACTGTTTCCTTGGCAGTGCAGAAGCTTTTTGTCTTGATGAAGCCCCACAAATTCGTTTTATCTTCTGTCTCTCTTGCCTTTGGATATGTGTCATGAAAAAGTTTACTTTGGCCGATGTCGTGGAGGTTGCTGCCTATGTTCTCCTCTAGGATTTTGATGGATTCCTGTCTCACTTCGAGGTCTTTCATCCATTTGGAGTTTATTTTTGTGTATGGTGTGAGTGAGTGGTCATGTTTCATTCTTTTGCATGTAGCTGTCCAATTTTCCCAGCACCATTTATTGAAGAGACTGTCTTTTTCCCACCGGATGTTTTTTCCTGCTTTATCAAAGATTAGTTGCCCAAAGAGCTGAAGGTCCATTTATGGGTTCTCTATTCTGTTCCATTGGTCTATGTGTCTGTTCTTGTACATGCTGTCTTTGTGATCACAGCTTTGTAGTACAGCTCGAAATCCGGCATTATGATGCCCTCAGCTTTGTTTTTCCTTATCAACAGTTCCTTGGAGATTTGGGGCCTTTTCTGGTTCCATACAAATTTAAGGACTATTTGTTCCAGTTCTTTGAAAAATGTCATCGGTATTTTGATCAGGATAGCATTGAATGTGTAGATTGCTCTGGATAGCATGGACATTTTAACTATGTTAGTTCTTCTGATCCATGAGCACGGAATATTATTCCATCTTTTCTTGTCTTCCTCAATGTCTTTCAAGAGTGATTTGTAGTTTTAGAATACAGATCCTTTAAGTCTCGGTTAACTTAATGCAAAGGTAACATATGGTTTTTGGTGCTCTTGCAAAAGGGATGGATTCCCTAATTTCTCTTTCTTCAGTCGCATTATTTGTTTATAGAAATGCAACTGATTTCTGAGCATTGATTTTGTATCCTGCCACATTGTTCTTTCTTAAAGACTGGTTAATGGCCCTTTCCTTATGCTTTCATTCCCACTCGGAAACATGCATCCATCATCGTGACAGACGTTAGGATTCGGAGTACCCTTTCCATACCCTCTTCTTACTGAGACTTACGTCTATGGCAGTTTAATTAATGTTCAACACACATACTGGGAAACACTGGTGCCTTCACTAATCGATGTTGCTGTCTCTCTGCACAAACTTGGTTCGCTGAATTAAATAATGGCACTTTCTTTTCCTTTTCACAAAACCTTTTCAAACGGCTTTCCTCCTCATGACAGATGTGAGTTGAGAGATGCTTTCTGTGTAGTGTTCTTAAGTAGTTAAACAAAGGGCATTATCTTGATGCTTGCAGACCCCATTTTGCACAATGCTCCCAATCCATGACACCAGATGTGAGGTGCAAGATGCTTTTATATAGAGTGTTCTCTCCTAGCGTAAAGCAGGTGACACCTTACTTATGCATTCATGGACACTTTTGAAAAACTTGCCACCTTCCTAAGAGAAGACTTGACTTGGACAATGGTGTCTATTCGGTGTTCTGACTGAGATTTGTGAAAATTGCCCTTAAGGTTCATCACACTTTTTGGAAAACTTGGGTGTGTTCATTGGTCCTGATGTTGGTTTGATGTTGCCTTCTATCAACTTCTTCTCACAACTACTTAGATAGGACCTCTCCTTCTGCTTTCACTTGCACTTCTGCAAGTACTTCTTCTTCATTACAGAAGATGTGAATTGGAAGATCTTTTCCCAAGGGTGTCCTTACCTGAGCATACAGCATGTTCCTTACGTTTTCATACACACTTTTGGAACATACATCCATCCTCATGAACGTAGATATGATTTGGAATGTTGTCTCTAGATGGTGCTCTTTCACATCTATGGCAGTTCCCTTAAGGTTCAACACATGTAATGGGAAACCCTGCTCTCTTCACTGATCAATGTTGCCGTCTCTCTACCCAAACTTGGTTCTCTGAACTGACTGATGGCGCTTTCTTTTCGTGTTCACACAACCTTTTCTAATGGCTTTCCTCCTTTTCTTTGGAAATTTTGTTTGGAAATTTTAATATGCCTTTCTTAATATTTGATAGAGCAGACAAAACTCGGTCACAAATGTGACCTAATTGACGTCTATGGAACATTCGATAATAAGTGCAGAATACATTATTTTCCAGCGGTCATAGACTATTTACCCAAACAGATGATATGTTGGACCATGAATCATGTCTACATTTTAAAATACTGAAAATAACTAGATTCTATTCTTAGGCCTCCAAGGAATAGAGCCCTAGTCCTCATCAAAAGAAGACCAGGCAGTCCCTCTATGTTTAAAAATTCAATGTAACTTTGCTGCATATCTTAAGGGTCAGAGAGGGGATCGCAGTGGATATTTGCCACCTTTTCTACATCAGGGCTCACACACAATGGCCCTTTGTCTCTGAAGAACACTGACTATCCTAACGTAGACAGGAGTTAAGCCTCCTATCAGAGTTCTGCATGTGCCAGCCACACCTGGCAGTCTTGGCCTGGGCCCACCACCACCTCCCTCCAGCTTTCCTTCTTGGTGGCATTGACTTAAGGGAGTCAACATAGCCATATGGAGATGGGAGCTCCCCTCTCCTAGTGATGATGGTGCTATTGTCCCCACCAGTCTATCAACATGATTTCTGAGAGAATTACGACACAATAGCAGCTTCTTGACCTTCCTTAAGGTTTAAAAATCATCTTGTGAGTCATCTTTTCAAAAAACGGTTTCACCATGTGTCCTTTTCTCTGGAAAAGAAATAGACCCAATGGTAATTATGGCTCCTGAGCACCTGCTCTTGGGAGATTGCATAGTGGCTCTGTTTAGCATTCTCCCTCTTAAACTTCTCAACTAGGGTGTATATAGAATGAGTCCTATTTCCTAGATGGATAGACAAGGGCTCAGAGATTATATGAATTACAGAGGATTTTAGTGTCAGAAACCTAAGTGGGATCTCCAAACTGACTCCAAAACCCTTGTTCTTCCATACAGGGTACCATTTCGCTCTTACCTCTGGTCTTGTTGATCTGGAAACCTAGGAAGTATTAGGATTTTCTTGTTGTGTGGCCAAATGGAACGAATTCGGCTGCCTTTTCACCTCTGCCCATCATGACCATGAAGATAATTATCTCAGTGGAGGACCTTTGAGTAAGAGACTTAAAGATCCCTTAGAATAGAGATACTATACTATTTTTCTGATATTAAAGTGCCTGAAAGAACTATCCTTTTTTAATTGATGGAAGCTCTTGGTGGAAAGGTCGGAAAGACTATTTGAAAACACTCAGCCTCTTCTACAGAGTGAGACAATGCCTCTAAAGATTGCTAAAATATTCCCTTACCTCTGATTATTTACTTCCCAACTATCGCAGTGTTTCTATGTTAGGATTACGATTTCCATGAGGCAAAAGTTGCGGAGAAAGAACTTAGTGTATCCAGGGGCACTTTCGTATTGTGACAGTGAGCTATTCTGTTGTATTCTGTAGTCCAAGGGAATGGTGCCAGACATCTCTAAGATGTCTAAAATTCTGACTGTAAATGATCTCTATGCTTCAGAGATTTGGGCAGGACAAGGGAGGAGTCCAGAGACCGTAAACGCCTCTGTTACCTGTGTTGACCATGGAGCAGGTAACCTTCTGTAGGGGTCCTTTTGATGTCTCTGAGCTATGGGAAAGGTGCTTTCATCTCAAGCTCCTCCATTTGGTAGTGGTGATAAGGATAAGAGTAATTTTTATCTCATACCATCTGTGGACCCTGATCTTGACTTCCTAGGGAAACCCTCCTTTATCATTTCACCCAGCTCAAAATGACCGGGCAAACTCTCAAAGCATGGGCCCTATTTCTGCCCCCAGCACATATTGTCCATCTGTTTCAAAAAGAAAAAAGAGAACAAAAAAATGCCCTTGCCAACATCAAGGTGAGAACACAAAAGAACCTCTCTGTCCCCCGTAAGATTAAAGTCATACCGACTTGTACATACTGAAAAGATAAGAAAAGTCTGTCACTTTCTGGAATCTTCTGCCTCATCGTGATGGGTAACTGTACCTAACACAAAACAGAACAAATATATAACCCTGCCCTAAATGTTCCTTCCCTGGAGCACTCCCTTCTTTGTGAAGACTGTGTCTCCCAGGCATCTGACCTGACTTGGGTTTGAATAAAACTCTCTTCATTTCTCTCTCAAATGTTTTAAAATGTTCCTTCCTTTAGTGTTGACAATAACACTATGTTTTCTTTTCAAGTGAAAAATAAATGTTCCTGGTTCACAACCGTGACAGCACAGAAGGCCGGCTGTTCCTCCTGGCCCCTACCCTGCAGAACCAAGCATGTGTATATAGATTCCAGCACAAATGGGCTCATCCTAGAAGGATGCTTTGAAGGTCTGAGAAGCACTATCCACTCCATGGGTGAGACAAGAAGGCAAAGCTATTCCCGCTTGGAGCATTCCTTTTGGGGCTTAAAATTGCCTTGGACATGCATGAAAGCATTGCCATTTCCTAAAGCCCAAAGCTGGAACAGTCTGAGAGCAGCTGACCTAGCCAGAATCCAGGCACACACCTGTAGGAAGGGTTGGTGCAGAACGGAAGGGGCAGGGCTCTGAGGGTGGTCTGCAGCTAGAGGGGTCCGCGAAAGGGGCCGTGTGTGTGTGTGTGTGTGTGTGTGTGTGTGTGTGTGTGTGAGATTGCAGCCCTGCCCATGATCCCCGTCATGCCTGCTCAGGGCGTTTAGCCAAGGAGGTGCCTCCTGGACCTCTGCACTCCCAGAGTTGTGAGTCATGGGGCCGGTTGCCTGGCATTCAAGGAGTTGGAAGCATCATACTCCCCAAGCAATCACCCCATGGGGGTGGAGCTACGTCTCTGTGGGCAAACCCAGAGCAGACCTAGGATGCAGACTGGGAACCAGGGAAGGGGAGCTCTGAGAGATTCAACGTGTGGAGTTCCTGGCTGAGTGAATGCATGCTGTGTGCCTGTGTGGGGCATGGTCTGGGAGTAGGGGCACCCCGGGTGAGAGGTGGGGTTCTGGAAGGGCATGTGGAGGGAGTTCATTTGGAGACTCAGTTGAGTTTTCTTTTTCCCTTGATAGTCTCTTCTGCCTACTCTCTGTCAACTGGCCTTACATAGCAAACCCATGGACTCCAGGGCACCTGCTCAGCAGAGCTTTTGTGGTATTGGTCGCAGACATTCCAGGATTTCACTTGTTCCCCAGCAAGAGCGAGAGTAAGGACCACACGGTCCCCAACTTCAGTGCGGTGCCCCTGTCCCCCGACACAGTGCAGGTAATGGACCTTGAGCAGTTCCCCAAGTTCAGCAGGGTGTTCCCTGTTCCTTCAGGCACATGTGTGGCACTAGGAAGCCCCAGAGCCGTTACCCAACTTCAGCATTGTGCTGCCTGTTCCCTGGGAATGGTGGCAATGGGCTGGAAGATAATTACTACTAAAAGACAAGTCTGTGTTTCCCCTTCTCCCAGAAACTGCAGCAGGCATGCTGGTTTTAGGTCCGAGGAGCCGCCTTCTCCCCACCTAACAACACTTCTCTTCTCTGCCTCCATGAGTCCCGAGGTTTTGAACGTCTGCATCTGAGTCAGTGAGGCAGCTTGACACAGGACACCAGCATTCAGAGAAAGCGGCAGGTCCATTTGGAGAAATGTCATATCCACGTCAGGACTGGAGGTAACACCTCTCATTAACCCACTATCTCCTGGGCTTTTCTCTTTTCTCTAGTTGAGCCATGAAGTAAAACTTAAGTAATAGTTGTCAGTGTTCTGAATTTGGTGAAGGAGGTACTTAGTTTCTGAGCTTAGAGCACTTTGCAGGGGATCCCATTTTCTCTGTTCATTGACTGCTTATGAATGTATTTTGAACAGCTGTTTCCTAGAAACACTCTTTCATTAGAAAGGGAAGGTTAGATTTACTCTTTGTGTATTTTTAAGATATACATTTTTAAGATATACATTTACTCTTTGTGTATTTTTAAGATATACATCTAACAGTGTTTATTCAGTTGGGCCTACGATATGGGTGAGTGGCCACCATTTAGGGTTAGATGGCTTTTTGTCGTCAGATACAGATATGGATGATGTCTTGTCATTTGTCAAAGGTGATGTTTCATTACTGATTAGTCTTTTCATCCCAAGAATTACAATGAGGGTCGAGGGAAAATTCAAAATTATTCAAAGCAGCCTTTTCCTGTTTAAAAGTTAAGCTTGACTATCTAGCTTTACTAGATGTATCAACTCAATATTTTGAGGTGCCATATTCTCTCTGTCATTTCTTTGGTGGTGCAGTCAGAAGGAGAGTCTTTGGGAATTCCTTTGGATAGAGTCATGCTGGTGGCTTCAAGGGGCCTGGTGACGGGAGCCCTGGGCTGAGTTCTGGAACTACTTGCTTGACGCTGGGTGAGTCAGGTTATCCCACAGAGTTTCTGTTTCCTCCTTATGAGATTGCTGGAAGGTGAAATAAGTCAAGCAGAGAAAGGCAATTTTGATACGGATTCACTCATTTATGGAACAGGAGAAATAGCAGGGAGCTCAGTAGGAGAAGGAAGGGAAGAATGAAGGGTGGGGTAAACAGAAGGGGGAATGAACCACGACAGACTATGGACTCTGGGAAACAAACCGAGGGCTTCAGAGGGGTTTGGTGGGGGGTTGGGATAGGTCGGTGATGGGTATTAAGGAGGGCACGTATTGCATGGAGCCCTGGGTGTTGTACGCAAACAATGAATCATGGAACACTACATCAAAAACTAAGGATGTAGTGTATGGTGACTAACATAACATAATAAAAAAAAATTTTAAAAAGAAAATAAAGAAATTGATGGAAGGTCATATCTGTGGAAAGTCTTTACACAGAAACTCTTCTGCCTATTGAAGAGCAACTAAAAACGAGGTGATTTGGGCTCTATTATTCTGTAAATAATAATTTTAAAACTCCCTGTCCTAGGGATATGGTATTTTATTGCATAAGGAGGCCTGAGAAGGCTGCAATGAAAGATTGAGATCTCAGAACACGTTCATGTTCCATGCATACATCACTTAACAGTTTGCACAGGTAGGAAGGTAAGTGGAGATAAATATGAAAGAAAGGGAAAGAAGGTGTGAACCATTCATTAGGTAGCCTTCTCCCTTTCTCAGGAAAGCCTTGGGCCAGTGTAATTTTGGGAAAGGAGGGGGAATCCTGGAGCTTTGCAGCAGATGGGGGTTCCAGGTCTGGGTAGAGGTGACGGGTCCCAGAGGAGAGCTGAGTGCATTCTGCTGCAGGGTATGGGCAGGGCGCGCTCCTGGGGTGGCTGTGGTCTCCCATGTGAACGTTGTGACAGGTGAGGGCTGTGAGCTGGTTCCTGGCTGAGGACAGTTGAGGCACAGGTGGAGAGCTGGCCGAGTCCCTTCTTCAGGGCCACCAGCCTCAGCCAGCACACACAGAATCATCGTTTGTCCCTGTCACTCCAATTCAGGCAGTCAGAGTTGCCAGGCTGAGATGTTTGCTGGAGCTTCTTTCCTTGCATGTGTGTGAAGTTTCAAACCTGAAGTGATGGACATGATGGGTCCTCAGAAAATCCGTAACTCTTTTATTTCCTGCTCTTATATCGACCAGTGAAGTGAATCGGACCGGCTAGTAGAAGGGGCTATCTGTGCGTTTTTATTTCCCAGTTTAATTAAAGAATGGGAAAACAGTCTTGTGAAGTATTAAAAGAATCCTTTGTTGGTGTTCATTTCGTCCCCCCCCCCCCCGGGGTGGGGGTGCTTACCCGGAGACCCATCCAGGGCTCTGGAAGCTTGACCTGGTGAGTCACTTGCGACTTGAGCTGGGGAATTAATGAAGAAAACAGAATGAATGCTGGAGTTTGCCTGTATCGTTTGGACTCAGACAAGTCCATGTAGCATCGGAACTCTTCACCCATGAGGCGTGTCGGGATCCCTGAGGTTGTGGGCTTTGCTTTATGGGCTGAGGTTTTGTCTTCATCCTTATCTGGACAAGAGCCATGCCATCTGGCAATGGAGATCCAAATCCTTAGGTGACCATATCATCATCATCATTATCATGATTATTAATTATTAATTATTATTATTTTAAGAAGCAAGAGAGACATTGACTTTGAAATAAAATTATCAGAAGAAAGAACACAAGGTCAAATATATACATGATGATTGAACTTGTGGTATCTCTCATTGGTGTGGGTCTTGTAGGGCTGCCCGAATGAGAAAGACCAAGGAATTCTATGTGGATAAAAGTGTGCTGTACACAGGGAGTGTTTTATTCCATCATTTGACCTCTCTCTCTGAAGGGAAAATAGAGTGGTGACTGGAGCTTGGTTCTGATTGGAAGGCCTGGGAGGTCAGTGAATCGAAAGAGCAGTGTTCATGCTTACATGGTTCTCAGTGCCCAGTGAGCGAAGTTTGGACACTTGGACTCGGAAGCATTGGTGTTCAGGGAGGATGTTGTCCGAGTTTGCAGCACATCAAATCACTTGGCTGGTCTGCCTATTGGGCCAGTTTCTGCCTTTCTAAGGGCAGCTTGAAAGTGGCTTGTAAACCTAGGACATTTGTGGAGTGTTCTGCATGGGACCACTGTGTGGGCCAGTGTAGACACAACACAGGGAATTCCAGAGCTAATGATGAGCATGTTTGTGAGGCTGGAGTTTGCTTCTCTGTGAGAAGGATTGAGCTGGAGTGGAAAGAAGTCTCTGGGTCTTAGGACTCACTGAGCCGATCCAAGCCTGGCAGGGTGCTGAGATCAGATGTCTGTTTCCCAGGATTTTGGCCAGAGGGATATTTGGGCTCTGGGCAGCATCTCTGCTCAGGTTTCTTGGATGAGCACCTCAGGGAAGAGGAGTAAGTGTGTGTGCTCACCTGTCATCGAGGAAGGTTTCTGGTTTCAGGTTTCGTGTACAGGTGAATTCCTCATATGGCTCCCTTACCTGATGGTGTTCAGGGTGCAGGAGGTGGATGGACCCCCTCGTCCCGGGCATCCTGGCTGTGTAAGAGTCCTGGGGCACCTTTTCCCCTGGACTTTGGACCAGGAAATTGGGAGCAGTAGGTGATGAAGCCATCAGTTGATGCCTCAGTTTCTTCCCTGCCAAGATGAACTGGAGATTATAATAAGTGCTATGGAAATATAAAGGAGGAGACAGGACTGGGGGTGCTGAAGGGAAGGTGGGGGTGGTGTTTGGTATTCACATAGGGGTCAGGTGGTACTTCACTAGGAGGGTGATGCTTGAGTCAAGATCTAGGGAAGGTCAGTGATATCACATGAAGAGCATTCTAAACAGAATGGAAAGCATGTGCAAAGGCCCCAGGGAAGGAGCATACCAGGTGCATCCATGAGCTACAAGATGGCCCTGTGACCACAGGCAACAGCTTAGGACTTGCATCATCAAGGTGACAGAGTGTGACAGAAAGCCATAGCAGGGCTGTGACCCCATGGGACCCTGTTTCACTGGGTCAAGCTGGCTGCAGGGTTGAGAACAGATGACAGAGGGTTGAGGTTGGGCAAGGGAGGTCAATGATGACTCTTTTCCAGGAACTCAGGCAAGAGATGGGCTCCAGTGTGGTCCAGACAGGCGGCCTTGAAAGGAGTGGTGAGTCCTACGGTGGGTACGTCTTGAAGATGGAGCTCACAGAATTTGCCGACAGCTTAGATATTGAGGATGGGAGAAAGGAGGAACTGGGGTAACTCCCAGCTGTTGTGGGTTGTCCTGAGCGAGGGGAAGGAGAAGGTATCTGGGGGTAGGAGGTAGTCCGCGTTCGGCATGCTGAGGAAGGTGCCTTTCTGGGTGGATCTGCTGAGGTTTGTTTCCAGGAGAAGCTTTCACATCTCCTCCCTCAGCAACGGTGAAGTATAAGTATTCCCCATTTTTTAAAAGTTCATGGGAAGACACTTGGCTTTTTGGAAATATCTCCATTATCACCTGGTTTCACTAATGGGAAGAAACCTGAAGAGGATGTTCCTTATGAAAAGAGTTGAACGGTGAGCTTTGCATTCAGCATCTGTTTGGGGAGAAGCACGACAGATGCAGCGTGCACCGTAACCAGCTCCTTCCTGTAAACCGCTCTCCGTGTCCAGCCACCAGCGCTTTGAATTCTGTTTGTGAGCATCTGCTGTGCTTTCTCTCCATTTATTTTCGGCATCCATTAGGAATTGTGTCCTGGGTCCTGAGAAATGCCAACAATAAGTAAATTTAGGAGTCTGAGCATGGTCACTAATTTTTCCATATTAATTAATGGTCATTCCTTCTTTACACCCTTTCTGCTCTGAAAGGTTTCCTAGGAGTACTGTACTTTCAAAGAGCTGGGGAACCTGTACCCCATCCTGCGGGGTTCACTTTAGTCTCCATGCTGCACAGAACATTCCATGGCTGTTGGATTTTAACACACAAACCTGTATCTTTGACCACCTTCACCCTTCCCATCCTCCTCTGAATCAGGCACCCACAAATCTATTCTCCGAATCTATGCGTTCAGTAATTTCTTTCCCCATGTTGTATGTACATGTGAGCATCTGTAATTGCCTTTCTGTGTCTGAGTTCTTCAGGAGGGAGCCCCATCAGTCATCTGATAGAACACTTTCATGGATCCCCTGTGAGGCAAGGATGATGCCCGGCCTTGGAGGGGGGCCACAGGTCCGCTCTCAGGATCCATGTCTCCCACTCCAGCCTTTTCAGAATGGACCTCTCACACCAAATCTAGGGTTAGGGGTAAGGCATAGGAGAATGAGAGTTCCAATAGGGTGGATGTGTCCAGAATTTCCACGGTGGGGGCGGGGATTGATGGCATGGGTTGGGGTGAGTGTGAAGCAGTGGGTTTGTGCCCATGAGCCAGTGAATGCAGGGGATCGAGGGAATCAAGTACAGAAGTAATTAGGATTTCTCCCCCTCGACCTCCTTTCTGGAGTCCCAAATAAAACGGTTTCGCTTTGGGTGGCATACTGAGGCCTTAGGTATGACTCAGGCTTCTTCATCTCCGTATCTTTGGAGGCAGACCTCTGGGAGTGGACTACTCAGAATCCAACCTATGATTACTGTCATGGAGGGGAGTATGGAAAGCCCGATTGACCGGCTCTAAACAAACTGACCTGGGGGCTGAGGAGAGTGCCAGTGTCACGGATGAGGGCCTAGAGTTCCGCTGAAAGTGGAGATTCGCTGGGCTTAGGTCAGGTGTTCACTTAGGTTTCTTCTCGCAAAACTTTCTGGAGTCCCAAATGGCATATTATAGTTCTGTGTGGCAGGCTACTGCCTAACATTGCTCAGTGGTACCTGATCCCTGTGCTTTGGAGTCAGGCGTATGGGAATAAACCTAACAGACCCCAAACTAGAATTAAGGCGTGGGTCTAGGCGCATGGCCCTAAAGATCAGCCAGCAGATGTGACCTTCCAGGGGCCAAGAGTAGGGCGTGATTTGGGTTGCATCTGAAACACAGCAGTTGCAGGCAGGGGGGCTTTGAATGTGGGGTTCGTTGGGTTTGGAACAGCTGGGAATTCATAACTTCTGCTCTGCATTCCTTCTGCGGGTCCAAATGGCACAGTTTCCATCTGCATGGCATGCTGATTTGCAGGTATGACTCAGGTTTCCCCAGTCGCTGTGTGTTTGCCTCCTGGAAAGACCTCTTGGAAGCCAACGGAACATTTGGCTTAGGGCTCAGGAGCCTGGGAGGGACCATCTCCTGGTTTTGAGCTCACCATTGCTGTGTCCTGATTTGAGTAGGTGGGTTGTGGAGAAGGGAAGGCTCAGGGTTTTGGTCCAAGGGGACCCTGAATGCGGGAGCCAGCTAGTATTGATTCAGTGGGATATGCAGATTTTTCAGCCCCTGAATACCTCTGCATCCCAGATGGTACGTTTTCTTTCTGTGTGGCATGCTGAGGCCTCAGATAGGGCTCAGGTTTCCCAAATCCCTATATCTTTGTGCCATCTCTCTAGGAGTGGACCCCTGAGTACCCAAGCTATGGTGGGTGTCACGCCCTAGGAGGCTGCAAAGCCCAATCGACTGGCTCTGCCACCCTGTTGAGGCTCAGGAGAGTGGGCTGGAGAGACTGTCGGCACAGTGTTTAGGGGTCAGGAATCCACTGGAAGTGATTTTCTCTTTGCTTTGGTCAGGTGTTCCCTGAGGTTTCTCCTTCTCAGAGTGCTTTCTGGAGTCCCAGATGACAACCTTTCCTTCTGTGTGGCAGGCTTTGTGTCCTGACATTGCTCAGCAGTCCCCATTCCCTGGTCCTTGGAGCTAGATGTCTCGGAATGGACCTCACACTACTCAACGTGTAGTAAGGGCACGGGTCTAGGTGTATGGCTGTTCAGATGAGCCATCCGATGTGAGATTCCAGGGGCCTAAGAGGAGGGTGTGCTTTGGGTTGAATGTCAGACACAGGAGTTGCCCACAGGGGGTCTGTGGAAGTGGTGTCTCGCTGGGATTGGATCAGGTAGGCATTCTTATTTCTCTTCCTCTGCAGGTCCAAATGGTACGGTTTCCCTGTCTGTGGCATGCTGATTCACCAATGTGGCTCAGGTTTCCCCAGTCCCTGTGTGTTTGGTGCTTGGCTCCTGGAATGGTCTCTGGGAACCCAACGGAGCATTTGGCTTAGGGCTCAGGAGCATGGGAAAGACCATATCTTGGTTTTGAACTCAGCATTGCCGTGTCCTGATTTGAGTAGGTGGGTTGTGGAGAAAGGAAGGCTCAGGGTTTTCATCCAAGGGTCTCCTGAATGCGGGAGCTGGACGGGATTGACTGTGTGGGATATGCAGATTTCTCCTGCTCCTAATAGCCTCTAGAGTCCCAGATGGCACTCTTTCTTTCTGTGTGGCATGCTTTGGCCCCAATCGGGCTCAGGCTTCCCCAATACCTATATCTTTGTGCTGTGTCTCTAGGAGTGAAACCCTGAGAACCCAACCTAATGTTAATGTCAGGCCCTAGGAGGATGGAAATCTCAATCGGCTGGCTCTGCGACCCTATCGGGGCTGAGGAGAGTGGGTTGGGGAGACTGTCGGCACAGTGTTTAGGGGCCAGGAATCTGCTGGAATTGGTTTCGTCTGGGCTTGGGTCAGGTGTTCCCTGAGGTTTCTCCGTCTCAGAGTGCTTTCTGGAGTCCCAAATGGCAGCCATGTATAGTGTTGTGTCTTTCCTTGTATAGTGTTGTGTCTCAGAGATAAGTGTTTTTCATTTTCATCAGGCGTCCGTGACCAATTTGATGAATGCTTCCATATTCATGAATGATGATATTATGGGTAAGTGGGTTCCTGTACAATGTTCTTTCTTACCTATAAGTTTATGGCACTTTGGTTAGGTTGCTGCAATCACTTATGATAGGGAGTCCACATTAACCAAAGATATTGTATGTTGTAAGATGGTTCCTGTACACTGTTGTTTCTCAGTTATATGTTCGGAGGACTTACCCAATGGAACCATAACCACCTTGATTCATGCTTCCATCTTCAGAAGGCTGATGTGATTTGAAGGGCATTATCCTCACACCATTGTTTCTTAGCTATAAGTATGGGAAAATTTCCCTAGGCCTACACACACAATGTTGAATAGGCATCAGTATTGATTAGGCTGATGTTAGTTGAAGGTGTTTTCCCGTACACGGTGGTTCATTACCAATAAGGATGGGGAATAGTCCTCCAGATTCAAGAAACTATTCATTAATGCTTCCATATTCATGGAAGATGCTGTTAATTATTAATGCTATTCTGTAAAGTGGTGTTGTCAAGGGATAGGTATGTGGTCCTTTTCTTCTGATTCTACCTCCTCCTTGGTTCATGTTTCCATATTCGTGAATGGTGATGTTCATTGTAAGGGGTTCTATCCTCTACACGGTTTTTTCTTAGATATATGTATGCGGTTTGGTGATTCATACACCCCCTATTTTCTGAAGGATTGTATAATCATGAGGGTGATTTTAGCTGAGGGCAGTCCCTATACACTGTTGTTTCTTACAGATATGTACTTAGACCTTTCCTAAAGCTTCGACAACCACTTTGAGTCATGCTTCCCTATTTCTAATCAGTGATATTATTGGTAGACATTATCCTGACACTGTTGTTTCCTAGAGAGAAGGGTGTGGTAATTTCCCTAGGACTGCAACACAATTTTGCGAAGGGATCCCTATGCAGGAGGTTGCTTTAATTGGAGGACGGTTCAAAGACACTGCTGTCTATTACGTACAAGAATGGGGCACAAATTTCATGTTTCAAGACCACTATGGTAAAATCTTCCTTACTCTTGAAAGATGATGTTCATTGGTCTTTCCTTGTATAGTGTTGCGTCTCAGAGATAAGTTTTTGGCACTCTTGTCAGGCTTCCACAACCATTTTGGTTAATGCTTCCATATTCATGAATTTTGATATTAGGGCTAAGTGGGTTCCCGTACACTGTTGTTTCTTACAGATAAGTTTATGGCCTTTTCATTACATTGCCACAACCATTTACGATAAGGATGCCACATTAACCAAAGATATTGTACGTTGTAAGATGGCTCCTGTACCCTGTTGTTTCTCAGCTTTATGTTCGTAGGCCTTACCAGAGGGTACCCTAGTGACCTTGACCGATGCTTCCGTCTTTAGGAAGGCTGATGTGACTTGAAAGGCATTATCCTGACACTGTTGTTTCTTAGCTATAATTATGTGGACCTTTCCCTAGGCGTACACACCCAATCTTGAATAGGGGTCAGTGTTGAGGAGGCTGATATTAGTTGAAGGTGTTTTCCTGTATACGGTGGTATATTACCAATAAGGTTGGGGCACGGTCCTCAAGATTTACAAACTTTTCATTAGGGGCGCCTGGGTAGCACAGCGGTTAAGCGTCTGCCTTCGGCTCTGGGCGTGATCCTGGCATTATGGGATCGAGCCCCACATCAGGCTCCTCTGCTATGAGCCTGCTTCTTCCTCTCCCACTCCCCCTACTTGTGTTCCCTCTCTCGCTGGTTGTCTCTATCTCTGTCAAATAAATAAATAAAATCTTTAAAAAATAAAAATAAAAAATAAAAACTTTTCATTAATGTTTCCATATTCATGAAAGATGATGTTAATTGTTAATGCTATTCTCTAAAGTGGTATTGTCTTGGGATATGTATGTGGTCCTTTCCCTCTAATTCCACCTCCACCTTGGATCATATTTCCATATGCGTGAATGCTGATATCCATTGTAAGGGGTTCTTTCCTGTACACTGTTGTTTCTTAGATATATGTATGCGTGCCTTTGGTGATTCATAACCCCCTATTTTCTTTTTTTTTAGTGTTTTTTTAATTATTTTATGTTAGTCGCCATACAGTATATCCCTTGTTTTTGATGTAAATTTCAATGATTCATTAGTTGCGTATAACACCCAGTGCACCATACAATACGTACCCTCCTTAATGCCCATCACCAGCCTCTCCCATTCCCTCACCCCTCACCCCTCTGAAACAATCAGTTTCTATCTCAGAGTCCATTATCTGCCATGCTTTATTCCCCCTTCTCATTACCCCCTCTTTTTATCCCTTTCTTCTCTTACCGATCTTCCTAGTTCTTATGTTCCATAATTGAGAGAAAAAATATGATAATTGTCTTTCTCTGCTTGACTTATTTCACTTAGCATTACCTCCTCCAGTACCGTCCATGTTGCAGCAAATGTTGAGAAATCATTGGTCTTTCCTTGTATACTGTTGTGTCTCAGAGATAAGTTTTTGGCACTTTCGTAAGGCTCCACGACCACGTTGGTGAATGCTTCCATACTCATTATTAATGATGTCAGGGCTAAGTGGGTTCCCGTACACTGTTGTTTCTTACAGATAAATTTTTGGCATTGTAGTTATGTTGCCAGAACCACTTACAAAAAATTGTACATTGTAATATATTTCCTGTACACTGTGGTTTCTCAGGTATATTTCAGTAGGCTTTTCCTAATGGTACTATAACCACCTAGATTCCTGCTTCCATCTTCAGGAAGGCTGATGTAACTTGAAGGGCATTATCCTGACACCGTTGTTTCTTAGCTATAAGTATGTGGACCTTTACCTAGGCCTACAGAGCCAAAATTGAATCGGGATCAGTGTTGAGGAGGCTGATGTGAGTTGAAGGTGTCTTCCTGTACACAGTGGTTCATTAGCAATAAGGATTGGGCAGAGTCCCCGAGATTCCAGAAGCTTTTCATTAATTCTTCCTTACTTGTGAAGGATTATGTTCATTGGTCTTTCCTTGTATAGTGTTGTGTCTCAGAGATAAGTGTTTGGCACTTTAGTCAGGCTTCCACGTCCAATTTGGTTACTGCTTCCATATTCACGAAGGATGATGTTAGGGCTAAGCGGGTTCCTGTACACTGTTGTTTCATATAAAAAAGCTTAAGGATTTTCTTTACGATGCCACAACCACTTACGATAGAGATTCCACATTAACCAAAGATACTGTATGTTGTAAGAGGGTTCCTGTACACTGTTTTTTCTCAGCTTTATGTTCGAAGGCCTTTCCTAACGGTACCATAACCACTTTGATTCCTCCTTCCATCTTCAGGAAGTCTGATGTGACTTGAAGGGAATTATCCTGACACCGTTGTTTCTTATCTCTAAGTATGTGGACATTTCCCTAGGCCAACACACCCAGTGTTGAGTTGGGATCACTATTGAGGAGGTTGATATGAGTTGAAGGTGTTTTCCTGTACACGGTGGTGTACAAGATGGTGTTCATTGGTCTTTCCTTGTATAGTGTTGTCTCTCAGAGATACGTGTTTTGCACTTTCGTAGGCTTCCACGACCATTTTCATTAATGCTTCCATGTTCACGAATGATGGTGTTAGGGCTAATTTGTTCTTGTACACTGTTGTTTCTTACAGATTAGTTTATGGCATGTTCTTTACATTGCCACAACCACTTACGATAGGGATTCTACACTGAGCAAAGATACTGTACGTTATTTGTTATTTTTTTACTTTAATTTCTGCCAGATTTGGTCTCATTTCTGCCCTTAGAGATTCTATATTCTCATCAATATTTTCGTTAATACTTTTTCAAGTCTACACACCATCTTCACCTTTGTTACTCTGAATTCCATTTCTGATAATTTGGTTATGTCCATATCCATTAGTTCTGTGGCAGAAGCCACAGACTCATTTTCTTTTCTTTGCTGGGGCGGATTTCTCCTTCTAGACATTCTAATGAGAAGTTGTGGGTTTGTCCAGAGCCCAAATTATTGACTGGGACCCAGGCCATGAGCCCTTGTTTTATGGGGATCTTAGGGATGTGGGCTTCTTGATTTTTCAGCCTGCCTTCTGGGGGAGGGGCCTGCCAAGCCGATATTAAGGTTAACCCTGTTTGGGTATAGTCTCCGTGTCCCCTGCAAGGGGGGATGGGGATGGGCACAGAGTAATTCGGTATTTCCAGGCTTTTGTTCTCTGGCGGCTTTCCCTGGTGTTTTGCTGTGCCTCTTCTGAGAGCCAGAGCAGCAGTGGCCAAATTTCATCCTCTGTCTCAGAGGGATTGCGGACAGTTCTCCACTGATGTTCTGGCCACTTTAACTCTGTTTCTGTTGGTGCTGCTCAACCCTGCACTGTCCGGGATGTGAGCCCCACACCTGGCATCCCAGCTCTCACCTACAGGGCCAGTGTGTCTCTGTCCTTTGTGTTTCTAACACCGCCAGCCACCAGCGGCCCCTGAATGCTCCAGGAGCATTATGTGTCTCTTTCTTACACACTTTTGCACATGCTTCCGTTTTCATGACAGAGGACTGTGAGATGCCAGATGGTTTCTCTACGGTGTTCCTTCATTGATTCAGTATATGGCACTTTCCTTATGTTTTCTTAGGCACCTGTACAAATGGTTTCATCTTCACCACCGAAGACGTGACTTCAAAGATGACTTTGGTACAATGTTCTTTCCTAAGATTGGTTCACGTCCCTTTCCTTATGCTTTTATTCCCAATCAGACACATGCTTCCATCATCATGACAGTTTATGGGACTTGGAAAACCCTTTCCATACCCTCTTCTTCCTGAGATTACGTCTATGGCTGGCTGTTTCCTTAAGGTTCAACACACGTATTGGTAAACCCTGGTGTTTTCACTGATCAACGTTGCCTTGTCTCTACAAAAACATGGTTCGCTGAATTGACTGATGGCACTTTCCTTTCGTTTTCACACAACCTTTTTGAAGGGCTTTCCTCCTCATGACTGATGTGAGTTGAGAGATGCTTTCTGTGTAGTGTTCTTACGTCGTTAAATGAAGGGCATTATCTTGATGCTTGCAGGCACCGTTTGGCACAATGCTCCCACTTTATGACACCAGATGTGAGGTGCAAGATGCTTTCACATAGAGTGTTCTCTCCTTGAGTAAAGTAGGTGACCCTTTCCCTATGCATTCGTAGACACTTTTTTTTTATAATGATTTTTTATTATATTATGTTAGTCACCATACATTACATCCCCGCTTTTCGATGTAAGGCTCGATGATTCATTAGTTGTGTATAACACCCAGTGCACCATGCAATATGTGCCCTCCTTACTACCCATCACCGGCCTATCCCATTCCCCCACACCCTCCCCTCTGAAGTCCTCAGTTTGTTTCTCATAGTCCATAGTCTCTCATGTTTCATTCCCCCTTCTGATTACCCCCCCTTTCTTTATCCCTTTCTTCCCCTACTGATCATTCTAGTTCTTATGTTCCATAGATGAGAGAAATCATGTGATAGTTGTCTTTCTCTGCTTGACTTATTTCACTTAGCATTATCTCCTCCACTGCCGTCCATGTTGTAGCAAATGTTGAGAACTCGTTCTTTCTGATAGCTGAGTAATATTCCATTGTATATATGGACCACAACTTCTTAATCCAGTCATCTGTTGAAGGGCATCTCGGCTCCTTCCACGATTTAGCTATTGTGGACATTGCTGCTGTGAACATTGGGGTGCATATGGCCCTTCTCTTCACTACGTCTGTATCTTTGGGGTAAACACCCAGTAGTGCAATGGCTGGATCATAAGGTAGCTCAATTTTTAACTTTTTAAGGGACCTCTACACTGTTTTCCAGAGTGGCTGTACCAACTTGCATTCCCACCAACAATGTAGGAGGGATCCCCTTTCTCCACATCCTCTCCAACATTTGTTGTTTCTTGCCTTGTCTATTTTTGCCATTCTAACTGGCGTAAGGTGGTATCTCAGTGAAGTTTTGATTTGAATTTCCTTGATGGCTAATGATTTTGAACATTTTTTCATGTGTCTGTTAGCCATTTGTATGTCTTCATTGAAAAAGTGTCTGTTCATATCTTCTGCCCATTTTTTGATTTATTTGTGTCTCGTGTATTGAGTTTGAGAAGTTCTTTGTAGATCTTGGATACCAGTCCTTTATCTGTAGTGTCATTTGCAAATATCTTCTCCCATTCCGTGGGCTGCCTCTTAGTTTTTCTGACTGTTTCCTTGACTGTGCAGAAACTTTTAATCTTGATGAAGTCCCATAAATTCATTGTATCTTTTGTTTCTCTTGCCTTTGGGGATGTATCATGAAAAAGGTTGCTTTGGCCGATGTCGTAGAGGTTGCTGCCTATGTTCTCCTCTAGGATTTTGATGGATTCCTGTCTCACATCGAGGTCTTTCATCCATTTGGAGTTTATTTTTGTGTATGGTGTGAGAGAGTGGTCAAGTTTCATTCTTTTGCATGTGGCTGTCCAATTTTCCCAGCACCATTTATTGAAGAGACTATCTTTTTCCCACCGGATGTTTTTTCCTGCTTTATCAAATTTTAGTTGCCCAAAGAGCTGAGGGTCCATTTCTGGGCTCTCTATTCTTTTCCATTGGTCTATGTGTCTGCTTTTGTGCCAGTACCATGCTGTCTTTGTGATCACAGCTTTGTAGTACAGCTCGAAATCCGGCATTGTGATGCCCCCAGCATTGTTTTTCCTTTTCAACAGTTCCTTGGAGATTCGGGGCCTTTTCTGGTTCCATACAAATTTAAGGACTATTTGTTCCAGTTCTTTGAAAAATGTCCTCGGTATTTTGATCGGGATAGCATTGAAAGTGTAGATGGCTCTGGGTAGCATGGACATTTTAACTATGTTAATTCTTCCAATCCATGAGCATGGAATATCTTTCCATCTTTTTATGTCTTCCTCAATGTCTTTTAAGAATGATCTATAGTTTCTAGAATAAAGGTCCTTTACGTCTCTGGTTAAGTTAATTCCAAGGTAACGTATGGTTTTTGGTGCTATTGTAAATGGGATGGATTCCCTAATTTCTCTTTCTTCGTTCTCGTTATTCATGTACAGAAATGCAACTGATTTCTGAGCATTGATTTTGTATCCCGCCACGTTACTGAATTGCTCTATAACTTCTAATAGTTTGGGAGTGGCTTCTTTTGGGTTTTCCATATAGAGTATCATGTCATCTGCGAAGAGAGACATTTTGACTTCTTCTTTGCTGATTTGAATACCTTTGATCCCTTTTTGTCGTCTGATTGCTGTTGCAAGGACTTCTAGTACTATGTTGAATAATAGTGGCGAGAGTGGGCATCCTTGTCGTGTTCCTGATCTTAAGGGAAAGGCTTCCAGCTTTTCCCCATTGAGAATAATATTTTCAGTAGGCTTTTCATAGATGGCTTTTATGAGGTTGAGAAATGTACCTTCTACTCCTACACTCTGAAGGGTTTTAATCAGGAAAGGATGCTGTATTTTGTCAAATGCTTTTTCGGCATCGATTGAGAGGATCATATGGTTCCTGAGTCTTTTCTTGTTGATATGATGTATCACGCTGATACACCATATCGATCAATCACGCTGATTGATTTGCGAATATTGAACCACGCTTGCATCCCAGGTATGAATCCCACTTGATCGTGGTGGATAATCCTTTTAATGAACTGTTGGATTCTATTAGCAAGTATCTTGTTGAGGATTTTGGCGTCCATATTCATTAGGGAAATCGGTCTGTAATTCTCCTTTTTGAGGGGGTCTTTGCCTGGTTTGGGGATCAAGGTAATATTGGCCTCGTAGAATGAGTTTGGTAGCTTTCCTTCTGTTTCTATTTTTTGAAATAGCTTTAGGAAAGTAGGTATTATTTCTTCTTTGAATGTTTGGTAGAATTCCCCAGGAAAACCGTCCGGGCCTGGAGTTTTGTTATTTGGAAGGTTGTTTATCACTGACTCAATTTCTTCATCATTAATTGGCCTGTTTAAGAAATCAATTTCTTCCTGTTTCAATCTTGGTAGTTTATAGGTTTCCAGGAAGGATTCCATCTCTTCCAGATTGCTTAGTTTATTGGCATATAGCTGTTGATAAAAATTTCTAATAATCCTTCCAATTTCAATGGTGTTCATCATGACCTCTCCTTTTTCATTCATAATTTTAATAATCTGGGTCCTTTCTCTTTTCTTTTGGATAAGTCTTGCCAGTGATCTGTCAATTTTATTGATTCTCTCAAAGCTTCTAGTCCTGTTGATCTGCTCTACTGTACTTCTGGTTTCTGCTTGATTGATTTCAGCTTTAATTTTGGTCAACTGCTTCCTTGTGCGTGGATTAGGCCTGTCCCTCTGTTGCTGTTCCAGCTTCTTGAGGTGAGAATGTAAAAACTGCATTTTAGATTTTTCTATTCTTTTGAGTGAGGCTTGGATAGCTATGTATTTCCCCCTTAGGACTGCCTTTGTAGTATCCCATAGGTTTTGGACTGTTGTATTTTCATTCTCATTGGTCTCCATAAATTGTTTAATTTGATTTTTGATTTCCTGGTTTCTCGAGTCATTCCTGAGCAGAATGGTTCTTAGTCTCCAAGTGTTTGAGTTTCTTCCAAATTTTTCCTTGTGGTTGAGTTTCAATTTCAGAGCGTTGTGGTCTGAGAATATGCACGGGATAATTTCAATCTTTTGGTATCGGTTGAGACCTGTTTTGTGTCCCAGAACATGGTCTATTCTTGAGAATGTTCCATGGGCATTAGAATAGAATGAGTATTCTTTGGTTCTGGGGTGTAGTGTTCTCTATATATCTAAGAGGTCCAAGTCGTCGAGTATGGCATTCAAAGCCTTTGATTCTTTGCTTAGTTTTTCCCAGGGTGTTCTATTTCTGAGAGTGGAGTGTTGAGGTCCCCTACTATTAGTGTATTTTATTTATATGTCTCTTTATTCTGGTTAAGAGTTGGCTTGTGTATCTTGCTCCCCTGTTGGGGGCATATATATTTATAATTGTCATATCCACTTGTTGAATACTTCCTTTAAGAATAATATAGTGCCCTTCTGCGTCTCTAACTATAGTCTGTAGTTTAAAATCCAGTTTATCTGATATGAGAATTGCTACCCCAGCTTTCTTTTGAGGTCCATTTGCGAGAAAGATGGTACGCCATCCCCTTACTCTCAATCTGAATGCATCTTTGGGTTCGAAATGAGTCTCTTGTAGACAGCAAATGGATGGGTCATTTCTTTTTAGCCAATCTGCAACCCTGTGGCGCTTTAAGGAAGAATTTAAACCATTAATGTTAAGACTGAATACTGAGAGATATGCTTTTAATGCTGCCATGTTGTCAGTAAAGTCTTTGTTTGTATGGGCTGTGACTTTCTGTTTTGTATCACTCTTGGGGCCTTTTCACTTTTATAGAACCCCCCGTAATATCTCCTGTAGGGCTGGTTTCGTGGTTACGAAATTGGCTAGTGACTGTCGATTCTGAACTCTCTTTATTTCTCCATCAATTCTGAATGACAGCCTTGCTGGATAAAGGATCCTTGGCTGCATGTTTTTCTCTGAAAGAGCTTTAAAAATGCTCCCCCAACCCTTTCTCTCATTCGAGGTCTGTGTAGACAGGTCTGATGTTATTCTAATGCCTTTGCCTTGGTACGTGAGAAATTTCTTTGCCCTGGCCGCTTTCAATACTGTATCCTTGGATCTAATATTTGCGAAATGCACTATGACGTGACGTGGCGTAGGTTTGTCATGGTTGAGCTTGGGAGGGGTCCTCTCTGCCTCTTGGACATGAATGTTTGTTTCCCTTGCTAGATTAGGGAAGTTTTCAGCTACAATTTGTTCAAATATCTCTTCTAGACCTCTGTTTTTCTCCACCCCCTCGGGGATGCCGATGATTCTAACAGTGGATCGTTTCGTTGAGTCAGTAATCTCCCATAGCCAACATTCGTGGGCGTGGATTTTTTTAAGACCATCTTCTATTTTCATTTTTTCCTCTATTAACCCATCCTCCAATTCACTAACCCTTTCCTCTGCTTTGGTGACCCTGGCCGTCAGAGCCTCTAGTTTTGCCTGCATTTGGCTCATAGAATTTTTAATTTCTGTCAAATTCGCTCTCATTTCCGCCATTAGGGATTCTATATTCTCAGTAACATTTTCCTTAATACTTTTTTCAAGTCTACTCATCTTGACCATTGTTACTCTGAATTCCATTTCTGATAATTTGGTTACATCCATATCCGTTACTTCTGTGGCAGAGGCCACAGACTCACTGTCTTTTCTTTGCTGGGGGTGGGGGGGCTTCTCCTTCTTGTCATTCTGATGAGGAGAGGTTGCGGGGTTTTCCAGAGCCCAAATTATTGACTGGGTCCCAGGCCGTGCCCCTTGTTTTATAGGGATCTTAGAGATGTGGGCTTCTTCTTTAAAGATTTTATTTATTTTCTTATCTGAGAGAGGGAGACAGACAGCAAGAACGGAACAGAAGCAGGGGAGTGAGAGAGGAAGAAGCAGGCTCCCATCAGAAGAGCCCGATGAGGGACTCCTTTCCCGAACGCTGGGATCACGCCCTAAGCCGGAGACAGGCGCTCAATGACTGCGCCACCCAGGCGCCTCGGGTTGTGGGCTTCTTGATTTTTCAGCCTGCCTTCTTGTTCTGGGGGAGGGACCTGCCACGCCCATACTCAGGCAACCCTGTTTGGTTAGAGTCTCCGTGTCCCCCGCGAGGGGGGATGGGGATGGGCACTCTCTGAGCTGGTATTTCCAGGCTTTTGTTCTCTGGCGGCTTTCCCTGGCGGTCAGCTATGCCTCTTCTGAGAGAGTAGCAGAGGCTGCATTGTCACAGAACAGAGGGATTGTGGCCCGTTCTCCACTGATGTTCTGGCCACTTTAACTCTGTTACTGTTGGTGCTGCTCAACCCTGCAGTGTCCCGGGATGTGCGCACCAACCCGGCGTCCCTGCCCTCACTTCCAGGGCCGGCGCATCTCTGTCCTTTGTGTTTCTAATGCTGCCAGCTCCTGGGTCTCCTGGTCTCAGTCTATGCCCGGTGAGCACACCAGGATTCCGGAGTTTCGTGAGAAGCCTGGTGGCGCGTGCACCCGGTTCAGGGTCTCAGTCTGCTGTTTCGTGGGTGCCGACCGCGAGTCCGCCCGCTCCCCCGTGCAGGTGGCCCGCCAGCCGCCAGCCACCCCGCGCGCGATCCGGGAGCTCCCGGTCTCAGTCTGGATCCCGTGAGCACACCGGGATTCCGGTGTTCCGGGAGATGCCTGGTGGAGTGCGTTCACGGTTCACCGGTCTCAGTCCACTCTCTCGCGGGTGCCCTCCATGAGTCCGCCCGCTCCCCCGTGCAGGTGGCTGCCGCTTTTCGGCGCCCAAACGCGGCGGCTCCCTCCCCCTTCCGTTTATCTTCCGATATCTGTGCACGGTTTACAGCTCCCCTCTTGGTACCTCAATACTCAGTGCTGGAGATGTTCATTTGTAGAGATCCAGATGTATCCTCCTGCATCTCAGGCTGATTCTGTGGTTATTTAGGCTGGTCTGTTACCTATGCAGCTCGACTCAGGGGACCGGCTGAAAAAGGGGTCCCCTACTCCTCCGCCATCTTAACCCCTCCTGCCTGGACCACAACTTCTTAATCCAGTCATCTGTTGAAGGGCATCTTGGCTCCTTCCACGATATAGCTATTGTGAACAGCCCTGCTATGAACATTGGGGTGCATATGGCCCTTCTCCTCACTATGTCTGTATCTTTGGTTTAAATACCCAGTAGTGCAATGGCTGGACACAGGGTAGCTCTATTTTTAATCTTTTAAGGGACCTCCAAACTTTTTCCAAAGTGGCTGTACCAACTTGCATTCCCATCAACAATGTAGGAGGGATCCCCTTTCTCCACATCCTAACAATTGTTTCTTGCCTTGTCAATTTTTGCCATTCTAACTGGCTTAAGTTTGTATCTCCGTGTGATTTTGATATGAATTTCCCTGATGGCTAATGATTTTGAACATTTTTTAAAGTGTCTGTTAGCCATTTCTATGTCTTCACTGGAAAAGTGTCAGTTCATATCTTCTGCCCATTTTATGATGTTTATTTGTTTCTCACGTATTGAGTTTGAGAACTTCTTTGTAGATCTTGGATACCTGTCTTTTCTCTGTATCATTTGTAAATGTATTCTCCCATTCCGAGGGCTGCCTCTTTGTTTTTCTGTTTCCTTGGCTGTGCAACTGTTTTTATATTGATGAAATCCCACAAGGTCATTTTATCTTTTGTCTCTCTTGCCTTTGGAGATGTGTCATAAAAAAGGTTGCTGTGGCTGATGTCATAGAGGTTGCTGCCTATGCTCTTCTCTCGGATTTTGATGGATTTCTGTCTCACATTGAGGTCTTTCATCCATTTAGAGTTTATCTTTGTGTATGGTGTTAGGGAGTGGTCACGTTTCATTCTTTTGCATGTAGCTGTCCAATTTCCCCAGCACCATGTATTGAAGAGACTGTCTTTTTTCCACTGGATGTTGTTTCCTGCTTTGTCAAAAATCAGTTGCCCAGAGTCGAGGGCCCATTTCTGGGTTCTCTATTCTGTTCCATTGGTCTATGTGTCTGCTTTTGTGCCAGTACCATGCTGTCTTTGTGATCACAGCTTTGTAGTACAGCTTGAAATCTGGCATTGTGATGCCCCCAGCTTTGTTTTTCCTTTTCAACAATTCCTTGGCGATTCGGGGCCTTTTCTGGTTCCATACAAATTTAAGGGCTGTTTTTTCGAGTTCTTTGTAAAATCTCATCGGTATTTTGATCAGGATAGCATTGAAAGTGTAGATGGCTCTGGGTAGCATGGACATTTTAACTATGTTAATTCTTCCGATCCATGAGCATGGAGTATTTTTCCATCTCTTTGTGTCTTCCTCTATGTCTTTCAAACGTGATTTATAGTTTCTAGAATATAAGTCCTTTACGTCTCTGGTTAATTCCTAGGTAACATATGGTTTTTGGTGCTATTGTAAATGGGCTGGATTCCCTAATTTCTCTTTCTTCAGTCTCATTATTCGTGTATAGAAATGCAACTGATTTCTGAGCATTGATTTTCTATCCCACCCCATTACTGAATTGCTCTATAACTTCTCATATTTTGCACGTGTATTCTATTGGGTTTTCCATATAGAGTATCATGTCATCTGCGAAGAGAGACATTTTGACTTCTTTGCTGATTTGGATACCTTTTATCCCTTTTTGTTGTCTGCTGTTGCAAGGACTTCTAGTACTATGTTGAATAATAGTGGCGATAGTGGGCATCCTTGTTGAGTTCCTGATCTTAAGGGAAAGGCTTCCAGCTTTTCCCCATTGAGAATATTTTCTGTAGCCTTTCCATAGATGGCTTTTATGAGATTGAGAAATGAACCCTCTATTCCTACACTCTGAAGGGTTTTAATCAGGAAAGGATGCTGTATTTTGTCAAATGTTTTTTCTGGATCAGTTGAGGGGATCATATGGTTCCTGAGCCTTTTCTTGTTGATATGATGTATCACGCTGATCGATTTGCGAATATTGAACCACGCTTTCATCCCAGGGATGAATCCCACTTGTTCATGATGGATAATCGTTTTAATGTACTGTTGGATTCTATTAGCCAGAATCTGGTTGAGGATTTTGGCATCTATATTCATTAGGGAAATTGGTCTGTAATTCTTCTTTTTGAGGGGGTCTTTGCCTGTTTTGCGGATCAAGGTAATATTGGCCTCATAGAATGAGTTTGGTAGCTTTCCTTCTGTTTCTATTTTTTGAAATAGCTTTAGGAGAATAGATATTATTTCTTCTTTGAATGATTGGTAGAATTCCCCAGGAAAACCGTCCGGGCCTGGAGTTTTGTTATTTGGAAGGTTGTTTATCACCGGCTCAATCTATTCATAATTAATTGGCCTGTTTCAAAAGTCAATTTCTTCCTGTTTCAGTCTTGGTAGTATATAGGTTTCTAGGAAGGCCTCCATCTCTTCCAGATTGCTGAATTTATTGGCATGTAGCTGTTTGTAAAAGTTTCTAATAATCATTCCAGTTTCATTGGTGTTGGTCATGACCTCTCCTTTTTCATTCATAATTTTATTAATTTAGGTCCTTTCTCCATTCATTTGTATAAGTCTTGCCAGTGTTTTGTAAATTTTATTGATTCTCTCAAAGAACCAGCTTCTAGTCCTGTTGATCTGCTCTACTGTACTTCTGGTTTCTAGTTCATTGATTTCTGCTCTAGTTTTGGTCAACTGCTTTCTCGTGAGTGGATTAGGCATGTCCCTCTGTTGCTGTTCCAGCTTCTTGAGGTGAGAATATAAAAACTGCATTTTAGATTTTTCTATTCTTTTGAGTGAGGCTTGGATGGCTATGTATTTCCCCCTTAGGACTGCCTTTGCAGTATCCCATAGGTTTTGGACCATTGTGTTTTCATTCCCGTTGGTCTCCATAAATTGTTTAAATATATTTTTGATTTCCTGGTTCATTGGGTCATTCCTGAGCAGGATGGTTCTTAGTTTCCAAGTGTTTGAGTTTTTTTCCAAAATCTTCCTTGTTTTTGAGTTCCAATTTCAGAGTGTTGTGCTCTGAGAATATGAGGGGATAATTTCAGTTTTTCGTATCAGTTGAGACCTGATTTGTGTCCCAGAACATGGTCTAATCTTGAGAATGTTCCATGGGCATTAGAATAGAATGAGTATTCTTTGGTTCTGGGGTACAGTGTTCTATATATATCTATGAGGTCTAACTCGTCTAGCATGGCATTCAAAGCTCTTGTTTCTATGTTGGTTTTCTGCTCCGGTGCTCTGTCTGTTGCTGATAGTGGAGTGTTGAGGTTCCTACTATTAATGTATTTTTATCTATATATCTCTTTATTCCGGTTAAGAGTTGGCTTGTGTATCTTGCTGCTCCCCTGTTGGGGGCATATATATTTATAATTGTCATATCCACTTGTTGGATACATCCTTTAAGAATAATATAGTGCCCTTATGTGTCTCTAACTATAGTCTTTAGTTTCAAATCCAATCTGTCTGACATGAGAATTGCTACCCCAGCTTTCTTTTCAGGTCCATTGGCATGAAAGATGGTATTCCATCCTTTTAGTCTGAATGTATCTTTAGGTTCAAAATGAGTGTTTGTAGACAGCAAATGGATGGGTCATGTCTTTTTATCCAATCAGCAACCCTGTGGTGTTTTATGGGAGCATTTAGGCCATTTACATTGAGACGGATTATTGAGAGATGTGATTTTAATGATGCCATATTGCCAGTAAAGTCTTTGTTTCCATAGATTGTGACTTTATGCTCTGTATCACTCTTGGGGCCTTTTTACTTTTATAGAACCCCCCCCTTAATATCTCCTGTAGGGCTGGTTTTGTGGTTAAAAAAATTGGTCAATGACCACGATTCTGGAAGGTCTTTATTTCTCCATGAATTCTGAATGACAGCCTTGCTGGATAAAGGATCCTTGGCTGCATGTTTTTCTCTGAAAGAGATTTAAAAATGCCCCCCAACCCTTTATCTCATTCCAGGTCTGTGGAGAGAGGTCAGACGTAATTCTGATATCTTTGCCTTGGTACGTGAGAAATTTCTTTGCCCTGGCCGCTTTCAATACTGTATCCTTGCATCTAATATTTGCGAAATGCACTATGACGTGACGTGGCGTGGGTTTGTCATGGTTGAGCTTGGAAGGGGTCCTCTCTGCCTCTTGGACACGAATGTTTGTTTCCCTTGCTAGATTAGGGAAGTTTTCAGCTACAATTTGTTCAAATATCTCTTCTAGACCTCTGTTTTTCTCTACGTCCTCAGGAATGCCGATGATTCTGACACTGGAACGTTTTATTGAGTGTCATTTCCCGTAACCTACATTCCTGTGTGTGGATTTTTTTGAGTCCAGATTCTCTTTTAGCTTTTTCCTCTACTAACCCATCTTCCAATTCGCTGATACGTCCTTCTGCCTCATTCACCCTGGCCAACAGAGTCTCTAGTTTTGACTGCATTTGGCTCCTAGAATTTTTAATTTCTGCCAGATTCGCTCACATTTCTGCCCTTAGAGATTCTATGTTCTCATTAACAATTTTGTCAATATTTTTTTCAAGTCTACAAATCATCTTGACCATTGTTACTCTGAATTCCATTTCTGATAATTTGGTTATATCCATATCCATAAGTTCTGTGGCAGAGGCCACAAACTCATTGTCTCTTCTTTGCTGGGGGGGGGGGGAACTTCTCCTCATCATTCAGATGAGGAGAGGTTGTGGTGTTGTCCAGAGCCCAAATTATTGACCACGACCCAGGCCGTGCGCCCTTGTTTTATAGGGATCTTAGGTATGGGGGCTTCTTGATTTTTCAGCCTGCCTTCTGAGGTAGGGGCCTGCCGTGCCGATACTTGGGCAACCCTGTTTGGGTAGAGTCTCTGTGTACCCTGCGAAGGGGGATGGGGGTGGGCACACTGTGAGCCGGTCTTTCCAGGCTTCTTTTCTCTGGCAGCTTTCCCTGGTGGTTTGCTGTGCTTCTTCTGAGAGTCAGAGCAGCAGTGGCCGAATCTCAGCCTCTGTCTCAGAACAGATGGATTGCGGACCATTCTCCACTGATGTTCTGGCCACTTTAACTCTGTTTCTATTGGTGCTGCTCAACCCTGCACTGTCCAGGATGTGAGCCCCACACCTGGCTTCCCAGCTCTCACCTACAGGGCCAGTGTCTCTCTGTCTGTGTTTCTAACACCGCCAGCCGCCCCTGCATGCTCCAGGAGCTTTATGTGTCTCTTTCTTACACACATTTGCACAAGCTTCCGTTTTCATGACAGAGGACTGTGAGATGCCAGATGGTTTCTCTACGGTGTTCCTTCGTAGATTCAGTACATGGCACTTTCCTTATGTTTTCTTAGGCACTTGTACAAACGGTTTCATCTTCAAGACTGAAGACGTGACTTCAAAGATGGCTTCGGTACAGTGTTCTTTCCTAAGATTGGTTCACGTCCCTTTCCTTATGCTTTTATTCCCAATCAGACACATGCTTCCATCATCATGACAGATTATGGGACTTGGAAAACCCTTTCCATACCCTCTTCTTCCTGAGATTACGTCTATGGCTGTTTCCTTAAGGTTCAACACACGTATTGGTAAACCCTGCTGTTTTCACTGATCAATGTTGCCTTGTCTCTACAAAAACATGGTTCGCTGAATTGACTGATGGCACTTTCCTTTCGTTTTCACACAACTTTTGAAGGGCTTTCCTCCTCATGACTGATGTGAGTTGAGAGATGCTTTCCTTGTAGTGTTCTTACATGGTTCAACAAAAGGCATTATCTTGATGCTTGCAGGCACAGTTTTGTACAATGCTCCCAATTCATGACACCAGATGTGAGGTGCAAGACGCTTTTATATAGAGTGTTCTCTCCTTGAGTAAAGTAGGTGTCCCTTTCCCTATGCATTTGTAGACACTTTTGAAAATCTTGACATCTTCCTAACAGAAGATGTGACTTGGATGAGGGTGTCCATTCGGTGTTCTGACTGAGATTTGGGTATATTGTTCTTTCCTTAAGGTTCAACGCACGTATTGAACAACGCATATATATTCCTGGGTCACCATGTTACTTCGATGTTGCCTATCAACACTGACCTGGTACTCACAACTACTTAGGACCTCTCCTTATGCTTTCACTCACACTTCTGCATGTACTTCCATCTTCATTACAGAAGATGTGAGTTGGGAGATCTTTTCCAAGGGTGTTCTTACCTGAGCATACAGCATGTTCCTTAGGTTTTCATACAGTTTTGGAACATACATCCATCTTCATGAAGGTAGTTGTGATTTGGAAGGTTGTCTCTAGATGGTGCTCTTTCTTAGTGTTAAGCATATGGCACTTCTCTTACGGTTCAACAGAGATATTTGAAAATCTCTCTTCATACATCAGGATGTTTGAAATCTCTTCCTCTATACAGAACATTGGTGCTCAGAGTCGAGTAAATGGCATTTCTTTACACATTCCCTCACCCTTTAGCCAATGCTTCCAGGGTCATGTGAAAAGATGTTTCAGAGGGTATTCTATGGAGTTCTCTTGTAAAGTTAAGCATACGATAATTCCCTTAAGCTGAGAAACACTCTCTTGTATATGCTTCCAGCTTCATGAAAGAACACGTGCCTTTAAAGATGGATTAGGTACTGTCCTTTTTTGGAACCATGTCTCTGCCACTTTCCTTATGTTTTCACCACAACGTTGCAAACATTTTCGTCTTCATGATAGAAGTCGTGGTTTGTAAGATGCTATCTACCCAGTGCTCTCACCTACTAAGTTTATGGCACTTTCCTTAAGTTTCAACACATAGGGAAGAAAACCCTGGTTGATCCATTTGACAGGAGGTGGGTTCGATATCGTTTTCTATCTAGACAGATTTGATTCTCAGAATTAAGTAGACAGCCCTTTCTCTACGTGCTTGCACACACTCTTGCCAAGGCTTCCATCTTCACAACAGAAGTTGTGAGTTGAGACATGATGTCTATACAGTGTTCTTCTATAGAGTGAGGCAACGTGCTTTATGCATCTCTTTTTGTACACACTTTTTCACATGCTTCCTTTTTCATGCCAGAAGACAGTGAGATGCAGGGCGCCTGGGTGGAACAGCAGTTAAGCGTCTGCCTTCAGCCAGGGCGTGATCCCGGCATTGTGGGATCGAGCCCCACATCAGGCTCCTCCGCTGTGAGCCTGCTTCTTCCTCTCCTACTCCCCCTGCTTGTGTTCCCTCTCTCACTGGCTGTTTTGCTGTCAAATTAATAAATGAAATCTTAAAACAAAAGAAAAAGAAGGGTTGCAGATTGGATAAAAAGAAATGACCCATCGATTTGCTGTCTACAAGAGACTCATTTCGAACCCAAAGATGCATTCAGACTGAGAGTAAGGGGATGGAGTACCATCTTTCACGCAAATGGACTTCAAAAGCAAGCTGGGGTAGCAATTCTCATATCAGATAAATTGGATTTTAAACTACAGACTATTGTTAGAGATGCAGAAGGGCACTATATTATTCTTGAAGTATTCAACAAGTGGATATGACAATTATAAATATATATGCCCCCAACAGGGGAGCAGCAAGATACACAAGCCAACTCTTAACCAGAATAAAGAGACATATAAATAAAAATACATTAATAGTAGGGGACCTCAACACTCCACTCTCAGAAATAGACAGAACACCCTGGCAAAAACTAAGCAAAGAATCAAAGGCTTTGAATGCCATACTTGACAAGTTGGACCTCATAGATATATATAGAACACTACACCCCAGAACCAAAGAATACTCATTCTATTCTAATGCCCATGGAACATTCTCAAGAATAGACCATGTTCTGGGACACAAAACAGGTCTCAACCGATACCAAAAGATTGAAATTATCCCCTGCATATTCTCAGACCACAACGCTCTGAAATCGAAACTCAACCACAAGGAAAAATTTGGAAGAAACTCAGACACCTGGAGACTAAGAACCATCCTGCTCAGGAATGACTCGATAAACCAGGAAATCAAAAATCAAATTAAACAATTTATGGAGACCAATGGGAATGAAAATACAACAGTCCAAAAACCTATGGGATACTGCAAAGGCAGTCCTAAGGGGGAAATACATAGCCATCCAAGCCTCACTCAAAAGAATAGAAAAATCTAAAATGCAGTTTTTACATTCTCACCTCAAGAAGGTGGAACAGCAACAGAGGGACAGGCCTAATCCACGCACAAGGAAGCAATTGACCAAAATTAGAGCTGAAATCAATCAAGTAGAAACCAGAAGTACAGTAGAGCAGATCAACAGGACTAGAAGCTGGTTCTTTGAGAGAATCAATAAAATTGACAGACCACTGGCAACGCTCATCCAAAAGAAAAGAGAAAGGACCCGAATATTAATATTATGAATGAAAAAGGAGAGGTCACGATGAACACCATTGAAATTGGAAGGATTATTAGAAATTTTTATCAACAGCTATATACCAATAAACTAAGCAATCTGGAAGAGATGGAATCCTTCCTGGAAACCTATAAACTACCAAGATTGAAACAGGAAGAAATTGATTTCTTAAACAGGCCAATTAATGATGAAGAAATTGAGTCAGTGATAAACAACCTTCCAAATAACAAAACTCCAGGCCCGGACGGTTTTCCTGGGGAATTCTACCAAACATTCAAAGAAGAAATAATACCTATTCTCCTAAAGCTATTTCAAAAAATAGAAACAGAAGGAAAGCTACCAAACTCATTCTACGAGGCCAATATTACCTTGATCCCCAAACCAGGCAAAGACCCACTCAAAAAGGAGAATTACAGACCGATTTCCCTAATGAATATGGACGCCAAAATCCTCAACAAGATACTTGCTAATAAAATCCAACAGTACATTAAAAGAATTACCCATCACGATCAAGTGGGATTCATACCTGGGATGCAAGCGTGGTTCAATATTCACAAATCCATCAGCGTGATATATCATATCAACAAGAAAAGACTCAGGAACCATATGATCCTCTCAATCGATGCCGAAAAAGCATTTGACAAAATACAGCATCCTTTCCTGATTAAAACCCTTCAGAGTGTAGGAATAGAGGGTTCATTTCTCAATCTCATAAAAGCCATCTATGGAAAGGCTACAGAAAATATTCTCAATGGGGAAAAGCTGGAAGCCTTTCCCTTAAGATCAGGAACTCGACAAGGATGCCCACTCTCGCCACTATTATTCAACATCGTACTGGAAGTCTTTGCAACAGCAATCAGACGACAAAAAGGGATCAAAGGTATTCAAATCAGCAAAGAAGAAGTCAAAATGTCTCTCTTCGCAGATGACATGATACTCTATATGGAAAACCCAAAAGAAGCCACTCCCAAACTATTAGAAGTTATAGAGCAATTCAGTAATGTGGTGGGATACAAAATTAATGCTCAGAAATCAGTTGCATTTCTGTACACGAATAACGAGACCGAAGAAAGAGATATTAGGGAATCCATCCCATTTACAATAGCACCAAAAACCGTACGTTACCTTAGAATTAACCAGAGACGTAAAGGACCTATATTCTAGAAACTATAAATCACTCTTGAAAGACATTAAGGAAGACATAAAAAGATGGAAAGGTATTCCATGCTCAAGGATCAGAAGAATTAACATAGTTAAAATGTCCATGCTACCCAGAGCCATCTACACTTTCAATGCTATCCCGATCAAAATACTGAGGACATTTTTGAAAGAACTGGAACAAATAGTCCTTAAATTTGCATGGAAACAGAAAAAGCCATGAATCTCCAAGGAACTGTTGAAAAGGAAAAATAAAGCTGGGGGCATCACAATGCCAGATTTCGAGCTGTACTACAAAGCTGTGATCACAAAGACAGCATGGTACTGGCACAAAAGCAGACACATAGACCAATGGAACAGAATAGAGAACAGAGAAATGGACCCTCGGCTCTTTGTGCAGCTAATATTTGAGCAAGGAGGAAAAAACATCCAGTGGGAAAAGTCTCTTCAATAAATGGTGCTGGGAAAATTGGACAGCTACATGCAAAAGAATGAAACTTGACCACTATCTCACACCATACACAAAAATAAACTCCAAATGGATGAAAGACCTCGATGGGAATCCATTAAAATTCTAGAGGAGAACATAGGCAGCAACCTCCACGACATCGGCCAAAACAACCTTTTTCATGATACATCCCCAAAGGCAAGAGAAACAAAAGATAAAATGAATTTATGGGACTTCATCAAGATTAAAAGTTTCTGCACAGTCAAGGAAACAGAAAAACTAAGAGGCAGCCCACGGAATGGGAGAAGATATTTGCAAATGACACTACAGATAAAGGACTGGTATCCAAGATCTACAAAGAACTTCTCAAACTCAATACACGAGAAACAAACAAATCAAAAAATGGGCAGAAGATATGAACAGACACTTTTTCAATGAAGACATACAAATGGCTAACAGACACATGAAAAAATGTTCAAAATCATTAGCCATCAAAGAAATTCAAATCAAAACCACACTGAGATACCACCTTATGCCAGTTAGAATGGCAAAAATAGACAAGGCAAGAAACAACAATTGTTGGAGAGGATGTGGAGAAAGGGGATCCCTCCTACATTGTTGGTGGGAATGCAAGTTGGTACAGCCACTCTGGAAAACAGTGTGGAGGTCCCTTAAAAAGTTAAAAATTGAGCTACCTTATGATCCAGCCATTGCACTACTGGGTGTTTACCCCAAAGATACAGACGTAGTGAAGAAAAGGGCCATATGCACCCCAATGTTCACAGCAGCAATGTCCACAATAGCTAAATCGTGGAAGGAGCCGAGATGCCCTTCAACAGATGACTGGATTAAGAAGTTGTGGTTCATACATACAATGGAATATTACTCAGCTATCAGAAAGAACGACTTCTCAACATTTGCTACAACATGGATGGCACTGGAGGAGCTAATGCTACGTGAAATAAGTCAAGCAGAGAAAGACAACTATCATATGATTTCTCTCATCTATGGAACAAAAGAACTAGGAAGATCGGTAGGAGAAGAAAGGGATAAAGAAAGGGGGGGTAATCAGAAGGGGGAATGAAACATGAGAGACTATGGACTATGAGAAACAAACTGAGGGCCTCAGAAGGGAGGGGGGTGGGGGAATGGGATAGACCGGTGATGGGTGGTAAGGAGGGCACGTATTGCATGGTGCACTAGGTGTTATACGCAACTAATGAATCATCGAGCCTTACATCGGAAACCGGGGATGCACTGTATGTTGACAAACATAATAAAACATTAAAAAAAGAAAAAAAAAGAAAAACTGTGAGATGCAAGATGCTTTCTCTATGGTGTTCTTTCAGAGACTTCAGTATATGGCACTTTCCTTATGTTTTCTTAGACGCCTGTTGAAATGCTTTCATCTTCATGATAGAATACGTGAGGTGAAAGATGCCTTCGATACAATATTCTGTCTTAAATATTCGTTATTGGCCCTTTCCCTATGCTTTCATTCCCACTCTGAAACATTCTTCCATCATCATGACAGACGACGGGAGTTGGAAGACTGTTTCCATGCACTCCTATTACTGAGAGTTACATCTGGGGCTGTTTCCTTAAGTGAACCTTAAGGAAACTCATATAGGGAAGCCCTAGTGTCTTCACTGATCAAAGTTGCCGTCTCTCTACACAAACTCTTTAGCTAATTGACTGATTGCACTTTCTTTTTGTTTTCACACAACCTTTTCGAACGGCTTTCATCCTCATGAAAGAAGTGATTTGAGTGATGCTTTCTGTGTAGTATTATTACAGTTTTAAACGAAGTGCATTATCTTGATGCTAGCAGGCACTGTTTTGCACAATGCTCCCACTTCATGAGAAAAGATGTGAGGTGCAAGATGCTTTTAGATAGAGTATTCTCTCCTAGTGTAAAGTAGGTGACACCTTCCTTATGCATTCGTAGACACTTGAAAAACTTGCGATCATCCTCACAGAAGCTGTGACTTGGAAGATGGTGTCCATTCGGTGTTCTGACTGAGATTTGTATATAGTGCCCTTTTCCTTAAGGTTCAAGGCACGTGCTGGACAACGGGTGTATATTCATGGGTCACCATGTTACTTCGATGTTGCCTTCTATCAACACGGAGTTGTTTCTCACAACTACTTAAATAGGACCTCTCCTTATGCTTTCACTTGCACTTCTGCAAGTACTCCCATCTTCATTACAGAAGATGTGAGTTGAAAGATTTTTTCCAAGGGTGTTCTTACCTGAGCATACAGAATGTTCCTTAGGTTTCATGCAGATTTTGGAACATACATCCACCCTCATGAACTTGATTTGGAAAGTTGTCTCCAGATGGTGCTCTTTAATAGTGCTAAGCGTATGGCACTTCTTTTACCGTTCAACACAGATATTTGAAAAAGCTTCTCTCTTCATGCATCAGGATGTTTGAAGTTTCATTCTCTATACAGAACCTTGGTGCTCAGAGTGGAGTAAACGTCATTTCTTTACAAGTTCCTTTACCCTTGAGCCAATGCTTTCAGCCTCATGAGAAAAGATCTGAGTTTCAGACAGTGTCCTACGGATTTCCCTCATAAAGTTAAGCGTACGATAATTCCCTTATGCTGAGAAACACTTCTGAGAATGCTTCCAACTTCGTAAAAGAAGACGTGCCTTGAAGGATGGATTCGGTACGGTCGTTTCTTGAAGCTAAGTCTCTGCCACTTTCCTTATGCTTTCAGGGCAATGATGCAAACGTTTCCATCTTCATGACAGAATTTGTTGGTTGAAAGATGCTATCTACCCAGTGCTCTCACCTACTATTAAGTTTATGGCACTTTCGTTAAGGTTCAACACACAGGAAAGAAACCCCGGTTGATCCATTTGTCAGGAGGTTGGTTTGATATTGTTTTCTATCTACACAGATTTGGTTCTTAGAATTAAGTAGATGGCACTTCTTTATGAGCTCGCACACATTCTTACCAAGGCTTCCGTCTTCACTACAGAAGTTGTGAGTTGAGACATGGTGTCAATACAGTGTTCCTGTATAGAGTGAAACAACGCGCTTTATGCGTCTGTTTTCACAGACAGTTTTGCACATACTTCCGTTTTTATGACGGAAGACTGTGAGATGCAAGATGCTTTCTCTATGGTGTTCTTTCGTGGACTTCAGTATATGGCACTTTCCCTATGTTTTCTTAGACACCTGTGCCAATAGTTTCATCTTCACGACCGAAGATGTCAGGTGAATGATGGCTTTGATACAATGTTCTTCCTTGAAGATTGGTTAGTGGCCCTTATGCTTTCATTCCCACTCTGCAACATGCTTCCATCATCATGACAGAGGATGGGAGTTGGAAGACCCTTACCATGCTCTTCTTACTGAGAGTTACGTCTATGGCAGTTTCCTTAAGGTTCAACACACATATTGGAAAACCCTGGTGTCTTCAGTGATCAACGTTACCGTCTCTCTGCACAAACCTGATTCACTGAATGGAGTGATGGCACTTTCTTTTCGTTTTCACACAACATTTTTGATCGGCATCCTCTTTTTTTGGAAATTTTGTTTGGAAATTTTAATATGCCTTTCTCAATATCTGATGGAAAAAGCAGACTAAACATTGGTAACAAATGTGACCTAATTGACGTCTATGTAATATCGCATAATACGTGCAGAATACATTATTTCCAGTGGTCATAGACTATTTACCCAAACAGATGATATGTTGTTCCATGAATCATGTCTACATTTTAACATCCTGAAACTAACTAGATTCTATTCTTAGGCCACCAAGGAATAGAGCCCGAGTCCTCACGAAAAGAAGACCAGGAAATCCCTCCATGTTTAAAAATTCAATGTAACTTTGCTGCATATCCTAAGGGTCAGAGAGGGAATCGCAATGGACATTTTCCACCTTTTCTACATCAGGGCTCACACACAATGGCCCTTTGTCTCTGAAGAGCACTGACTATCCTAACATAGACAGGACTTAAGCCTCCTATCAGAGTTCTGCATGTCCCAGGCACACCTGGCAGCCTTGGCCTGTGCCCACACACACCTCCCTCCAGCTTTCCTTTCTGGTGGCATTGTGTTAAGGTAGTCAACGTAGCCATATGGAGATGAGAAGCTCCCCACTCCTAGTGATGATGTTGCTATTGTCCCCACCAGGCTAATAACATGATTTCTGAGAGAATTACAACAAAATAGCAGTTTCTTGACCTTCATGAAAGTGTGAAAATCATCTTGTGAGTCATCTTTTCGAAACACGGTTTCACCATGTGTTCTTTTCTCTGGAAAAGATATAGACCCAATGGTAATTATGGCTCCTGAGCACCTGCTCTTGGGAGAATCCATACTGGCTCTGAGTAGCATTCTCCCTCGTAAACTTCTCAACTGGGGTGTAGATAGAATGAGTCCCATTTTTAGATGGATAGACAAAGGCTCAGAAATGATATGAATTACAGAGGATTTTAGTGTCAGAAACCTAAGTGTGATCTCCAAACTGACTCCAAATCCCTTGTTTTTCCATACAAGGTACCATTTCGCTCTACCCCAGGTCTTCTCAATCTGGAAACCTAGGAAGTATTAGGATTTTCTTGTTGTGTGGCCAAATGGAATGAATTCGGCTGCCTTTTCACCTCTGCCCATCATGATCATGAAGATAATTCTCTCAGTGGAGGACCTTTGAGTCGGAGACTTAAAGATCCCTAGGAATAGAGATACTATACTATTTTTCTGATATTAAAGTGACTGAAAGAACTATGCTTTTTTAATTGATGGAGGCTCTGGTCTGTAGAGTGTCCTGTAAGGTCGGAAATAGTATTTAAAGCAGTTAGCCTCTTCTACAGAGTGAGACAATGCTTCTAAAGATTTCCTAAATATTCCCTTACCTGTGATTATTTATTCCCAACCATCGTAGTGTTTCTATGTTACGATTATGATTTCATTAAGGCCAACGTTGTGGAGAAAGAACTTAGTGTATCCAGGGGCACTTTCGTGTTTTAACAGTGAGCTATTCTGTTGTATTCTGTAGTCCAAGGGAATGGTGCCAGACATCTCTAAGATGTCTAAAATTCTGACTGTAAATGATCTCTATGTTTCAGAGATTTGGGCAGGACAAGGGGAGGAGTCCAGAGACCATGAATGCCTCTGTTACCTGTGTTGACCATGGAGCAGGTAACCTTCTGTAGGGGTCATTTGATGTCTCTTTACTATTGGAAAGGTGCTTTCATCTCATGTTCCACCATTTGGTAGTGATGATAAGGATAAGAGTAATTTTTATGTCATACCATCTGTGAGGCCTGATCTTGGCCTCCCAGGAAAGCTCTCCTTTAACATTTTACCCAGCTCAAAATGACTGGGCAAACCCTCAAAGCATGGGCCCTATTTCTGCCCCCAGCACTTATTGTCCATATGCATCAAAAAGAAAAAGAGAACCAAAAAATGCCTTTGCCAACATCAAGGTGAGAACACAAAAGAACCTTTCTTGCTCCCATAAGATTAAAGTCATACTGATTTGTACATACTGAAAACATAAAAAGTCTGTCACTTTCTGGAACCTTCTTCCTCATCGTGATGTATAACTGTACGAAGTACAACTCAGAACAAATATATGACCCTGCCCTAAATGTTCCTTCCCTGGAGCACTCCTTTCTTTGTGAAGATTGTGTCTCCCAGGCAGCTGTCCTTGACTTGGGTTTGAATAAAACTCTCTTCCTTCCTCTCTAAAATGTTTTAAAAGGTTCCTTCATTTAGTGTCGACAATAACACTCTGTTTTCAAGTGAAAAATAAATGTTCCTGGTTCACAACCACGACAGAACAGAAGGCCGGCTTTTCCTTCCTTCCCTGTAGAACTAAGCATGTGTATATAGATTGCAGCACAAATGGGCTCACCCTAGAAGGATGTTTTGAAGGTCTGAGAAGCACTATGCACTCCATGGGTGAGACAAGAAGGCAAAGCTATTCCCGCTTGGAGCATTCCTTTTGGCGCTTAAAATTGCCTTGGATATGCATAAAAGCATTGCATTTCCTAAAGCCTGGAACAGTCTGAGAGCAGCTGACCTTGCCAGGAACCAGGCACACCCTTGCAGGAAGGGTTGGTGCAGAAGGGAAGGGGCAGGGCTCTGAGGGTGGTCTGCAGCTAGAGGGGTCCGCGAAAGGGGCCGTGTGTGTGTGTGTGTGTGTGTGTGTGTGTGTGTGTGTGATTGCAGCCCTGCCCATGATCCCCGTCATGCCTGCTCAGGGCGTTTAGCCAAGGAGGTGCCTCCTGGACCTCTGCACTCCCAGAGTTGTGAGTCATGGGGCCGGTTGCCTGGCATTCAAGGAGTTGGAAGCATCATACTCCCCAAGCAATCACCCCATGGGGGTGGAGCTACGTCTCTGTGTGCAGATCCGGAGCAGCCCAAGGACGCAGACCAGGAGCCAAGGAAGTGGAGTTTTGAGAGAGTGGACCTGTGGAGTTCCTGGCTGGGTGAGTGCATGCTGTGTGGCCATAGGTGGGCTTTCTGGGAGTAGGGGCACCCCGGGTAAGAGGCGGGGTTCTGGAAGGGCATGTTGAGAGAGTTCATCATGGAGACTCAGGTTTCTTTCCTTTTTCCCTTGAAAGTCTCTTCTGCCTAGTCTCCGTGAACTGGCCATACACCCCAGACCCAGGAACTCCAGGGCACCCTCTCAGCAAAGCTTTTGTGGGATGGTTCGCAGACATTCCAGGGTTTCCCGTGTTCCCCAGGAAGAGCGAGAGAAAGGACCGCACAGTCCCCAGCTTCAGTGCGGTGCCCCTGTCCCCCGACACAGTGCAGGTAATGGACCTTGAGCAGTTCCCCGAGTTCAGCAGGGTATTCCCTGTTCCCTCAGGCACAGGTGTGGCGCTAGGAAGGCCCAGAGCCGTTACCCAACTTCAGCATTGTGCTAGCTGTTTCCTGGGAATGGTGGCAATGGGCTGGGAGATAATTACTACTAAAAGACAAGTCTATGTTTCCCCTTCTCCCAGAAACCACAGCAGGTGTGCAGGCTTTAGGTCCGAGGAGCTGCTTCTCCCCATCTGACAACACTTCTCTGCTCTGGCTCCGCGAGACCCGACGTTCTGAACGTCTGCATCTGAGTCAGTGAGGCAGCTTGACACGGGATCCAGCACTCAGAGAAAGCGGCAGGTCCATTTGGAGAAATGTCATATCCACATCAGGACTGGAAGTAAAACCTCTCATGAACCCACCACCTCCTGGGTTTTTCTCTTTTCTCTAGTTGAGCCATGAAGTAAAACTTAAGTAATAGTTGTCAGCGTTCTGAATTTGGTGAAGGAGGTACTTAGTTTCTGAGCTTGGAGCACTTTGCAGGGGATCCCATTTTCTCTGTTCATTGACTGCTTATGAATGTATTTTGAACAGCTGTTTCCTAGAAACACTCTTTCATTAGAAAGGGAAGGTGAGGTTTACTCTTTGTCTATTTTTAAGATATACGTTTGACAGTGTTTATACAGTTGGGCCTAAGATATGGGTGAGTGGCCACCATTTAGTGTTAGATGGCCTTTTGTCGTCACATACAAATATGGATGATGTCTTTCCAATTGTCAAGGGTGATGTTTCATCACTGATTAGTCTTTTCATCCCAGAGTTACAATGGGGGTCGAGGGAAAATTCAAAATTATTCAGAGCAGCATTTTGCTGTTTAAAATATATGCTGGTGCTGGGTAGTAAGGAGGGCACATATTGCATGGTGCACTGGGTGTTATATGCAACTAATGTATCATCGAAATTTACTGTACTGTATGGAGACTATAACATTATGTAATAAAAACCAAGGTAACCTTGTGTATCTAACTATACTAGATGTATCATCTCGATATTTTGAAGTGCCATATTCAATCTGCTGTTTCTTTGGTGGTGGAGTCAGAGGAGAGTCTTTGGGAATTCCTTTCGATAGAGGCATGGTGGTGGCTTCAATTGGGTAGGCGACAGGGGCCCTGGGCTGAGTTCTGGAACTGCTTTACTGATGCTGGGAGAGTCAGGTTATGCCAAAGAGTTTCTGTTTCTTCCCTATGAGATTGACAAAAACCGGCTTCCAACGGAAAAATCTTTAGAAACGTGCAAACATGCTCACAACTGCCTGTGCCAAGTTGAAGTAAAAGCCATACACTGATCTGTAAGAGACCACAGTGCCCAGGCACAGTCTGAGCCCTTCCCTCATCCCGGCGGTTTTGCTAGCAGGAGTTCAACCCCAACGAACACAGCCCGGAGAACCCTGGGGCAAAAACGGCTTGCGACGAACAATAGGTGCTTGCTGTGGAAAACCTATGCAAAAGGGGGTAGCCAGGTAAACAAAATGCCACACACCCAGGTGTGAGAAACAACATTGCCCAGGCACGGTCTAAGGCCCTCAACTCGTCCCTATGCTTTGGGGAGCCGGAGGGACACCTGAAGCCCAAGGGCCTGAGGCCCGTTTGGCCAAAAGCCGGCTTCCCACGGAAACAGTTTTCCTGAGGTGCACACCCTCTCAAAAGTGGTTGTGGCAAGGTAAAGCAAATGCCATCCACGTCTCTGGAAGAAACCACAGTGCCCAGCCATGTTCTAAGCCCTCCCATCCTCACTGGGCTTCTGAAGCCGGAGTGAAAAGAGAGGAGCACAGCACTGGGACCCGTTTGACAAAAACCGGCTTCCCACGGGAAAGTCTTTCTCCACGTGCAGACATGCTCCCAAGTGCCTGTGCAAGGTGAAGGAAATGCCATACACTGACCTGTAAGAGACCACAGGGCCCAGGCACAGTCTGAACCCTTCCCTCATCCTGGCGGTTTTGCTATCAGGAGTTCAACCCCAACGAACACAGCCCGGAGACCCCTGGGGCAAAAACGGCTTCAGACGAACAATAGGTGCTTGCTGTGGAACACCTATCCCAAGTGGGGGTAGCCAGGTAAACTATGCCACACACCCAGGTGTAAGAAACAACATTGCCCAGGCATTGTCGAAGCCCCTCACCTCGTCCCTGTGCTTTGGGGAGCCGGAGGGACACCCGAGGCCCTGGGCCCAGAGACCCCTTTGCAAAAAGCAGGCTTCCCTCGGAAACAGATATCCTGAGGTGCAGACCCTATCCCAAGTGGTTGTGGCAAGGTAAAGCAAATGCCCTCCACTTCTCTGGAAGAAACCACAGTGCCCAGCCATGTTCTAAACCCTCCCATCCTCCCTGGGCTTCTGGCAGCAGGAGTGAAAAGAGAGGAGCAGAGCACTGGGACCCGTTTGACAAAAACCGGCTTCCCACGGGAAACTCTTTCTCCACGTGCAGACATGCTCCCAGGTGCCTGTGGCAAGGGGAAGCAAATGCCATACACTGACCTGGAAGAGACCACAGGGCCCAGGGACAGTCTGAACCCTTCCCTCAACCCGGCGGTTTTGCTAGCAGGAGTTCAACCCCAACGAACACAGCCCGGAGACCCCCGGGGCAAAAACGGCTTCCGACGAACAATAGGCGCTTGCTGTGGAAAACCTATCCCAAGTGGGGGTAGCCAGGTCAACAAAATGCCACACACCCAGGTGTAAGAAACAACATTGCCCAGGCATGCTCTAAGCCCCTCACCTCGTTCCTGTGCTTTGGGGAACCGGAGGAACTCCCGAGGCCCACGGCCTTGAGACCCCTTTGCAAAAAGCCGGCTTCCCACGGAGACAGTTTTCCTGAGGTTCAGACCCTCTCACAAGTGGTTGTGGCAAGGTAAAGCAAATGCCCTCCACTTCTCTGGAAGAAACCACAGTGCCCAGCCATGTTCTAAGCCCTCCCATCCTCCCTGGGCTTCTGGCAGCAGGAGTGAAAAGAGAGGAGCAGAGCACTGGGACCCGTTTGACAAAAACCGGCTTCCCACGGGAAAGTCTTTCTCCACGTGCAGACATGCTCCCAGGTGCCTGTGGCAAGGGGAAGGAAATGCCATACACTGACCTGGAAGAGACCACAGGGCCCAGGCACAGTCTGAACCCTTCCATCACCCAGGCGGTTTTGCTAGCAGGAGTTGAACCCCAACGAACACAGCCCGGAGACCCCTGGGGCAAAAACGGCTTCCGACGAACAATAGGTGCTTGCTGTGGAACACCTATCCCAAGTGGGGGTAGCCAGGTAAACTATGCCACACACTCAGGTGTAAGAAACAACATTGCCCAGGCATGGTCTAAGCCCCTCACCTCGTCCCTGTGCTTTGGGGAGCCAAAGGGACACCCGAGGCCCTGGGCCCAGAGACCCCTTTGCATAAGCCGGCATCCCACGGAAACAGATTTCCTGAGGTGCAGACCCTATCCCAAGTGGTTGTGGCAAGGTAAAGCAAATGCCCTCCACTTCTCTGGAAGAAACCACAGTGCCCAGCCATGTTCTAAGCCCTCCCATCCTCCCTGGGCTTCTGGCAGCAGGAGTGAAAAGAGAGGAGCAGAGCACTGGGACCCGTTTGACAAAAGCCGGCTTCCCACGGGAAAGTCTTTCTCCACGTGCAGACATGCTCCCAGGTGCCTGTGGCAAGGGGAAGGAAATGCCATACACTGACCTGGAAGAGACCACAGGGCCCAGGCACAGTCTGAACCCTTCCCTCATCCCGGCGGTTTTGCTAGCAGGAGTTCAACCCCAACGAACACAGCCCGGAGAACACTGAGGCAAAAACGGCTTCCGAGGAACAATAGGCGCTTGCTGTGGAAAACCTATCCCAAGTGGGGGTAGCCAGGTCAACAAAATGCCACACACCCAGGTGTAAGAAACAACATTGCCCAGGCATGGTCCAAGCCCCTCACCTCGTCCCTGTGCTTTGGGGAGCCAGAGGGACACCTGAGGCCCTCGGCCCAGAGACCTCTTTGCAAAAAGCCGGCTTCCCACGGAAACAGATTTCCTGAGGTGCAGACCCTATCCCAAGTGGTTGTGGCAAGGTAAAGCAAATGCCCTCCACTTCTCTGGAAGAAACCACAGTGCCCAGCCATGTTCTAAGCCCTCCCATCCTCCCTGGGCTTCTGGCAGCAGGAGTGAAAAGAGAGGAGCAGAGCACTGGGACCCGTTTGACAAAAGCCGGCTTCCCACGGGAAAGTCTTTCTCCACGTGCAGACATGCTCCCAGGTGCCTGTGGCAAGGGGAAGGAAATGCCATACACTGACCTGGAAGAGACCACAGGGCCCAGGCACAGTCTGAACCCTTCCCTCATCCCGGCGGTTTTGCTAGCAGGAGTTCAACCCCAACGAACACAGCCCGGAGAACACTGAGGCAAAAACGGCTTCCGAGGAACAATAGGCGCTTGCTGTGGAAAACCTATCCCAAGTGGGGGTAGCCAGGTCAACAAAATGCCACACACCCAGGTGTAAGAAACAACATTGCCCAGGCATGGTCCAAGCCCCTCACCTCGTCCCTGTGCTTTGGGGAGCCAGAGGGACACCTGAGGCCCTCGGCCCAGAGACCTCTTTGCAAAAAGCCGGCTTCCCACGGAAACAGATTTCCTGAGGTTCAGACCCTATCCCAAGTGGTTGTGGCAAGGTAAAGCAAATGCCCTCCACTTCTCTGGAAGAAACCACAGTGCCCAGCCATGTTCTAAGCCCTCCCATCCTCCCTGGGCTTCTGGTAGCAGGAGTGAAAAGAGAGGAGCAGAGCACTGGGACCCGTTTGACAAAAACCGGCTTCCCACGGGAAAGTCTTTCTCCACGTGCAGACATGCTCCGAGGTGCCTGTGGCAAGGGGAAGGAAATGCCATACACTGACCTGGAAGAGACCACAGGGCCCAGGCACTCTCTGAACCCTTCCCTCAACCCGGCGGTTTTGCTAGCAGGAGTTCAACCCCAACGAACACAGCCCGGAGACCCCTGGGGCAAAAACGGCTTCCGACGAACAATAGGTGCTTGCTGTGGAACACCTATCCCAAGTGGGGGTAGCCAGGTAAACTATGCCACACACCGAGGTGTAAGAAACAACATTGCCCAGGGACGGTCTAAGCCCCTCACCTCGTCCCTGTGCTTTGGGGAGCCGGAGGGACACCCAAGGCCCTGGGCATAGAGACCCCTTTGCAAAAAGCCGGCTTCCCACCGAAACAGATTTCCTGAGGTGCAGACCCTATTCCAAGTGGTTGTGACAAGGTAATGCAAATGCCCTCCACTTCTCTGGAAGAAACCACAGTGCCCAGCCATGTTCTAAGCCCTCCCATCCTCCCTGGGCTTCTGGCAGCAGGAGTGAAAAGAGAGGAGCAGAGCACTGGGACCCGTTTGACAAAAACCGGCTTCCCACGGGAAAGTCTTTCTCCACGTGCACACTTGCTCCCAGATGCCTGTGGCAAGGGGAAGGAAATGCCATACACTGACCTGGAAGAGACCACAGGGCCCAGGCACAGTCTGAACCCTTCCCTCATCCCGGCGGTTTTGCTAGCAGGAGTTCAACCCCAACGAACACAGCCCGGAGAACACTGAGGCAAAAACGGCTTCCGAGGAACAATAGGCGCTTGCTGTGGAAAACCTATCCCAATGGGGGTAGCCAGCTCAACAAAATGCCACACACCCAGGTGTAAGAAACAACATTGCCCAGGCATGGTCTAAGCCCCTCACCTCGTCCCTGTGCTTTGGGGAGCCGGAGGGACAGCCGAGGCCCACGGCCCTGAGACCCCTTTGCAAAAAGCAGGCTTCCCACGGGAACAGTTTTCCTGAGGTGCAGACCCTCTCACAAGTGGTTGTGGCAAGGTAAAGCAAATGCCCTCCACTTCTCTGGAAGAAACCACAGTGCCCAGCCATGTTCTAAGCCCTCCCATCCTCCCTGGGCTTCTGGCAGCAGGAGTGAAAAGAGAGGAGCACAGCACTAGGACCCGTTTGACAAAAACCGGCTTCCCACGGGAAAGTCTTTCTCCACGTGCAGACATGCTCCCAGGTGCCTGTGGCAAGGGGAAGGAAATGCCATACACTGACCTGGAAGAGACCACAGGGCCAGGCACCGTCTGAACCCTTCCCTCATCCCGGCGGTTTTGCTAGCAGGAGTTCAACCCCAAGGAACACAGCCCGGAGACCCCTGGGGCAAAAACGGCTTCCGACAAACAATAGGCGCTTGCTGTGGAAAACCTATCCCAAGTGAGGTTAGCCAGCTCAACAAAATGCCACACACCCAGGTGTAAGAAACAACATTGCCCAGGCATGTTCTAAGCCCCTCACCTCGTCCCTGTGCTTTGGGGAGCCAGAGGGACAGCCGAGGCCCACGGCCCTGAGACCCCTTTGCAAAAAGCCGGCTTCCCACGGAAACAGTTTTCCTGAGGTGCAGACCCTATCCCAAGTGGTTGTGGCAAGGTAATGCAAATGCCCTCCACTTCTCTGGAAGAAACCACAGTGCCCAGCCATGTTCTAAGCCCTCCCATCCTCCCTGGGCTTCTGGCAGCAGGAGTGAAAAGAGAGGAGCAGAGCACTGGGACCCGTTTGACAAAAACCGGCTTCCCACGGGAAAGTCTTTCTCCACGTGCAGACATGCTCCCAGGTGCCTATGGCAAGGGGAAGGAAACGCCATACACTGACCTGGAGGAGACCACAGGGCCCAGGCACAGTCTGAACCCTTCCCTCAACCCGGCGGTTTTGCTAGCAGGAGTTCAACCCCAACGAACACAGCCCGGAGACCCCTGGGGCAAAAACGGCTTCCGACGAACAATAGGTGCTTGCTGTGGAACACCTATCCCAAGTGGGGGTAGCCAGGTAAACTATGCCACACACCGAGGTGTAAGAAACAACATTGCCCAGGGACGGTCTAAGCCCCTCACCTCGTCCCTGTGCTTTGGGGAGCCGGAGGGACACCCGAGGCCCTGGGCCCAGAGATCCCTTTGCATAAGCCGGCTTTCCACGGAAACAGATTTCCTGAGGTTCAGACCCTATCCCAAGTGGTTGTGGCAAGGTAAAGCAAATGCCCTCCACTTCTCTGGAAGAAACCACAGTGCCCAGCCATGTTCTAAGCCCTCCCATCCTCCCTGGGCTTCTGGTAGCAGGAGTGAAAAGAGAGGAGCAGAGCACTGGGACCCGTTTGACAAAAACCGGCTTCCCACGGGAAAGTCTTTCTCCACGTGCAGACATGCTCCCAGGTGCCTTTGGCAAGGGGAAGGAAATGCCATACACTGACCTGGAAGAGACCACAGGGCCCAGGCACTCTCTGAACCCCTCCCTCAACCCGGCGGTTTTGCTAGCAGGAGTTCAACCCCAACGAACACAGCCCGGAGACCCCTGGGGCAAAAACGGCTTCCGACGAACAATAGGTGCTTGCTGTGGAACACCTATCCCAAGTGGGGGTAGCCAGGTAAACTATGCCACACACCGAGGTGTAAGAAACAACATTGCCCAGGGACGGTCTAAGCCCCTCACCTCGTCCCTGTGCTTTGGGGAGCCGGAGGGACACCCAAGGCCCTGGGCATAGAGACCCCTTTGCAAAAAGCCGGCTTCCCAACGAAACAGATTTCCTGAGGTGCAGACCCTATCCCAAGTGGTTGTGACAAGGTAAAGCAAATGCCCTCCACTTCTCTGGAAGAAACCACAGTGCCCAGCCATGTTCTAAGCCCTCCCATCCTCCCTGGGCTTCTGGCAGCAGGAGTGAAAAGAGAGGAGCAGAGCACTGGGACCCGTTTGACAAAAACCGGCTTCCCACGGGAAAGTCTTTCTCCACGTGCAGACATGCTCCCAGGTGCCTGTGGCAAGGGGAAGGAAATTCCATACACTGACCTGGAAGAGACCACAGGGCCCAGGCACAGTCTGAACACTTCCCTCATCCTGGCGGTTTTGCTAGCAGGAGTTCAACCCCAACGAACACAGCCCGGAGAACACTGAGGCAAAAACGGCTTCCGACAAACAATAGGCGCTTGCTGTGGAAAACCTATCCCAAGTGGGGGTAGCCAGCTCAACAAAATGCCACACACCAAGGTATAAGAAACAACATTGCCCAGGCATGGTCTAAGCCCCTCACCTCGTCCCTGTGCTTTGGGGAGCCGGAGGGAAACCCGAGGCCCACGGCCCAAGGACCCCTTTGCAAAAAGCCGGCTTCCCACGGAAACAGTTTTCCTGAGGTGCAGACCCTCTCACAAGGGGTTGTGGCAAGGTAAAGCAAATGCCCTCCACTTCTCTGGAAGAAACCACAGTGCCCAGCCATGTTCTAAGCCCTCCCATCCTCCCTGGGCTTCTGGCAGTAGGAGTGAAAAGAGAGGGGCAGAGCACTGGGACCCGTTTGACAAAAAACGGCTTCCCACGGGATAGTCTTTCTCCACGTGCAGACATGCTCCCAGGCGCCTGTGGCAAGGGGAAGGAAATGCCATACACTGACCTGGAAGAGACCACAGGGCTCAGGCACTCTCTGGACCCTTCCCTCAACCCGGCGGTTTTGCTAGCAGGTGTTCAACCCCAACGAACACAGCCCGGAGACCCCTGGGGCAAAAACGGCTACCGACGAACAATAGGTGCTTGCTGTGGAACACCTATCCCAAGTGGGGGTAGCCAGGTAAACTATGCCACACACCCAGGTGTAAGAAACAACATTGCCCAGGCATGGTCTAAGCCCCTCACCTCGTCCCTGTCCTTTGGGGAGCCGGAGGGACACCCGAGTCCCTGGGCCCAGAGACCCGTTTGCGAAAAGCCGGCTTCCCACGGAAACAGATTTCCTGAGGTGCAGACCCTATCCCAAGTGGTTCTGGCAAGGTAAAGCAAATGCCCTCCACTTCTCTGGAAGAAACCACAGTGCCCAGCCATGTTCTAAGCCCTCCCATCCTCCCTGGGCTTCTGGCAGCAGGAGTGAAAAGAGAGGAGCAGAGCACTGGGACCTGTTTGACAAAAACCGGCTTCCCGCGGGAAAGTCTTTCTCCACGTGCAGACATGCTCCCAGGTGCCTTTGGCAAGGGGAAGGAAATGTCATACACTGACCTGGATGAGACCACAGGGCCCAGGCACAGTCTGAACCTTTCCCTCAACCCGGCGGTTTTGCTAGCAGGAGTTCAACCCCAACGAACACAGCCCGGAGACCCCTGGGGCAAAAACGGCTTCCGACAAACAATAGGCGCTTGCTGAGGAAAACCTATCCCAAGTGGGGGTAGCCAGCTCAACAAAATGCCACACACCCAGGTGTAAGAAACAACATTGCCCAGGCATGCTCTAAGCCCCTCACCTCGTCCCTGTGCTTTGGGGAGCCGGAGGGACACCCGAGGCCCTGGGCCCAGAGTCCCCTTTGCAAAAAGCCGGCTTCCCACGGAAACAGATTTCCTGATGTGCAGACCCTATCCCAAGTGGTTGTGGATAGGTAATGCAAATGCCCTCCACTTCTCTGGAAGAAACCACAGTGCCCAGCCATGTTCTAAGCCCTCCCATCCTCCCTGGGCTTCTGGCAGCAGGAGTGAAAAGAGAGGAGCAGAGCACTGGGACCCGTTTGACAAAAACCGGCTTCCCACGGGAAAGTCTTTCTCCACGTGCAGACATGCTCCCAGGTGCCTGTGGCAAGGGGAAGGAAAAGCCATACACTGACCTGGAAGAGACCACAGGGCCCAGGCACAGTCTGAACCCTTCCCTCAACCCGGCGGTTTTGCTAGCAGCAGTTCAACCCCAACGAACACAGCCCGGAGAACACTGAGGCAAAAACGGCTTCCGACGAACAATAGGTGCTTGCTGTGGAAAACCTATGCCAAGTGGGGGTAGCCAGGTCAACAAAATGCCACACACCCAGGTGTAAGAAACAACATTGCCCAGGCATGGTCTAAGCCCCTCACCTCGTCCCTGTGCTTTGGGGAGCCAGAGGGACACCTGAGGCCCTCGGCCCAGAGACCTCTTTGCAAAAAGCCGGCTTCCCACGGAAACAGTTTTCCTGAGGTACAGACCCTATCCCAAGAGGTTGTGGCAAGGTAAAGCAAATGCCCTCCACTTCTCTGGAAGAAACCACAGTGCCCAGCCATGTTCTAAGCCCTCTCATCCTCCCTGGGCTTCTGGCAGCAGGAGTGAAAAGAGAGGAGCAGAGCACTGGGACCTGTTTGACAAAGACCGGCTTCCCACGGGAAAGTCTTTCTCCACGTGCAGACATGCTCCCAGGTGCCTTTGGCAAGGGGAAGGAAATGCCATACACTGACCTGGAAGAGACCACAGGGCCCAGGCACAGTCTGAACACTTCCCTCATCCCGGCGGTTTTGCTAGCAGGCGTTCAACCCCAACGAACACAGCCCGGAGACCCCTGGGGTAAAAACGGCTTCCGACGAACAATAGGTGCTTGCTGTGGAACACCTATCCCAAGTGGGGGTAGCCAGGTAAACTATGCCACACACCCAGGTGTAAGAAACAACATTGCCCAGGCATGGTCTAAGCCCCTCACCTCGTCCCTGTGCTTTGGGGAGCCGGAGGGACACCCGAGGCCCTGGGCCCAGAGTCCCCTTTGCAAAAAGCCGGCTTCCCACGGAAACAGATTTCCTGATGTGCAGACCCTATCCCAAGTGGTTGTGGCAAGGTAATGCAAATGCCCTCCACTTCTCTGGAAGAAACCACAGTGCCCAGCCATGTTCTAAGCCCTCCCATCCTCCCTGGGCTTCTGGCAGCAGGAGTGAAAACAGAAGAGCAGAGCACTGGGACCCGTTTGACAAAAACCGGCTTCCCACGGGAAAGTCTTTCTCCACGTGCAGACATGCTCCCAGGTGCCTGTGGCAAGGGGAAGGAAATGCCATACACTGACATGGAAGAGACCACAGGGCCCAGGCACTCTCTGAACCCTTCCCTCAACCCGGCGGTTTTGCTAGCAGGAGTTCAACCCCAAGGAACACAGCCCGGAGATCCCTGGGGCAAAAACGGCTTCTGACGAACAATAGGTGCTTGCTGTGGAACACCTATCCCAAGTGGGGGTAGCCAGGTAAACTATGCCACACACCCAGGTGTAAGAAACAACATTGCCCAGGCACGGTCTAAGCCCCTCACCTCGTCCCTTGCTTTGGGTAGCCGGAGGGACACCCGAGGCCCTGGGCCCAGAGACCCCTTTGCAAAAAGCCGGCTTCCCACGGAAACAGATTTCCTGAGGTGCAGACCCTATCCCAAGTGGTTGTGGCAAGGTAATGCAAATGCCCTCCACTTCTCTGGAAGAAACCACAGTGCCCAGCCATGTTCTAAGCCCTCCCATCCTCCCTGGGCTTCTGGCAGCAGGAGTGAAAAGAGAGGAGCAGAGCACTGGGACCCGTTTGACAAAAACCGGCTTCCCACGGGAAAGTCTTTCTCCACGTGCAGACATGCTCCCAGGTGCCTGTGGCAAGGGGAAGGAAATGCCATACACTGACCTGGAAGAGACCACAGGGCCCAGGCACAGTCTGAACCCTTCCCTCAACCCGGCGGTTTTGCTAGCAGCAGTTCAAACCCAACGAACACAGCCCGGAGAACACTGAGGCAAAAACGGCTTCCGACGAACAATAGGCGCTTGCTGTGGAAAACCTATCCCAAGTGGGGGTAGCCAGGTAAACAAAATGCCGCACACCCAGGTGTAAGAAACAACATTGCCCAGGCATGGTCTAAGCCCGTCACCTCGTCCCTGTGCTTTGGGGAGCCGGAGGGACACCCGAGGCCCTGGGCCCAGAGACCCCTTTGCAAAAAGCCGGCTTCCCACGTAAACAGATTTCCTGAGGTGCAGACCCTATCCCAAGTGGTTGTGACAAGGTAAAGCAAATGCCCTCCACTTCTCTGGAAGAAACCACAGTGCCCAGCCATGTTCTAAGCCCTCCCATCCTCCCTGGGCTTCTGGCAGCAGGAGTGAAAAGAGAGGAGCAGAGCACTGGGACCCGTTTGACAAAAACCGGCTTCCCACGGGAAAGTCTTTCTCCACGTGCAGACATGCTCCCAGGTGTCTGTGGCAAGGGGAAGGAAATGCCATACACTGACCTGGAAGAGACCACAGGGCCCAGGCAGAGTCTGAACCCTTCCCTCAGCCCGGCGGTTTTGCTAGCAGGAGTTCAACCCCAACGAACACACCCCGGAGAACACTGAGGCAAAAACGGCTTCCGACAAACAATAGGCGCTTGCTGTGGAACACCTATCCCAAGTGGGGGTAGCCAGGTAAACTATGCCACACACCCAGGTGTAAGAAACAACATTGCCCAGGCATGGTCTAAGCCCCTCACCTCGTCCCTGTGCTTTGGGGAGCCGGAGGGACACCTAAGGCCCTCGGCCCAGAGACCTCTTTGGAAAAAGCCGGCTTCCCACGGAAACACTTTTCCTGAGGTGCAGATCCTCTCACTAGTGGTTGTGGCAAGGTAAAGCAAATGCCCTCCACTTCTCTGGAAGAAACCACAGTGCCCAGCCATGTTCTAAGCCCTCCCATCCTCCCTGGGCTTCTGGCAGCAGGAGTGAAAATAGAGGAGCAGAGCACTGGGACCTGTTTGACAAAAACCGGCTTCCCACGGGAAAGTCTTTCTCCACGTGCAGACATGCTCCCAGGTGCCTTTGGCAAGGGGAAGGAAATGCCATACACTGACCTGGAAGAGACCACAGGGCCCAGGCACAGTCTGAACACTTCCCTCATCCCGGCGGTTTTGCTAGCAGGAGTTCAACCCCAACGAACACAGCCCGGAGAACACTGAGGCAAAAACGGCTTCCGACAAACAATAGGCGCTTGCTGTGGAAAACCTATCCCAAGTGGGGGTAGCCAGCTCAACAAAATGCCGCACACCCAGGTGTAAGAAACAACATTGCCCAGGCATGGTCTAAGCCCCTCACCTCGTCCCTGTGCTTTGGGGAGCCGGAGGGACACCTGAGGCCCTCGGCCCAGAGACCTCTTTGCAAAAAGCCGGCTTCCCACGGAAACAGTTTTCCTGAGGTGCAGACCCTATCCCAAGTGGTTGTGGCAAGGTAAAGCAAATGCCCTCCACTTCTCTGGAAGAAACCACAGTGCCCAGCCATGTTCTAAGCCCTCCCATCCTCCCTGGGCTTCTGGCAGTAGGAGTGAAAAGAGAGGGGCAGAGCACTGGGACCCGTTTGACAAAAAACGGCTTCCCACGGGATAGTCTTTCTCCACGTGCAGACATGCTCCCAGGCGCCTGTGGCAAGGGGAAGGAAATGCCATACACTGACCTGGAAGAGACCACAGGGCCCAGGCACTCTCTGGACCCTTCCCTCAACCCGGCGGTTTTGCTAGCAGGCGTTCAACCCCAACGAACACAGCCCGGAGACCCCTGGGGCAAAAACGGCTTCCGACGAACAGTAGGTGCTTGCTGTGGAACACCTATCCCAAGTGGGGGTAGCCAGGTAAATTATGCCACACACCCAGGTGTAAGAAACAACATTGCCCAGGCATGGTCTAAGCCCCTCACCTCGTCCCTGTCCTTTGGGGAGCCGGAGGGACACCCGAGTCCCTGGGCCCAGAGACCCCTTTGCAAAAAGCCGGCTTCCCACGGAAACAGATTTCCTGAGGTGCAGACCCTATCCCAAGTGGTTCTGGCAAGGTAAAGCAAATGCCCTCCACTTCTCTGGAAGAAACCACAGTGCCCAGCCATGTTCTAAGCCCTCCCATCCTCCCTGGGCTTCTGGCAGCAGGAGTGAAAAGAGAGGAGCAGAGCACTGGGACCTGTTTGACAAAAACCGGCTTCCCTTGGGAAAGTCTTTCTCCACGTGCAGACATGCTCCCAGGTGCCTTTGGCAAGGGGAAGGAAATGTCATACACTGACCTGGAAGAGACCACAGGGCCCAGGCACAGTCTGAACCTTTCCCTCAACCCGGCGGTTTTGCTAGCAGGAGTTCAACCCCAACGAACACAGCCCGGAGACCCCTGGGGCAAAAACGGCTTCCGACGAACAATAGGCGCTTGCTGTGGAAAACCTATCCCAAGTGGGGGTAGCCAGCTCAACAAAATGCCACACACCCAGGTGTAAGAAACAACATTGCCCAGGCATGGTCTAAGCCCCTCACCTCGTCCCTGTGCTTTGGGGAGCCGGAGGGACACCCGAGGCCCTGGGCCCAGAGTCCCCTTTGCAAAAAGCCGGCTTCCCACGGAAACAGATTTCCTGATGTGCAGACCCTATCCCAAGTGGTTGTGGCAAGGTAATGCAAATGCCCTCCACTTCTCTGGAAGAAACCACAGTGCCCAGCCATGTTCTAAGCCCTCCCATCCTCCCTGGGCTTCTGGCAGCAGGAGTGAAAAGAGAGGAGCAGAGCACTGGGACCCGTTTGACAAAAACCGGCTTCCCACGGGAAAGTCTTTCTCCACGTGCAGACATGCTCCCAGGTGCCTGTGGCAAGGGGAAGGAAATGCCATACACTGACCTGGAAGAGACCACAGGGCCCAGGCACAGTCTGAACCCTTCCCTCAACCCGGCGGTTTTGCTAGCACCAGTTCAACCCCAACGAACACAGCCCGGAGAACACTGAGGCAAAAACGGCTTCCGACGAACAATAGGTGCTTGCTGTGGAAAACCTATGCCAAGTGGGGGTAGCCAGGTCAACAAAATGCCACACACCCAGGTGTAAGAAACAACATTGCCCAGGCACGGTCTAAGCCCCTCACCTCGTCCCTGTGCTTTGGGTAGCCGGAGGGACACCCGAGGCCCTGGGCCCAGAGACCCCTTTGCAAAAAGCCGGCTTCCCACGGAAACAGATTTCCTGAGGTGCAGACCCTATCCCAAGTGGTTGTGGCAAGGTAATGCAAATGCCCTCCACTTCTCTGGAAGAAACCACAGTGCCCAGCCATGTTCTAAGCCCTCCCATCCTCCCTGGGCTTCTGGCAGCAGGAGTGAAAAGAGAGGAGCAGAGCACTGGGACCTGTTTGACAAATCCGGCTTCCCACGGGAAAGTCTTTCTCCACGTGCAGACATGCTCCCAGGTGCCTGTGGCAAGGGGAAGGAAATGCCATACACTGACCTGGAAGAGACCACAGGGCCCAGGCACAGTCTGAACCCTTCCCTCAACCCAGCGGTTTTGCTTGCAGGAGTTCAACCCCAACCAACACAGTCCGGAGGACCCTGGGGCAAAAACGGCTTCCGACGAACAATAGGTGCTTGCTGTGGAACACCTATCCCAAGTGGGGGTAGCCAGGTAAACTATGCCACACACCCAGGTGTAAGAAACAACATTGCCCAGGCACGGTCTAAGCCCCTCACCTTGTCCCTGTGCTTTGGGGAGCCGGAGGGAAACCCGAGTCCCTGGGCCCAGAGACCCCTTTGCAAAAAGCCGGCTTCCCACGGAAACAGATTTCCTGAGGTGCAGACCCTATCCCAAGTGGTTGTGGCAAGGTAAAGCAAATGCCCTCCCCTTCTCAGGAAGAAACCACAGTGCCCAGCCATGTTCTAAGCCCTCCCATCCTCCCTGGGCTTCTGGCAACAGGAGTGAAAAGAGAGGAGCAGAGCACTGGGACCTGTTTGACAAAAACCGGCTTCCCACGGGAAAGTCTTTCTCCACGTGCAGACATGCTCCCAGGTGCCTGAGGCAAGGGGAAGGAAATGCCATACACTGACCTGGAAGAGACCACAGGACCCAGGCACAGTCTGAACCCTTCCCTCATCCCGGCGGTTTTGCTAGCAGGAGTTCAACACCAACGAACACAGCCCGGAGACCCCTGGGGCAAAAACGGCTTCCGACGAACAATAGGCGCTTGCTGTGGAAAACCTATCCCAAGTGGGGGTAGCCAGCTCAACAAAATGCCACACACCCAGGTGTAAGAAACAACATTGCTCAGGCATGTTCTAAGCCCCTCACCTTGTCCCTGTGCTTTGGGGAGCCGGAGGGACACCTGAGGCCCTCGGCCCAGAGACCCCTTTGCAAAAAGCCGGCTTCCCACGGGAACAGTTTACCTGAGGTGCAGACCCTATCCTAAGTGGTTGTGGCAAGGTAAAGCAAATGCCCTCCACTTCTCTGGAAGAAACCACAGTGCCCAGCCATGTTCTAAGCCCTCCCATCCTCCCTGGGCTTCTGGCAGCAGGAGTGAAAAGAGAGGAGCAGAGCACTGGGACCCGTTTGACAAAAACCGGCTTCCCACGGGAAAGTCTTTCTCCACGTGCAGACATGCTCCCAGGTGCCTATGGCAAGGGGAAGGAAATGCCATACACTGACCTGGAAGAGACCACAGGGCCCAGGCACTCTCTGAACCCTTCCCTCAACCCGGCGGTTTTGCTAGCAGGAGTTCAACCCCAACGAACACAGCCCGGAGACCCCTGGGGCAAAAACGGCTTCCGAAGAACAATAGGTGCTTGCTGTGGAACACTTATCCCAAGTGGGGGTAGCCAGGTAAACTATGCCACACACCCAGGTGTAAGAAACAACATTGCCCAGGCATGGTCTAAGCCCCTCACCTCGTCCCTGTGCTTTGGGGAGCCGGAGGGACAGCCGAGGCCCACGGCCCTGAGACCCCTTTGCAAAAAGCCGGCTTCCCTGGGTAACAGATTTCCTGAGGTGCAGACCCTATCCCAAGTGGTTGTGGCAAGGTAATGCAAATGCCCTCCACTTCTCTGGAAGAAACCACAGTGCCCAGCCATGTTCTAAGCCCTCCCATCCTCCCTGGGCTTCTGGGAGCAGGAGTGAAAAGAGAGGAGTAGAGCACTGGGACCCTTTTGACAAAAACCGGCTTCCCACGGGAAAGTCTTTCTCCACGTGCAGACATGCTCCCAGGTGCCTGTGGCAAGGGGAAGGAAATGCCATACACTGACCTGGAAGAGACCACAGGGCCCAGGCACAGTCTGAACCCTTCCCTCATCCCGGCGGTTTTGCTAGCAGGAGTTCAACCCCAACGAACACAGCCCGGAGACCCCTGGGGCAAAAACGTCTTCCGACAAACAATAGGTGCTTGCTGTGGAACACCTATCCCAAGTGGGGGTAGCCAGGTAAACTATGCCACACACCCAGGTGTAAGAAACAACATTGCCCAGGCACGGTCTAAGCCCCTCACCTCGTCCCTGTGCTTTGGGGAGCCGGAGGGACACCCGAGGCCCTGGGCCCAGAGACCCCTTTGCAAAAAGCCGGCTTCCCACAGAAACAGATTTCCTGAGGTGCAGACCCTATCCCAAGTGGTTGTGGCAAGGTAATGCAAATGCCCTCCACTTCTCTGGAAGAAACCACAGTGCCCAGCCATGTTCTAAGCCCTCCCATCCTCCCTGGGCTTCTGGCAGCAGGAGTGAAAAGAGAGGAGCAGAGCACTGGGACCCGTTTGACAAAAACCGGCTTCCCACGGGAAAGTCTTTCTCCACGTGCAGACATGCTCCCAGGTGCCTGTGGCAAGGGGAAGGAAATGCCATACACTGACCTGGAAGAGACCACAGGGCCCAGGCACAGTCTGCACACTTCCCTCATCCCGGCGGATTTGCTAGCAGGAGTTCAACCCCAACGAACAGAACCCGGAGAACAGTGAGGCAAAAACGGCTTCCGAAGAACAATAGGCGCTTGCTGTGGAAAACCTATCCCAAGTGGGGGTAGCCAGGTCAACAAAATGCCACACACCCAGGTGTAAGAAACAACATTGCCCAGGCATAGTCTAAGCCCCTCACCTCGTCCCTGTGCTTTGGGGAGCCAGAGGGACACCTGAGGCCCTGGGCCCAGAGACCTCTTTGCAAAAAGCCGGCTTCCCACGGAAACAGTTTTCCTGAGGTGCAGACCCTATCCCCAGTGGTTTGGCAAGGTAAAGCAAATGACCTCCACTTCTCTGGAAGAAACCACAGTGCCCAGCCATGTTCTAAGCCCTCCCATCCTCCCTAGGCTTCTGGCAGCAGGAGTGAAAAGAGAGGAGCAGAGCACTGGGACCTGTTTGACAAAAACCGGCTTCCCACGGGAAAGTCTTTCTCCACGTGCAGACATGATCCCAGGTGCCTGAGGCAAGGGGAAGGAAATGCCATACACTGACCTGGAAGAGACCACAGGGCCCAGGCACAGTCTGAACCCTTACCTCATCCCGGCGGTTTTGCTAGCAGGAGTTCAACCCCAACGAACACAGCCCGGAGACCCCTGGGGCAAAAACGGCTTCCGACGAACAATAGGCGCTTGCTGTGGAAAACCTATCCCAAGTGGGGGTAGCCAGCTCAACAAAATGCCACACACCCAGGTGTAAGAAACAACATTGCCCAGGCATTATCTAACCCCTCACCTCGTCCCTGTGCTTTGGGGAGCCGGAGGGACAGCCCAGGCCCACGGCCCTGAGACTCCTTTGCAAAAAGCCGGCTTCCCACGGGAACAGTTTTCCTGAGGTGCAGACCCTCTCACAAGTGGTTGTGGCAAGGTAAAGCAAATGCCCTCCACTTCTCTGGAAGAAACCACAGTGCCAGCCATGTTCTAAGCCCTCCCATCCTCCCTGGGCTTCTGGCAGCAGGAGTGAAAAGAGAGGAGCAGAGCACTGGGACCCGTTGGACAAAAACCGGCTTCCCACGGGAAAGTCTTTCTCCACGTGCAGACATGCTCCCAGGTGCCTGTGGCAAGGGGAAGGAAATGCCATACACTGACCTGGAAGAGACCACAGGGCCCAGGCACAGTCTGAACCCTTCCCTCATCCCGGCGGTTTTGCTAGCAGGAGTTCAACCCCAATGAACACAGCCCGGAGACCCCTGGGGCAAAAACGTCTTCCGACAAACAATAGGTGCTTGCTGTGGAACACCTATCCCAAGTGGGGGTAGCCAGGTAAACTATGCCACACACCCAGGTGTAAGAAACAACATTGCCCAGGCACGGTCTAAGCCCCTCACCTCGTCCCTGTGCTTTGGGGAGCCGGAGGGACACCCGAGGCCCTGGGCCCAGAGACCCCTTTGCAAAAAGCCGGCTTCCCACAGAAACAGATTTCCTGAGGTGCAGACCCTATCCCAAGTGGTTGTGGCAAGGTAATGCAAATGCCCTCCACTTCTCTGGAAGAAACCACAGTGCCCAGCCATGTTCTAAGCCCTCCCATCCTCCCTGGGCTTCTGGCAGCAGGAGTGAAAAGAGAGGAGCAGAGCACTGGGACCCGTTTGACAAAAACCGGCTTCCCACGGGAAAGTCTTTCTCCACGTGCAGACATGCTCCCAGGTGCCTGTGGCAAGGGGAAGGAAATGCCATACACTGACCTGGAAGAGACCACAGGGCCCAGGCACAGTCTGCACACTTCCCTCATCCCGGCGGATTTGCTAGCAGGAGTTCAACCCCAACGAACAGAACCCGGAGAACAGTGAGGCAAAAACGGCTTCCGAAGAACAATAGGCGCTTGCTGTGGAAAACCTATCCCAAGTGGGGGTAGCCAGGTCAACAAAATGCCACACACCCAGGTGTAAGAAACAACATTGCCCAGGCATAGTCTAAGCCCCTCACCTCGTCCCTGTGCTTTGGGGAGCCAGAGGGACACCTGAGGCCCTGGGCCCAGAGACCTCTTTGCAAAAAGCCGGCTTCCCACGGAAACAGTTTTCCTGAGGTGCAGACCCTATCCCCAGTGGTTTGGCAAGGTAAAGCAAATGACCTCCACTTCTCTGGAAGAAACCACAGTGCCCAGCCATGTTCTAAGCCCTCCCATCCTCCCTAGGCTTCTGGCAGCAGGAGTGAAAAGAGAGGAGCAGAGCACTGGGACCTGTTTGACAAAAACCGGCTTCCCACGGGAAAGTCTTTCTCCACGTGCAGACATGCTCCCAGGTGCCTGAGGCAAGGGGAAGGAAATGCCATACACTGACCTGGAAGAGACCACAGGGCCCAGGCACAGTCTGAACCCTTACCTCATCCCGGCGGTTTTGCTAGCAGGAGTTCAACCCCAACGAACACAGCCCGGAGACCCCTGGGGCAAAAACGGCTTCCGACGAACAATAGGCGCTTGCTGTGGAAAACCTATCCCAAGTGGGGGTAGCCAGCTCAACAAAATGCCACACACCCAGGTGTAAGAAACAACATTGCCCAGGCATTATCTAACCCCTCACCTCGTCCCTGTGCTTTGGGGAGCCGGAGGGACAGCCCAGGCCCACGGCCCTGAGACTCCTTTGCAAAAAGCAGGCTTCCCACGGGAACAGTTTTCCTGAGGTGCAGACCCTCTCACAAGTGGTTGTGGCAAGGTAAAGCAAATGCCCTCCACTTCTCTGGAAGAAACCACAGTGCCAGCCATGTTCTAAGCCCTCCCATCCTCCCTGGGCTTCTGGCAGCAGGAGTGAAAAGAGAGGAGCAGAGCACTGGGACCCGTTGGACAAAAACCGGCTTCCCACGGGAAAGTCTTTCTCCACGTGCAGACATGCTCCCAGGTGCCTGTGGCAAGGGGCAGGAAATGCCATACACTGACCTGGAAGAGACCACAGGGCCCAGGCACTCTCTGAACCCTTCCCTCAACCCGGCGGTTTTGCTAGCAGGCATTCAACCGCAACGAACACAGCCCGGAGACCCCTGGGGCAAAACCGGCTTCCGACGAACAATAGGCGCTTGCTGTGGAAAACCTATCCCAAGTGGGGGTAGCCAGCTCAACAAAATGCCACACACCCAGGTGTAAGAAACAACATTGCCCAGGCATGGTCTATGCCCCTCACCTCGTCCCTGTGCTTTGGGGAGCCGGAGGGACAGCCGAGGCCCACGGCACTGAGACCCCTTTGCAAAAAGCAGGCTTCCCACGGAAACAGTTTTCCTGAGGTGCAGACCCTATCCCAAGTGGTTGTGGCAAGGTAAAGCAAATGCCCTCCACTTCTCTGGAAGAAACCACAGTGCCCAGCCATGTTCTAAGCCCTCCCATCCTCCCTGGGCTTCTGGCAGCAGGAGTGAAAAGAGAGGAGCAGAGCACTGGGACCCGTTTGACAAAAACCGGCTTCCAACGGGAAAGTCTTTCTCCACGTGCAGACATGCTCCCAGGTGCCTGTGGCAAGGGGAAGGAAATGCCATACACTGACCTGGAAGAGACCACAGGGCCCAGCCACAGTCTGAACACTTCCCTCATCCCGGCGGTTTTGCTAGCAGGAGTAAAACCCCAACGAACACAGCCCGGAGAACAGTGAGGCAAAAACGGCTTCCGACGAACAATAGGCGCTTGCTGTGGAAAACCTATCCCAATTGGGGGTAGCCAGCTCAACAAAATGCCGCACACTCAGGTGTAAGAAACAACATTCCCCAGGCATTGTCTAAGCCCCTCACCTCGTCCCTGTGCTTTGGGGAGCCGGAGGGACACCCGAGGCCCTGGGCCCAGAGACCCCTTTGCAAAAAGCCGGCTTCCCACGGAAACCGATTTCCTGAGGTGCAGACCCTATCCCAAGTGGTTGTGGCAAGGTAATGCAAATGCCCTCCACTTCTCTGGAAGAAACCACAGTTCCCAGCCAAGTTCTAAGCCCTCCCATCCTCCCTGGGCGTCTGGCAGCAGGAGTGAAAAGAGAGGAGCAGAGCACTGGGACCCGTTTGACAAAAACCGGCTTCCCACGGGAAAGTCTTTCTCCACGTGCAGACATGCTCCCAGGTGCCTGTGGCAAGGGGAAGGAAATGCCATACACTGACCTGGAAGAGACCACAGGGCCCAGGCACAGTCTGAACCCTTCCCTCAACCCGGCGGTTTTGCTAGCAGGAGTTCAACCCCAACGAACACAGCCCGGAGAACACTGAGGCAAAAACGGCTTCCGAAGAACAATAGGCGCTTGCTCTGGAAAACCTATCCCAAGTGGGGGTAGCCAGGTCAACAAAATGCCACACACCCAGGTGTAAGAAACAACATTGCCCAGGCATGGTCTAAGCCCCTCACCTCGTCCCTGTGCTTTGGGGAGCCGGAGGGACACCTGAGGCCCTCGGCCCAGAGACCTCTTTGGAAAAAGCCGGCTTCCCACGGAAACAGTTTTCCTGAGGTGCAGACCCTATCCCAAGTGGTTGTGGCAAGGTAAAGCAAATGCCCTCCACTTCTCTGGAAGAAACCACAGTGCCCAGCCATGTTCTAAGCTCTCCCATCCTCCCTGGGCTTCTGGCAGTCGGAGTGAAAAGAGAGGGGCAGAGCACTGGGACCCGTTTGACAAAAACCGGCTTCCCACGGGATACTCTTTCTCCACGTGCAGACATGCTCCCAGGTGCCTTTGGCAAGGGGAAGGAAATGCCATACACTGACCTGGAAGAGACCACAGGGCCCAGGCACTCTCTGAACCCTTCCCTCAACCCGGCGGTTTTGCTAGCAGGAGTTCAACCCCAACGAACACAGCCCGGAGACCCCTGGGGCAAAAACGGCTTCCGACGAACAATAGGCGCTTGCTGTGGAACACCTATCCCAAGTGGGGGTAGCCAGGTAAACTATGCCACACACCCAGGTGTAAGAAACAACATTGCCCAGGCATGGTCTAAGCCCCTCACCTCGTCCCTGTGCTTTGGGGAGCCGGGGGGAAACCCGAGTCCCTGGGCCCAGAGACCCCTTTGCAAAAAGCCGGCTTCCCACGGAAACAGATTTCCTGAGGTGCAGACCCTATCCCAAGTGGTTGTGGCAAGGTAAAGCAAATGCCCTCCAATTCTCTGGAAGAAACCACAGTGACCAGCCATGTTCTAAGCCCTCCCATCCTCCCTGGGCTTCGGGCAGCAGGAGTGAAAAGAGAGGAGCAGAGCACTGGGACCTGTTTGACAAAAACCAGCTTCCCACGGGAAAGTCTTTCTCCACGTGCAGACATGCTCCCAGGTGCCTGAGGCAAGGGGAAGGAAATGCCATACACTGACCTGGAAGAGACCACAGGGCCCAGGCACAGTCTGAACCCTTCCCTCAACCCGGCGGTTTTGCTAGCAGGAGTTCAACCCCAATGAACACAGCCCGGAGACCCCTGGGGAAAAACGGCTTCCGACGAACAATAGGCGCTTGCTGTGGAAAACCTATCCCAAGTGGGGGTAGCCAGCTCAACAAAATGCCACACACCCAGGTGTTAGAAGCAACATTGCCCAGGCATGGTCTAAGCCCCTCACCTCGTCCCTGTGCTTTGGGGAGCCTGAGGGACAGCCGAGGCCCACGGCCCTGAGACCCCTTTGCAAAAAGCAGGCTTCCCACGGGAACAGTTTTCCTGAGGTGCAGACCCTCTCACAAGTGGTTGTGGCAAGGTAAAGCAAATGCCCTCCACTTCTCTGGAAGAAACCAAAGTGCCCAGCCATGTTCTGAGCCCTCCCATCCTCCCTGGGCTTCTGGCAGCAGGAGTGAAAAGAGAGGAGCAGAGCACTGGGACCCGTTTGACAAAAACCGGCTTCCCACGGGAAAGTCTTTCTCCACGTGCAGACATGCTCCCAGGTGCCTTTGGCAAGGGGAAGGAAATGCCATACACTGACCTGGAAGAGACCACAGGGCCCAGGCACAGTCTGAACCCTTCCCTCATCCCGGCGGTTTTGCTAGCCGGAGTTCAACCCCAACGAACACAGCCTGGAGAACACTGAGGCAAAAACGGCTTCCGACAAACAATAGGCGCTTGCTGTGGAAAACCTATCCCAAGTGGGGGTAGCCAGCTCAACAAAATGCCACAAACCCAGGTGTAAGAAACAACATTTCCCAGGCATGGTCTAAGCCCCTCACCTCGTCCCTGTGCTTTGGGGAGCCGGAGGACACCCGAGGCCCTGGGCCCAGAGACCCCTTTGCAAAAAGGCGGCTTCCAACGTACACAGATTTCCTGAGGTGCAGACCCTATCCCAAGTGGTTGTGGCAAGGTAATGCAAATGCCCTCCTCTTCTCTGGAAGAAACCACAGTGCCCAGCCATGTTCTAAGCCCTCCCATCCTCCCTGGGCTTCTGGCAGCAGGAGTGAAAAGAGAGGAGCAGAGCACTGGGACCCGTTTGACAAAAACCGGCTTCCCACGGGAAAGTCTTTCTCCACGTGCACACATGCTCCCAGGTGCCTATGGCAAGGGGAAGGAAATGCCATACACTGACCTGGAAGAGACCACAGGGCCCAGGCACAGTCTGCACACTTCCCTCATCCCGGCGGATTTGCTAGCAGGAGTTCAACCCCAACGAACACAGCCCGGAGACCCCTGGGGCAAAAACCGCTTCCGACGAACAATAGGTGCTTGCTGTGGAACACCTATCCCAAGTGGGGGTAGCCAGGTAAACTATGCCACACACCCAGGTGTAAGAAACAACATTGCCCAGGCATGGTCTAAGCCCCTCACCTCGTCCCTGTGCATTGTGGAGCTGGAGGGACAGCCGAGGCCCTCGGCCCTGAGACCCCTTTGCAAAAAGCAGGCTTTCCACGGAAACAGTTTTCCTGATTTACAGACCCTCTCACAAGTGGTTGTGGCAAGGTAAAGCAAATGCCCTCCACTTCTCTGGAAGAAACCACAGTGCCCAGCCATGTTCTAAGCCCTCCCATCCTCCCTGGGCTTCTGGCAGCAGGAGTGAAAAGAGAGGAGCAGAGCACTGGGACCCGTTTGACAAAAACCGGCTTCCCACCAGAAAGTCTTTCTCCACGTGCAGACATGCTCCCAGGTGCCTGTGGCAAGGGGAAGGAAATGCCATACACTGACCTGGAAGAGACCACAGGGCCCAGGCACAGTCTGAACCCTTCCCTCATCCCGGCGGTTTGCTAGCAGGAGTTCAACCCCAACGAACACAGCCCGGAGACCCCTGGGGCAAAAACGGCTTCCGATGAACAATAGGCGCTTGCTGTGGAAAACCTATCCCAAGTGGGGGTAGCCAGCTCAACAAAATGCCACATACCCAGGTGTAAGAAACAGCATTGCCCAGGCATGGTCTAAGCCCCTCACCTCGTCCCTGTGCTTTGGGGAGCCAGAGGGACACCTGAGGCCCTCGGCCCAGAGACCTCTTTGCAAAAAGCCGGCTTCCCACGGAAACAGTTTTCCTGAGGTGCAGACCCTATCCCAAGTGGTTGTGGCAAGGTAAAGCAAATGCCCTCCACTTCTCTGGAAGAAACCACAGTGCCCAGCCATGTTCTAAGCCCTCCCATCCTCCCTGGGCTTCTGGCAGTAGGAGTGAAAAGAGAGGGGCAGAGCACTGGGACCCGTTTGACAAAAACCGGCTTCCCACGGGAAAGTCTTTCTCCACATGCAGACATGCTCCCAGGTGCCTGAGGCAAGGGGAAGGAAATGCCATACACTGACCTGGAAGAGACCACAGGGCGCAGGCACAGTCTGAACCCTTCCCTCATCCCGGCGGTTTTGCTAGCAGGAGTTCAACCCCCTACGAAAACAGCCCGGAGACCCCTGGGGCAAAAACGGCTTCCAACGAACAATAGGCGCTTGCTGTGGAAAACCTATCCCAAGTGGGGGTAGCCAGCTCAACAAAATGCCACACACCCAGGTGTAAGAAACAACATTGCCCAGGCATGGTCTAAGCCCCTCACCTCGTCCCTGTGCTTTGGGGATCCGGAGGGACACCCGAGGCCCTGGGCCCAGAGTCCCCTTTGCAAAAAGCCGGCTTCCCACGGAAACAGATTTCCTGAGGTGCAGACCCTATCCCAAGTGGTTGTGGCAAGGTAAAGCAAATGCCCTCCACTTCTCTGGAAGAAACCACAGTGCCCAGCCATGTTCTAAGCCCTCCCATCCTCCCTGGGCTTCTGGCAGCAGGAGTGAAAAGGGAGGAGCAGAGCACTGGGACCCGTTTGACAAAAACCGGCTTCCCACGGGAAAGTCTTTCTCCACGTGCAGACATGCTCCCAGGTGCATGTGGCAAGGGGAAGGAAATGCCATACACTGACCTGGAAGAGACCACAGGGCCCAGGCACAGTCTGAACCCTTCCCTCATCCCGGCGGTTTTGCTAGCCGGAGTTCAACCCCAACGAACACAGCCTGGAGAACACTGAGGCAAAAACGGCTTCCGACAAACAATAGGCGCTTGCTGTGGAAAACCTATCCCAAGTGGGGGTAGCCAGCTCAACAAAATGCCACAAACCCAGGTGTAAGAAACAACATTTCCCAGGCATGGTCTAAGCCCCTCACCTCGTCCCTGTGCTTTGGGGAGCCGGAGGACACCCGAGGCCCTGGGCCCAGAGACCCCTTTGCAAAAAGGCGGCTTCCAACGTACACAGATTTCCTGAGGTGCAGACCCTATCCCAAGTGGTTGTGGCAAGGTAATGCAAATGCCCTCCTCTTCTCTGGAAGAAACCACAGTGCCCAGCCATGTTCTAAGCCCTCCCATCCTCCCTGGGCTTCTGGCAGCAGGAGTGAAAAGAGAGGAGCAGAGCACTGGGACCCGTTTGACAAAAACCGGCTTCCCACGGGAAAGTCTTTCTCCACGTGCACACATGCTCCCAGGTGCCTATGGCAAGGGGAAGGAAATGCCATACACTGACCTGGAAGAGACCACAGGGCCCAGGCACAGTCTGCACACTTCCCTCATCCCGGCGGATTTGCTAGCAGGAGTTCAACCCCAACGAACACAGCCCGGAGACCCCTGGGGCAAAAACCGCTTCCGACGAACAATAGGTGCTTGCTGTGGAACACCTATCCCAAGTGGGGGTAGCCAGGTAAACTATGCCACACACCCAGGTGTAAGAAACAACATTGCCCAGGCATGGTCTAAGCCCCTCACCTCGTCCCTGTGCATTGTGGAGCTGGAGGGACAGCCGAGGCCCTCGGCCCTGAGACCCCTTTGCAAAAAGCAGGCTTTCCACGGAAACAGTTTTCCTGAGGTGCAGACCCTCTCACAAGTGGTTGTGGCAAGGTAAAGCAAATGCCCTCCACTTCTCTGGAAGAAACCACAGTGCCAGCCATGTTCTAAGCCCTCCCATCCTCCCTGGGCTTCTGGCAGCAGGAGTGAAAAGAGAGGAGCAGAGCACTGGGACCCGTTGGACAAAAACCGGCTTCCCACGGGAAAGTCTTTCTCCACGTGCAGACATGCTCCCAGGTGCCTGTGGCAAGGGGAAGGAAATGCCATACACTGACCTGGAAGAGACCACAGGGCCCAGGCACTCTCTGAACCCTTCCCTCAACCCGGCGGTTTTGCTAGCAGGCATTCAACCGCAACGAACACAGCCCGGAGACCCCTGGGGCAAAACCGGCTTCCGACGAACAATAGGCGCTTGCTGTGGAAAACCTATCCCAAGTGGGGGTAGCCAGCTCAACAAAATGCCACACACCCAGGTGTAAGAAACAACATTGCCCAGGCATGGTCTATGCCCCTCACCTCGTCCCTGTGCTTTGGGGAGCCGGAGGGACAGCCGAGGCCCACGGCACTGAGACCCCTTTGCAAAAAGCAGGCTTCCCACGGAAACAGTTTTCCTGAGGTGCAGACCCTATCCCAAGTGGTTGTGGCAAGGTAAAGCAAATGCCCTCCACTTCTCTGGAAGAAACCACAGTGCCCAGCCATGTTCTAAGCCCTCCCATCCTCCCTGGGCTTCTGGCAGCAGGAGTGAAAAGAGAGGAGCAGAGCACTGGGACCCGTTTGACAAAAACCGGCTTCCAACGGGAAAGTCTTTCTCCACGTGCAGACATGCTCCCAGGTGCCTGTGGCAAGGGGAAGGAAATGCCATACACTGACCTGGAAGAGACCACAGGGCCCAGCCACAGTCTGAACACTTCCCTCATCCCGGCGGTTTTGCTAGCAGGAGTAAAACCCCAACGAACACAGCCCGGAGAACAGTGAGGCAAAAACGGCTTCCGACGAACAATAGGCGCTTGCTGTGGAAAACCTATCCCAATTGGGGGTAGCCAGCTCAACAAAATGCCGCACACTCAGGTGTAAGAAACAACATTCCCCAGGCATTGTCTAAGCCCCTCACCTCGTCCCTGTGCTTTGGGGAGCCGGAGGGACACCCGAGGCCCTGGGCCCAGAGACCCCTTTGCAAAAAGCCGGCTTCCCACGGAAACCGATTTCCTGAGGTGCAGACCCTATCCCAAGTGGTTGTGGCAAGGTAATGCAAATGCCCTCCACTTCTCTGGAAGAAACCACAGTTCCCAGCCAAGTTCTAAGCCCTCCCATCCTCCCTGGGCGTCTGGCAGCAGGAGTGAAAAGAGAGGAGCAGAGCACTGGGACCCGTTTGACAAAAACCGGCTTCCCACGGGAAAGTCTTTCTCCACGTGCAGACATGCTCCCAGGTGCCTGTGGCAAGGGGAAGGAAATGCCATACACTGACCTGGAAGAGACCACAGGGCCCAGGCACAGTCTGAACCCTTCCCTCAACCCGGCGGTTTTGCTAGCAGGAGTTCAACCCCAACGAACACAGCCCGGAGAACACTGAGGCAAAAACGGCTTCCGAAGAACAATAGGCGCTTGCTCTGGAAAACCTATCCCAAGTGGGGGTAGCCAGGTCAACAAAATGCCACACACCCAGGTGTAAGAAACAACATTGCCCAGGCATGGTCTAAGCCCCTCACCTCGTCCCTGTGCTTTGGGGAGCCGGAGGGACACCTGAGGCCCTCGGCCCAGAGACCTCTTTGGAAAAAGCCGGCTTCCCACGGAAACAGTTTTCCTGAGGTGCAGACCCTATCCCAAGTGGTTGTGGCAAGGTAAAGCAAATGCCCTCCACTTCTCTGGAAGAAACCACAGTGCCCAGCCATGTTCTAAGCTCTCCCATCCTCCCTGGGCTTCTGGCAGTCGGAGTGAAAAGAGAGGGGCAGAGCACTGGGACCCGTTTGACAAAAACCGGCTTCCCACGGGATACTCTTTCTCCACGTGCAGACATGCTCCCAGGTGCCTTTGGCAAGGGGAAGGAAATGCCATACACTGACCTGGAAGAGACCACAGGGCCCAGGCACTCTCTGAACCCTTCCCTCAACCCGGCGGTTTTGCTAGCAGGAGTTCAACCCCAACGAACACAGCCCGGAGACCCCTGGGGCAAAAACGGCTTCCGACGAACAATAGGCGCTTGCTGTGGAACACCTATCCCAAGTGGGGGTAGCCAGGTAAACTATGCCACACACCCAGGTGTAAGAAACAACATTGCCCAGGCATGGTCTAAGCCCCTCACCTCGTCCCTGTGCTTTGGGGAGCCGGGGGGAAACCCGAGTCCCTGGGCCCAGAGACCCCTTTGCAAAAAGCCGGCTTCCCACGGAAACAGATTTCCTGAGGTGCAGACCCTATCCCAAGTGGTTGTGGCAAGGTAAAGCAAATGCCCTCCAATTCTCTGGAAGAAACCACAGTGACCAGCCATGTTCTAAGCCCTCCCATCCTCCCTGGGCTTCGGGCAGCAGGAGTGAAAAGAGAGGAGCAGAGCACTGGGACCTGTTTGACAAAAACCAGCTTCCCACGGGAAAGTCTTTCTCCACGTGCAGACATGCTCCCAGGTGCCTGAGGCAAGGGGAAGGAAATGCCATACACTGACCTGGAAGAGACCACAGGGCCCAGGCACAGTCTGAACCCTTCCCTCAACCCGGCGGTTTTGCTAGCAGGAGTTCAACCCCAATGAACACAGCCCGGAGACCCCTGGGGAAAAACGGCTTCCGACGAACAATAGGCGCTTGCTGTGGAAAACCTATCCCAAGTGGGGGTAGCCAGCTCAACAAAATGCCACACACCCAGGTGTTAGAAGCAACATTGCCCAGGCATGGTCTAAGCCCCTCACCTCGTCCCTGTGCTTTGGGGAGCCTGAGGGACAGCCGAGGCCCACGGCCCTGAGACCCCTTTGCAAAAAGCAGGCTTCCCACGGGAACAGTTTTCCTGAGGTGCAGACCCTCTCACAAGTGGTTGTGGCAAGGTAAAGCAAATGCCCTCCACTTCTCTGGAAGAAACCAAAGTGCCCAGCCATGTTCTGAGCCCTCCCATCCTCCCTGGGCTTCTGGCAGCAGGAGTGAAAAGAGAGGAGCAGAGCACTGGGACCCGTTTGACAAAAACCGGCTTCCCACGGGAAAGTCTTTCTCCACGTGCAGACATGCTCCCAGGTGCCTTTGGCAAGGGGAAGGAAATGCCATACACTGACCTGGAAGAGACCACAGGGCCCAGGCACAGTCTGAACCCTTCCCTCATCCCGGCGGTTTTGCTAGCCGGAGTTCAACCCCAACGAACACAGCCTGGAGAACACTGAGGCAAAAACGGCTTCCGACAAACAATAGGCGCTTGCTGTGGAAAACCTATCCCAAGTGGGGGTAGCCAGCTCAACAAAATGCCACAAACCCAGGTGTAAGAAACAACATTTCCCAGGCATGGTCTAAGCCCCTCACCTCGTCCCTGTGCTTTGGGGAGCCGGAGGACACCCGAGGCCCTGGGCCCAGAGACCCCTTTGCAAAAAGGCGGCTTCCAACGTACACAGATTTCCTGAGGTGCAGACCCTATCCCAAGTGGTTGTGGCAAGGTAATGCAAATGCCCTCCTCTTCTCTGGAAGAAACCACAGTGCCCAGCCATGTTCTAAGCCCTCCCATCCTCCCTGGGCTTCTGGCAGCAGGAGTGAAAAGAGAGGAGCAGAGCACTGGGACCCGTTTGACAAAAACCGGCTTCCCACGGGAAAGTCTTTCTCCACGTGCACACATGCTCCCAGGTGCCTATGGCAAGGGGAAGGAAATGCCATACACTGACCTGGAAGAGACCACAGGGCCCAGGCACAGTCTGCACACTTCCCTCATCCCGGCGGATTTGCTAGCAGGAGTTCAACCCCAACGAACACAGCCCGGAGACCCCTGGGGCAAAAACCGCTTCCGACGAACAATAGGTGCTTGCTGTGGAACACCTATCCCAAGTGGGGGTAGCCAGGTAAACTATGCCACACACCCAGGTGTAAGAAACAACATTGCCCAGGCATGGTCTAAGCCCCTCACCTCGTCCCTGTGCATTGTGGAGCTGGAGGGACAGCCGAGGCCCTCGGCCCTGAGACCCCTTTGCAAAAAGCAGGCTTTCCACGGAAACAGTTTTCCTGATTTACAGACCCTCTCACAAGTGGTTGTGGCAAGGTAAAGCAAATGCCCTCCACTTCTCTGGAAGAAACCACAGTGCCCAGCCATGTTCTAAGCCCTCCCATCCTCCCTGGGCTTCTGGCAGCAGGAGTGAAAAGAGAGGAGCAGAGCACTGGGACCCGTTTGACAAAAACCGGCTTCCCACCAGAAAGTCTTTCTCCACGTGCAGACATGCTCCCAGGTGCCTGTGGCAAGGGGAAGGAAATGCCATACACTGACCTGGAAGAGACCACAGGGCCCAGGCACAGTCTGAACCCTTCCCTCATCCCGGCGGTTTGCTAGCAGGAGTTCAACCCCAACGAACACAGCCCGGAGACCCCTGGGGCAAAAACGGCTTCCGATGAACAATAGGCGCTTGCTGTGGAAAACCTATCCCAAGTGGGGGTAGCCAGCTCAACAAAATGCCACATACCCAGGTGTAAGAAACAGCATTGCCCAGGCATGGTCTAAGCCCCTCACCTCGTCCCTGTGCTTTGGGGAGCCAGAGGGACACCTGAGGCCCTCGGCCCAGAGACCTCTTTGCAAAAAGCCGGCTTCCCACGGAAACAGTTTTCCTGAGGTGCAGACCCTATCCCAAGTGGTTGTGGCAAGGTAAAGCAAATGCCCTCCACTTCTCTGGAAGAAACCACAGTGCCCAGCCATGTTCTAAGCCCTCCCATCCTCCCTGGGCTTCTGGCAGTAGGAGTGAAAAGAGAGGGGCAGAGCACTGGGACCCGTTTGACAAAAACCGGCTTCCCACGGGAAAGTCTTTCTCCACATGCAGACATGCTCCCAGGTGCCTGAGGCAAGGGGAAGGAAATGCCATACACTGACCTGGAAGAGACCACAGGGCGCAGGCACAGTCTGAACCCTTCCCTCATCCCGGCGGTTTTGCTAGCAGGAGTTCAACCCCCTACGAAAACAGCCCGGAGACCCCTGGGGCAAAAACGGCTTCCAACGAACAATAGGCGCTTGCTGTGGAAAACCTATCCCAAGTGGGGGTAGCCAGCTCAACAAAATGCCACACACCCAGGTGTAAGAAACAACATTGCCCAGGCATGGTCTAAGCCCCTCACCTCGTCCCTGTGCTTTGGGGATCCGGAGGGACACCCGAGGCCCTGGGCCCAGAGTCCCCTTTGCAAAAAGCCGGCTTCCCACGGAAACAGATTTCCTGAGGTGCAGACCCTATCCCAAGTGGTTGTGGCAAGGTAAAGCAAATGCCCTCCACTTCTCTGGAAGAAACCACAGTGCCCAGCCATGTTCTAAGCCCTCCCATCCTCCCTGGGCTTCTGGCAGCAGGAGTGAAAAGGGAGGAGCAGAGCACTGGGACCCGTTTGACAAAAACCGGCTTCCCACGGGAAAGTCTTTCTCCACGTGCAGACATGCTCCCAGGTGCATGTGGCAAGGGGAAGGAAATGCCATACACTGACCTGGAAGAGACCACAGGGCCCAGGCACAGTCTGAACCCTTCCCTCATCCCGGCGGTTTTGCTAGCAGGAGTTCAACCCCAACGAACACAGCCCGGAGAACACTGAGGCAAAAACGGCTTCCGACAAACAATAGGCGCTTGCTGTGGAAAACCTATCCCAAGTGGGGGTAGCCAGCTCAACAAAATGCCACACACCCAGGTGTAAGAAACAACATTGCCCAGGCATGGTCTAAGCCCCTCACCTCGTCCCTGTGCTTTGGGGAGCCGGAGGGACACCTGAGGCCCTCGGCCCAGAGACCCCTTTGCATAAGCCGGCTTCCAACGGGAACAGTTTTCCTGAGGTGCAGACCCTATCCCAAGTGGTTGTGGCAAGGTAAAGCAAATGCCCTCCTCTTCTCTGGAAGAAACCACAGTGCCCAGCCATGTTCTAAGCCCTCCCATCCTCCCTGGGCTTCTGGCAGCAGGAGTGAAAAGAGAGGATCAGAGCACTGTTACCTGTTTGACAAAAACCGGCTTCCCACGGGAAAGTCTTTCTCCACGTGCAGACATGCTCCCAGGTGCCTTTGGCAAGGGGAAGGAAATGCCATACACTGACCTGGAAGAGACCACAGGGCCCAGGCACAGTCTGAACCCTTCCCTCAACCCGGCGGTTTTGCTAGCAGGAGTTCAACCCCAACGAACACAGCCCGGAGACCCCTGGGGCAAAAACGGCTTCCGACGAACAATAGGCGCTTGCTGTGGAAAACCTATCCCAATTGGGGGTAGCCAGGAAAACAAAATGCCGCACACCCAGGTGTAAGAAACAACATTGCCCAGGCATGGTCTAAGCCCCTCACCTCGTCCCTGTGCTTTGGGGAGCCGGAGGGACAGCCGAGGCCCACGGCCCTGAGACCCCTTTGCAAAAAGCAGGCTTCCCACGGAAACAGTTTTCCTGAGGTGCAGACCCTCTCACAAGTGGTTGTGGCAAGGTAAAGCAAATGCCCTCCACTTCTCTGGAAGAAACCACAGTGCCCAGCCATGTTCTAAGCCCTCCCATCCTCCCTGGGCTTCTGGCAGCAGGAGTGAAAAGAGAGGAGCAGAGCACTGGGACCCGTTTGACAAAAACCGGCTTCCCACGGGAAAGTCTTTCTCCACGTGCAGACATGCTCCCAGCTGCCTGTGGCAAGGGGAAGGAAAGGCCATACACTGACCTGGAAGAGACCACAGGGCCCAGGCACAGTCTGAACCCTTCCCTCAACCCGGCGGTTTTGCTAGCAGGAGTTCAACCCCAATGAACACAGCCCGGAGACCCCTGGGGCAAAAACGGCTTCCGACGAACAATAGGCGCTTGCTGTGGAAAACCTATCCCAAGTGGGGGTAGCCAGCTCAACAAAATGCCACACACCCAGGTGTAAGAAACAACATTGCCCAGGCACGGTCTAAGCCCCTCACCTCGTCCCTGTGCTTTGGGGATCCGGAGGGCACCCGAGTCCCTGGGCCCAGAGTCCCCTTTGCAAAAAGCCGGCTTCCCACGGAAACAGATTTCCTGAGGTGCAGACCCTATCCCAAGTGGTTGTGGCAAGGTAAAGCAAATGCCCTCCACTTCTCTGGAAGAAACCACAGTGCCCAGCCATGTTCTAAGCCCTCCCATCCTCCCTGGGCTTCTGGCAGCAGGAGTGAAAAGAGAGGTGCAGAGCACTGGGACCCGTTTGACAAAAACCGGCTTCCCACGGGAAAGTCTTTCTCCACGTGCAGACATGCTCCCTGGTGCCTTTGGCAAGGGGAAGGAAATGCCATACACTGACCTGGAAGAGACCACAGGGCCCAGGCACAGTCTGAACCCTTCTCTCAACCCGGCGGTTTTGCTAGCAGGAGTTCAACCCCAACGAACACAGCCCGGAGACCCCTGGGGCAAAAACAGCTTCCGACAAACAATAGGCGCTTGCTTTGGAAAACCTATCCGAAGTGGGGGTAGCCAGCTCAACAAAATGCCACACCCCCAGGTGTAAGAAACAACATTGCCCAGGCATGGTCTAAGCCCCTCACCTCGTCCCTGTGCTTTGGGGAGCTGGAGGGACACCTGAGGCCCTCGGCCCAGAGACCCCTTGGCAAAAAGCCGGCTTCCAACGGGAACAGTTTTCCTGAGGTGCAGACCCTATCCCAAGTGGTTGTGGCAAGGTAAAGCAAATGCCCTCCACTTCTCTGGAAGAAACCACAGTGCCCAGCCATGTTCTAAGCCCTCCCATCCTCCCTGGACTTCTTGCAGTATGAGTGAAAAGAGAGGAGCAGAGCACTGGGACCCGTTTGACAAAAACCGACTTCCCACGGGAAAGTCTTTCTCCACGTGCAGACATGCTCCCAGGTGCCTGTGGCAAGGGGAAGGAAATGCCATACACTGACCTGGAAGAGACCACAGGGCCCAGGCACTGTATGAACCCCTCCCTCAACCCGGCGGATTTGCTAGCAGGAGTTCAACCCCAACGAACACAGCCCAGAGACCCCTGGGCAAAAACGGCTTCCGACGAACAATAGGTGCTTGCTGTGGAACACCTATCCCAAGTGGGGGTAGCCAGGTAAACAAAATGCCACACACCCAGGTGTAAGAAACAACATTGCCCAGGCATGTTCTAAGCCCCTCACCTTGTCCCTGTGCTTTGGGGAGCCGGAGGGACACCTGAGGCCCTCGGCCCAGAGACCCCTTTGCAAAAAGCCGGCTTCCCACGGAAACAGTTTTCCTGAGTTGCAGACCCTATCCCAAGTGGTTGTGGCAAGGTAAAGCAAATGCCCTCCACTTCTCTGGAAGAAACCACAGTGCCCAGCCATGTTCTAAGCCCTCCCATCCTCCCTGGGCTTCTGGCAGCAGGAGTGAAAAGAGAGGAGCAGAGCACTGGGACCCGTTTGACAAAAACCGGCTTCCCACGGGAAAGTCTTTCTCCACGTGCAGACATGCTCCCAGGTGCCTGTGGCAAGGGGAAGGAAATGCCATACACTGACCTGGAAGAGACCACAGGGCCCAGGCACAGTCTGAACCCTTCCCTCAACCCGGCGGTTTTGCTAGCAGCAGTTCAACCCCAACGAACACAGCCCGGAGACCCCTGGGGCAAAAACGGCTTCCGACGAACAATAGGTGCTTGCTGTGGAACACCTATCCCAAGTGGGGGTAGCCAGGTAAACTATGCCACACACCCAGGTGTAAGAAACAACATTGTCCAGGCACGGTCTAAGCCCCTCACCTCGTCCCTGTGCTTTGGGGAGCCGGAGGGACACCCGAGGCCCTGGGCCCAGAGACCCCTTTGCAAAAAGCCGGCTTCCCACGGAAACAGATTTCCTGAGGTGCAGACCCTATTCCAAGTGGTTGTGGCAAGGTAATGCAAATGTCCTCCACTTCTCTGGAAGAAACCACAGTGCCCAGCCATGTTCTAAGCCCTCCCCTCCTCCCTGGGCTTCTGGCAGCAGGAGTGAAAAGAGAGGAGCAGAGCACTGGGACCTGTTTGACAAAAACCGGCTTCCCACGGGAAAATCTTTCTCCACGTGCAGACATGCTCCCAGGTGCCTGAAGCAAGGGGAAGGAAATGTCATACACTGACCTGGAAGAGACCACAGGGCCCAGGCACAGTCTGAACGCTTCCCACAGCCCGGCGGTTTTGCTAGCAGGAGTTCAACCCCAAGGAACACAGCCCGGAGACCCCTGGGGCAAAAACGGCTTCCGAGGAACAGTAGGCGCTTGCTGTGGAAAACCTATCCCAAGTGGGGGTAGCCAGCTCAACAAAATGCCACACACCCAGGTGTTAGAAACAACATTGCCCAGGCATGGTCTAAGCCCCTCACCTCGTCCCTGTGCTTTGGGGAGCCTGAGGGACAGCCGAGGCCCACGGCCCTGAGACCCCTTTGCAAAAAGCAGGCTTCCCACGGGAACAGTTTTCCTGAGGTGCAGACCCTCTCACAAGTGTTTGTGGCAAGGTAAAGCAAATGCCCTCCACTTCTCTGGAAGAAACCACAGTGCCCAGCCATGTTCTAAGCCCTCCCATCCTCCCTGGGCTTCTGGCAGCAGGAGTGAAAAGAGAGGAGCAGAGCACTGGGACCCGTTGGACAAAAACCGGCTTCCCACGGGAAAGTCTTTCTCCACGTGCAGACATGCTCCCAGGTGCCTGTGGCAAGGGGAAGGAAATGCCATACACTGACCTGGAAGAGACCACAGGGCCCAGGCACCAGTCTGAACCCTTCCCTCATCCCGGCGGTTTTGCTAGCAGGAGTTCAACCCCAACGAACACAGCCCGGAGAACACTGAGGCAAAAAAGGATTCCGACAAACAATAGGTGCTTGCTGTGGAACACCTATCGCAAGTGGGGGTAGCCAGGTAAACTATGCCACACACCCAGGTGTAAGAAACAACATTGCCCAGGCATGGTCTAAGCCCCTCACCTCGTCCCTGTGCTTTGGGGAGCCGGAGGGACACCTGAGGCCCTCGGCCCAGAGACCTCTTTGGAAAAAGCCGGCTTCCCACGGAAACAGTTTTCCTGAGGTGCAGACCCTATCCCAAGTGGTTGTGGCAAGGTAAAGCAAATGCCCTCCACTTCTCTGGAAGAAACCACAGTGCCCAGCCATGTTCTAAGCTCTCCCATCCTCCCTGGGCTTCTGGCAGTCGGATTGAAAAGAGAGGGGCAGAGCACTGGGACCCGTTTGACAAAAACCGGCTTCCCACGGGATACTCTTTCTCCACGTGCAGACATGCTCCCAGGTGCCTTTGGCAAGGGGAAGGAAATGCCATACACTGACCTGGAAGAGACCACAGGGCCCAGGCACTCTCTGAACCCTTCCCTCAACCCGGCGGTTTTGCTAGCAGGAGTTCAACCCCAACGAACACAGCCCGGAGACCCCTGGGGCAAAAACGGCTTCCGGCGAACAATAGGCGCTTGCTGTGGAACACCTATCCCAAGTGGGGGTAGCCAGGTAAACTATGCCACACACCCAGGTGTAAGAAACAACATTGCCCAGGCATGGTCTAAGCCCCTCACCTCGTCCCTGTGCTTTGGGGAGCCGGGGGGAAACCCGAGTCCCTGGGCCCAGAGACCCCTTTGCAAAAAGCCGGCTTCCCACGGAAACAGATTTCCTGAGGTGCAGACCCTATCCCAAGTGGTTGTGGCAAGGTAAAGCAAATGCCCTCCACTTCTCTGGAAGAAACCACAGTGACCAGCCATGTTCTAAGCCCTCCCATCCTCCCTGGGCTTCTGGCAGCAGGAGTGAAAAGAGAGGAGCAGAGCACTGGGACCTGTTTGACAAAAACCGGCTTCCCACGGGAAAGTCTTTCTCCACGTGCAGACATGCTCCCAGGTGCCTGAGGCAAGGGGAAGGAAATGCCATACACTGACCTGGAAGAGACCACAGGGCCCAGGCACAGTCTGAACCCTTCCCTCAACCCGGCGGTTTTGCTAGCAGGAGTTCAACCCCAATGAACACAGCCCGGAGCCCCCTGGGGCAAAAACGGCTTCCGACGAACAATAGGCGCTTGCTGTGGAAAACCTATCCCAAGTGGGGGTAGCCAGCTCAACAAAATGCCACACACCCAGGTGTTAGAAGCAACATTGCCCAGGCATGGTCTAAGCCCCTCACCTCGTCCCTGTGCTTTGGGGAGCCTGAGGGAAAGCCGAGGCCCACGGCCCTGAGACCCCTTTGCAAAAAGCAGGCTTCCCACGGGAACAGTTTTCCTGAGGTGCAGACCCTCTCACAAGTGGTTGTGGCAAGGTAAAGCAAATGCCCTCCACTTCTCTGGAAGAAACCACAGTGCCCAGCCATGTTCTGAGCCCTCCCATCCTCCCTGGGCTTCTGGCAGCAGGAGTGAAAAGACAGGAGCAGAGCACTGGGACCCGTTTGACAAAAACCGGCTTCCCACGGGAAAGTCTTTCTCCACGTGCAGACATGCTCCCAGGTGCCTTTGGCAAGGGGAAGGAAATGCCATACACTGACCTGGAAGAGACCACAGGGCCCAGGCACAGTCTGAACCCTTCCCTCATCCCGGCGGTTTTGCTAGCCGGAGTTCAACCCCAACGAACACAGCCTGGAGAACACTGAGGCAAAAACGGCTTCCGACAAACAATAGGCGCTTGCTGTGGAAAACCTACCCCAAGTGGGGGTAGCCAGCTCAACAAAATGCCACAAACCCAGGTGTAAGAAACAACATTTCCCAGGCATGGTCTAAGCCCCTCACCTCGTCCCTGTGCTTTGGGGAGCCGGAGGACACCCGAGGCCCTGGGCCCAGAGACCCCTTTGCAAAAAGGCGGCTTCCAACGTACACAGATTTCCTGAGGTGCAGACCCTATCCCAAGTGGTTGTGGCAAGGTAATGCAAATGCCCTCCACTTCTCTGGAAGAAACCACAGTGCCCAGCCATGTTCTAAGCCCTCCCATCCTCCCTGGGCTTCTGGCAGCAGGAGTGAAAAGAGAGGAGCAGAGCACTGGGACCCGTTTGACAAAAACCGGCTTCCCACGGGAAAGTCTTTCTCCACGTGCACACATGCTCCCAGGTGCCTGTGGCAAGGGGAAGGAAATGCCATACACTGACCTGGAAGAGACCACAGGGCCCAGGCACAGTCTGAACCCTTCCCTCATCCCGGCGGTTTGCTAGCAGGAGTTCAACCCCAACGAACACAGCCCGGAGACCCTTCGGGCAAAAACGGCTTCCGACGAACAATAGGTGCTTGCTGTGGAACACTTATCCCAAGTGGGGGTAGCCAGGTAAACTATGCCACACACCCAGGTGTAAGAAACAACATTGCCCAGGCATGGTCTAAGCCCCTCACCTCGTCCCTTTGCTTTGGGGAGCCGGAGGGACACGCGAGTCCCTGGGCCCAGAGACCGTTTTGCAAAAACCCGGCTTCCCACGGAAACAGATTTTCTGAGGTGCAGACCCTATCCCAAGTGGTTGTGGCAAGGTAAAGCAAATGCCCTCCACTTCTCTGGAAGAAACCACAGTGCCCAGCCATGTTCTAAGCCCTCCCATCCTCCCTGGGCTTCTGGCAGCAGGAGTGAAAAGAGAGGAGCAGAGCACTGGGACCTGTTTGACACAAACCGGCTTCCCACGGGAAAGTCTTTCTCCACGTGCAGACATGCTCCCAGGTGCCTTTGGCAAGGGGAAGGAAATGCCATACACTGACCTGGAAGAGACCACAGGGCCCAGGCACAGTCTGAACCCTTCCCTCAACCCGGCGGTTTTGCTAGCAGGAGTTCAACCCCAAGGAACACAGCCCGGAGACCCCTGGGGCAAAAACGGCTTCTGACGAACAATAGGCGCTTGCTGTGGAAAACCTATCCAGTGAGGGTAACCAGCTCAACAAAATGCCACAAACCCAGGTGTAAGAAACAACATTTCCCAGGCATGGTCTAAGCCCCTCACCTCGTCCCTGTGCTTTGGGGAGCCGGAGGGAAACCCGAGTCCCTGGGCCCAGAGACCCCTTTGCAAAAGGCCGGCTTCCCACGGAAACAGATTTCCTGAGGTGCAGACCCTCCCAAGTGGTTGTGGCAAGGTAATGCAAATGCTCTCCACTTCTCTGGAAGAAACCACAGTGCCCAGCCATGTTCTAAGCCCTCCCATCCTCCCTGGGCTTCTGGCAGCAGGAGTGAAAAGAGAGGAGCAGAGCACTGGGACCCGTTTGACAAAAACCGGCTTCCCACGGGAAAGTCTTTCTCCACATGCAGACATGCTCCCAGGTGCCTGAGGCAAGGGGAAGGAAATGCCATACACTGACCTGGAAGAGACCACAGGGCGCAGGCACAGTCTGAACCCTTCCCTCATCCCGGCGGTTTTGCTAGCAGGAGTTCAACCCCAACGAAAACAGCCCGGAGACCCCTGGGGCAAAAACGGCTTCCAACGAACAATAGGCGCTTGCTGTGGAAAACCTATCCCAAGTGGGGGTAGCCAGCTCAACAAAATGCCACACACCCAGGTGTAAGAAACAACATTGCCCAGGCATGGTCTAAGCCACTCACCTCGTCCCTGTGCTTTGGGGATCCGGAGGGACACCCGAGGCCCTGGGCCCAGAGTCCCCTTTGCAAAAAGCCGGCTTCCCACGGAAACAGATTTCCTGAGGTGCAGACCCTATCCCAAGTGGTTGTGGCAAGGTAAAGCAAATGCCCTCCACTTCTCTGGAAGAAACCACAGTGCCCAGCCATGTTCTAAGCCCTCCCATCCTCCCTGGGCTTCTGGCAGCAGGAGTGAAAAGAGAGGAGCAGAGCACTGGGACCCGTTTGACAAAAACCGGCTTCCCACGGGAAAGTCTTTCTCCACGTGCAGACATGCTCCCAGGTGCATGTGGCAAGGGGAAGGAAATGCCATACACTGACCTGGAAGAGACCACAGGGCCCAGGCACAGTCTGAACACTTCCCTCATCCCGGCGGTTTTGCTAGCAGGAGTTCAACCCCAACGAACACAGCCCGGAGAACACTGAGGCAAAAACGGCTTCCGACACACAATAGGCGCTTGCTGTGGAAAACCTATCCCAAGTGGGGGTAGCCAGCTCAACAAAATGCCACACACCCAGGTGTAAGAAACAACATTGCCCAGGCATGGTCTAAGCCCCTCACCTCGTCCCTGTGCTTTGGGGAGCCGGAGGGACACCTGAGGCCCTCGGCCCAGAGACCCCTTTGCATAAGCCGGCTTCCAACGGGAACAGTTTTCCTGAGGTGCAGACCCTATCCCAAGTGGTTGTGGCAAGGTAAAGCAAATGCCCTCCACTTCTCTGGAAGAAACCACAGTGCCCAGCCATGTTCTAAGCCCTCCCATCCTCCCTGGGCTTCTGGCAGCAGGAGTGAAAAGAGAGGAGCAGAGCACTGTTACCTGTTTGACAAAAACCGGCTTCCCACGGGAAAGTCTTTCTCCACGTGCAGACATGCTCCCAGGTGCCTTTGGCAAGGGGAAGGAAATGCCATACACTGACCTGGAAGAGACCACAGGGCCCAGGCACAGTCTGAACCCTTCCCTCAACCCGGCGGTTTTGCTAGCAGGAGTTCAACCCCAACGAACACAGCCCGGAGACCCCTGGGGCAAAAACGGCTTCCGACGAACAATAGGCGCTTGCTGTGGAAAACCTATCCCAATTGGGGGTAGCCAGGTAAACAAAATGCCGCACACCCAGGTGTAAGAAACAACATTGCCCAGGCATGGTCTAAGCCCCTCACCTCGTCCCTGTGCTTTGGGGAGCCGGAGGGACAGCCGAGGCCCACGGCCCTGAGACCCCTTTGCAAAAAGCAGGCTTCCCACGGAAACAGTTTTCCTGAGGTGCAGACCCTCTCACAAGTGGTTGTGGCAAGGTAAAGCAAATGCCCTCCACTTCTCTGGAAGAAACCACAGTGCCCAGCCATGTTCTAAGCCCTCCCATCCTCCCTGGGCTTCTGGCAGCAGGAGTGAAAAGAGAGGAGCAGAGCACTGGGACCCGTTTGACAAAAACCGGCTTCCCACGGGAAAGTCTTTCTCCACGTGCAGACATGCTCCCAGGTGCCTGTGGCAAGGGGAAGGAAAGGCCATACACTGACCTGGAAGAGACCACAGGGCCCAGGCACAGTCTGAACCCTTCCCTCAACCCGGCGGTTTTGCTAGCAGGAGTTCAACCCCAATGAACACAGCCCGGAGACCCCTGGGGCAAAAACGGCTTCCGACGAACAATAGGCGCTTGCTGTGGAAAACCTATCCCAAGTGGGGGTAGCCAGCTCAACAAAATGCCACACACCCAGGTGTAAGAAACAACATTGCCCAGGCATGGTCTAAGCCCCTCACCTCGTCCCTGTGCTTTGGGGATCCGGAGGGCACCCGAGTCACTGGGCCGAGAGTCCCCTTTGCAAAAAGCCGGCTTCCCACGGAAACAGATTTCCTGAGGTGCAGACCCTATCCCAAGTGGTTGTGGCAAGGTAAAGCAAATGCCCTCCACTTCTCTGGAAGAAACCACAGTGCCCAGCCATGTTCTAAGCCCTCCCATCCTCCCTGGGCTTCTGGCAGCAGGAGTGAAAAGAGAGGAGCAGAGCACTGGGACCCGTTTGACAAAAACCGGCTTCCCACGGGAAAGTCTTTCTCCACGTGCAGACATGCTCCCTGGTGCCTTTGGCAAGGGGAAGGAAATGCCATACACTGACCTGGAAGAGACCACAGGTCCCAGGCACAGTCTGAACCCTTCCCTCAACCCGGCGGTTTTGCTAGCAGGAGTTCAACCCCAAGGAACACAGCCCGGAGACCCCTGGGGCAAAAACAGCTTCCCACAAACAATAGGCGCTTGCTTTGGAAAACCTATCCGAAGTGGGGGTAGCCAGCTCAACAAAATGCCACACACCCAGGTGTAAGAAACAACATTGCCCAGGCATGGTCTAAGCCCCTCACCTCGTCCCTGTGCTTTGGGGAGCCGGAGGGACACCTGAGGCCCTCGGCCCAGAGACCCCTTGGCAAAAAGCCGGCTTCCCACAGGAACAGTTTTCCTGAGGTGCAGACCCTATCCCAAGTGGTTGTGACAAGGTAAAGCAAATGCCCTCCACTTCTCTGGAAGAAACCACAGTGCCCAGCCATGTTCTAAGCCCTCCCATCCTCCCTGGACTTCTTGCAGTATGAGTGAAAAGAGAGGAGCAGAGCACTGGGACCCGTTTGACAAAAACCGACTTCCCACGGGAAAGTCTTTCTCCACGTGCAGACATGCTCCCAGGTGCCTGTGGCAAGGGGAAGGAAATGCCATACACTGACCTGGAAGAGACCACAGGGCCCAGGCACTGTATGAACCCCTCCCTCAACCCGGCGGATTTGCTAGCAGGAGTTCAACCCCAACGAACACAGCCCAGAGACCCCTGGGCAAAAACGGCTTCCGACGAACAATAGGTGCTTGCTGTGGAACACCTATCCCAAGTGGGGGTAGCCAGGTAAACAAAATGCCACACACCCAGGTGTAAGAAACAACATTGCCCAGGCATGGTCTAAGCCCCTCACCTCGTCCCTGTGCTTTGGGGAGCCAGAGGGACACCCGAGGCCCTGGGCCCAGAGTCCCCTTTGCAAAAAGCCGGCTTCCCACGGAAACAGATTTCCTGATGTGCAGACCCTATCCCAAGTGGTTGTGGCAAGGTAATGCAAATGCCCTCCACTTCTCTGGAAGAAACCACAGTGCCCAGCCATGTTCTAAGCCCTCCCATCCTCCCTGGGCTTCTGGCAGCAGGAGTGAAAAGAGAGGAGCAGAGCACTGGGACCCGTTTGACAAAAACCGGCTTCCCACGGGAAAGTCTTTCTCCACGTGCAGACATGCTCCCAGGTGCCTGTGGCAAGGGGAAGGAAATGCCATACACTGACCTGGAAGAGACCACAGGGCCCAGGCACTCTCTGAACCCTTCCCTCAACCCGGCGGTTTTGCTAGCAGGAGTTCAACCCCAACGAACACAGCCCGGAGATCCCTGGGGCAAAAACGGCTTCTGACGAACAATAGGTGCTTGCTGTGGAACACCTATCCCAAGTGGGGGTAGCCAGGTAAACTATGCCACACACCCAGGTGTAAGAAACAACATTGCCCAGGCATGTTCTAAGCCCCTCACCTTGTCCCTGTGCTTTGGGGAGCCGGAGGGACACCTGAGGCCCTCGGCCCAGAGACCCCTTTGCAAAAAGCCGGCTTCCCACGGGAACAGTTTTCCTGAGTTGTAGACCCTATCCCAAGTGGTTGTGGCAAGGTAAAGCAAATGCCCTCCACTTCTCTGGAAGAAACCACAGTGCCCAGCCATGTTCTAAGCCCTCCCATCCTCCCTGGGCTTCTGGCAGCAGGAGTGAAAAGAGAGGAGCAGAGCACTGGGACCCGTTTGACAAAAACCGGCTTCCCACGGGAAAGTCTTTCTCCACGTGCAGACATGCTCCCAGGTGCCTGTGGCAAGGGGAAGGAAATGCCATACACTGACCTGGAAGAGACCACAGGGCCCAGGCACAGTCTGAACCCTTCCCTCAACCCGGCGGTTTTGCTAGCAGCAGTTCAACCCCAACGAACACAGCCCGGAGACCCCTGGGGCAAAAACGGCTGCCGACGAACAATAGGTGCTTGCTGTGGAACACCTATCCCAAGTGGGGGTAGCCAGGTAAACTATGCCACACACCCAGGTGTAAGAAACAACATTGTCCAGGCATGGTCTAAGCCCCTCACCTCGTCCCTGTGCTTTGGGGAGCCGGAGGGACACCCGAGGCCCTGGGCCCAGAGACCCCTTTGCAAAAAGCCGGCTTCCCACGGAAACAGATTTCCTGAGGTGCAGACCCTATTCCAAGTGGTTGTGGCAAGGTAATGCAAATGTCCTCCACTTCTCTGGAAGAAACCACAGTGCCCAGCCATGTTCTAAGTCCTCCCCTCCTCCCTGGGCTTCTGGCAGCAGGAGTGAAAAGAGAGGAGCAGAGCACTGGGACCTGTTCGACAAAAACCGGCTTCCCACGGGAAAGTCTTTCTCCACGTGCAGACATGCTCCCAGGTGCCTGAGGCAAGGGGAAGGAAATGCCATACACTGACCTGGAAGAGACCACAGGGCCCAGGCACAGTCTGAACGCTTCCCTCAGCCCGGCGGTTTTGCTAGCAGGAGTTCAACCCCAATCAACACAGCACGGAGACCCCTGGGGCAAAAACGGCTTCCGAGGAACAGTAGGCGCTTGCTGTGGAAAACCTATCCCAAGTGGGGGTAGCCAGCTCAACAAAATGCCACACACCCAGGTGTTAGAAACAACATTGCCCAGGCATGGTCTAAGCCCCTCACCTCGTCCCTGTGCTTTGGGGAGCCTGAGGGACAGCCGAGGCCCACGGCCCTGAGACCCCTTTGCAAAAAGCAGGCTTCCCACGGGAACAGATTTCCTGAGGTGCAGACCCTGTCACAAGTGGTTGTGGCAAGGTAAAGCAAATGCCCTCCACTTCTCTGGAAGAAACCACAGTGCCCAGCCATGTTCTAAGCCCTCCCATCCTCCCTGGGCTTCTGGCAGCAGGAGTGAAAAGAGAGGAGCAGAGCACTGGGACCCGTTGGACAAAAACCGGCTTCCCACGGGAAAGTCTTTCTCCACGTGCAGACATGCTCCCAGGTGCCTGTGGCAAGGGGAAGGAAATGCCATACACTGACCTGGAAGAGACCACAGGGCCCAGGCACAGTCTGAACCCTTCCCTCATCCCGGCGGTTTTGCTAGCAGGAGTTCAACCCCAACGAACACAGCCCGGAGAACACTGAGGCAAAACAGGCTTCCGACAAACAATAGGCGCTTGCTGTGGAAAACCTATCCCAAGTGGGGGTAGCCAGCTCAACAAAATGCCACACACCCAGGTGTAAGAAACAACATTGCCCAGGCATGTTCTAAGCCCCTCACCTTGTCCCTGTGCTTTGGGGAGCCGGAAGGACACCTGAGGCCCTCGGCCCAGAGACCCCTTTGCAAAAAGCCGGGTTCCCACGGGAACAGTTTACCTGAGGTGCAGACCCTATCCTAAGTGGTTGTGGCAAGGTAAAGCAAATGCCCTCCACTTCTCTGGAAGAAACCACAGTGCCCAGCCATGTTCTAAGCCCTCCCATCCTCCCTGGGCTTCTGGCAGCAGGAGTGAAAAGAGAGGAGCAGAGCACTGGGACCCGTTTGACAAAAACCGGCTTCCCACGGGAAAGTCTTTCTCCACGTGCAGACATGCTCCCAGGTGCCTGTGGCAAGGGGAAGGAAATGCCATACACTGACCTGGAAGAGACCACAGGGCCCAGGCACTCTCTGAACCCTTCCCTCAACCCGGCGGTTTTGCTAGCAGGAGTTCAACCCCAACGAACACAGCCCGGAGAACACTGAGGCAAAAACGGCTTCCGACGAACAATAGGTGCTTGCTGTGGAACACCTATGCCAAGTGGGGGTAGCCAGGTAAACTATGCCACACACCCAGGTGTAAGAAACAACATTGCCCAGGCATGGTCTAAGCCCCTCACCTCGTCCCTGTGCTTTGGGGAGCCGGGGGGAAACCCGAGTCCCTGGGCCCAGAGACCTCTTTGCAAAAAGCCGGCTTCCCACGGAAACAGATTTCCTGAGGTGCAGACCTTATCCCAAGTGGTTGTGGCAAGGTAAAGCAAATGCCCTCCACTTCTCTGGAAGAAACCACAGTGCCCAGCCATGTTCTAAGCCCTCCCATCCTCCCTGGGCTTCTGGCAGCAGGAGTGAAAAGAGAGGAGCAGAGCACTGGGACCTGTTTGACAAAAACCGGCTTCCCACGGGAAAGTCTTTCTCCACGTGCAGACATGCTCCCAGGTGCCTGAGGCAAGGGGAAGGAAATGCCATACACTGACCTGGAAGAGACCACAGGGCCCAGGCACAGTCTGAACGCTTCCCTCAGCCCGGCGGTTTTGCTAGCAGGAGTTCAACCCCAATCAACACAGCCCGGAGACCCCTGGGCAAAAACGGCTTCCGAAGAACAATAGGTGCTTGCTGTGGAAAACCTATCCCAAGTGGGGGTAGCCAGCTCAACAAAATGCCACACACCCAGGTGTTAGAAGCAACATTGCCCAGGCATGGTCTAAGCCCCTCACCTCGTCCCTGTGCTTTGGGGAGCCGGAGGGACAGCCGAGGCCCACGGCCCTGAGACCCCTTTGCAAAAAGCAGGCTTCCCACGGAAACAGTTTTCCTGAGGTGCAGACCCTCTCACAAGTGGTTGTGGCAAGGTAAAGCAAATGCCCTCCACTTCTCTGGAAGAAACCACAGTGCCCAGCCATGTTCTAAGCCCTCCCATCCTCCCTGGGCTTCTGGCAGCAGGAGTGAAAAGAGAGGAGCAGAGCACTGGGACCCGTTGGACAAAAACCGGCTTCCCACGGGAAAGTCTTTCTCCACGTGCAGACATGCTCCCAGGTGCCTGTGGCAAGGGGAACGAAATGCCATACACTGACCTGGAAGAGACCACAGGGCCCAGGCACTCTCTGAACCCTTCCCTCAACCCGGCGGTTTTGCTAGCAGGAGTTCAACCCCAAAGAACACAGCCCAGAGACCCCTGGGGCAAAAACGGCTTCCGACGAACAATAGGTGCTTGCTGTGGAATACTTATCCCAAGTGGGGGTAGCCAGGTAAACTATGCAACACACCCAGGTGTAAGAAACAACATTGCCCAGGCATGGTCTAAGCCCCTCACCTCGTCCCTTTGCTTTGGGGAGCCGGAGGGACACGCGAGTCCCTGGGCCCAGAGACCCCTTTGCAAAAAGCCGGCTTCCCACGGAAACAGATTTCCTGAGGTGCAGACCCTATCCCAAGTGGTTGTGGCAAGGTAAAGCAAATGCCCTCCACTTCTCTGGAAGAAACCACAGTGCCCAGCAATGTTCTAAGCCCTCCCATCCTCCCTGGGCTTCTGGCAGCAGGAGTGAAAAGAGAGGAGCAGAGCACTGGGACCTGTTTGACAAAAACCGGCTTCCCACGGGAAAGTCTTTCTCCACGTGTAGACATGCTCCCAGGTGCCTTTGGCAAGGGGAAGGAAATGCCATACACTGACCTGGAAGAGACCACAGGGCCCAGGCACAGTATGAACCCTTCTCTCAACCCGGCGGTTTTGCTAGCAGGAGTTCAACCCCAACGAACACAGCCCGGAGACCCCTGGGGCAAAAACGGCTTCCGACGAACAATAGGCGCTTGCTGTGGAAAACCTATCCCAAGTGGGGGTAGGCAGCTCAACAAAATGCCACACACCCAGGTGTAAGAAACAACATTGCCCAGGCATGGTCTAAGCCCCTCACCTCGTCCCTGTGCTTTGGGGAGCCGGAGGGACACCCGAGGCCCTGGGCCCAGAGACCCCTTTGCAAAAAGCCGGATTCCCACGGAAACCGATTTCCTGAGGTGCAGACCCTATCCCAAGTGGTTGTGGCAAGGTAATGCAAATGCCCTCCACTTCTCTGGAAGAAACCACAGTGCCCAGCCATGTTCTAAGCCCTCCCATCCTCCCTGGGCTTCTGGCAGCAGGAGTGAAAAGAGAGGAGCAGAGCACTGGGACCCGTTTGACAAAAACCGGCTTCCCATGGGAAAGTCTTTCTCCACGTGCAGACATGCTCCCAGGTGCCTGTGGCAAGGGGAAGGAAATGCCATACACTGACCTGGAAGAGACCACAGGGCCCAGGCACAGTCTGAACCCTTCCCTCATACCGGCGGTTTGCTAGCAGGAGTTCAACCCCAACGAACACAGCCCGGAGACCCCTGGGGCAAAAACGGCTTCAGATGAACAATAGGCGCTTGCTGTGGAAAACCTATCCCAAGTTGGGGTAGCCAGCTCAACAAAATGCCACACACCCAGGTATAAGAAACAACATTGCCCAGGCATGGTCTAAGCCCCTCACCTCGTCCCTGTGCTTTGGGGAGCCGGAGGGACAGCCGAGGCCCTCGGCCCAGAGACCTCTTTGCAAAAAGCCGGCTTCCCACGGAAACAGTTTTCCTGAGGTGCAGACCCTATCCCAAGTGGTTGTGGCAAGGTAAAGCAAATGCCCTCCACTTCTCTGGAAGAAACCACAGTGCCCAGCCATGTTCTAAGCCCTCCCATCCTCCCTGGGCTTCTGGCAGTCGGAGTGAAAAGAGAGGGGCAGAGCACTGGGACCCGTTTGACAAAAACCGGCTTCCCACGGGATACTCTTTCTCCACGTGCAGACATGCTCCCAGGTGCCTTTGGCAAGGGGAAGGAAATGCCATACACTGACCTGGAAGAGACCACAGGGCCCAGGCACTCTCTGAACCCTTCCCTCAACCCGGCGGTTTTGCTAGCAGGAGTTCAACCCCAAGGAACACAGCCCGGAAACACCTGGGGCAAAAACGGCTTCCGACGAACAATAGGTGCTTGCTGTGGAACACCTATCCCAAGTGGGGGTAGCCAGGTAAACTATGCCACACACCCAGGTGTAAGAAACAACATTGCCCAGGCATGGTCTAAGCCCCTCACCTCGTCCCTGTGCTTTGGGGAGCCGGGGGGAAACCCGAGTCCCTGGGCCCAAAGACCCCTTTGCAAAAAGCCGGCTTCCCACGGAAACAGAATTCCTGAGGTGCAGACCCTATCCCAAGTGGTTGTAGCAGGGTAAAGCAAATGCCCTCCACTTCTCTGGAAGAAACTACAGTGCCCAGCCATGTTCTAAGCCCTCTCATCCTCCCTGGGCTTCTGGCAGCAGGAGTGAAAAGAGAGGAGCAGAGCACTGGGACCTGTTTGACAAAAACCGGCTTCCCACGGGAAAGTCTTTCTCCACGTGCAGACATGCTCCCAGGTGCCTGAGGCAAGGGGAAGGAAATGCCATACACTGACCTGGAAGAGACCACAGGGCCCAGGCACAGTCTGAACCCTTCCCTCAGCCCGGCGGTTTTGCTAGCAGGAGTTCAACCCCAATGAACACAGCCCGGAGACCCCTGGGGCAAAAACGGCTTCCGACGAACAGTAGGCGCTTGCTGTGGAAAACCTATCCCAAGTGGGGGTAGCCAGCTCAACAAAATGCCACACACCCAGGTGTTAGAAGCAACATTGCCCAGGCATGGTCTAAGCCCCTCACCTCGTCCCTGTGCTTTGGGGAGCCTGAAGGACAGCCGAGGCCCACGGCCCTGAGACCCCTTTGCAAAAAGCAGGCTTCCCACGGGAACAGATTTCCTGAGGTGCAGACCCTCTCACAAGTGGTTGTGGCAAGGTAAAGCAAATGCCCTCCACTTCTCTGGAAGAAACCACAGTGCCCAGCCATGTTCTAAGCCCTCCCATCCTCCCTGGGCTTCTGGCAGCAGGAGTGAAAAGAGAGGAGCAGAGCACTGGGACCCGTTGGACAAAAACCGGCTTCCCACGGGAAAGTCTTTCTCCACGTGCAGACATGCTCCCAGGTGCCTGTGGCAAGGGGAAGGAAATGCCATACACTGACCTGGAAGAGACCACAGGGCCCAGGCACAGTCTGAACCCTGCCCTCAATACGGCGGTTTTGCTAGCAGGAGTTCAACCCCAAGGAACACAGCCCGGAGACCCCTGGGGCAAAAACGGCTTCCGACGAACAATAGGCGCTTGCTGTGGAACACCTATCCCAAGTGGGGGTAGCCAGGTAAACTATGCCACACACCCAGGTGTAAGAAACAACATTGCCCAGGCATGGTCTAAGCCCCTCACCTCGTCCCTGTGCATTGGGGAGCTGGAGGGACAGCCGAGGCCCAGGGCCCTGAGACCCCTTTGCAAAAAGCAGGCTTCCCACGGAAACAGTTTTCCTGAGGTGCAGACCCTCTCACAAGTGGTTGTGGCAAGGTAAAGCAAATGCCCTCCACTTCTCTGGAAGAAACCACAGTGCCCAGCCATGTTCTAAGCCCTCCCATCCTCCCTGGGCTTCTGGCAGCCGGAGTGAAAAGAGAGGAGCAGAGCACTGGGACCCGTTGGACAAAAACCGGCTTCCCACGGGAAAGTCTTTCTCCACGTGCAGACATGCTCCCAGGTGCCTGGGGTAAGGGGAAGGAAATGCCATACACTGACCTGGAAGAGACCACAGGGCCCAGGCACAGTCTGAACCCTTCGCTCATCCCGGCGGTTTGCTAGCAGGAGTTCAACCCCAACGAACACAGCCCGGAGACCCCTGGGGCAAAAACGGCTTCTAACGGACAATAGGTGCTTGCTTTGGAACACCTATCCCAAGTGGGGGTAGCCAGGTAAACTATGCCACACACCGAGGTGTAAGAAACAACATTGCCCAGGCATGGTCTAAGCCCCTCACCTCGTCCCTGTGCTTTGGGGAGCCTGAGGGAAACCCGAGTCCCTGGGCCCAGAGACCCCTTTGCAAAAAGCCGGCTTCCCACGGAAACAGATATACTGAGGTGCAGACCCTATCCCAAGCGGTTGTGGCAAGGTAAAGCAAATGCCCTCCACTTCTCTGGAAGAAACCACAGTGCCCAGCCATGTTCTAAGCCCTCCCATCCTCCCTGGGCTTCTGGCAGCAGGAGTGAAAAGAGAGGAGCAGAGCACTGGGACCCGTTTGACAAAAACCGGCTTCCCACGGGAAAGTCTTTCTCCACGTGCAGACATGCTCCCAGGTGCCTTTGGCAAGGGGAAGGAAATGCCATACACTGACCTGGAAGAGACCACAGGGCCCAGGCACAGTCTGAACCCTTCTCTCAACCCGGCGGTTTTGCTAGCAGGAGTTCAACCCCAAGGAACACAGCCCGGAGACCCCGAGGGCAAAAACGGCTTCTGACGAACAATAGGCGCTTGCTGTGGAAAACCTATCCCAAGTGGGGGTAGCCAGGTCAACAAAATGCCACACACCCAGGTGTAAGAAACAACATTGCCCAGGCATGGTCTAAGCCCCTCACCTCGTCCCTGTGCTTTGGGGAGCCGGAGGACACCCGAGGCCCTGGGCCCAGAGACCCCTTTGCAAAAAGGCGGCTTCCAACGTAAACAGATTTCCTGAGGTGCAGACCCTATTCCAAGTGGTTGTGGCAAGGTAATGCAAATGCCCTCCACTTCTCTGGAAGAAACCACAGTGCCCAGCCATGTTCTAAGCCCTCCCATCCTCCCTGGGCTTCTGGCAGCAGGAGTGAAAAGAGAGGAGCAGAGCACTGGGACCTGTTTGACAAAAAACGGCTTCCCACGGGAAAGTCTTTCTCCACGTGCAGACATGCTCCCAGGTGCCTGAGGCAAGGGGAAGGAAATGCCATACACTGACCTGGAAGAGACCACAGGGCCCAGGCACAGTCTGAACCCTTCCCTCATCCCGGCGGTTTTGCTAGCAGGAGTTCAACCCCAATGAACACAGCCCGGAGACCCCTGGGGCAAAAACGGCTTCCGACGAACAGTAGGCGCTTGCTGTGGAAAACCTATCCCAAGTGGGGGTAGCCAGCTCAACAAAATGCCACACACCCAGGTGTAAGAAACAACATTGCCCAGGCATGGTCTAAGCCCCTCACCTCGTCCCTGTGCTTTGGTGAGCCGGAGGGACAGCCGAGGCCCTCGGCCCAGAGACCTCTTTGCAAAAAGCCGGCTTCCCACGGAAACAGTTTTCCTGAGGTGCAGACCCTATCCCAAGTGGTTGTGGCAAGGTAAAGCAAATGCCCTCCACTTCTCTGGAAGAAACCACAGTGCCCAGCCATGTTCTAAGCCCTCCCATCCTCCCTGGGCTTCTGGCAGTCGGAGTGAAAAGAGAGGGGCAGAGCACTGGGACCCGTTTGACAAAAACCGGCTTCCCACGGGATACTCTTTCTCCACGTGCAGACATGCTCCCAGGTGCCTTTGGCAAGGGGAAGGAAATGCCATACACTGACCTGGAAGAGACCACAGGGCCCAGGCACTCTCTGAACCCTTCCCTCAACCCGGCGGTTTTGCTAGCAGGAGTTCAACCCCAACGAACACAGCCCGGAGACCCCTGGGGCAAAAAGGGCTTCCGACGAACAATAGGTGCTTGCTGTGGAACACCTATCCCAAGTGGGGGTAGCCAGGTAAACTATGCCACACACCCAGGTGTAAGAAACCACATTGCCCAGGCATGGTCTAAGGCCCTCACCTCGTCCCTGTGCTTTGGGGAGCCGGAGGGACACCCGAGGCCCTGGGCCCAGAGTCCCCTTTGCAAAAAGCCGGCTTCCCTGGGAAACAGATTTCCTGAGGTGCAGACAATATCCCAAGTGGTTGTGGCAAGGTAATGCAAATGCCCTCCACTTCTCTGGAAGAAACCACAGTGCCCAGCCATGTTCTAAGCCCTCCCATCCTCCCTGGGCTTCTGGCAGCAGGAGTGAAAAGAGAGGAGCAGAGCACTGGGACCTGTTTGACAAAAAACGGCTTCCCACGGGAAAGTCTTTCTCCACGTGCAGATATGCTCCCAGGTGCCTTTGGCAAGGGGAAGGAAATGCCATACACTGACCTGGAAGAGACCACAGGGCCCAGGCACAGTCTGAACCCTTCCCTCATCCCGGCGGTTTTGCTAGCAGGAGTTCAACCCCAACGAACACAGCCCGGAGACCCCTGGGGCAAAAACGGCTTCCGACGAACAATAGGCGCTTGCTGTGGAAAACCTATCCCAAGTGGGGATAGCCAGCTCAACAAAATGCCACACACCCAGGTGTAAGAAACCACATTGCCCAGGCATGGTCTAAGGCCCTCACCTCGTCCCTGTGCTTTGGGGAGCTGGAGGGACACCCGAGGCCATGGGCCCAGAGTCCCCTTAGCAAAAAGCCGGCTTACCTGGGAAACAGATTTCCGGAGGTGCAGACACTATCCCAAGTGGTTGTGGCAAGATAATGCAAATGCCCTCCACTACTCTGGAAGAAACCACAGTGCCCAGCCATGTTCTAAGCCCTCCCATCCTCCCTGGGCTTCTGGGAACAGGAGTGAAAAGAGAGGAGCAGAGCACTGGGACCCGTTGGACAAAAACCGGCTTCCCACGGGAAAGTCTTTCTCCACGTGCAGACATGCTCCCAGGTGCCTGTGGCAAGGGGAAGGAAATGCCATACACTGACCTGGAAGAGACCACAGGGCACAGGCACAGTCTGAACCCTTCCCTCATCCCGTCGGTTTTGCTAGCAGGAGTTCAACCCCAACGAACACAGCCCGGAGACCCCTGGGGCAAAAACGGCTTTCGATGAACAATAGGCGCTTGCTGTGGAAAACCTATGCCAAGTGGGGGTAGCCAGCTCAACAAAATGCCACACATCCAGGTATAAGAAACAACATTGCCCAGGCATGGTCTAAGCCCCTCACCTCGTCCCTGTGCTTTGGGGAGCCGGAGGGACAGCCTAGGCCCACGGCCCTGAGACCACTTTGCAAAAAGCCGGCTTCCCACGGAAACAGTTTTCCTGAGGTGCAGACCCTCTCACAAGTGGTTGTGGCAAGGTAAAGCAAATGCCCTCTACTTCTCTGGAAGAAACCACAGTGCCCAGCCATGTTCTAAGCCCTCCCATCCTCCCTGGGCTTCTGGCAGCAGGAGTGAAAAGAGAGGAGCAGAGCACTGGGACCCGTTTGACAAAAACCGGCTTCCCACGGGAAAGTCTTTCTCCACGTGCAGACATGCTCCCAGGTGCCTGAGGCAAGGGGAAGGAAATGCCATACACTGACCTGGAAGAGACCACAGGGCCCAGGCACAGTCTGAACCCTTCCCTCAACCGGGCGGTTTTGCTAGCAGGAGTTCAACCCCAAGGAACACAGCCCGGGGACCCTGGGGCAAAAAAGTCTTCCGACAAACAATAGGTGCTTGCTGTGGAACACCAATCCCAAGTGGGGGTAGCCAGGTAAACTATGCCACACACCCAGGTGTAAGAAACAACATTGCCCAGGCATGGTCTAAGCCCCTCACCTCGTCCCTGTGCTTTGGGTAGCCGGAGGGACACCCGAGGCCCTGGGCCCAGAGACCCCTTTGCAAAAAGCCGGCTTCCCACGGAAACAGATTTCCTGAGGTGCAGACCCTATCCCAAGTGGTTGTGGCAAGGTAATGCAAATGCCCTCCACTTCTCTGGAAGAAACCACAGTGCCCAGCCATGTTCTAAGCCCTCCCATCCTCCCTGGGCTTCTGGCAGCAGGAGTGAAAAGAGAGGAGCAGAGCACTGGGACCCGTTTGACAAAAACCGGCTTCCCACGGGAAAGTCTTTCTCCACGTGCAGACATGCTCCCAGGTGCCTTTGGCAAGGGGAAGGAAATGCCATACACTGACCTGGAAGAGACCACAGGGCCCAGGCACAGTCTGAACCCTTCTCTCAACCCGGCGGTTTTGCTAGCAGGAGTTCAACCCCAAGGAACACAGCCCGGAGACCCCTAGGGCAAAAACGGCTTCTGACGAACAATAGGCGCTTGCTGTGGAAAACCTATCCCAAGTGGGGGTAGCCAGCTCAAGAAAATGCCACACACCCAGGTGTAAGAAACAACATTGCCCAGGCATGGTCTAAGCCCCTCACCTCGTCCCTGTGCTTTGGGGAGCCGGAGGACACCCGAGGCCCTGGGCCCAGAGACCCCATTGCAAAAAGGCGGCTTCCAACGTAAACAGATTTCCTGAGGTGCAGACCCTATTCCAAGTGGTTGTGGCAAGGTAATGCAAATGCCCTCCTCTTCTCTGGAAGAAACCACAGTGCCCAGCCATGTTCTAAGCCCTCCCATCCTCCCTGGGCTTCTGGCAGCAGGAGTGAAAAGAGAGGAGCAGAGCACTGGGACCCGTTTGACAAAAACCGGCTTCCCACGGGAAAGTCTTTCTCCACGTGCAGACATGCTCCCAGGTGCCTATGGCAAGGGGAAGGAAATGCCATACACTGACCTGGAAGAGACCACAGGGCCCAGGCACAGTCTGAACACTTCCCTCATCCCGGCGGTTTTGCTAGCAGGAGTTCAACCCCAACGAACACAGCCCGGAGACCCCTGGGGCAAAAACGGCTTCCGACGAACAATAGGCGCTTGCTGTGGAAAACCTATCCCAAGTGGGGGTAGCCAGCTCAACAAAATGCCACACACCCAGGTGTAAGAAACAACATTGCCCAGGCATGGTCTAAGCCCCTCACCTCGTCCCTGTGCTTTGGGGATCCGGAGGGCACCCGAGTCCCTGGGCCCAGAGTCCCATTTGCATAAAGCCGGCTTCCCACGGAAACAGATTTCCTGAGGTGCAGACCCTATCCCAAGTGGTTGTGGCAAAGTAAAGCAAATGCCCTCCACTTCTCTGGAAGAAACCTCAGTGCCCACCCATGTTCTAAGCCCTCCCATCCTCCCTGGGCTTCTGGCAGCAGGAGTGAAAAGAGAGGAGCAGAGCACTGGGACCCGTTTGACAAAAACCGGCTTCCCACGGGAAAGTCTTTCTCCACGTGCAGACATGCTCCCAGGTGTCTATGGCAAGGGGAAGGAAATGCCATACACTGACCTGGAAGAGACCACAGGGCCCAGGCACAGTCTGAACACTTCCCTCATCCCGGCGGTTTTGCTAGCAGGAGTTCAACCCCAACGAACACAGCCCGGAGAACACTGAGGCAAAAACGGCTTCCGACAAACAATAGGCGCTTGCTGTGGAAAACCTATCCCAAGTGGGGGTAGCCAGCTCAACAAAATGCCACACACCCAGGTGTAAGAAACAACATTGCCCAGGCATGGTCTAAGCCCCTCACCTCGTCCCTGTGCTTTGGGGATCCGGAGGGACACCTGAGGCCCTCGGCCCAGAGACCCCTTTGCAAAAAGCCGGCTTCCCACGGGAACAGTTTTCCTGAGGTGCAGACCCTATCCCAAGTGGTTGTGGCAAGGTAAAGCAAATGCCCTCCACTTCTCTGGAAGAAACCACAGTGCCCAGCCATGTTCTAAGCCCTCCCATCCTCCCTGGGCTTCTGGCAGCAGGAGTGAAAAGAGAGGAGCAGAGCACTGTTACCTGTTTGACAAAAACCGGCTTCCCACGGGAAAGTCTTTCTCCACGTGCAGACATGCTCCCAGGTGCCTTTGGCAAGGGGAAGGAAATGCCATACACTGACCTGGAAGAGACCACAGGGCCCAGGCACAGTCTGAACCCTTCCCTCAACCCGGCGGTTTTACTAGCAGGAGTTCAACCCCAACGAACACAGCCCGGAGACCCCTGGGGCAAAAACGGCTTCCGACGAACAATAGGCGCTTGCTGTGGAAAACCTATCCCAATTGGGGGTAGCCAGGTAAACAAAATGCCGCACTCCCAGGTGTAAGAAACAACATTGCCCAGGCATGGTCTAAGCCCCTCACCTCGTCCCTGTGCTTTGGGGAGCCGGAGGGACAGCCGAGGCCCACGGCCCTGAGACCCCTTTGCAAAAAGCAGGCTTCCCACGGAAACAGTTTTCCTGAGGCGCAGACCCTATCCCAAGTGGTTGTGGCAAGGTAATGCAAATGCCCTCCACTTCTCTGGAAGAAACCACAGTGCCCAGCCATGTTCTAAGCCCTCCCATCCTCCCTGGGCTTCTGGCAGCAGGAGTGAAAAGAGAGGAGCAGAGCACTGGGACCCGTTTGACAAAAACCGGCTTCCCACGGGAAAGTCTTTCTCCACGTGCAGACATGCTCCCAGGTGCCTTTGGCAAGGGGAAGGAAATGCCATACACTGACCTGGAAGAGACCACAGGGCCCAGGCACAGTCTGAACCCTTCTCTCAACCCGGCGGTTTTGCTAGCAGGAGTTCAACCCCAAGGAACACAGCCCGGAGACCCCTAGGGCAAAAACGGCTTCTGACGAACAATAGGCGCTTGCTGTGGAAAACCTATCCCAAGTGGGGGTAGCCAGCTCAAGAAAATGCCACACACCCAGGTGTAAGAAACAACATTGCCCAGGCATGGTCTAAGCCCCTCACCTCGTCCCTGTGCTTTGGGGAGCCGGAGGACACCCGAGGCCCTGGGCCCAGAGACCCCATTGCAAAAAGGCGGCTTCCAACGTAAACAGATTTCCTGAGGTGCAGACCCTATTCCAAGTGGTTGTGGCAAGGTAATGCAAATGCCCTCCTCTTCTCTGGAAGAAACCACAGTGCCCAGCCATGTTCTAAGCCCTCCCATCCTCCCTGGGCTTCTGGCAGCAGGAGTGAAAAGAGAGGAGCAGAGCACTGGGACCCGTTTGACAAAAACCGGCTTCCCACGGGAAAGTCTTTCTCCACGTGCAGACATGCTCCCAGGTGCCTATGGCAAGGGGAAGGAAATGCCATACACTGACCTGGAAGAGACCACAGGGCCCAGGCACAGTCTGAACACTTCCCTCATCCCGGCGGTTTTGCTAGCAGGAGTTCAACCCCAAGGAACACAGCCCGGAGACCCCTGGGGCAAAAACGGCTTCCGACGAACAATAGGCGCTTGCTGTGGAAAACCTATCCCAAGTGGGGGTAGCCAGCTCAACAAAATGCCACACACCCAGGTGTAAGAAACAACATTGCCCAGGCATGGTCTAAGCCCCTCACCTCGTCCCTGTGCTTTGGGGATCCGGAGGGCACCCGAGTCCCTGGGCCCAGAGTCCCATTTGCATAAAGCCGGCTTCCCACGGAAACAGATTTCCTGAGGTGCAGACCCTATCCCAAGTGGTTGTGGCAAGGTAAAGCAAATGCCCTCCACTTCTCTGGAAGAAACCTCAGTGCCCAGCCATGTTCTAAGCCCTCCCATCCTCCCTGGGCTTCTGGCAGCAGGAGTGAAAAGAGAGGAGCAGAGCACTGGGACCCGTTTGACAAAAACCGGCTTCCCACGGGAAAGTCTTTCTCCACGTGCAGACATGCTCCCAGGTGCCTATGGCAAGGGGAAGGAAATGCCATACACTGACCTGGAAGAGACCACAGGGCCCAGGCACAGTCTGAACACTTCCCTCATCCCGGCGGTTTTGCTAGCAGGAGTTCAACCCCAACGAACACAGCCCGGAGAACACTGAGGCAAAAACGGCTTCCGACAAACAATAGGCGCTTGCTGTGGAAAACCTATCCCAAGTGGGGGTAGCCAGCTCAACAAAATGCCACACACCCAGGTGTAAGAAACAACATTGCCCAGGCATGGTCTAAGCCCCTCACCTCGTCCCTGTGCTTTGGGGATCCGGAGGGACACCTGAGGCCCTCGGCCCAGAGACCCCTTTGCAAAAAGCCGGCTTCCCACGGGAACAGTTTTCCTGAGGTGCAGACCCTATCCCAAGTGGTTGTGGCAAGGTAAAGCAAATGCCCTCCACTTCTCTGGAAGAAACCACAGTGCCCAGCCATGTTCTAAGCCCTCCCATCCTCCCTGGGCTTCTGGCAGCAGGAGTGAAAAGAGAGGAGCAGAGCACTGGGACCCGTTTGACAAAAACCGGCTTCCCACGGGAAAGTCTTTCTCCACGTGCAGACATGCTCCCAGGTGCCTTTGGCAAGGGGAAGGAAATGCCATACACTGACCTGGAAGAGACCACAGGGCCCAGGCACAGTCTGAACCCTTCCCTCAACCCGGCGGTTTTACTAGCAGGAGTTCAACCCCAACGAACACAGCCCGGAGACCCCTGGGGCAAAAACGGCTTCCGACGAACAATAGGCGCTTGCTGTGGAAAACCTATCCCAATTGGGGGTAGCCAGGTAAACAAAATGCCGCACACCCAGGTGTAAGAAACAACATTGCCCAGGCATGGTCTAAGCCCCTCACCTCGTCCCTGTGCTTTGGGGAGCCGGAGGGACAGCCGAGGCCCACGGCCCTGAGACCCCTTTGCAAAAAGCAGGCTTCCCACGGAAACAGTTTTCCTGAGGCGCAGACCCTCTCACAAGTGGTTGTGGCAAGGTAAAGCAAATGCCCTCCACTTCTCTGGAAGAAACCACAGTGCCCAGCCATGTTCTAAGCCCTCCCATCCTCCCTGGGCTTCTGGCAGCAGGAGTGAAAAGAGAGGAGCAGAGCACTGGGACCCGTTTGACAAAAACCGGCTTCCCACGGGAAAGTCTTTCTCCACGTGCAGACATGCTCCCAGCTGCCTGTGGCAAGGGGAAGGAAAGGCCATACACTGACCTGGAAGAGACCACAGGGCCCAGGCACAGTCTGAACACTTCCCTCATCCCGGCGGTTTTGCTAGCAGGAGTTCAAACCCCAACGAACACAGCCCGGAGACCCCTGGGGTAAAAACGGCTTCCGACGAACAATAGGCGCTTGCTGTGGAACACCTATCCCAAGTGGGGGTAGCCAGGTAAACTATGCCACACACCCAGGTGTAAGAAACAACATTACCCAGGCATGGTCTAAGCCCCTGACCTCGTCCCTGTGCTTTTGGGAGCCGGAGGGACACCCGAGTCCCTGGGCCCAGAGACCCCTTTGCAAAAAGCCGGCTTCCAACGGAAACAGATTTCCTGAGGTGCAGACCCTATCCCAAGTGGTTGTGGCAAGGTAATGCAAATGCCCTCCACTTCTCTGGAAGAAACCACAGTGCCCAGCCATGTTCTAAGCCCTCCCATCCTCCCTGGGCTTCTGGCAGCAGGAGTGAAAAGAGAGGAGCAGAGCACTGGGACCCATTTGAAAAAACCGGCTTCCCACAGGAAAGTCTTTCTCCACGTGCAGACATGCTCCCAGGTGCCTGTGGCAAGGGGAAGGAAATGCCATACACTGACCTGGAAGAGACCACAGGGCCCAGGCACAGTCTGAACCCTTCCCTCATCCCGGCGGGTTTGCTAGCAGGAGTTCAAACCCCAAAGAATACAGCCCGGAGAACACTGAGGCAAAAACGGCTTCCGACAAACAATAGGCGCTTGCTGTGGAAAACCTATCCCAAGTGGGGGTAGCCAGCTCAACAAAATGCCGCACACCCAGGTGTAAGAAACAACATTGCCCAGGCATGGTCTAAGCCCCTCACCTCGTCCCTGTGCTTTGGGGAGCCGGAGGGACAGCCGAGGTCCACGGCCCTGAGACCCCTTTGCAAAAAGCAGGCTTCCCACGGAAACAGTTTTCCTGAGGTGCAGACCCTCTCACAAGTGGTTGTGGCAAGGTAAAGCAAATGCCCTCCACTTCTCTGGAAAAAACCTCAGTGCCCAGCCATGTTCTAAGCCCTCCCATCCTCCCTGGGCTTCTGGCAGCAGGAGTGAAAAGAGAGGAGCAGAGCACTGGGACCCGTTTGACAAAAACCGGCTTCCCACGGGAAAGTCTTTCTCCACGTGCAGACATGCTCCCAGGTGCCTATGGCAAGGGGAAGGAAATGCCATACACTGACCTGGAAGAGACCACAGGGCCCAGGCACAGTCTGAACACTTCCCTCATCCCGGCGGTTTTGCTAGCAGGAGTTCAACCCCAACGAACACAGCCCGGAGAACACTGAGGCAAAAACGGCTTCCGACAAACAATAGGCGCTTGCTGTGGAAAACCTATCCCAAGTGGGGGTAGCCAGCTCAACAAAATGCCACACACCCAGGTGTAAGAAACAACATTGCCCAGGCATGGTCTAAGCCCCTCACCTCGTCCCTGTGCTTTGGGGATCCGGAGGGACACCTGAGGCCCTCGGCCCAGAGACCCCTTTGCAAAAAGCCGGCTTCCCACGGGAACAGTTTTCCTGAGGTGCAGACCCTATCCCAAGTGGTTGTGGCAAGGTAAAGCAAATGCCCTCCACTTCTCTGGAAGAAACCACAGTGCCCAGCCATGTTCTAAGCCCTCCCATCCTCCCTGGGCTTCTGGCAGCAGGAGTGAAAAGAGAGGAGCAGAGCACTGTTACCTGTTTGACAAAAACCGGCTTCCCACTGGAAAGTCTTTCTCCACGTGCAGACATGCTCCCAGGTGCCTTTGGCAAGGGGAAGGAAATGCCATACACTGACCTGGAAAAGACCACAGGGCCCAGGCACAGTCTGAACCCTTCCCTCAACCCGGCGGTTTTGCTAGCAGGAGTTCAACCCCAACGAACACAGCCCGGAGACCCCTGGGGCAAAAACGGCTTCCGACGAACAATAGGCGCTTGCTGTGGAAAACCTATCCCAATTGGGGGTAGCCAGGTAAACAAAATGCCGCACACTCAGGTGTAAGAAACAACATTGCCCAGGCATGGTCTAAGCCCCTCACCTCGTCCCTGTGCTTTGGGGAGCCGGAGGGACAGCCGAGGCCCACGGCCCTGAGACCCCTTTGCAAAAAGCAGGCTTCCCACGGAAACAGTTTTCCTGAGGCGCAGACCCTCTCACAAGTGGTTGTGGCAAGGTAAAGCAAATGCCCACCACTTCTCTGGAAGAAACCACAGTGCCCAGCCATGTTCTAAGCCCTCCCATCCTCCCTGGGCTTCTGGCAGCAGGAGTGAAAAGAGAGGAGCAGAGCACTGGGACCCGTTTGACAAAAACCGGCTTCCCACGGGAAAGTCTTTCTCCACGTGCAGACATGCTCCCAGCTGCCTGTGGCAAGGGGAAGGAAAGGCCATACACTGACCTGGAAGAGACCACAGGGCCCAGGCACAGTCTGAACACTTCCCTCATCCCGGCGGTTTTGCTAGCAGGAGTTCAAACCCCAACGAACACAGCCCGGAGACCCCTGGGGTAAAAACGGCTTCCGACGAACAATAGGCGCTTGCTGTGGAAAACCTATCCCAAGTGGGGGTAGCCAGGTAAACTATGCCACACACCCAGGTGTAAGAAACAACATTGACCAGGCATGGTCTAAGCCCCTCACCTCGTCCCTGTGCTTTGGGGAGCCGGAGGGACACCCGAGTCCCTGGGCCCAGAGACCCCTTTGCAAAAAGCCGGCTTCCCACGGAAACAGATTTCCTGAGGTGCAGACCCTATCCCAAGTGGTTGTGGCAAGGTAAAGCAAATGCCCTCCACTTCTCTGGAAGAAACCACAGTGCCCAGCCATGTTCTAAGCCCTCCCATCCTCCCTGGGCTTCTGGCAGCAGGAGTGAAAAGAGAGGAGCAGAGCACTGGGACCTGTTTGACAAAAACCGGCTTCCCACGGGAAAGTCTTTCTCCACGTGCAGACATGCTCCCAGGTGCCTTTGGCAAGGGGAAGGAAATGCCATACACTGACCTGGGAGAGAGCACAGGGCCCAGGCACAGTCTGAACCCTTCCCTCAACCCGGCGGTTTTGCTAGCAGGAGTTCAGCCCCAAGGAACACAGCCTCTAGACCCCTGGGGCAAAAATGGCTTCGGACGAACAATAGGTGCTTGCTGTGGAACACCTATCCCAAGTGGGGGTAGCCAGGTAAACTATGCCACACACCCAGGTGCAAGAAACAACATTGCCTAGGCACGGTCTAAGCCCCTCACCTCGTCCCTGTGCTTTGGGGAGCCGGAGGGACACCCGAGGCCCTGGGCCCAGAGACCCCTTTGTAAAAAGCCGGCTTCCGACGGAAACAGATTTCCTGAGGTGCAGACCCTATCCCAAGTGGTTGTGGCAAGGTAATGCAAATGCCCTCCACTTCTCTGGAAGAAACCACAGTGCCCAGCCATGTTCTACGCCCTCCCATCCTCCCTGGGCTTCTGGCAGCAGGAGTGAAAAGAGAGGAGCAGAGCACTGGGACCCGTTTGACAAAAACCGGCTTCCCACGGGAAAGTCTTTCTCCACGTGCAGACATGCTCCCAGGTGCCTTTGGCAAGGGGAAGGAAATGCCATACACTGACCTGGGAGAGACCACAGGGCCCAGGCATAGTCTGAACCCTTCCCTCAACCCGGCGGTTTTGCTAGCAGGAGTTCAACCCCAACGAACACAGCCCGGAGACCCCTGGGGCAAAAACGGCTTCCGACGAACAATAGGCGCTTGCTGTGGAAAACCTATCCCAAGTGGGGGTAGCCAGCTCAACAAAATGCCACACACCCAGGTGTAAGAAACAACATTGCCCAGGCATGGTCTAAGCCCCTCACCTCGTCCCTGTGCTTTGGAGAGCCGGAGGGACACCCGAGGCCATGGGCCCAGAGTCCCCTTTGCAAAAAGCCGGCTTCCCACGGAAACAGATTTCCTGAGGTGCAGACCCTATCCCAAGTGGTTGTGGCAAGGTAAAGCAAATGCCCTCCACTTCTCTGGAAGAAACCACATTGCCCAGCCATGTTCTAAGCCCTCCCATCCTCCCTGGGCTTCTGGCAGCAGGAGTGAAAAGAGAGGAGCAGAGCACTGGGACCCGTTTGACAAAAACCGGCTTCCCACGGGAAAGTCTTTCTCCACGTGCAGACATGCTCCCAGGTGCCTGTGGCAAGGGGAAGGAAATGCCATACACTGACCTGGAAGAGACCACAGGGTGCAGGCACAGTCTGAACCCTTCCCTCACCCCGGCGGTTTTGCTAGCAGGAGTTCAACCCCAACGAACACAGCCCGGAGACCCCTGGGGCAAAAACGGCTTCCGACGAACAATAGGCGCTTGCTGTGGAAAACCTATCCCAAGTGGGGGTCGCCAGCTCAACAAAATGCCACACACCCAGGTGTAAGAAACAACATTGCCCAGGCATGGTCTAAGCCCCTCACCTCGTCCCTGTGCTTTGGGGATCCGGAGGGACACCCGAGGCCCTGGGCCCAGAGTCCCCTTTGCAAAAAGCCGGCTTCCCACGGAAACAGTTTTCCTGAGGTGCAGACCCTATCCCAAGTGGTTGTTGCAAGGTAAAGCAAATGCCCTCCACTTCTCTGGAAGAAACCACAGTGCCCAGCCATGTTCTAAGCCCTCCCATCCTCCCTGGGCTTCTGGCAGCAGGAGTGAAAAGAGAGGAGCAGAGCACTGGGACCCGTTTGACAAAAACCGGCTTCCCACGGGAAAGTCTTTCTCCACGTGCAGACATGCTCCCAGGTGCCTGTGGCAAGGGGAAGGAAATGCCATACACTGACCTGGAAGAGACCACAGAGCCCAGGCACATTCTGAACACTTCCCTCATCCCGGCGGTTTTGCTAGCAGGAGTTCAACCCCAACGAACAGAGCCCGGAGAACACTGAGGCAAAAACGGCTTCCGACAAACAATAGGCGCTTGCTGTGGAAAACCTATCCCAAGTGGGGGTAGCCAGCTCAACAAAATGCCACACACCCAGGTGTAAGAAACAACATTGCCCAGGCATGGTCTAAGCCCCTCACCTCGTCCCTGTGCTTTGGGGATCCGGAGGGACACCCGAGGCCCTGGGACCAGAGTCCCCTTTGCAAAAAGCCGGCTTCCCACGGAAACAGATTTCCTGAGGTGCAGACCCTATCCCAAGTGGTTGTGGCAAGGTAAAGCAAATGCCCTCCACTTCTCTGGAAGAAACCACAGTGCCCAGCCATGTTCTAAGCCCTCCCATCCTCCCTGGGCTTCTGGCAGCAGGAGTGAAAAGAGAGGAGCAGAGCACTGGGACCCGTTTGACAAAAACCGGCTTCCCACGGGAAAGTCTTTCTCCACGTGCAGACATGCTCCCAGGTGCTGTGGCAAGGGGAAGGAAATGCCATACACTGACCTGGAAGAGACCACAGGGCCCAGGCACAGTCTGAACCCTTCTCTCATCCCGGCGGTTTTGCTAGCAGGAGTTCAACCCCAATGAACACAGCCCGGAGACCCCTGGGGCAAAAACGGCTTCCGACGAACAATAGGCGCTTGCTGTGGAAAACCTATCCCAAGTGGGGGTAGCCAGCTCAACAAAATGCCACACACCCAGGTATAAGAAACAACATTGCCCAGGCATGGTCTAAGCCCCTCACCTCGTCCCTGTGCTTTGGGGATCCGGAGGGACACCTGAGGCCCTCGGCCCAGAGACCCCTTTGCAAAAAGCCGGCTTCCCACGGGAACAGTTTTCCTGAGGTGCAGACCCTATCCCAAGTGGTTGTGGCAAGGTAAAGCAAATGCCCTCCACTTCTCTGGAAGAAACCACAGTGCCCAGCCATGTTCTAAGCCCTCCCATCCTCCCTGGGCTTCTGGCAGCAGGAGTGAAAAGAGAGGAGCAGAGCACTGTTACCTGTTTGACAAAAACCGGCTTCCCACTGGAAAGTCTTTCTCCACGTGCAGACATGCTCCCAGGTGCCTTTGGCAAGGGGAAGGAAATGCCATACACTGACCTGGAAAAGACCACAGGGCCCAGGCACAGTCTGAACCCTTCCCTCAACCCGGCGGTTTTGCTAGCAGGAGTTCAACCCCAACGAACACAGCCCGGAGACCCCTGGGGCAAAAACGGCTTCCGACGAACAATAGGCGCTTGCTGTGGAAAACCTATCCCAATTGGGGGTAGCCAGGTAAACAAAATGCCGCACACTCAGGTGTAAGAAACAACATTGCCCAGGCATGGTCTAAGCCCCTCACCTCGTCCCTGTGCTTTGGGGAGCCGGAGGGACAGCCGAGGCCCACGGCCCTGAGACCCCTTTGCAAAAAGCAGGCTTCCCACGGAAACAGTTTTCCTGAGGCGCAGACCCTCTCACAAGTGGTTGTGGCAAGGTAAAGCAAATGCCCACCACTTCTCTGGAAGAAACCACAGTGCCCAGCCATGTTCTAAGCCCTCCCATCCTCCCTGGGCTTCTGGCAGCAGGAGTGAAAAGAGAGGAGCAGAGCACTGGGACCCGTTTGACAAAAACCGGCTTCCCACGGGAAAGTCTTTCTCCACGTGCAGACATGCTCCCAGCTGCCTGTGGCAAGGGGAAGGAAAGGCCATACACTGACCTGGAAGAGACCACAGGGCCCAGGCACAGTCTGAACACTTCCCTCATCCCGGCGGTTTTGCTAGCAGGAGTTCAAACCCCAACGAACACAGCCCGGAGACCCCTGGGGTAAAAACGGCTTCCGACGAACAATAGGCGCTTGCTGTGGAAAACCTATCCCAAGTGGGGGTAGCCAGGTAAACTATGCCACACACCCAGGTGTAAGAAACAACATTGACCAGGCATGGTCTAAGCCCCTCACCTCGTCCCTGTGCTTTGGGGAGCCGGAGGGACACCCGAGTCCCTGGGCCCAGAGACCCCTTTGCAAAAAGCCGGCTTCCCACGGAAACAGATTTCCTGAGGTGCAGACCCTATCCCAAGTGGTTGTGGCAAGGTAAAGCAAATGCCCTCCACTTCTCTGGAAGAAACCACAGTGCCCAGCCATGTTCTAAGCCCTCCCATCCTCCCTGGGCTTCTGGCAGCAGGAGTGAAAAGAGAGGAGCAGAGCACTGGGACCTGTTTGACAAAAACCGGCTTCCCACGGGAAAGTCTTTCTCCACGTGCAGACATGCTCCCAGGTGCCTTTGGCAAGGGGAAGGAAATGCCATACACTGACCTGGGAGAGAGCACAGGGCCCAGGCACAGTCTGAACCCTTCCCTCAACCCGGCGGTTTTGCTAGCAGGAGTTCAGCCCCAAGGAACACAGCCTCTAGACCCCTGGGGCAAAAATGGCTTCGGACGAACAATAGGTGCTTGCTGTGGAACACCTATCCCAAGTGGGGGTAGCCAGGTAAACTATGCCACACACCCAGGTGCAAGAAACAACATTGCCTAGGCACGGTCTAAGCCCCTCACCTCGTCCCTGTGCTTTGGGGAGCCGGAGGGACACCCGAGGCCCTGGGCCCAGAGACCCCTTTGTAAAAAGCCGGCTTCCGACGGAAACAGATTTCCTGAGGTGCAGACCCTATCCCAAGTGGTTGTGGCAAGGTAATGCAAATGCCCTCCACTTCTCTGGAAGAAACCACAGTGCCCAGCCATGTTCTACGCCCTCCCATCCTCCCTGGGCTTCTGGCAGCAGGAGTGAAAAGAGAGGAGCAGAGCACTGGGACCCGTTTGACAAAAACCGGCTTCCCACGGGAAAGTCTTTCTCCACGTGCAGACATGCTCCCAGGTGCCTTTGGCAAGGGGAAGGAAATGCCATACACTGACCTGGGAGAGACCACAGGGCCCAGGCATAGTCTGAACCCTTCCCTCAACCCGGCGGTTTTGCTAGCAGGAGTTCAACCCCAACGAACACAGCCCGGAGACCCCTGGGGCAAAAACGGCTTCCGACGAACAATAGGCGCTTGCTGTGGAAAACCTATCCCAAGTGGGGGTAGCCAGCTCAACAAAATGCCACACACCCAGGTGTAAGAAACAACATTGCCCAGGCATGGTCTAAGCCCCTCACCTCGTCCCTGTGCTTTGGAGAGCCGGAGGGACACCCGAGGCCATGGGCCCAGAGTCCCCTTTGCAAAAAGCCGGCTTCCCACGGAAACAGATTTCCTGAGGTGCAGACCCTATCCCAAGTGGTTGTGGCAAGGTAAAGCAAATGCCCTCCACTTCTCTGGAAGAAACCACATTGCCCAGCCATGTTCTAAGCCCTCCCATCCTCCCTGGGCTTCTGGCAGCAGGAGTGAAAAGAGAGGAGCAGAGCACTGGGACCCGTTTGACAAAAACCGGCTTCCCACGGGAAAGTCTTTCTCCACGTGCAGACATGCTCCCAGGTGCCTGTGGCAAGGGGAAGGAAATGCCATACACTGACCTGGAAGAGACCACAGGGTGCAGGCACAGTCTGAACCCTTCCCTCACCCCGGCGGTTTTGCTAGCAGGAGTTCAACCCCAACGAACACAGCCCGGAGACCCCTGGGGCAAAAACGGCTTCCGACGAACAATAGGCGCTTGCTGTGGAAAACCTATCCCAAGTGGGGGTCGCCAGCTCAACAAAATGCCACACACCCAGGTGTAAGAAACAACATTGCCCAGGCATGGTCTAAGCCCCTCACCTCGTCCCTGTGCTTTGGGGATCCGGAGGGACACCCGAGGCCCTGGGCCCAGAGTCCCCTTTGCAAAAAGCCGGCTTCCCACGGAAACAGTTTTCCTGAGGTGCAGACCCTATCCCAAGTGGTTGTTGCAAGGTAAAGCAAATGCCCTCCACTTCTCTGGAAGAAACCACAGTGCCCAGCCATGTTCTAAGCCCTCCCATCCTCCCTGGGCTTCTGGCAGCAGGAGTGAAAAGAGAGGAGCAGAGCACTGGGACCCGTTTGACAAAAACCGGCTTCCCACGGGAAAGTCTTTCTCCACGTGCAGACATGCTCCCAGGTGCCTGTGGCAAGGGGAAGGAAATGCCATACACTGACCTGGAAGAGACCACAGGGCCCAGGCACATTCTGAACACTTCCCTCATCCCGGCGGTTTTGCTAGCAGGAGTTCAACCCCAACGAACAGAGCCCGGAGAACACTGAGGCAAAAACGGCTTCCGACAAACAATAGGCGCTTGCTGTGGAAAACCTATCCCAAGTGGGGGTAGCCAGCTCAACAAAATGCCACACACCCAGGTGTAAGAAACAACATTGCCCAGGCATGGTCTAAGCCCCTCACCTCGTCCCTGTGCTTTGGGGATCCGGAGGGACACCCGAGGCCCTGGGACCAGAGTCCCCTTTGCAAAAAGCCGGCTTCCCACGGAAACAGATTTCCTGAGGTGCAGACCCTATCCCAAGTGGTTGTGGCAAGGTAAAGCAAATGCCCTCCACTTCTCTGGAAGAAACCACAGTGCCCAGCCATGTTCTAAGCCCTCCCATCCTCCCTGGGCTTCTGGCAGCAGGAGTGAAAAGAGAGGAGCAGAGCACTGGGACCCGTTTGACAAAAACCGGCTTCCCACGGGAAAGTCTTTCTCCACGTGCAGACATGCTCCCAGGTGCCTGTGGCAAGGGGAAGGAAATGCCATACACTGACCTGGAAGAGACCACAGGGCCCAGGCACATTCTGAACACTTCCCTCATCCCGGCGGTTTTGCTAGCAGGAGTTCAACCCCAACGAACAGAGCCCGGAGAACACTGAGGCAAAAACGGCTTCCGACAAACAATAGGCGCTTGCTGTGGAAAACCTATCCCAAGTGGGGGTAGCCAGCTCAACAAAATGCCACACACCCAGGTGTAAGAAACAACATTGCCCAGGCATGGTCTAAGCCCCTCACCTCGTCCCTGTGCTTTGGGGATCCGGAGGGACACCCGAGGCCCTGGGACCAGAGTCCCCTTTGCAAAAAGCCGGCTTCCCACGGAAACAGATTTCCTGAGGTGCAGACCCTATCCCAAGTGGTTGTGGCAAGGTAAAGCAAATGCCCTCCACTTCTCTGGAAGAAACCACAGTGCCCAGCCATGTTCTAAGCCCTCCCATCCTCCCTGGGCTTCTGGCAGCAGGAGTGAAAAGAGAGGAGCAGAGCACTGGGACCCGTTTGACAAAAACCGGCTTCCCACGGGAAAGTCTTTCTCCACGTGCAGACATGCTCCCAGGTGCTGTGGCAAGGGGAAGGAAATGCCATACACTGACCTGGAAGAGACCACAGGGCCCAGGCACAGTCTGAACCCTTCTCTCATCCCGGCGGTTTTGCTAGCAGGAGTTCAACCCCAATGAACACAGCCCGGAGACCCCTGGGGCAAAAACGGCTTCCGACGAACAATAGGCGCTTGCTGTGGAAAACCTATCCCAAGTGGGGGTAGCCAGCTCAACAAAATGCCACACACCCAGGTATAAGAAACAACATTGCCCAGGCATGGTCTAAGCCCCTCACCTCGTCCCTGTGCTTTGGGGATCCGGAGGGACACCTGAGGCCCTCGGCCCAGAGACCCCTTTGCAAAAAGCCGGCTTCCCACGGGAACAGTTTTCCTGAGGTGCAGACCCTATCCCAAGTGGTTGTGGCAAGGTAAAGCAAATGCCCTCCACTTCTCTGGAAGAAACCACAGTGCCCAGCCATGTTCTAAGCCCTCCCATCCTCCCTGGGCTTCTGGCAGCAGGAGTGAAAAGAGAGGAGCAGAGCACTGTTACCTGTTTGACAAAAACCGGCTTCCCACGGGAAAGTCTTTCTCCACGTGCAGACATGCTCCCAGGTGCCTTTGACAAGGGGAAGGAAATGCCATACACTGACCTGGAAGAGACCACAGGGCCCAGGCACAGTCTGAACCCTTCCCTCATCCCGGCGGTTTTGCTAGCAGGAGTTCAACTCCAACGAATACAGCCCGGAGAACACTGAGGCAAAAACGGCTTCCGACAAACAATAGGCGCTTGCTGTGGAAAACCTATCCCAAGTGGGGGTAGCCAGCTCAACAAAATGCCGCACACCCAGGTGTAAGAAACAACATTGCCCAGGCATGGTCTAAGCCCCTCACCTCGTCCCTGTGCTTTGGGGAGCCGGAGGGACAGCCGAGGCCCACGGCCCTGAGACCCCTTTGCAAAAAGCAGGCTTCCCACGGAAACAGTTTTCCTGAGGTGCAGACCCTCTCACAAGTGGTTGTGGCAAGGTAAAGCAAATGCCCTCCACTTCTCTGGAAGAAACCACAGTGCCCAGCCATGTTCTAAGCCCTCCCATCCTCCCTGGGCTTCTGGCAGCAGGAGTGAAAAGAGAGGAGCAGAGCACTGGGACCCGTTTGACAAAAACCGGCTTCCCACGGGAAAGTCTTTCTCCACGTGCAGACATGCTCCCAGCTGCCTGTGGCAAGGGGAAGGAAATGCCATACACTGACCTGGAAGAGACCACAGGGCCCAGGCACAGTCTGAACACTTCCCTCATCCCGGCGGTTTTGCTAGCAGGAGTTCAAACCCCAACGAACACAGCCCGGAGACCCCTGGGGTAAAAACGGCTTCCGACGAACAATAGGCGCTTGCTGTGGAAAACCTATCCCAAGTGGGGGTAGCCAGGTAAACTATGCCACACACCCAGGTGTAAGAAACAACATTGCCCAGGCATGGTCTAAGCCCCTCACCTCGTCCCTGTGCTTTGGGGAGCCGGAGGGACACCCGAGTCCCTGGGCCCAGAGACCCCTTTGCAAAAAGCCGGCTTCCCACGGAAACAGATTTCCTGAGGTGCAGACCCTATCCCAAGTGGTTGTGGCAAGGTAAAGCAAATGCCCTCCACTTCTCTGGAAGAAACCACAGTGCCCAGCCATGTTCTAAGCCCTCCCATACTCCCTGGGCTTCTGGCAGCAGGAGTGAAAAGAGAGGAGCAGAGCACTGGGACCTGTTTGACAAAAACCGGCTTCCCACGGGAAAGTCTTTCTCCACATGCAGACATGCTCCCAGGTGCCTTTGGCAAGGGGAAGGAAATGCCATACACTGACCTGGGAGAGACCACAGGGCCCAGGCATAGTCTGAACCCTTCCCTCAACCCGGAGGTTTTGCTAGCAGGAGTTCAACCCCAAGGAACACAGCCCGGAGACCCCTGGGGCAAAAACGGCTTCCGACGAACAATAGGTGCTTCCTGTGGAAAACCTATCCCAAGTGGGGGTAGCCAGCTCAACAAAATGCCACACACCCAGGTGTAAGAAACAACATTGCCCAGGCATGGTCTAAGCCCCTCACCTCGTCCCTGTGCTTTGGGGATCCGGAGGGCACCCGAGTCCCTGGGCCCAGAGTCCCCTTTGCAAAAAGCCGGCTTCCCACGGTAACAGATTTCCTGAGGTGCAGACCCTAACCCAAGTGGTTGTGGTAAGGTAAAGCAAATGCCCTCCACTTCTCTGGAAGAAACCACAGTGCCCAGCCATGTTCTAAGCCCTCCCATCCTCCCTGGGCTTCTGGCAGCAGGAGTGAAAAGAGAGGAGCAGAGCACTGGGACCCGTTTGACAAAAACCGGCTTCCCACGGGAAAGTCTTTCTCCACGTGCAGACATGCTCCCAGGTGCCTGTGGCAAGGGGAAGGAAAGGCCATACACTGACCTGGAAGAGACCACAGGGCCCAGGCACAGTCTGAACACTTCCCTCATCCCGGCGGTTTTGCTAGCAGGAGTTCAACCCCAACGAACACAGCCCGGAGAACACTGAGGCAAAACGGCTTCCGACAAACAATAGGCGCTTGCTGTGGAAAACCTATCCCAAGTGGGGGTAGCCAGTTCAACAAAATGCCACACACCCAGGTGTAAGAAACAACATTGCCCAGGCATGGTCTAAGCCCCTCACCTCGTCCCTGTGCTTTGGGGATCCGGAGGGACACCTGAGGCCCTCGGCCAAGAGACCCCTTTGCAAAAAGCCGGCTTCCCACGGGAACAGTTTTCCTGAGGTGCAGACCCTATCCCAAGTGGTTGTGGCAAGGTAAAGCAAATGCCCTCCACTTCTCTGGAAGAAACCACAGTGCCCAGCCATGTTCTAAGCCCTCCCATCCTCCCTGGGCTTCTGGCAGCAGGAGTGAAAAGAGAGGAGCAGAGCACTGTTACCTGTTTGACAAAAACCGGCTTCACACTGGAAAGTCTTTCTCCACGTGCAGACATGCTCCCAGGTGCCTTTGGCAAGGGGAAGGAAATGCCATACACTGACCTGGAAGAGACCACAGGGCCCAGGCACAGTCTGAACCCTTCCCTCAACCCGGCGGTTTTGCTAGCAGGAGTTCAACCCCAACGAACACAGCCCGGAGACCCCTGGGGTAAAACCGGCTTCCGACGAACAATAGGCGCTTGCTGTGGAAAACCTATCCCAAGTGGGGGTAGCCAGGTAAACTATGCCACACACCCAGGTGTAAGAAACAACATTGCCCAGGCATGGTCTAAGCCCCTCACCTCGTCCCTGTGCTTTGGTGAGCCGGAGGGACACCCGAGTCCCTGGGCCCAGAGACCCCTTTGCAAAAAGCCGGCTTCCCACGGAAACAGATTTCCTGAGGTGCAGACCCTATCCCAAGTGGTTGTGGCAAGGTAAAGCAAATGCCCTCCACTTCTCTGGAAGAAACCACAGTGCCCAGCCATGTTCTAAGCCCTCCCATCCTCCCTGGGCTTCTGGCAGCAGGAGTGAAAAGAGAGGAGCAGAGCACTGGGACCCGTTTGACAAAAACCGGCTTCCCACGGGAAAGTCTTTCTCCACGTGCAGACATGCTCCCAGGTGCCTTTGGCAAGGGGAAGGAAATGCCATACACTGACCTGGGAGAGACCACAGGGCCCAGGCATAGTCTGAACCCTTCCCTCAACCCGGCGGTTTTGCTAGCAGGAGTTCAACCCCAATGAACACAGCCCGGAGACCCCTGGGGCAAAAACGGCTTCCGACGAACAATAGGCGCTTGCTGTGGAAAACCTATCCCAAGTGGGGGTAGCCAGCTCAACAAAATGCCACACACCCAGGTGTAAGAAACAACATTGCCCAGGCATGGTCTAAGCCCCTCACCTCGTCCCTGTGGTTTGGGGATCCGGAGGGACACCCGAGGCCCTGGGCCCAGAGTCCCCTTTGCAAAAAGCCCGCTTGCCACGGAAACAGATTTCCTGAGGTGCAGACCGTATCCCAAGTGGTTGTGGCAAGGTAAAGCAAATGCCCTCCACTTCTCTGGAAGAAACCACAGTGCCCAGCCATGTTCTAAGCCCTCCCATCCTCCCTGGGCTTCTGGCAGTATGAGTGAAAAGAGAGGAGCAGAGCACTGGGACCCGTTTGACAAAAACCGACTTCCCACGGGAAAGTCTTTCTCCAGGTGCAGACATGCTCCCAGGTGCCTGTGGCAAGGGGAAGGAAATGCCATACACTGACCTGGAAGAGACCACAGGGCCCAGGCACTGTATGAACCCCTCCCTCAACCCGGCGGATTTGCTAGCAGGAGTTCAACCCCAATGAACACAGCCCAGAGACCCCTGGGGCAAAAACGGCTTCCGACGAACAATAGGTGCTTGCTGTGGAACACCTATCCCAAGTGGGGGTAGCCAGGTAAACAAAATGCCACACACCCAGGTGTAAGAAACAACATTGCCCAGGCATGGTCTAAGCCCCTCACCTCGTCCCTGTGCTTTGGGGAGCCGGAGGGACACCCGAGGCCCACGGCCCTGAGACCCCTTTGCAAAAAGCAGGCTTCCCACGGAAACAGTTTTCCTGAGGCGCAGACCCTCTCACAAGTGGTTGTGGCAAGGTAAAGCAAATGCCTTCCACTTCTCTGGAAGAAACCACAGTGCCCAGCCATGTTCTAAGCCCTCCCATCCTCCCTGGGCTTCTGGCAGCAGGAGTGAAAAGAGAGGAGCAGAGCACTGGGACCCGTTTGACAAAAACCGGCTTCCCACGGGAAAGTCTTTCTCCACGTGAAGACATGCTCCCAGCTGCCTGTGGCAAGGGGATGGAAATGCCATACACTGACCTGGAAGAGACCACAGGGCCCAGGCACAGTCTGAACCCTGACCTCATCCCGGCGGTTTTGCTAGCAGGAGTTCAACCCCAACGAACACAGCCCGGAAAACACTGAGGCAAAAACGGCTTCCGACAAAAAATAGGCGCTTGCTGTGGAACACCTATCCCAAGTGGGGGTAGCCAGGTAAACTATGCCACACACCCAGGTGGAAGAAACAACATTGCCCAGGCATGGTCTAAGCCCCTCACCTTGTCCCTGTGCTTTGGGGAGCCGGAGGGACACCTGAGGCCCTCGGACCAGAGACCCCTTTGCAAAAAGCCGGCTTCCCATGGAAACAGTTTTCCTGAGGTGCAGACCCTATCCCAAGTGGTTGTGGCAAGGTAAAGCAAATGCCCTCCACTTCTCTGGAATAAACCACAGTGCCCAGCCATGTTCTAAGCCCTCCCATCCTCCCTGGGCTTCTGGCAGCAGGAGTGAAAAGAGAGGAGCAGAGCACTGGGACCCGTTTGACAAAAACCGGCTTCCCACGGGAAAGTCTTTCTCCACGTGCAGACATGCTCCCAGGTGCCTGAGGCAAGGGGAAGGAAATGCCATACACTGACCTGGAAGAGACCACAGGGCCCATGCACAGTCTGAACCCTTCCCTCATCCCGGCGGTTTTGCTAGCAGGAGTTCAACCCCAACGAACACAGCCCGGAGACCCCTGGGGCTAAACGGCTTCCGACGAACAATAGGTGCTTGCTGTGGAACACCTATCCCAAGTGGGGGTAGCCAGGTAAACTATGCCACACACCCAGGTGTAAGAAACAACATTACCCAGGCATGGTCTAAGCCCCTCACCTCGTCCCTGTGCTTTGGGGAGCCGGAGGGACACCCGAGGCCCTGGGCCCAGAGACCCATTTGCAAATGACGGCTTCCCAGGGAAACAGATTTCCTGAGGTGCAGACCCTATCCCAAGTAGTTGTGGCAAGGTAATGCAAATGCCCTCCACTTCTCTGGAAGAAACCACAGTGCCCAGCCATGTTCTAAGCCCTCCCATCCTCCCTGGGCTTCTGGCAGCAGGAGTGAAAAGAGAGGAGCAGAGCACTGGGACCCGTTGGACAAAAACCGGCTTCCCACGGGAAAGACTTTCTCCACGTGCAGACATGCTCCCAGGTGCCTGTGGCAAGGGGAAGGAAATGCCATACACTGACCTGGAAGAGACCACAGGGCCCAGTCACAGTCTGAACCCTTCCCTCATCCCGGCGGTTTTGCTAGCAGGAGTTCAACCCCAACAAACACAGCCCGGAGAACTCTGAGGCAAAAACGGCTTCCGACAAACAATAGGCGCTTGCTGTGGAAAACCTATCCCAAGTGGGGTTAGCCAGCTCAACAAAATGCCACACACCCAGGTGTAAGAAACAACATTGCCCGGGCATGTTCTAAGCCCCTCACCTTGTCCCTGTGCTTTGGGGAGCCGGAGGGACACCTGAGACCCTCGGCCCAGAGACCCCTTTGCAAAAAGCCGGCTTCCCACGGGAACAGGTTTCCTGAGGTGCAGACCCTATCCCAAGTGGTTGTGGCAAGGTAAAGCAAATTCCCTCCACTTCTCTGGAAGAAACCACAGTGCCCAGCCATGTTCTAAGCCCTCCCATCCTCCCTGGGCTTCTGGCAGCAGGAGTGAATAGAGAGGAGCAGAGCACTGGTACCCGTTTGACAAAAACCGGCTTCCCACGGGAAAGTCTTTCTCCACGTGCAGACATGCTCCCAGGTGCCTGTGGCAAGGGGAAGGAAATGCCATACACTGACCTGGAAGAGATCACAGGGCCCAGTCACAGTCTGAACCCTTCCCTCATCCCGGCGGTTTTGCTAGCAGGAGTTCAACCCCAACGAACACAGCACGGAGAACACTGAGGCAAAAACGGCTTCCGACAAACAATAGGCGCTTGCTGTGGAAAACATATCCCAAGTGGGGTTAGCCAGCTCAACAAAATGCCACACACCCAGGTGTAAGAAACAACATTGCCCGGGCATGTTCTAAGCCCCTCACCTTGTCCCTGTGCTTTGGGGAGCCGGAGGGACACCTGAGGCCCTCGGCCCAGAGACCCCTTTGCAAAAAGCCGGCTTCCCACGGGAACAGGTTTCCTGAGGTGCAGACCCTATCCCAAGTGGTTGTGGCAAGGTAAAGCAAATGCCCTCCACTTCTCTGGAAGAAACCACAGTGCCCAGCCATGTTCTAAGCCCTCCCATCCTCTCTGGGCTTCTGGGAGCAGGAGTGAAAAGAGAGGAGCAGAGCACTGGGACCCGTTGGACAAAAACCGGCTTCCCACGGGAAAGTCTTTCTCCACGTGCAGACATGCTCCCAGGTGCCTGTGGCAAGGGGAAGGAAATGCCATACACTGACCTGGAAGAGACCACAGGGCCCAGGCACAGTCTGAACCTTACCCTCAACCCGGCGGTTTTGCTAGCAGGAGTTCAACCCCAACGAACACAGCCCCTAGACCCCTGGGGCAAAAACGGCTTCCGAGGAACAATAGGTGCTTGCTGTGGAACACCTATCCCAAGTGGGTGTAGCCAGGTGAACTATGCCACACACCCAGGTGTAAGAAACAACATTGCCCAGGCATGGTCTAAGCCCCTCACCTCGTCCCTGTGCTTTGGGGAGCCGGAGGGACAGCCGAGGCCCACGGCCCTGAGACCCCTTTGCAAAAAGCCGGCTTCCCACGGAAACAGTTTTCCTGAGGTGCAGACCCTCTCACAAGTGGTTGTGGCAAGGTAAAGCAAATGCCCTCCACTTCTCTGGAAGAAACCACAGTGCCCAGCCATGTTCTAAGCCCTCCCATCCTCCCTGGGCTTCTGGCAGCAGGAGTGAAAAGAGAGGAGCAGAGCACTGGGACCCGTTTGACAAAAACCGGCTTCCCACGGGAAAGTCTTTCTCCACGTGCACACATGCTCCCAGGTGCCTTTGGCAAGGGGAAGGAAATGCCATACACTGACCTGGAGGAGACCACAGGGCCCAGGCACAGTCTGAACACTTCCCTCATCCCGGCGGTTTTGCTAGCAGGAGTTCAACCCCAACGAACACAGCCCGGAGAACACTGAGGCAAAAACGGCTTCCGACAAACAATAGGCGCTTGCTGTGGAAAACCTATCCCAAGTGGGGGTAGCCAGCTCAACAAAATGCCACACACCCAGGTGTAAGAAACAACATTGCCCAGGCATGGTCTAAACCCCTCACCTCGTCCCTGTGCTTTGGGGAGCCGGAGGGACACCCGAGGCCCTGGGCCCAGAGACCCATTTGCAAAAATCCGGCTTCCCAGGGAAACAGATTTCCTGAGGTGCAGACCCTATCCCAAGTAGTTGTGGCAAGGTAATGCAAATGCCCTCCACTTCTCTGGAAGAAACCACAGTGCCCAGCCATGTTCTAAGCCCTCCCATCCTCCCTGGGCTTCTGGCAGCAGGAGTGAAAAGAGAGGAGCAGAGCACTGGGACCCGTTGGACAAAAACCGGCTTCCCACGGGAAAGTCTTTCTCCACGTGCAGACATGCTCCCAGGTGCCTTTGGCAAGGGGAAGGAAATGCCATACACTGACCTGGAAGAGACCACAGGGCCCAGGCACAGTCTGAACCCTTCCCTCATCCCGGCGGTTTTGCTAGCAGGAGTTCAACTCCAACGAATACAGCCCGGAGAACACTGAGGCAAAAACGGCTTCCGACAAACAATAGGCGCTTGCTGTGGAAAACCTATCCCAAGTGGGGGTAGCCAGCTCAACAAAATGCCGCACACCCAGGTGTAAGAAACAACATTGCCCAGGCATGGTCTAAGCCCCTCACCTCGTCCCTGTGCTTTGGGGAGCCGGAGGGACAGCCGAGGCCCACGGCCCTGAGACCCCTTTGCAAAAAGCAGGCTTCCCACGGAAACAGTTTTCCTGAGGTGCAGACCCTCTCACAAGTGGTTGTGGCAAGGTAAAGCAAATGCCCTCCACTTCTCTGGAAGAAACCACAGTGCCCAGCCATGTTCTAAGCCCTCCCATCCTCCCTGGGCTTCTGGCAGCAGGAGTGAAAAGAGAGGAGCAGAGCACTGGGACCCGTTTGACAAAAACCGGCTTCCCACGGGAAAGTCTTTCTCCACGTGCAGACATGCTCCCAGCTGCCTGTGGCAAGGGGAAGGAAATGCCATACACTGACCTGGAAGAGACCACAGGGCCCAGGCACAGTCTGAACACTTCCCTCATCCCGGCGGTTTTGCTAGCAGGAGTTCAAACCCCAACGAACACAGCCCGGAGACCCCTGGGGTAAAAACGGCTTCCGACGAACAATAGGCGCTTGCTGTGGAAAACCTATCCCAAGTGGGGGTAGCCAGGTAAACTATGCCACACACCCAGGTGTAAGAAACAACATTGCCCAGGCATGGTCTAAGCCCCTCACCTCGTCCCTGTGCTTTGGGGAGCCGGAGGGACACCTGAGTCCCTGGGCCCAGAGACCCCTTTGCAAAAAGCCGGCTTCCCACGGAAACAGATTTCCTGAGGTGCAGACCCTATCCCAAGTGGTTGTGGCAAGGTAAAGCAAATGCCCTCCACTTCTCTGGAAGAAACCACAGTGCCCAGCCATGTTCGAAGCCCTCCCATACTCCCTGGGCTTCTGGCAGCAGGAGTGAAAAGAGAGGAGCAGAGCACTGGGACCCGTTTGACAAAAACCGGCTTCCCACGGGAAAGTCTTTCTCCACGTGCAGACATGCTCCCAGGTGCCTTTGGCAAGGGGAAGGAAATGCCATACACTGACCTGGGAGAGACCACAGGGCCCAGGCATAGTCTGAACCCTTCCCTCAACCCGGCGGTTTTGCTAGCAGGAGTTCAACCCCAAGGAACACAGCCCGGAGACCCCTGGGGCAAAAACGGCTTCCGACGAACAATAGGTGCTTCCTGTGGAAAACCTATCCCAAGTGGGGGTAGCCAGCTCAACAAAATGCCACACACCCAGGTGTAAGAAACAACATTGCCCAGGCATGGTCTAAGCCCCTCACCTCGTCCCTGTGCTTTGGGGATCCGGAGGGCACCCGAGTCCCTGGGCCCAGAGTCCCCTTTGCAAAAAGCCGGCTTCCCACGGAAACAGATTTCCTGAGGTGCAGACCCTATCCCAAGTGGTTGTGGTAAGGTAAAGCAAATGCCCTCCACTTCTCTGGAAGAAACCACAGTGCCCAGCCATGTTCTAAGCCCTCCCATCCTCCCTGGGCTTCTGGCAGCAGGAGTGAAAAGAGAGGAGCAGAGCACTGGGACCCGTTTGACAAAAAGCGGCTTCCCACGGGAAAGTCTTTCTCCACGTGCAGACATACTCCCAGGTGCCTTTGGCAAGGGGAAGGAAATGCCATACACTGACCTGGAAGAGACCACAGGGCCCAGGCACAGTCTGAACCCTTCCCTCAACCCGGCGGTTTTGCTAGCAGGAGTTCAACCCCAACGAACACAGCCCGGAGACCCCTGGGGTAAAAACGGCTTCCGACGAACAATAGGCGCTTGCTGTGGAAAACCTATCCCAAGTGGGGGTAGCCAGGTAAACTATGCCACACACCCAGGTGTAAGAAACAACATTGCCCAGGCATGGTCTAAGCTCCTCACCTCGTCCCTGTGCTTTGGGGAGCCGGAGGGACACCCGAGTCCCTGGGCCCAGAGACCCCTTTGCAAAAAGCCGGCTTCCCACGGAAACAGATTTCCTGAGGTGCAGACCCTATCCCAAGTGGTTGTGGCAAGGTAAAGCAAATGCCCTCCACTTCTCTGGAAGAAACCACAGTGCCCAGCCATGTTCTAAGCCCTTCCATCCTCCCTGGGCTTCTGGCAGCAGGAGTGAAAAGAGAGGAGCAGAGCACTGGGACCTGTTTGACAAAAACCGGCTTCCCACGGGAAAGTCTTTCTCCACGTGCAGACATGCTCCCAGGTGCCTTTGGCAAGGGGAAGGAAATGCCATACACTGACCTGGGAGAGACCACAGGGCCCAGGCATAGTCTGAACCCTTCCCTCAACCCGGCGGTTTTGCTAGCAGGAGTTCAACCCCAATGAACACAGCCCGGAGACCCCTGGGGCAAAAACGGCTTCCGACGAACAATAGGCGCTTGCTGTGGAAAACCTATCCCAAGTGGGGGTAGCCAGCTCAACAAAATGCCACACACCCAGGTGTAAGAAACAACATTGCCCAGGCATGGTCTAAGCCCCTCACCTCGTCCCTGTGCTTTGGTGATCCGGAGGGACACCCGAGGCCCTGGGCCCAGAGTCCCCTTTGCAAAAAGCCGGCTTGCCACGGAAACAGATTTCCTGAGGTGCAGACCGTATCCCAAGTGGTTGTGGCAAGGTAAAGCAAATGCCCTCCACTTCTCTGGAAGAAACCACAGTGCCCAGCCATGTTCTAAGCCCTCCCATCCTCCCTGGGCTTCTGGCAGTATGAGTGAAAAGAGAGGAGCAGAGCACTGGGACCCGTTTGACAAAAACCGACTTCCCACGGGAAAGTCTTTCTCCAGGTGCAGACATGCTCCCAGGTGCCTGTGGCAAGGGGAAGGAAATGCCATACACTGACCTGGAAGAGACCACAGGGCCCAGGCACTGTATGAACCCCTCCCTCAACCCGGCGGATTTGCTAGCAGGAGTTCAACCCCAACGAACACAGCCCAGAGACCCCTGGGGCAAAAACGGCTTCCGACGTTCAATAGGTGCTTGCTGTGGAACACCTATCCCAAGTGGGGGTAGCCAGGTAAACAAAATGCCACACACCCAGGTGTAAGAAACAACATTGCCCAGGCATGGTCTAAGCCCCTCACCTCGTCCCTGTGCTTTGGGGAGCCGGAGGGACAGCCGAGGCCCACGGCCCTGAGACCCCTTTGCAAAAAGCAGGCTTCCCACGGAAACAGTTTTCCTGAGGCGCAGACCCTCTCACAAGTGGTTGTGGCAAGGTAAAGCAAATGCCTTCCACTTCTCTGGAAGAAACCACAGTGCCCAGCTATGTTCTAAGCCCTCCCATCCTCCCTGGGCTTCTGGCAGCAGGAGTGAAAAGAGAGGAGCAGAGCACTGGGACCCGTTTGACAAAAACCGGCTTCCCACGGGAAAGTCTTTCTCCACATGAAGACATGCTCCCAGCTGCCTGTGGCAAGGGGATGGAAATGCCATACACTGACCTGGAAGAGACCACAGGGCCCAGGCACAGTCTGAACCCTGACCTCATCCCGGCGGTTTTGGTAGCAGGAGTTCAACCCCAACGAACACAGCCCGGAAAACACTGAGGCAAAAATGGCTTCCGACAAACAATAGGCGCTTGCTGTGGAACACCAATCCCAAGTGCGGGTAGCCAGGTAAACTATGCCACACACCCAGGTGGAAGAAACAACATTGCCCAGGCATGGTCTAAGCCCCTCACCTTGTCCCTGTGCTTTGGGGAGCTGGAGGGACACCTGAGGCCCTCGGCCCAGAGACCCCTTTGCCAAAAGCCGGCTTCCCATGGAAACAGTTTTCCTGAGGTGCAGACCCTATCCCAAGTGGTTGTGGCAAGGTAAAGCAAATGCCCTCCACTTCTCTGGAATAAACCACAGTGCCCAGCCATGTTCTAAGCCCTCCCATCCTCCCTGGGCTTCTGGCAGCAGGAGTGAAAAGAGAGGAGCAGAGCACTGGGACCCGTTTGACAAAAACCGGCTTCCCACGGGAAAGTCTTTCTCCACGTGCAGACATGCTCCCAGGTGCCTGAGGCAAGGGGAAGGAAATGCCATACACTGACCTGGAAGAGACCACAGGGCCCAGGCACAGTCTGAACCCTTCCCTCATCACGGCGGTTTTGCTAGCAGGAGTTCAACCCTAACGAACACAGCCCGGAGACCCCTGGGGCTAAACGGCTTCCGACGAACAATAGGTGCTTGCTGTGGAACACCTATCCCAAGTGGGGGTAGCCAGGTAAACTATGCCACACACCCAGGTGTAAGAAACAACATTACCCAGGCATGGTCTAAGCCCCTCAGCTCGTCCCTGTGCTTTGGGGAGCCGGAGGGACACCCGAGGCCCTGGGCCCAGAGACCCATTTGCAAAAAGCCGGCTTCCCAGGGAAACAGATTTCCTGAGGTGCAGACCCTATCCCAAGTAGTTGTGGCAAGGTAATGCAAATGCCCTCCACTTCTCTGGAAGAAACCACAGTGCCCAGCCATGTTCTAAGCCCTCCCATCCTCCCTGGGCTTCTGGCAGCAGGAGTGAAAAGAGAGGAGCAGAGCACTGGGACCCGTTGGACAAAAACCGGCTTCCCACGGGAAAGTCTTTCTCCACGTGCAGACATGCTCCCAGGTGCCTGTGGCAAGGGGAAGGAAATGCCATACACTGACCTGGAAGAGACCACAGGGCCCAGGCACAGTCTGAACCCTTCCCTCAACCCGGCGGTTTTGCTAGCAGGAGTTCAACCCCAACGAACACAGCCCGGAGACCCCTGGGGCAAAAACGGCTTCCGACGAATAATAAGCGCTTGCTGTGGAAAACCTATCCCAAGTGGGGGTAGCCAGCTTAACAAAATGCCACACACCCAGGTGTAAGAAAAAACATTGCCCAGGCATGGTCTAAGCCCCTCACCTCGTCCCTGTGCTTTGTGGAGCCGGAGGGACAGCCGAGGCCCACGGCCCTGAGACCCCTTTGCAAAAAGCCGGCTTCCCACGGGAACAGTTTTCCTGAGGTGCAGAACCTCTCACAAGTGGTTGTGGCAAGGTAAAGCAAATTCCCTCCACTTCTCTGGAAGAAACCACAGTGCCCAGCCATGTTCTAAGCCCTCCCATCCTCCCTGGGCTTCTGGCAGCAGGAGTGAAAAGAGAGGAGCAGAGCACTGGGACCCGTTTGACAAAAACCGGCTTCCCACGGGAAAGACTTTCTCCACGTGCAGACATGCTCCCAGGTGCCTGTGGCAAGGGGAAGGAAATGCCATACACTGACCTGGAAGAGACCACAGGGCCCAGTCACAGTCTGAACCCTTCCCTCATCCCGGCGGTTTTGCTAGCAGGAGTTCAACCCCAACGAACACAGCCCGGAGAACACTGAGGCAAAAACGGCTTCCGACAAACAATAGGCGCTTGCTGTGGAAAACCTATCCCAAGTGGGGTTAGCCAGCTCAACAAAATGCCACACACCCAGGTGTAAGAAACAACATTGCCCGGGCATGTTCTAAGCCCCTCACCTTGTCCCTGTGCTTTGGGGAGCCGGAGGGACACCTGAGGCCCTCGGCCCAGAGACCCCTTTGCAAAAAGCCGGCTTCCCACGGGAACAGGTTTCCTGAGGTGCAGACCCTATCCCAAGTGGTTGTGGCAAGGTAAAGCAAATGCCCTCCACTTCTCTGGAAGAAAGCACAGTGCCCAGCCATGTTCTAAGCCCTCCCATCGTCCCTGGGCTTCTGGCAGCAGGAGTGAAAAGAGAGGAGCAGAGCACTGGGACCCGTTTGACAAAAACCGGCTTCCAACGGGATAGTCTTTCTCCACGTGCAGACATGCTCCCAGCTGCCTGTGGCAAGGGGAAGGAAAGGCCATACACTGACCTGGAAGAGACCACAGGGCCCAGGCACAGTCTGAACCCTTCCCTCAACACGGCGGTTTTGCTAGCAGGAGTTCAACCCCAACGAACACAGCCCGGAGACGCCTGGGGCAAAAACGGCTTCCGACGAATAATAGGCGCTTGCTGTGGAACACCTATCCCAAGTGGGGGTAGCCAGGTAAACTATGCCACACACCCAGGTGGAAGAAACAACATTGCCCAGGCATGGTCTAAGCCCCTCACCTCGTCCCTGTGCTTTGGGGAGCCGGAGGGACAGCCGAGGCCCACGGCCCTGAAACCCCTTTGCAAAAAGCCGGCTTCCCACGGGAACAGTTTTCCTGAGGTGCAGACCCTCTCACAAGTGGCTGTGGCAAGGTAAAGCAAATTCCCTCCACTTCTCTGGAAGAAACCACAGTGCCCAGCCATGTTCTAAGCCCTCCCATCCTCCCTGGGCTTCTGGCTGCAGGAGTGAAAAGAGAGGAGCAGAGCACTGGGACCCGTTTGACAAAAACCGGCTTCCCACGGGAAAGTCTTTCTCCACGTGCAGACATGCTCCCAGGTGCCTGTGGCAAGGGGAAGGAAATGCCATACTCTGACCTGGAAGAGACCACAGGGCCCAGTCACAGTCTAAACCCTTCCCTCATCCCGGCGGTTTTGCTAGCAGGAGTTCAACCCCAACGAAAACAGCCCGGAGACCCCTGGGGCAAAAACGGCTTCCGACAAACAATAGGCGCTTGCTGTGGAAAACCTATCCCAAGTGGGGTTAGCCAGCTCAACAAAATGCCACACACCCAGGTGTAAGAAACAACATTGCCCGGGCATATTCTAAGCCCCTCACCTTGTCCCTGTGCTTTGGGGAGCCGGAGGGACACCTGAGGCCCTCGGCCCAGAGACCCCTTTGCAAAAAGCCGGCTTCCCACGGGAACAGGTTTCCTGAGGTGCAGACCCTATCCCAAGTGGTTGTGGCAAGGTAATGCAAATGCCCTCCACTTCTCTGGAAGAAACCACAGTGCCCAGCCATGTTCTAAGCCCTCCCATCCTCCCTGGGCTTCTGGCAGCAGGAGTGAAAAGAGAGGAGCAGAGCACTGGGACCCGTTTGACAAAAACCGGCTTCCCACGGGAAAGTCTTTCTCCACGTGCAGACATGCTCCCAGGTGCCTGTGGCAAGGGGAAGGAAATGCCATACACTGACCTGGAAGAGACCACAGGGCCCAGGCACAGTCTGAACCCTACCCTCAACCCGGCGGTTTTGCTAGCAGGAGTTCAACCCCAACGAACACAGCCCCTAGACCCCTGGGGCAAAAACGGCTTCCGAGGAACAATAGGTGCTTGCTGTGGAACACCTATCCCAAGTGGGTGTAGCCAGGTGAACTATGCCACACACCCAGGTGTAAGAAACAACATTGCCCAGGCACGGTCTAAGCCCCTCACCTCGTCCCTGTGCTTTGGGGAGCCGGAGGGACACCCGAGGCCCTGGGCCCAGAGACCCCTTTGGAAAAAGCCGGCATCCCACGGAAACAGATTTCCTGAGGTGCAGACCTTATCCCAAGTGGTTGTGGCAAGGTAAAGCAAATGCCCTCCACTTCTCTGGAAGAAACCACAGTGCCCAGCAATGTTCTAAGCCCTCCCATCCTCCCTGGGCTTCTGGCAGCAGGAGTGAAAAGAGAGGAGCAGAGCACTGGGACCTGTTTGACAAAAACCGGCTTCCCACGGAAAAGTCTTTCTCCACGTGCAGACATGCTCCCAGGTGCCTGAGGCAAGGGGAAGGAAATGCCATACACTGACCTGGAAGAGACCACAGGGCCCAGGCACAGTCTGAACCCTTCCCTCATCCCGGCGGTTTTGCTAGCAGGAGTCAACCCCAACGAACACAGCCCGGAGACCCCTGGGGCAAAAACGGCTTCCGACGAACAATAGGCGCTTGCTGTGGAAAACCTATCCCAAGTGGGGGTAGCCAGCTCAACAAAATGCCACACACCCAGGTGTAAGAAACAACATTGCCCAGGCATGGTCTAAGCCCCTCACCTCGTCCCTGTGCTTTGGGGAGCCGGAGGGACAGCGGAGGCCCACGGCCCTGAGACCCCTTTGCAAAAAGCAGGCTTCCCACGGGAACAGTTTTCCTGAGGTGCAGACCCTCTCACAAGTGGTTGTGGCAAGGTAAAGCAAATGCCCTCCACTTCTCCGGAAGAAACCACAGTGCCCAGCCATGTTCTAAGCCCTCCCATCCTCCCTGGGCTTCTGGCAGCAGGAATGAAAAGAGAGGAGCAGAGCACTGGGACCCGTTTGACAAAAACCGGCTTCCCACGGGAAAGTCTTTCTCCACGTGCAGACATGCTCCCAGGTGCCTGAGGCAAGGGGAAGGAAATGCCATACACTGACCTGGAAGAGACCACAGGGCCCAGGCACAGTCTGAACCCTTCCCTCATCCCGGCGGTTTTGCTAGCAGGAGTTCAACTCCAACGAACACAGCCCGGAGAACACTGAGGCAAAAACGGTCCGGCAAACAATAGGCACTTGCTGTGGAAAACCTATCCCAAGTAGGGTTAGCCAGCTCAATAAAATGCCACACACCCAGGTGTAAGAAACAACATTGCCCAGGCATGGTCTAAGCCCCTCACCTCGTCCCTGTGCTTTGGTGAGCCGGAGGGACGGCCTCGGCCCACGGCCCAGAGACCCCTTTGCAAAAAGCCGGCTTCCCACGGGAACAGTTTTCCTGAGGTGCAGACCCTCTCACAAGTGGTTGTGGCAAGGTAAAGCAAATGCCCTCCACTTCTCTGGAAGAAACCACAGTGCCCAGCCATGTTCTAAGCCCTCCCATCCTCCCTGGGCTTCTGGCAGCAGGAGTGAAAAGAGAGGAGCAGAGCACTGGGACCCGTTTGACAAAAACCGGCTTCCCACGGGAAAGTCTTTCTCCACGTGCAGACATGCTCCCAGGTGCCTGTGGCAAGGGGAAGGAAATGCCATACACTGACCTGGAAGAGACCACAGGGCCCAAGCACAGTCTGAACCCTTCCCTCAACCCGGGGGTTTTGCTAGCAGGAGTTCAACCCCAACGAACACAGCCCGGAGACCCCTGGGGCAAAAACGGCTTCCGACGAACAATAGGTGCTTGCTGTGGAAAACCTATCCCAAGTGGGGGTAGCCAGGTAAACTATGCCACACACCCAGGTGTAAGAAACAACATTGCCCAGGCACGGTCTAAGCCCCTCACCTCGTCCCTGTGCTTTGGGGAGCCGGAGGGACAGCCGAGGCCCACGGCCCTGAAACCCCTTTGCAAAAAGCCGGCTTCCCACGGGAACAGTTTTCCTGAGGTGCAGACCCTCTCACAAGTGGTTGTGGCAAGGTAAAGCAAATTCCCTCCACTTCTCTGGAAGAAACCACAGTGCCCAGCCATGTTCTAAGCCCTCCCATCCTCCCTGGGCTTCTGGCTGCAGGAGTGAAAAGAGAGGAGCAGAGCACTGGGACCCGTTTGACAAAAACCGGCTTCCCACGGGAAAGACTTTCTCCACGTGCAGACATGCTCCCAGGTGCCTGTGGCAAGGGGAAGGAAATGCCATACACTGACCTGGATGAGACCACAGGGCCCAGTCACAGTCTGAACCCTTCCCGCATCCCGGCGGTTTTGCTAGCAGGAGTTCAACCCCAACGAACACAGCCCGGAGAACACTGAGGCAAAAACGGCTTCCGACAAACAATAGGCGCTTGCTGTGGAAAACCTATCCCAAGTGGGATTAGCCAGCTCAACAAAATGCCACACACCGAGGTGTAAGAAACAACATTGCCCGGGCATGTTCTAAGCCCCTCACCTTGTCCCTGTGCTTTGGGGAGCTGGAGGGACACCTGAGGCCCTCGGCCCAGAGACCCCTTTGCAAAAAGCCGGCTTCCCACGGGAACAGGTTTCCTGAGGTGCAGACCCTATCCCAAGTGGTTGTGGCAAGGTAAAGCAAATGCCCTCCACTTCTCTGGAAGAAACCACAGTGCCCAGCCATGTTCTAAGCCCTCCCATCCTCCCTGGGCTTCTGGCAGCAGGAGTGAAAATAGAGGAGCAGAGCACTGGGACCCGTTTGACAAAAACCGGCTTCCCACGGGAAAGTCTTTCTCCAAGTGCAGACATGCTCCCAGGTGCCTGTGGCAAGGGGAAGGAAATGCCATACACTGACCTGGAAGAGACCACAGGGCCCAGGCACAGTCTGAACCCTTCCCTCAACCCGGCGGTTTTGCTAGCAGGAGTTCAACCCCAACGAACACAGCCCGGAGACCCCTGGGGCAAAAACGGCTTCCGACGAATAATAGGCGCTTGCTGTGGAAAACCTATCCCAAGTGGGGGTAGCCAGCTCAACAAAATGCCACACACCCAGGTGTAAGAAACAACATTGCCCAGGCATGGTCTAAGCCCCTCACCTCGTCCCTGTGCTTTGGGGAGCCGGAGGGACAGCCGAGGCCCACGGCCCTGAAACCCCTTTGCAAAAAGCCGGCTTCCCACGGGAACAGTTTTCCTGAGGTGCAGACCCTGTCACAAGTGGTTGTGGCAAGGTAAAGCAAATTCCCTCCACTTCTCTGGAAGAAACCACAGTGCCCAGCCATGTTCTAAGCCCTCCCATCCTCCCTGGTCTTCTGGCTGCAGGAGTGAAAAGAGAGGAGCAGAGCACTGGGACCCGTTTGACAAAAACCGGCTTCCCACGGGAAAGTCTTTCTCCACGTGCAGACATGCTCCCAGGTGCCTGTGGCAAGGGGAAGGAAATGCCATACACTGACCTGGAAGAGACCACAGGGCCCAGTCACAGTCTGAACCCTTCCCTCATCCCGGCGGTTTTGCTAGCAGGAGTTCAACCCCAACGAACACAGCACGGAGAACACTGAGGCAAAAACGGCTTCCGACAAACAATAGGCGCTTGCTGTGGAAAACCTATCCCAAGTGGGGTTAGCCAGCTCAACAAAATGCCACACACCCAGGTGTAAGAAACAACATTGCCCGGGCATATTCTAAGCCCCTCACCTTGTCCCTGTGCTTTGGGGAGCCGGAGGGACACCTGAGGCCCTCGGCCCAGAGACCCCTTTGCAAAAAGCCGGCTTCCCTCGGGAACAGGTTTCCTGAGGTGCAGACCCTATCCCAAGTGGTTGTGGCAAGGTAAAGCAAATGCCCTCCACTTCTCTGGAAGAAACCACAGTGCCCAGCCATGTTCTAAGCCCTCCCATCCTCCCTGGGCTTCTGGCAGCAGGAGTGAAAAGAGAGGAGCAGAGCACTGGGACCCGTTTGACAAAAACCGGCTTCCCACGGGAAAGTCTTTCTCCACGTGCAGACATGCTCCCAGGTGCCTGTGGCAAGGGGAAGGAAATGCCATACACTGACCTGGAAGAGACCACAGGGCCCAGGCACAGTCTGAACCCTTCCCTCAACCCGGGGGTTTTGCTAGCAGGAGTTCAACCCCAACGAACACAGCCCGGAGACCCCTGGGGCAAAAACGGCTTCCGACGAACAATAGGTGCTTGCTGTGGAAAACCTATCCCAAGTGGGGGTAGCCAGCTCAACAAAATGCCACACACCCAGGTGTAAGAAACAACATTGCCCAGGCATGGTCTAAGCCCCTCACCTCGTCCCTGTGCTTTGGAGAGCCGGAGGGACAGCCGAGGCCCACGGCCCTGAGACCCCTTTGCAAAAAGGCGGCTTCCGACGGAAACAGTTTTCCTGAGGTGCAGACCCTATCCCAAGTGGTTGTGGCAAGGTAAAGCAAATGCCCTCCACTTCTCTGGAAGAAACCACAGTGCCCAGCCATGTTCTAAGCCTTCCCATCCTCCCTGGGCTTCTGGGAGCAGGAGTGAAAAGAGAGGAGCAGAGCACTGGGACCCGTTTGACAAAAACCGGCTTCCCACGGGAAAGTCTTTCTCCACGTGCAGACATGCTCCCAGGTGCCTGAGGGAAGGGGAAGGAAATGCCATACACTGACCTGGAAGAGACCACAGGGCCCAGGCACAGTCTGAACCCTTCCCTCATCCCTGCGGTTTTGCTAGCAGGAGTTCAACCCCAACGAACACAGCCCGGAGACCCCTGGGGCAAAAACGGCTTCCGAGGAACAATAGGTGCTTGCTGTGGAACACCTATCCCAAGTGGGGGTAGCCAGGTAAACAAAATGCCACACACCCAGGTGTAAGAAACAACATTGCCCAGGCATGGTCTAAGCCCCTCACCTCGTCCCTGTGCTTTAGGGAGCCGGAGGGACAGCCGAGGCCCACGTCCCTGAAACCCCTTTGCAAAAAGCCGGCTTCCCACGGGACAGTTTTCCTGAGGTGCAGACCCTCTCACAAGTGGTTGTGGCAAGGTAAAGCAAATTCCCTCCACTTCTCTGGAAGAAACCACAGTGCCCAGCCATGTTCTAAGCCCTCCCATCCTCCCTGGGCTTCTGGCAGCAGGAGTGAAAAGAGAGGAGCAGAGCACTGGGACCCGTTTGACAAAAACCGGCTTCCCACGGGAAAGTCTTTCTCCACGTGCAGACATGCTCCCAGGTGCCTGTGGCAAGGGGAAGGAAATGCCATACACTGACCTGGAAGAGACCACAGGGCCCAGTCACAGTCTGAACCCTTCCCTCATCCCGGCGGTTTTGCTAGCAGGAGTTCAACCCCAACGAACACAGCACGGAGAACACTGAGGCAAAAACGGCTTCCGACAAACAATAGGCGCTTGCTGTGGAAAACCTATCCCAAGTGGGGTTAGCCAGCTCAACAAAATGCCACACACCGAGGTGTAAGAAACAACATTGCCCGGGCATGTTCTAAGCCCCTCACCTTGTCCCTGTGCTTTGGGGAGCTGGAGGGACACCTGAGGCCCTCGGCCCAGAGACCCCTTTGCAAAAAGCCGGCTTCCCACGGGAACAGGTTTCCTGAGGTGCAGACCCTATCCCAAGTGGTTGTGGCAAGGTAAAGCAAATGCCCTCCACTTCTCTGGAAGAAACCACAGTGCCCAGCCATGTTCTAAGCCCTCCCATCCTCCCTGGGCTTCTGGCAGCAGGAGTGAAAATAGAGGAGCAGAGCACTGGGACCCGTTTGACAAAAACCGGCTTCCCACGGGAAAGTCTTTCTCCAAGTGCAGACATGCTCCCAGGTGCCTGTGGCAAGGGGAAGGAAATGCCATACACTGACCTGGAAGAGACCACAGGGCCCAGGCACAGTCTGAACCCTTCCCTCAACCCGGCGGTTTTGCTAGCAGGAGTTCAACCCCAACGAACACAGCCCGGAGACCCCTGGGGCAAAAACGGCTTCCGACGAATAATAGGCGCTTGCTGTGGAAAACCTATCCCAAGTGGGGGTAGCCAGCTCAACAAGTGCCACACACCCAGGTGTAAGAAACAACATTGCCCAGGCATGGTCTAAGCCCCTCACCTCGTCCCTGTGCTTTGGGGAGCCGGAGGGACAGCCGAGGCCCACGGCCCTGAAACCCCTTTGCAAAAAGCCGGCTTCCCACGGGAACAGTTTTCCTGAGGTGCAGACCCTCTCACAAGTGGTTGTGGCAAGGTAAAGCAAATTCCCTCCACTTTTCTGGAAGAAACCACAGTGCCCAGCCATGTTCTAAGCCCTCCCATCCTCCCTGGGCTTCTGGCAGCAGGAGTGAAAAGAGAGGAGCAGAGCACTGGGACCCGTTTGACAAAAACCGGCTTCCCACGGGAAAGTCTTTCTCCACGTGCAGACATGCTCCCAGGTGCCTGTGGCAAGGGGAAGGAAATGCCATACACTGACCTGGAAGAGACCACAGGGCCCAGTCACAGTCTGAACCCTTCCCTCATCCCGGCGGTTTTGCTAGCAGGAGTTCAACCCCAACGAACACAGCACGGAGAACACTGAGGCAAAAACGGCTTCCGACAAACAATAGGCGCTTGCTGTGGAAAACCTATCCCAAGTGGGGTTAGCCAGCTCAACAAAATGCCACACACCCAGGTGTAAGAAACAACATTGCCCGGGCATATTCTAAGCCCCTCACCTTGTCCCTGTGCTTTGGGGAGCCGGAGGGACACCTGAGGCCCTCGGCCCAGAGACCCCTTTGCAAAAAGCCTGCTTCCCTCGGGAACAGGTTTCCTGAGGTGCAGACCCTATCCCAAGTGGTTGTGGCAAGGTAAAGCAAATGCCCTCCACTTCTCTGGAAGAAACCACAGTGCCCAGCCATGTTCTAAGCCCTCCCATCCTCCCTGGGCTTCTGGCAGCAGGAGTGAAAAGAGAGGAGCAGAGCACTGGGACCCGTTTGACAAAAACCGGCTTCCCACGGGAAAGTCTTTCTCCACGTGCAGACATGCTCCCAGGTGCCTGTGGCAAGGGGAAGGAAATGCCATACACTGACCTGGAAGAGACCACAGGGCCCAGGCACAGTCTGAACCCTTCCCTCAACCCGGCGGTTTTGCTAGCAGGAGTTCAAGCCCAACGAACACAGCCCGGAGACCCCTGGGGCAAAAACGGCTTCCGACGAACAATAGGTGCTTGCTGTGGAACACCTATCCCAAGTGGGGGTAGGCAGCTCAACAAAATGCCACACACCCAGGTGTAAGAAACAACATTGCCCAGGCATGGTCTAAGCCCCTCACCTCGTCCCTGTGCTTTGGGGAGCCGGAGGGACACCCGAGGCCCACGGCCCTGAGACCCCTTTGCAAAAAGCCGGCTTCCCACGGAAACAGTTTTCCTGAGGTGCAGACCCTATCCCAAGTGGTTGTGGCAAGGTAAAGCCAATGCCCTCCACTTCTCTGGAAGAAACCACAGTGCCCAGCCATGTTCTAAGCCCTCCCATCCTCCCTGGGCTTCTGGCAGCAGGAGTGAAAAGAGAGGAGCAGAGCACTGGGACCCGTTTGACAAAAACCGGCTTCCCACGGGAAAGTCTTTCTCCACGTGCAGACATGCTCCCAGGTGCCTGTGGCAAGGGGAAGGAAATGCCATACACTGACCTGGAAGAGACCACAGGGCCCAGGCACAGTCTGAACCCTACCCTCAACCCGGCGGTTTTGCTAGCAGGAGTTCAACCCCAACGAACACAGCCCCTAGACCCCTGGGGCAAAAACGGCTTCCGAGGAACAATAGGTGCTTGCTGTGGAACACCTATCCCAAGTGGGTGTAGCCAGGTGAACTATACCACACACCCAGGTGTAAGAAACAACATTGCCCAGGCACGGTCTAAGCCCCTCACCTCGTCCCTGTGCTTTGGGGAGCCGGAGGGACACCCGAGGCCCTGGGCGCAGAGACCCCTTTGCAAAAAGCCGGCTTCCCACGGAAACAGATTTCCTGAGGTGCAGACCTTATCCCAAGTGGTTGTGGCAAGGTAAAGCAAATGCCCTCCACTTCTCTGGAAGAAACCACAGTGCCCAGCCATGTTCTAAGCCCTCCCATCCTCCCTGGGCTTCTGGCAGCAGGAGTGAAAAGAGAGGAGCAGAGCACTGGGACCTGTTTGACAAAAACCGGCTTCCCACGGAAAAGTCTTTCTCCACGTGCAGACATGCTCCCAGGTGCCTGAGGCAAGGGGAAGGAAATGCCATACACTGACCTGGAAGAGACCAGAGGGCCCAGGCACAGTCTGAACCCTTCCCTCATCCCGGCGGTTTTGCTAGCAGGAGTTCAACTCCAACGAACACAGCCCGGAGAACACTGAGGCAAAAACGGTCCGGCAAACAATAGGCACTTGCTGTGGAAAACCTATCCCAAGTAGGGTTAGCCAGCTCAACAAAATGCCACACACCCAGGTGTAAGAAACAACATTGCCCAGGCATGGTCTAAGCCCCTCACCTCGTCCCTATGCTTTGGTGAGCCGGAGGGACGGCCGAGGCCCACGGCCCAGAGACCCCTTTGCAAAAAGCCGGCTTCCCACGGGAACAGTTTTCCTGAGGTGCAGACCCTATCCCACGTGGTTGTGGCAAGGTAAAGCAAATGCCCTCCACTTCTCTGGAAGAAACCACAGTGCCCAGCCATGTTCTAAGCCCTCCCATCCTCCCTGGGCTTCTGGCAGCAGGAGTGAAAAGAGAGAAGCAGAGCACTGGGACCCGTTTGACAAAAACCGGCTTCCCACGGGAAAGTCTTTCTCCACGTGCAGACATGCTCCCAGGTGCCTGTGGCAAGGGGAAGGAAATGCCATACACTGACCTGGAAGAGACCACAGGGCCCAGGCACAGTCTGAACCCTTCCCTCAACCCGGGGGTTTTGCTAGCAGGAGTTCAACCCCAAGGAACACAGCCCGGAGACCCCTGGGGCAAAAACGGCTTCCGACGAACAATAGGTGCTTGCTGTGCAACACCTATCCCAAGTGGGGGTAGCCAGGTAAACTATGCCACACACCCAGGTGTAAGAAACAACATTGCCCAGGCACGGTCTAAGCCCCTCACCTCGTCCCTGTGCTTTGGGGAGCCGGAGGGACACCCGAGGCCCTGGGCCCAGAGACCCCTTTGCAAAAAGTCGGCTTCCCACGGAAACAGATTTCCTGAGGTGCAGACCCTATCCCAAGTGGTTGTGGCAAGGTAATGCAAATGCCCTCCACTTCTCTGGAAGAAACCACAGTGCCCAGCCATGTTCTAAGCCCTCCCATCCTCCCTGGGCTTCTGGCAGCAGGAGTGAAAAGAGAGGAGCAGAGCACTGGGACCCGTTTGACAAAAACCGGCTTCCCACGGGAAAGTCTTTCTCCACGTGCAGACATGCTCCCAGGTTCCTGTGGCAAGGGGAAGGAAATGCCATACACTGACCTGGAAGAGACCACAGGGCCCAGGCACAGTCTGAACCCTTCCCTCAACCCGGCGGTTTTGCTAGCAGGAGTTCAACCCCAACGAACACAGCCCGGAGACCCCTGGGGCAAAAACGGCTTCCGACGAATAATAGGCGCTTGCTGTGGAAAACCTATCCCAAGTGGGGGTAGCCAGCTCAACAAAATGCCACACACCCAGGTGTAAGAAACAACATTGCCCAGGCATGGTCTAAGCCCCTCACCTCGTCCCTGTGCTTTGGGGAGCCGGAGGGACAGCCGAGGCCCACGGCCCTGAAACCCCTTTGCAAAAAGCCGGCTTCCCACGGGAACAGTTTTCCTGAGGTGCAGACCCTCTCACAAGTGGTTGTGGCAAGGTAAAGCAAATTCCCTCCACTTCTCTGGAAGAAACCACAGTGCCCAGCCATGTTCTAAGCCCTCCCATCCTCCCTGGGCTTCTGGCTGCAGGAGTGAAAAGAGAGGAGCAGAGCACTGGGACCCGTTTGACAAAAACCGGCTTCCCACGGGAAAGTCTTTCTCCACGTGCAGACATGCTCCCAGGTGCCTGTGGCAAGGGGAAGGAAATGCCATACACTGACCTGGAAGAGACCACAGGGCCCAGTCACAGTCTGAACCCTTCCCTCATCCCGGCGGTTTTGCTAGCAGGAGTTCAACCCCAACGAACACAGCACGGAGAACACTGAGGCAAAAACGGCCTCCGACAAACAATAGGCGCTTGCTGTGGAAAACCTATCCCAAGTGGGGTTAGCCAGCTCAACAAAATGCCACACACCCAGGTGTAAGAAACAACATTGCCCGGGCATATTCTAAGCCCCTCACCTTGTCCCTGTGCTTTGGGGAGCCGGAGGGACACCTGAGGCCCTCGGCCCAGAGACCCCTTTGCAAAAAGCCTGCTTCCCTCGGGAACAGGTTTCCTGAGGTGCAGACCCTATCCCAAGTGGTTGTGGCAAGGTAAAGCAAATGCCCTCCACGTCTCTGGAAGAAACCACAGTGCCCAGCCATGTTCTAAGCCCTCCCATCCTCCCTGGGCTTCTGGCAGCAGGAGTGAAAAGAGAGGAGCAGAGCACTGGGACCCGTTTGACAAAAACCGGCTTCCCACGGGAAAGTCTTTCTCCACGTGCAGACATGCTCCCAGGTGCCTGTGGCAAGGGGAAGGAAATGCCATACACTGACCTGGAAGAGACCACAGGGCCCAGGCACAGTCTGAACCCTACCCTCAACCCGGCGGTTTTGCTAGCAGGAGTTCAACCCCAACGAACACAGCCCCTAGACCCCTGGGGCAAAAACGGCTTCCGAGGAACAATAGGTGCTTGCTGTGGAACACCTATCCCAAGTGGGTGTAGCCAGGTGAACTATGCCACACACCCAGGTGTAAGAAACAACATTGCCCAGGCACGGTCTAAGCCCCTCACCTCGTCCCTGTGCTTTGGGGAGCCGGAGGGACACCCGAGGCCCTGGGCCCAGAGACCCCTTTGCAAAAAGCCGGCTTCCCACGGAAACAGATTTCCTGAGGTGCAGACCTTATCCCAAGTGGTTGTGGCAAGGTAAAGCAAATGCCCTCCACTTCTCTGGAAGAAACCACAGTGCCCAGCCATGTTCTAAGCCCTCCCATCCTCCCTGGGCTTCTGGCAGCAGGAGTGAAAAGAGAGGAGCAGAGCACTGGGACCTGTTTGACAAAAACCGGCTTCCCACGGAAAAGTCTTTCACCACGTGCAGACATGCTCCCAGGTGCCTGAGGCAAGGGGAAGGAAATGCCATACACTGACCTGGAAGAGACCAGAGGGCCCAGGCACAGTCTGAACCCTTCCCTCATCCCGGCGGTTTTGCTAGCAGGAGTTCAACCCCAACGAACACAGCCCGGAGACCCCTGGGGCAAAAACGGCTTCCGACGAACAATAGGCGCTTGCTGTGGAAAACCTATCCCAAGTGGGGGTAGCCAGCTCAACAAAATGCCACACACCCAGGTGTAAGAAACAACATTGCCCAGGCATGGTCTAAGCCCCTCACCTCGTCGCTGTGCTTTGGGGAGCCGGAGGGACAGCGGAGGCCCACGGCCCTGAGACCCCTTTGCAAAAAGCCGGCTTCCCACGGGAACAGTTTTCCTGAGGTGCAGACCCTCTCACAAGTGGTTGTGGCAAGGTAAAGCAAATGCCCTCCACTTCTCTGGAAGAAACCACAGTGCCCAGCCATGTTCTAAGCCCTCCCATCCTCCCTGGGCTTCTGGCAGCAGGAGTGAAAAGAGAGGAGCAGAGCACTGGGACCCGTTTGACAAAAACCGGCTTCCCACGGGAAAGTCTTTCTCCACGTGCAGACATGCTCCCAGGTGCCTGAGGGAAGGGGAAGGAAATGCCATACACTGACCTGGAAGAGACCACAGGGCCCAGGCACAGTCTGAACCCTTCCCTCATCCCGGCGGTTTTGCTAGCAGGAGTTCAACCCCAACGAACACACCCCGGAGACCCCTGGGGCAAAAACGGCTTCCGAGGAACAATAGGTGCTTGCTGTGGAACACCTATCCCAAGTGGGGGTAGCCAGGTAAACAAAATGCCACACACCCAGGTGTAAGAAACAACATTGCCCAGGCATGGTCTAAGCCCCTCACCTCGTCCCTGTGCTTTGGGGAGCCGGAGGGACAGCCGAGGCCCACGGCCCTGAAACCCCTTTGCAAAAAGCCGGCTTCCCACGGGACAGTTTTCCTGAGGTGCAGACCCTCTCACAAGTGGTTGTGGCAAGGTAAAGCAAATTCCCTCCACTTCTCTGGAAGAAACCACAGTGCCCAGCCATGTTCTAAGCCCTCCCATCCTCCCTGGGCTTCTGGCAGCAGGAGTGAAAAGAGAGGAGCAGAGCACTGGGACCCGTTTGACAAAAACCGGCTTCCCACGGGAAAGTCTTTCTCCACGTGCAGACATGCTCCCAGGTGCCTGTGGCAAGGGGAAGGAAATGCCATACACTGACCTGGAAGAGACCAGAGGGCCCAGTCACAGTCTGAACCCTTCCCTCATCCCGGCGGTTTTGCTAGCAGGAGTTCAACCCCAACGAACACAGCACGGAGAACACTGAGGCAAAAACGCCTTCCGACAAACAATAGGCGCTTGCTGTGGAAAACCTATCCCAAGTGGGGTTAGCCAGCTCAACAAAATGCCACACACCGAGGTGTAAGAAACAACATTGCCCGGGCATGTTCTAAGCCCCTCACCTTGTCCCTCTGCTTTGGGGAGCTGGAGGGACACCTGAGGCCCTCGGCCCAGAGACCCCTTTGCAAAAAGCCGGCTTCCCACGGGAACAGGTTTCCTGAGGTGCAGACCCTATCCCAAGTGGTTGTGGCAAGGTAAAGCAAATGCCCTCCACTTCTCTGGAAGAAACCACAGTGCCCAGCCATGTTCTAAGCCCTCCCATCCTCCCTGGGCTTCTGGCAGCAGGAGTGAAAATAGAGGAGCAGAGCACTGGGACCCGTTTGACAAAAACCGGCTTCCCACGGGAAAGTCTTTCTCCAAGTGCAGACATGCTCCCAGGTGCCTGTGGCAAGGGGAAGGAAATGCCATACACTGACCTGGAAGAGACCACAGGGCCCAGGCACAGTCTGAACCCTTCCCTCAACCCGGCGGTTTTGCTAGCAGGAGTTCAACCCCAACGAACACAGCCCGGAGACCCCTGGGGCAAAAACGGCTTCCGACGAATAATAGGCGCTTGCTGTGGAAAACCTATCCCAAGTGGGGGTAGCCAGCTCAACAAAATGCCACACACCCAGGTGTAAGAAACAACATTGCCCAGGCATGGTCTAAGCCCCTCACCTCGTCCCTGTGCTTTGGGGAGCCGGAGGGACAGCCGAGGCCCACGGCCCTGAAAACCCCTTTGCAAAAAGCCGGCTTCCCACGGGAACAGTTTTCCTGAGGTGCAGACACTCTCACAAGTGGTTGTGGCAAGGTAAAGCAAATTCCTTCCACTTCTCTGGAAGAAACCACAGTGCCCAGCCATGTTCTAAGCCCTCCCATCCTCCCTGGGCTTCTGGCTGCAGGAGTGAAAAGAGAGGAGCAGAGCACTGGGACCCGTTTGACAAAAACCGGCTTCCCACGGGAAAGTCTTTCTCCACGTGCAGACATGCTCCCAGGTGCCTGTGGCAAGGGGAAGGAAATGCCATACACTGACCTGGAAGAGACCACAGGGCCCAGGCACAGTCTGAACCCTTCCCTCATCCCGGCGGTTTTGCTAGCAGGAGTTCAACCCCAACGAACACAGCACGGAGAACACTGAGGCAAAAACGGTTTCCGACAAACAATAGGCGCTTGCTGTGGAAAACCTATCCCAAGTGGGGTTAGCCAGCTCAACAAAATGCCACACACCCAGGTGTAAGAAACAACATTGCCCGGGCATATTCTAAGCCCCTCACCTTGTCCCTGTGCTTTGGGGAGCCGGAGGGACACCTGAGGCCCTCGGCCCAGAGACCCCTTTGCAAAAAGCCTGCTTCCCTCGGGAACAGGTTTCCTGAGGTGCAGACCCTATCCCAAGTGGTTGTGGCAAGGTAAAGCAAATGCCCTCCACTTCTCTGGAAGAAACCACAGTGCCCAGCCATGTTCTAAGCCCTCCCATCCTCCCTGGGCTTCTGGCAGCAGGAGTGAAAAGAGAGGAGCAGAGCACTGGGACCCGTTTGACAAAAACCGGCTTCCCACGGGAAAGTCTTTCTCCACGTGCAGACATGCTCCCAGGTGCCTGTGGCAAGGGGAAGGAAATGCCATACACTGACCTGGAAGAGACCACAGGGCCCAGGCACAGTCTGAACCCTACCCTCAACCCGGCGGTTTTGCTAGCAGGAGTTCAACCCCAACGAACACAGCCCCTAGACCCCTGGGGCAAAAACGGCTTCCGAGGAACAATAGGTGCTTGCTGTGGAACACCTATCCCAAGTGGGTGTAGCCAGGTGAACTATGCCACACACCCAGGTGTAAGAAACAACATTGCCTAGGCACGGTCTAAGCCCCTCACCTCGTCCCTGTGCTTTGGGGAGCCGGAGGGACACCCGAGGCCCTGGGCCCAGAGACCCCTTTGCAAAAAGCCGGCTTCCCACGGAAACAGATTTCCTGAGGTGCAGACCTTATCCCAAGTGGTTGTGGCAAGGTAAAGCAAATGCCCTCCACTTCTCTGGAAGAAACCACAGTGCCCAGCCATGTTCTAAGCCCTCCCATCCTCCCTGGGCTTCTGGCAGCAGGAGTGAAAAGAGAGGAGCAGAGCACTGGGACCTGTTTGACAAAAACCGGCTTCCCACGGAAAAGTCTTTCTCCACGTGCAGACATGCTCCCAGGTGCCTGAGGCAAGGGGAAGGAAATGCCATACACTGACCTGGAAGAGACCAGAGGGCCCAGGCACAGTCTGAACCCTTCCCTCATCCCGGCGGTTTTGCTAGCAGGAGTTCAACCCCAACGAACACAGCCCGGAGACCCCTGGGGCAAAAACGGCTTCCGACGAACAATAGGCGCTTGCTGTGGAAAACCTATCCCAAGTGGGGGTAGCCAGCTCAACAAAATGCCACACACCCAGGTGTAAGAAACAACATTGCCCAGGCATGGTCTAAGCCCCTCACCTCGTCCCTGTGCTTTGGGGAGCCGGAGGGACAGCGGAGGCCCACGGCCCTGAGACCCCTTTGCAAAAAGCAGGCTTCCCACGGGAACAGTTTTCCTGAGGTGCAGACCCTCTCACAAGTGGTTGTGGCAAGGTAAAGCAAATTCCCTCCACTTCTCTGGAAGAAACCACAGTGCCCAGCCATGTTCTAAGCCCTCCCATCCTCCCTGGGCTTCTGGCAGCAGGAGTGAAAAGAGAGGAGCAGAGCACTGGGACCCGTTTGACAAAAACCGGCTTCCCACGGGAAAGTCTTTCTCCACGTGCAGACATGCTCCCAGGTGCCTGTGGCAAGGGGAAGGAAATGCCATACACTGACCTGGAAGAGACCACAGGGCCCAGGCACAGTCTGAACCCTTCCCTCATCCCGGCGGTTTTGCTAGCAGGAGTTCAACTCCAACGAACACAGCCCGGAGAACACTGAGGCAAAAACGGTCCTTCAAACAATAGGCACTTGCTGTGGAAAACCTATCCCAAGTAGGGTTAGCCAGCTCAACAAAATGCCACACACCCAGGTGTAAGAAACAACATTGCCCAGGCATGGTCTAAGCCCCTCACCTCGTCCCTATGCTTTGGTGAGCCGGAGGGACGGCCGAGGCCCACGGCCCAGAGACCCCTTTGCAAAAAGCCGGCTTCCCACGGGAACAGTTTTCCTGAGGTGCAGACCCTATCCCACGTGGTTGTGGCAAGGTAAAGCAAATGCCCTCCACTTCTCTGGAAGAAACCACAGTGCCCAGCCATGTTCTAAGCCCTCCCATCCTCCCTGGGCTTCTGGCAGCAGGAGTGAAAAGAGAGGAGCAGAGCACTGGGACCCGTTTGACAAAAACCGGCTTCCCACGGGAAAGTCTTTCTCCACGTGCAGACATGCTCCCAGGTGCCTGTGGCAAGGGGAAGGAAATGCCATACACTGACCTGGAAGAGACCACAGGGCCCAGGCACAGTCTGAACCCTTCCCTCATCCCGGCGGTTTTGCTAGCAGGAGTTCAAGCCCAACGAACACAGCCCGGAGACCCCTGGGGCAAAAACGGCTTCCGACGAACAATAGGTGCTTGCTGTGGAAAACCTATCCCAAGTGGGGGTAGCCAGGTAAACTATGCCACACACCCAGGTGTAAGAAACAACATTGCCCAGGCACGGTCTAAGCCCCTCACCTCGTCCCTGTGCTTTGGGGAGCCGGAGGGACACCCGAGGCCCTGGGCCCAGAGACCCCTTTGCAAAAAGTCGGCTTCCCACGGAAACAGATTTCCTGAGGTGCAGACCCTATCCCAAGTGGTTGTGGCAAGGTAATGCAAATGCCCTCCACTTCTCTGGAAGAAACCACAGTGCCCAGCCATGTTCTAAGCCCTCCCATCCTCCCTGGGCTTCTGGCAGCAGGAGTGAAAAGAGAGGAGCAGAGCACTGGGACCCGTTTGACAAAAACCGGCTTCCCACGGGAAAGTCTTTCTCCACGTGCAGACATGCTCCCAGGTTCCTGTGGCAAGGGGAAGGAAATGCCATACACTGACCTGGAAGAGACCACAGGGCCCAGGCACAGTCTGAACCCTTCCCTCATCCCGGCGGTTTTGCTAGCAGGAGTTCAACCCCAACGAACACAGCCCGGAGAACACTGAGGCAAAAACGGCTTCCGACGAACAATAGGCGCTTGCTGTGGAAAACCTATCCCAAGTGGGGGTAGCCAGCTCAACAAAATGCCACACACCCAGGTGTAAGAAACAACATTGCCCAGGCATGGTCTAAGCCCCTCACCTCGTCCCTGTGCTTTGGAGAGCCGGAGGGACAACCGAGGCCCACGGCCCTGAGACCCCTTTGCAAAAAGACGGCTTCCCACGGAAACAGTTTTCCTGAGGTGCAGACCCTATCCCAAGTGGTTGTGGCAAGGTAATGCAAATGCCCTCCACTTCTCTGGAAGAAACCACAGTGCCCAGCCATGTTCTAAGCCCTCCCATCCTCCCTGGGCTTCTGGCAGCAGGAGTGAAAAGAGAGGAGCAGAGCACTGGGACCCGTTTGACAAAAACCGGCTTCCCACGGGAAAGTCTTTCTCCACGTGCAGACATGCTCCCAGGTGCCTGTGGCAAGGGGAAGGAAATGCCATACACTGACCTGGAAGAGACCACAGGGCCCAGGCACAGTCTGAACCCTTCCCTCAACCCGGCGGTTTTGCTAGCAGGAGTTCAACCCCAACGAACACAGCCCGGAGACCCCTGGGGCAAAAACGGCTTCCGACAAACAATAGGCGCTTGCTGTGGAAAACCTATCCCAAGTGGGGTTAGCCAGCTCAACAAAATGCCACACACCCAGGTGTAAGAAACAACATTGCCCGGGCATGTTCTAAGCCCCTCACCTTGTCCCTGTGCTTTGGGGAGCCGGAGGGACACCTGAGGCCCTCGGCCCAGAGACCCCTTTGCAAAAAGCCGGCTTCCCACGGGAATAGGTTTCCTGAGGTGCAGACCCTATCCCAAGTGGTTGTGGCAAGGTAAAGCAAATGCCCTCCACTTCTCTGGAAGAAACCACAGTGCCCAGCCATGTTCTAAGCCCTCCCATCGTCCCTGGGCTTCTGGCAGCAGGAGTGAAAAGAGAGGAGCAGAGCACTGGGACCCGTTTGACAAAAACCGGCTTCCCACGGGAAAGTCTTTCTCCACGTGCAGACATGCTCCCAGGTGCCTGTGGCAAGGGGAAGGAAATGCCATACACTGACCTGGAAGAGACCACAGGGCCCAGGCACAGTCTGAACCCTACCCTCAACCCGGCGGTTTTGCTAGCAGGAGTTGAACCCCAACGAACACAGCCCGGAGACCCCTGGGGCAAAAACGGCTTCCGACGAACAATAGGTGCTTGCTGTGGAACACCTATCCCAAGTGGGGGTAGCCAGGTGAACTATGCCACACACCCAGGTGTAAGAAAAAACATTGCCCAGGCACGGTCTAAGCCCCTCACCTCGTCCCTGTGCTTTGGGGAGCCGGAGGGACACCCGAGGCCCTGGGCCCAGAGACCCCTTTGCAAAAAGGCGGCTTCCCACGGAAACAGATTTCCTGAGGTGCAGACCTTATCCCAAGTGGTTGTGGCAAGGTAAAGCAAATGCCCTCCACTTCTCTGGAAGAAACCACAGTGCCCAGCCATGTTCTAAGCCCTCCCATCCTCCCTGGGCTTCTGGCAGCAGGAGTGAAAAGAGAGGAGGAGAGCACTGGGACCTGTTTGACAAAAACCGGCTTCCCACGGGAAAGTCTTTCTCCACGTGCAGACATGCTCCCAGGTGCCTGAGGGAAGGGGAAGGAAATGCCATACACTGACCTGGAAGAGACCACAGGGCCCAGGCACAGTCTGAACCCTTCCCTCATCCCGGCGGTTTTGCTAGCAGGAGTTCAACCCCAACGAACACAGCCCGGAGACCCCTGGGGCAAAAACGGCTTCCGACGAACAATAGGCGCTTGCTGTGGAAAACCTATCCCAAGTGGGGGTAGCCAGCTCAACAAAATGCCACACACCCAGGTGTAAGAAACAACATTGCCCAGGCATGGTCGAAGCCCCTCACCTCGTCCCTGTGCTTTGGGGAGCCGGAGGGACAGCGGAGGCCCACGGCCCTGAGACCCCTTTGCAAAAAGCAGGCTTCCCACGGGAACAGTTTTCCTGAGGTGCAGACCCTCTCACAAGTGGTTGTGGCAAGGTAAAGCAAATGCCCTCCACTTCTCTGGAAGAAACCACAGTGCCCAGCCATGTTCTAAGCCCTCCCATCCTCCCTGGGCTTCTAGCAGCAGGAATGAAAAGAGAGGAGCAGAGCACTGGGACCCGTTTGACAAAAACCGGCTTCCCACGGGAAAGTCTTTCTCCACGTGAAGACATGCTCCCAGGTGCCTGTGGCAAGGGGAAGGAAATGCCATACACTGACCTGGAAGAGACCACAGGGCCCAGGCACAGTCTGAACCCTTCCCTCATCCCGGCGGTTTTGCTAGCAGGAGTTCAACCCCAACGAACACAGCACGGAGAACACTGAGGCAAAAACGGCTTCCGACAAACAATAGGCGCTTGCTGTGGAAAACCTATCCCAAGTGGGGTTAGCCAGCTCAACAAAATGCCACACACCGAGGTGTAAGAAACAACATTGCCCGGGCATGTTCTAAGCCCCTCACCTTGTCCCTGTGCTTTGGGGAGCTGGAGGGACACCTGAGGCCCTCGGCCCAGAGACCCCTTTGCAAAAAGCCGGCTTCCCACGGGAACAGGTTTCCTGAGGTGCAGACCATATCCCAAGTGGTTGTGGCAAGGTAAAGCAAATGCCCTCCACTTCTCTGGAAGAAACCACAGTGCCCAGCCATGTTCTAAGCCCTCCCATCGTCCCTGGGCTTCTGGCAGCAGGAGTGAAAAGAGAGGAGCAGAGCACTGGGACCCGTTTGACAAAAACCGGCTTCCCACGGGAAAGTCTTTCTCCAAGTGCAGACATGCTCCCAGGTGCCTGTGGCAAGGGGAAGGAAATGCCATACACTGACCTGGAAGAGACCACAGGGCCCAGGCACAGTCTGAACCCTTCCCTCATCCCGGCGGTTTTGCTAGCAGGAGTTCAACCCCAACGAACACAGCCCGGAGAACACTGAGGCAAAAACGGCTTCCGACGAACAATAGGCACTTGCTGTGGAAAACCTATCCCAAGTGGGGGTAGCCAGGTCAACAAAATGCCACACACCCAGGTGTAAGAAACAACATTGCCCGGGCATGTTCTAAGCCCCTCAACTTGTCCCTGTGCTTTGGGGAGCCGGAGGGACACCTGAGGCCCTCGGCCCAGAGACCCCTTTGCAAAAAGCCGGCTTCCCACGGGAACAGGTTTCCTGAGGTGCAGACCCTATCCCAAGTGGTTGTGGCAAGGTAAAGCAAATGCCCTCCACTTCTCTGGAAGAAACCACAGTGCCCAGCCATGTTCTAAGCCCTCCCATCCTCCCTGGGCTTCTGGCAGCAGGAGTGAAAAGAGAGGAGCAGAGCACTGGGACCCGTTTGACAAAAACCGGCTTCCCACGGGAAAGTCTTTCTCCAAGTGCAGACATGCTCCCAGGTGCCTGTGGCAAGGGGAAGGAAATGCCATACACTGACCTGGAAGAGACCACAGGGCCCAGGCACAGTCTGAACCCTTCCCTCAACCCGGCGGTTTTGCTAGCAGGAGTTCAACCCCAACGAACACAGCCCGGAGAACACTGAGGCAAAAATGGATTCCGACGAACAATAGGCACTTGCTGTGGAAAACCTATCCCAAGTGGGGGTAGCCAGGTCAACAAAATGCCACACACCCAGGTGTAAGAAACAACTTTGCCCGGGCATGTTCTAAGCCCCTCAACTTGTCCCTGTGCTTTGGGGAGCCGGAGGGACACCTGAGGCCCTCGGCCCAGAGACCCCTTTGCAAAAAGCCGGCTTCCCACGGGAACAGGTTTCCTGAGGTGCAGACCCTATCCCAAGTGGTTGTGGCAAGGTAAAGCAAATGCCCTCCACTTCTCTGGAAGAAACCACAGTGCCCAGCCATGTTCTAAGCCCTCCCATCGTCCCTGGGCTTCTGGCAGCAGGAGTGAAAAGAGAGGAGCAGAGCAGTGGGACCTGTTTGACAAAAACCGGCTTCCCACAGGAAAGTCTTTCTCCACGTGCAGACATGCTCCCAGGTGCCTGTGGCAAGGGGAAGGAAATGCCATACACTGACCTGGAAGAGACCACAGGGCCCAGGCACAGTCTGAACCCTACCCTCAACCCGGCGGTTTTGCTAGCAGGAGTTGAACCCCAACGAACACAGCCCCTAGACCCCTGGGGCAAAAACGGCTTCCGACGAACAATAGGTGCTTGCTGTGGAACACCTATCCCAAGTGGGGGTAGCCAGGTGAACTATGCCACACACCCAGGTGTAAGAAACAACATTGCCCAGGCACGGTCTAAGCCCCTCACCTCGTCCCTGTGCTTTGGGGAGCCGGAGGGACACCCGAGGCCCTGGGCCCAGAGACCCCTTTGCAAAAAGCCGGCTTCCCACGGAAACAGATTTCCTGAGGTGCAGACCTTATCCCAAGTGGTTGTGGCAAGGTAAAGCAAATGCCCTCCACTTCTCTGGAAGAAACCACAGTGCCCAGCCATGTTCTAAGCCCTCCCATCGTCCCTGGGCTTCTGGCAGCAGGAGTGAAAAGAGAGGAGCAGAGCACTGGGACCTGTTTGACAAAAACCGGCTTCCCACGGGAAAGTCTTTCTCCACGTGCAGACATGCTCCCAGGTGCCTGAGGCAAGGGGAAGGAAATGCCATACACTGACCTGGAAGAGACCACAGGGCCCAGGCACAGTCTGAACCCTTCCCTCATCCCGGCGGTTTTGCTAGCAGGAGTTCAACCCCAACGAACACAGCCCGGAGACCCCTGGGGCAAAAACGGCTTCCGACGAACAATAGGCGCTTGCTGTGGAAAACCTATCCCAAGTGGGGGTTGCCAGCTCAACAAAATGCCACACACCCAGGTGTAAGAAACAACATTGCCCAGGCATGGTCTAAGCCCCTCACCTCGTCCCTGTGCTTTGGGGAGCCGGAGGGACAGCCGAGGCCCACGGGCCTGAAACCCCTTTGCAAAAAGCCGGCTTCCCACGGGAACAGTTTTCCTGAGGTGCAGACCCTCTCACAAGTGGTTGTGGCAAGGTAAAGCAAATGCCCTCCACTTCTCTGGAAGAAACCACAGTGCCCAGCCATGTTCTAAGCCCTCCCATCCTCCCTGGGCTTCTGGCAGCAGGAGTGAAAAGAGAGGAGCAGAGCACTGGGACCCGTTTGACAAAAACCGGCTTCCCACGGGAAAGTCTTTCTCCACGTGCAGACATGCTCCCAGGTGCCTGTGGCAAGGGGAAGGAAATGCCATACACTGACCTGGAAGAGACCACAGGGCCCAGTCACAGTCTGAACCCTTCCCTCATCCCGGCGGTTTTGCTAGCAGGAGTTCAACCCCAACGAACACAGCACGGAGAACACTGAGGCAAAAACGGCTTCCGACAAACAATAGGCGCTTGCTGTGGAAAACCTATCCCAAGTGGGGTTAGCCAGCTCAACAAAATGCCACACACCCAGGTGTAAGAAACAACATTGCCCGGGCATGTTCTAAGCCCCTCACCTTGTCCCTGTGCTTTGGGGAGCCGGAGGGACACCTGAGGCCCTCGGCCCAGAGACCCCTTTGCAAAAAGCCGGCTTCCCACGGGAATAGGTTTCCTGAGGTGCAGACCCTATCCCAAGTGGTTGTGGCAAGGTAAAGCAAATGCCCTCCACTTCTCTGGAAGAAACCACAGTGCCCAGCCATGTTCTAAGCCCTCCCATCGTCCCTGGGCTTCTGGCAGCAGGAGTGAAAAGAGAGGAGCAGAGCACTGGGACCCGTTTGACAAAAACCGGCTTCCCACGGGAAAGTCTTTCTCCACGTGCAGACATGCTCCCAGGTGCCTGTGGCAAGGGGAAGGAAATGCCATACACTGACCTGGAAGAGACCACAGGGCCCAGGCACAGTCTGAACCCTACCCTCAACCCGGCGGTTTTGCTAGCAGGAGTTGAACCCCAACGAACACAGCCCGGAGACCCCTGGGGCAAAAACGGCTTCCGACGAACAATAGGTGCTTGCTGTGGAACACCTATCCCAAGTGGGGGTAGCCAGGTGAACTATGCCACACACCCAGGTGTAAGAAACAACATTGCCCAGGCACGGTCTAAGCCCCTCACCTCGTCCCTGTGCTTTGGGGAGCCGGAGGGACACCCGAGGCCCTGGGCCCAGAGACCCCTTTGCAAAAAGGCGGCTTCCCACGGAAACAGATTTCCTGAGGTGCAGACCTTATCCCAAGTGGTTGTGGCAAGGTAAAGCAAATGCCCTCCACTTCTCTGGAAGAAACCACAGTGCCCAGCCATGTTCTAAGCCCTCCCATCCTCCCTGGGCTTCTGGCAGCAGGAGTGAAAAGAGAGGAGGAGAGCACTGGGACCTGTTTGACAAAAACCGGCTTCCCACGGGAAAGTCTTTCTCCACGTGCAGACATGCTCCCAGGTGCCTGAGGGAAGGGGAAGGAAATGCCATACACTGACCTGGAAGAGACCACAGGGCCCAGGCACAGTCTGAACCGTTCCCTCATCCCGGCGGTTTTGCTAGCAGGAGTTCAACCCCAACGAACACAGCCCGGAGACCCCTGGGGCAAAAACGGCTTCCGACGAACAATAGGCGCTTGCTGTGGAAAACCTATCCCAAGTGGGGGTAGCCAGCTCAACAAAATGCCACACACCCAGGTGTAAGAAACAACATTGCCCAGGCATGGTCGAAGCCCCTCACCTCGTCCCTGTGCTTTGGGGAGCCGGAGGGACAGCGGAGGCCCACGGCCCTGAGACCCCTTTGCAAAAAGCAGGCTTCCCACGGGAACAGTTTTCCTGAGGTGCAGACCCTCTCACAAGTGGTTGTGGCAAGGTAAAGCAAATGCCCTCCACTTCTCTGGAAGAAACCACAGTGCCCAGCCATGTTCTAAGCCCTCCCATCCTCCCTGGGCTTCTAGCAGCAGGAATGAAAAGAGAGGAGCAGAGCACTGGGACCCGTTTGACAAAAACCGGCTTCCCACGGGAAAGTCTTTCTCCACGTGCAGACATGCTCCCAGGTGCCTGTGGCAAGGGGAAGGAAATGCCATACACTGACCTGGAAGAGACCACAGGGCCCAGGCACAGTCTGAACCCTTCCCTCATCCCGGCGGTTTTGCTAGCAGGAGTTCAACCCCAACGAACACAGCACGGAGAACACTGAGGCAAAAACGGTTTCCGACAAACAATAGGCGCTTGCTGTGGAAAACCTATCCCAAGTGGGGTTAGCCAGCTCAACAAAATGCCACACACCCAGGTGTAAGAAACAACATTGCCCGGGCATATTCTAAGCCCCTCACCTTGTCCCTGTGCTTTGGGGAGCCGGAGGGACACCTGAGGCCCTCGGCCCAGAGACCCCTTTGCAAAAAGCCTGCTTCCCTCGGGAACAGGTTTCCTGAGGTGCAGACCCTATCCCAAGTGGTTGTGGCAAGGTAAAGCAAATGCCCTCCACTTCTCTGGAAGAAACCACAGTGCCCAGCCATGTTCTAAGCCCTCCCATCCTCCCTGGGCTTCTGGCAGCAGGAGTGAAAAGAGAGGAGCAGAGCACTGGGACCCGTTTGACAAAAACCGGCTTCCCACGGGAAAGTCTTTCTCCACGTGCAGACATGCTCCCAGGTGCCTGTGGCAAGGGGAAGGAAATGCCATACACTGACCTGGAAGAGACCACAGGGCCCAGGCACAGTCTGAACCCTACCCTCAACCCGGCGGTTTTGCTAGCAGGAGTTCAACCCCAACGAACACAGCCCCTAGACCCCTGGGGCAAAAACGGCTTCCGAGGAACAATAGGTGCTTGCTGTGGAACACCTATCCCAAGTGGGTGTAGCCAGGTGAACTATGCCACACACCCAGGTGTAAGAAACAACATTGCCTAGGCACGGTCTAAGCCCCTCACCTCGTCCCTGTGCTTTGGGGAGCCGGAGGGACACCCGAGGCCCTGGGCCCAGAGACCCCTTTGCAAAAAGCCGGCTTCCCACGGAAACAGATTTCCTGAGGTGCAGACCTTATCCCAAGTGGTTGTGGCAAGGTAAAGCAAATGCCCTCCACTTCTCTGGAAGAAACCACAGTGCCCAGCCATGTTCTAAGCCCTCCCATCCTCCCTGGGCTTCTGGCAGCAGGAGTGAAAAGAGAGGAGCGGAGCACTGGGACCTGTTTGACAAAAACCGGCTTCCCACGGAAAAGTCTTTCTCCACGTGCAGACATGCTCCCAGGTGCCTGAGGCAAGGGGAAGGAAATGCCATACACTGACCTGGAAGAGACCAGAGGGCCCAGGCACAGTCTGAACCCTTCCCTCATCCCGGCGGTTTTGCTAGCAGGAGTTCAACCCCAACGAACACAGCCCGGAGACCCCTGGGGCAAAAACGGCTTCCGACGAACAATAGGCGCTTGCTGTGGAAAACCTATCCCAAGTGGGGGTAGCCAGCTCAACAAAATGCCACACACCCAGGTGTAAGAAACAACATTGCCCAGGCATGGTCTAAGCCCCTCACCTCGTCCCTGTGCTTTGGGGAGCCGGAGGGACAGCGGAGGCCCACGGCCCTGAGACCCCTTTGCAAAAAGCAGGCTTCCCACGGGAACAGTTTTCCTGAGGTGCAGACCCTCTCACAAGTGGTTGTGGCAAGGTAAAGCAAATTCCCTCCACTTCTCTGGAAGAAACCACAGTGCCCAGCCATGTTCTAAGCCCTCCCATCCTCCCTGGGCTTCTGGCAGCAGGAGTGAAAAGAGAGGAGCAGAGCACTGGGACCCGTTTGACAAAAACCGGCTTCCCACGGGAAAGTCTTTCTCCACGTGCAGACATGCTCCCAGGTGCCTGTGGCAAGGGGAAGGAAATGCCATACACTGACCTGGAAGAGACCACAGGGCCCAGGCACAGTCTGAACCCTTCCCTCATCCCGGCGGTTTTGCTAGCAGGAGTTCAACTCCAACGAACACAGCCCGGAGAACACTGAGGCAAAAACGGTCCTTCAAACAATAGGCACTTGCTGTGGAAAACCTATCCCAAGTAGGGTTAGCCAGCTCAACAAAATGCCACACACCCAGGTGTAAGAAACAACATTGCCCAGGCATGGTCTAAGCCCCTCACCTCGTCCCTATGCTTTGGTGAGCCGGAGGGACGGCCGAGGCCCACGGCCCAGAGACCCCTTTGCAAAAAGCCGGCTTCCCACGGGAACAGTTTTCCTGAGGTGCAGACCCTATCCCACGTGGTTGTGGCAAGGTAAAGCAAATGCCCTCCACTTCTCTGGAAGAAACCACAGTGCCCAGCCATGTTCTAAGCCCTCCCATCCTCCCTGGGCTTCTGGCAGCAGGAGTGAAAAGAGAGGAGCAGAGCACTGGGACCCGTTTGACAAAAACCGGCTTCCCACGGGAAAGTCTTTCTCCACGTGCAGACATGCTCCCAGGTGCCTGTGGCAAGGGGAAGGAAATGCCATACACTGACCTGGAAGAGACCACAGGGCCCAGGCACAGTCTGAACCCTTCCCTCATCCCGGCGGTTTTGCTAGCAGGAGTTCAAGCCCAACGAACACAGCCCGGAGACCCCTGGGGCAAAAACGGCTTCCGACGAACAATAGGTGCTTGCTGTGGAAAACCTATCCCAAGTGGGGGTAGCCAGGTAAACTATGCCACACACCCAGGTGTAAGAAACAACATTGCCCAGGCACGGTCTAAGCCCCTCACCTCGTCCCTGTGCTTTGGGGAGCCGGAGGGACACCCGAGGCCCTGGGCCCAGAGACCCCTTTGCAAAAAGTCGGCTTCCCACGGAAACAGATTTCCTGAGGTGCAGACCCTATCCCAAGTGGTTGTGGCAAGGTAATGCAAATGCCCTCCACTTCTCTGGAAGAAACCACAGTGCCCAGCCATGTTCTAAGCCCTCCCATCCTCCCTGGGCTTCTGGCAGCAGGAGTGAAAAGAGAGGAGCAGAGCACTGGGACCCGTTTGACAAAAACCGGCTTCCCACGGGAAAGTCTTTCTCCACGTGCAGACATGCTCCCAGGTTCCTGTGGCAAGGGGAAGGAAATGCCATACACTGACCTGGAAGAGACCACAGGGCCCAGGCACAGTCTGAACCCTTCCCTCATCCCGGCGGTTTTGCTAGCAGGAGTTCAACCCCAACGAACACAGCCCGGAGAACACTGAGGCAAAAACGGCTTCCGACGAACAATAGGCGCTTGCTGTGGAAAACCTATCCCAAGTGGGGGTAGCCAGCTCAACAAAATGCCACACACCCAGGTGTAAGAAACAACATTGCCCAGGCATGGTCTAAGCCCCTCACCTCGTCCCTGTGCTTTGGAGAGCCGGAGGGACAACCGAGGCCCACGGCCCTGAGACCCCTTTGCAAAAAGACGGCTTCCCACGGAAACAGTTTTCCTGAGGTGCAGACCCTATCCCAAGTGGTTGTGGCAAGGTAATGCAAATGCCCTCCACTTCTCTGGAAGAAACCACAGTGCCCAGCCATGTTCTAAGCCCTCCCATCCTCCCTGGGCTTCTGGCAGCAGGAGTGAAAAGAGAGGAGCAGAGCACTGGGACCCGTTTGACAAAAACCGGCTTCCCACGGGAAAGTCTTTCTCCACGTGCAGACATGCTCCCAGGTGCCTGTGGCAAGGGGAAGGAAATGCCATACACTGACCTGGAAGAGACCACAGGGCCCAGGCACAGTCTGAACCCTTCCCTCAACCCGGCGGTTTTGCTAGCAGGAGTTCAACCCCAACGAACACAGCCCGGAGACCCCTGGGGCAAAAACGGCTTCCGACAAACAATAGGCGCTTGCTGTGGAAAACCTATCCCAAGTGGGGTTAGCCAGCTCAACAAAATGCCACACACCCAGGTGTAAGAAACAACATTGCCCGGGCATGTTCTAAGCCCCTCACCTTGTCCCTGTGCTTTGGGGAGCCGGAGGGACACCTGAGGCCCTCGGCCCAGAGACCCCTTTGCAAAAAGCCGGCTTCCCACGGGAATAGGTTTCCTGAGGTGCAGACCCTATCCCAAGTGGTTGTGGCAAGGTAAAGCAAATGCCCTCCACTTCTCTGGAAGAAACCACAGTGCCCAGCCATGTTCTAAGCCCTCCCATCGTCCCTGGGCTTCTGGCAGCAGGAGTGAAAAGAGAGGAGCAGAGCACTGGGACCCGTTTGACAAAAACCGGCTTCCCACGGGAAAGTCTTTCTCCACGTGCAGACATGCTCCCAGGTGCCTGTGGCAAGGGGAAGGAAATGCCATACACTGACCTGGAAGAGACCACAGGGCCCAGGCACAGTCTGAACCCTACCCTCAACCCGGCGGTTTTGCTAGCAGGAGTTGAACCCCAACGAACACAGCCCGGAGACCCCTGGGGCAAAAACGGCTTCCGACGAACAATAGGTGCTTGCTGTGGAACACCTATCCCAAGTGGGGGTAGCCAGGTGAACTATGCCACACACCCAGGTGTAAGAAAAAACATTGCCCAGGCACGGTCTAAGCCCCTCACCTCGTCCCTGTGCTTTGGGGAGCCGGAGGGACACCCGAGGCCCTGGGCCCAGAGACCCCTTTGCAAAAAGGCGGCTTCCCACGGAAACAGATTTCCTGAGGTGCAGACCTTATCCCAAGTGGTTGTGGCAAGGTAAAGCAAATGCCCTCCACTTCTCTGGAAGAAACCACAGTGCCCAGCCATGTTCTAAGCCCTCCCATCCTCCCTGGGCTTCTGGCAGCAGGAGTGAAAAGAGAGGAGGAGAGCACTGGGACCTGTTTGACAAAAACCGGCTTCCCACGGGAAAGTCTTTCTCCACGTGCAGACATGCTCCCAGGTGCCTGAGGGAAGGGGAAGGAAATGCCATACACTGACCTGGAAGAGACCACAGGGCCCAGGCACAGTCTGAACCCTTCCCTCATCCCGGCGGTTTTGCTAGCAGGAGTTCAACCCCAACGAACACAGCCCGGAGACCCCTGGGGCAAAAACGGCTTCCGACGAACAATAGGCGCTTGCTGTGGAAAACCTATCCCAAGTGGGGGTAGCCAGCTCAACAAAATGCCACACACCCAGGTGTAAGAAACAACATTGCCCAGGCATGGTCGAAGCCCCTCACCTCGTCCCTGTGCTTTGGGGAGCCGGAGGGACAGCGGAGGCCCACGGCCCTGAGACCCCTTTGCAAAAAGCAGGCTTCCCACGGGAACAGTTTTCCTGAGGTGCAGACCCTCTCACAAGTGGTTGTGGCAAGGTAAAGCAAATGCCCTCCACTTCTCTGGAAGAAACCACAGTGCCCAGCCATGTTCTAAGCCCTCCCATCCTCCCTGGGCTTCTAGCAGCAGGAATGAAAAGAGAGGAGCAGAGCACTGGGACCCGTTTGACAAAAACCGGCTTCCCACGGGAAAGTCTTTCTCCACGTGAAGACATGCTCCCAGGTGCCTGTGGCAAGGGGAAGGAAATGCCATACACTGACCTGGAAGAGACCACAGGGCCCAGGCACAGTCTGAACCCTTCCCTCATCCCGGCGGTTTTGCTAGCAGGAGTTCAACCCCAACGAACACAGCACGGAGAACACTGAGGCAAAAACGGCTTCCGACAAACAATAGGCGCTTGCTGTGGAAAACCTATCCCAAGTGGGGTTAGCCAGCTCAACAAAATGCCACACACCGAGGTGTAAGAAACAACATTGCCCGGGCATGTTCTAAGCCCCTCACCTTGTCCCTGTGCTTTGGGGAGCTGGAGGGACACCTGAGGCCCTCGGCCCAGAGACCCCTTTGCAAAAAGCCGGCTTCCCACGGGAACAGGTTTCCTGAGGTGCAGACCATATCCCAAGTGGTTGTGGCAAGGTAAAGCAAATGCCCTCCACTTCTCTGGAAGAAACCACAGTGCCCAGCCATGTTCTAAGCCCTCCCATCGTCCCTGGGCTTCTGGCAGCAGGAGTGAAAAGAGAGGAGCAGAGCACTGGGACCCGTTTGACAAAAACCGGCTTCCCACGGGAAAGTCTTTCTCCAAGTGCAGACATGCTCCCAGGTGCCTGTGGCAAGGGGAAGGAAATGCCATACACTGACCTGGAAGAGACCACAGGGCCCAGGCACAGTCTGAACCCTTCCCTCATCCCGGCGGTTTTGCTAGCAGGAGTTCAACCCCAACGAACACAGCCCGGAGAACACTGAGGCAAAAACGGCTTCCGACGAACAATAGGCACTTGCTGTGGAAAACCTATCCCAAGTGGGGGTAGCCAGGTCAACAAAATGCCACACACCCAGGTGTAAGAAACAACATTGCCCGGGCATGTTCTAAGCCCCTCAACTTGTCCCTGTGCTTTGGGGAGCCGGAGGGACACCTGAGGCCCTCGGCCCAGAGACCCCTTTGCAAAAAGCCGGCTTCCCACGGGAACAGGTTTCCTGAGGTGCAGACCCTATCCCAAGTGGTTGTGGCAAGGTAAAGCAAATGCCCTCCACTTCTCTGGAAGAAACCACAGTGCCCAGCCATGTTCTAAGCCCTCCCATCCTCCCTGGGCTTCTGGCAGCAGGAGTGAAAAGAGAGGAGCAGAGCACTGGGACCCGTTTGACAAAAACCGGCTTCCCACGGGAAAGTCTTTCTCCAAGTGCAGACATGCTCCCAGGTGCCTGTGGCAAGGGGAAGGAAATGCCATACACTGACCTGGAAGAGACCACAGGGCCCAGGCACAGTCTGAACCCTTCCCTCAACCCGGCGGTTTTGCTAGCAGGAGTTCAACCCCAACGAACACAGCCCGGAGAACACTGAGGCAAAAATGGATTCCGACGAACAATAGGCACTTGCTGTGGAAAACCTATCCCAAGTGGGGGTAGCCAGGTCAACAAAATGCCACACACCCAGGTGTAAGAAACAACTTTGCCCGGGCATGTTCTAAGCCCCTCAACTTGTCCCTGTGCTTTGGGGAGCCGGAGGGACACCTGAGGCCCTCGGCCCAGAGACCCCTTTGCAAAAAGCCGGCTTCCCACGGGAACAGGTTTCCTGAGGTGCAGACCCTATCCCAAGTGGTTGTGGCAAGGTAAAGCAAATGCCCTCCACTTCTCTGGAAGAAACCACAGTGCCCAGCCATGTTCTAAGCCCTCCCATCGTCCCTGGGCTTCTGGCAGCAGGAGTGAAAAGAGAGGAGCAGAGCAGTGGGACCTGTTTGACAAAAACCGGCTTCCCACAGGAAAGTCTTTCTCCACGTGCAGACATGCTCCCAGGTGCCTGTGGCAAGGGGAAGGAAATGCCATACACTGACCTGGAAGAGACCACAGGGCCCAGGCACAGTCTGAACCCTACCCTCAACCCGGCGGTTTTGCTAGCAGGAGTTGAACCCCAACGAACACAGCCCCTAGACCCCTGGGGCAAAAACGGCTTCCGACGAACAATAGGTGCTTGCTGTGGAACACCTATCCCAAGTGGGGGTAGCCAGGTGAACTATGCCACACACCCAGGTGTAAGAAACAACATTGCCCAGGCACGGTCTAAGCCCCTCACCTCGTCCCTGTGCTTTGGGGAGCCGGAGGGACACCCGAGGCCCTGGGCCCAGAGACCCCTTTGCAAAAAGCCGGCTTCCCACGGAAACAGATTTCCTGAGGTGCAGACCTTATCCCAAGTGGTTGTGGCAAGGTAAAGCAAATGCCCTCCACTTCTCTGGAAGAAACCACAGTGCCCAGCCATGTTCTAAGCCCTCCCATCGTCCCTGGGCTTCTGGCAGCAGGAGTGAAAAGAGAGGAGCAGAGCACTGGGACCTGTTTGACAAAAACCGGCTTCCCACGGGAAAGTCTTTCTCCACGTGCAGACATGCTCCCAGGTGCCTGAGGCAAGGGGAAGGAAATGCCATACACTGACCTGGAAGAGACCACAGGGCCCAGGCACAGTCTGAACCCTTCCCTCATCCCGGCGGTTTTGCTAGCAGGAGTTCAACCCCAACGAACACAGCCCGGAGACCCCTGGGGCAAAAACGGCTTCCGACGAACAATAGGCGCTTGCTGTGGAAAACCTATCCCAAGTGGGGGTTGCCAGCTCAACAAAATGCCACACACCCAGGTGTAAGAAACAACATTGCCCAGGCATGGTCTAAGCCCCTCACCTCGTCCCTGTGCTTTGGGGAGCCGGAGGGACAGCCGAGGCCCACGGGCCTGAAACCCCTTTGCAAAAAGCCGGCTTCCCACGGGAACAGTTTTCCTGAGGTGCAGACCCTCTCACAAGTGGTTGTGGCAAGGTAAAGCAAATGCCCTCCACTTCTCTGGAAGAAACCACAGTGCCCAGCCATGTTCTAAGCCCTCCCATCCTCCCTGGGCTTCTGGCAGCAGGAGTGAAAAGAGAGGAGCAGAGCACTGGGACCCGTTTGACAAAAACCGGCTTCCCACGGGAAAGTCTTTCTCCACGTGCAGACATGCTCCCAGGTGCCTGTGGCAAGGGGAAGGAAATGCCATACACTGACCTGGAAGAGACCACAGGGCCCAGTCACAGTCTGAACCCTTCCCTCATCCCGGCGGTTTTGCTAGCAGGAGTTCAACCCCAACGAACACAGCACGGAGAACACTGAGGCAAAAACGGCTTCCGACAAACAATAGGCGCTTGCTGTGGAAAACCTATCCCAAGTGGGGTTAGCCAGCTCAACAAAATGCCACACACCCAGGTGTAAGAAACAACATTGCCCGGGCATGTTCTAAGCCCCTCACCTTGTCCCTGTGCTTTGGGGAGCCGGAGGGACACCTGAGGCCCTCGGCCCAGAGACCCCTTTGCAAAAAGCCGGCTTCCCACGGGAATAGGTTTCCTGAGGTGCAGACCCTATCCCAAGTGGTTGTGGCAAGGTAAAGCAAATGCCCTCCACTTCTCTGGAAGAAACCACAGTGCCCAGCCATGTTCTAAGCCCTCCCATCGTCCCTGGGCTTCTGGCAGCAGGAGTGAAAAGAGAGGAGCAGAGCACTGGGACCCGTTTGACAAAAACCGGCTTCCCACGGGAAAGTCTTTCTCCACGTGCAGACATGCTCCCAGGTGCCTGTGGCAAGGGGAAGGAAATGCCATACACTGACCTGGAAGAGACCACAGGGCCCAGGCACAGTCTGAACCCTACCCTCAACCCGGCGGTTTTGCTAGCAGGAGTTGAACCCCAACGAACACAGCCCGGAGACCCCTGGGGCAAAAACGGCTTCCGACGAACAATAGGTGCTTGCTGTGGAACACCTATCCCAAGTGGGGGTAGCCAGGTGAACTATGCCACACACCCAGGTGTAAGAAACAACATTGCCCAGGCACGGTCTAAGCCCCTCACCTCGTCCCTGTGCTTTGGGGAGCCGGAGGGACACCCGAGGCCCTGGGCCCAGAGACCCCTTTGCAAAAAGGCGGCTTCCCACGGAAACAGATTTCCTGAGGTGCAGACCTTATCCCAAGTGGTTGTGGCAAGGTAAAGCAAATGCCCTCCACTTCTCTGGAAGAAACCACAGTGCCCAGCCATGTTCTAAGCCCTCCCATCCTCCCTGGGCTTCTGGCAGCAGGAGTGAAAAGAGAGGAGGAGAGCACTGGGACCTGTTTGACAAAAACCGGCTTCCCACGGGAAAGTCTTTCTCCACGTGCAGACATGCTCCCAGGTGCCTGAGGGAAGGGGAAGGAAATGCCATACACTGACCTGGAAGAGACCACAGGGCCCAGGCACAGTCTGAACCGTTCCCTCATCCCGGCGGTTTTGCTAGCAGGAGTTCAACCCCAACGAACACAGCCCGGAGACCCCTGGGGCAAAAACGGCTTCCGACGAACAATAGGCGCTTGCTGTGGAAAACCTATCCCAAGTGGGGGTAGCCAGCTCAACAAAATGCCACACACCCAGGTGTAAGAAACAACATTGCCCAGGCATGGTCGAAGCCCCTCACCTCGTCCCTGTGCTTTGGGGAGCCGGAGGGACAGCGGAGGCCCACGGCCCTGAGACCCCTTTGCAAAAAGCAGGCTTCCCACGGGAACAGTTTTCCTGAGGTGCAGACCCTCTCACAAGTGGTTGTGGCAAGGTAAAGCAAATGCCCTCCACTTCTCTGGAAGAAACCACAGTGCCCAGCCATGTTCTAAGCCCTCCCATCCTCCCTGGGCTTCTAGCAGCAGGAATGAAAAGAGAGGAGCAGAGCACTGGGACCCGTTTGACAAAAACCGGCTTCCCACGGGAAAGTCTTTCTCCACGTGAAGACATGCTCCCAGGTGCCTGTGGCAAGGGGAAGGAAATGCCATACACTGACCTGGAAGAGACCACAGGGCCCAGGCACAGTCTGAACCCTTCCCTCATCCCGGCGGTTTTGCTAGCAGGAGTTCAACCCCAAGGAACACAGCCCGGAGAACACTGAGGCAAAAACGGCTTCCGGCAAACAATAGGCGCTTGCTGTGGAAAACCTATCCCAAGTGGGGGTAGGCAGCTCAACAAAATGCCACACACCCAGGTGTAAGAAACAACATTGCCCAGGCATGTTCTAAGCCCCTCACCTTGTCCATGTGTTTTGGGGAGCCGGAGGGACACCTGAGGCCCTCGGCCCAGAGAACCCTTTGCAAAAAGCCGGCTTCCCACGGGAACAGTTTTCCTGAGGTACAGACCCTATCCCACGTGGTTGTGGCAAGGTAAAGCAAATGCCCTCCACTTCTCTGGAAGAAACCACAGTGCCCAGCCATGTTCTAAGCCCTCCCATCCTCCCTGGGCTTCTGGGAGCAGGAGTGAAAAGAGAGGAGCAGAGCACTGGGACCCGTTTGACAAAAACCGGCTTCCCACGGGAAAGTCTTTCTCCACGTGCAGACATGCTCCCAGGTGCCTGTGGCAAGGGGAAGGAAATGCCATACACTGACCTGGAAGAGACCACAGGGCCCAGGCACAGTCTGAACCCTTCCCTCAACCCGGGGGTTTTGCTAGCAGGAGTTCAACCCCAACGAACACAGCCCGGAGAACACTGAGGGAAAAACGGCTTCCGACGAACAATAGGCGCTTGCTGTGGAAAACCTATCCCAAGTGGGGGTAGCCAGGTCAACAAAATGCCACACAACCAGGTGTAAGAAAGAACATTGCCCAGGCATGGTCTAAGCCCCTCACCTCGTCCCTGTGCTTTGGGGAGCCGGAGGGACAGCCGAGGCCCACGGCCCTGAGACCCCTTTGCAAAAAGCCGGCTTCCCACGGAAACAGTTTTCCTGAGGTGCAGACCCTATCCCAAGTGGTTGTGGCAAGGTAAAGCAAATGCCCTCCACTTCTCTGGAAGAAACCACAGTGCCCAGCCATGTTCTAAGCCTTCCCATCCTCCCTGGGCTTCTGGCAGCAGGAGTGAAAAGAGAGGAGCAGAGCACTGGGACCCGTTTGACAAAAACCGGCTTCCCACGGGAAAGTCTTTCTCCACGTGCAGACATGCTCCCAGGTGCCTGAGGGAAGGGGAAGAAAATGCCATACACTGACCTGGAAGAGACCACAGGGCCCAGGCACAGTCTGAACCCTTCCCTCATCCCGGCGGTTTTGCTAGCAGGAGTTCAACCCCAACGAACACAGCCCGGAGACCCCTGGGGCAAAAACGGCTTCCGAGGAACAATAGTTGCTTGCTGTGGAACACCTATCCCAAGTGGGGGTAGCCAGGTAAACAATGTGCCACACACCCAGGTGTAAGAAACAACATTGCCCAGGCATGGGCTAAGCCCCTCACCTCGTCCCTGTGCTTTGGGGAGCCGGAGGGACAGCCGAGGCCCACGGCCCTGAGACCCCTTTGCAAAAAGCAGGCTTCCCAAGGAAACAGATTTCCTGAGGTGCAGACACTATCTCAAGTGGTTGTGGCAAGGTAAAGGAAATGCCCTTCACTTCTCTGGAAGAAACCACAGTGCCCAGCCATGTTCTAAGCCCTCCCATCCTCCCTGGGCTTCTGGCAGCAGGAGTGAAAAGAGAGGAGCAGAGCACTGGGACCCGTTTGACAAAAACCGGCTTCCCACGGGAAAGTCTTTCTCCACGTGCAGACATGCTCCCAGGTGCCTGAGGCAAGGGGAAGGAAATGCCATACACTGACCTGGAAGAGACCACAGGTCCCAGGCACAGTCTGAACCCTTCCCTCAACCCGGCTTTTTTGCTAGCAGGAGTTCAACCCCAACGAACACAGCCCGGAGACCCCTGAGGCAAAAAGGCTTCCGACGAACAATAGGCGCTTGCTGTGAAAAACCTATCCCAAGTAGGGGTAGCCAGCTCAACAAAATGCCACACACTCAGGTGTAAGAAACAACAGTGCCCAGGCATGGTCTAAGCCCCTCACCTCGTCCCTGTGCTTTGGGGAACCGGAGGGATACCCGAGGCCCACGACCCTGAGACCCCTTTGCAAAAAGCAGGCTTCCCACGGAAACAGTTTTCCTGAGGTGCAGACCCTCTCACAAGGGGTTGTGGCAAGGTAAAGCAAATGCCCTCCACTTCTCTGGAAGAAACCACAGTGCCCAGCCATGTTCTAAGCCCTCCCATCCTCCCTGGGCTTCTGGCAGCAGGAGTGAAAAGAGAGGAACAGAGCACTGGGACCCGTTTGACAAAAACCGGCTTCCCACGGGAAAGTCTTTCTCCACGTGCAGACATGCTCCCAGGTGCCTGTGGCAAGGGGAAGGAAATGCCATACACTGACCTGGAAGAGACCACAGGGCCCAGGCACAGTCTGAACCCTTCCCTCATCCCGGCGGTTTTGCTAGCAGGAGTTCAACCCCAACGAACACAGCCCGGAGACCCCTGGGGCAAAAACGGCTTCCGACGAACAATAGGCGCTTGCTATGGAAAACCTATCCCAAGTGGGGGTAGCCAGCTCAACAAAATGCCACACACCCAGGTATAAGAAACAACATTGCCCAGGCATAGTCTAAGCCCCTCACCTCGTCCCTGTGCTTTGGGGAGCCAGACGGACATCCGAGGCCCACGGACCTGAGAACCCTTTGCAAAAAGCCCGGTTCCTACGGAAACATTTTTCCTGAGGTGCAGACACTCTCACAAGTGGTTGTGGCAAGGTAAAGCAAATGCCCTCCACTTCTCTGGAAGAAACCACAGTGCCCAGCCATGTTCTAAGCCCTCCCATCCTCCCTGGGCTTCTGGGAGCAGGAGTGAAAAGAGAGGAGCAGAGCACTGGGACCCGTTTGACAAAAACCGGCTTCCCACGGGAAAGTCTTTCTCCACGTGCAGACATGCTCCCAGGTGCTTGTGGCAAGGGGAAGGAAATGCCATACACTGACCTGGAAGAGACCACAGGGCCCAGGCACAGTCTGAACCCTTCCCTCATCCCGGCGGTTTTGCTAGCAGGAGTTCAACCCCAACGAACACAGCCCGGAGACTCCTGGGGCAAAAACGGCTTCCGAGGAACAATAGGTGCTTGCTGTGGAACACCTATCCCAAGTGGGGGTAGCCAGGTAAACTATGCCACACACCCAGGTGTAAGAAACAACATTGCCCAGGCATGGTCTGAGCCCCTCACCTCGTCCCTGTGCTTTGGGGAGCCGGAGGGACACCCGAGGCCCTGGGCCCAGAGACCCCTTTGCAAAAAGCCGGCTTCCCACGGAAACAGATTTCCTGAGGTGCAGACCCTATCCCAAGTGGTTGTGGCAAGGTAAAGCAAATGCCCTCCACTTCTCTGAAAGAAACCACAGTGCCCAGCCATGTTCTAAGCCCTCCCATCGTCCCTGGGCTTCTGGCAGCAGGAGTGAAAAGAGAGGAGCAGAGCACTGGGACCCGTTTGACAAAAACCGGCTTCCCACGGGAAAGACTTTCTCCACGGGCAGACATGCTCCCAGGTGCCTGTGGCAAGGGGAAGGAAATGCCATACACTGACCTGGAAGAGACCACAGGGCCCAGGCACAGTCTGAAACCTTCCCTCATCCCGGCGGTTTTGCTAGCAGGAGTTCAACCCCAAGGAACACAGCCCGGAGAACACTGAGGCAAAAACGGCTTCCGACGAACAATAGGCGCTTGCTGTGGAAAACCTATCCCAAGTGGGGATAGCCAGCTCAACAAAATGCCACACACCCAGGTGTAAGAAACAACATTGCCCAGGCATGGTCTAAGCCCCTCAACTCGTCCCTGTGCTTTGGGGAGCCGGAGGGACACCCGAGGCCCTGGGCCCAGAATCCCCTTTGCAAAAAGCAGGCTTCCCAAGGAAACAGATTTCCTGAGGTGCAGACCCTATCCCAAGTGGTTGTGGCAAGGTAATGCAAATGCCCTCCACTTCTCTGGAAGAAACCACAGTGCCCAGCCATGTTCTAAGCCCTCCCATCCTCCCTGGGCTTCTGGGAGCAGGAGTGAAAAGAGAGGAGCAGAGCACTGGGACCCGTTTGACAAAAACCGGCTTCCCACGGGAAAGTCTTTCTCCACGTGCAGACATGCTCCCAGGTGCCTGTGGCAAGGGGAAGGAAATGCCATACACTGACCTGGAAGAGACCACAGGGCCCAGGCACTCTATGAACCCTTCCCTCAACCCGGCGGTTTTGCTAGCAGGAGTTCAACCCCAACGAACACAGCCCGGAGACCCCTGGGGCAAAAACGGCTTCCGACGAACAATAGGTGCTTGCTGTGGAACACCTATCCCAAGTGGGGGTAGCCAGGTAAACTATGCCACACACCCAGGTGTAAGAAACAACATTGCCCAGGCATGGTCTAAGCCCCTCACCTCGTCCCTGTGCTTTGGGGAGCCGGAGAGACAGCCGAGGCCCTCGGCCCTGAGACCCCTTTGCAAAAAGCAGGCTTCCCACGGAAACAGTTTTCCTGAGGTGCAGACCCTCTCACAAGTGGTTGTGGCAAGGTAAAGCAAATGCCCTCCACTTCTCTGGAAGAAACCACAGTGCCCAGCCATGTTCTAAGCCCTCCCATCCTCCCTGGGCTTCTGGCAGGAGGAGTGAAAAGAGAGGAACAGAGCACTGGGACCCGTTTGACAAAAACCGGCTTCCCACGGGAAAGTCTTTCTCCACGTGCAGACATGCTCCCAGGTGCCTGTGGCAAGGGGAAGGAAATGCCATACACTGACCTGGAAGAGACCACAGGGCCCAGGCACAGTCTGAACCCTTCCCTCATCCCGGTGGTTTTGCTAGCAGGAGTTCAACCCCAACGAACACAGCCCGGAGACCCCTGGGGCAAAAACGGCTTCCCACGAACAATAGGCGCTTGCTGTGGAAAACCGACCCCAAGTGGGGGTAGCCAGCTCAACAAAATGCCACACACCCAGGTGTAAGAAACAACATTGCCCTGGCACGGTCTAAGCCCCTCACCTCGTCCCTGTGCTTTGGGGAGCCGGAGGGACACCCGAGGCCCTGGGCCCAGAGACCCCTTTGCAAAAAGGCGGCTTCCCACGGAAACAGATTTCCTGAGGTGCAGACCTTATCCCAAGTGGTTGTGGCAAGGTAAAGCAAATGCCCTCCACTTCTCTGGAAGAAACCACAGTGCCCAGCCATGTTCTAAGCCCTCCCATCCTCCCTGGGCTTCTGGCAGCAGGAGTGAAAAGAGAGGAGGAGAGCACTGGGACCTGTTTGACAAAAACCGGCTTCCCACGGGAAAGTCTTTCTCCACGTGCAGACATGCTCCCAGGTGCCTGAGGGAAGGGGAAGGAAATGCCATACACTGACCTGGAAGAGACCACAGGGCCCAGGCACAGTCTGAACCCTTCCCTCATCCCGGCGGTTTTGCTAGCAGGAGTTCAACCCCAACGAACACAGCCCGGAGACCCCTGGGGCAAAAACGGCTTCCGACGAACAATAGGCGCTTGCTGTGGAAAACCTATCCCAAGTGGGGGTAGCCAGCTCAACAAAATGCCACACACCCAGGTGTAAGAAACAACATTGCCCAGGCATGGTCGAAGCCCCTCACCTCGTCCCTGTGCTTTGGGGAGCCGGAGGGACACCCGAGGCCCACGGCCCTGAGACCCCTTTGCAAAAAGGAGGCTTCCCACGGTAACAGTTTTCCTGAGGTGCAGACCCTCTCACAAGTGGTTGTGGCAAGGTAAAGCAAATTCCCTCCACTTCTCTGGAAGAAACCACAGTGCCCAGCCATGTTCTAAGCCCTCCCATCCTCCCTGGGCTTCTGGCAGCAGGAGTGAAAAGAGAGGAGCAGAGCACTGGGACCCGTTTGACAAAAACCGGCTTCCCACGGGAAAGTCTTTCTCCACGTGCAGACATGCTCCCAGGTGCCTGTGGCAAGGGGAAGGAAATGCCATACACTGACCTGGAAGAGACCACAGGGCCCAGGCACAGTCTGAACCCTTCCCTCATCCCGGCGGTTTTGCTAGCAGGAGTTCAACCCCAACGAACACAGCACGGAGAACACTGAGGCAAAAACAGCTTCCGACAAACAATAGGCGCTTGCTGTGGAAAACCTATCCCAAGTGGGGTTAGCCAGCTCAACAAAATGCCACACACCCAGGTGTAAGAAACAACATTGCCCGGGCATGTTCTAAGCCCCTCACCTTGTCCCTGTGCTTTGGGGAGCCGGAGGGACACCTGAGGCCCTCGGCCCAGAGACCCCTTTGCAAAAAGCCGGCTTCCCACGGGAATAGGTTTCCTGAGGTGCAGACCCTATCCCAAGTGGTTGTGGGAAGGTAAAGCAAATGCCCTCCACTTCTCTGGAAGAAACCACAGTGCCCAGCCATGTTCTAAGCCCTCCCATCGTCCCTGGGCTTCTGGCAGCAGGAGTGAAAAGAGAGGAGCAGAGCACTGGGACCCGTTTGACAAAAACCGGCTTCCCACGGGAAAGTCTTTCTCCACGTGCAGACATGCTCCCAGGTGCCTGTGGCAAGGGGAAGGAAATGCCATACACTGACCTGGAAGAGACCACAGGGCCCAGGCACAGTCTGAACCCTACCCTCAACCCGGCGGTTTTGCTAGCAGGAGTTGAACCCCAACGAACACAGCCCCTAGACCCCTGGGGCAAAAACGGCTTCCGACGAACAATAGGTGCTTGCTGTGGAACACCTATCCCAAGTGGGGGTAGCCAGGTGAACTATGCCACACACCCAGGTGTAAGAAACAACATTGCCCAGGCACGGTCTAAGCCCCTCACCTCGTCCCTGTGCTTTGGGGAGCCGGAGGGACACCCGAGGCCCTGGGCCCAGAGACCCCTTTGCAAAAAGGCGGCTTCCCACGGAAACAGATTTCCTGAGGTGCAGACCTTATCCCAAGTGGTTGTGGCAAGGTAAAGCAAATGCCCTCCACTTCTCTGGAAGAAACCACAGTGCCCAGCCATGTTCTAAGCCCTCCCATCCTCCCTGGGCTTCTGGCAGCAGGAGTGAAAAGAGAGGAGGAGAGCACTGGGACCTGTTTGACAAAAACCGGCTTCCCACGGGAAAGTCTTTCTCCACGTGCAGACATGCTCCCAGGTGCCTGAGGGAAGGGGAAGGAAATGCCATACACTGACCTGGAAGAGACCACAGGGCCCAGGCACTGTCTGAACCCTTCCCTCATCCCGGCGGTTTTGCTAGCAGGAGTTCAACCCCAACGAACACAGCCCGGAGACCTCTGGGGCAAAAACGGCTTCCGACGAACAATAGGCGCTTGCTGTGGAAAACCTATCCCAAGTGGGGGTAGCCAGCTCAACAAAATGCCACACACCCAGGTGTAAGAAACAACATTGCCCAGGCATGGTCGAAGCCCCTCACCTCGTCCCTGTGCTTTGGGGAGCCGGAGGGACAGCGGAGGCCCACGGCCCTGAGACCCCTTTGCAAAAAGCAGGCTTCCCACGGGAACAGTTTTCCTGAGGTGCAGACCCTCTCACAAGTGGTTGTGGCAAGGTAAAGCAAATTCCCTCCACTTCTCTGGAAGAAACCACAGTGCCCAGCCATGTTCTAAGCCCTCCCATCCTCCCTGGGCTTCTAGCAGCAGGAATGAAAAGAGAGGAGCAGAGCACTGGGACCCGTTTGACAAAAACCGGCTTCCCACGGGAAAGTCTTTCTCCACGTGCAGACATGCTCCCAGGTGCCTGTGGCAAGGGGAAGGAAATGCCATACACTGACCTGGAAGAGACCACAGGGCCCAGGCACAGTCTGAACCCTTCCCTCATCCCGGCGGTTTTGCTAGCAGGAGTTCAACCCCAAGGAACACAGCCCGGAGAACACTGAGGCAAAAACGGCTTCCGGCAAACAATAGGCGCTTGCTGTGGAAAACCTATCCCAAGTGGGGTTAGCCAGCTCAACAAAATGCCACACACCCAGGTGTAAGAAACAACATTGCCCAGACATGTTCTAAGCCCCTCACCTTGTCCATGTGTTTTGGGGAGCCGGAGGGACACCTGAGGCCCTCGGCCCAGAGAACCCTTTGCAAAAAGCCGGCTTCCCACGGGAACAGTTTTCCTGAGGTGCAGACCCTATCCCACGTGGTTGTGGCAAGGTAAAGCAAATGCCCTCCACTTCTCTGGAAGAAACCACAGTGCCCAGCTATGTTCTAAGCCCTCCCATCCTCCCTGGGCTTCTGGGAGCAGGAGTGAAAAGAGAGGAGCAGAGCACTGGGACCCGTTTGACAAAAACCGGCTTCCCACGGGAAAGTCTTTCTCCACGTGCAGACATGCTCCCAGGTGCCTGTGGCAAGGGGAAGGAAATGCCATACACTGACCTGGAAGAGACCACAGGGCCCAGGCACAGTCTGAACCCTTCCCTCAACCCGGGGGTTTTGCTAGCAGGAGTTCAACCCCAACGAACACAGCCCGGAGAACACTGAGGGAAAAACGGCTTCCGACGAACAATAGGCGCTTGCTGTGGAAAACCTATCCCAAGTGGGGGTAGCCAGGTCAACAAAATGCCACACAACCAGGTGTAAGAAAGAACATTGCCCAGGCATGGTCTAAGCCCCTCACCTCGTCCCTGTGCTTTGGGGAGCCGGAGGGACAGCCGAGGCCCACGGCCCTGAGACCCCTTTGCAAAAAGCCGGCTTCCCACGGAAACCGATTTCCTGAGGTGCAGACCCTATCCCAAGTGGTTGTGGCAAGGTAAAGCAAATGCCCTCCACTTCTCTGGAAGAAACCATAGTGCCCAGCCATGTTCTAAGCCTTCCCATCCTCCCTGGGCTTCTGGCAGCAGGAGTGAAAAGAGAGGAGCAGAGCACTGGGACCCGTTTGACAAAAACCGGCTTCCCACGGGAAAGTCTTTCTCCACGTGCAGACATGCTCCCAGGTGCCTGAGGGAAGGGGAAGGAAATGCCATACACTGACCTGGAAGAGACCACAGGGCCCAGGCACAGTCTGAACCCTTCCCTCATCCCGGCGGTTTTGCTAGCAGGAGTTCAACCCCAACGAACACAGCCCGGAGACCCCTGGGGCAAAAACGGCTTCCGAGGAACAATAGTTGCTTGCTGTGGAACACCTATCCCAAGTGGGGGTAGCCAGGTAAACAAAATGCCACACACCCAGGTGTAAGACACAACATTGCCCAGGCATGGGCTAAGCCCCTCACCTCGTCCCTGTGCTTTGGGGAGCCGGACGGACATCCGAGGCCCACGGACCTGAGAACCCTTTGCAAAAAGCCGGGTTCCTACGGAAACAGTTTTCCTGAGGTGCAGACAATCTCACAAGTGGTTGTGGCAAGGTAAAGCAAATGCCCTCCACTTCTCTGGAAGAAACCACAGTGCCCAGCCATGTTCTAAGCCCTCCCATCCTCCCTGGGCTTCTGGGAGCAGGAGTGAAAAGAGAGGAGCAGAGCACTGGGACCCGTTTGACAAAAACCGGCTTCCCACGGGAAAGTCTTTCCCCACGTGCAGACATGCTCCCAGGTGCTTGTGGCAAGGGGAAGGAAATGCCATACACTGACCTGGAAGAGACCACAGGACCCAGGCACAGTCTGAACCCTTCCCTCATCCCGGCGGTTTTGCTAGCAGGAGTTCAACCCCAACGAACACAGCCCGGAGACTCCTGGGGCAAAAACGGCTTCCGACGAACAATAGGTGCTTGCTGTGGAACACCTATCCCAAGTGGGGGTAGCCAGGTAAACTATGCCACACACCCAGGTGTAAGAAACAACATTGCCCAGGCATGGTCTGAGCCCCTCACCTCGTCCCTGTGCTTTGGGGAGCCGGAGGGACACCCGAGGCCCTGGGCCCAGAGACCCCTTTGCAAAAAGCCGGCTTCGCACGGAAACAGATTTCCTGAGGTGCAGACCCTATCCCAAGTGGTTGTGGCAAGGTAAAGCAAATGCCCTCCACTTCTCTGAAAGAAACCACAGTGCCCAGCCATGTTCTAAGCCCTCCCATCCTCCCTGGGCTTCTGGCAGCAGGAGTGAAAAGAGAGGAGCAGAGCACTGGGACCCGTTTGACAAAAACCGGCTTCCCACGGGAAAGGCTTTCTCCACGTGCAGACATGCTCCCAGGTGCCTGTGGCAAGGGGAAGGAAATGCCATACACTGACCTGGAAGAGACCACAGGGCCCAGTCACAGTCTGAACCCTTCCCTCATCCCGGCGGTTTTGCTAGCAGGAGTTCAACCCCAACGAACACAGCCCGGAGAACACTGAGGAAAAAACGGCTTCCGACAAACAATAGGCGCTTGCTGTGGAAAACCTATCCCAAGTGGGGATAGCCAGCTCAACAAAATGCCACACACCCAGGTATAAGAAACAACATTGCCCAGGCATGGTCTAAGCCCCTCACCTCATCCCTGTGCTTTTGGGAGCCGGAGGGACACCTGAGGCCCTCGGCCCAGAGACCCCTTTGCAAAAAGCCGGCTTCCCACGGGAACAGGTTTCCTGAGGTGCAGACCCTATCCCAAATGGTTGTGGCAAGGTAAAGCAAATGCCCTCCACTTCTCTGGAAGAAACCACAGTGCCCAGCCATGTTCTAAGCCCTCCCATCGTCCCTGGGCTTCTGGCAGCAGGAGTGAAAAGAGAGGAGCAGAGCACTGGGACCCGTTTGACAAAAACCGGCTTCCCACGGGAAAGTCTTTCTAAACGTGCAGACATGCTCCCAGGTGCCTGTGGCAAGGGGAAGGAAATGCCATACACTGACCTGGAAGAGACCACAGGGCCCAGGCACAGTCTGAACCCTTCCCTCATCCCGGCGGTTTTGCTAGCAGGAGTTCAACCCCAACGAACACAGCCCGGAGACCCCTGGGGCAAAAACGGCTTCCGACGAACAATAGGCGCTTGCTGTGGAAAACCTATCCCAAGTGGGGATAGCCAGCTCAACAAAATGCCACACACCCAGGTGTAAGAAACAACATTGCCCAGGCATGGTCTAAGCCCCTCAACTCGTCCCTGTGCTTTGGGGAGCCGGAGGGACACCCGAGGCCCTGGGCCCAGAATCCCCTTTGCAAAAAGCCGGCTTCCCTGGGAAACAGATTTCCTGAGGTGCAGACCCTATCCCAAGTGGTTGTGGCAAGGTAATGCAAATGCCCTCCACTTCTCTGGAAGAAACCACAGTGCCCAGCCATGTTCTAAGCCCTCCCATCCTCCCTGGGCTTCTGGGAGCAGGAGTGAAAAGAGAGGAGCAGAGCACTGGGACCCGTTTGACAAAAACCGGCTTCCCACGGGAAAGTCTTTCTCCACGTGCAGACATGCTCCCAGGTGCCTGTGGCAAGGGGAAGGAAATGCCATACACTGACCTGGAAGAGACCACAGGGCCCAGGCACAGTCTGAACCCTTCCCTCATCCCGGCGGTTTTGCTAGCAGGAGTTCAACCCCAACGAACACAGCCCGGAGACCCCTGGGGCAAAAACGTCTTCCGACAAACAATAGGTGCTTGCTGTGGAACACCTATCCCATGTGGGGGTAGCCAGGTAAACTATGCCACACACCCAGGTGTAAGAAACAACATTGCCCAGGCATGGTCTAAGCCCCTCACCTCGTCCCTGTGCTTTGGGGAGCCGGAGGGACACCCGAGGCCCTGGGCCCAGAGTCCCCTTTGCAAAAAGCCGGCTTCCCTGGGAAACAGATTTCCTGAGGTGCAGACCCTATCCCAAGTGGTTGTGGCAAGGTAATGCAAATGCCCTCCACTTCTCTGGAATAAACCACAGTGCCCAGCCATGTTCTAAGCCCTCCCATCCTCCCTGGGCTTCTGGCAGTAGGAGTGAAAAGAGAGGGGCAGAGCACTGGGACCCGTTTGACAAAAACCGCCTTCCCACGGGATAGTCTTTCTCCACGTGCAGACATGCTCCCAGGTGCCTGTGGCAAGGGGAAGGAAATGCCATACACTGAACTGGAAGAGACCACAGGGCCCTGGCACTCTCTGAACCCTTCCCTCAACCCGGCGGTTTTGCTAGCAGGAGTTCAACCCCAACGAACACAGCCCGGAGACCCCTGGGGCAAAAACGGCTTCCGACGAACAATAGGCGCTTGCTGTGGAACACCTATCCCAAGTGGGGGTAGCCAGCTCAACAAAATGCCACACACCCAGGTGTAAGAAACAACATTGCCCAGGCATGGTCTAAGCCCCTCACCTCGTCCCTGTGCTTTGGGGAGCCGGAGGGACACCCGAGTCCCTGGGCCCAGAGACCCCTTTGCAAAAAGCCGGCTTCCCACGGAAACAGATTTCCTGAGGTGCAGACCCTATCCCAAGTGGTTGTGGCAAGGTAAAGCAAATGCCCTCCACTTCTCTGGAAGAAACCACAGTGCCCAGTCATGTTCTAAGCCCTCCCATCCTCCCTGGGCTTCTGGCAGCAGGAGTGAAAAGAGAGGAGCAGAGCACTGGGACCTGTTTGACAAAAACCGGCTTCCCACGGGAAAGTCTTTCTCCACGTGGAGACATGCTCCCAGGTGCCTTTGGCAAGGGGAAGGAAATGCCATACACTGACCTGGGAATAACCACAGGGCCCAGGCACAGTCTGAACCCCTCCCTCAACCCTGCGGTTTTGCTAACAGGAGTTCAACCCCAAGGAACACAGCCCGGAGACCCCTGGGGCAAAAACGCCTTCCGACGAACAATAGGCGCTTGCTGTGGAAAACCTATCCCAAGTGGGGATAGCCAGCTCAACAAAATGCCACACACCCAGGTGTAAGAAACAACATTGCCCAGGCATGGTCTAAGCCCCTCAACTCGTCCCTGTGCTTTGGGGAGCCGGAGGGACACCCGAGGCCCTGGGCCCAGAATCCCCTTTGCAAAAAGCCGGCTTCCCTGGGAAACAGATTTCCTGAGGTGCAGACCCTATCCCAAGTGGTTGTGGCAAGGTAATGCAAATGCCCTCCACTTCTCTGGAAGAAACCACAGTGCCCAGCCATGTTCTAAGCCCTCCCATCCTCCCTGGGCTTCTGGGAGCAGGAGTGAAAAGAGAGGAGCAGAGCACTGGGACCCGTTTGACAAAAACCGGCTTCCCACGGGAAAGTCTTTCTCCACGTGCAGACATGCTCCCAGGTGCCTGTGGCAAGGGGAAGGAAATGCCATACACTGACCTGGAAGAGACCACAGGGCCCAGGCACAGTCTGAACCCTTCCCTCATCCCGGCGGTTTTGCTAGCAGGAGTTCAACCCCAACGAACACAGCCCGGAGACCCCTGGGGCAAAAACGTCTTCCGACAAACAATAGGTGCTTGCTGTGGAACACCTATCCCATGTGGGGGTAGCCAGGTAAACTATGCCACACACCCAGGTGTAAGAAACAACATTGCCCAGGCATGGTCTAAGCCCCTCACCTCGTCCCTGTGCTTTGGGGAGCCGGAGGGACACCCGAGGCCCTGGGCCCAGAGTCCCCTTTGCAAAAAGCCGGCTTCCCTGGGAAACAGATTTCCTGAGGTGCAGACCCTATCCCAAGTGGTTGTGGCAAGGTAATGCAAATGCCCTCCACTTCTCTGGAAGAAACCACAGTGCCCAGCCATGTTCTAAGCCCTCCCATCCTCCCTGGGCTTCTGGCAGTAGGAGTGAAAAGAGAGGGGCAGAGCACTGGGACCCGTTTGACAAAAACCGCCTTCCCACGGGATAGTCTTTCTCCACGTGCAGACATGCTCCCAGGTGCCTGTGGCAAGGGGAAGGAAATGCCATACACTGAACTGGAAGAGACCATAGGGCCCTGGCACTCTCTGAACCCTTCCCTCAACCCGGCGGTTTTGCTAGCAGGAGTTCAACCCCAACGAACACAGCCCGGAGACCCCTGGGGCAAAAACGGCTTCCGACGAACAATAGGCGCTTGCTGTGGAACACCTATCCCAAGTGGGGGTAGCCAGCTCAACAAAATGCCACACACCCAGGTGTAAGAAACAACATTGCCCAGGTATGGTCTAAGCCCCTCACCTCGTCCCTGTGCTTTGGGGAGCCGGAGGGACACCCGAGTCCCTGGGCCCAGAGACCCCTTTGCAAAAAGCCGGCTTCCCACGGAAACAGATTTCCTGAGGTGCAGACCCTATCCCAAGTGGTTGTGGCAAGGTAAAGCAAATGCCCTCCACTTCTCTGGAAGAAACCACAGTGCCCAGTCATGTTCTAAGCCCTCCCATCCTCCCTGGGCTTCTGGCAGCAGGAGTGAAAAGAGAGGAGCAGAGCACTGGGACCTGTTTGACAAAAACCGGCTTCCCACGGGAAAGTCTTTCTCCACGTGGAGACATGCTCCCAGGTGCCTGAGGCAAGGGGAAGGAAATGCCATACACTGACCTGGGAATAACCACAGGGCCCAGGCACAGTCTGAACCCCTCCCTCAACCCTGCGGTTTTGCTAACAGGAGTTCAACCCCAAGGAACACAGCCCGGAGACCCCTGGGGCAAAAACGGCTTCCGACGAACAATAGGCGCTTGCTGTGGAAAACCTATCCCAAGTGGGGATAGCCAGCTCAACAAAATGCCACACACCCAGGTGTAAGAAACAACATTTCCCAGGCATGGTCTAAGGCCCTCACCTCGTCCCTGTGCTTTGGGGAGCCGGAGGGACACCCGAGGCCCTGGGCCCAGAGTCCCCTTTGCAAAAAGCCGGCTTCCCTGGGAAACAGATTTCCTGAGGTGCAGACCCTATCCCAAGTGGTTGTGGCAAGGTAATGCAAATGCCCTCCACTTCTCTGGAAGAAACCACAGTGCCCAGCCATGTTCTAAGCCCTCCCATCCTCCCTGGGCTTCTGGCAGTAGGAGTGAAAAGAGAGGGGCAGAGCACTGGGACCCGTTTGACAAAATCCGGCTTCCCACGGGATAGTCTTTCTCCACGTGCAGACATGCTCCCAGGTGCCTGTGGCAAGGGGAAGGAAATGCCATACACTGACCTGGAAGAGACCACAGGGCCCTGGCACTCTCTGAACCCTTCCCTCAACCCGGCGGTTTTGCTAGCAGGAGTTCAACCCCAACGAACACAGCCCGGAGACCCCTGGGGCAAAAACGGCTTCCGACGAACAATAGGCGCTTGCTGTGGAAAACCTATCCCAAGTGGGGGTAGCCAGCTCAACAAAATGCCACACACCCAGGTGTAAGAAACAACATTGCCCAGGCATGGTCTAAGCCCCTCACCTCGTTCCTGTGCTTTGTGGAGCCGGAGGGACACCCGAGTCCCTGGGCCCAGAGACCCCTTTGCAAAAAGCCGGCTTCCCACGGAAACAGATTTCCTGAGGTGCAGACCCTATCCCAAGTGGTTGTGGCAAGGTAATGCAAATGCCCTCCACTTCTCTGGAAGAAACCACAGTGCCCAGCCATGTTCTAAGCCCTCCCATCCTCCCTGGGCTTCAGGCAGCAGGAGTGAAAAGAGAGGAGCAGAGCACTGGGACCTGTTTGACAAAAACCGGCTTCCCACGGGAAAGTCTTTCTCCACGTGCAGACATGCTCCCAGGTGCCTGTGGCAAGGGGAAGGAAATGCCATACACTGAACTGGAAGAGACCATAGGGCCCTGGCACTCTCTGAACCCTTCCCTCAACCCGGCGGTTTTGCTAGCAGGAGTTCAACCCCAACGAACACAGCCCGGAGACCCCTGGGGCAAAAACGGCTTCCGACGAACAATAGGCGCTTGCTGTGGAACACCTATCCCAAGTGGGGGTAGCCAGCTCAACAAAATGCCACACACCCAGGTGTAAGAAACAACATTGCCCAGGTATGGTCTAAGCCCCTCACCTCGTCCCTGTGCTTTGGGGAGCCGGAGGGACACCCGAGTCCCTGGGCCCAGAGACCCCTTTGCAAAAAGCCGGCTTCCCACGGAAACAGATTTCCTGAGGTGCAGACCCTATCCCAAGTCGTTGTGGCAAGGTAAAGCAAATGCCCTCCACTTCTCTGGAAGAAACCACAGTGCCCAGTCATGTTCTAAGCCCTCCCATCCTCCCTGGGCTTCTGGCAGCAGGAGTGAAAAGAGAGGAGCAGAGCACTGGGACCTGTTTGACAAAAACCGGCTTCCCACGGGAAAGTCTTTCTCCACGTGGAGACATGCTCCCAGGTGCCTTTGGCAAGGGGAAGGAAACGCCATACACTGACCTGGGAATAACCACAGGGCCCAGGCACAGTCTGAACCCCTCCCTCAACCCTGCGGTTTTGCTAACAGGCGTTCAACCCCAAGGAACACAGCCCGGAGACCCCTGGGGCAAAAACGGCTTCCGACGAACAATAGGCGCTTGCTGTGGAAAACCTATCCCAAGTGGGGATAGCCAGCTCAACAAAATGCCACACACCCAGGTGTAAGAAACAACATTTCCCAGGATTGGTCTAAGGCCCTCACCTCGTCCCTGTGCTTTGGGGAGCCGGAGGGACACCCGAGGCCCTGGGCCCAGAGTCCCCTTTGCAAAAAGCCGGCTTCCCTGGGAAACAGATTTCCTGAGGTGCAGACCCTATCCCAAGTGGTTGTGGCAAGGTAATGCAAATGCCCTCCACTTCTCTGGAAGAAACCACAGTGCCCAGCCATGTTCTAAGCCCTCCCATCCTCCCTGGGCTTCTGGCAGTAGGAGTGAAAAGAGAGGGGCAGAGCACTGGGACCCGTTTGACAAAATCCGGCTTCCCACGGGATAGTCTTTCTCCACGTGCAGACATGCTCCCAGGTGCCTGTGGCAAGGGGAAGGAAATGCCATACACTGACCTGGAAGAGACCACAGGGCCCTGGCACTCTCTGAACCCTTCCCTCAACCCGGCGGTTTTGCTAGCAGGAGTTCAACCCCAACGAACACAGCCCGGAGAACACTGAGGCAAAAACGGCTTCCGACAAACAATAGGCGCTTGCTGTGGAAAACCTATCCCAAGTGGGGGTAGCCAGCTCAACAAAATGCCACACACCCAGGTGTAAGAAACAACATTGCCCAGGCATGGTCTAAGCCCCTCACCTCGTTCCTGTGCTTTGTGGAGCCGGAGGGACACCCGAGTCCCTGGGCCCAGAGACCCCTTTGCAAAAAGCCGGCTTCCCACGGAAACAGATTTCCTGAGGTGCAGACCCTATCCCAAGTGGTTGTGGCAAGGTAATGCAAATGCCCTCCACTTCTCTGGAAGAAACCACAGTGCCCAGCCATGTTCTAAGCCCTCCCATCCTCCCTGGGCTTCAGGCAGCAGGAGTGAAAAGAGAGGAGCAGAGCACTGGGACCTGTTTGACAAAAACCGGCTTCCCACGGGAAAGTCTTTCTCCACGTGCAGACATGCTCCCAGGTGCCTTTGGCAATGGGAAGGAAATGCCATACACTGACCTGGAAGAGACCACAGGGCCCAGGCACAGTCTGAACCCTTCCCTCAACCCGGCGGTTTTGCTAGCAGGAGTTCAACCCCAACGAACACAGCCCGGAGACCCCTGGGGCAAAAACGGCTTCCGACGAACAATAGGTGCTTGCTGTGGAAAACCTATCCCAAGTGGGGATAGCCAGCTCAACAAAATGCCACACACCCAGGTGTAAGAAACAACATTGCCCAGGCATGGTCTAAGGCCCTCACCTCGTCCCTGTGCTTTGGGGAGCCGGAGGGACACCCGAGGCCCTGGGTCCAGAGTCCCCTTTGCAAAAAGCCGGCTTCCCTGGGAAACAGATTTCCTGAGGTGCAGACACTATCGCAAGTGGTTGTGGCAAGGTAAAGCAAATGCCCTCCACTTCTCTGGAAGAAACCACAGTGCCCAGCCATGTTCCAAGCCCTCCCATCCTCCCTGGGCTTCTGGCAGCAGGAGTGAAAAGAGAGGAGCAGAGCACTGGGACCCGTTTGACAAAAACCGGCTTCCCACGGGAAAGTCTTTCTCCACGTGCAGACATGCTCCCAGGTGCCTGAGGCAAGGGGAAGGAAATGCCATACACTGACCTGGAAGAGACCACAGGGGCCATGCACAGTCTGAACCCTTCCCTCAACCCGGCGGTTTTGCTAGCAGGAGTTCAACCCCAACGAACACAGCCCGGGGACCCCTGGGGCAAAAACGTCTTCCGACAAACAATAGGTGCTTGCTGTGGAACACCTATCCCAAGTGGGGGTAGCCAGGTAAACTATGCCACACACCCAGGTGTAAGAAACAACATTGCCCAGGCACGGTCTAAGCCCCTCACCTCGTCCCTGTGCTTTGGGGAGCCGGAGGGACACCCGAGGCCCTGGGCCCAGAGACCCCTTTGCAAAAAGCCGGCTTCCCACGGAAACAGATTTCCTGAGGTGCAGACCCTATCCCAAGTGGTTGTGGCAAGGTAATGCAAATGCCCTCCACTTCTCTGGAAGAAACCACAGTGCCCAGCCATGTTCTAAGCCCTCCCATCCTCCCTGGGCTTCTGGCAGCAGGAGTGAAAAGAGAGGAGCAGAGCACTGGGACCCGTTTGACAAAAACCGGCTTCCCACGGGAAAGTCTTTCTCCACGTGCAGACATGCTGCCAGGTGCCTGAGGCAAGGGGAAGGAAATGCCATACACTGACCTGGAAGAGACCACAGGGCCCAGGCACAGTCTGAACCCTTCCCTCATCCCGGCGGTTTTGCTAGCAGGAGTTCAACCCCAACGAACACAGCCCGGAGACCCCTGGGGCAAAAACGGCTTCCGACGAACAATAGGCGCTTGCTGTGGAAAACCTATCCCAAGTGGGGGTAGCCAGGTAAACAAAATGCCGCACACCCAGGTGTAAGAAACAACATTGCCCAGGCATGGTCTAAGCCCCCCACCTCGTCCCTGTGCTTTGGAGAGCCGGAGGGACACCCGAGGCCCTGGGCCCAGAGTCCCCTTTGCAAAAAGCCGGCTTCCCACGGAAACAGATTTCCTGAGGTGCAGACCCTATCCCAAGTGGTTGTGGCAAGGTAATGCAAATGCCCTCCACTTCTCTGGAAGAAACCACATTGCCCAGCCATGTTCTAAGCCCTCCCATCCTCCCTGAGCTTCTGGCAGCAGGAGTGAAAAGAGAGGAGCAGAGCACTGGGACCCGTGTGACAAAAACCGGCTTCCCATGGGAAAGTCTTTCTCCACGTGCAGACATGCTCCCAGGTGCCTGTGGCAAGGGCAAGGAAATGCCATACACTGACCTGGAAGAGACCACAGGGCCCAGGCACAGTCTGAACCCTTCTCTCATCCCGGCGGTTTTGCTAGCAGGAGTTCAACCCCAACGAACACAGCCCGGAGACCCCTGGGGCAAAAACGGCTTCCAACGAACAATAGGCGCTTGCTGTGGAAAACCTATCCCAAGTGGGGGTAGCCAGCTCAACAAAATGCCACACACCCAGGTGTAAGAAACAACATTGCCCAGGCATGGTCTAAGCCCCTCACCTCGTCCCTGTGCTTTGGGGAGCCGGAGGGACAGCCGAGGCCCACGGCGCTGAGACCCCTTTGCAAAAAGCCGGCTTCCCACGGAAACAGTTTTCCTGAGGTGCAGACCCTCTCACAAGTGGTTGTGGCAAGGTAAAGCAAATGCCCTCCACTTCTCTGGAAGAAACCACAGTGCCCAGCCATGTTCTAAGCCCTCCCATCCTCCCTGGGCTTCTGGCAGCAGGAGTGAAAAGAGAGGAACAGAGCACTGGGACCCGTTTGACAAAAACCGGCTTCCCCCGGGAAAGTCTTACTCCACGTGCAGACATGCTCCCAGGTGCCTGAGGCAAGGGGAAGGAAATGCCATAAACTTACCTGGAAGAGACCACAAGGCCCAGGCACAGTCTGAACCCTTCCCTCATCCCGGCGGTTTTGCTAGCAGGAGTTCAACCCCAACGAACACAGCCCGGAGACCCCTGGGGCAAAAACGGCTTCCAACGAACAATAGGTGCTTGCTGTGGAACACCTATCCCAAGTGGGGGTAGCCAGGTAAACAAAATGCCGCACACCCAGGTGTAAGAAACAACATTGCCCAGGCATGGTCTAAGCCCCTCACCTCGTCCCTGTGCTTTGGGGAGCCGGAGGGACAGCCGAGGCCCACGGCCCTGAGACCCCTTTGCAAAAAGCAGGCTTCCCACGGGAACAGTTTTCCTGAGGTGCAGACCCTCTCACAAGTGGTTGTGGCAAGGTAAAGCAAATGCCCTCCACTTCTCTGGAAGAAACCACAGTGCCCAGCCATGTTCTAAGCCCTCCCATTTTCCCTGGGCTTCTGGCAGTAGAAGTGAGAAGAGAGGGGCAGAGCACTGGGACCCGTTTGACAAAAACCGGCTTCCCACGGGAAAGTCTTTCTCCACGTGCAGACATGCTCCCAGGTGCCTGTGGCAAGGGGAAGGAAATGCCATACACTGACCTGGAAGAGACCACAGGGCCCAGGCACAGTCTGAACACTTCCCTCATCCCGGTGGTTTTGCTAGCAGGAGTTCAACCCCAACGAACACAGCCCGGAGACCCCTGGGCCAAAAACGGCTTCCGACAAACAATAGGCGCTTGCTGTGGAAAACCTATCCCAAGTGGGGGTAGCCAGCTCAACAAAATGCCACACACCCAGGTGTAAGAAACAACATTGCCCAGGCATGGTCTAAGCCCCTCACCTCGTCCCTGTGCTTTGTGGAGCCGGAGGGACACCCGAGTCCCTGGGCCCAGAGACCCCTTTGCAAAAAGCCGGCTTCCCACGGAAACAGATTTCCTGAGGTGCAGACCCTATCCCAAGTGGTTGTGGCAAGGTAATGCAAATGCCCTCCACTTCTCTGGAAGAAACCACAGTGCCCAGCCATGTTCTAAGCCCTCCCATCCTCCCTGGGCTTCTGGCAGCAGGAGTGAAAAGAGAGGAGCAGAGCACTGGGACCCGTTTGACAAAAACCGGCTTCCCACGGGAAAGTCTTTCTCCACGTGCAGACATGCTCCCAGGTGCCTGAGGCAAGGGGAAGGAAAGGCCATACACTGACCTGGAAGAGACCACAGGGCCCAGGCACAGTCTGAACCCTTCCCTCAACCCGGCGGTTTTGCTAGCAGGAGTTCAACCCCAACGAACACAGCCCGGGGACCCCTGGGGCAAAAACGTCTTCCGACAAACAATAGGTGCTTGCTGTGGAACACCTATCCCAAGTGGGGGTAGCCAGGTAAACTATGCCACACACCCAGGTGTAAGAAACAACATTGCCCAGGCACGGTCTAAGCCCCTCACCTCGTCCCTGTGCTTTGGGGAGCCGGAGGGACAGCCGAGGCCCACGGCGCTGAGACCCCTTTGCAAAAAGCCGGCTTCCCACGGAAACAGTTTTCCTGAGGTGCAGACCCTCTCACAAGTGGTTGTGGCAAGGTAAAGCAAATGCCCTCCACTTCTCTGGAAGAAACCACAGTGCCCAGCCATGTTCTAAGCCCTCCCATCCTCCCTGGGCTTCTGGCAGCAGGAGTGAAAAGAGAGGAGCAGAGCACTGGGACCCGTTTGACAAAAACCGGCTTCCCACGGGAAAGTCTTTCTCCACGTGCAGACATGCTCCCAGGTGCCTGTGGCAAGGGGAAGGAAATGCCATACACTGACCTGGAAGAGACCACAGGGCCCAGGCACAGTCTGAACACTTCCCTCATCCCGGCGCTTTTGCTAGCAGGAGTTCAACCCCAACGAACACAGCCCGGAGACCCCTGGGGCAAAAACGGCTTCCGACGAACAATAGGTGCTTGCTGTGCAACACCTATCCCAAGTGGAGATAGCCAGGTAAACTACGCCACACACCCAGGTGTAAGAAACAACATTGCCCAGGCATGGTCTAAACCTCTCACCTCGTCCCTGTGCTTTGTGGAGCCGGAGGGACACCCGAGTCCCTGGGCCCAGAGACCCCTTTGCAAAAAGCCGGCTTCCCACGGAAACAGATTTCCTGAGGTGCAGACCCTATCCCAAGTGGTTGTGGCAAGGTAATGCAAATGCCCTCCACTTCTCTGGAAGAAACCACAGTGACCAGCCATGTTCTAAGCCCTCCCATCCTCCCTGGGCTTCTGGCAGCAGGAGTGAAAAGAGAGGAGCAGAGCACTGGGACCCGTTTGACAAAAACCGGCTTCCCACGGGAAAGTCTTTCTCCACGTCCAGACATGCTCCCAGGTGCCTGAGGCAAGGGGAAGGAAATGCCATACACTGACCTGGAAGAGACCACAGGGCCCAGGCACAGTCTGAACCCTTCCCTCAACCCGGCGGTTTTGCTAGCAGGAGTTCAACCCCAAGGAACACAGCCCGGAGACCCCTGGGGCAAAAACGGCTTCCGACGAACAATAGGCGCTTGCTGTGGAACACCTATCCCAAGTGGGGGTAGCCAGCTCAACAAAATGCCACACACCCAGGTGTATGAAACAACATTGCCCAGGCATGGTCTAAGCCCCTCACCTCGTCCCTGTGCTTTGGGGAGCCGGAGGGACAGCCGAGGCCCACGGCCCTGAGACCCCTTTGCAAAAAGCAGGCTTCCCACGGGAACAGTTTTCCTGAGGTGCAGACCCTCTCACAAGTGGTTGTGGCAAGGTAAAGCAAATGCCCTCCACTTCTCTGGAAGAAACCACAGTGCCCAGCCATGTTCTAAGCCCTCCCATCCTCCCTGGGCTTCTGGCAGTAGAAGTGAGAAGAGAGGGGCAGAGCACTGGGACCCGTTTGACAAAAACCGGCTTCCCACGGGAAAGTCTTTCTCCACGTGCAGACATGCTCCCAGGTGCCTGTGGCAAGGGGAAGGAAATGCCATACACTGACCTGGAAGAGACCACAGGGCCCAGGCACAGTCTGAACACTTCCCTCATCCCGGTGGTTTTGCTAGCAGGAGTTCAACCCCAACGAACACAGCCCGGAGAACACTGAGGAAAAACGGCTTCCGACAAACAATAGGCGCTTGCTGTGGAAAACCTATCCCAAGTGGGGGTAGCCAGCTCAACAAAATGCCACACACCCAGGTGGAAGAAACAACATTGCCCAGGCATGGTCTAAGCCCCTCACCTCGTCCCTGTGCTTTGTGGAGCCGGAGGGACACCCGAGTCCCTGGGCCCAGAGACCCCTTTGCAAAAAGCCGGCTTCCCACGGAAACAGATTTCCTGAGGTGCAGACCCTATCCCAAGTGGTTGTGGCAAGGTAATGCAAATGCCCTCCACTTCTCTGGAAGAAACCACAGTGCCCAGCCATGTTCTAAGCCCTCCCATCCTCCCTGGGCTTCTGGCAGCAGGAGTGAAAAGAGAGGAGCAGAGCACTGGGACCCGTTTGACAACAACCGGCTTCCCACGGGAAAGTCTTTCTCCACGTGCAGACATGCTCCCAGGTGCCTGTGGCAAGGGGAAGGAAATGCCATACACTGACCTGGAAGAGACCACAGGGCCCAGGCACAGTCTGAACACTTCCCTCATCCCGGCGGTTTTGCTAGCAGGAGTTCAACCCCAACGAACACAGCCCGGAGACCCCTGGGGCAAAAACGGCTTCCGACGAACAATAGGTGCTTGCTGTGCAACACCTATCCCAAGTGGAGGTAGCCAGGTAAACTACGCCACACACCCAGGTGTAAGAAACAACATTGCCCAGGCATGGTCTAAGCCCCTCACCTCGTCCCTGTGCTTTGTGGATCCGGAGGGACACCCGAGTCCCTGGGCCCAGAGACCCCTTTGCAAAAAGCCGGCTTCCCACGGAAACAGATTTCCTGAGGTGCAGACCCTATCCCAAGTGGTTGTGGCAAGGTAATGCAAATGCCCTCCACTTCTCTGGAAGAAACCACAGTGCCCAGCCATGTTCTAAGCCCTCCCATCCTCCCTGGGCTTCTGGCAGTAGAAGTGAGAAGAGAGGGGCAGAGCACTGGGACCCGTTTGACAAAAACCCGCTTCCCACGGGAAAGTCTTTCTCCACGTGCAGACATGCTCCCAGGTGCCTGAGGCAAGGGGAAGGAAATGCCATACACTGACCTGGAAGAGACCACAGGGCCCAGGCACAGTCTGAACCCTTCCCTCAACCCGGCGGTTTTGCTAGCAGGAGTTCAACCCCAACGAACACAGCCCGGGGACCCCTGGGGCAAAAACGTCTTCCGACGAACAATAGGTGCTTGCTGTGGAACACCTATCCCAAGTGGGGGTAGCCAGGTAAACTATGCCACACACCCAGGTGTAAGAAACAACATTGCCCAGGCACGGTCTAAGCCCCTCACCTCGTCCCTGTGCTTTGTGGAGCCGGAGGGACACCCGAGTCCCTGGGCCCAGAGACCCCTTTGCAAAAAGCCGGCTTCCCACGGAAACAGATTTCCTGAGGTGCAGACCCTATCCCAAGTGGTTGGGGCAAGGTAATGCAAATGCCCTCCACTTCTCTGGAAGAAACCACAGTGCCCAGCCATGTTCTAAGCCCTCCCATCCTCCCTGGGCTTCTGGCAGCAGGAGTGAAAAGAGAGGAGCAGAGCACTGGGACCCTTTTGACAAAAACCGGCTTCCCACGGGAAAGTCTTTCTCCACGTGCAGACATGCTCCCAGGTGCCTGAGGAAAGGGGAAGGAAATGCCATACACTGACCTGGAAGAGACCACAGGGCCCAGGCACAGTCTGAACACTTCCCTCATCCCGGCGGTTTTGCTAGCAGGAGTTCAACCCCAACGAACACAGCCCGGAGACCCCTGGGGCAAAAACGGCTTCCGACGAACAATAGGCGCTTGCTATGGAAAACCTATCCCAAGTGGGGGTAGCCAGCTCAACAAAATGCCACACACCGAGGTATAAGAAACAACATTGCCCAGGCATGGTCTAAGCCCCTCACCTCGTCCCTGTGCTTTTGGGAGCCGGAGGGACACCTGAGGCCCTCGGCCCAGAGACCCCTTTGCAAAAAGCCGGCTTCCCACGGGAACAGGTTTCCTGAGGTGCAGACCCTATCCCAAGTGGTTGTGGCAAGGTAAAGCAAATGCCCTCCACTTCTCTGGAAGAAACCACAGTGCCCAGCCATGTTCTAAGCCCTCCCAACGTTCCTGGGCTTCTGGCAGTAGGAGTGAAAAGAGAGGAGCAGAGCACTGGGACCCGTTTGACAACAACCGGCTTCCCACGGGAAAGTCTTTCTCCACGTGCAGACATGCTCCCAGGTGCCTGTGGCAAGGGGAAGGAAATGCCATACACTGACCTGGAAGAGACCACAGGGCCCTGGCACTCTCTGAACCCTTCCCTCAACCCGGCGGTTTTTCTAGCAGGAGTTCAACCCCAACGAACACAGCCCGGAGACCCCTGGGGCAAAAACGGCTTCCTACGAACAATAGGCGCTTGCTGTGGAAAACCTATCCCAAGTGGAGATAGCCAGCTCAACAAAATGCCACACACCCAGGTGTAAGAAACAACATTGCCCAGGCATGGTCTAAGCCCCTCACCTCGTCCCTGTGCTTTGGGGAGCCGGAGGGACACCCGAGGCCCTGGGCCCAGAGTCCCCTTTGCAAAAAGTCGGCTTCCCTGGGAAACAGATTTCCTGAGGTGCAGACCCTATCCCAAGTGGTTGTGGCAAGGTAATGCAAATGCCCTCCACTTCTCTGGAAGAAACCACAGTGCCCAGCCATGTTCTAAGCCCTCCCATCCTCCCTGGGCTTCTGGGAGCAGGAGTGAAAAGAGAGGAGCAGAGCACTGGGACCCGTTTGACAAAAACCGGCTTCCCACGGGAAAGTCTTTCTCCACGTGCAGACATGCTCCCAGGTGCCTGTGGCAAGGGGAAGGAAATGCCATACACTGACCTGGAAGAGACCACAGGGCCCAGGCACAGTCTGAACCCTTCCCTCATCCCGGCGGTTTTGCTAGCAGGAGTTCAACCCCAACGAACACAGCCCGGAGACCCCTGGGGCAAAAACGTCTTCCGACAAACAATAGGTGCTTGCTGTGGAACACCTATCCCAAGTGGGGGTAGCCAGGTAAACTATGCCACACACCCAGGTGTATGAAACAACATTGCCCAGGCATGGTCTAAGCCCCTCACCTCGTCCCTGTGCTTTGGGGAGCCAGAGGGACACCTGAGGCCCTCGGCCCAGAGACCTCTTTGCAAAAAGCCGGCTTCCCACGGAAATAGTTTTCCTGAGGTGCAGACCCTATCCCAAGTGGTTTGGCAAGGTAAAGCAAATGCCCTCCACTTCTCTGGAAGAAACCACAGTGCCCACCCATGTTCTAAGCCCTCCCATCCTCCCTGGGCTTCTGGCAGTAGGAGTGAGAAGAGAGGGGCAGAGCACTGGGACCCGTTTGACAAAAAACGGCTTCCCACGGGATAGTCTTTCTCCACGTGCAGACATGCTCCCAGGTGCCTTTGGCAAGGTGAAGGAAATGCCATACACTGACCTGGAAGAGACCACAGGGCCCAGGCACTCTCTGAACCCTTCCCTCAACACGGCGGTTTTGCTAGCAGGAGTTCAACCCCAACGAACACAGCCCGGAGACCCCTGGGGCAAAAACGGCTTCCGACAAACAATAGGTGCTTGCTGTGGAAAACCTATCCCAAGTGGGGGTAGCCAGGTAAACTATGCCACACACTCAGGTGTAAGAAACAACATTGCCCAGGCATGGTCTAAGCCCCTCACCTCGTCCCTGTGCTTTGGGGAGCTGGAGGGACACCCGAGGCCCACGGCCCTGACACCCCTTTGCAAAAAGCCGGCTTCCCACGGAAACAGTTTTCCTGAGGTGCAGACCCTATCCCAAGTGGTTGTGGCAAGGTAAAGCAAATGCCCTCCACTTCTCTGGAAGAAACCACAGTGCCCAGCCATGTTCTAAGCCCTCCCATCCTCCCTGGGCTTCTGGCAGTAGGAGTGAAAAGAGAGGAGCAGAGCACTGGGACCCGTTTGACAAAAACCGGCTTCCCACGGGATAGTCTTTCTCCACGTGCAGACATGCTCCCAGGTGCCTTTGGCAAGGGGAAGGAAATGCCATACACTGACCTGGGACAAACCACAGGGCCCAGGCACAGTCTGAACCCCTACCTCAACCCTGCGGTTTTGCTAGCAGGAGTTCAACCCCAACGAACACAGCCTGGAGACCCCTGGGGCAAAAACGGCTTCCGACGAACAATAGGCGCTTGCTGTGGAAAACCTATCCCAAGTGGGGGTAGCCAGCTCAACAAAATGCCACACACCCAGGTGTAAGAAACAACATTGCCCAGGCATTGTCTAAGCCCCTCACCTCGTCCCTGTGCTTTGGGGAGCCGGAGGGACACCTGAGGCCCTCGGCCCAGAGACCTCTTTGCAAAAAGCCGGCTTTCCACGGAAACAGTTTTCCTGAGGTGCAGACCCTATCCCAAGTGGTTGTGGCAAGGTAAAGCAACTGCCCTCCACTTCTCTGGAAGAAACCACAGTGCCCATCCATGTTCTTAGCCCTCCCATCCTCCCTGGGCTTCTGGCAGCAGGAGTGAAAAGAGAGGAGCAGAGCACTGGGACCTGTTTGACAAAAACCGGCTTCCCACATGAAAGTCTTTCTCCACGTGCAGACATGCTCCCAGGTGCCTGAGGCAAGGGGAAGGAAATGCCATACACTGACCTGGAAGAGACCACAGGGGTCAGGCACTGTCTGAACCCTTCCCTCATCCCGGCGGTTTTGCTAGCAGGAGTTCAACCCCAACGAACACAGCCCGGAGACCCCTGGGGCAAAAACGGCTTCCGACGAACAATAGGCGCTTGCTGTGGAAAACCTATCCCAAGTGGGGGTAGCCAGCTCAACAAAATGCCACACACCCAGGTGTAAGAAACAACATTGCCCAGGCATGGTCTAAGCCCCTCACCTCGTCCCTGTGCTTTGGGGAGCCGGAGGGACAGCCGAGGCCCACGGCCCTGAGACCCCTTTGCAAAAAGCAGGCTTCCCACGGGAACAGTTTTCCTGAGGTGCAGACCCTCTCACAAGTGGTTGTGGCAAGGTAAAGCAAATGCCCTCCTCTTCTCTGGAAGAAACCACAGTGCCCAGCCATGTTCTAAGCCCTCCCATCCTCCCTGGGCTTCTGGCAGCAGGAGTGAAAAGAGAGGAGGAGAGCACTGGGACCCGTTGGACAAAAACCGGCTTCCCACGGGAAAGTCTTTCTCCACGTGCAGACATGCTCCCAGGTGCCTGTGGCAAGGGGAAGGAAATGCCATACACTGACCTGGAAGAGACCACAGGGCCCAGGCACTCTCTGAACCCTTCCCTCAACCCGGCGGTTTTGCTAGCAGGCATTCAACCCCAAGGAACACAGCCCGGAGACCCCTGGGGCAAAAACGGCTTCTGACGAACAATAGGTGCTTGCTGTGGAACACTTATCCCAAGTGGGGGTAGCCAGGTAAACTATGCCACACACCCAGGTGTAAGAAACAACATTGCCCAGGCATGGTCTAAGCCCCTCACCTCGTCCCTGTGCTTTGTGGAGCCGGAGGGACAACCGAGTCCCTGGGCCCAGAGACCCCTTTGCAAAAAGCCGGCTTCCCACGGAAACAGTTTTCCTGAGGTGCAGACCCTATCCCAAGTGCTTGTGGCAAGGTAAAGAAAATGCCCTCCACTTCTCTGGAAGAAACCACAGTGCCCAACCATGTTCTAAGCCCTCCCATCCTCCCTGGGCTTCTGGCAGTAGAAGTGAGAAGAGAGGGGCAGAGCACTGGGACCCGTTTGACAAAAACCGGCTTCCCACGGGATAGTCTTTCTCCACGTGCAGACATGCTCCCAGGTGCCTGTGGCAAGGGGAAGGAAATGCCATACACTGACCTGGAAGAGACCACAGGGCCCAGGCACAGTCTGAACCCTTCCCTCAACCCGGCGGTTTTGCTAGCAGGAGTTCAACCCCAAGGAACACAGCCCGGAGACCCCTGGGGCAAAAACGGCTTCCGACGAACAATAGGCGCTTGCTGTGGAACACCTATCCCAAGTGGGGATAGCCAGCTCAACAAAATGCCACACACCCAGGTGTATGAAACAACATTGCCCAGGCATGGTCTAAGCCCCTCACCTCGTCCCTGTGCTTTGGGGAGCCGGAGGGACAGCCGAGGCCCACGGCCCTGAGACCCCTTTGCAAAAAGCAGGCTTCCCACGGGAACAGTTTTCCTGAGGTGCAGACCCTCTCACAAGTGGTTGTGGCAAGGTAAAGCAAATGCCCTCCACTTCTCTGGAAGAAACCACAGTGCCCAGCCATGTTCTAAGCCCTCCCATCCTCCCTGGGCTTCTGGCAGTAGAAGTGAGAAGAGAGGGGCAGAGCACTGGGACCCGTTTGACAAAAACCGGCTTCCCGCGGGAAAGTCTTTCTCCACGTGCAGACATGCTCCCAGGTGCCTGTGGCAAGGGGAAGGAAATGCCATACACTGACCTGGAAGAGACCACAGGGCCCAGGCACAGTCTGAACACTTCCCTCATCCCGGTGGTTTTGCTAGCAGGAGTTCAACCCCAACGAACACAGCCCGGAGACCCCTGGGGCAAAAACGGCTTCCAACGAACAATAGGCGCTTGCTGTGGAAAACCTATCCCAAGTGGGGGTAGCCAGCTCAACAAAATGCCACACACCCAGGTGTAAGAAACAACATTGCCCAGGCATGGTCTAAGCCCCTCACCTCGTCCCTGTGCTTTGGGGAGCCGGAGGGACACCCGAGTCCCTGGGCCCAGAGACCCCTTTGCAAAAAGCCGGTTTCCCACGGAAACAGATTTCCTGAGGTGCAGACCCTATCCCAAGTGGTTGTGGCAAGGTAATGCAAATGCCCTCCACTTCTCTGGAAGAAACCACAGTGCCCAGCCATGTTCTAAGCCCTCCCATCCTCCCTGGGCTTCTGGCAGTAGGAGTGAAAAGAGAGGGGCAGAGCACTGGGACCCGTTTGACAAAAACCGGCTTCCCACGGGATAGTCTTTCTCCACGTGCAGACATGCTCCCAGGTGCCTGTGGCAAGGGGAAGGAAATGCCATACACTGACCTGGAAGAGACCACAGGGCCCTGGCACTCTCTGAACCCTTCCCTCAACCCGGCGGTTTTGCTAGCAGGAGTTCAACCCCAACGAACACAGCCCGGAGACCCCTGGGGCAAAAACGGCTTCCGACGAACAATAGGCGCTTGCTGTGGAAAACCTATCCCAAGTGGGGGTAGCCAGCTCAACAAAATGCCACACACCCAGGTGTAAGAAACAACATTGCCCAGGCATGGTCTAAGCCCCTCACCTCGTCCCTGTGCTTTGGGGAGCCGGAGGGACAGCCCAGGCCCACGGCCCTGAGACCCCTTTGCAAAAAGCAGGCTTCCCACGGAAACAGTTTTCCTGAGGTGCAGACCCTCTCACAAGTGGTTGTGGCAAGGTAAAGCAAATGCCCTCCACTTCTCTGGAAGAAACCACAGTGCCCAGCCATGTTCTAAGCCCTCCCATCCTCCCTGGGCTTCTGGCAGCAGGAGTGAAAAGAGAGGAGCAGAGCACTGGGACCCGTTTGACAAAAACCGGCTTCCCACGGGAAAGTCTTTCTCCACGTGCAGACATGCTCCCAGGTGCCTGTGGCAAGGGGAAGGAAATGCCATACACTGACCTGGAAGAGACCACAGGGCCCAGGCACAGTCTGAACACTTCCCTCATCCCGGCGGTATTTCTAGCAGGAGTTCAAACCCCAACAAACACAGCCCGGAGACCCCTGGGGCAAAAACGGCTTCCGACGAACAATAGGCGCTTGCTGTGGAAAACCTATCCCAAGTGGGGGTAGCCAGGTAAACTATGCCACACACCCAGGTGTAAGAAACAACATTGCCCAGGCATGGTCTAAGCCCCTCACCTCGTCCCTGTGCTTTGGGGAGCCGGAGGGACACCCGAGTCCCTGGGCCCAGAGACCCCTTTGCAAAAAGACGGCTTCCCACGGAAACAGATTTCCTGAGGTGCAGACCCTATCCCAAGTGGTTGTGGCAAGGTAATGCAAATGCCCTCCACTTCTCTGGAAGAAACCACAGTGCCCAGCCATGTTCTAAGCCCTCCCATCCTCCCTGGGTTTCTGGCAGCAGGAGTGAAAAGAGAGGAGCAGAGCACTGGGACCCGTGTAACAAAAACCGGCTTCCCATGGGAAAGTCTTTCTCCACGTGCAGACATGCTCCCAGGTGCCAGTGGCAAGGGCAAGGAAATGCCATACACTGACCTGGAAGAGACCACAGGGCCCAGGCACAGTCTGAACCCTTCTCTCATTACGGCGGTTTTGCTAGCAGGAGTTCAACCCCAACGAACACAGCCCGGAGACCCCTGGGGCAAAAACGGCTTCCAACGAACAATAGGCGCTTGCTGTGGAAAACCTATCCCAAGTGGGGGTAGCCAGCTCAACAAAATGCCACACACCCAGGTGTAAGAAACAACATTGCATAGGCATGGTCTAAGCCCCTCACCTCGTCCCTGTGCTTTGGGGAGCCGGAGGGACAGCCGAGGCCCACGGCGCTGAGACCCCTTTGCAAAAAGCCGGCTTCCCACGGAAACAGTTTTCCTGAGGTGCAGACCCTCTCACAAGTGGTTGTGGCAAGGTAAAGCAAATGCCCTCCACTTCTCTGGAAGAAACCACAGTGCCCAGCCATGTTCTAAGCCCTCCCATCCTCCCTGGGCTTCTGGCAGCAGGAGTGAAAAGAGAGGAGCACAGCACTGGGACCCGTTTGACAAAAACCGGCTTCCCACGGGAAAGTCTTTCTCCACGTGCAGACATGCTCCCAGGTGCCTGAGGCAAGGGGAAGGAAATGCCATACACTGACCTGGAAGAGACCACAGGGCCCAGGCACAGTCTGAACCCTTCCCTCAACCCGGCGGTTTTGCTAGCAGGAGTTCAACCCCAACGAACACAGCCCGGGGACCCCTGGGGCAAAAACTTCTTCCGACAAACAATAGGTGCTTGCTGTGGAACACCTATCCCAAGTGGGGGTAGCCAGGTAAACTATGCCACACACCCAGGTGGAAGAAACAACATTGCCCAGGCACGGTCTAAGCCCCTCACCTCGTCCCTGTGCTTTGGGGAGCCGGAGGGACAGCCGAGGCCCACGGCGCTGAGACCCCTTTGCAAAAAGCCGGCTTCCCACGGAAACAGTTCTCCTGAGGTGCAGACCCTCTCACAAGTGGTTGTGGCAAGGTAAAGCAAATGCCCTCCAATTCTCTGGAAGAAACCACAGTGCCCAGCCATGTTCTAAGCCCTCCCATCCTCCCTGGGCTTCTGGCAGCAGGAGTGAAAAGAGAGGAGCAGAGCACTGGGACCCGTTTGACAAAAACCGGCTTCCCACGGGAAAGTCTTTCTCCACGTGCAGACATGCTCCCAGGTGCCTGTGGCAAGGGGAAGGAAATGCCATACACTGACCTGGAAGAGACCACAGGGCCCAGGCACAGTCTGAACACTTCCCTCATCCCGGCGGTTTTGCTAGCAGGAGTTCAACCCCAACGAACACAGCCCGGAGACCCCTGGGGCAAAAACGGCTTCCGACGAACAATAGGTGCTTGCTGTGCAACACCTATCCCAAGTGGAGGTAGCCAGGTAAACTACGCCACACACCCAGGTGTAAGAAACAACATTGCCCAGGCATGGTCTAAGCCCCTCACCTCGTCCCTGTGCTTTGGGGAACCAGAGGGACACCTGAGGCCCTCGGCCGAGAGACCTCTTTGCAAAAAGCCGGCTTCCCACGGAAACAGTTTTCCTGAGGTGCAGACCCTATCCCAAGTGCTTGTGGCAAGGTAAAGAAAATGCCCTCCACTTCTCTGGAAGAAACCACAGTGCCCAACCATGTTCTAAGCCCTCCCATCCTCCCTGGGCTTCTGGCAGTAGAAGTGAGAAGAGAGGGGCAGAGCACTGGGACCCGTTTGACAAAAACCGGCTTCCCACGGGATAGTCTTTCTCCACGTGCAGACATGCTCCCAGGTGCCTGTGGCAAGGGGAAGGAAATGCCATACACTGACCTGGAAGAGACCACAGGGCCCAGGCACAGTCTGAACCCTTCCCTCAACCCGGCGGTTTTGCTAGCAGGAGTTCAACCCCAACGAACACAGCCCGGAGACCCCTGGGGCAAAAACGGCTTCCGACGAACAATAGGCGCTTGCTGTGGAACACCTATCCCAAGTGGGGGTAGCCAGCTCAACAAAATGCCACACACCCAGGTGTATGAAACAACATTGCCCAGGCATGGTCTAAGCCCCTCACCTCGTCCCTGTGCTTTGGGGAGCCGGAGGGACAGCCGAGGCCCACGGCCCTGAGACCCCTTTGCAAAAAGCAGGCTTCCCACGGGAACAGTTTTCCTGAGGTGCAGACCCTCTCACAAGTGGTTGTGGCAAGGTAAAGCAAATGCCCTCCACTTCTCTGGAAGAAACCACAGTGCCCAGCCATGTTCTAAGCCCTCCCATCCTCCCTGGGCTTCTGGCAGTAGAAGTGAGAAGAGAGGGGCAGAGCACTGGGACCCGTTTGACAAAAACCGGCTTCCCACGGGAAAGTCTTTCTCCACGTGCAGACATGCTCCCAGGTGCCTGTGGCAAGGGGAAGGAAATGCCATACACTGACCTGGAAGAGACCACAGGGCCCAGGCACAGTCTGAACACTTCCCTCATCCCGGTGGTTTTGCTAGCAGGAGTTCAACCCCAACGAACACAGCCCGGAGACCCCTGGGGCAAAAACGGCTTCCAACGAACAATAGGCGCTTGCTGTGGAAAACCTATCCCAAGTGGGGGTAGCCAGCTCAACAAAATGCCACACACCCAGGTGTAAGAAACAACATTGCCCAGGCATGGTCTAAGCCCCTCACCTCGTCCCTGTGCTTTGGGGAGCCGGAGGGACACCCGAGTCCCTGGGCCCAGAGACCCCTTTGCAAAAAGCCGGTTTCACACGGAAACAGATTTCCTGAGGTGCAGACCCTATCACAAGTGGTTGTGGCAAGGTAATGCAAATGCCCTCCACTTCTCTGGAAGAAACCACAGTGCCCAGCCATGTTCTAAGCCCTCCCATCCTCCCTGGGCTTCTGGCAGCAGGAGTGAAAAGAGAGGAGCAGAGCACTGGGACCCGTTTGACAAAAACCGGCTTCCCACGGGAAAGTCTTTCTCCACGTGCAGACATGCTCCCAGGTGCCTGAGGCAAGGGGAAGGAAAGTCCATACACTGACCTGGAAGAGACCACAGGGCCCAGGCACAGTCTGAACCCTTCCCTCAACCCGGCGGTTTTGCTAGCAGGAGTTCAACCCCAACGAACACAGCCCGGGGACCCCTGGGGCAAAAACGTCTTCCGACAAACAATAGGTGCTTGCTGTGGAACACCTATCCCAAGTGGGGGTAGCCAGGTAAACTATGCCACACACCCAGGTGTAAGAAACAACATTGCCCAGGCACGGTCTAAGCCCCTCACCTCGTCCCTGTGCTTTGGGGAGCCGGAGGGACACCCGAGGCCCTGGGCCCAGAGACCCCTTTGCAAAAAGCCGGCTTCCCACGGAAACAGATTTCCTGAGGTGCAGACCCTATCCCAAGTGGTTGTGGCAAGGTAATGCAAATGCCCTCCACTTCTCTGGAAGAAACCACAGTGCCCAGCCATGTTCTAAGCCCTCCCATCCTCCCTGGGCTTCTGGCAGCAGGAGTGAAAAGAGAGGAGCAGAGCACTGGGACCCGTTTGACAAAAACCGGCTTCCCACGGGAAAGTCTTTCTCCACGTGCAGACATGCTCCCAGGTGCCTGAGGCAAGGGGAAGGAAATGCCATACACTGACCTGGAAGAGACCACAGGGCCCAGGCACAGTCTGAACCCTTCCCTCATCCCGGCGGTTTTGCTAGCAGGAGTTCAACCCCAACGAACACAACCCGGAGAACACTGAGGCAAAAACGGCTTCCGACGAACAATAGGCGCTTGCTGTGGAAAACCTATCCCAAGTGGGGGTAGCCAGGTAAACAAAATGCCACACACCCAGGTGTAAGAAACAACATTGCCCAGGCATGGTCTAAGCCCCTCACCTCGTCCCTGTGCTTTGGGGAGCCAGAGGGACACCTGAGGCCCTCGGCCCAGAGACCTCTTTGCAAAAAGCCGGCTTCCCACGGAAACAGTTTTCCTGAGGTGCAGACCCTATCCCAAGTGGTTGTGGCAAGGTAATGCAAATGCCCTCCACTTCTCTGGAAGAAACCACAGTGCCCAACCATGTTCTAAGCCCTCCCATCCTCCCTGGGCTTCTGGCAGTAGAAGTGAGAAGAGAGGGGCAGAGCACTGGGACCCGTTTGACAAAAACCGGCTTCCCACGGGATAGTCTTTCTCCACGTGCAGACATGCTCCCAGGTGCCTGTGGCAAGGTGAAGGAAATGCCATACACTGACCTGGAAGAGACCACAGGGCCCAGGCACAGTCTGAACCCTTCCCTCAACCCGGCGGTTTTGCTAGCAGGAGTTCAACCCCAAGGAACACAGCCCGGAGACCCCTGGGGCAAAAACGGCTTCCGACGAACAATAGGCGCTTGCTGTGGAACACCTATCCCAAGTGGGGGTAGCCAGCTCAACAAAATGCCACACACCCAGGTGTATGAAACAACATTGCCCAGGCATGGTCTAAGCCCCTCACCTCGTCCCTGTGCTTTGGGGAGCCGGAGGGACAGCCGAGGCCCACGGCCCTGAGACCCCTTTGCAAAAAGCAGGCTTCCCACGGGAACAGTTTTCCTGAGGTGCAGACCCTCTCACAAGTGGTTGTGGCAAGGTAAAGCAAATGCCCTCCACTTCTCTGGAAGAAACCACAGTGCCCAGCCATGTTCTAAGCCCTCCCATCCTCCCTGGGCTTCTGGCAGTAGAAGTGAGAAGAGAGGGGCAGAGCACTGGGACCCGTTTGACAAAAACCGGCTTCCCACGGGAAAGTCTTTCTCCACGTGCAGACATGCTCCCAGGTGCCTGTGGCAAGGGGAAGGAAATGCCATACACTGACCTGGAAGAGACCACAGGGCCCAGGCACAGTCTGAACACTTCCCTCATCCCGGTGGTTTTGCTAGCAGGAGTTCAACCCCAACGAACACAGCCCGGAGAACACTGAGGCAAAAACGGCTTCCGACAAACAATAGGCGCTTGCTGTGGAAAACCTATCCCAAGTGGGGGTAGCCAGCTCAACAAAATGCCACACACCCAGGTGTAAGAAACAACATTGCCCAGGCATGGTCTAAGCCCCTCACCTCGTCCCTGTGCTTTGTGGAGCCGGAGGGACACCCGAGTCCCTGGGCCCAGAGACCCCTTTGCAAAAAGCCGGCTTCCCACGGAAACAGATTTCCTGAGGTGCAGACCCTATCCCAAGTGGTTGTGGCAAGGTAATGCAAATGCCCTCCACTTCTCTGGAAGAAACCACAGTGCCCAGCCATGTTCTAAGCCCTCCCATCCTCCCTGGGCTTCTGGCAGCAGGAGTGAAAAGAGAGGAGCAGAGCACTGGGACCCGTTTGACAAAAACCGGCTTCCCACGGGAAAGTCTTTCTCCACGTGCAGACATGCTCCCAGGTGCCTGAGGCAAGGGGAAGGAAAGGCCATACACTGACCTGGAAGAGACCACAGGGCCCAGGCACAGTCTGAACCCTTCCCTCAACCCGGCGGTTTTGCTAGCAGGAGTTCAACCCCAACGAACACAGCCCGGGGACCCCTGGGGCAAAAACATCTTCCGACAAACAATAGGTGCTTGCTGTGGAACACCTATCCCAAGTGGGGGTAGCCAGGTAAACTATGCCACACACCCAGGTGTAAGAAACAACATTGCCCAGGCACGGTCTAAGCCCCTCACCTCGTCCCTGTGCTTTGGGGAGCCGGAGGGACAGCCGAGGCCCACGGCCCTGAGACCCCTTTGCAAAAAGCAGGCTTCCCACGGGAACAGTTTTCCTGAGGTGCAGACCCTCTCACAAGTGGTTGTGGCAAGGTAAAGCAAATGCCCTCCACTTCTCTGGAAGAAACCACAGTGCCCAGCCATGTTCTAAGCCCTCCCATCCTCCCTGGGCTTCTGGCAGTAGAAGTGAGAAGAGAGGGGCAGAGCACTGGGACCCGTTTGACAAAAACCGGCTTCCCACGGGAAAGTCTTTCTCCACGTGCAGACATGCTCCCAGGTGCCTGTGGCAAGGGGAAGGAAATGCCATACACTGACCTGGAAGAGACCACAGGGCCCAGGCACAGTCTGAACACTTCCCTCATCCCGGTGGTTTTGCTAGCAGGAGTTCAACCCCAACGAACACAACCCGGAGACCCCTGGGGCAAAAACGGCTTCCAACGAACAATAGGCGCTTGCTGTGGAAAACCTATCCCAAGTGGGGGTAGCCAGCTCAACAAAATGCCACACACCCAGGTGTAAGAAACAACATTGCCCAGGCATGGTCTAAGCCCCTCACCTCGTCCCTGTGCTTTGGGGAGCCGGAGGGACACCCGAGTCCCTGGGCCCAGAGACCCCTTTGCAAAAAGCCGGTTTCCCACGGAAACAGATTTCCTGAGGTGCAGACCCTATCACAAGTGGTTGTGGCAAGGTAATGCAAATGCCCTCCACTTCTCTGGAAGAAACCACAGTGCCCAGCCATGTTCTAAGCCCTCCCATCCTCCCTGGGCTTCTGGCAGCAGGAGTGAAAAGAGAGGAGCAGAGCACTGGGACCCGTTTGACAAAAACCGGCTTCCCACGGGAAAGTCTTTCTCCACGTGCAGACATGCTCCCAGGTGCCTGAGGCAAGGGGAAGGAAAGGCCATACACTGACCTGGAAGAGACCACAGGGCCCAGGCACAGTCTGAACCCTTCCCTCAACCCGGCGGTTTTGCTAGCAGGAGTTCAACCCCAACGAACACAGCCCGGGGACCCCTGGGGCAAAAACGTCTTCCGACAAACAATAGGTGCTTGCTGTGGAACACCTATCCCAAGTGGGGGTAGCCAGGTAAACTATGCCACACACCCAGGTGTAAGAAACAACATTGCCCAGGCACGGTCTAAGCCCCTCACCTCGTCCCTGTGCTTTGGGGAGCCGGAGGGACACCCGAGGCCCTGGGCCCAGAGACCCCTTTGCAAAAAGCCGGCTTCCCACGGAAACAGATTTCCTGAGGTGCAGACCCTATCCCAAGTGGTTGTGGCAAGGTAATGCAAATGCCCTCCACTTCTCTGGAAGAAACCACAGTGCCCAGCCATGTTCTAAGCCCTCCCATCCTCCCTGGGCTTCTGGCAGCAGGAGTGAAAAGAGAGGAGCAGAGCACTGGGACCCGTTTGACAAAAACCGGCTTCCCACGGGATAGTCTTTCTCCACGTGCAGACATGCTCCCAGGTGCCTGTGGCAAGGTGAAGGAAATGCCATACACTGACCTGGAAGAGACCACAGGGCCAAGGCACAGTCTGAACCCTTCCCTCAACCCGGCGGTTTTGCTAGCAGGAGTTCAACCCCAAGGAACACAGCCCGGAGACCCCTGGGGCAAAAACGGCTTCCGACGAACAATAGGCGCTTGCTGTGGAACACCTATCCCAAGTGGGGGTAGCCAGCTCAACAAAATGCCACACACCCAGGTGTATGAAACAACATTGCCCAGGCATGGTCTAAGCCCCTCACCTCGTCCCTGTGCTTTGGGGAGCCGGAGGGACAGCCGAGGCCCACGGCCCTGAGACCCCTTTGCAAAAAGCAGGCTTCCCACGGGAACAGTTTTCCTGAGGTGCAGACCCTCTCACAAGTGGTTGTGGCAAGGTAAAGCAAATGCCCTCCACTTCTCTGGAAGAAACCACAGTGCCCAGCCATGTTCTAAGCCCTCCCATCCTCCCTGGGCTTCTGGCAGTAGAAGTGAGAAGAGAGGGGCAGAGCACTGGGACCCGTTTGACAAAAACCGGCTTCCCACGGGAAAGTCTTTCTCCACGTGCAGACATGCTCCCAGGTGCCTGTGGCAAGGGGAAGGAAATGCCATACACTGACCTGGAAGAGACCACAGGGCCCAGGCACAGTCTGAACACTTCCCTCATCCCGGTGGTTTTGCTAGCAGGAGTTCAACCCCAACGAACACAACCCGGAGAACACTGAGGCAAAAACGGCTTCCGACGAACAATAGGCGCTTGCTGTGGAAAACCTATCCCAAGTGGGGGTAGCCAGGTAAACAAAATGCCACACACCCAGGTGTAAGAAACAACATTGCCCAGGCATGGTCTAAGCCCCTCACCTCGTCACTGTGCTTTGGGGAGCCAGAGGGACACCTGAGGCCCTCGGCCCAGAGACCTCTTTGCAAAAAGCCGGCTTCCCACGGAAACAGTTTTCCTGAGGTGCAGACCCTATCCCAAGTGGTTGTGGCAAGGTAAAGAAAATGCCCTCCACTTCTCTGGAAGAAACCACAGTGCCCAACCATGTTCTAAGCCCTCCCATCCTCCCTGGGCTTCTGGCAGTAGAAGTGAGAAGAGAGGGGCAGAGCACTGGGACCCGTTTGACAAAAACCGGCTTCCCACGGGATAGTCTTTCTCCACGTGCAGACATGCTCCCAGGTGCCTGTGGCAAGGTGAAGGAAATGCCATACACTGACCTGGAAGAGACCACAGGGCCCAGGCACAGTCTGAACCCTTCCCTCAACCCGGCGGTTTTGCTAGCAGGAGTTCAACCCCAAGGAACACAGCCCGGAGACCCCTGGGGCAAAAACGGCTTCCGACGAACAATAGGTGCTTGCTGTGCAACACCTATCCCAAGTGGAGGTAGCCAGGTAAACTACGCCACACACCCAGGTGTAAGAAACAACATTGCCCAGGCATGGTCTAAGCCTCTCACCTCGTCCCTGTGCTTTGTGGAGCCGGAGGGACACCCGAGTCCCTGGGCCCAGAGACCCCTTTGCAAAAAGCCGGCTTCCCACGGAAACAGATTTCCTGAGGTGCAGACCCTATCCCAAGTGGTTGTGGCAAGGTAATGCAAATGCCCTCCACTTCTCTGGAAGAAACCACAGTGCCCAGCCATGTTCTAAGCCCTCCCATCCTCCCTGGGCTTCTGGCAGCAGGAGTGAAAAGAGAGGAGCAGAGCACTGGGACCCGTTTGACAAAAACCGGCTTCCCACGGGAAAGTCTTTCTCCATGTGCAGACATGCTCCCAGGTGCCTGAGGCAAGGGGAAGGAAATGCCATACACTGACCTGGAAGAGACCACAGGGCCCAGGCACAGTCTGAACCCTTCCCTCAACCCGGCGGTTTTGCTAGCAGGAGTTCAACCCCAACGAACACAGCCCGGGGACCCCTGGGGCAAAAACGTCTTCCGACAAACAATAGGTGCTTGCTGTGGAGCACCTATCCCAAGTGGGGGTAGCCAGGTAAACTATGCCACACACCCAGGTGTAAGAAACAACATTGCCCAGGCACGGTCTAAGCCCCTCACCTCGTCCCTGTGCTTTGGGGAGCCGGAGGGACACCCGAGTCCCTGGGCCCAGAGACCCCTTTGCAAAAAGCCGGCTTCCCACGGAAACAGATTTCCTGAGGTGCAGACCCTATCCCAAGTGGTTGTGGCAAGGTAATGCAAATGCCCTCCACTTCTCTGGAAGAAACCACAGTGCCCAGCCATGTTCTAAGCCCTCCCATCCTCCCTGGGCTTCTGGCAGCAGGAGTGAAAAGAGAGGAGCAGAGCACTGGGACCCGTTTGACAAAAACCGGCTTCCCACGGGAAAGTCTTTCTCCACGTGCAGACATGCTCCCAGGTGCCTGAGGCAAGGGGAAGGAAATGCCATACACTGACCTGGAAGAGACCACAGGGCCCAGGCACAGTCTGAACCCTTCCCTCATCCCGGCGGTTTTGCTAGCAGGAGTTCAACCCCAACGAACACAACCCGGAGAACACTGAGGCAAAAACGGCTTCCGACGAACAATAGGCGCTTGCTGTGGAAAACCTATCCCAAGTGGGGGTAGCCAGGTAAACAAAATGCCACACACCCAGGTGTAAGAAACAACATTGCCCAGGCATGGTCTAAGCCCCTCACCTCGTCCCTGTGCTTTGGGGAGCCAGAGGGACACCTGAGGCCCTCGGCCCAGAGACCTCTTTGCAAAAAGCCGGCTTCCCACGGAAACAGTTTTCCTGAGGTGCAGACCCTATCCCAAGTGGTTGTGGCAAGGTAAAGAAAATGCCCTCCACTTCTCTGGAGAAACCACAGTGCCCAACCATGTTCTAAGCCCTCCCATCCTCCCTGGGCTTCTGGCAGTAGAAGTGAGAAGAGAGGGGCAGAGCACTGGGACCCGTTTGACAAAAACCGGCTTCCCACGGGATAGTCTTTCTCCACGTGCAGACATGCTCCCAGGTGCCTGTGGCAAGGGGAAGGAAATGCCATACACTGACCTGGAAGAGACCACAGGGCCCAGGCACAGTCTGAACCCTTCCCTCAACCCGGCGGTTTTGCTAGCAGGAGTTCAACCCCAAGGAACACAGCCCGGAGACCCCTGGGGCAAAAACGGCTTCCGACGAACAATAGGCGCTTGCTGTGGAACACCTATCCCAAGTGGGGGTAGCCAGCTCAACAAAATGCCACACACCCAGGTGTATGAAACAACATTGCCCAGGCATGGTCTAAGCCCCTCACCTCGTCCCTGTGCTTTGGGGAGCCGGAGGGACAGCCGAGGCCCACGGCCCTGAGACCCCTTTGCAAAAAGCAGGCTTCCCACGGGAACAGTTTTCCTGAGGTGCAGACCCTCTCACAAGTGGTTGTGGCAAGGTAAAGCAAATGCCCTCCACTTCTCTGGAAGAAACCACAGTGCCCAGCCATGTTCTAAGCCCTCCCATCCTCCCTGGGCTTCTGGCAGTAGAAGTGAGAAGAGAGGGGCAGAGCACTGGGACCCGTTTGACAAAAACCGGCTTCCCACGGGAAAGTCTTTCTCCACGTGCAGACATGCTCTCAGGTGCCTGTGGCAAGGGGAAGGAAATGCCATACACTGACCTGGAAGAGACCACAGGGCCCAAGCACAGTCTGAACCCTTCCCTCAACCCGGCGGTTTTGCTAGCAGGAGTTCAGCCCCAAGGAACACAGCCCCTAGACCCCTGGGGCAAAAACGGCTTCCGACGAACAATAGGTGTTTGCTGTGGAACACCTATCCCAAGTGGGGGTAGCCACGTAAACTATGCCACACACCCAGGTGTAAGAAACAACATTGCCTAGGCACGGTCTAAGCCCCTCACCTCGTCCCTGTGCTTTGGGAAGCCGGAGGGACACCCGAGGCCCTGGGCCCAGGGACCCCTTTGCAAAAAGCCGGCTTCCCACGGAAACAGATTTCCTGAGGTGCATACCCTATCCCAAGTGGTTGTGGCAAGGTAATGCAAATGCCCTCCACTTCTCTGGAAGAAACCACAGTGCCCAGCCATGTTCTACGCCCTCCCATCCTCCCTGGGCTTCTGGCAGCAGGAGTGAAAAGAGAGGAGCAGAGCACTGGGACCCGTTTGACAAAAACCGGCTTCCCACGGGAAAGTCTTTCTCCACGTGCAGACATGCTCCCAGGTGCCTGTGGCAAGGGGAAGGAAATGCCATACACTGACCTGGAAGAGACCACAGGGCCCAGGCACAGTCTGAACCCTTCCCTCATCCCGGCGGTTTTGCTAGCAGGAGTTCAACCCCAACGAACACAGCCCGGAGACCCCTGGGGCAAAACGGCTTCCGACGAACAATAGGTGCTTGCTGTGGAACACCTATCCCAAGTGGGGGTAGCCAGGTAAACTATGCCACACACCCAGGTGTAAGAAACAACATTACCCAGGCATGGTCTAAGCCCCTCACCTCGTCCCTGTGCTTTGGGGAGCCGGAGGGACACCCGAGGCCCTGGGCCCAGAGACCCATTTGCAAAAAGCCGGCTTCCCACGGAAACAGATTTCCTGAGGTGCAGACCCTCTCACAAGTGGTTGTGGCAAGGTAATGCAAATGCCCTCCACTTCTCTGGAAGAAACCACAGTGCCCAGCCATGTTCTAAGCCCTCCCATCCTCCCTGGGCTTCTGGCAGCAGGAGTGAAAAGAGAGGAGCAGAGCACTGGGACCCGTTGGACAAAAACCGGCTTCCCACGGGAAAGTCTTTCTCCACGTACAGACATGCTCCCAGGTGCCTGTGGCAAGGGCAAGGAAATGCCATACACTGACCTGGAAGAGACCACAGGGCCCAGGCACGGTCTGAACCCTTCCCTCATCCCGGCGGTTTTGCTAGCAGGAGTTCAACCCCAACGAACACAGCCCGGAGAACACTGAGGCAAAAACGGCTTCCGACGAACAATAGGCGCTTGCTGTGGAAAACCTATCCCAAGTGGGGGTAGCCAGGTCAACAAAATGCCACACACCCAGGTGTAAGAAACAACATTGCTCAGGCATGGTCTAAGCCCCTCACCTCGTCCCTGTGCTTTGGGGAGCCAGAGGGACACCTGAGGCCCTCGGCCCAGAGACCTCTTTGCAAAAAGCCGGCTTCCCACGGAAACAGTTTTCCTTAGGTGCAGACCCTATCCCAAGTGGTTGTGGCAAGGTAAAGCAAATGCCCTCCACTTCTCTGGAAGAAACCACAGTGCCCAGCCATGTTCTAAGCCCTCCCATCCTCCCTGGCCTTCTGGCAGTAGGAGTGAAAAGAGAGGGGTAGAGCACTGGGACTCGTTTGACAAAAACCGGCTTCCCACGGGATAGTCTTTCTCCACGTGCAGACATGCTCCCAGGTGCCTGTGGCAAGGGGAAGGAAATGCCATACACTGACCTGGAAGAGACCACAGGGCCCAGGCACTCTCTGAACCCTTCCCTCAACCCGGCGGTTTTGCTAGCAGGAGTTCAACCCCAAGGAACACAGCCCGGAGACCCCTGGGGCAAAAACGGCTTCCGACGAACAATAGGTGCTTGCTGTGGAACACCTATCCCAAGTGGGGGTAGCCAGGTAAACTATGCCACACACCCAGGTGTAAGAAACAACATTGCCCAGGCACGGTCTAAGCCCCTCACCTCGTCCCCGTGCTTTGGGGAGCCGGAGGGACACCCGAGTCCCTGGGCCCAGAGACCCCTTTGCAAAAAGCCGGCTTCCCACGCAAACAGATTTCCTGAGGTGCAGACCCTATCCCAAGTGGTTGTGGCAAGGTAAAGCAAATGCCCTCCACTTCTCTGGAAGAAACCACAGTGCCCAGCCATGTTCTAAGCCCTCCCATCCTCCCTGGGCTTCTGGCAGCAGGAGTGAAAAGAGAGGAGCAGAGCACTGGGACCAGTTTGACAAAAACCGGCTTCCCACGGGAAAGTCTTTCTCTACGTGCAGACATGCTCCCAGGTGCCTTTGGCAAGGGGAAGGAAATGCCATACACTGACCTGGAAGAGACCACAGGGCCCAGGCACAGTCTGAACCCTTCCCTCATCCCGGCGGTTTTGCTAGCAGGAGTTCAACCCCAAGGAACACAGCCCGGAGACCCCTGGGGCAAAAACGGCTTCTGACGAGCAATATGCTCTTGCTGTGGAAAACCTATCCCAAGAGGGGTAGCCAGGTAAACAAAATGCCACACACCCAGGTGTAAGAAACAACATTGCCCAAGCATGGTCTAAGCCCCTCACCTCATCCCTGTGCTTTGGGGAACCGGACGGACACCCGAGACCCACGGGCCTGAGACCCGTTTGGCCAAACCCGGCTTCCCACAGAAACAGTTTTCTTGATGTGCAGACCCTCTCACAAGTGGTTGTGGCAAGGTAAAGCAAATGCCATCCACTTCTCTGGAAGAAACCACAGTGCCCAGCCATGTTCTAAGCCCTCCCATCCTCATGGGTCTTCTGGCAGCCGGAGTGAAAAGAGAGGAGCACAGCACTGGGACCCGTTTGACAAAAAACGGCTTCCCACGGGAAAGTCTATCTCCACGTGCAGACATGCTCCCATGTGCCTGTGGCAAGGTGAAGGAAATGCCTTACACTGACCTGGAAGAGACCACAGGGCCCAGGCACAGTCTGAGCCCTTCCCTCATCCCGGCGGTTTTGCCAGCAGGAGTTCAACCCCAACGAAAACAGCCCGGAGACCCCTGGGGCCAAAACGGCTTCCGACGAGCAATATGCTCTTGCTGTGGAAAACCTATCCCAAGTGGGGGTAGCCAGGTAAAAAAAATGCCACACACCCAGCTGTAAGAAACAATATTGCCCAAGCATATTCTAAGCCCCTCACCACGTCCCTGTGCTTTGGGGAGCCGGAGGGACAGCCGAGGCCCACGGCCCTGAGACCCGTTTGGCCAAACCCGGCTTCCCATGGAAACAGTTTTCTCGAGGTGCAGACCCTCTCACAAGTGGTTGTGGCAAGGTATAGCAATGCCATCCACGTCTCTGGAGGAAACGACAGTGCCCAGTCATGTTCTAAGCCCTCCCATCCTCACTGGGCTTCTGGCAGCCGGAGTGAAAAGAGAGGCGCACAGCACTGGGACCCTTTTGACAAAAACCGGCTTCCCACGGGAAAGTCTATCTCCACGTGCAGACATGCTCCCAAGTGCCTGTGGCAAGGTGAAGGAAATGCCATCCTCGTCTCTGGAAGAAACCACAGTGCCCAGCCATGTTCTAAGCCCTCCCATCCTCCCTGGGCTTCTGGCAGCAGGAGTGAAAAGAGAGGAGCAGAGCACTGGAACCCGTTTGACAAAAACCGGCTTCCCATGGGAAAGTCTTTCTCCACGTGCAGACATGCTCACAAGTGCCTGTGGCAAGGTGAAGGAAATGCCATACACTGACCTGGAAGAGACCACAGGGCCCAGGCGCAGTCTGAACCCTTCCCTCATCCCGGCGGTTTTGCTAGCAGGAGTTCAACCCCAACGAACACAGCCCGGAGACCCCTGAGGCAAAAACGACTTCTGAGGAACAATAGGTGCTTGTTGTGGAAAACCTATGCCAAGTGGGGGTAGCCAGGTAAACAAAATGCCACACACCCAGGTGTAAGAAACAACATTGCCCAGGCATGGTCTAAGCCCCTCACCTCGTCCCTGTGCTTTGGGGAGCCGGAGGGACACCCGAGGCCCACGGCCCTGAGACCTGTTTGGCAAAAAGCCGGCTTCCCAAGGAAACAGTTTTCCTGAGGTGCAGACCCTCTCCCAAGTGGTTGTGGCAAGGTAAAGCAAATGCCATCCACTTCTCTGGAAGAAACCACAGTGCCCAGCCATGTTCTAAACCCTCCCATTCTCACTGGGCTTCTAGCAGCAGGAGTGAAAAGAGAGGAGCACAGCACTGGGACCCGTTTGAAAAAACCGGCTTCCCACAGGAAAGTCTATCTCCACGTGCAGACATGCTCCCAAGTGCCTGTGGCAAGGTGAAGGAAATGCCATACACTGACCTGGAAGAGACCACAGGGCCCCGGCACAGTCTGAGCCCTTCCCTCATCCCGGCAGTTTTGCTAGCAGGAGTTCAACCCCAACGAACACAGCCCGGAGACCCCTGGGTCCAAAACGGCTTCCGATGAGCATATGCTCTTGCTGTGGAAAACCTATGCCAAGTGGGGGTAGCCAGGTAAACAAAATGCCACACACCCAGGTGTAAGAAACAACATTGCCCAAGCATGGTCTAAACCCCTCACCTCGTCCCTGTGCTTTGGGGAGCCGGAGGGACACCCGAGGCCCACGGCCCGGAGACCCGTTTGGCCAAAAGCCGGCTTCCCATGGAGGCAGTTTTCCTGAGATGCAGACCCTCTCCCAAGTGGTTGTGGCAAGGTAAAGCAAATGCCATGCACGTCTCTGGAAGAAACCATAGTGCCCAGCCATGTTCTAAGCCCTCCCATCCTCACTGGGCTTCTGGCAGCAGGAGTGAAAAGAGAGGAGCACAGCACTGGGACCCGTTTGACAAAAACCGGCTTCCCATGGGAAAGTCTTTCTCCACCTGCAGACATGCTCCCAAGTGCCTGTGGCAAGGTAAAGGAAATGCCATACACTGACCTGGAAGAGACCACAGGGCCCAGGCACAGTCTGAGCCTTTCCCTCATCCCGGCGGTTTTGCTAGCAGGAGTTCAACCCCAAGGAACACAGCCCGGAGACCCCTGGGGCAAAAACGTCTTCTGAGGAACAATAGGTGCTTGCTGTGGAAAACCTATCCCAAGTGGGGGTAGCCAGGTAAACAAAATGCCACACACCCAGGTGTAAGAAACAACATTGCCCAGGCATGGTCTAAGCCCCTCACCTCGTCCCTGTGCTTTGGGGAGCCGGACGGACACCCGAGGCCCTCGGGCCTGAGACCCGTTTGGCCAAACCCGTCTTCCCACGGAAACAGTTTTCCTGAGGTGCAGACCCTCTCACAAGTGGTTGTGACAAGGTAAAGCAAATGCCATCCACTTCTCTGGAAGAAACCACAGTGCCCAGCCATGTTCTAAGCCCTCCCATCCTCACTGGGCTTCTGGCAGCCGGAGTGAAAAGAGAGGAGCACAGCAGTGGGACCCATTTCACAAAAACCGGCTTCCTATGGGAAAGTCTTTCTCCACGTGCAGACATGCTCCCAAGTGCCTGTGGCAAGGGGAAGGAAATGCCATACTCTGAGCTGGAAGAGACCACAGGGCCCAGGCACAGTCTGAACCCTTCCCTCATCCCGGCGGTTTTGCTAGCAGGAGTTCAAGCCCAACGAACACAGTCCGGATACCCTGGGGCAAAAACAGCTTCCGACGAACAATAGGTGCTTGCTGTGGAAAACCTATCCCAAGTGGGGGTAACCAGGTAAACAAAATGCCACACACCCAGGTGTAAGAAACCATATTGCCCAGGCATCGTCTAAGCCCCTCACCTCGTCTCTGTGCTTTTGGGTTAGGGTTCGGGTTAGGGTTCGGGTTCGGGTTCGGGTTAGGGTTCGGGTTCAGGTTCGGTTTCGGGTTCGGGTTCAGGTTCGGTTTCGGGTTCGGGTTCGGGTTCTGGTTCGTGTTAGGGTATGGGTTCGGGTTCGGGTTCGGGTCGGGTTCGGGTTAGGGTTAGGGTTTGGGTTCGGGTTCAGTTTAGGCTTCGGGTTAGGGTTCGGGTTAGGGTTTGGGTTCGGGTTCGGGTTCGGGTTAGGGTTCGGGTTCGGGTTCGGGTTCTGGTTCAAGTTAGGGTTCGGGTTTGGGTTCGGGTTCGCGTTAGGGTTCGGGTTCGGGTTAGGTTTCGGGTTCGGGTTAGGGTTCGGGTTAGGGTTGGGGTTAGGGTTAGGGTTCGGGTTCGTTTTAGGATTCCGGTTAGGGTTCGGGTAGGGTTCAGGTGAGGGTTCGTGTTAGGATCCGGGTTAGGGTTAGGGTTAGGGTTTGGGTTCGGGTTCAGTTTAGGGTTCGGGTTCGTGTTAGGGTTCCGGTTCGGGTTAGGGTTCGGGTTAGGATTAGGGTTCGGGTTCGGGTTCGGGTTAGGGTTAGGGTTAGGGTTCGTGTTAGGGTTAGGGTTAGGGTTAGGGTTATGGTTAGGGTTCGGGTTCGGGTTAGGGTAGGGTTAGGGTTAGGTTTCGCGTTAGGGTTAGGGTTAGGTTTCGGGTTAGGGTTAGGTTTAGGGTTCGGGTTAGGGTTAGGGGTAGGGTTCGGTTTAGGGTTACGGGTAGGGTTAGGGTTCGGGTTAGGGTTAGGGTTAGGGTTAGGGTCAGGCTTCGGGTTTGGTTTCGGGTTCGGGTTAGCGTTAGGGTTAGGGTTAGGGTTCGGGTTTGGTTTCGGTTTAGGGTTAGTGTTAGGGTTCAGGTTAGGGTTCGAGTTCGTGTTAGGGTTAGGGTTACGGTTCGGGTTCAGGTTAGGGTTCGGGTTAGGGTGCGGGTTAGGGTTAGGGTTAGGGTTCGGGTTAGGGTTAGTGTTCCTCTTAGGTTTCGGTTTAGGGTTAGGGTTAGGGTTAGGTTTGGGTTAGGGTTAGGGTTTGGATTCGGGTTCGGGTTAGGGTTAGGTATAGGGTTCGGGTTAGGGTTACGGTTAGCGTTCGGGTTAGGGTTCGGGTTCATGTTAGGGTTCGGGTTCGTGTTAGGGTTAGGGTTCGGGTTAGGGTTAGGGTTAGGGTTAGGGGTAGGGTTAGGGTTCGGGTTAGGGTTAGGGTTAGGGTTACGGTTCGGGTTCAGTTTAGGGTTCGGGTTAGGGTGCGGGTTAGGGTTAGGGTTAGGGTTAGGGTTAGGGTTCGGGTTAGGGTTAGTGTTCCTCTTAGGGTTCGGTTTAGGGTTAGGGTTAGGGTTAGGTTTGGGTTAGGGTTAGGGTTTGGATTCGGGTTCGGGTTAGGGTTAGGTATAGGGTTCGGGTTAGGGTTACGGTTAGCGTTCGGGTTAGGGTTCGGGTTCGTGTTAGGGTTCGGGTTCGTGTTAGGGTTAGGGTTCGGGTTAGGGTTAGGGTTAGGGTTAGGGGTAGGGTTAGGGTTCGGGTTAGGGTTAGGGTTAGGGTTAGGGTTTGGATTCGGGTTCGGGTTAGGGTTGGTATAGGGTTCGGGTTAGGGTTACGGTTAGGTTTCGGGTTAGGGTTCGGGTTCGTGTTAGGGTTAGGGTTAGGGTTAGGGTTCGGGTTAGGGTTAGGCTTCGTGTGAGGTTTAGGACTAGGGTTAGTATTTGGTTTCGGGTTACGGTTAGGGTTCAGTTTCGGGTTCGGAAAGGGTTAGGGTTCGTGTTAGGGTTAGGGTTCGGGTTAGGGTTCTGGTTAGGGTTAGGTTTAGGGTTCGGGTTAGGGTGAGGATTCGGGTTCGGGTTAGGGTTCGGGTTAGGGTTCGGGATAGGGTAAGGGTGAGGGTTAGGGTGAGGGTTAGAGTTAGGGTTACGGTTCGGGTTCAGGTTAGGGTTAGGGTTAGGGTTAGGGTTCGTATTCGGGTTAGGGTTAGGGTTCGGGATAGGGTAAGGGTGAGGGTTAGGGTGAGGGTTAGAGTTAGGGTTAGGGTTAGGGTTAGGGTTAGGGTTCAGGTTAAGGTTAGGGTTAGGTTTTAGGTTGGGTTAGTGTTAGGGTTCGGTTGAGTTAGGGTTAGGGTTAGGGTTAGGGTTTGTGTTCGGTTGAGGGTTCAGGTTCGGGTTAGGGTTAGGGTTAGGGTTAGGGTTAGGGTTAGGGTTAGGGTTCAGGTTAGGGTTAGGATTAGGGTTAGGTTTAGGGTTAGGGTTAGGTTTCAGGTTAGGGATAGGATTCGGGTTAGGGTTCGGGTTAGGGTTAGGGTTCCGGTTAGGGTTAGGGTTAGGGTTAGGGTTAGGGTTCGGGTGAGGTTTAGGGCTAGGGTTAGGTTTAGGGTTAGGGCCAGGGTTAGGTTTCCGATTAGGGTTAGGGTTCTGGTTAGGATTTGGGTTCGGGTTAGGGTTAGGGTTCGGGTTCAATTTCGGCTTCAGATTTGGGTTAGGGTAGGGTGAGGTTCAGGTTAGGGTTAGGGTTAGGGTTAGGGTTCAGGTTAGGGTTCCGGTTAGGGTTAGGGTTCCTCTTAGGTTTGGGGTTATGGTTGGGGTTAGGGTTAGGTTCGGGTTAGGGTTACGGTTCGGGTTAGAGTTAGGGTTCGGGTTCGGGTGAGGCTTAGGGTTAGGGATAGGGTTAAGGTTAGGGATAGGGTTAGCGTTAGGTTAGGGTTAGTTTTTGGGCTTGGGTTAGGGTTAGGGTTAGGGTTAGGCTTAGGTTTCAGTTTAGGGGTAGGGTTAGGTTTAGGGTTCGTTTTGGGTTTACGGTTAGGGTTAGGGTTCGGGTTCGGGTTAGTTTTAGGGTTAGGGTTAGGGTTCAGTTTAGGGATAGGGTTAGGGTAAGGGTCGGGTTAGGGTTTGGGTTACGGTTCGGGTTTGGGTTAGGGTTAGGGTTCGGGTTAGGGTTCGGGTTAGGGTTTGGGTTTGGGTTAGTGTTAGGTTTAGGGTGAGGTTCGGGTTAGGGTTAGGTTACGGGTTCGTGTTAGGTTTCGGGTTCACGTTCAGGTTAGGTTTAGGGTACGGGTTCGGGTTAGGGTTCGGGTTCGGGTTCGGGTTTGGGTTAGGGTTAGGGTTCGGTTTAGGGTTCATGTTAGCGTTCGGGTTCGGGTTAGGGTTAGATTTTTGGTTCGGGTTCGGGTTTGGGTTCGTGTTAGGGTTAGGGTTAGGTTTCAGGTTAAGGTTAGGGTTAGGTTTCGGGTTGGGTTACGGTTAGGGTTCGGGTGAGTTTGGTTAGGGTTAGGGTTAGGGTTTGTGTTCGGTTGAGGGTTCAGGTTTGGGTTCGGGTTAGGGTTAGGGTTAGGGTTAGGGTTCGGGTTAGGGTTCATTTTACGGTTAGGGGTAGGGTTAGGGTTAGGGTTAGGATTTGGGTTCGGTTTAGGGTTAGGGTTAGGGTTCAGTTTCGGCTTCAGATTCGGGTTAGGGTAGGGTGAGGTTCCGATTAGGGTTAGCGTTAGGGTTAGGGTTCGGGTTAGGGTTCCGGTTAGGGTTAGGGTTCCTCTTAGGGTTGGGGTTACGGTTGGGGTTAGGGTTAGGTTCGGGTTAGGGTTAGGGTTCGGGTTAGGGTAAGGGTTCGATTTCGGATTAATCTTAGGGTTAGGGTTAGGGTTCAGGTTAGGGATAGGGTTAGGGTTAGGGTTAGGGTTAGTGTTCGGGCTCGGGTTTGGGTTAGGGTTAGGGTTCAGGTTAGCATTAGGGTTAGGGTTAGGGTTAGGGTTAGGATTACGGTTTGGGTTAGGGTTAGGGTGAGGTTTAGGGTTTGGGTTCGGGTTAGGTTTAGGGTTAGGGTTAGGTTTCGGGTTCAGGTTGGGGTTTGGGTTCAGGTTAAGGTTAGGGTTAGGTTTTGGTGTGGGTTAGGGTTAGGGTTTGTGTTAGGGTTAGGGTTAGGGTTAGGTATAGGGTTGGGGTAACGGTCGGGTTAGTGTTAGGGTTAGGGTTAGGGTTAGGGTTAGGGATAGGGTCGGTTTAGGGTTAGGGTTTGGGTTAGGGTTATGGTTAGGGTTAGGATTAGGGTTAGGGTTAGGGTTAGGGTTAGGGTTAGGGTTAGGGTTAGCGTTAGGGTTCGGGTTAGGGTTCGGGTTAGGGTTAGGGTTAGGGTCAGGATTAGGGTTAGGGTTAGGGTTAGGGTTCGGGTTCGGGTTAGAGTTCGGGTTAAGGTTAGGGTCAAGGTTCGAGTTAGGGTTAGGGTTATCATTTGGGTTCGGTGTAGGGTTAGGGTTAGGTTTAGGGTTAGGGGTTATGGTTAGGGTTAGGGTTAGGGTTAGGGTTCTGGTGAGGTTTAGGGCTAGGTTTAGGATTAGGTTTCGGGTTACGGTTAGGGTTCATGTTCGGGTTCAGTTGCGGATTCAGGTTCGGGTTAGGGTTAGGGTTAGGGTTAGGGTTCGGGCTGGGTTCATGTTCGGGTTAGGATTCGGGTTTGGGTTAGGATATGGGTTCGGGTTAGGGTTAGGGTTAGGGTTCAATTTCGGGTTCAGGTTCGGGTTAGGGTAGGGTGAGGTTTCATGTTAAGGTTAGGGTTAGGGTTAGTGTTAGGGTTCGGGTTATGGTTCCGGTTAGGGTTAGGGTTCCTCTTAGGGTTGGGGTTAGTGTTGGGGTTAAGGTTAGGTTCAGGTTAGGGTTAGGGTTCGGGTTAGGGTTCTGGTTAGGTTTACGTTTAGGGTTAGGGTTCAGGGTTAGGGTTAGGGTTAGGGTTCGGTTTAGGGTTAGGGGTAGGGTTAGGGTTCGGTTTAGCGTTAGGGTTTGGGTTTGGTTTCGGGTTAGGGTTAGTGTTAGGGTTCAGGTTAGGGTTCGAGTTCGGGTTAGGGTTAGGGTTACGGTTCGGGTTCGGGTTAGGGTTCGGGTTAAGGTACGGGTTAGGGTTAGGGTTAGGGTTAGGGGTTATGGTTAGGTTTAGGGTTAGGGTTAGGGTTAGGGTTAGGGTTCTGGTGAGGTTTAGGGCTAGGTTTAGGATTAGGTTTCGGGTTACGGTTAGGGTTCAGGTTTCGGTTCAGTTGTGGATTCAGGTTCGGGTTAGGGTTAGGGTTAGGGTTAGGGTTAGGGTTCGGGTTTGGGTTCGGGTTAGGGTTAGGTTAGGGTTAGGTTCGGGTTAGGGTTAGGGTTCGGGTTAGGGTTCGGGTTAGGGTTA